>NW_026262659.1:1287786-2575573 GCF_021869535.1 Mytilus californianus
GCTAGAGGTATAGAGGGAGGGTTGAGATCTCACAAAACATGTTTAACCCCGCCACATTTTTGCGCCTGTCCCAAGTTAGGGGCCTCTGGCTTTTGTTAGTCTTGTATGTTTTTTAATTTTAGTTCATTTATATGTTTTGGAGTTTAGTGTGACGTCCATTTTCACTGAACTAGTACACAATTTTAGTTAGGGGCCAGCTGAGGACTACCTCCGGGTGCGGGATTTTCTCGATGCGTTGAAGACCCATTGGTGGCCTTCAACAGGCGCTCTTTGGTCGGGTTGTTGTCTCTTTGACATATTCCCCATTTCCATTCTCAATTTAATTTTTTATAGACATATTTTGAATAAACAAGGTAAACAAGAACAAATAAAAAGTATTATAAGCCTAAAAAATATGTACATGTCTCATTGGCAATCATACCACATTTCTTATGTTAATATTGTACTGTAAAACAAAGATTACTTTTAGATATATTAATATTGCATACTTGTTGTATTTGACAGATTTTTCTGCTGTTATGAAAAAGATCTGGTTCAAGGATCCCCAGCCAGATGCAGTGCCTATAATACCATCTACTGGTGTACCCTTTATTGTTGTTGGAAAGAAGTTGTTGGAGTGTCACCAAGGGTTAGATAGAGACAAGAACCGAAAGATGAAAAGAAAAAATGAGAAACAAAGAAATGTAAACTATATTTTTTATCTTTTCAATAACTTGTGTAAGCATACTTTCATTGCGCCGGGTAACTGTTTTTCACTAGAGAATATTGTGAACAATTATTCCTCGGATGAAAACTCTCCACTTTTTATTTACATAAATCAACTATGCAAGTTTCAAATACAATAAAAACTACTAAGCCACATTTTATATATATTTCCCCTTCAAAAAAAAACTTTTTAGAACGTTATAATTCTAATAGCATTTTATCTCATTTGTTCACTAAAAAAGATTTTTGAAAGCATGCAAGTAATACAAAGTTCCTGTTAAATTAGACACTTTTTAAATGACTCGAAAAATCCATGTTTGTGCCCTGACCTGTATAATATTTGTTTTTTTAAAATCATGTATATTAAAAACAAAATATATATATTATATATATAACTGTAATTAAGTCTCCCAAACGAAGTTTGGGAAGACTTATTGTTTTTGCTCAGTTCTTATTATTATTATTATTCTTCTTCCTCTTCCTCTTCCTCTTCCGCCGCTTTTAAATTTGAACTTGTCCGCACCCGTTCTCCAAAACCGCTTGTCAGATTAACTTAGGGTTTCACAATATGTTAGACTAACATGTCTAGTGGTGCAATCAGGGTTTTGTTTGTGCAATGGGGTTTATAAAGGGGTACTTTGAGGGGCAAAAAGAAAAGAGGGTTTTACTATAGAACCCTATGGGATTTTATTTTTTAAAATTTTCAAATGATTATAAATTGAAAACCGTTTGTGATAGACACAATCTTTTTAATTGAAAATGTTCTAAATGATAAAACCCATTAAATGAAATACAGGGTAAGTCCCCAGGGTTCATCCCCACCCCCTGCCATTTAAGAAAGTTCTAATACCTTGTAAGTGGTCAAGATCCCCACCCCTAAACCATATATATTCTGGTTTGTCATGCTAAGATGGTTTGAATGATATACAGGGTTAGTCCCCAGGGGTCATCCCGACCCCCTGCCATTTGAGAAAGTTCTAATATCTTGTAAATGGTCGAGATCCCCACCCCTAAACCATATATATTCTGGTTTGTCATGATAAAGCACATCAAATGTTATACAGGGTTAGTCCCCAGGGGTCACCCCCACCCCCTGCCATTTGAGAAAGTTCTAATATCTTGTAAGTGGTCAAGATCCCCACCCCTAAACCATATATATTCTGGTTTGTCATGCGAAGATGGTTTGAATGATATACAGGGTTAGTCCCCAGGGGTCATCCCGACCCCCTGCCATTTAAGAAAGTTCTAATACCTTGTAAATGGTCGAGATCCCCACCCCTAAACCATATATATTCTGGTTTGTCATGTTAAAGCACATCAAATGAAATACAGGGTTAGTCCCCAGGGGTCATCCCCACCCCCTGCCATTTAAGAAAGTTCTAATATCTTCTAAGTGGTCAAGATCCCCACCCCTAAACCATATATATTCTGGTTTGTCATGATAAAGCACATCAAATGAAATACAGGGTTAGTCCCCAGGGGTCACTCCCACCCCCTGCCATTTAAGAAAGTTCTTATATCTTCTAAGTGGTCAAGATCCCCACCCCTAAACCATATATATTCTGGTTTGTCATGCGAAGATGGTTTGAATGATATACAGGGTTAGTCCCCAGGGGTCATCCCGACCCCCTGCCATTTGAGAAAGTTCTAATATCTTGTAAATGGTTGAGATCCCCACCCCTAAACCAGAGCTCCAGATAAGCTGCGTATTTGCGTGATCACGCAATACAAATAATTAAAAACCCAATGCAATTGCCCATTGCAGGGTTCAAAAACCCAATTCATTCAAAGGAAAACCCAATAATATGCCAAAACCATGAGTTCTTAACGCTTTTATTCGCTATCGTTTGCGTTATTTACCCTTATCTGATTACAGTCGTCGCGTAAATCTATTTTTATAATATTTATAATTGGAAATGTCCTTTCGTTCTAAAAATAGAGCCCTGCATCAAGTAGCCGAAATGGGTCCCTGTTGGAATTTTCCGTTGCTCAAAAGGTACACGTGTTTATGAAAACATTTCGATCTTCTCGGCGTTTATCCAATTAGCGTTTGTCTTGTTGTCATATTTTTTTCGAATTGCTCGGGATTTATCATAACATACAATGAATTAAAACGAAAGTAAATATCCGATAAAAATATTGAATAGAAGCATGTTTTCAGCTTCTTTTTTATACTTTAGGGAAAGTTATTATGATGATAACAAGACCCGTTTGCGTACCTTAACGAGAACATTGATAGAACGATAAACACGGGGTTTTGTCAAGAACGAAATCAGTTGGAAAAAGTGAAAGGCCAAATCAATTATGACATGATATATGTAGTTGGAAAGCATCAGAAACCAAAAATTCTAATCAGCTGGGACAACTTAACCCAGATTTATGTAAATTAAATTTAAAAAAAAAACATTCAAGTATAATTTTAGTTTATATATTATTTTTTTCATTTTAGTTGATGAGTGAATACACATATCCGTTTTTTACGTCAATGCATCTTGACACTTTCTTTGTTTTGGTCTTATTGTTCTGTATGCTTATGATAGTTGTCTTATTGGCAAGTGCAGTTTAACATTGTCATTTATTTATTTGATGTTGCAGAATTATTTGTAAATTTAACTCTGTAAATTTAAGTTGAATGTGGTCTCCGTCATTAAACCTATAAACCTGGTCAAGGTTTTGGGGTATATCTTAAATCTGGGAACTACTTATTATTTTTATTAAAAAGTAGATCTGGCAAATAGGTGAAAGGACTGGCAAAACTTTCTTACAGCACCTAAATTTCACATATATTACATAAAAATCTAAACACTTAGCCACGCCTACCCCAACTAAACTGTAGGGTGATCATATGGGATCTAGAAAGGTAATTAGTAACTGTCCAACTAGTGACACCAGCTGCAGTTTATATAAGTTGTGAGAAAATACAAAACTGGCAGAACGTTTAAAATCGGACACAAATTAAACGTACAATTGCTCGTCAGTGAATAAACCAAATAAAACAGCTAGCATATATACAAAGAAAGAAACTCATTTAAGATGGAAAAACATCTGCATGGGGTTGATATAATGTGATTATAACATGCCTAAACATTCAATATTGTGTTGATGAAAAAACCCAATACATTAAGGAGCTTGGTGGTGAAAAACCCAATTTGATATTTGCTTAAGGGGTGAATTGGAATTGATAATGCAATTTAAAAACTTTATCACCCAATTACATAAAAAAATGGTGGGTAAAAACCCCAATTTGTGAATTCTTATCTGGAGCTCTGCCTAAACCATATATATTCCTATTTGTCATGTCTCGAACATTTGAATGACGTATACGGTCAGTCCCCAGGGGTTCCCCCCACCCCCAATGTTTTTATATCTTGTAAATGGTTGAGATCCCCACCCCTAAACCATATATATTCCTGTTCGTCATGTAATGAACATTTGAATGACGTATAGGGGCAGTCCCCAGGGGTTCCTCACCACCCCCAATATTCTAGTATCTTGTAAATGGTCGAGATCCCCACCCCTAAACCATATATATTCTGGTTTGTCATGCCAAGATGATTTGAATGATATACAAGGTTAGTCCCCAGGCATCACTAATGCATATAACTTTACTGGACCAAACCAATTTTCACTGGACGTTGCCCAATGTCAGGCGACCCTTGGAATTACGAATTATGGGAGCTTCGTTTGGGAGACTTCGTAACAGCATCCTGTTACAATCATTTCTTGTTATGTTACAAATTTATCACAGGAGGACCATGACTTCAGTAGACAGAGGAGACAAATTCAACCAACTAAAAAGAAGAACTGTGGAGTTAAATTGAGGATAAGGCATGTTGTTAGATTTCCTGACTACAAGGTATGTATAATATGGTTGATATCCTTGTTTAATGTTCTTTTTTCATCAGTTTATTTTTGTTAAAGTGTTCTATTAAAGTCAGTGATTTGTGATACTCATCAATTCTTAACAGCAATTCATTTGTATATATAGACTTGGACTAAGCTGTATCATTAGAAATTCAAACAATGTAAATTACAGTATATAAACACAAGTCTTCTTCCTGTAAATTGAATACACTAATTGCCTCTATACAATTTCACTGAATTTTTTTTTTATGTGAATTGTTTCTTTAAAAAGTTGATATTTCTTGTTCTTTAAATAACTTGACATGCTTTTTCTCACAGTTGATTTTAAGAAAGATCAGCTTTAAGTGAAACACACATTTATTTTGACAAATTTGATTGTCTTATAATCATGATAGCTATATACTTTAAATTGCTTGAATTGAAAACCTGCAGAGAAACAATCATGATTCATGTTGATAATTTTGATCCATTAGTTTTTCTTTAATTTACTTGTTTTTTTCTTTCAGCATATTGCTTGTTTGTTTTTATTTGAGTTTAACAATGATTACTTTTTATTTGCATGTTTCTTTGATTTTTTACCTATGAAGAAGTTCTAACAGACATATGTTATAGTTATGGTGAGTTCATTTTATCTGCATGACAATATCAATGTCAAGCTTTTTTAATTTGTGATCTATTTACATACTGAAATTAGTGTACTCTAAAAGATAAATGTTGATTTGATTTTAACAGTAGTCAGTACCTCAATTCTATGGACTTGGAAAATATGAAATCCACTGTAATTAAGGTTTTTTAAAACATATTTTAGGCTATTAAAAAAAAAAAAAACATTAAGGGCTAAAAAAAAGTTCAATTTATATGGTTTTAAATATATTTAGGTATTTATGTAATCTAACATAGATTTTTCAAACTATACCTGCTTTCATTTAAAACAGTAATACTATGTCTACAAAGCAAAGTTAATTTCTCTGGTTTTCATAAATGAATAATTGTACGTTTTACATTTAGACCACTGGAATAAGTACGACATATGAGAAAGATTTGATTTCGGTTGAGATAAAGAAGTTGGTTTTGGACAAGAAGCAAATCAATATGCAGCATCAATTCTATATAGCTTTTCCAGACCCAACTGAACACCAAAACCATCTAAGAGGAGAGGTACAAATCAGTATGATTAAGGCCATATGCCAATTTCACCATGATTTTGTAAAAAAAAATATTAATGCTTTTTTTGTATACTGTAAATTTAATAAATGTACTAGTTTTACTTGTATTACTTAAAATGTAAAAGTAGAACTTTGAAGATACACCAGATAAATGAATATTAGACAGCATATTAGAAAAAAATTAGACAAGACTGAATGAAGAGAAAATTTATTGTTTTGAAATTATTCATATTTTGATATCTAGCTTTCAATATTTACCAGAATAGTTATTGTTTGTAATTTTTGCATTCAAGGGTAAGCAATGTGATTTACTTCCAAATATTGAAACAATATTTTCTGTTTATTCTATGACTGTATAATGGTCAACTGAACAAATTTATGCTTACTGATATTTTCTAAAGATTGGAGAAAACTGTGTCTCCAGTAACCAATTTATTCTTATTTTAAAATTTACAATTTGAATTAAAACGATACATATCTGTTGTTGTAGTCAGCAAGCTTACTACTTGGAATAGATGACAGATTGAAGGAATACATCAGGAAAATGGTATGGGAAGAAAATATCACCAGTGTCCCACAGATGAGAGTACTACTAGAAGTATACATGAAGACAACACTTTTCCAAGGACAGGATATTCCCGCCATCATTAATAAGAGATTTTGGCCATCAAATGTAGATATCCAGAACCACATTGCCCTTGCAGTAAAGAAACAAAGAAACAAGGAAATTGATCAGGTATCTTTGGATTTAAATAATAAAATTACAAAAAAGAACATGTGGTATGATTGCCAATGAGACAACTCTTAACAAGAGAATAAAATGACACAGAAATTAACAACTAAAAGTCACCATATGGCCTTCAGCAAGCCCATGCCGCATAGTCAGCTATAAAAGTCCATGCAATCACAAATGTAAAGCAATTCAAATAAGAAAACTAATGGCCTTATAAATGTATATAAAAAAAATGAATGAAAAACAAATATGTAAATACTATTTTTTTTTCAAATATCAAATATTGAAAAATTTCAAGAAGTAATCTTTAATTGCACAGTATGGCGCATTAGATTTGTAAAATCTTTGACCACATTTATTTATTTGTTATGCCAAATCTGACCGTGTATTTAGATTTTTTATTTTGGGTCCAGTTTTCAAATTGGTCAACATTAAGGTCCAAAGGGTCCAAAATTAAACTTAGTTTGATTTTAACAAAAATTGAATATATGGGGTTCTTTGATATGCTGAATCTAAACATGTATTTAGATTTTTGATTTCAGGCCCAGTTTTCAAGTTGGTCCAAAATTAAACTTTGTTTGATTTCAACAAAAATTGAATATATGGGGTTCTTTGATATGCAGAATCTAACCATGTATTTAGATTTTTTATTTGTGGGCCCCGCTATCAAATTGGTTCATATTAAGGTCAAAAGGGTCCAAAATTAAACTTTGTTTTATTTCATCAAAAATTGAATTATTGGGGTTCTTTGATATGCCAAATCTAACTGTGTATTTAGATTTTTAATTTTGGGTCCAGTTTTCAAATTGGTCTACATTAAGGTCCAAAGGGTCCAAAATTAAACTTAGTTTGATTTTAACAAAAATTGAATATATGGGGTTCTTTGATATGCTGAATCTAAACATGTTTTTAGATTTTTGATTTCAAGCCCAGTTTTCAAGTTGGTCCAAATTGCGGTCCAAAATTAAACTTTGTTTGATTTCAACAAAAATTGAATATATGGGGTTCTTTGATATGCAGAATCTAAGTGTATTTAGATTTTTTATTTGTGGGCCCCGCTATCAAATTGGTTCATATTAAGGTCAAAAGGGTCCAAAATTAAACTTTGTTTTATTTCATCAAAAATTGAATTATTGGGGTTCTTTGATATGCCAAATCTAACCGTGTATTTAGATTTTTAATTTTGGGTCCAGTTTTCAAATTGGTCTACATTAAGGTCCAAAGGGTCCAAAATTAAACTTAGTTTGGTTTTAACAAAAATTGAATATATGGGGTTCTTTGATATGCTGAATCTAAACATGTTTTTAGATTTTTGATTTCAGGCCCAGTTTTCAAGTTGGTCCAAATTGCGGTCCAAAATTAAACTTTGTTTGATTTCAACAAAAATTGAATATATGGGGTTCTTCGATATGCAGAATCTAAGTGTATTTAGATTTTTTATTTGTGGGCCCCGCTATCAAATTGGTTCATATTAAGGTCAAAAGGGTCCAAAATTAAACTTTGTTTTATTTCATCAAAAATTGAATTATTGGGGTTCTTTGATATGCCAAATCTAACCGTGTATTTAGATTTTTAATTTTGGGTCCAGTTTTCAAATTGGTCTACATTAAGGTCCAAAGGGTCCAAAATTAAACTTAGTTTGATTTTAACAAAAATTGAATATATGGGGTTCTTTGATATGCTGAATCTAAACATGTTTTTAGATTTTTGATTTCAGGCCCAGTTTTCAAGTTGGTCCAAATTGCGGTCCAAAATTAAACTTTGTTTGATTTCAACAAAAATTGAATATATGGGGTTCTTTGATATGCAGAATCTAAGTGTATTTAGATTTTTTATTTGTGGGCCCCGCTATCAAATTGGTTCATATTAAGGTCAAAAGGGTCCAAAATTAAACTTTGTTTTATTTCATCAAAAATTGAATTATTGGGGTTCTTTGATATGCCAAATCTAACCGTGTATTTAGATTTATAATTTTGGGTCCAGTTTTCAAATTGGTCTACATTAAGGTCCAAAGGGTCCAAAATTAAACTTAGTTTGATTTTAACAAAAATTGAATATATGGGGTTCTTTGATATGCTGAATCTAAACATGTCTTTAGATTTTTGATTTCAGGCCCAGTTTTCAAGTTGGTCCAAATTGCGGTCCAAAATTAAACTTTGTTTGATTTCAACAAAAATTGAATATATGGGGTTCTTTGATATGCAGATTCTAAGTGTATTTAGATTTTTTATTTGTGGGCCCCGCTATCAAATTGGTTCATATTGAGGTCAAAAGGGTCCAAAATTAAACTTTGTTTTATTTCATCAAAAATTGAATTATTGGGGTTCTTTGATATGCCAAATCTAACCGTGTATTTAGATTTTTAATTTTGGGTCCCGTTTTTTAAATTGGTCTACATTAAGGTCCAAAGGGTCCATTAAACTTAGTTTGATTTTAACAAAAATTGAATATATGGGGTTCTTTGATATGCTGAATCTAAACATGTTTTTTAGATTTTTGATTTCGGGCCCAGTTTTCAAGTTGGTCCAAATTGGGGTCCAAAATTAAACTTTGTTTGATTTCAACAAAAATTGAATATATGAGGTTCTTTGATATGCTGAATCTAACCATGTATTTAGATTTTTTATTTGTGGGCCCCGCTATCAAATTGGTTCATATTGAGGTCAAAAGGGTCCAAAATTAAACTTTGTTTTATTTCATCAAAAATTGAATTCTTGGGGTTCTTTGATATGCTGAACTAAACATGTGTTTAGATTTTTGATTATGGGCCCAGTTTTCAAGTTGGTCCAAGTTGGGGTCCAAAATTAAACTTTGTTTGATTTCAGCAAAAATTGAATATATGGGGTTCTTTGATATGCTGAATCTGACCATGTATTTTGATTTTTGGGCCCCGTTATCAAATTGGTCCACATTGAGGTCAAAAGGGTCCAAAATTAAACTTTGTTTGATTTCATCAAAAATTGAATTCTTTTGATTCTTTGATATGCTGAATCTAAACATGTATTTAGATTTTGGATATTGGACCATAATAGGTAAATTAAAAAATTTTAAGTTCTTAGACCACATTCATTCTGTGTCAGAAACCTATGCTGTGTCAAATATTTAATCACAATCCAAATTCAGAGCTGTATCAAGCTTGAATGTTGTGTCCATACTTGCCCCAACTGTTCAGGGTTCGACCTCTGCGGTCGTATCAAGCTGCGCCCAGCAGAGCATTTTATTTATTTACTAATTTAGCTTATATTCAAATACACTATTATTAGTACATAGTATTTGCAAAGATTAAGATTTTTTATTAACTATTCAATATTTTAACTTCCCAGATAGAATTTCACGGCAATGGATAATATATCACAGTGAAATATTTTCCTCCGGATAAAAAAATAACAACAACTACTGTAACATTTTTTCCTCCAGATGATATTTCATCTGGATAGAATTTTGCTTTACACTTCCCTTGGTACTATGTTTATTTAAATAAAAAAAACACAATATTTTACTTCAATCTTCAAATAAGTATTAACATGTCAACAATGTACCCTGTTGGACAAAGCAGACAGTGAAATTTGATGAAATATTGAGACTATAGACTCTAACAGCTGTATATAATATCAGGATTATAGAATAGTAACTTTTTTTTATAAAAAGAATAAATTGAAAAATATTAAACACTTTACATGTAATATTAAAGTTTATTTTTGTTTAATCTTTTACAGAATGTCACAGAATTTAAATGAAGGATATAATTACTTTATGGATGTCGTTTTTGTAGAAGCCCAGATTTTAATTGTATCACATTTGAGAGGAATAACCATTACTGAGGCAGATAAACTTCTTTATCCAGTTAAAAAACATAATGAACAAGTTTGATTTCTTATTATATGTATAGTTGTGAATAATTGTCAAGTGTGTAGTTGTTGTATGAAATGATTGTATAGTTTTTAAATTAATATGAACATGGAAATTGAGTTTGTATTTTCTTCTTTATTTCCACTTTAGTCATGTCTCTTTTTGATTGAATATAGAGAAATACACGTAAGCAACTAACAGCACCCCTGGTACGGGATAACGTTTTGTGCTGTATTGTTTATATATCGATTCTATGTTTGATCATGTTGCCCATGATGGCAAGTGGAAGTACAGTAGAACAATATATATTAATAGATAATGTAAAACTTGTACATTATGCAGATATATGCCTGTTTTGTAGTTGTGAATAATTGTCAAGTGTGTAGTTGTTGTATGAAATGATTGTATATATATAGTTTTTAAATTAATGTCTGTATTCCAGTAAACATGGAAAATGAGTATGTTATTTCTTCTTTATTTCCACTTTAATCATGTCTCTTTCTGATTGAATATAGAGAAATACACGTAAGCAACTAACAGCACCCCTGGTACGGGATAACGTTTTGTGCTGTATTGTTTATATATTGATTCTATGTTTGATCATGTTGCCCATGATGGCAAGTGGAAGTACAGTAGAACAATATATATTAATAGATAATGTAAAATTTGTACATTATGCAGATATATGCCTGATGTGTTGTTGTGAATAATTGTCAAGTGTGTAGTTGTTGTATGAAATGATTGTATATATATAGTTTTTAAATTAATGTCTGTATTCCAGTAAACATGAAAAATGAGTATGTTATTTCTTCTTTATTTCCACTTTAATCATGTCTCTTTCTGATTGAATATAGAGAAATACACGTAAGCAACTAACAGCACCCCTAGTACGGGATAACGTTTTGTGCTGTATTGTTTATATTGATTCTATGTTTGATCATGTTGCCCATGATGGCAAGTGGAAGTACAGTAGAACAATATATATTAATAGATAATGTAAAATTTGTACATTATGCAGATAGATGCCTGTTTTGTAGTTGTGAATAATTGTTAAGTGTGTAGTTGCTGTATGAAATGATTGTATAGTTTTTAAATTAATATGAACATGAAAAATGAGTATGTTATTTCTTCTTTATTTCCACTTTAATCGTGTCTCTTTCTGATTGAATATAGAGAAATACACGTAAGCAACTAACAGCACCCCTGGTACGGGATAACGTTTTGTGCTGTATTGTTTATATTGATTCTATGTTTGATCATGTTGCCCATGATGGCAAGTGGAAGTACAGTAGAACAATATATATTAATAGATAATGTAAAATTTGTACATTATGTAGATATATGCCTGATGTGTTGTTGTGAATAATTGTCAAGTGTGTAGTTGTTGTATGAAATGATTGTATATATATAGTTTTTAAATTAATGTCTGTATTCCAGTAAACATGAAAAATGAGTATGTTATTTCTTCTTTATTTCCACTTTAATCATGTCTCTTTCTGATTGAATATAGAGAAATACACGTAAGCAACTAACAGCACCCCTAGTACGGGATAACGTTTTGTGCTGTATTGTTTATATTGATTCTATGTTTGATCATGTTGCCCATGATGGCAAGTGGAAGTACAGTAGAACAATATATATTAATAGATAATGTAAAATTTGTACATTATGCAGATAGATGCCTGTTTTGTAGTTGTGAATAATTGTTAAGTGTGTAGTTGCTGTATGAAATGATTGTATAGTTTTTAAATTAATATGAACATGAAAAATGAGTATGTTATTTCTTCTTTATTTCCACTTTAATCGTGTCTCTTTCTGATTGAATATAGAGAAATACACGTAAGCAACTAACAGCACCCCTGGTACGGGATAACGTTTTGTGCTGTATTGTTTATATTGATTCTATGTTTGATCATGTTGCCCATGATGGCAAGTGGAAGTACAGTAGAACAATATATATTAATAGATAATGTAAAATTTGTACATTATGTAGATATATGCCTGATGTGTTGTTGTGAATAATTGTCAAGTGTGTAGTTGTTGTATGAAATGATTGTATATATATAGTTTTTAAATTAATGTCTGTATTCCAGTAAACATGAAAAATGAGTATGTTATTTCTTCTTTATTTCCACTTTAATCATGTCTCTTTCTGATTGAATATAGAGAAATACACGTAAGCAACTAACAGCACCCCTAGTACGGGATAACGTTTTGTGCTGTATTGTTTATATTGATTCTATGTTTAATCATGTTGCCCATGATGGCAAGTGGAAGTACAGTAGAACAATATATATTAATAGATAATGTAAAATTTGTACATTATGCAGATAGATGCCTGTTTTGTAGTTGTGAATAATTGTTAAGTGTGTAGTTGCTGTATGAAATGATTGTATAGTTTTTAAATTAATATGAACATGAAAAATGAGTATGTTATTTCTTCTTTATTTCCACTTTAATCGTGTTTCTTTCTGATTGAATATAGAGAAATACACGTAAGCAACTAACAGCACCCCTGGTACGGGATAACGTTTTGTGCTGTATTGTTTATATTGATTCTATGTTTGATCATGTTGCCCATGATGGCAAGTGGAAGAACAGTAGAACAATATATATTAATAGATAATGTAAAATTTGTACATTATGCAGATAGATGCCTGTTTTGTAGTTGTGAATAATTGTTAAGTGTGTAGTTGTTGTATGAAATGATTGTGTAGTTTTTAAATTAATTTGTCTGTATTCCAGTAAACATGGAAAATGAGTATGTTATTTCTTCTTTATTTCCACTTTAATCATGTCTCTTTCTGATTGAATATAGAGAAATACCTGTAAGCAACTAACAGCACCCCTAGTACGGGATAACGTTTTGTGCTGTATTGTTTATATTGATTCTATGTTTGATCATGTTGCCCATGATGGCAAGTGGAAGTACAGTAGAACAATACTGTTTATAGATAATGCAATATTAGTTCTTTAATTTTATGCAAATAGATGCATGGTGAAAGTGAATATTTGTCAAGTGTGTGTAGATGTTGTAAGAAATGGTTGCACTTTTTAATTGTCTGTTGTTAAGTAAATGAAGCTATGTTTATATTTTTTATTTCCTTTTTTCCACTTTTATATTGTCTAGTTCTGATTGAACATAGAAATACATGTAAGCAACTGCCAGCACCCTTGGTACGGGATAACGTTTTGTGCTGGATTGCTCATAATGTTTGTATGTTTGATCCTGGTGTCAAGTGCAATATTATATTTACATGAATTATGGGTGCAGATGCTTTTTAATTGTTTATACATTATAAATTATGATATTATTTTTAATATTTGGAAGACTGTGTATGTAATTATCTCTTCTTTACTGTATATTTAATGTTTTCAACCTATTTAAAGTTCCTGTTCCCTGACTGAAGAACACATTGTGTTCCCATTTGCAGATTGTTTGATTGTAAAATCTGGAAATGGGAGACCCAGACAGGAACTTTGTACAACATTTAGTGCTGCATAACATTATGAATCATCTTTTTATTAGGTGCATTGATTGCAATATGTCTAGATTAGAGACTGACACAGTTTAGGTTTTGTTGGCCTTTTCTGTTCTGCATTATATTAAGTAACATTTAGGAATTAAAAAAAACAGATTCCTAAGCTTTGACATAAGGAACTCTCATATATACTGAAAGTGAAATGGTTAAGAAATCATATCTGTCATGTCTGTATTCATTGCCAAAAAGATTCTGTAGCATGCTGATGACATATATACCAGTATAATGTACATGTATAATAGTACTTTGAAATAGGAATTTCACTTGAGGAAAGTAAAAATCGTCATATGTGTAGTAAGGTTCTGAATTCAACTTTGTAATCCATTGTCAATAAACAGGATAGATCTAAATAAGAGGCACTGATGAGGCATAAGAAATTGACAAAGACTTATCTTTTCACGGTTCTTAATTTATAAATCTTGTTAAGCAGCATTTATGTTCTACCATACATGTATTCATTTGAAGAATATTTCATGAATTGAATACGCAAATGCATACATGTGTGAATGGGTCGAAACTTTCCTGATGACCATTTTAGATTGAACTTGAATTGTATATTAAGATTTTTCTTTATTAACAGTCTAGGCCTAAAAATGAAATGAGAAGATCGTATAAGTTTACAGTTTTTATTAGATATATATATATACATATATAATTACTCTAAATATCAGCACAACAATTTTGTCTTGTCTATTCTTTTAAATTTAAGTCCATAGGTCATATCGAAATTACTGTCATCAGGAAAGTCTCAGGGATTTTGTCTTTTTTTAAAATAAAGTAAATATAAAAATTGTGTCTTTTGTCTTTGTTTTTACATTTTTCACACAGAACCAACCTGGTTGAAGCTTGTTAAAAACATGTAAATTTTGTTATAAAAAAATGTGGGGGACTGATATACACAGGTGAAATAGTAACCCACCTTTCTTCTGTCATGATAGTGGAGGTATAGTTAAAAATTAAATGTTTAGTACATATACCGTTTTCCTAAATCTACATATATTTGTCTTTCTTTATGTGTGTCAGTACATGTATCTGCATGTACACGTATGTGCTATTAATTTGGTTGTAAAACACAAATGGAATTAAATCAAACAAAGTATAAAGGATTGTGTACTCTCAAGAATATCAAGAAAAAGTAACAATCCGGTATTGTTAAATTCAGCCGAAGGTATGGATTTTTTTCTGTTGAAGGATTAATGAGCATGATCATGATGATGATCATATATGGAATTTTCTATTGTTTCTTTCATATTGTTACATTTACATGTCATGATATTGTACTGTATTAAAACCTAATCAGTACTAAATTTCTTTAAAATATTCTCTGGTATGTTGTATATCTGTGGCAGATCAAAAAAAGAGGGGGTCTGGGGTTTTTTTTTTCGAAGACTAATGCTATTGTATGGTGACTTATGGTTGGAGCCCCCTTTTTATCCTGTGCTGGAACCCCCTTTTAAATATGGCTGGATCCGCTTTTACTTCAATCCGGCCCCATATTTGAAGTCAACCCGGCCCCCTAAAAAAAAATTTCATAAGGAATAAAGATATAATTATATGAACTCGATCGACTTGGGCCGGATCAGTTTGGGGCCGTAATGATCTCATACCCTGGATCCGCCCTGTATATTATCATTCATTACAAGGGTGTTAATAGGTTTAAGGATGTTCGTTCCTCTTGTTTTTGAGTTTTTGCCAGATATTCGGAATCCTCTGGTTTTATCCATGCAGTACTATTTAAAAATTTTGCCCACTAACCCCTACTTTTCTTTTCAATAATTTGATATTTTTTTCTGTTTTTCTAGTTTCTTTCTTTATCTACTATCAATTTATAACATTCTTTTAAAAAGCTTATTATTTTAAAACAGAGAAGCAAACATCCTTAACAGAATACAAGATAACTGTAAAAAAAAAATTAGTATAAGGTCGAGACATAGTACTGACAACCATGATAACAGAAACAAAGGATATTGAAATGCTTATTTTATAGTGAATAGAAAAAAATTACAGCATACATATGTACCCCTCTCGCCACCCTCATTAAAATATTGATAATTGAACCTTTACTTCACATGGTTCCGTCTTTTTTTTTAAGTACATGTATGCAATTACACTATTTCAAGCATAACACATGGTGCCATTGCCGCGGCATTGGTGGTATAGGAATGGGGGGTCTTTAATTTCCACTTCCCTCCACTAGGGAGGTCAGCCAGAATATGAAGTTTAGAGAAAGTGCATAAAATTACATTATTATAAGGGGACGAAGTCCCCTATTACAGTAGAAAAATCAATAAAAAAAAAAAAAAAAAAAAAAAATCGGGAAAATTTCCCGAAATTTTTATTGTACTAATGAACTCAAAATCATTAACTTTTTTTTTGTAACTTTTTTTAATTCCCGCATTTGCGCAGAAATCTACTTCCTTCTTCCGGTCTCGTGTGTCATGAGACTTTGAGTGAAATATATATTTATCAGTCCAGTCAAATATAGGAAGGAACACAATAACAATTTCATTTCTAATTATTCTTTGATATGAAAAAACGTTACCTGATGATAGCGTTTCTTTGTTTACATCAAATATGACGTCATAAGTAAAATAACGTCACAACTAAAATCCCTCACAACAGAACCAAAATCGGAAACGTTACGGTATTTCCGTTTCTTTTTTAACAGATTTTGAAGATAAAATATGTTTGAATTAAAAAAAATAATTCTTCGTCCCCTTTCACAGGTAACGCCTGCCTCATATTAATTATAAAAGTGCACAAAAAAATACCACGACTCCCCTACCTCCCGCTTCTCACCCTCTTATTCCCAGCACAGCAGTATCTGCGTTATGGATTTCCATTGCAGATCAATAGTATAGATGTAGATAGATTCCCATGTTCCCACTATTCCTACCACCCCTTCTAGCAAGTCTGTGCTTAATTGTTACAGTTAGTCGTTTATTTATAATCCACGTATCTACAGAAGTTCATAATCGGAAGTAAGAACAACATTATCTTCTTTACAGAAGAGTTCATACGAGAAAATTAAATATAAAATACATAACCTTACCTTACCTTACCTCTGTATCTTTAACCCCCTTTGTAGAGGAACCATACGCTAGTATGTAGAACTTGTGATCCGCAATTTCTATGTACAGTGATGCCTCCACCAATATGTTGCAGTGCTCTATATTTACAGTTTTTACGGATTTTATTCCGGAATCTGAGAAGCCTCCATAGGATATAAGGTCCACCGCATAGTAAACTATCAATGTACTAGTTAATGTTCTCGAGGGATGACCCTATTACAGAGACATATATACACATATGATAATGTGTAAATATGTCTCTGCCCTATTACGTGTCAGTAACCTCCTCGACACGGTTCATTTTTACGGCGGCTCAGTTTTGTGTTAAGAATAAACATAATTGATAAGTTTCTTTCCCCTGCATTTCTCGATCGCACTTGTAAATAGCACATTGGTCTCAAGACATTGGGGAATCGTTACAACACTTGCCGTCAGTACTCAAAATTGGAAAAATATTAAATAAGAAGGTATAGAAAATTAAATTAGTGCACACACACTATTATCAACCACAGACATGATGTTTTTCTCAATTTGCCTAAATCGTTATTCCGCAATACAACGAGAGTGAAAACCCACCACTTTGAACACAGTCACAGGCACCGGCATGCAGTGAACTTGTAAGTTTCCAAAATGAGTAACTATCCATTACTTTTCTAGTGTAAAGTTCATAGGCTGATCCGGGGGGGGGGGGGGGGGGGGGGGGCTTTCTTGGGAAAAATTTGGTTGATTATATAGGGATCACTGAAGCATGACTGGAGCCGGCCCTCCCTTATGAAAAATTCTGGATCTGCCACTGTATATTCATAAAATAAACCAACAAATTATCCAAAAGATGAATAATACTTAATACTTACGACTAAGATTGATTATAAGTATACTTGAGTCGGTTTTACAAAAAAAAACCTTACAATTTATCGTAAGTATACTGTATTGTACATGACTTAATTACTGTTGTGTAATATGGTATAATGGACGTGACATTACTATGTAGACAGTACGGTAGTTAGATATACCGCGTAGCCCGGTTCCCGGAATGATCCATGGTAAACTACCCAGCTCAGGATAAGATCTCAGATAGTTACCAGGTAACGAGAGTTGGCGTATTGGCGGGAATGAGAACGCCTGTACTAGAACTTAACCAGAGAGTATCAGAGTATATTTGGTAAGTTAGTACAATTAGGAGCACTTCATTGTATTAGAAGTATTAGTATTGAGTGATAATACTCGGAAATCACATCACTGGCGCTTGGCGAGCAGGGTTTCCTGTGTTAAAAAGTACGATTTGAATCGAGACACAGAAGTGATTACATCACGTGTAATTGCGAAGTTCATATTGCTATATTTGGTATATTATGAAGTGTTTGAACACGGAGATAATATAAGCATAAAAACTTGCGTTAATTACAGTGTTTTCAAATTTATTTTCGAAAATTGTTTTACGTTTTGCTAAAATTAGCCGTTTTGTGTAGAAATTAGACAAATTAGCCGTTATCAGAGCAATTTGGAGAAAATTAGCCACTAACGGACAAATTAGCCGGTTTTTTTTTTGTGTGGTTAGCCACATAGCACATACACATTAATTTTTTTTTCTGGTTCAGCAACCAGTGATTAAATTGAATTGTATTTGTGTTATAATAACATAATGGCAGACTTAGCTTTTCAGAAGGAGCGTACAAAGATTAATAGCTGTACTTATGAAGAATTATTATTGTTACCTGGTGTTGAAAATGTCACAGCTGACAAGATTATCTCTTTGAGAGAGACATATGGTAATATTCAGTTTGAGCATCTTTCTGAAATACCAAGACTACGACTTACTGAAACTTTGATGGAGTTGATAGATTTTTCACCAGTTACACAGTTACAAGAATACAAATCACGGACTCAGTCAAGTTATGATTTACAAGACTATGTTGATTATGGTGAAGTTAAAACATCTGGATTTCATTCGGAATATGCAAGACGAGAAGCAGAAATCAATGACTTTTCAGATTCTGACACACCTTCTGATGAATGTTTGCTTAAACCTGAGCCTGAGGAAGTCAAACGTGAGTTATCACGTCCCAGTTCAGCGATGAGCAAGCCTTTAAATTACACTTTGCAGTATGGGGACCACCAGTATTCAACAAAATTTTCAAGACCTGATGAAAGAAAACCATTACTACAAACCAAGTATGATGACCAGGATAAAGTTCAAGATTTTTCAATTGATCGACAGTTTAAGCCAGACAAAATTCATAGAACAGATGAATTAGGGTACACGAAACCAAGTATCAGGTTAAATGTTGAGGAAAACATTGAAAAACGTGATTATTCACGTAACCAAAATACACAGCAGCAGACATCACAATTGGGATGGCAGCAAGGTCCCAATGAGCACATTGAAAAACGTGATTATTCACGTAATCAAAATACACAACAGCAGACAAAACAATTGGGATGGCAGCAAGGGCCCAACGAGCACGAACCTAGATTAGAAAGACCAGTTCCAGTCCCAAGACGTCGTCAACAGGTAGAATCACATGTACCTTCACCAGAAATCCGACGCTGAATACCTACACCTGAAATCCGTCGCAGAATACCTTCACCAGAAATATTTAGGGAACCAGTATATTCCTTGAGAACACCAAATCCAACATACTCTTCTACAATTAACAGAAATATGTACCCTCCAAGACCATATTTAAGTTATGGGGAGTCGCCGCAATTAATGCCTCCAGCAAAGCCAAAATCAAAGAACCTAGAAATACCTAAAGGACTGAAGTATGATGGTTCCTCAAGTTGGAAAACGTTTTACACCAAGTTTCATAGGTATGCTGATCGTTTATCGTGGACTACCACGGAACGAAAAGACCAACTGTGTTGGTGTTTACATGGTAAAGCAGGTGATTACTATGCAAATTTACTGGATAGAGACCAAGGTGTGGATTACTTTGAATTAATTCACAAATTAGAGAAAAGTTTCAATTTTCAAGACTTACCAGAGACGTTGCAAGTTCAGTTCATGAGTGCACGACAAAATACAAATGAGAAATTGGAAGATTGGGCAGACCGAGTTCTCTCGTTGGCCTGTAAAGCCTTTAGAAATCTTCCCGACAGTTATATGTATACACAAGCTATCTGGAAAATATGCCAGGGATGCTCAGATAAAGAAGCTGGTCAACATGGAGCCACCGCCAGACCAACATCTGTTGAAGCAGCAATTGACCAGATAAAATGGTTCCAACATAACCACACAGCTATCTTTGGTAAACCAACCGGTAGACGTGACCCAACACCAAATCAGGATGAACCAAGTGATTATGATAGCGACCTAGCTGTTCACGCCATTGGTAAGACGGACACAAAGTCCGAATTGTCTAAACAAATGGACACACTGCTAGAAAAGATGACTGCTATGGAAGCATTTCATAAGCAGGAAATTGGAGACATTAAACAGCAGCTTCAAAAACAACAGCAGGCAAAACAGTTTCCTGTTCAAAATGAAGTCCAGCCAGCAACCGAACCATTCAGCCAACAAAATCAAGGTAATCGCCAACAATGGCGTAACAGGGATAATAGGCAAGATAATCAGCGACAATCGCAATTTAAAAGGCGCTGGGGACCTATCCCACCTGAAAAATTAGCAAATATGGCTTGCTACTTCTGTCACCAGTTTGGCCATATACAACGGGACTGTCCTGACTTGCATTCATCAACAGGAAAAAATTACACAGACCATTTAAACTAGAAAGAGTCGGGCTAAAGGGCGGAACCCTGACTCAGACCACACCTAACCGCCTAACGTTAAACACCATTTCAAACGAAATAAACAAGACACCTGTTTCGGGGATTACCCCGTTAAAAACATCTGACATGTCAACATCCACAGATACTCTGTCTAATTCATCATTGCACATAACGGAGCCTAATAATGATTTACAGAAAGTAATTGACCTTCAGTTACAAGATCCCGTACACTTAGGAGGAACTATTTGCCAGTTAGGCTCAGCATCTATGCTTCGATTCACTTTAAAAGTGCATGGACAGCCTGTAATTTCGGTAGTAGATACCGCAGCAGAAGTTACAATCATTTCTGACAAAGTTTATGAATCTCTTAGCAAAAAACCACCCATGAAAAGAAAAGCAACAATGCATGCAGCAGGGCGTGGTATGCACATGGATGCCTTTGTAGTGGGACCAGTTGAATTACAAATTGGTGAAAGAACATATCGGACAGATATTTATGTTGCGCCTATTGATAATGACATGCTATTAGGACTTGATTTTCTAGTCAAAGCAAAAGTAATTTTAGACTGCAGAAAATTAATCTTCTTCATCAATGGAGAGGCACTACCTATGGTACATGGACATATTGAACTGGTACCGCCTGTGAACGTTATAGCAAGAGTAGCTAAAATTACCGTTCCACATAGAACAGTCATACCTCCTAATTCAGTTGTACAATTAGAGTCAGATTTGTCAGCAGAGTTAACTGATTTTATAATCGAACCTAATAAAGAGATAGATTTGTTAATCCCACGTGGTTATTACAACGCTAGTTCTTTGCCATGTGTCAGTTTACTTAATGTAACCAACAACAAGATAGTTTTGCAAAAGGGAACTCTTTTAGGCGAAGCAATTGAAGCTGACGTTGTTGAAACGGGGCCAGCCCCGTCAGTAGCAACAACTGGAATAGCCAGAGATAACAATACACTACCGGAACAGTTGCAGAACATATTGGATAAATCCAGTACACTTGCTGAAGACCAAAAGTCCAAAGTTGCAAATTTACTTCATGAATTTGTTGATGTTTTTGCACTAGATGATTTTGACTTGGGAACATTTAACCACATTGAACACGAGATTGATACAGGTGATGCGCGCCCTATCAAACAACGAATAAGACGAACACCCATGTGTTTTGCACACGAAGAAGAAAACCATTTAAAGAAAATGTTAGATGCAGGTATCATAGAACCATCTATGTCAGAGTGGGCATCTGCCCCAGTACTTGTGCGCAAGCGCGATGGCAACGTGCGCTGGTGCATTGATTACCGGAAGTTGAATTCCGTGACGAAAAAAGATGTCTATCCGCTTCCCCTGATAGACGAATGTTTGGACACTTTGGCGGAAAACGAATGGTTTTCAAAATTGGACGCTAATAGTGCATATTATCAGATTAAAGTGAAGGACTCAGACAAGGAAAAGACTGCCTTCATCACTAAATATGGATTATTCCACTTTGTCCGTATGAGTTTTGGACTTTGCAATGCCCCTGGAACATATTCACGAGTAATGAATCTCGTTCTCAGAGGTTTAACATGGAATGTTGTACTCGCCTTCCTGGACGATATTCTAGTAATGGGAAAGACATTTGAAGACCATTTACAGAATTTGCGGTCAGTTTTTGAACGTTTCAGAGAGTATGGGCTCAAATTGAAACCCAGGAAATGTGATTTCTTTAAAAAGGAAATAGACTTTTTAGGCAGAACAATCAATAGAGATGGTATGGCAATTGGCAGTGAGTATGTTGAAGTTGTTAAGAAATGGAAAGTACCTACGACAACAAGAGAGGTTGAACAATTTCTTGGCTTTGCTAATTATCATAGAACTTTCATCAAGAATTTTGCAGATCTATCCTACCCTTTGTATCAATTGACCGGTAAGAAACCGTACAAATGGGGAGATTCAGAGCAAGAGGCTTTTGACAAACTTGTAGAGGCATTGACAACAACTCCGTTATTGGCATTACCCAACAGTAAAGATCCGTTTATTTTGGACACAGATGCTTCCAATTTCGCAATTGGCGCAGAATTAATACAAGTACAATATGGTGTAGAGCGTCCCGTTGCCTACGGAAGTTTTTCATTAACCCATGAGCAAAAACGATACTGCACGACACGGAAAGAATTGCTTGCAGTAGTGAAATTCACCAGACATTATAGACATTACCTTTTAGGAAGAGAGTTTATAGTCCGTACAGACCATAGTAGTTTAACGTGGTTATTGCACTTTAAAGAGCCACAAGGACAACTAGCTCGATGGTTAGAGGAGCTAAGCCAGTATCACATGACAGTAAAGCACAGGCCAGGTAAAAGACACCAAAATGCGGACGCATTATCACGTCTGCCAGATTTATCCTGTCCACAGAATAGATTAGCAGCTGGGAACGTGCTAAAACACAATCTACCCTGTGGAGCATGCGATTATTGTACTCGTGCTCACCAAAGTTGGCTTGGTTTTCAAGAAGACGTAGATAACGTTATTCCTTTAGCTTCACATCAAGACTGTAAAACTTTTGAGCAAACACACAATACAGGACCACTTACAGTACTACCGAGTTCTTTGATTTCTGAGAACAAATTAATGAAACAGGACAATGCACAACATACAAATGTGATTATAGAGGACAATGCTACACCAGATAGTTCAATATCACAAGACGGGGACCAGAACGTGACAAGTCACGTGAATGAGAATTTAGGTACATCTCCGGTCCAGCAACAAGTATTTGACAGTACCAATCAAGATACAGTAAGCCATAATCAAAATGTTTGTCACAGTTCAGTTGAAATAGTCACTACACCACTTGGTATGTCAGTTTACGCGACATATTTGGACCTTCCAAATGTAAATGCCATTACTGAGACAGGTATAGAAGCTAGTACTTATTCACCAGAGCAATTACGAGATTATCAGTCTAAAGACCCAGACTTGGAATTAATACTGGTATGGTTCAGGGACAAAACAGAACCATCAGAGGCTACAATATTCAGATGCAGTCCAATAGCTAAGAAATATTGGATAAACAAAGATATGTTCTACTTAGATGATAATGGAATATTGAGAAATTTGGACAAGAAAGACAGAACACCAAGACTTGTGGTACCAAGAGATCTTGTTGAACAAGTGATATCATTATGTCATGATATTCCTGCTGCAGGTCACCAAGGTATGAATAGGACCACATTGAGAATAAAGGCAAAATATCAATGGTATGGTATGACACAACGAATAAGAGACTTTGTCAAAACATGCAGTACATGCAATTTACACAAGAAGCCAAACAGGAAGGCTAAATGTCCGCTTACCCAGTTTCATGCAGGTGCACCAATGGAGCGTGTCCACTTAGATTTTCTAGGACCACTGCCAGAGACGAAATTTGGGAATGCACATGTACTAGTTATGGTTGATCAGTTTTCAAAATGGATGGAATGTATTCCGTTACCAGCACAAACTGCAGAACATACGGCAAGAGCTGCTGTGAACGAGTTTTTCTCTCGTTTTGGATTCCCATTTCAGGTTTTTACAGACCAAGGACGCAATTTTGAAAGCAAGTTTTTCAAATCCATCTGTGAAATCTTGCAAATGCACAAAGCAAGGACTACTCCGTACAGACCATCCTCAAACGGACAAGCAGAACGTTGCAACAGAACCTTGATGGACGCCGTCCGTTGCTTCGTGTCTAAACAACAAGACAATTGGAATGAACATTTGGCACAGTTGGCAGGAGCTGTTCGATCGTCGGTGAACAGAAGTACTGGTTTTACGCCAAACATGCTGATGCTTGGGAGAGAGGTTAACCAGCCTGTTGATTTATTGTACAGCGTACCTGGTACTAAAACAGACGAGTCACAAGATGAGTATGTGATAAGACTCCGAGATGCCATAACATCTGCTCATGAAATAGCGCGCAACACGCTAAAAACTACACAGAATACCATGAAACGTGATTATGATGTACGTATCCTGGAGAGAGAATACAAAATAGGAGATTTAGTTTATGTTTTAGACACGGCAAAAATTAAAGGTAGAGCGAAGAAATTGGACCCACCTTGGAAAGGTCCAGGACTTGTATGTGCCAAATTATCTTCGTATGTGTACAAGATAAAATTACAAAAAACTGTACTGACAATAAATCATGACCGTTTAAAGCCATGCAAAGATAGAGAAGTACCACCCTGGTTAAAACAGTGCCAGCACCGGTTACAGGACGGTGAAGATGTGACCAAGGCGACTAACCCAGACTTGTACTGTTTGTGCAGAAAACCAGATGATGGACTGTTTATGATACAGTGTGATTTTTGTCATGAGTGGTACCATGGAGCTTGTATAGATTTGACACCAGCGCTGGCAGACACTATGGTAAAGTTCAGATGTCCACGGTGCCAGGACTCTGATACCGCAAGGTAACTTTAAAATATAAGACAGGATACTATGATGTACATATAGAGCAGAAGGAAATCAGTTGTAAATTTTGATTGGACATTACAGTGAAGATTGTGTGTAATATATATATATCAAGGAATGATATGTTAGTTTTAAAATAACTCCGCAGAGCGAAGACGGAACAATTGTTGAATTTTGAAAAATATATGTGTGTCGTCGAAATGTCAACATTGGAAAATATATATAACTATATATATGGAGATTTATTTGTATCCCCGTGGTGCGACCAGACGGGGTGGACTAAAGGAATATAGTGAATATTCGAATAGGAAGTAAACTCACTCCTTTCAAAGTGGGGGGGAGTGTTGTGTAATATGGTATAATGGACGTGACATTACTATGTAGACAGTACGGTAGTTAGATATACCGCGTAGCCCGGTTCCCGGAATGATCCATGGTAAACTACCCAGCTCAGGATAAGATCTCAGATAGTTACCAGGTAACGAGAGTTGGCGTATTGGCGGGAATGAGAACGCCTGTACTAGAACTTAACCAGAGAGTATCAGAGTATATTTGGTAAGTTAGTACAATTAGGAGCACTTCATTGTATTAGAAGTATTAGTATTGAGTGATAATACTCGGAAATCACATCATTACTATCAATATTATTTGTAAGTTTTTTGTGAAACTGACTGCTGAATTGTTTTTCCATGCTTATGGTACATCTAAGTCGTATGCTTTTTTTAAAACCACCTCCAGGGTATAATATCTGCTCGCCCATAGAATCTGTTTGTAGATATAGGAAGATGTGGTATGAGTGCCAATGAGAAAACTCTCCATCCAAGTCACACAATTTATAAAAGTAAACCATTATAGGTCAAGGTATGGTCTTCAACACAGAGCCTAGTTTTTATCAAAAATGAAATATATTGATATTAATAGTATACAGGTTAAATAATTTATTCATACATTTTTAATTGACTGACTAGAATTATCATGATTATTGAGGAACTTAAACCATTCTTATTTTTCAAAAGGGACAAAAATAAAATTTATATATAATAACAGGGTGATACAAATGAGAAAAACTCAAGAAATTGTTTTCAATTAAGATAAATACATGGTTTTCAGTTGTTTTTTTAACATGTTTAAAGCAGAGGCAGATTTAGTTTAAAGTTGGAAAAAATTGTTTGTACCAACAAAAATAAATACACAAAGTTAATCCAGAATTATGTGTTTATCATTTTTTTTATGTTTAGGTTGCCAGCTAGATGAAAAGAACAATGCAGTTCAAAAGTCAAAATGTAGATAAGCTGCAGTACAAGGTCCTACTTTTGCAGATTTTCATATTTTGCATGAATGAATTTGAAGTTTATATCATGGAGGGCAGAGAAAGAAAAGAAACACTTCAGTTTTCCTGCTTCTGAAGGATAAATGTAAAACATCTTGTTTGGTAAGTTTTATGCTCTGTTATGATAGTGTTTGTGCATCCATCTGTCTTTCTCTAAATTGTATTCACTTAAAGTTTTTGGTTACAGTTCACCATGAACTTCAGTTAGTAACTTGTGGTTTTACATGTATATACTCAAAATTTAGTACTTTAAAATGTTCATGTATTTTTGTCGAGCCTGCAACTTTTGTCGCAGAAAGCTCGAAATAGGGATAGTGATCCGATGGCGGCTACGGCGGTGGCATTAGCACTGGGGGGTCTCTTCCTATATTAAGGTATATACATATGTGCCGCTGGAATGGGTCCCTTTTTTGATGCATCAAATATATCAATGGGGTGCAATTTTACCGAGGAAATAAATCAATGGGTCATAATTTTTCAGTTTGTTGTGCAACGATCTTCACTTAATGGATTATGATTTCGCTGTGTAATATATGTATAGGTAGGGATTTCACAATTATTCAATATATGAATGGGGGGTGTTTTTTAAATTCTAGCTGCACAACTGTACCCAAAATCCCATGTTGAGACCCCCCCCGTGGGCGTTAGCTAACTTCCTAAAAGCTTTATATTTTAGAAGGTGGAAGACCTGGATGCTTCAAACTTTGTATATAGATGCCTCATGATACGAATTCTGTCTGAAACATGTCCATTGTCCTTGACCTCATTTTCATGGTTCAGTGACTACTTGAAAAAAAAGTTCAGATTTTTTGTAATGTTAATTTCTCTCATATTATGAGTAATAGGATAACTATATTTGGTATGTGCGTACCTTGCAAGGTCCTCATGCTCGTCAGAGAGTTTTCACTTGACCTAGACCTCATTTCATGGATCAGTGAACAAGAACTTAGTCTTTGATGCATGATTTTTTTTATTAGTTGTTAGTGGTCTTTGTACTAGCTGTCAGTAACTGCGAGTACTCTCAGATCTGTACTTAGTGTCTTTTTGTTGTTTGGATGTACAAGTTCCCGGCCACGTCCACTTGTATTTGTTGTATTTTTATCCATCTGATGAGTTAAGCCTCTTTCAACTGATTTTTATACGACTGCGGTCGTATATTGGTATGACGTTGGCGTCGTCGTCGTCCGAAGACTCATTGGTTTTCGCACTCTAACTTTAGTTTAAGTGAATGGATCTCTATGAAATTTTACCATAAGGTTCAATACCACAAAAGAAAGGTTGGATTGATTTTGCGGGTTATCGTACCAACAGTTAAGGAATTAGGGGCCAAAAAGGGGCCAAAAATAAGCATTTTTGTAACTTCCAGACATAACTTGTGTGTTAGTGTATGGATCTCTCTGACATTGTACCACAAGGTTCCATATCACAAAGGGAATGCTGGGATTAATTTTGGGGGGTAATTGCCTCAAAATTTTAGGAATTAGGGGCCAAAAAAGGGGCAAAAAACAAGAATTTTTCTAGTTTCATGACAATAACTTGTGTGTAAGTGTATGGATCTTTCTGAAATTGTACTACAAGGTTCCATATCACAAAGAGAAAGCTGGAATTGAGTTTGGGGGTAATTGCCCAAAACGTTTAGGAAAAAGGGGCCAAAAATAAGCATTTTTCTAGTTTCCAGACAATAACTTGTGTTCAAGTGTATGGATCTCTCTGAAATTGTACTGCAAGGTACCATACCACTAAGGGAAGGCTGGGATTGAGTTTGGGGGGTAATTGCCTCAAAATTTAAGGAATAAGGGGCCAAAAAGGGGCAAAAAACAAGCATTTTTCTAGTTATAGGACAATAACTTATGTGTAAGTGTATGGATCTTTATGAAATTGTACTACAAGGTTCCATATCACAAAGGGAAAGCTGGGTTTGAGTTTGGGGGTAATTGCCCTAAACGTTTAGGAATTTGGGGCCAAAAAGGGACCAAAAAACAAGCATTTTTCTAGTTTCCAGACAATTACTTGTGTTCAAGTGTATGAATCTCTCTGAAATTGTACTGCAAGGTACCATACCACAAAGGGAAGGCTGTTATTGAGTTTTGGGGTGATGAATCATAAGGGGGTTACAAAAATTTGGGGGGGGGGGGGGGGAATTTTTTTTCCTTTTTTTTTCTTTAAAATTTTCCATTTTAAATTGGTTATTTCTGATTTATATATAAAAGCAAATAATAATGATATGGTTTGAATAGGTAAATTAAAATTTTTAAAGTTCTTAGACCACATTCATTCTGTGTCAGGAACCTATGCTGTGTCAAATATTTAATCACAATCCAAATTCAGAGCTGTATCAAGCTTGAATGTTGTGTCCATACTTGCCCCAACTGTTCAGGGTTGACCTCTGCGGTCGAATCAAGCTGCGCCCCAGCGGAGCATTTTATTATTGTTTGTTCTTATGTTGTACTGTTACACCACTGTCCCAGGTTAGGGGGAGGGTTTGGATCCCGCTAACATGTTTAACCCCGCCACATTCTGTATGTATGTGCCTGTCCCAAGTCAGGAGCCTGTAATTCAGTGGTTGTCGTTTGTTTATGTGTTACATACCGGTATTTGTTTTTCGTTCATTTTTTGTACATAAATTAGGCCGTTAGTTTTTCGTTTGAATTGTTTTACATTATCATTTTGGGGCCTTTTATAGCTGACTGTGCGGTATGGGCTTTGCTCATTGTTGAAGGCCGTACGGTGACCTATAGTTGTTAATTTCTGTGTCATTTGGTCTCTTGTGGAGAGTTGTTGTCTCATTGGCAATCATACCACATCTTCTTTTTTTTATATTTAAGGTTAAGTTTTGGTAGTCAAGTCCATATCTCAGATACTATAAGCAATAGGTCTAGTATATTCGGTGTATGGAAGGACTGTAAGGTGTACATGACCAACTGGCAGGTGTCATCTGACCTTGACCTCATTTTCATGGTTCAGTAGTCAAAGTTAAATTTTTGAGTTTTGGTCTTTTTTTCTTATACTGTATGCAATAGGTCTACTATATTTGGTGTATGGCATGATTGTAAGGTGTACATGTCTAGCTGGCAGGTGTCATCTGACCATGACCTCATTTTCATGGTTCAGTAGTCAAAGTTAAATTTTTGAAATTTGGTCTTTTTTTCTAATACTAAATGCAATAGGTCAACTATATTTGGTGTATGGAAACATTTTATGATGTACATGTCAGTCCCGCAGGTTTAATTTGACCTTGACCTTTTTTTCATGGTTCATTGCTCAGTGTTAAGTTTTTGTGTTTTGGTCTGTTTTTCTTAATCTATAAGCAATAGGTCAACTATATGTGTTGTATGGAAGGATTGTAAGCTGTACATGTCTGCCTGGCATGGTTCATCTGATCTTCACCTCATTTCCATGGTTCATTGGTCAATGTTTAGTTTTCTTGGTTAAGTCTGCTTCTTAGAAACTATAAGCAATACCGGTAGGTCAACTGTATTTAGTAATTTGAATGATTGTAAGGTGTACATATATTTCTTGTCAGGTTTATATGACCTTGAAATCATTTTCTTGGATCATGTTGAGTTTATGTGATAGTTGTAGTAAAGCTTTATATTTAGGACTATCAACATGATATCAATGATTAGTAAAGAAGGCGCAACATTTCAGCATGTGCACTCTTGTGTATACATTAAACACCACATTTACTGTTTTTACCCTGATTTTATGGATCATTGAACATAGAAATGTCATAATGTGAAATTATAGTACATTCTTAGGTTAAAGTTTTAGGTTAAGGTACATAGCTTACCATGAAGTTGAATTTCATACACATGTTCATTATGTGGTGAATTTTTAAATTCAGTGCCGAACGAAGATTTTGAGCCTGATTACATGATTGACTAGACATTGACACATGCTAGTGTTTGCCAGGCATTGTGTCCTGTACTAGGAATTTGTGCTGTACTAAGAACTTTAATAGTACTCGCTGAGTATGGAGTTTTTGTGAAAGTTTAATATTAGTGAGATTTTTGCATGACATCCTGTCAACTGCTTGTTGATCATGTTTATACATGTCTTAAAATTAATATCTGACACATTGGTGTTTTGTGAACTTGGAAATAAGTTATTTGATAGAATAATAATGTTTTGAGATTATCAAAATAAAAAATATCCCATTTTTACTACATTGTGTATTAATGATTAAGTATATGTGACAGAGTATATTTTTACATATTTCATTTATTAGTATTTTACATTTTATTACATGCCAGATATTATACTTTATTCATTCACTCTGATCATTTGATCTTTTGATTTATAGTTTATTATCTCTTTACACTATAAATTGTATGAAAGTTCTAGTCAGTCATACTTCATTGAGCAAAGTTGTAATTGTATCTACCCGTCCAACTCATTAGTAAATTAATTGTCACACCTTGTTTATCTTTATGGTCAGTTCTTATTGGTCATTCTGGACACACCTCAGATTTTGGAAAAGAAGTAATGGTGGTTAATTCTTGAAAATTGGAGACATACATATTTAATATTTACTTCTTATTTAAACCATATATAGTGATGAAACTTATATAGAGACATTCTATTTAGTGCTCGTTAGTACTCACTGAAGTTTCCATACTTTGGAATCACTGTAGTTATTGGAAATTACATTCTTTATATCTGGTAAGTAGATTTTATGTTCTTTGTGGTGTATGAAAGGCGTATGCAGTGCATGCTATACAATTCTGCCCGTTTATAGGTAAGTATGCCCATAGACCTTAGATATGATAGGAGTAAGACAGTTTATGTATTAATCTGAGAATATATGATTTGAATCTGTAGTTTGGATGTAGAAAGGGAGATTTACGAATGATTTTGAAAGTGACCTTGACCTTTCAGTTATGGATCTATGACGTCACATTGACAATTGCGTTAATATTGCCATATATGGCAATTTTGTGTAATAGCTTGATTTTATTATATCAGTCTTTAATATGTTGTATTTTGTATAAGGGATCATTATTTTCCTAGATCCTAGTATTTACTATTGTGTATTATTTTCAGGACACATAGCTTATGATGTTCCTGTAACATACTGGTTGTACTGTAGATGTTAGATATATAACCTGGTTCCACAGATTGGTAAGGGTCATATTATATTGTACCTATATGTCAGTTAACTTGAGTTCGATAATAGATATTAAACATTACAGTAGTGCATACGAACTTAATAGCTAGAATACTATAGTGAACAGTTAATAACCTTCGTATGGTAAAGGTTTTATGAATGACACTCGTTTATGAAGTACGATACATTCGACTTGTTTATAATATGCTTGGTTGATTATAATGATATGCTATTTGATACGACTTATCAGATACATGTATTTGTATTTAGAAATATAATTGCAAGTTTGTTGCATATTATGAATGTCACTGCATTCTTGATACTCAGTATAGTTTATTGTATATGGAATAGAATATTTCATACGATCTTGTAACATTGTTAATTACACCAGTATACTATTTGTATGATTCTAGTATAAGAATTTAATAAGACTGTGATATTGATAAATGTGATAATTATATGCTATTGTTATTGCAGGGTTATTTTCCCTATGTTTACTTGTATAATAAAGTGATGTCAAAGAACCCTAGACTTGTCGTTTATGGAACCCCCGTAAAACAAGACTATTATATATATAAAAAAGAAGATTTAGGATATATGTATAACCATATATAAAATGGGACCGCAACCGAACAACACAAAAATAAGAAAAAAAAAACCAATATAATTTTTTGCACCAATGTTATAATTTCCAACATGTCCAAAGAGTTCAATGTATTTTCTAATTGAAATAAAAAGTGGAACTCTTTCAGAACTTCAGAAGCTTAAAGAAGTGATGTTTCTATTGTTGGCTTTCTGTATAATATATTGCAAATTCTTGTGAAAAATGGAATTTTATTGTAATTGCCTAAAGTTTTAACATTGATCTATATATATATATATAACTGGGGAAAATACCCAAATGTTATAAAGAAGAATACATAAATTGATTGTTATATAATATTAGAATAGGAAGATGTGGTATATTTCTAATTTGACAACTCTCCATCAGAGACCAAAGGATGTAGGAGGTTAGCAACTGATGACACTGGACAACCTTCAACAATCAATAAAATCCATACCGCATAGCTATTTTTATTGAAAATCATATGTTCTTGCTACATGTATGCAAACAATTTTTTATTATCCATAACTTCGGATTTTATTGGTTCTTTTTCAGAAGGATTGAAATTCATCACTGAGAATAAAAGGAGAAAACACAGAAACAAGACCAAAATAAATTCAAAGACAAAAGTCAGATCAGTTATTATTTTCATCACTCAGCCAATGAATTGAAGTTCTATTAAATATCTAAAGATATTAAAACCACAATAATGACAATGTTCTGTGCTGAATGGCAAAAAAGTGGACTATACATTACGATCACACAATGCTGGATGATAAGAAACTATTAATTTTTTGGGTGGAGGGATATCCTGAAAAAAAAATAGATTTATGTAAAAAGCTACTAGTATGTTAAGCCTATTAATAGAGTTTTCATTGATTTCAAATGGGAAAAAATTGTGTTTCAAAAAAGTATTCTAGAATTCATAAATAAACATATATTGATACTTACATTATCTGCTTTGTTGTTTAAAAGTTTAGTTTTGAACAGTTATAGAACAATATAATTGCATTAACATTTCCAAGGAAAAAAAAGATATTCGACTAAAAAGATTCATCTTAAAACAATTTACTACCAAACAGAATTCATTGTAACATACACATTTATTAACTGGATATTTTTAATTGAATCATAGGATTTTATTTTGTCCCATGGGATAATTATAGTCCCATGGGATTTTTTTTGTCCCATGGGACAACAAATATCCCATGGGACTACAATTATCCCATGGGACCCAAAAAAATCCTATGGGATTTAACCAAAATCCCATGGGATAATGGTCAATCCCATGGGATTTGCCCTATCCCATGGGATATTGAAAATCCCATGTTTTTCTAAATCAAATTACAAAATAGATATAATAATAACAGCAGAAAAGCAATGAATTTATTGAATCCCATGTAATTCCGCACATTTTGGTTATATACACGACACTATAGCTCTAAGGAGAGGCGGCGGCGGATTTGCAAATGAGTGTTTTGCAAATTAAGAGTGTCCAGTGTTTTTAGCTTAATGTAATTCAATAGTAAAACCAGAAAACATTCTCTATTCAAATGCATAAAAATAAAATAAATTGTTGATGTTTAGGTAACAAAAATGATAAAAGTTCTTTCTTCTGTCTCCCTTTATCATCATCTTCTGTCATTTTTGTTTGTTTGTAAAATACTGTTAAAGTCCACACATGTTTGAATAAGCTCTACTTTAGTTCAGAACATGTCCTTTAAAATGTTGGTTATCATATGTTATCTGTTTAAAACATAAATATATTGAATTTAATGTTAAATTTTTTTTTTTTAATTTTTTATAACAGGGGTCTTTCATTAGCTGATTTTTTTTTTGCCTATAGAGATTGGTCATTGGTAAACTTGCATGGTTATATAGCTTGTCTGTTTTGAATTGTTATTTTGGTAACTATTTGGTTTTACATTTTGTGTTGCAATTTCAAATTTTTAAATCTTTTCAAACATTGTATAAATTTAAAGTGCAGATGACTTGACACGAGTTGCCATTGGTATCGATACCTTTTGTATTAGTTGTAATGCAAATAAGAGGATACATCAGAATTGAAAAGAACCGAATGAATAAAAGATACAAACTCAAAGAAAATGCTTAAAAGGATTCAAACATGTAGAAATAGTCTCTTCTATCAACAACCAGGAAACATTTTCAAAACAAGGACGAATAAGCACAAAAATAATATGCCAAGGAGTGCAACAAAAACAACATAGTTCATTTTTTCCATTTGGCTCCCTCACAAGTGAATATAGGTTATTGTGATCACAGCTTATACTTCCTTAGATAAACATGAAATGTTCATATGTATTTAGAGTTGTATTATCACGTTGTGTCACATGGTTGTATCTTTTACGTGAAGAGTGAACGGAACGTGACTATTTTGTTTCTGTTCGTTTAACGTGCTGCCCAGGACACGTGAATATCACGTGATTCCTATGTTGAAATCATATTGAAGAGTTCTAGAAGTTTCAAATGGAAGAATACTTTGCAATATCATTTCCAGGGAAAAAAATATTACAGTATGTGTTCCTAACGAAAACAACGGTATAGAATATCTGTTCCAACAAGTACAGATATATTGGCATTGTTTATAACAAAGTTTCATGGGAAAATTCTGTTAGGTTGAACAAATATACTTTGACAGCACATATTTTTTGCATAATATTTTTGATTCCTATATTACATGATTCAAAGCAAAATAACATGATTTGGAACAAAATGATTCATGATAAACCTTTATCAAATTTTCCGTTTATGAAAATATAAATTATTACGAAACTAGGGTTTTAACTCCACGAACACCCACAGGTAAAAGTTGACCTTCTACGGATTTGGTTATTATTTCTGGGTCCTTTTTGGCCATATAGCTCCTCAAATGTTTTGGAACTTATACACCGTTGGCTTTCAAATACTTGGCTCTGAACGTTCTTGATAAAGGTTAATCCAGAAAAGTTCATCGGACACATGAAATTTATAAATTGGCGTTTTCATTTGTTACAGCCTTGGGTCGATAACTCTACTGGTAGACTATTAAATTCCTGAGATGCAATGAAAACAAAATACGGCGTAAAAGTCACTGACCTATATATGCTACACTGGCAAAAATGCCACACATGTGTACATGCGTGACACATGTGTTTCACATGCGTGTCACACGCATGTGAAAGAGACGTTTCATGCCACGCATGTGACACATGTGTGAAAAACACATGTGATACGCATGATACACACATGTGATCATGCGTTTCACATGTGAATTACATGCGTAAGGAAATACACCTGTGATACATGCGTGATTACTACATGTAAAAGGCATGGTGCCTGTATTAAATATTTTTCAAAATATCCTCCTATTTGTCCAATTACCATGATTGTTGACATGTATCTCAGTTCTCATGTGAATTACATGCAATTTCTAACACATGCGTTATACATGTGTTTTCTCTATATATACACAGGCAAATTTTGTTCACGTAAATTTCATGTAAGATTTACCTCAAACAAGCTTATACATGAAACTCTCGTGCAATTAATGTTAAATTTTTCATGTGAAACTAACGTGAATCAAGCTTTCATGTTAATTTTTCTAAAATGAAATTAAGGTGAATTGAGCATCAATCACACAAATTCACTGTATTTGAGCATATTTTAGATAAGTTAATGCTAATCTAGTACACATTCTATTTTGATATATATAAATATTCTTCTTGGTCTTGACTATGTGTTCATACTTCCATTATATTTTACTTTCTTGAACCTTAAACTATACAAAAAATATTTATCTATCAACTCCCAACTCACAATATCTCCAATGCAAGAGATAAGATGCAATAAAACAAAGAAGGCAAGCAAATATCCAGGTCACCTTAGTTCATTCCTAGAATTTTTTTTCGGTTATGTTCAAGTCTCAATACTTTTTTAAAAGTGATGTAAGGATTGGTGATTCATTTATAGAATATGTATGCACTGATGTATATTTCATTTTTAATATGTATGTACAAGTCATTTTGTGGTTATCAGTCATGAGACAATCCAATTACATTATGGAAATTGTCTTTAATACTTGCAAATTTTTCTTTTGAAAGTTTTGAAGAAAAAAAGTAGTTCACCCTGCCACATATTCATGTGCCTGTTTCAAGCCAGGAACCTTTTCAGTGGTTGTCTAAAGTCGCATCCTAATAAAAAAAAATATTTAAAGAATTTGGTGTTGATGGCAGCTCTTTGATTGGCATAGACTCTGGTTAAGTAGATCATGACATTGTTTAGACACCTGTTCATTGGTAAGGACTGTATGTTAGCACCTTAATGCCTTTCATGTGTTTTTGTTGTATAGCTGTCTGATTTATTTATACCTTATATCTCATTGTATTAATAAACTGAAATAGAAAGTTCTGTGAAATATATTTTGATATACCATATTGAAAGTCTTGCTGTTAGTTTCAACCATTTCCTTCTTATTTCATATATGTATTTCAGTTTTTCATTTTAACACCAATCTTAAGGTTAAGGCAAAAAGAAAACAAATGTTGACAAACAACAGGCATATACCATTAGGAGATCTCAAAGTTTGGCTGCACAATAAACTAAAAATTCTTGTTATTTCAAATATTTATATAAAATTCAGTTTTAAAACATGCATTTTCCATTTTTAAACTGTAATTGTCATGTTGGCACAATAATTTGAATTTCAATTGTATTATATTCTGAGAGTACTTGTGGTTGAAAAAATATACAATTCCATGTGTTTTAGATTTCTTGAATACACCACTCCCATATAATGACTACATGTCTGTTAGTAATGTTTAAGAGTTCTCTCCTGCATGTAATTGCTATTTGTATCCAAGGCTTCCTTCATACATTTGCACATATCCTTCTAAGATGTTGCTTGAATGATAAAATCCTGTAATACATTATCAGCCATCAAACTCTTGGAATACAGTTGCTGTAATAAAAAAAATAATCTGTAATCACAGAGATATGTCTCGCTTTTTGGTAATTTCGATAATGCAAATGTTGAAATTAAAATAGCAACACTTTAACATGTAAGATTTGCAAATATTCAAAGTCAATGAACCATGACTAAAGGTACATGGCTAAACAATCTCCATGGAAATTAGATGTGCCAATGCTTATACAACGCATACCAAATACCATTGACTTATCATAAGTAGTTCCCTTTAAAAAACCTAAACACAAACTAATACATGTAAACTAAGAAAATTTAAAAGTCAATAAACGATAACTGAGGGGGCCCGGTCAAATAATCTCCATGGTAATGAGATGTGCCAATGCTAATACAATTGCATACCAAATATCATTGACTTACCACTAGTGGTTTCCCATGAGCCGACCTAATCACAAACTAATACATGAAAACTTAAGCAAAAGTTTCAAAGTCAATAGACCATGACTGAGGGGGCAGGGCCAAATAATCTCCATGGAAATGAGATATGTTAATGTATATACAACTGCATACCAATTATCATTAACTTATCACTAGTGGTTCCCCATAAACTGATCTATTCACAAACTAATACATGAAAACTAAGCAAAAATTTAGAAGTCAATAGACCAAGACTGAGAGGGCGGGACCAAATAATCTCCATGGAAATGAGATATGCCAATGCTTATACAACTGCATACCAATCATAATTAACTTACCACTAGTGGTTCTCCATAAACTGACCTAATCACAAACTAATACATGAAGACTAAGCAAGAGTTTCAAAGTCAATAGACCATAACTGAGGGGGGCGGGGCCAAATAATCTCCATGGTAATGAGATGTGCCAATACTATTACAACTGCATACCAAATATCTTTGATTTACCACTTGTGGTTCACTATAAAGTAAACCTAATCACAAACTAATACATTGTTAACGCCGCCGTCGTCACCAACACGAGAAACAGCATACCTATGTCTCGCTTTTTGACTCCATCAAGCGAGACAAAAACAGCATATATTTTTTGTAAAACATACATCAAATATTGGCTTACCAATCAGAGAAAATGATAACATCAATTTAATCTCCAATGATTTACCAAACTTACATATATATTATATATATATATATATTGGAGTGGAATATGAAAGTTGTTGTTTATCATATTTATTTTTCGTTTAATGTCTTTTACGTAAATTGGAATTGTTTTACATCTGTCATTTCAGGACCTTTTATAGCTTGCTAGATGCAGTATCAGTTTTGCTCATTGTTGAAAGCTGTTCATACAGTGATCTATAGTTGCTAACATTCAGTCATTTGGACTCTGGTGGATAGTTGTCTCATTGGCAATAATACTACATCTTCTCATTTTTATCAAAAAAAATTAATAATGAAAACTAACTCTATTCATGCATGTGTACTACACATTACCTGTATATATAATATATACTAGAATACTCCCGGGACATCATGGGGTCGTGACTGAAGCAAACTACCTTAGCCTTATTTTTAGCCTGGATTTTAAGTTTTTGTTTTGTCATCTAATAATGTCATGCTGGTCATTAGGTGCACAGTTTTCTCTGCTTTCAAAATCTTTCTTTTTGAACCTTTCAACCCAGAACTTGTTAATTATTTGTAGTAATAATTATGTGGAAAACAAATGGGCCTGGAATGGTGTAATTTTTAATCAACACCATTGTCCTATATATATAAGTTATATATAAAGTTGAATTCTTTGAATCGTCATTTTTATGTCATGCCGGCTCACAAATTGGACCTTGTTATTTTAGTATTATAGATCTAGATTACTAAGTGCCTATAGAAACACATTTCCTCATTTTTCAAGCCCCTTTCTTACATGTCTTAACCTCATTTAAATTACAATACCAACTAAAGGCTCCAAGGAGCCTATGTCGCTCACCTGATATTTTTTTAATTTTACAATTGATGCATGAAATAATGCAACCGTTATACTTTTGCTTTAGTTTCAAAGATATAAGTCAAAAACTGCATTCTTCCCCCTATGTTCTATTTTTAAACTAGATACCCTAATGCTTATTATGGCCAAGTTTGGTTAAATTTGTCTCAGTTGTTTAAGGAGAAGACTTTTGTAAAAGATAACAAAAATTTACGAAAAATTGTTAAATTTGACTTTAAAGTGCAATAACTCCTTATGGGGTCAATTGACCATTTTGATCCTGTTGACTTTTTTGTGAATCTTATTTTGCTGAACATTATTGCTGTTTACAGTTTATCTCTATCTATTAAAATGTTCAAGATAATAACCAATAAAATGCTTCGCTGGGCGCAGCTTGATACGACCGCAGAGGTCGAACCCTGAACAGTTGGGGCAAGTATGGACACAACATTCAAGCTTGATACAGCTCTGAATTTGGATTGTTATTAAATATTTGACACAGCATAGGTTTCTGACACAGAAAGAATGTGGTCTAAGAACTTCAATTTTTTTAATTTACCTATTATGGTCCAATGTCCAAAATCAAAATACATGGTTAGATTCAGCATATCAAAGAACCCCATATGTTGAAATCAAACAAAGTTTAATTTTGGACCCCAACTTGGACAAACTTGAAAACTGGTCCCATAATCAAAAATCTAAACACATGTTTAGATTCAGCATATCAAAGAACCCCATATATTCAATTTTTGTTGAAATCAAACTAAGTTTAATTTTGGACCCTTTGGACCTTAATGTAGACTAATTTAAAAAACGGGACCCAAAATTAAAAATCTAAATACACGGTTAGATTTGGCATAACAAATAAATAAATGTGGTCAAAGATTTTACAAATCTAATGCGCCATACTGGTCTTCCTTTATAAATATGCATTTCTTTAAACATAATTTAAAAGCAGTGTAAGGGAAGTAACCAAAACGTTGTTTTGGATTACCTCCCTTACACTGTTTTAAATTATCTTAATTGTTCATTAACCATTACTTTATACATAATTTAAAAGCAGTGTAAGGGAGATAATTTCAATGATGTATTTGATTTATCTCCCTTACACTGCTTTAAATTATGTTTTGTACTAAAGTATTTGTCCATTAATGAGGACAACCTTGTTTTTCCCCCTTTTTTGCCTCTAATTCTTAAACGGTTTGAGCAATAACCCCCCAAAGCAAATCCTAACCATCCCTTTGTGGTATGGAAACTTGTAGTATAATTTCAGAGAGATCCATACACCGTTCCACAGTTATTGTCTGGAAACTAGAAAATGCTTATTTTTGGCCCCTAATTCCTTAACTGTTAGTACCATAACCCCCAAAATCAATCCCCACCTTCCTTTTGTGGTATTGAACCTTATGGTAAAATTTCATAGAGATCCATTCACTTAAACTAAAGTTAGAGTGCGAAAACTAATGTGTCTTCGGACGACGACGACGACAACGCCAACGTCATACCAATATACGACCACAAAAAAATTTTTGCGGTCGTATAAAAACTGCAAAATTTCCTTAAAATTACCAATTCAGGGGTAGCAACCCAACAATGGGTTGTCTGATGCGTCTGAAAATTTCAGCACAGATAATTCTTCACCTGATGAACATTTTAACCCTGTCAGATTTGCTCTAAATGCTTTGGTTTCAGTGACATGAGAGATATAAGCAAAAAACTGCATTTTACCCCCATGTTCTATTTTTAGCAATAGCGGCCATCTTGGTTGATGGGCAGGGTCATCGGAAACATTTTTTAAACTAGATACCATAAAGATGATTTAGGCCAAGTTTGGTTTTATTTAGCCCAGTAGTTTCAGATGAGAAGATTTTTGTAAAAGTTAATGGACAACGAAGATGACGGTGACAGACGACGACAGACGCCAAGTGATGAGAAAAGCTCACTTGGCCCTATTAGCTCTATGCATTCTGTAAACATCTAGTAACAAAATTTGTGATTTATCTTCTATAGGGGTATAAATTGTTTATCTGCACTACTTTTTGATTACCTCTGCTGTGGAGGTTCATTATGGTTGAAATTTGCTATGGAAGCTGGAATTTGTAAACATTTCAGATGAAAATCAAAATGTTCTGAAACTTTTTGGTAATGTTGCAGTTGTTTGTATGTACATTTATTAATTATAATAGAAGAACATAGTTCCAATGTCCCCATTATTGATCGTCCTGAATATGCATGAAATATTTGCCACTGGACGTTTAGCAACTAACAATCAATCAATCAATCCCCATTATTGCACATATTTTTTCTATTCAAAGTATAAGGGCAATAACTAAAAAAAGCACTTTTTTATGTTAAAATCCAGCAGCTACCACCATTGACCTCCCTTTTTGTCGAGCCTTTGACTTTTGTCGAAAAAGTGAGACATAGCGATCCTACATTCCGTCGTCTGCGGCGTCCACAAATATTCACTCTGTGGTTAAAGTTTTTGAAATTTTAATAACTTTCTTAAACTATGATCCTGGATTTCTACCAAACTTGGACAGAAGCTTGTTTATGATCATAAGAAAGTATCCAAAGTAAATTTTGTAAAAAAAAAATCCTGTTTTTCCATATTTTACTTATAAATGGACTTAGTTTTTATGCCAAGAAACATTACATTCACTCTGTGGTTAAATTTTTCAAAATATTAATAACTTTCTTAAACTATCCTGGATGTTTACCAAACTTGGACAGAAGCTTGTTTATGATCAAAAGCTAGTATCTAGAAGGAAATTTTGTTAAAATTGTGTACCTGTTCATCCGTACTTTACTTATAAATGGACTTAGTTTTTCTTCCAATTAACATTACATACAGTTTGCAGTTAAAGATTTAAAACATTTATTTGATTCATAAACCATCCTGGATTTTTACCAAACTTGGACAGAAGCTTCTTACAATCAAAAGATAGTATCGAAAGGAATATTTTTATTAATTTCTTTCCTCATTTTTGTTGAGCCTACGATTAACAGCAAAAGTAGGCGAGACACTGGGTTCTGCAGAACCCTTACAAATGTTTTGAAATTGCCTTGGAATTCAGTACTTTTGTTATACCATTTGGAAATTAAATACTGTATTAAACAAATACATACCAGTTACATTTATATATACTGTAGCTATAGGATCTCCTCAATATCTAATCCTGTTGTTAATTTCATTTAAACATATAATGTATATAGCTTCCCTTCCACTTACATCTGAGGAGCTAATTCTGAAAATTAAAATTCCTGTGATTATCATATAAAATCTTAACCTGATGCAGTCTGCTTTCCAATAAGAATAAATTAGGAATACAGTTATCACTTGGCAAAGAGAGAGAAAACAAGTGATATTTTTATATTATAACCAATACTGCACATGGTACATTTGTAATTGGTACATCACTAGTTTTTTGGATTGGATTGTTGCTCACTTTGTCAGGATCTTTTATAGCTGACTATATGGTATAGTTTTGTTCATTGTTGAAGGTCATACAGGAGTAACAGGACCTAAAATTTTTTACATCCTCTTCGACAAATGGAAAGTTTTCTCATTGACAATCCTACCATACATTGTAAGACCTTATTTCTAAAATACTAAAAAATTTCAATCTGTGACAATAACATTTTATTAATTTAATAAGTTAATCTGATCAACATTATGAAGCAATATGTTCAAAACACTCTGTCATTGTCTGACAGCGATCAAAGTAATTTTAACTCCTATGACAATGTACAATGATGTATATATATGTGCAAGACTCAAAACTTAATCACAATTTAAATTCATACATATATCCATATACATTTACAAGGTACTTAATAAATCAGTGAGACTGACGCATAAAATGTAGGTAAAAAAATATACTTTTTGTTGGATCCTGCATCATAATTATAACAAGTTAAATGGAGGCAAGTCATAATCATTGAGTACATGTACATTATATTTGAACTTAAAGTAAAGGATAATCTGAGTGTAGTCTCTAATCAGTAATGAAGCCACACAACACTGTGTGACAACAGTGACATATAAGTCTCCCATAGACATGATAGATGCACATACTATTATTTTAGGTCTTTTGTATATATATGTTAAGGTTACTTAGAATTGGCTGTTGACATACATGTACACATGGACTGTCAGGCATGGAGTCATTGGACCCTAGGTAGTAGGTTACTCAAGTCCATTATCAGTCACTATCAATAGTCAACTCCTCTGTCCATTTGTTGTAATACAATGTACTGCTGAAAGGGAGAAAACAGTACTTTATTAATAGCATGTGGATGCAAGACTATAATAAGTATTCAAAGAGTTTTGCAAACAATTAGCTTATACATTTAGGAGATATCTGTATTTACCTAGTGATGTGACAGTAAAATCAAGTTTAACCAAGGCCAAGCTTAAAATACAATACAGTTATCTACATTCTAATGCAGCATATTAAAATAAATACCATTTAACAAATATTTTGGCATAAAATTAAATAAATAAAAAAGTCCGCGAAACTGTTGCATTGTCTTTAGCAACTAAACAATGTGACATCATATGTATGCCCCCGCTTGCATATCATATAGTTATAAAGGGACATAACTGAAGAACGGTAAAAGTGACGCTACCCAAAAATTTTGTGGTAATAAGCATTGTGTGTAAGTCTCATAACATTTGGTTGAGGCTAACTTAAGTAGAGAACAGAAACTAAAAATTCAGCAATTTTTCTATTTGTAAACACGCATAACTCTAGAACGGTTGTGTATAAGTTTTATAACATTTGGTTGAGACAAACTAAAGTTAGAGAATGGAAACGAAAAAAACAGCAATTTTTATGTTTATAAAGGGACATAACTAAAGAATGGTAAAAGTGTCGCCACCAAATTTCGTACTTAATCTGTATTCTGTAGTAAAAAGCATTGTGTATATATAAGTTTCATAACATTTGGTTGAGGCAAACTAAAGTTAGAAAACGAAAACAAAAAATTTGTACTTGATCTTAGTTGTGTTAATGAATATTGTGTATAGGTTTCATAATGTTTGGTTGGGGCAAACTTAAGTTACAAAATGGAAACTAAAAATTTTGCAATCTTTCGATTTATAAAGGGGCATAACTCAATAATGGTTAAAGTGACACTACCCAAATTCAACTTGATCTGTGTTTTATCAGTGGAAGTCAAAATTAAACATTACATTGTATAAAGCATTGATTGTAGCTGATTCATCTTTAATCATGGACAAAGAAAGATAACTCCAATTTTAAAAATAACTTGATATTTAGAAGAAAATAAATTTTTTTCAATTTTTCCATTTATAAAGGGGCATAACTCTAGAACGGTTAAAGTGACGCCACCAAAATTCAAACTTAATCTGTGTTTTGTGATAATAAGCATTGTGTATAAGTTTCATAACATTTGGTTGAGGCAAACTTAAGTTAGAGAACGGAAACTAAAAATTTTGCAATTTTTCCATTTATAATGGGGCATAACTCTAGAACGGTTAAAGTGACGCCACCAAAATTCAAACTTGATCTGTGTTTTGTGGTAATAAGCATTGTGTATAAGTTTCACAACATTTGGTTGAGACAAACTCAAGTTAGAGAACGGAAACCAATTATGGGATGTACGGACGGACGGATGGACGTATGGACGTACGTATGTACAGACGGACAAGGGTAAAACTTAATGCCCCCACCGCTACAGCGGGGGCATAAAAAGATATTGCAACAGATTGATCAATAAAAGGGGTTAAAAGGCTCATAATGATGTTTCATTTGAAATTTACTAATCTTACACAATTATATTTAGTCTGTATTTATTAATTCATTCTTTTTGGCATGTGTTTTATATGAAGCTGATTTTTTCTGCTTTCTTTTGCATGTTATTTCATGAAGATACGCTGAAAAATAGCTAATTCATGAAAAAGAAACTGAGACCACTGTTTCGTTATATGAATTCACTTTTGATGACTGCCTTTAATAATTTGAATTTATATTGATTTAAGATTTTCAGAATACTGTTATTTTCAGTTTAATTATCAAGGAAGACATATTAAACAAAGTTTTAAATCCACTTTTTACGATGGTTCAAGGGATTACAAAGCTGTCTCAAGAGAAGGTTTGTTGACACCAAACAACCAAAAAATGTCCTGAGGGATTTGGACCAAATAATCTCTATGGAAATGAGAAGTGCATATCCTACTATAACTGCACACCAAATATTATTGACTTTATATATATAATTACCATAAGTTATTTCTTGGTTTCCTTAAACTGACCTCATCACGAATATCAACAATTTTTTTATGACTATGCCTCTATTGAAAACAGCATGCCTAAGCCACAACTTCATAACAGTTGTGGCTAGACAAAAAAGAACAAGCAATGTAGCGATTAAGAGAGCTTTGAATGCAATTTTCTATAAAAATGACCTGTAAAAAAATTAAATTTGTCACTTCTAACATGGATAATTTTCGAACTTGCCCACAACAAGAATCAAGCTTTAAACTCTACGACCTCAAACTTTTAAAAAAATCTTCGAAATTACATGTACAGAGTCTGACAAGAAAAAATTATTCAAACATGTCATAGTTATCATTTTCATTACATACCTCTCATCACAAAATTATTCATTGACTACTGCTCCTCATATGCACATAAATCAATAGGACGATCTATGACTCCACTATATAATCTAGAAAGCAATGCCTCAAATGAATTCTGTTCTGTTGCTTAGCTTTTCCTACTTCTCAAAGTAATTGTACTTTCATTGAAAAAGCTAAAATAAATAATGTTTAATAAAATGAAGTTATAATACAATGTATCTGTCAAAATTGCCTGTAATATTTTAATCTGGCAAAATTGGCTTGGTTTGTTCTTTTAAAACTAGACCAACAAACTTTCCCTGAAAAAATGACTATAAAAAAGTATTTAATCATTTTAATAATGTTCTAATCCATCATATAAATTCCATATGACCCTTAAATGAAGGGATGAACAAGAGTGATTATATATTACAGGATCTCTGCATATGTCATGATTTATATAATGCCAATCTTTGGGGATTAACATGATTAAGTTATTTTAATAATCATGATACTTTGAAATTTTAAGTTATTCAAAGTTACACCAAAAGTTGGACTATTTTACATAAGGTAGTATCTGAGAAATGGACTAAACCAGGCAAGGTTTGGTGGTAAATACATTGTACATGTACCTTGTTTTTGGCTTTGAACTCGGTGTTAGTAACTGGGAGTACTCTCAGATCTGTACTTGGAGTCTTTTTTGTTGTGGGATGTATAAATAGCCACCACGTCTTGTAGTGTGTTTTTGTTAGATGTCTTTCTGCTTTGTATAAATCTGATGAGTTAAGCCCTTTTCACATCAATATCCCAGGTAAGGAGGTGGGTTCGGCACCACAAACTACTAGTCTAGCCCCACCACATCTTGTACATTTGTATGTGCCTGTCCCATGTCATGAGCCTGTAATTCAGTGGTTCAGTTTGTCGTTTGTTGCTGTGTATCATATTTTGTTTTTTTTGTTCTTTGTTTTATATATAAATTAGTCTGTTAGTTTTCTTGTTTGAATTGTTTTACAAATTTGTCATTTTCATTTGGGGTCTTTTATTATAGCTGACTATATGGTATGGGGTTTGCTCATTGTTGAAGGATGTACAGTGACCTATAGTTGCTAACTTTGATGTCATTTGATCTCCGATGGAGAGTTGTCTTTTCTCATGAGTGTAAACAATACATATAAAGAATGTTATCCTGCATTTTTTTTAGTTGAAATATCTGTCCTGCCAGTTTATTTTTCACTTTTTTTCGGTCCTGGCTTTTATTTTTTTACTCAAAACTCCTGTCCCACATTTTTTCAAATTTTGTCAAAGCCCCCTTTCCCATAAAAATCATATGGTAGCTCCCTAAACAACAGTGGAGTGATTTTAAAATAATGGGGCGTTTTGCCAATGGCAATTGGGTGAGTTGACTTGCCGGTACCTCAAATGACCGAATAACACCGTTATTATCCGAATAACACTTGTAATGACCGAATAACACTTGAAATTTTAATATTAGCACATATTGGTGACTTTTAAACATTGATTATTGAATATTAGTATATTACAAATGTATTTTATAGCTTAAAAATGATATATAGAAAGCAGGTAAATTCATAAAGATCATTATAAATATAGTGTGTACATCCAACATGGCAGTGTTGGCAAAAACCCGGGTTTTATGAGTATTGCCCAGCCCAGTGGGAAATACTGGGAAAACCAGGGTTTTACTGGGTAATGCTGGGCAATACTGGGTGATATGAAATACTGGCCTGATTTTTAAAAGGGATTCAGTGATTTATCACAAATGCAATACATTAAAGTCAAAGAATTCAATTTGTTTTTTTTTTAATCAATATAACTAAAATTAACAATTGTAAGGAAAGTTACTTTTAAACATTTTTTGTTCATTAATAAACATGTTTACTTAGTTTTAGCATATGTTTATGTACATCACTTATTAATAAGTAATTATTCAGATTATCATGATTATAATACAGATTTGTTTATACAACAATAATCATCCTTTTGATTTCTATAAGTGTTCAAGGCCTCTCCCCTTAGGCTGTTTATTTAGCAATATAATTGTTTAACAATTAAAATTTACAATTAAACAAAGCCTGGAAATTAAAAAGGTATCCTGAAATGTCCAAATCTTGTATTCTGCCTACATATATAGAATTAGTGGAGAAAAGTAAGAAATTGAATTTTCAATCTTCAGGAATGACTCTCAATGGTTATCTGAATAAAATGTATTTATTTAGTTATAATACAAGTGTGGACACAGATCAGTGTGGACAGTATGATTGGATGTTTGACAGTGTTTTATATGACAAAAGGAGTTCTATGTTTTATGTTTTCTATGTATTAACTGTGTTGCACAATGACAGCCAACATGAGCATTAGGGGTGTTGTTTATGTAATATTTAGTTTTTTATGTTCAACAGATACTAATTGCATTAATCACCAAATGATTATGATAGAATATATATGTTCCACATCTTTGATTTTGGATACATTTTGTAGCTAGGAGAGGAACACATAATAGGTTCATTTTTTTCTTAATGTGATTTTTTTTTATATGGGAGATGGTATCTGAGAACATGTATTTGCTTACTATTTGTATGGTTCTATTTATATTACTTTGTGGGGGATTGTCAGTATCATAAGTAAAAGATTTCGGTTAAATGTGGAAATTGTTTCTCAGTTTAGAAGACATTTAATGTTTTTTAGTAATGACAATGCCTGACATGATGATTGGGACTAGATGAGCTAGAAAGTGAATTTCTGTGTTAATTTTCATTAATTCTTTGAAAATATCTCCTCCAAAGCTGGTCAAAGCAGAAAAAAGTTTTGACCAGTATGAAAATGATATCAACAAAAGAATTTGTGAGCATGCTTCAAAGACTCATAACTAACTACAGAAATCATATGATAAAATGTCAAGTGGATATTATGAACATCTACTTAATATGTCTAAATATCTAAAAATAGTATTCAATATGAAAAAGCTATTGCAAAAGTGTGTGTAAGTTTTATAACATTTGGAAGTCAGAGAACGGAAACGAAAAATTCAGCAATTTTTATGTTTATAAAGGGACATAACTCAAGAATGGTAAAAGTGTTGCCACCAAATTTCGTACTTAATCTGTATTATGTAGTAATAAGCATTGTGTATAAGTTTCATAACATTTGGTTGAGGCAAACTAAAATAAGAGAACGGAAATGAAAAATTCAGCAATTTTTCCATTTGTAAAGGGGCATAACTCTAGACCGGTAAAAGTGACACCACCAAAATTCAAACTGGATCTGTGTTTTGTGGTAATAAGCATTGTGTAAAAGTTTCATAACATTTGGTTGAGGCAAACTAAAGTTAGAGAACGGAAATGATAAATTCAGCAATTTTCCATTTGTAAAGGGGCATAACTCTAGAACGATAAAAGTGACGCCACCAAAATTCAAACTTGATCTGTGTTTTGTGGTAATAAGCATAATGTGTATAAGTTTCATAACATTTGGTTGAGGCAAACTAAAGTTAGAGAACGGAAACCAACGGAAACCAATTTTGGGACGTACGTACGTACGTACAAGGGTAAAACTTAATGCCCTCTCCGATACGGCTGGGCATAATAAAGTGTAACAAAAGAACCTAGCATCATATTGCTAGTAGCGCCAGTAGCATTGTTTGGTGAATTTGTGCTTCTTTATTTTAGTTTGGCTAATGGAAAAAAAATGTTTGGTTCAAATCTAAATAAAATGCTTTTATCTCCCTATTACTTACATTGTTCATAGAATGGATACCACTTTGACAATTCCTTGTACATGAGAGTTGTCTGTCAAATCTTTATTTCACAAAGAATGAATTGCATAACAATGAACTGAGCTCAAAGCAAAGCACTTGAATAATACACTTAGACAATGAGCTCAATCCAGTGATATACTTTGTACTACAGGTCCATCATGAACATCCTACTGGCCAAAACCATATCTCACAAACATGCCATACTACATGGTTGGATCAGAAGTCCTGAAAAAGACATGAACTTTACTAACATATTTTAAGTATATACACCGGTTAAAACTTTCACAAATTTGTGGTAAAATTATTCAGTATCTAGCAACTATCAATCGCTTCATGCACAAATTGATATAGGTTGAGTACCCCTCTGTCAGAAATAAGAACATACCTCCACCTAATTTTAGTTAACTGATGAAGAAACATTCAAAATTATAAAATGTTATCTAATAGACTAGCTGCAATGAAATCCCAGTTTTCTTAAATGGTAGGTGGAACCTAAAACTCAAAAGATTTTAAACTATGCATTTTAAATATTGCAAATATACATGCAATAATAATTCTCAAAAATTCGCTATATTTTTCCTCATTTTGTCTTTTGTTCGAGACTGTATATTGACCTCTAGATGTCTTTCAATTACATCCAGTTTGGCGTGGGTTGATGTTTGATTGTTGTACATGTTATATATCGACGTGGGATTTGTTTATATAAATTAGGCTTGAAATAATTTTGGTTAACTGAAATCCTTTAACTTACTTCTAAATTAATGTTAATACTGAGGGAAAAAATTACATTGCTAAATAACCACTTTAAAACACATGCAAACTTTTTGAGAGGAAGGCATAATGCATGTAACATCTATTAGATCTTTTTTAAACCATTCTAAACTACTGATAAGTGATAAAGTTTGTTAACTGTTAGTTACTTACCTTCAAAAAGGGGGTTGCATTCACTTTACTACATATACATATAAATATAATCAACAATACTGAGTGCAACACCTAGGATAAATAGAGGATTTTTTTGTAAGAATAGTTGCTGAAATAAGCAGGCAATATTCAAAGTAGAATAAAAAATATTACAGGACTATGTTTTAAAGTAATAAGCATTGTGCAGGGCTCACGTTACCATGCTACTGGGGCGACAAAGTCGCTTTCCCCGGTCGCCACTTCGCTTTGACCGACCTTCAAAAGCGAAATCTAGTCGCCCTGTTGTTTACGATACTCGCTTTCAGTCGCTTTCGTCATCGGCAATATTCAACATTTACCAAGTCGATGAAACAGCAATTTTTCATTTGAAAGTAAAGAAATTCAAAGACGTAAACAATTTATTTTCTTTAGGAGGTTAAAGCATTGATTTTAAAGTTGGTTGCATGTTATTTTCATAAAGACAATTTTTTTATCACTTCTGGTACTTGTTACTCAATTGTAGATCAAATCATTCTAACTTTCAGCGAAATAAGCTTGTTACTTCATTAGAACGTGATGAAATTAAAGATTTCTTGCTGTTGTGCAATACACTGTGCTGTTGCGCAATACTTAGTAAATCTGTCGTCAGACTATAAACAAATAAAGTTCAATTAATTCCCAGTCATATTAGAAATTTATGAAACTGTAAAGGGAGCTTGCATCAATAGATATAAACAATTCACTTAAGTTTCATGAGAATTGCTGACAGCATTTTTGAGCTATTGTCCGAAAACTGGAAAATCACCCCTTTTTTAATGAATAAAACCCCATAACTCAGAAATGTAAAATGTAAAATTTATAAAATTTTAATTGGAGCTTACATCAATATAGATATAAACAATTCACCAAAGTTTCATACGAACTGCTGAAAGCATTTTTGATTTTTGTCCGAAACTGGAAAATCCCCCCTTTTTTCATGAATAAAACCCTGCAACTCAGAAATGTAAAATCTAAAATATATAAAAATCGAAAGGGAACTCATGTCAATAGATATAAACAATTCACCACAATTTCTTGCAAGTTGGTGAAAGCTTTTATTGTCTGAAAACTGGAAAATCCCCCTTTTTTTAATGAATAAAACCCCATAGCTCAGAAATGTAAAATCTAAAATTTATAAAAAACGAAAGGGAGCTCATGTCAATAGATATAAACAATTCACCAAAGTTTTCTGCAAATTGGTTAAAGCTGTTTTGAGTTAATGTCCGACATGTTGACGACGGACAGCGGTATACCATAGTACGTCCCGTAAACGGGCGTATAAAAATGACAGGGTGTCATACCACACCAAAACCTTCTGAAAGAAACACTAAAGTTGGCAAACAATTTTTTTTTTTTTCATTGACAACCCTGTATAACCTTGCAGCAGTATCGAGTCTACATGCATTACCTTGTATATTTCATGTACATTGAACTTAAAAATATGTGGTCATTGTCAAAGTTAGTTATGTCAGTTATAATTTACACATTTATTGAAACATGCCAAATCTGCAAACTGGGAAAGCCATCCTTTTTAACGAATAAAATCCCACAATTTATTAAATTGAAAGGGAGCTTGCATCAATAGATATATATAAACAATTAACCAAAGTTTCATGACAAATAACAACTGCTTAAAGCATTTTCGAGTTAATGTCCGAAAACATGGAAATCCCCCTTTTTGAATGAATAAAACCCCTTACATTGTAACTGGATAATGTAAATTCTAAAATCCCAAAACAATCTAAAGGGAGCTCACATCAATACATAAATACAATCCCATATAACTTCATCCTAGACCCCCCCCCCCCCCCCCCCTAAAAATCAAATGGTAGCTCCCTAAGTTAGCAAACAAATTATTTTATTTTTACATTGACAAACCTGTATAACCTTGAAGCAGTATTAAGTTCATGTATTATCCCGCATATTATTACATGTACATTGAACTAAAACAAATAGTGGTCATTGTCAAAATTATAGTTTACAGTTTACTTTTCCAATGCTTTCAATTTAAGATTAGGGCATTTTTGTCATTGGAATTGAGTTTTGTAGTCAGAGATTACTCTAACCTCCAACGACTGTTTTGCGACACCAGCTAGGGCAGTGGGACTTCAGCTGGTCCCATATCAGATAGATGATATTTGCCTGTCCGAAGTGGAGGCGACTGGATTCATATTAATCAAGCCTCAATTTATTTATTTTTCTCTTCATTTAAGTAAGTTTGATCAACCTGCCACCCGTTATCTTCTCATATTTGGACAGTTTTCACATAGACCCATCAATACTGGCATTTTAGAGGGTATGCAGAGTTCACGAAAATGGTCGGTCCTGTCGGTCAAAATGAGGCTCGGACCAGTATTTTGAAGGCTAGTGCCGGTCCCAATGACCGATGTAAAAACGGCCGTTGTAGTGCATATTTCGGCACTTTTTTACATCGGTTATTAGATGTACCGCAACTGTTTCCAATAAGTGTTTACATCGGTTATCAGATGTATCCGCTGCCAATTTCCGGTACTGGTTTACGGATTTATTATAAACAAACCAAAGCGGCGATCTACACGTGGCCTACTTAATTTGTCCATAGAGCCATCCCTGGCAAACAATCGGCGATTGAACCCTACAATGGAGCAAACAAATACTGTAACAGCGGAGAAAGTGATTCAGATGATGAAATGGATAGTGAAGATGACTTTAAATAAGAACAATCAGAAGACCTGAACTGGTCTTTCATTGTTAATTTGCCTGTGGGTGCGAAGAATAAAACTAATATTAATAAAGTTATTTTTCGATAAAATATGTTATCAATTTTTTTTCAGGATAAAATTGAGAGATTTTGTAGGACTGGCTAAAATTTTGTAGGACTGACAAATAATCATGCTTTGTCGGTCCCATGACCGACGGGTCAAAATAAGTTTTCGCGAACTCTGGGTATGAATGCCCTTTTCCGTCAGGCGTCAAACATGGTTAACATTTTACCGTGATTCTTCAACATATCCTTATCGTAATTCGTCAGAGGTTTCAAATAATTATCGTTACCGTTATTTTTGGGGAAAAATTAATGTGATTCGTCAAAATCTGTCTATTTTTTTATCGTCTTGAAGAAAGTATTTTATCGTCATGCACCAAAAATTATCGTTAACGTCATTTGGCAGGATTTTTTACCGTTATTCGTCATGAAGGTACCCCCATTACCACCCTCATTTTAACTTTCACTTTATAATGTCACATGACCAACATTATGGGAACTGATTTATGCAAATGACCCTTATTCCATAGGAAAACATAATCTATATAAAACGAGCCTCAATTAGTTGATTTTTCTCTTCATTAAAGTAAGTTTAATCGACCTGCCACCCGCTATTTTCTCATATTTGGACAGTTTTCACATCGACACATCAACACTGGCATTTTTTTTTAACTTTAAGAGATTGTGACATGACCAACAGAAAAAGTAATTTACAATGCATTACATGTATGAGAGCTGATTTATGAAAATGACCCTTATTCAATAGGAAAACATAATCTAACACCTTGTTCATTTATGATGCAAATAAGCTGAATGGCCGAGTGTGTTCAATTTGAAAATAAAGAGTTAAAATGCCGGAATCGCGAAAACAGATGTTGGACACCAGAGTTATCTTGGACTATGAGTATGAGTTTTGGGCAATTTATAATTACGGGGGGGGGGGGGGGGGGGGGGGGGGGGAGGGGGAGGGAGGGTTCAAGGGAAGCAAATGCTCTTTAAATTATGCATGTTTCAAAAATTGGGGAAAAATTACACAGAGAGTTGAGTCATTTTTTTTTCAGACTTAATTCAAATAATGACTAATGTAGAATTACCTTCTAATTCTATAAAAAAAATTCACAACTACTGAACAGGAACAATCATGGTACTTTTTTACCTATGAAACTACACTATGACATCTGTCGATGATCTGATCTGCAAAACCTACAAACAGAAATATCATCAAATAGTGAAATAAAAGATTGATTGCACCTTGTATGGATAGTTCCGACACGTGTTACATGGGGAGCCCGTTTGTTTACAAATAATAATGTCACGTGATCACGCACTGACCGTCACAAATTTGTATCACACAATATTACTGTACTTACACAATTCACAAATGCATAACCCATTTATCTTGCGGACATGCAATGGGAATGTGCACGGTTATCAATCAAAGCACGAAAGCGCTGTAAAGGCAGTTAATTACAGGTTGTGTGTATTTTAAGTCCAGTTATATCATTATCTTGCATAGTACAGTGTACTTATCAGAGGTGGCTTTCAGTATTTAAGATTTAGAGTTCTCTTATGATATTGAATAAGTTTTATGAATGTCATATTCTGAGCACTATATGAAGGCGATTGTTCTCACTTGTTTATGAACTAGTGCATTATGTCCAGTTTGTACCTTTTTTTTATCTATGTTTATAGTCAAATTAGTTATCAAAGGTACCAGGATTATAATTTAATACGCCAGACGTGTGTTTCGTCTACATAAGACTCATCAGTGACGTTCAGATCAAAATAGTAATAAAGCCAAACAAGTACAAAGTTGAAGAGCATTGAGGACCCAAAATTCCAAAAAGTTGTGCCAAATATGGCTAAGGTAATCTATTCCTTGGATAAGAAAATCCTTAGTTTTTTCATTGGCAATCATAACACATCTCCTTATTTATATAATGATCTATATTCAACGACCTCAGGTACAAAAAAAATGTATGTAACTAAACTATGATGGGAAACCTTTGACTTCTTTCTTTATATAAACTTTTGATTTGGTACCATAGAACTATGTAGAGTAAATGTACATTGCAACATGTCAACTCCAAGCAAAATTATATTTCCAAGCATAAAGTAATTTATGAATGAAATAAAATGCTCCGCTGGGGTGCAGCTTGATATGACCGCAGAGGTCGAACCCTGAACAGTTGGGGCAAGTATGAACACAACATTCAAGCTTGATTCAGCACTGAATTTGGATTGTAATTAAATATTTGACACAGAATAGGTTTCTGATACAGAATGAAAGTGGTCTAAGATACTTAAAAAAATTTAATTTACCTATTCAAACCATATCATTATTATTTGCTTTTATATATAAATCAGAAATAACCAATTTAAAATGGAAAATTTTAAAGAAAAAAAAGGAAAAAGAATCCCCCCCCCCAAATTTTTTGAACCCCCTTATGATTCATCACCCCAAAACTCAATCCCAGCCTTCCCTTTGTGGTATGGTACCTTGCAGTACAATTTCAGAGAGATCCAAACACTTGAACACATGTTATTGTCTGGAAACTAGAAAAATGCTTGTTTTTTGGCCCCTTTTTGGTCCCAAATTCCTAAACGTTTAGGGCAATTACCCCCAAACTCAAACCCAGCTTTCCCTTTGTGATATGAAACCTTGTAGTACAATTTCATAAAGATCCATACACTTACACACAAGTTATTGCCATGAAACTAGAAAAATGCATGTTTTTTGCCCCTTTTTGGCCCCTAATTCCTAAAATTTTGAGGCAATTACCCCCAAAATCAATCCCAGCATTCCCTTTGTGATATGGAACCATGTGATACAATGTCAGAGAGATCCATAGACTTACACACAAGTTATTGTCATGAAACTAGAAAAATGCTTGTTTTTTGCCCCTTTTTGGCCCCTAATTCCTAAAATTTGGAGGCAATTACCCCAAAAATCAATCCCAGCATTCCCTTTGTGGTATGGTACCTTGCAGTACAATTTCAGAGAGATCCATACACTTGAACACAAGTTATTGTCTGGAAACTAGAAAAATGCTTATTTTTGGCCCCTTATTCCTAAACTTTTTGAGCAATTACCCCCAAACTCAATTCCAGCTTTCCCTTTATGATATGGAACCTTGTAGTACAATTTCATAAAGATCCATACACTTACACACAAGTTATTGCCATGAAACTAGAAAAATGCTTGTTTTTTGCCCCTTTTTGGCCCCTAATTCCTAAAATTTGGAGGCAATTACCCCTAAATTCAATCCCAGCATTCCCTTTGTGATATGGAACCTTGTGATACAATGTCAGAGAGATCCATAGACTTGCACACAAGTTATTGTCATGAAACTAGAAAAATGCTTGTTTTTTGCCCCTTTTTCCTAAAATTTGGAGGCAATTACCCCCAAAAATCAATCCCAGCATTCCCTTTGTGATATGGAACCTTGTGGTACAATGTCAGAGAGATCCATACACTTACACACAAGTTATGTCTGGAAGTTACATAAATGCTTATTTTTGGCCCCTAATTCCTTAACTGTTGGTACCATAACCCCCAAAATCAATCCCCACTTTCCTTTTGTGGTATTGAACCTTATTTTAAAATTTCATTGAGATCCATTCACTTAAACTAAAGTTAGAGTGCGAAAACTAATGTGTCTTCGGACGACGACGCCGGACGACGACGACGCCAACGTCATACCAATATACGACCACAAAATTTTTTTTGCGGTCGTATAAAAAGTTCTTAATTAAGAAATAAACTGATTCGCTGAGCGCAGCTGGATACACCCGCAGAGGTACTACCCTGAACAGCTGGGGCAAAAATGGACACAATATTCAAGCTTGATACAGGTCTGAATTTGGAATGTAATTAAATATTTGACATATTATAGTTTCTGAATAAATGTAGTCAATGAACTTGAAATCGGTTATATGAATTGAATTTATATTCAATTAAAGATTTCTTGCTGTTGTGCAATACACTGTGCTGTTGTGCAATACTTAATAAATCTGTTGCCAGACTATAAACAAATAAAGTTCAATTTCTTCTCAATGTCATATTTGAAATTTATGAAAATCAATAGGGAGATTACATCAATAGCTATAAATAATTCACCAAAGTTTCATGTGAACTGCTTAAAGCATTTTTGAGTTGTTGTCCAAAAACTGGAAAATCCCCCCTTTTTTAATGAATAAAACCCCATAACTCAGAAATGTAAAATCTAAAATTTATAAAATTCTAAAGGGAGCTTACGGATTGATAATTTAGTCTTAGATGCAAGATTTTTTTATCAGTTGTTAGTGGCTTTGAACTAGCTGTCAGTAACTGCGAGTACTCTCAGATTTGTACTTAGTGTCTTTTTGTTGTTTGGATGTACAACTACCCGACCATGTCCACTTGTATTTGTATTTATCCATCTGATGAGTTTAGCCTCTTTCAACTGATTTTTATAGTTCTTTCTTATATTGTACTGTTACACCACTGTCCCAGGTTAGGGGGAGGGTTGGGATCCCGCTAACATGTTTAAGCCCGCCATATTCTGTATGTACATGTATGTGCCTGTCCCAAGTCAGGAGCCTATAAAAGTGTAATTCAGTGGTTGTCGTTTGTTTATGTGTTGCATATTTGTTATATTTGTTCATTTTTTTTACATGTACATAAAATAGGCCGTTAGTTTTCTTGTTTGAATTCTTTTACATTGTCATTTCTGGGCCTTTGATAGCTGACTGTGCGGTATGGGCTTTGCTCATTGTTGAAGGCCGTACTGTGACCTATAGCTGTTAATTTCTGTGTCATTTGGTCTCTTGTGCATGTGTGGAGAGTTGTCTCATTGGCAATCATACCACATCTTCTTTTTTATATTTACATCAACAGATATAAAAAATTCACCAAAGTCAAGGTAAGACAACAAAACTTAGTTGTAAGATCTCTGAAATTTTTTACAGGGTACGAGTTTTTCTCATTGTTGGAGATTGTACGGTGACAGTAACACCTGTAACTGCTTAAACCCATTTCTTATGCACTTTAGTTTGATAAACTCACTGAATATCATACCACATCTCCTTATTTTTATATGCATTACAATTTACATGTGCATGTAATTGTAAATATATATATATCAGAACAAAATTCATTGCGTCACTTTTATTTATGCATCCTTTGGCACAATACAAGTTCTAAAATTACACAACATAAAACAACTAAATGTTATTTCAGATGAAAGTTTGATTCAGTTCCATTCATAGGATTTATTAGAATTTTAAGTCCAATAATTCGCTCTATGTGACATAGAGACATAGTTGACTAAACCATCAGGTGTCGAACATTCAAGAATTTTCAGTGTTTCTGTTTTTATTTGATGAAAAGGTTGCCTGAGCTCTAGGAGCTTTAGGTTTTATCACAGGATATTCTGTGCTGTCAATAATAATCCAAGTCGTAGGAAACTTTAATTTGAAGTTGGATGGTGAAAAATACCTGACTAAACCACTAGATGGCCAAGTGTTAGCCTCACACCACTGTTTAGACATAAAAACAATCCATGTATACACAATATTCTTAACACTAGATTCAATCTAGAATCTAGACAGTTCAAAGTTGGTTGTATGATGCCTCAATTTCATCAGTCATAAAAAAACTGATTTTCAACTGACACCCTATCAATTTGAAAATATATGTATCTCAAACAATGTGCTGCTGGACCAAGTGTGGTCAAAACAAATAAAAATTTAGTATACAACTCTAAACCGGTATAAAAATGCATGGCTGTGTCACGTATCTTCATTTCAAAATTCTCTGCTGAAAACATAGGCATTGATGGTGTTTGCGTAATTCCATCTGTGAAGCTCAACATTAGCTCGGCAGTTGGTGGTGGACAGTCATAAATCCTTTCTGCAGTATGAATGACTTCTTCAGGAAAACCAACTTTACAATCAAAACTTTCCTCTAGATTTCTACTACAATATTCATCAAGTTTATTTCTTTTGTTTTCACAGGAAACTGCCCTGATTTTTCTTTTTGCGGACGATTCAGCCTCTTGCTTGGTCCAGGAAAATAGGCTGGGAATTGCAGTAGACTTAAGTCTCTGTATGGTGGGTTTGCGCCCTGAAAAAGGTTATAAAACATTAGTTTTTTTATAATTAAATGAACTTCCATTAGCAATGTATACTTTGTACTACCTGGCGAAATATTAACTAGATTTATTCATTACAATCTGGATAAAACTATGTTTGCCTGATTCAATGTATGTTATGTAAATCCAAAGGACAAACAATGAGAGACTTATGCAACAAACGTACATTGTTTGTACCTAAATAACTATAATATAGATGAGAGCATGTCATTGTTTTGTTCCTGTTAACATTGTCATTGATATTTTTCAAGAAAGTCTATGAGGCATAGCTTATGCATTCCTGTCATTACTACATTAGCATAATTACTGCTAAAATAATTCTCAGTATGATATACCTCTTGTAAGAAATCATTATAATTGTAGCAATCACCAAAAAATCTCAAACAGATCACATTGAATCGTAATCCAAAAAATTATGACGTCTTGAATTACCCATCCCCTTTTATTCTAAAACGATAATTGCGGTTGTAAACAGACTTTGGTTTATTCGCATGGCGATTACATATATAACTATATAGTTCACAAAGAAAATAGAGTTTTACCATGAATAGTTTCCTGCACGTAGTCTTTTTCAGTAAAACGTGCCTTGCAAACAACAGCTGATTGAGATGGACTCCACGATATCATCGTGTTCAATCTGCGTATGGGCCATGGCGTTGATCCAACTTTTCCTTCTTTTTAAGTCATTTGGAAATGCATGTCCTCCTCTTAAATGACATCCAGGTACACAACAACAAGTACTTATCATCGTTAATTAAAAATATAACTGAAATAGTTGCACAGTGCAGAAACCGGAAGTAGAGGAACAGGATCCGCTACCACGGCGCCACCTATTCAGGAACGATAATTTGCTACTTTATATAACTGCGAAAATAACGTTAGACGGGTTCACGTGCATAAACAGAAATGCGCTTTAAATTGTATAATATAATTCATGTTCAGTCGACCTTTAATTATTATATCAACGACTGAAATGATTTATAAACATCTAGATTGCAGATAACACTCGAAATTAACCCGAGCTCTTTCCACACGGAATTCAAATAATTCTAGTTTGTCAATCGGTTGACTGCTTATAATGCAAAATACTAATATATCAAAAGTTTTTAAAACTAACAAAACACAATGATCGTTTCTCTATTTCCCAATGTAAATGAAATGAAACAAAAAAAAATTTTATATCGCAATAAGAAGAGGAGAGAATTCAACATTTCCGGATCTACTTGGTGTCTAATGACCCCCCACGTAGATAAGTTGGATATCGCGGAAGGAAGGATTAACCCGGCAACTAGAAAGGCATTAAAGCACTGCCTTTAAAAACTACAAAAATATTGCATGTACAGTTAATGAAGAAGTTATTTCATCAAATAGATAAGATTTTCACTCATGACACAAATCGACTGGGTGTCGTCGCCATCGGGGATAATTGATAAATGGGATTAAATTGACCGCCAAGATGGTGTAGAGAACCACCTCTGGAGAACCTTAACATTAATAAGTAATACTCACCAAAATGTCTTTATAATTAACGCTATTTTCTTTTGGAAAATTTCAGAAAGATGCTGATAAACTTACTTGGTGACACAGATTATTTTCTTGTAATGGCGCGAAATATATTCTTACTCTTAATGCTTGACGTAACAAAATTTGTATATAATTATATTTAACTAAAGCTCAGCGTAAATTTGCAGAAGCATGACAAAACATTGATAATAAAATGTGTAAATATTTCTGTAAAAGAACATAATTTTACTTTACCAGTATACTTCACTTAGAATTACATTTGAGCGCAAGAAAATCTCTATGTGAATCGGCTCGGGGTCGAAGTTCAACATTTCAACGGAAATTTTTGCGTCTGCTTGCGTTGCTTTAGATCGAGGCCACAGCTTTTCAACCAATCGGGGAATGTTTACTTGGGGCATACATCTATTTTTACTGCAGGTTTCGACATGTTTAAATCGGGATTATAGAAAAATGGAATGTTGTTGGTAGATACAGAACAGAAAATGATGAACACTTTTAGCAAAAGATCAATTGGATCGGGGGTCTGTGAATTCACATTATTTGTACAACTCTCCTTACTCTTGGGAAGCGTGTGCTTTACATCGAGGCTTGCGTTGCTTTACATCGAGGCTTTCGTTGCTTTACATCGACGCCATAGTAGTTCAACCAATCGGGGAATGTTTATTTGGGGCATACATCTATTTTTACTGCAGGTTTTGGCATATTTTAATCGAAATTAGAGAAAAATGGAATGATGTTAGGAGATATAAAACAGAAAATGATAAATATTTTTAGCAAAAGATGAATTGGATCGGGGTTCTGTGTATTCACATTATTTGTACAACTCTCCTTACTGATGGCAAAAAATGGAATTTCCGTGACCTAAATGGTTCGCGAAAAATAATATTTTTATATATATATAGTAACTATTAAACTACAACAAGTCTTTATTATTTTGTGCAATAATAAGCTTGAAAAGTCATATTACCCAGTATTGCCCAGTATTACCCGTTTCTAGGAGTATTGCCCACCCCGGGAAAAACGGGACCAGGGTTTTACCGCCCGGGTAATACTTTGCCAACCCTGTAACATGGCGATCATTGTGATTTCCTATATTATTTTATCATAATCAATGTTTTTATTAAAAGTCACCAATATGTGCTAATATTAAAATTTCGAGTGTTATTCGGTTAAAAACGGTGTCATTCCTGTTACCCTTGACTTGCTTCCGTTTTTGCCAATCTTTGACTGATTTTCGGGTTTACATGCATGTCATGGATACAGTCAAATGGTTTTTCGTGAAAAGTATAGCACTAGCATCTTCCTAAAAATGTGCATGATTATATTTATGAAAAAGTATTTATCACTTTCCCTAATAAATATTGCCGGAATGGCTTTGAGTGGTATCCCGTCTATGGGAACGATTCACAATGTGGGGTACTAGCTCTTTATTCACACACAAGTCGGCAGTTCAATACAATAAACATAAACAAATTGGTAAAGTCCAAATTCATTTAATAAAGTCCAAATATAAAATATCAGTGTTACAAATTAGTTATTTTAAGCCAAAAACAATATATATGATTGCGATGGAAAATCCGAACGCAGTTCATGTGCTCTCGTTGGCATATCCAAACGGAGTCCCTGAATATCAATTTATCTTTCTTTAAATACCAAATAAAGTTGCTATAACAACACAGTTTGTTGGGGTCATGTTGTAAACAGAAATTATATAATTAAGTGATTTAATTCATCAAAGAGAATTACGATAGGTGATCAATCCATCAATCAATTGAATTATGTGTGTATTTGATATGACCGAATAAAAGTTGCATAACGAACTTGCAAGATGTTTGCATAAGCTTAGAGTTTAAAAGGTTATTGACAAATATAAATTTATAATCTTACATGTTTCAGATGTTTACAAATATTTCGGACATTTAAAGTCATAGCGAATTTCGAGATCGTTACAATTGAATAAATAAAATATGCATGCTGCATACGAAATGTACACAATAGAAATCGATATAATAAGACAGTTTGAAATAGAAAATTAAGTACCAAAATACTGTGTGACATATTTACCTTTCATTGCGCTTTCCAAGTACAATAAATTGGTACGTAATCCATCAAAACGAAACACTTTCGTTGTGTTGACTTTCTAATATTGTTTCGTTCCCCGGATTCTTCCAGTTAATCGACAATGTAACCCATTTCAATATATCTGTTTATAATAACTTTTTGACCCATCAGTTTGAAAAACCAAAGGTCTTTGTATCAACTATCTGACTATCTTTGTCCATTCCTTTTAAGATCTTTTAAACAGTAAAACTTGAATTCAGCGGCAGACGAGCGTCCATGGATTTTGCGTCATAGTATGAAAACGGCAACGGTGAAAAGTTTTCCGGGTTTCCGTATTCGACGTGCCAAGCTTGCGTACATTTACGTATATATAATATATGAGAGTTAGTCTGGTATCAAATATGGGGATTTAAATAAGGACAAAAAAAATTAGATAGTTGGAAAGCAAAAATATAGAATGAAGGATCATAGAGAATAATTGAGTATATTTAAATTATGAAGAATCATGCAACATTATTCTCAGAGCATATCTGGGACTAGTATAATAGTCCCAGAGCATATAGCTGTCTCTGGAAGAATTGAGAATAAAGAAAAACTAAATAAAGAATATTCAATCATTTATATATTATTTATAACTCATTCACATTTTGTTCCATTCAGAATTAAATAACTCAGTCACTCTGCTGAGGCCGGGGAGCATGGGAAGTTGGAAAAATTGACAAACGAGAATTACTGTAATCAGAGAAGAATTAAATGTTAGACAGTTAGAGTGTAATAAATAAAATATTAACATATATTTTTCAAAATGTTGTCACAGAAAACACAGATTTTTTTTATTACTAATAAGATTCTGCAATTTGAGTATCTATGTCCAACAGATGTCAGTGACTGATTACTAGAAATTTTACTAATCTGATAGACGTTTAGTTAAGAATCTGTGACAGTTATTTTGTAATATTATTAGGAAATTGCCTACCGCCTCCTTGATTTAGAATTGCATACTCTTCAAGGTTGCATGCATTTTGGAGGTTCGTGTTGCACATAGAGGCGGATTTAGAGCACCCTGCCCCTCCCCTTTTTGTGGGAAAAACTTTTGATTTATTATATCGGGAATCAATGAAGCATGACTAGGGAGGCCCCCTCTTTAGCAGTCAGTGGGCCCCCTTATGAAAATTTCTGGATCCGTCACTGGCACAATCTTTAGTTTTTGTGTAATATTAAGCCCAACGGTTACTGTTGTTTTTATCTTTCATTCTTGTAACTTTTCTCATTTTATTGGATTTATGGTTATAAATTACCACTTTAATTGGTATCCTCTTTCGATTTCACGGTTAACAACATACCCACAGCTAAAGCCATGTACTGTAAAAAAAATCATCTTCCCGAAAAATAGTTTTATTTTCACCTGCAGGCCGGAGATTTCTGTCCAGAATTTCATACTAAGGTTGTTTGGGTATCACAGTTTAAAAATGTTATCACCGTTGATCCAATAAACAAATCCTTGGTTGATCTATTCTTAAACGACTTCTTTCCAGTAGTACACTCACAATGGTATTAATGACATTAATGCCTCCAACCTGGGACTATTAATTTATCGAGACTATTATACTTAGTATAAAATAGTATAATAGTCCCAGCTCCAACATTGATATTTATGTTCCCCTTATAAATAGAATAGAGAAATTGAGGACATTTGTTCCACATTTTATGAACTTTGAAAGAACACAAGCACGTGTAACTTTTGACACCACGTGCAGGCAAGTGCCTGCAGGACACTGAGGTGGTGGTAAGTTTATAACAGTAAACCAGAGGCGGATTTAGAGGGTTTTTCAGGGGGCCCGGGCCCCCTTTTGTGGGAAAAGTTTGGTTGATTATATAGGGAATCACTGAAGCATGACTGGAGCGGGGCCCCTCTTAGGCAGTCAGCAGTGGCTGATCCAGAACTTTTCATAAGGGGGGGCCCGCTCCAGTCATGCTTCAGTGATTCCCTATATAATCAACCAAATTTTTACCAAGAAAGGGGGGCCCGGGCCCCCCAGGCCCCCCTGGATCCGCCTATGGTCAGTGGGTCCCCCTTATGAAAATTTCTGGATCCGCCACTGTAAACCCCTCTCAACCCACCAAATGCTTGCTTGAAATACAAGTAAAATATAAGCAGGTAATTATATCCTTTGCTCTTATTCCACACCAAAGATGAAGAAATGTATGATAAAGTTATAATGGTATATTATTCTGTACATTGTATAAGGGACGAAGTATGTAGTTGCTAGTGACTATTGTTTGTCGTGATTTAAACACGATAATGGTGTTGCTTTCCCCTTAATCTTATGAGCCGTATTGAACAGGACAGACTACCTCAAACACTCTGAAACTTTTCAAGTACTTTCTATATGCTCATGTGTATTATCTTGTTAGCATAGTTTTGTACTTGGAAAGATAATCAGAATGGTCAACAATCAAGTATTGACAATGTTAATTGGTCACGTTTGTTTGAACTACCAAAACTGGCAAAAGGTAATTTTTAATTTAGCCTTGTACAATCCAATGTCAATATTACATACATTGACCCTTGTGTTACAAAAATGACTGATTGTTACAATCAGTCATTTTTGTAACACAAGGGTTACAAATAAGAAAATCCTAAATAAAATATGCAAATGTATAATTTAGTTCCATAACCTGATAACTCTATGACAATGTATGAAGCACCTAAGACTTAAATATATCTTCTTGTATATGTCTGTCTTTTGTCCAAGATAGTAGGCAGATACATAGGAATAATAAGAGATGTAAGGTTATTGTAACACACCTTTGAGAAAGTTATTCAATAACAATAATAACAAAAACACAACACTGTTGAACACATACAGATATTCCAAGTTCTAAGTCATTTTTTTTCAAAGTGGTGAAGATCAAAAGATCTGCCATTAACACCAAATTCTCCCAATAACGCATACTTCTTTTACCTGTGTATATGTATTTAAAGAAATACCAATGAAAATCTTATTTAAAATAAATGTTTAAAGATTATACTTTTAATTGTTCAAATAAGAAGAAGATTTTATGGGGGAAGGGGGATGATTCAAAGAATCCCCTGGCCTACTCCTTTTAGGAATTATATATATATATATATTTAGAGAGACAGAGAGAGAGAGACTTTTTACAAGTCTAATCTCACTATTTTTCAGGATCCTGGACCCATATCTGACAATTGCAACTTTATTTACATGTACTTTGCTTTTTTTTCCTGCGATTATTTTCCTAAGCTGATTGGATAAAATACCATTTATTATGGTGACAATTAAGGATAATCAGGGGCTGATCAAGCCATTTTTAAAAGGGGGAGGGTCCCAACACAGGATAAAAGGGGGGTTCCAATTATATTTCCCCATTTAAATGCATTGATCATTAAAAAAAAAGGGGTTCATGTGAAAATAAATTTTTTAAAAGTAAAATAAGATTTTCAATGGAATATATGTCTTACAAGGTATTAGATGTTAATAAACAAGTTTTAATTTTGATGTTAATTTTTTTCAACTTGGACACAATTAACTTTTTTTTCATGTGAATTTCACATGAAAAATTTAACGTAAAATTCATGTGAAAAATTTAACTTGAATTCACATCAACAAAATTTGCCTGTGTAACACATGCGTTACACATGCGTTTGACTATACATGTGTTACACATGCAAATATCGCATGTATCACATGCGTTTTCCAACACATGCGTGACACGGGTGTTTTTCTGACACATGAGATTCACATGCGTGTGTTACGCATGTGAACGCATGTGTACCACGCATGATTCACATGGGTGGCAAGAAACATGCGTATTACGCATGTGACACACATGTGACACATGCGTTTTTAGGTACATGCGTGACACATGTGTGGCATTTTTGCCCTAGTATACAAGTGATTCTTTCATAAAATTGCAAAGGCTTTAAATTAAGTCCAATTCATGTCGTATGTCAGGTTGAACCAAACTGTATGACACATACTGTGGAAACCTGATTGAATTGAAGCAAAATGTATGACAAATACTGTGAAAATAGCGTTGATTTGAATAAAAATGTTTTACACATACTGTGGAAATTGTGTTGAGTGAATCAAATTGTGCGACAACTACGTTGGATGAACTTCAATGTATATTGTGTTGAGTTGATTGAAATAAACATATTGAGGATGAACGGCATTGTATATTAGGTTCAGTTGAAAGGAAATGTAATACAGATACTGTTGATGGATTTTATTGTATATTGTGTTGAATAAAAAACGAATTTAAATGATTGACATTCATTTTTCATAAAATCATTTGCTCAGATACGTATCTTTTACAAATTGGAACCCGCCAAGATAATCGCCAGAACAACTAGCAACTTGCATATTGTAGGTTTTTCTTCTGTTAAATATTTCCATTTTCTTATGATGTCCTCAGTTTGGTCGTACATCTTATGATAATCTGTCTTTGTCTGTTCTATAGAACTAATTGTAATTCCTAGTTCTATACCCAGTCGTAAAGCGCAGTTACCAAGTTGGGTGGGTAGATTATTTAGAACATCATCATTTGGAACTTCCTCTGGTCCGACATTTGTAAATTCTGTAAAAGAATATATATTCTTAAAAATACGTCAAAAACACTGTATCTATCATTTGAAGTTTCCATTTCTTATACATTTCTATCATCTTGAAAACTATTTCATTAAATGATTTGGACCACTCAAGACAGGTTACGTTTGGTGTAAGTCGTTTTCAATTTTATCGCTCTAGAGCTATTCTACATGTGCTTGATGGTAGGAAATTTCAAAATGTTTTGGTTTCCAGGTACATGTAATAAAAAGGGAACTGCTTTTTGAAATTGTTTGAAACTGTAATGCAATGGTTTGGACCACTGCAGACATGTTTTTTGGGGAATTTGGTTGAGATCATCATTCATCTTCCAGAGTTACGGTACCTGATTGTTGAAAACATTCAGATATTTTAGTTTCCATATGATAAATAGATAACTGTGTTTTAACATAATTTACATTGTGATAGATTGTGCAAAAACTCTTAAGACAAGTTAATTAACATGGACTACGCCAGAGCATGGGCCAAACGAGAAGAAGTTGAACTGGACACTTTGTCAGAATGGGTCAAAACAATCAGGTCTCTGATAAACGTCGCATTCATAAGTTGAAAAAACTGTGTGAATGATCGACCAAAGTCTGTTTTCAGAGACATAGGCTGTGAAATGTCTATCATCTCTTCACGATAAGTATGTTGTTGTTCCTGCGGACAAGGCTTCGAATAATATTGTCTTTGAATGTAAATCGTACTACTATGAGTGTCTTGTAAAAGAATTAGGAATAAATGAGCATTCTGGAAATCCCACATACACAAACATATCATTTAACAAGGATCATTGTTTATAAAGTACGGATCCTGAAATACCATTTTCACTGTACATGCCATAGATTTCTAATGTACTATGATAAATAAACAGACGAAAAACTGATGATTTCGGAATAAAATGATATATTATAGATCAAAGGAATGTTTTAATGCACTCATGATACAGGTCAGAGATGCAGACTGGTCTATATCGCACATACAGCGATCTAGGTGTGAAATCGTTACACAAATAGGTAAATATTGGGAATATTTCACGAACAGAGCTTGCATTAGATTTAAAAGCAGCTGTACAGTTTTAATTTCAGAAAAATATACCTTTTAACATAATCAAGCATGTTGTATAACTTTAAACAGGTTTTGTTATTCAGTTTGTTGATATTGAGTTGAATTCCACTATGCTGCTTTCGTTATGCGATTCATATTTACTGTCGAATAATGATACACTACATTCATTTTCACTGTAGGGGCGATTCATTTCTATTGTATATGCGGTTTATTTTCACAGAAGTAATCTTTTTCATTTTCATCAAATAGAGTGTTAGTTCAGAGACTCACTGACTGTTTATGACGTCTTTTCACTAAATCCATTGGATGTTGGATGTGTAATGATTGATAATTTAGTCTTAGATGCATGATTTAGTGTCTTTTTGTTGTTGGGATATATAAGTACCCGGCCACGTCCACTCTGTGTTTTTGTTAGATATATTTCTATTTGTATCCATCTGATGAGTAAAGCCTTTTTCAACTGATTTTTTTAGTTCATTCTTATGTTGTACCGTTACACCACTGCCCGTGGTTAGGGGGAGGGTTGGGATCCCGCTAAATGTTTAACCCCGCCACATTATGTATGTATGTGCCTGTCCCAAGTCAGGAGCCTGTAATTCAGTGGTTGTCGTTTGTTGCTGTGTTACATATTTGTCTTTCGTTCATTTGTTTTGTACATAAATTCGGCCGCTAGTTTTCTCGTTTGAATTGTTTTACAATTATCATTTTGGGACCTTTTATAGCTGACTATGCGTTATGGGCTTTGCGCATTTTTGAAGGCAATAAAGTGACCTATAGTTGTTAATTTCTATGTCATTTGGTCTCTTGTGAGAAGTTGTTTCATTGGCAATCATACCACATCTTCTTTTTATAAATAAAGTAAGAAGGATTAGATAATGTTCACTTTGTAAGTGAAAGTCTAACAAATTACAAAAATGAATTCCGTAAAAATAAGAGCATTTATTGCTAAAAATATTCAATTCTATCTATTTTAAATAATTCTCTAGAATATATATGAAGGATTAAATGTATTCATTCCTATTCCTATGATATTTCATCATTGAATACATATACCTTGCACAGTTAAGCACATTAACGGTCACCGAAAACGGTGCTTAAGTTTTGGGTTTCGGATTAAATCTAGTGTACTATCCATCACATACTAATAAAACGTCATTAATGAATGCATCTTGGATAACAAAGAGCGTTTACACAACGACCTACATTTTTTACTTGAGTGACTGGTTACGTTTTCAGTTTATAAATGTTTTGTTTAGTCCCAGATGTAGTACTGTCAATACATTACAATTATTTAATACTTCTGCTCGACGAAATAGAAGTCATGGTCACAGAACATATATACCACCTGCTGTGCACACCGTGACAATTGATAGTCTGTTAACGTCTGTTCAAAAACCTTTAGGAATTCACCATATCAGAACTAAATTATACTCCATTCCATTGTCTAAACTTTTTTTACTAATTCAAGAGGCCCAAAATACTCCCGTTATTGATTCTGGTTCTGTTTTGTATAGATTAGTTGCAATAATCATGGACATTGCTAACCATAGACTATTCAAACCCGACTACATACAAAAATGAGGAAAAACGTAATTTTTTTAAGGTAGAAATTAAGGTTTAGATGCTATTAATATTAGCAATATTATCCACCAGAAATCTGTACAAAAAACTATACCAGATTACTTCAAAATAAAGCTACACCTGTAATTTCTTATACTGACACCAAGTCTATTGCATCCAAGATTTTCAACCACAAGAGGGTTTTAGAGGCCTTTAACCTCAAAGATGTGAAATCCAAGCCTCCGGATTGCTCATGTGCATCGTCGCAATACAGTTATAGTCCAGCTGGTCATGTTATTACTGGCGACTTTGGCATCGTTACCAATGAACAGAGGTGTTAGCCAAGGCACCAAAATATAGAATTCCCCAGCCCATCAACTGGAAAAAGAACTTCAGGTTACTGATGGATGCAGTTGAGGACCATGCAATAAAATGGGTAAAGCGCGAACCAGACAAACCAGAACTGGACACTTTGTCTGCATGAATCAAAGCTATTCGATCATGCATTCAGAAACTCATTCAGAAACTACGATGTACTATGAGCACAAGGGTTGGTAACCCTTTCAATAATCCGGAGGTTGTGGATGCTTTATCCTCTTTGCATGACAATATATCGTTGTTCCAGCAGATAAAGCCTCCAATAATATTGTCTTAATATGTAAAAACCATTATTTGCAATGTCTCACAACAGAGCTTGGAATAAATAGAACAACTGGTAATCCTACATATTCTTTAACATCATTTACCAAGGATGAAATTTTACAAAATCACAAATCTGTCCTTCTTTCTTTTTGTATCAACATCAAAGAAAACGACGAAAATTTACCGTCATTATACTGGATACCAAAACTTCACAAAACTCCATATAAAGAACGATACATAGCTGGATCATCAAAATGTTCGACTAAACATCTTTCTAAAGTACTGACTACTATACTTTCTACAGTTAAAGATGGCCTTCAAAAATATTGTGATGAGATATATTCTACCAGTGGTGTTAACCAGATGTGGATTCTCAAAAATTTGAAAGATCTACTGCTTAATCTTCGATCACAATCTTTGCAATTTTGCAGCAACATAAAGACTTTTGATTTTTCTACGCTTTACACTACTATTCCCCATGCTCAGTTAAAAGATCGACTTCACCATCGATTAAAGATTAAAAATGACACTCCGTAAATTTTATGAACACCATCACGAATTCGTTGATCCATACGATGTGTCTTTGTCCAAACTAACTAAGGACATTTTTACCACGTCTTAGATTGTGGTTTGCCATTACGTCGTCTGATCTTTTAAGTACAGAACGTGACCTATTCCCGATTTTGACTGTTTTGCTGAGTGTGAATTCGCATTGCTATGAGACGTGTCACGGTATTTTTCTATCCAAAATTCATGTATTTAGTTTCGATGTTATATTTGTTATTGTCAAATGTCTTATCGTTTGTAGTTGTAATTCTTACTTTTTCTGTTCTATTCGTGTGTGAGGGTAAAGATATTTATCGCCCAGTTCATTTATAGATTTCAGTTTATGTCAACTATACTTACACTATGTATTTGGTTTTCAGTTTGATTTAGAAGAAATATAGTTGGGTGCAGACCAAGCATTACATAAAGCAAACGCAAGTTAACGCCGCGTGCACATATTTCGTTAGTTAACTTCAATTTTCGCGTTTACTAGTAAACGCGCGTTTACTAGAATTACGTTAACGCGGTCAAAATGGAAATTTCTAATGTCTACCCGAGTAAACGGGCGTTTACTCTGTGTCCGTTTAGTCAGTAGTAAACGGGCGTTTACTTCAGATTTCACAAATTTATTTTTACGTGCACTTAAAAGTAAACGTGCGTTTACTACTGATTTCATAAGTGTATTTTTACGTGCACTTGAAAGTAAACGCGCGTTTACTTTTCGCGTTAACTGATTGTGTAAATTAAGAAATAAACTTCGTGTTTATTTGTACATTTATTTTTATTAAAACGACTTTTATCTTAAGTTAATATTATACGTATGTGTGTTTCAAACAAGAACAATTCAAGAACGCTTAATTTTAATTCGAAATATTAATATTTATTAAATTACAAAAAATCAGTTCCAATAACTTTACTGATTAGCGGATTTTCTATATTTTCTTTTCAAAAGTTACATGTACAAATATCGAGGCGGATAGAAAAGTTATCCAACACATCAGAAAAATATTTCTATATGATAGGGTATAAACATCATTGTTTACGTTGCTTCGTTCCCCATTTTTAACTGTCTCTTCGAATTCCTTAATATAACTCGATGCATTTAATACATTATTTTAAATCGTAATTCACCTTGTTTGCCTTGGATTTACATGATTTAAGCTTCTGTTTTGCCAAATGTTCAAACGAAAAGTGTACAGTGTATTGAAAGGGATATTAATCAAGTGTTGTATAAGTATGTACATTTGTACCATCTCTTCAATTTAGACAGACTTATCCATAACCATTATAAATGATATTTGGGACGTCCGAAAAATATACTCGATCTGAACATGAATGAAATATTGCCACTGGACGTTATGCTACAAACAAAATCAATCAACCTACATAATATATTAACAGTATATTATTCCAAGAAGAGAACTTCTCATACTTTTCATTATAAAGTACATGAATCAGTCATGTGAGTGTTGAATAATGATGTCGTTAAATAGTTTTGTTTAAAATACAAACCATCACGAACTACTGACATAAAAAATTACTGACTTACTATGTGACTATCAGATTTACATAATAAAGTGCAAATATGGTCAGTTTTGGTTGATGCGGACAAATAATTTTGTTATACGAGTCAGTCTGAGGTATGAAAACTACTGAAATTTGTTTACGATTCAATATTTTGAATAAAAAGAGGACATGCTGGAACACTACATTGATGCGAACAAAATTTTTTAGTCATGTTCCAATATTGCTATCATTTGTATTATACAATCCATCCTTACATGAAAATATTACTGATTTACTATGCGACTATAAGATTTACATAACAAAATGCAAATATGGTCACTTTTGGTTGATGCGGACAAATAATTTTGTTATACGAGTCAGTCTGAGGTATGAAAACTACTGAAATTTATTTACAATTCAATATTTTGAATAAAAAGAGGACATGCTGGCACTCTAAATTGATGCGAACAAAATTTTTTAGTCATTATGTTCCAATATTGCTATCATTTGTATTATACAGTCCATCCTTACATGAAAAAATAACTCATTTACTATGGTGCTATATATAATAACGTGCTAATATAGTCAGTTTTGGTTGATGGGTAAAAAAAAATTTATTATACGAGTCAGTCTGAGGTAAGAAAACTACTGAAATTTGTTTACAATTCAATATTTTGAATAAAAAGAGGACATGCTGGCACTCTTAATTGATGCAAACAAAATTATTAGTCATTATGTTCCAATATTGCTATCATTTGTATTATACAATCCATCCTTACATGAAAAAATAACTCATTTACTATGCGGCTATATAGATTTACATAATAAAGTGCTAATATGGTCAGTTAAGGTTGATGCGGACAAATAATTTTATTATACGATCAGGCTGAGGTAAGAAAAATACTGAAATTTGTTTACGATTCAATATTTTGAATAAAAAGAGGACATGCTGGTACTCTTAATTGATGCAGAAATTTTTTTGTAGTCATTATGTTCTAATATTACTATAATTTGGTTTATATTATCCATCCTTACATGAAAATATTACTGATTTACTATGCTACTATAAGATTTACATAATAAAGTGCTAATATGGTCAGTTTTGGTTGATGCGAACAAATACATTTGTTATAAGAGTCAGTCTGATGTATGAAAACTACTGAAATTTGTTAACGATTAAATATTTTGAATAAAAAGAGGTCATGCTGGTTCCAATATTGCTGTCAATTATATTATACGGTCCATAATGGCATAAAAATATAACTGAATTACTACGCGGCTATATAGATAACTTGATAAAGGGCAAATCTGGTCAGTTAGGTAAATGAGATCAAATAATTTGTTTTACGAGTCATCCTGAGTCAGCCTGTCTGAGATGTGTAAACTGTTTGGTTTTGGTCACGATTAAATTATTTGAATAAAAGGACATACTTGAACTATTTATTTGTGAAGAAAAAGAAATTTACTATGATCAATTTTCAATTAATTAAAGAAGTGTGATTACACAGGGACAGTCTATACTAACGTTAGTATAGACTGTCCCTGGATTACATTATTAATTAACTGTATTCGTCAATATGTCAATAAAAAATGACAAGTTGGTGATTTAATTTTGATGTACCTTATCATTTGATATTTTGGGTCAGTGTATCCAGGATACGATGACAATCTGCGTTAACGCGCGTTTACTACAAACAGTAAACGTGCGTTTAATTTTGACGAAAATAGAAGACGCGCATTTTCAACGTTAACGCGGAAGTAAACGCGAAAGTAAACGCCCGTTTACTCTTTAAAAAATTAGAAGACGCACCGTTTTTGCGTTAACGCGGAGGTAAACCTGAAAGGTCTACAGCGTGTCAGAGGTATGTGGCGCATATACCCAGACTCTGATATTGACAGAGAAACTCTAGTCACTAACAACATTGCTGTACGTAGCAAGCGTATCAACATATTCAGTAGTAACCCAAGAACAAGCGAATATTCTACACCCTTTCACTTACGTGTTCGAGTAAAAGACGTCCCTTGTTCAGCTGATGATGGTCAGATCTTAAGAGCAATTGAAAATGAAGGCAACTGTAGTGTGCACAAAATATTCAGAGAAAGGCTTCGTGTGGATGGGTTGCTAACACATTGCCAAACGGGCGACCGCATTCTTCTTTGTGACCCATTAGAAAAACCCCTACCAAGAACCATTAAAATAGGCAAATATAGAGCCATGGTCTTCCATAAAGACCAAATGCCATCATCAAATGACAACCTTATTTGCAACAAATGCTTACAAAATGGGCACAAATTTCGGGATTGTCAGAACGATTGGGTTTGTAAGATGTGTAAGTGCCCAGGTCATAAGCAGGCAGATTGTCCAAGCTTTGATGTTCACAAAGAGGAAAGTAACAACATGTCTAACGAAAACAAAAGCAAAACCTTATCTGAAAGTGAAACAGACAGTGATGGATCAAACACTGAGTCTATTGAGGAACTTACAGAAGTCAACACTAGAACACAAGCCACCTCACAATTAACTACAACAAACACAAATCCTCAAGAAGTATCGAGTGTACTAGGAAAGGCCCTAAAGAAAATTACAAAATCAACATTTTCCTTCGAAAATAAAACCAACAATATTTCGGATGAAGCGGAAACCCCAAGAAAGAAAAAAAAAATCAACAAAAAAAAGGAAAAAATCTGAAGAAGTTAACGGAAAAAAATCAAACAAACAGACAACGATGTTTCAATTTAGTGCAGCTACACCAGATTCTCGCAGTGAAAAGCGTCAAGCAACGACACCAACTGATAAAGTACATGAACGATCCGTCCCTATTCAAAAACCAAAAGGGCATTAACTCATTGGAAGTCAACATCAATACAAGTTAATGTAGTTTACTAAAACAAACAAATAAACAGTAGTTTTAAATCCCCCCCCCCTTTTGTTGTTGTCAAAATCTTTTAAATAATCATGTGTGTATGCAAATTTTTATATGTTATTTTGTCTTTTTTTGTTGTTTTTACTTATATTATAAAAAATAAACAAAAAAACGGATATAGTATAATAAGAGATTATACATATTCCAATGAAAGAGTTAAACACAATTATAGATATACATGTCATTTATTCTTGATAATCAATGGTATTACTTTTTTAAAACGTCACGATTCACTTTATGAAAAACAAAATCCCAAACTACTAGCTAGGAGTTATCTTAAAAATTGGAACACATCTATCAAATGTTTTGCAAATGAAAACTTCAACATAAAGTTTATGTCAACAAAAAGTTATGACACATCAGTAGTTTCATATGCAAAGATATTCCGATTAGAGCAGAAAAATTCTAGCAACACATTTTCTCACTACCACAAATTAAATAATGTCATGAATCCAAGGCTATCATGTCTATTAAATCCCAACAAATTTAGGCCAAACATTGCACGAATATTCCAGCTTCTTGTGCAATTCTTCGTCAGTTTTCACTGGATATTCAAAAACGCACTAAAATGGTTGAGCACACAGAATAGGAAAAAACAATAAACATGGTTAAGTTGTCATATCATTGGTGGCATTATGCTTCTACTTCACATCCAAAATCACAGTCGTCACAAAACAAAATTAAGATTGCTCCTATTTATGTATCATGAAACTCCAAACAGTAAATTAGTGCAATTGCACAATGCAATATCTCTGCAAAACAACAGATTTAACCTGAAAATAAAAATAAAAGTAGCAATAATAAGATTGAAAATTTCTTTCAAACACAAGTAGGTTAAAAATAACAGGAAAATAAAGTATACCATATACATCGATAACTATGTATCATACAACATAATGTTCATTGTCATTGAAGTTGTTGTTATTAAACTTATTATATTATGTAATTCAGAAATTAATCTGCATACTTTATATATGTATTCAACTTATCTACTTGATATGCTAAAACTATTGTCTATATTGTATACTTATAAAGACATGTGGAATATAGAAATGAATACTAACATATATAAACAATGCAAAAAAGAAAGTATGTCAAGTTCTAGTTCAATAGATTGTTTTTTTATTTTTTTTTGATTTTTTTTTTGTGCACAACATATATTTATTATAATTAATTACATCTATAATGAGTGAAAAACTACATATATGTTCCTTAAACTGTCAGGGCTTAGGGCAAAAACAAAAAAAAGAAAGACTAAACCTATGGTGCAAAAATCAAAAGTGTAATATTTTATTCATACAAGAATCACATTTTATTGGAAAAAATGAAGATGTCATAAACAATGAGATAAAAGGCAAATTTTACCACAGTTTCGGAAATTCTCAATCAAGAGGGGTCTAAATACTAATCAATGAAAACATTAAACATAAAACTATCAATGAAATTAGAGATAATGATGGAAGAATAATACTCGTTAATATAGAACTTGATGGTAATATCTTTACACTACTGAATGTGTATGCTCCAAATACTCGTCGAAACAGAAACTCATTTTTCAATAAATTAAATAATATCATTAATAATAACCGTTTAGGAATAATCATAATGGGGGGGGGGGGGGGGGGGGGGGGGGGTGACATGAATGAAACTTTAACATCATATGATAGAAAAAGAATTAGATGTAATAATCAAAATAAACCTGTCAATAGTTTAAAACAACTAATAAAAAAACATAAACTTATTGATATATGGAGAGAACTAAATCAAAACACCAGTCAGTTTACGTGGAGAAGAAAAAGCAATATAAATGTCGCAAGCAGAATTGATTTTTTTCTAATAAGCCCAGATATAAGACCTCATATAATATCAGCAGACATAAGACCTGCACTAATTTCACATACAGATCATCAAGCCATCTCAATACAAATAAGTCTTAAATCTCAAAATAAAGGCAAAGGTTTCTTAAAGATAAATAATAGTATAATGAATGATGAAAAATACAAAGAAATAATAATTCATCTCAAAGACACCCATAAAGAAAAAATACTCACCAAAAATAATGATCCTAGAATTACTTGGGACATTTTCAAAACTGAAGTAAGGGAGGTAATTATTGCATACTGCAAACAAAAGGCTGCTGAAAGTAAAAATGATATACAAATTTTAGAAAACAAGTTAAAATGCTTACATGTATATGAAAAATCAAGTAATTCAGAAAATTATAAAATAGAAATAAATAATGTAGAAAACAATTTACAAAATATATACATAAAGGAAACTAGAGGTGCACAAATTAGGTCCCGAGTCAGATGGGCAGAAGAAGGGGAAAAAATAAAATACTTTTTGGGTCTTGAAAAATCAAGACAAACAAAAAAAACTATTTCTGCCCTTAAAAATGATCAAGGTAATATTGTTACAGCCGCATCAGATATACTTATTCTTGGGAAAAATTACTACCAAAACTTGTATAAAAGTACTGAACCAGACCCTTCTGAAATAAAAAAAAATATATTAGCGAAACAAAGATAGATCACTCACTATCCAATAATGATAGTCAACCATTGGGCGGTAACCTAACAATAGAAGAATGCACAAATGCTATATTCAATATGAAACTGAATAAATCCCCTGGACTAGACGGTCTAAGTGTATAATTTACCGTACTTTTTGGTCAAACCTGAAAGAATCTGCAGTGAAAGTATTCAATACATGTTATCAAAAAGAAGAAATGACAACTCTCCAAAAAATTGGTGTTGTTTCCCTTTTATATAAAAAAACGATTTATTATCATTAGATAACTACAGGCCAATAACTTTATTGAATGAAGATACTAAGCTTATGGCCTATGCCTTAGCGCAACGGTTAAAAGTGGTGTTGTCCAAAATTATTCATAGTGATCAGAATGGTTATATAAAAAATCGCTACATAGGTTTTAACATTCGCCAGATTCAAGATAATATAGATTACTCATACTTATGGAAAAATTTCATATAGATGGAGTTTTATTGTTCATCGACTTTTCCAAAGCCTTTGATTCTTTAGAATGGGCCTTCATGTATGAAGCCTTATCAAAATTTGGATTACCACACTCCTTCTTAAAATGGGTTAAAACTTTATATAATGATACTAAAGGGTGCCTGACGAATAACGGCTGGATCTCAGAAACCTACAGTCTCCACCGTGGGATAAAACAAGGATGTCCATTAAGTTCTCTAATTTTTGTTATAGCAGTTGAAATCCTGGCCTGTAGAGTAAGACAAGATTCTAACATTAAAGGTTTTCAAATTAAACCTGATGAAAAAACGCATAGTCTAAAAATTTCCAATTGGCTGATGACACAACTCTCTTTCTTAATTCTAAAAAGGAAATTAGCCTAGCATTAAACCTAATAGAAATATTCGGAGCACTTTCTGGTTTAAAACTCAATAAATCTAAAACAGAAGGTATATGGTTGGGTAGACTCAAACATTGTAAAGAAAAAATTGAAAATATACACAGGAGCAAAGAACCAATAAAAAGTTTAGGTGTCTACTTTAGACAAAGATAAAGACAAATGTGACAAATTAAATATTGAAAAAATAATGAAACAGTCAAAATTAATATTCGATTGGGAAAAAAGAAATTTAACAATGATAGGTCGAATAACAGTTGTTAAGTCTCTTATCTTACCCAATCTTACTTTTTTAGCATCGGTTGTCTCCATTCCCCAAATCTACATAAAAGATTTCAAAATTTATATATAATTTTATATAGAACAATAAACAAGAAAAAGTTAAACGTTCAACACTTAGCAAAGATCACACAAATGGGGGTCTGAAAATGACAGACATTGATAATTTCTTAAATGCATTACAAATTGCATGGGTTAAACGATTAACTACAAAGGAATTTGCTAATTGGAAAGTCATTCCAACATATTATTTTAACAAATTTGGTAAAAACAACCTTATATTTCATATGATGCCAGACAACATAAACTCAATATCCAATTTAAGTAACACATTACCCTCATTTTACTTGAACATATTACAGAGCTGGTACAAAGCAAATAATACACCAACAGTTACCACACCAATCACAAACTTTAAAAATATTAGGCAGCAAATATTGTGGGGTAACAAAAATATAAAATTTAAAGGAAAATGTTTAGTTTATCTTAATTGGATAAAAGATGGTATTATTTACATCAATGATATTATTGATTATAAAGGGCATATTTCTCAAAAAGTTATATTGGAGAAATTAACCTGTAAACCTAATTAGATCTCAGAACTTTCAAAATTGAAAAATTCAATTCCAAAACAATGGCTAAATACATTAAAATCTGATATATCCATGAAAACTTCGGTAAAAACAAATTTAAACTTGTCATTGACTGTTAACAGAACAACTAAACTAATTGAAAATATGTTATCTAAAGAAATATACAACCATTTAAATATCAAGAATGACGAGAGACCTATAGGATTCTTAAAAATGGAAAAACATCTTCAAGCTAGAATCAATCACTCCAATAAGTAACATGCTTCAATATACTTTTTCTTATTTAATAAATAACAAATATAAAATGTTAAGATGGAAATTGCTCCTACATCCTCCCATGTAAACAATTACTACAACAATGGAACATAGAAGATACAAGTATGTGTGTCCTGTGTAATTTGACTGAGGACTACGAACACTTTTTTTCTCAAATGTCAATACTGTCATGAATTTTGGAATAAAGTATATGCGCTTGTAAGCAAAACAAAGATAGGGTCACATATATTTAATATAAAAACTTTAGTTTTGGGCTATAAAATACATGATCCTATGTATCATAATATAAATCTTTTCTTAACTATCTTAATCTATTCAATTCATAAAAGTACTCATATATCAAATTATAAACAAAAAGTTATAGATGCTTATGCAGTTTCAAAAATGAATTTTTGAATACATACGAAATAAACAAATTCATTAATGCTAAAAACAGTAAATTTTTAAATGATATAAAAAGATACATATGATCATGAATAGCTAGAAATCTACTATTTTCAGATATACGAAAACTTGTGTAAAATCTCATCATGTATGCATCAAATAGATCTAAACACGTGGTAAGAAATTAAAACAGCATGCTTACTGAACACGAAAGTACAGTAGTTGTCTCCATACTCATATGCGCATAATTTATTACATGACGGCTCAATCAGAATGTTGTATCTAACTTACGACTCCAAAACTTACCGCTTCCAATATTTAATTAAAGTTTAAGCTGTTTGCGAGAACAATCAATATGACGCATGAATTCATCAGGACAACTGATTAACGGTTCTTTACAAAAGGTTAAGGTCAATGATCATAAAGTTCTAATACTTAGAAACAAAACCGGACAAAACTGTACATTTTCCGTAATCATGCGATCATGTATTTTCCAAAAATGTTTGTATTACGTATTAGTTGTAAAACTAACTAACTATTTATAAATATGAATTCACTGGGTAATTTTCCTGGTTATTCAGTGACTAATTCACAGGGATACTCGGCCAACTGCTGTAGGTCGAGTAATTTGTCAATACAGCAAAGAAAAGTGCAATAAAGATATTTTTAGATGAAAAAAAAAAAAAAAAAAAAATATTATGTGTTCCAGGAATGTGTTCGGCACGCATTAATATGTTCAATTTCATGCATGTCAGAAGAAGTCGCTTCACTAATTTCATAACCATAGGATCTTTTGAGGTGTTTGTTTATTGACAATATATACAACTGCCTGATTATCAGAATGGAATAACAAGCAAAATTTTTAAATAAATGACCCAGACTTCAACGGCAAGCCCAATGGGATAGAGCTCCTTAAACGTAATTGTGCACATATTGAGAGAATCTGACCAGCGCCCATAAAACCAATGCAACTTGAAAATAGCACCATATCCAATAGCTCAAGCTGCGTCTGTGTAAAGGTGCAACTTAACAGATGACATCCACACATGGTCGAGCATCAAAGTCTTTCCATTGAAGCAATTGATTAACGTATACCAAGCTAATAGGTCTAAACGACTTTCTTTTATAATCTTGATATAGTGGTGAGGCCTAGAGATACCCTTTGTCAAATCTATCAATCGTCTTAAAAAGGCTCGCCCTGAAACAACAACACAGCACGCAAAGTTTAACATACCAATCAATGACTGAATCTCACGTAAAGTAACCCTTTTTCGAACTTTCATAGCCTGCAAAGCAGCTTCAATTTTTCTAATTTTATCATCTAGTAACCTTGCTTCCATGAGGACTGAATCCAATTCAATACCCAGAAATACAAGACAAGTACAGAAATATTCAGTTTTTTCATTCTTAATTGGCACTCCTATTGTTTTACAGAGATTCAAAAACAATCTTAAACTTTCCTCACAAACATTACTGTTCGCAGGACCCACAAAAAGAAAATCATCTAAAATATGAATCATATGCCTGATATTTAGCCTGTTTTGGGCATTGCAAAGCTGTTCTCAAAATTTTCTCAAAAATAGAACAAGAACTACCAAGACCCATTGCTAAACAACAGTCAAAATAAAACTGATTCTTCCAATTGATACCTAATAATTCATAGTCCAAATTATTAACAGGAATATTTCTGTATGCACTATCAATATCGCGCTTGGCGAGATTACAATTACGAACGAGTAACACTATTAACCGGATAGCATCATCAACTGTAGCATATGCAACACTTTTAGATTCACCAGGAATATGATCATTTACAGAATGAATCTAGGGATAAGACAAGTGGTGTATCAATCCAAATTGACCTTCCTCTTTTTTATGAACTACTCTGATAGGAGACACCTGTGAATTTTTAAACGGAATTTCCGAAAAAAGACCAGAAATTCTCCCAAGACTAACTTCCTTTGACAGTTTTTTATCTACAAATCTGGGAGTTGATAAGCTGATTGTAAATATTTTGACATCCGTTGTTCCCGAGGCCCCTCGTAACCTAGACGAAAACCTTCCTCAAACCCAGATACCAAAAAATTTGCATCCTGATTAGGATATCCCATAAGTAAAACTTTCAAAGTTTTAGAGCAAATAGGAGTGACAACCGACTTCCAAGTATGACTTAAGTGAGTTACATAATTACTTGTTTCTGGGGTCGGGCCTAGGTTTTGAATGGGGTTGTTGTTTTGACGGGGCAACACGTTTGGCACATCTGATAATGGGGTGATTGCCGTTACATCCTCCACAACGATGGGCAAATTTGCAAACTTTGATGCGACACATCTTTATTATAGTTCCAACACACCCCTTTTGTTAACGTTTTGTCCGTTGAAGACCCTTCTTGTCTATTGGAGGAATTCCACTGACGGTTTCGAAAGGGACGAAAAGGACGACTTCCCGGAGGACTCCCCTCTTTGGGTCTTGTTTCCATAATATAGAATTCCATGTTTAAACTATGCCGAGGTACCCCTCTTATTTATCTGTTCATGCGGACTTGTTGATCATATGTCAGCAAAGCATTGTTACTTGACTGCGTGCTTGCCAAATCCCTAACAAGTTCTGCATGTTTAGCCAAGTAGGCAGTGGACTCTGTGAATTTTTTAATATAAATTGCCATAAATCTTTAAAAAAGCTGTTGTCCACTGTTCAATCGATGAAATATAAAACCTGGGTTTGTTGGGAACCAGTGACAGTGTTGAATTTCCAGACACTTGAAATTGCAAGCCATTTTTCTTAGCATTTGGTAAACAATTTTGTGGTAACAATACCGAAAGATCAATATATTTATCTTGCCAAATTTTGTGTTTAATGCCTGGGTCTACCATTGCTGCAATAGGAGTCGATATAGAATTAGTTGCAGGCAGATCTACGTGCCACTCATTTTCCTCCATTTCCACCCCTTCTTGCTCACCATTTTCGGAAACCCTTCTTGCTCAGGGATTTCCTCTACCGGCTCATTTCGGTGCATGGACTGGATCACTGACTCAGTAATCCTGACTATTAAAGCCTCTTCTACCTCAGGGGACAAAGGGGACGGAGACTCCGTTCTTTGGGCTTTATTCTTGCCTTTTCTAGACTGTCCAGGTTTTGTTTTAGGCATGGCTACTTTCTGAAATATACAGCTAAAAAATAAAATTTCTAGCAACATATAAATAAAATATATGAAGTAACTATATAGATGTAATGCTATAAAAGAAAATTACCAACGGCATCAGCATATTCTAATTGATTGGTCATTCTCACTAACAAATGACAAAAACTAGCATCCTTAATGTAAATAACAAAAATATGCATAACTCGTTGATACTACGGAATACTCAAAAATACAGTGTCAAATCATCATACACAGACTGCCAATCTTAGTGAAAATTGGACACAGTATAAACAGCAGCCCATTACATAGGGCATTTAAACAGCAGCCCATTACATTGGGCACATACAGAATTAAAACAGTACCCCAATACATAGGGCATTAAACAGCACCCTAATACATAGGGCATTAAAACAGCTACCCTATACATTGGATAGTATCACAGCAGCCCCAAACAAAGGGAATGAAAACAGCAGCCCAACAACTAGGGCATACCAACAGAAGCCCAAATAACTGGTCACAGTTCATTATTTCAGCCCAACAATTAGGGCGAAACTTTTTCACAGGTTTTTTTTTTTTGGTTGCTTATTTTTTTTTTTATTTTTTTTTTTAAATTTTTTTTATATATATATATACATATATATATATAAGTCTGAAAATTACATCCAACAGTGTTAGAATTAGACTTTTATGCCGACAAATTTTTGTCCCTCAACGGGATTCGAACTCACACCTTTGATACACTACAGCACAAATCGCTTTGCCTCATGTCCAGCGCTCTAGACCACACGACCACATCCGCTATATAAAAATAATTTCAATAGTCGTAGTGTTACCTTGTCACGTAAGGCGAATCTAGAGATAGACATAAATCATGTGTTTTAAGCGTGTGAAGATGTTATACTATTATTTAATACACAATGTATTTGTTATTTGTCAGCAATCTAACTCAACAATTTTTATATACCGTATGGGATAATGATTCAATTCATTATACAGTCACTAGAAATAAGTATATCATACAAACAAGTCAAAGCAAGTGACAACCATACAATATATATGCTCACTGGATCTCAGTGTGTTTGAGACACAGGGTTAATACAAATATTTATATAAGTCTGAAAATTACACCCAACAATGTTAGAATTAGACTTTTATGCTGACAAAGTTTTGTCCCTTAACGGGATTCGAACTCACACCTTTGATACACTACAGCACCAATCGCTTAGCCTCATGTCCAGCGCTCCAGACCACACGACCACATCCGCTATATAAAAATATAACTTCAATAGTCCTACTGTTACCTTGTCACGTAAGGCGAATCTAGAGATAGACATAAGACATGTGTTTTAAGCGTGTGAAGATGTTAAATTATTATCTCATACACAATGTATTTGTTATTTGTCAGCAATCTAACTCAACAATTTTTATATACCGTATGGGATAATGATTCAATTCATTATACAGTCACTAGAAATTAGGATATCATACAAACAAGTCTAAGCAAGTGACAACCATACAATATATATGCCCACTGGATCTCAGTGTGTTTGAGACACAGGGTTAATACAAATATTTATATAAGTCTGAAAATTACACCCAACAGTGTTAGAATTAGACTTTTATGCTGACATATTTTTGTCTCTCAACGGGATTCGATCTCACACCTTTGATACACTACAGCACCAATCGCTTAGCCTCATGTCCAGCGCTCTAGAACACACGACCACATCCGCTATATAAAAATATAACTTCAATAGTCGTAGTGTTACCTTGTCACGTGAGGCGAATCTAGAGATAGACATAAGACATGTGTTTTAAGCGTGTGAAGATGTTATATTATTATTTAATACACAATGTATTTGTTATTTGTCAGCAATCTAACTCAACAATTTTTATATACCGTATGGGATAATGATTCAATTCATTATACAGTCACTAGAAATAAGTATATCATACAAACAAGTCTAAGCAAGTGACAACCATACAATATATATGCCCACTGGATCTCAGTATGTTTGAGACACAGGGTTAATACAAATATTTATATAAGTCTGAAAATTACACCCAACAGTGTTAGAATTAGACTTTTATGCTGACAAATTTTTGTCCCTCGACGGGATTCGAACTAACACCTTTGATACACTACAGCACCAATCGCTTAGCCTCATGTCCAGCGCTCTAGACCACACGACCACATCCGCTATATAAAAATATAACTTCAATAGTCGTAGTGTTACCTTGTCACGTAAGGGGAATCTAGAGATAGACATATATATTTATATAAATGTCTAAGAATATAACTTAAACACGCTAATTAATACATTAAAAAGTTCTATTAGATTTTAAATAGAAATACGCAATATGTCGCTAAACAAATTAGCTTCATCAGGCGTGTGCATCTCTCAAGGTGAAATCGGATGCATGACAAAAAAATATTTTTGTAGCTTGAACTACACAAAATTTGAGTAAAAGTTTAACAAAATTTATTGATGTTCTATATAAAATATATGTTTGTAGCTTCAACTACATAAAGTTGGAGTAAAAGGTTAACATATTCATTGATGTTCGATAAATTGTATGAATTTCTATAAATTGTATGAATTTTTATAAATTAATTTGTATGATTTCAAAATTATTGTTTTGATTTGTTTTTAAATCTTTTTTCGTCTCTCTCATTGAGTCCATCAGGTTCAAGAGTTCGTAACTGGTGCATCCAAACTCTCTCTCTCTCTTGTCTTCCTTGTGTATCCCAATTGTGTTTTTTCTCAATGATTTGAAATGTGACGTTTTCAAAATCATGTCCTGCTCTTAAAAGATGTCTTGTGATTTGGCAGTTTCTTTCTTTTGTATAAAAAGACCGATGGTTATTTAGTCGGATGGTAAATGGTGTTTCTGTTTCACCAACATATTGCAACTTGCATGTTCCACACGTTAGAACCTAAATACAATTTTGCGTTTTGCAATTTGATGTTATAAATATGTTGTATTTATATATATACCAACGCCTACATGTAAAATATAACTTGTCAATCAAATAAAAAAATTTAACTCTTACGAGCTGAAACCACTGTAGCTCGAATACTATTGTAATATTTAGGGTAACCTGTATTCATGTTCAAATGTGCCCCATCATTGCAAAATGCAAACTGTTTACTTTTTTTCTGACCAAAAAACCAGAATGTTTCCAGAAGGACATATTGTCCATTCTGTTTTCTCTAAAATAGTGCGACAAGAATGAGTTTAGTTCATCACATCTTTTATTAAACCACTTTATGTCCACCTTATATCTTATACATTTTTAGGGGACAAACGGTGCAATATTTTACAGATAACTTTTTTAACTTCTAAACAAAAGCGCAATTTCATGGCTACTTCAATTATACCTCTGGCACTGAATTTGCAGAATTACATAAGTCATTTGACCCCTTTCTGTAACACAATTATCTCAGGCTTACAGAGCTTCACATAGTCTAAACCACACTTTTTATTTTTTTCCAAATTACCCCCTGGGTAACCCCTTAATAAAACATGCTCTCTCGATATATCACTACAAACCAGTAAAAGTCTGAAATGGCCTATATCTGTACTCGACTGTACTGATTTTTACTCGACCAGTCTGAATTGGTCTGAATTTTACTCGACTTTACTCGACCCCAGTCTTAACCATACTCGACTGTACTGATTTGTACTTGACCCTTATCTTTGCCATTGAAAATAGTCTGAACTATTACTCGACCAGTCTGAAACAGTCATTCTCGACCTGTACTCGACCTATTTTTTTCAGTCTAAACCATACTCGACCAAAGGTCTGAACAATACTCGACCAGTCTGAACCCTACTTGACCAAATAACCTCTACTTTTTCTAAATTTTAACTGTTAAAATAAATTTCTTTTTAACTGACATGACAACAGCCACAATAAAATAAAGATATATTATAAAAACAGATTTTTACATTCTTACATGATTCTCAGATTTATCGAATAGAGATAGATAAATCAAATTATCTTATATAATAATTTAATTATATTAATTTTAAAGTTTTAGAGTTTTGTTAAAAAAAGATTTTCTTTTACCTAAAAACCACACCTATACTGAGGGTAATTAAACCTTATTAAAGTGCTTCTTGTTTGGCATGTGTTTTTTTTTTTAAATTAATTTTCCTAAATTCTTAAATAAAAACTACATAGGTTTCATGGTTAAATACAAAAAATGTACAATAGTTATATAATTATCTTTTTAATGAGGTAACAACAGCCAACAAAATCACTGAAATTGTTTAACCTTATTTTAGAAATATATCTATTATTATAATTTGGGATATATTATATACAATATATATCAAAAAGGGATAAAAATTAAAGAAATTAATTAAATTGTTCTTCTGATTAGTGGTGAAGTATAAAGTAATACCTCCTGCTTGGGGCAAACTCATGAAAAAGATTACACCTGGTCAGAGAGTATTAAATTCTAAATAACATTCATTCAAAATTGCAACATCCTGTGAAACTTAAATCGCAAGGCCTTTTGAATTCACTAGATAAGTAATACACGAGTTTAAGAAAAATAGGGCTTTCTTTTTACCTGTAAAACACACGTGTACTGAGGTAATTAAACCTTATTAAAGTGCTTCTTGTATGCCATGTCTTTAATTTTGACAAAAATTATTTAAATTTAATTGAAATAAATTTTTACACATTTCCTTTTTTAAAAGTTTATCACAGGATTACTATGGAAGTTCTATTATCATGATTATATTAAATTCTTGGTTTAACAAAACAAAGGTGTCATTTTTTTAAATTTATTAAGTTGCTTTATTTGCTATTTTATATATATTTTAATAAAAAAAAATGTTCACTGCATTATTAACTAAACTCAACTGACACCATAAATCTATACGAGGCTTAAGTTAATGGTAAAAATTGTCCAGTAACCATAAAATATATCTGAAACATTCAAAAAATTTTGAATAACATTGAAAATATTAGTCACAATTCAGTTTTGAGATTATTTGACCAGCTTGTTTTATTTTTATTTTAAAGGTGATGTATATGTATGTATATAAGTGTTGATGAATATGGTGATGAAGTTATATTATGTTTATTGTGAAATTTTGGTTTCAATGCTATATTGAATACATTTTTAATTTCAAATTGTTGTTCAAATTTCTAGCCAGGGAAAATAGCTGTGGTTAAAAACAGTTCCTAAATTGATGGAATACAATAGATAGATACAAAAAATAGGTCTAGGTTGGTTAAGACTTGGTCGAGTATGGTTCAGACTAGGTCGAGTATGGTTCAGACTAGGTCGAGCATGGTTCAGACTAAGTCGAGCATGGTTCAGACGCTTATAAAATGGTTAAGTACTGGTCGAGTAAGGGTCGAGTACAAGTACAGACTGTTAAGTATGGTTCAGACTACAGTCAAGTATTATCAAGTAAATTTCAGACCAATTCAGACTGGTCGAGTAAAAATCAGTACAGTCGAGTACAGATATAGGCCATTTCAGACTTTTACTGGTTTGTAGTGTATGTAAACCATGTAAACCTAAATTCATGCTAACGGAACGATGTTTACTAACTTTAATAAAAGATTTAAATCTTGATATAAATGAATGACCTAATATAAGCGTTTTAACAACCATTCTTTCCAGTGATATAGATTAATAAATACACTATTTCAAAAACACGCCGTGGATCTAGGTCAGCACAACAGAACAAAGTAACTTAATTAAATTTTGTAAACAACGAACAAAGATGTATATCTATAAATAGCGTTAGCTTCAATGATAAATCTTTTAATAGTATTTGAGAATTTTGTGTACAAACTACTTCTCAAAACAAGAGAAAATCGACGAATTAAATTTTTCGTGGGATAAAATTTTTGTTTTTGTTTCTCTAAATGAAGGTGTTGTCTAAAAGGAGACTTTGCATTGGTTGATCGGCTATCGATCTAAACAAGAAACCTTCTTAAACAATAGCAACAATCCTGGCAGTATTGAGGGACCATAAATTCATTTATGCTTAACATAAATACCTTTATTGATAGTTTAATCAAGTTTGTGTTACTCAGAATCTTTGTTTTGCGAAGTGTACAAGTAATTTATACACGCGTCTATATAAAATAGACACAACGAATGAAAACCCCTTTGTTATATTGAAAGACCAAACTCCAAATTTCGTCATGTTTCGTTGTCTTTATAGTGTTTTTGTTTAGTACCGTTCACTGCAAATGCTTGTACTGTTTGTTGTGCATTTTGATAACTAAAAGCCGATCAATATGGTAAAAATATGTATATAAAATAATAATACTGCTGGGCAATTTTTCAAGCTTATTTAATCAAATACTATAAGTTTTTATAAAAATTCGCCATAAAAATACTATGCACTCATGGACTTTTCTACTCCCGATTTTTTTCGAATTCCTGACACATCAATGGCAATATAGCAATGTTCATACGAAATGTTAAATATGTCAAATACTTAAGTCGTTACAAAAAATAAATGATGGGTATTTCGAAGGAGACAGCATCCCACCAAACACAGAACATTTTAGAAACGTTTTTTAAAGGTTTCAAATAAATTAGTGTCGAAAAAACGTTTTAGAAATGTTTTTAAAAGGTTAAATTGAAACGTTTTCTGTAACTATAGTAGAAATGTTTCTGCAAACATTTTTTAAACGTAAAAAAAACATTTTTTCAAAAATGTTTTTAATGAACATAAATAATACATTTTAAAACAACGTTTTAAATTTGGTTTTTAATAATGTTTCAAAAATGTTTTTTTAATAAGTATAGAAAAACTTTATAAATCATGTTTCCCATATCACCGCAATATTTTTGTTTTTAATAATTACTTTCAATTTTTAATTTACAAAAGTCATCTTTAATCTGTCGATATGATATGTCAAAAAAAAAATCTTGTATTCTAATAACTTTTTTCTTTTCTGAACCAGTTGTAACTTATTAGTTAGTTTCGTATTTCATTCCTATATTTTCCTCTATGGCATCTCTAAAGTATTATCATATTCGAAGATTGACATTTCAATTGAGAAAATGTATTATTTACGACAATAATTTGTATTAAAGCAGAATTCTTCATTAGATAAAATTTATTCGAAACTTCCAGATACTCTCACCGCCTTTTTTAAATTGGGGAAAACAACGACACTAGAAAGAGCAGAATACAGAATTGCGTTCAGTCTAAGAGGTATGTATAAAATCAATAAACAGTCGATGTATTTTGTAGAAATTGAGACAAATTACTGCATTATTTTCTCCATGACATTCGTATTATTTGCATGAGTCTATTTTCATGATAAGCAGATTTAACTACTACAGTCACAAATTCACATTCACCACTGCATGATGCCATCACGTGTCAATTTGTCATGCCTCATGGGCTATTGGTCTGACTTTTACACGAGTAAAATAAAAACAAGCCTCCGAAGACAGCATAATTAATCATTTAAACTACCCAGAGCGTAGTCAAATAATAATGACGTTTTGTACGGCTTTCTTATTTGATAAAAAAAATTTGGACGCCTTCCTCCAACTTCGTAGCAACAGCAAAAATCAAAAATATCCTTACAAGACGTCATATTTATTTGGACTACCCATAGCCGTGCTGCCAGTGGCAGTGCTGGGCCTCATTTCACAAAATCTCTTATGTCTGACTAAAATTGATTGTAACTTGCCGGTCATGAACAATTCAGTATACCGCAAAATGTAACTGCATTTGATACGTTACACGATAGAAACATATTGATAACAGTTAAAAAGTAATCATAATCAAATGTTATAGTAAATAAAAAAAAATTAGGCAAGGGCACCTGACGAGGATGAACGGCCTTGGTCGAACTTGACCTGAATGATATCAGAAACACCAGGTGTAATATCATCAAATTAAAGAAATTCATAGACGCCCAGTGTTGATTACCACAGATCATTTACGTTGGGAAAATCCTTTCAAAAAGATGTGTAAAAGTTTATAATGTAACCACAGATCAATCTATCGAGAAAAGGTCAAATCAGGTTTTAACAGTTGAAGAAAAAAGTAAAATCACAAAAATACTGAACTCCGAGGAAAATTCAATCGGAAAGTCCCTAATCACATGGCAAAATCAAATGACAAAACACATCAAACGAATGGACAACAACTGTCATATTCCTGACTTGGTACAGGCATTTTCAAATGTAGAAAATGGTGGATTGAACCTGGTTTTATAGCGCTAAACCTCTCACTTGTACGACAGTCTTATCAAATTTCGTTATATTTACAACGATGCGTGAACAAAACAGACATTATAAATAAAATAGTCAAAATATGGGTACAGCAGTCATCACTGTGTTACTGTGAAGATGATATATATAATTTAAAGTAAATATATATAAGCGAAACATGCTATATATATATTTGAATAAAAAAAATTCAGATGTTAACAAAGCATTAACAGAATAAACCTGTAATTGAAGACAAACATTTAAATGCATATAAAATTGCATATAACGTATACGCAGCGATACATGGAAAATCATTATAGAAACTCGATACGGACAAGAAATATAATATCTTTTAGACAATAATATTAGTAGGTTTTGCTAAGATTGGTTCATGGACACGATTATTTATAAAACAAATTTTGATTTCACGAAAAATAAATAAATAACAACAGGACTAAATTGTTATTTTGTAGGTCCAGTATTTGGTGTCACAGGGTGGTCACAGCCCTTCAGACTGTTTAAGAAGGATGATGAAAAAGTGTGGCACTAATCAGTTATGGACCAACATAGTCTAAAGGGGCAAAAGGTAAAAGAGCCATTCACAGGTCACCCTTTGTGCAGGATAATCATGAGTTAGTTGATTAAGAAAATATGTCGAACATTTAAAAGCAAGTGTCATTAATATAGATTGGATTTTTCATCTGACTTTTATCTCAAAAAGAATTCATATGATGAATATGAATATAATGTTTCTCACTTATTCTTTTAAATAGAAACAGAGTGCAAAGTTACATAAAGTTATTATATATACATGTATATAAAAGTTTAAAGAAGTTAAAAGAAGTTAAAAATAATAATGAAATATATCTTTTTAATTCTATAATACTTTTTCAGAATGTTTTGCGAGAGTGTTCCCAAAATCCAAGGTTGCCAATACGGACGAAGTCTTAATTGACTTCCTAAAACAGGCCCCACTCAAGCCAGGAGGACCAAAATATAAGGTATTTTTCGATTGAATAAAATATCTTAATATACGTTTAAGTGGAAGGTTTTATTTATTTAAAAGTTTATTTTTGCAAATTGAATATCTATACACAAATTTCTGAGCCACTTATAGCAATATAACATTTACCAACCATGCAGACCTTCTGTTTATTTAGAGGCATTAAAATAATACATTCGTATGTTCTTGACGATGGAATTATTGTCTTTATCCTGCAAGTAAAACATTGAGATTTACAATTGTAGCAATTGCTTTTGACATGTAAAATATTATTAATGTTTTTTGTCTATCTTAATAATTACCTGGATTGCAAAAAATAGCATAAGTTTCCCTTTATAGATTTAATGAAATAGCTTGATTAAAAGGGAGTACAACAACTAACTGGGGTTAAGAGTTATATGCTAAACAGGGTACTTGGGAGTACTGATCTTGTTAACAAATTGCTTTTGATCATTTCAGAAACCTTTAAGAAAAGGACAGACGATATCGCAAGAAGAATTGGAGTCTGAACAAATAAATCTGTTTAAAAGTACCTTGATTCTACTGATTTTAGTCCTGTCAATACTGGTTTTTTTTTTGTTGCAAAGAAATTAAAGATGTTTATAAAAGTATATTCCGATTTCTGCAACAATTGAAGCTTTGGTTATAAACTAGATCATTGATTGAAGTTATTATGATAATATGTCAAAGGTCTCGGTTTAAGAGATATGTTATCTCCTTGTCAATGCAAGAACCTTATTGAATTGACTTGCAAGGTCACAGGACTAAGTTTAAACAGTGAGAGGTTGACAAGCTTTGCTTTGGCATAGTTTTTTTTATAAAGAATATCTTCCTTTAGAGCTTATGGTGTAATGGTGAATGTGCTCGCCTCAAGTGCGGAGGTCGTGGGTTGGAACTTCGGCCCGGCCAAACCAATGACAATAAAATTATTATTTGTTGCTTCTCCCCAAAATGAGTTAGAGCAAAGACTTCTTGGCCCGTGGTCAGAATAATGTGACATGTCTTCCTGCAAACTTGCCTTGTGGGCTAGAACCAATAAATCTGGCACAACATGTTGGTCTATTACAAGACAGGGTTAGTACTAATTTCTAATAATCATGTTCTCATCCAGAATATGTATCTGACTTGCTACTGGTCGTTAAACAACCAACCATCCATCCAAGCTTATGGAGATGTTGCCTTTTCTTCAATTAAAACACGTGCATTACCAATAAAGAAATGGATGAAATACAAAACACTGCACAATCAATTATATATTTTGAAACCAAAGTAATGGTGGTAGCACTAATGCATCATTGTTACACAAATGTGTTGAAAATGTTTGTTGGAGGTTGACAGAAACGTTTTTCATAAAACCTTATTTCAACGTTTTCTGAATGTTCCAAAATAACGTTTCTTCAATATGTTTTTGAAACATTTATAAGAGTCTACAAATTTTGGTTTTTAAAACGTTTTAATAAAACATTCTAGAAACCAAAACAAAACATTTTTAAAACGTTTTTGAAATGTTGAATTGTTTGCTGGGATATGTTCTTCTCGATATTTTTTAGCAACGAAGGGGACAGTTCTTTTACGGAAACGCGCAACGAACGGTACAGTATAAATAATTTCATAAACTGATGACTATTTTAGTAAATCATAATAATTACAATGAACTAGGTATGTGGGAAATATTCTTGAGGAAGATACGCTCACTTACCTGCACATTATTAGTTGTTTTTTAAAGTTAATTAATTTTTACATTTTTGAATAATTTTTAAGCGAGTTATTGGGACCAAGGTTATTCAGTAAGTACAGTTCCATTTCATATTGAAACTCGTGTCTGGTGTTCACAGATACCAACCTGGTATATTTTCTGAATTTTTGTTATACTGTCGACGAACTAGGTATTGCTCCATCTGGTATTCATACAATCAAATAGGTCTTTATTTAATCATCATTCACGATCATTAAATTACTTTTGTCTTTCAAATTTTTAATAGCAATTATCTGTATCCACCAAACAAGTTGCGGCATGCATATTGAAAGAAAAATGAAAAACTTCAAGTAGTTCTGGAGCAAATATTTCAATTTTGATGAATATTGTAACATTCTTTTATCAAGATATAACATTTAGTCTGAAAATGAATATAAAGGGATACAAGGTTGGAACACTGATAAATAAAAGGGAATTTTCATAGTATTTGCAAAACCTAATTACACAATTTTGCATCTACAAATATTTATACTGTAGTAATATAAATTGAGGTATCATTGTTGCCTTGTAATAAGTTACAACACAATGATTAGGATTCACGCATTTTTACTGAATTATTGAAAATTTAAAACAACAGTGTGACACGGTCTGAATATACTGAATATTTCGTCATAAATGTTAATCATTAAATGGCTTTAGCTTTGACTCAAAACTCAAAAGTTATTTATGACCTTGGTCTTTGACCTTGAGTACATTTTTTAGATTTTGTTAGAAATTAAAGTAAAGAGAGGTATCTATGAAATTGGAAAAATGTTTATAAAAAATATTGCTATAATTTGGTAACAAGGTCAAATTGCAGCGGTAAAGGTCATATGAAAAATGCTCAGCAACGACCCTTATTTGGTATAGATATATATAACAACGCCGATATGAACATATATATGGACAACAATCTACCCTCGCCAGTCTTTAGAAGCCATTCTCAATAGTCTGAAGGACATGATCTATCTTGAAATGTTCTGACAAATGCAAAAAAAACTTTTTAGAAGATTTTGCAGTGAATTTCTTGAAAACTATTTCATATAGAGAGATACTGAAGTAGTCAAAATGCTAGCAAAATAAACCCAACATGATATAAATAGTCAAAAAAAACCCTTAATATCCTTAAATGACGTTTTTGTCTAATGTTTAGTTCTTCTGCGCCAAAAAGGGCATAGTGGGGTCTTCTCATCATTAGGTGTCTATCGAAATTTTATTAAATTTTTACCCATTTTTTGGCTATTATCATGAAAAATCAGTTTCACAATTAAATAATCATTATTAATTTTATAATATTACAAAGATTTATAAAATTTTGTTGCCTTTCGTGTCAAATAGACCATGCTGTCAATTTTGTAAATATGGAGTTTTTTCTTATTTTTTGGGGAACAATAAGCATATTTCAACTTCCTTGTTCTAAATGATTGAAAAAAATACATATCTAAGAATTTTGAAAAGAAGAAATTGATATGGGATGTACATATTTTTTGGTAAAATCATTTCGTTGTACCCCTCATCCGTTTTCTCAACATTTTGACTGATGACACTGACCGGATTGGTAATGAAATTTGAAAACCTAATTACTCAAAAACTACTTATTGTATGTACACAATTTTCACAGAGTTATGTTTGATTATAATATTTTTTTGATTTATTGATATTTTTTACTTGTATCACATATTTCAGAAATAATTCCCTAACGAGATTTCAAAGAGACTGAAACAGAATACTACATCCTTATGTTTTTTATCACATTTTTGGAACGACTTTGGCATTAAATGGACATATTGTAAAAGCTACACGTGATTGAAATATTTTTCACTGGCAAACACCTATATCAATAATAATGATTATAAAATTCGTTATTTAACGAAGGTAAATCATTTAACAATGACATGTTAATCTTCCCTGAGGCATTCAAAAACTATTAATACAAATAGAAAGGAAAAATAAAAACAAAAAATTACAAACAAAATAAAAAACATAATACAGTTATATAAAGCAGCTTAAATATTGAATAAGTACATATACATTCAATGGAAGAAGAAGAAAAAAAGGCATTAGATTCAGGTATCTTCATTCTGTACAGTTAAAAAATAGTTTGAACATTTGATCTTAAATGTATCTAAATTATTTATTTCTTTAATATTATTTGGCAAATTATTCCGGGTAATAAGACCATTAAATGTTCTTTTACAAAAATCAGAATTAGGTCTTGGTACATGTAGAAGTCCTGATGTTGTCGACCTGAGACAATAATTATAAAGGTCAGTACAAGCAGTAAATTTAATAGATAGATAATCAGGTGCTAGATCATTCATACATTTAAACATTAACAAGGCTTGAAAATATTGTATCCTGATAAATATAGTCATTCGTGTAAGCTTTTTAAACATTAAAGTTGATGGAAAATCAAAAGAAACAGATAAAACTTATCTTGTAGCACGTTTTTGGAGCTTATGTATCCTTTCCAGATTACAGTTTGTTGTAAGACCCCATACTGTACAACAGTAGTCAATAATGGGTAATATATAGCTATTATAAAAGAGAATAAGACCCTTTAATGGTAAATAACGTTTCAACCTTTTTAACAGGTATATTCTAGTCAAAATAGTTTCACATATCTTATCAATTTGATGTGACCATGATAGATTTTTATCAATATGAATTCCAAGAAGTTTTTTAACTTCAACATTATCTAAAGCGATATCATCTTGTGATAAAACACATGAGAGAGGTATGAAGAAAACCATTTTACAGAGTGGTCATCACATTTGTATAATTTTAGTTATGATAAAAGGATATTGTGATTTAATGTATCAAATGCCTTCTTAAAATCTAAAAAACAATAACGGTAAAATTTCCATTGTCTTAACCATTTATCAATTATTTTAATGAATCCTGTATGACAAGAATGTTTTTCTCTAAATCCATACTACTGTTGTATTGATAATTTGTGTATGGTTAAGAATAAATATAGTTGTTTAAAGACAGTTTTTGCAAATAACTTGGATACAGTGGGTAAAATTGAAATAGGTCGAAAATTGTTTGGATCTGTTTTATCCCCTCCTTAAAAATATGGGAGCAACTTTAGCAAATTTAATATATTAGGAAATATTCCTGTACATAAACTAAGGTTTATTATGTGAGCAAGGGTGCTTGCTAAAATCGATCTTGATAATTTTAGAATTCTTGGTCCAACTCCATCAGTTCCAGTTGATTTATTTATGTCTAGATTTTTATTTCCTTCTAAAACCTCATCATTTGTGACAGTATATAATGAAAATCATTTATCATCATTTATTTTTGATATTTCCGGGATGTAAGATATAATAATTATATTTTTTTTTTATTTTGGAACAAATTTATACTTTGATCGAGTATATATATATATATATATATATATATATATTAGTATATAGAGTATTTCTAGTAAATTTTAATTCCCTTAGATAGTTGTGCATTCTTTTCTATTCTAATATGACGTTCTTCTTTCGCTTTGGAAACAAAGCCATGTTCTTATTCCAATAAAACATGGGCTGAACGTGATTGACGTAACAATTGAAATTGCAACTTCAGTGTTTTGAACAACGCCGGAAATCAAAATGGACATTTGTGTTGGTGTTGCTCGCTAGGAAATTAAATGAAAACATTCTAAAAGTAACTTTACATGTATTTGTTTATTTTTTTTATCGTCAAACGGTTGATTTTCTATAATGTTTTGGCTTCATCAAATCAAAAGGGATGCCTTTTGAACGCGTATTATAGGTCCGCTTCGAAGTACAAAAGTTCTAAATTTTCCTATTAGAATCGTAATAATTCTTTCATGCCATGCTCTATGCTCATTTTAACATGGGTAAACATTATATTTGTCAATATTTAACACCTCGCTAACGCTCGGTGTAAAGATATTGACAAATATAATGCCTACCCATGTTAAAATGAGCATAGAGCATGGCATGAAAGGATTATTTCTTAAATAAAACTACACAGAAATGAGGCAATATAAGAATGTTTGATAACCTTCATAAAGTAATTTCATTTTCTTTACCCAGAATAATAATTACGGCATAGGAGACTAGAGCTGAAATAGTAACGCTCATGAAAGTTTAATACCTGTACAGAAGGATGTACTAATAAAGCACACATCAGAAAAGACAACATTCATGAACCATGCAATCCCGAGTTTCGTACATACCAAAACATAAAAGATGGATGCTTATAATGAGCTCATATTAGAACTAAAGTGTAATCAGGAATAACCAATCTACAGGTAGCAAGAAATATCACCTGTGAACCAAAAATGTAAAGACTGAATTGTGCGGGATAATACAACGTGGTTCATATGCATATGTTACAATTTAAAAATAAAACAGAACATTAAAATAAAAAAAAAGAAGTTTTAGCCTTTGCAATTGTCTACAGCATTCATGGTGAATTACAGCTGACTTGTAAGTTTTTTTAACGGTACACGAAACTGTTGATTTTAGTCATCATGGTAGAAGAGTATAAAAAGTATACATAGTCATCATGTACACCTGATCTGACAATATACTTGAAATCTCTGCAACCCTTATATTCACACCCATTCACACAAAACCTTGATGAATCGGAGTTCCTTCAGACACTTGTCAAAAACCAGGAGGTTCAAAGAAACCAGATCATTTAATTTCACATTCAGATATATTGATGATAATCTTTCTATTTACAATCCAATCTTTTCTGACTGGGTTCCATTTATATATCCCCCAGAACTAGAAATTAAAGAAACAACAGACACGGCTCCCTCTGCCTAATTTTTAGACTGATACCTCTAATTTGACATACGCAGTCATCTCAGTGCCAGAATCTATGACTAACAAGATGATTTTAATTTTTAAATTATCAATTTCCCCCACCTTAGTAGCAATAAATCAACTTCACCTGCATATGAGATTAACATTTTCCAACTTATTCGGTATTCAAGAGCTTGCAGCTTCGGTATTCAAGAGCTTGCAGCTGCTACTCTGACTTTGTTAAACGTCAACAGTGTCTGAACAGAAAGTTGATGAACCAGGGGTATGTCAAAGAACGTCTCGCCTTTTTTCTTAAAACGTTCATCGGAAGGTACCAATACCTTGTTGATAAATATTCCGTATCAACTTCACAAATAATACACGATGGTCTTGAACAATGTTGAAGTGTCGATTCTAGGTACTGCCGTTGTTTATCATGTTAATAACGTGCTACAGTATTCTTTTAGTTGCCTTTGTGTATATTACTTTGACTGTTTAGTGTATTTTTTTTGTGATATCTTTTTGATGTGACTCGGTCAGTTGGAAAGCAGGTCACGGTTTGACCCGCAGTCTCAGCAACAACAGAGTCACGTGACCGTAAAAATTCAGTAAAACTACGGATGAGACAAACCTCATTTTTACTCACTAAAACATCACTGTCATGATAAAAACTTATTGATCTAAATAATCTTTAATATACATAGTTTTAACTAGTCAAAACTTACACATCAACTCAAAATCCTTGTTTCTTCATGTTATTTTCAAACTTGAACATGTTGAAGTTTGTGTGAAAATTGTCAAGGCTCCTGATCGAAAAATCTAAATATTTTCGAGGAAACTAAAAATGATTGGCTGAATTTAAATATAATAAAGCATCTCATTAAGACAAAACACTCGATATGAATATCTAGGCAATAGAGTTTTGGATACGCAAACGTTAAGTTATTTTCAACACGAAGCGGTGTTTTTTTTGCCGATTTGTGCAAGTGATTATCTCCCATTGATATTACCAGTCAAAAATAAAAACCCAGCAAAATGAATAAAAAGGAATTTACTTTACAAAAATCGAGAAATTCGATTTACAACTACATTATTATAATATTAGGAAGAGATACTTCCCTACTTTTCTGAGAAGGATAAGAGGTAAAAATTAAAAGACATAAAATTGGTAAAAATTATGAAATGTCACCTAACGTGAGGGTACCCAAACTGCACCTATTTTGACCGTTTTTTCACTTACTTTTTTATGATCCAGACAAAAGTTTCCATTCTGTGCAGGCGTATCCTTATTTACTATACAGTTACATCAATTTATTTTGAATCCATATTGAATCATAGAAAAATGGGTTAGAACTGACCTCCAAACGATCCATGATTCTGTCATGAGGAATACCCAAATTGCATCGATGTTAAATTCCAATCCATAAAAATCGCAAAACAGATGTTTTGTTTTCTTTCTTCAAATATTTAGAACAATTTGACATTAGTCCATACTCACTACTCATTTTTTAAGAAATGAATGCTTGTAAAATATTTTATTTGCTCATTTTCAAAAGATGACCTTTTTGTGAGTGTCGCATGGCGACGTTTCCGTAGATTTTACTTTTTCTAGTAAATGCTTCATCTGTTGATAAATACTGTGAACGTTTTGTATATTTAAATATATTTACCTATGTTGAAAGACGTGTATAATGTCAAGTTCTAACATGACGTTCTTCAAACGCTTTGAGTACATACCCGTGGTAAAATATGAATATATTGTTTGGGCTGTTCCGATCGTACTCCCGCGTCATATGCTTTTTTATGAAAAAAAAAATGAGCTACCCGACGTCATAGAACGATGACGTAAGAATATAAGCATTTTACGGGAAAATACACGCTTGTGAAACCGAAAATCATCACAACAAGGAAACGTAAACAAACGATGCTAAAATGTGTTATATAAGCCATTTTTTGTTTCCATTTAAGATATATAAATACAATTATCATTTAGATTCATTCAAACCTATCTAAATATGTCATTGTAAATAGTTTAAGCATCCCATTTAATCAGTTTGCTCCGTTCTTTTACGTCAATTTAATAGTGCGTTTATTTATGGGAACGGTAAATAATGCCTTCACCTAGAGCGCTTCGATCCAAAAGAATTGCCGTATTTGTCCTATTAGAATCGAAATAATTCATGGGGGCTTGAATACATCGTGATTTTACCACGGGTTGTCCCTTTATGCCGATATTTTACCCCTCGCTATCGCTCAGGGTAAAATATTTGTCATAAAGGGCCAACCCGTGGTAAAATCACGACATATTCAAGCCCCCATGAATTATTTCTTAAGCATAAAAAAAAACAAATTGTTTAGTCTGAAAGAAAACTTGTAAGACTTCCGCAGCTATTTTTGTTGAATAGGTGCAATTTGGGTACTCGGTGCAATTTCGGTACTGTGACGTTAGAAACTTAACTGGAGTAATATAAATTAGCTCTAGCTGATGAAATTTACTTTGTAATTTTTATAATGGGATATGAAATAACTCCTATTCAAATTTTATATATTTCTAACAATGTTTAATGAAAAAAAAACATACTTTATACAATTTAAATTATCTTTCTGAAATAAAATAAACAAATAGTAAGTACTGATAATTTATATATTATATTCTAAAAAGTGGTACCAATAGTTTCTTCAAAGTAAAAAAGACTTTTAGCTCAATCCTATGTTTCTTAGTTGAACTATACAGTACTGCCTAGAAAATATGCTACAGGAAAAGTTTACCAAAAATATTGACAGAAATTCTGTAAAATATAATACTTTGAAAAATTATAAGTTACATAATTTTGAATTTTAAAATCAGTGTTATTGTAAATTTCAATTATTAAATTAGCTAGCACAGCTAGTAGCCCTTGCCAAATTTCTCAGGGAATTTAATAGATTCTGAAAGTAAACTTTTTGAAAGAAAACATAATGGGGCTTCTATTCTTCAGGTTGCTGTATCAGCTTGTATACATATTTATAAACAAAGTATTGTATATTTAACTTTAATAATTGGATATTTAATATCACAAATGAAAGTTGGTGGGGCACATCTAGTGCCTTTTACTCAATAATCAATGAATTGTTTTAAAATTTGACAAGCATTTGCCATTTGAATAAATTCAACTTTGTGAGAATACATCTCTATGAATTAAATTTCTTGTTTGACTTCATAAGCTAGTTTTTTTCACCTACTACTGTAGCTTATTTAGTAAAGGGATAATCAAATAAGCAAGGTTTTAACTTATAACTATAATTAACTGACCTTCAAGTTCAATGGCTTCATTTTTCTTTTTCATATGTTTTTTCCTCCAGAAATTTTCATTACAAGGCATTTTCTTTTGCATTTTTTTTTGGTGTTTTTGTCCATCCATAAGCTATCATTAATTTGTCAGATTTGTTTCCAGTATCAATGCAATTTTCTAAGACATACAATCAGTTCGAAACGCAATAAAGATGCTCATTGTTTCGCTCTTCCAATGTGTAAATTTTCCATATGCACATGACCCTGTCACATATTTTGTTGACGTTATATGAAGTATGTTGAAAAAAGAAAACATTGTCACCGTCAATTTGTGTAAGGGATCAAGAAGGGTTTTAGTTACTTTGAAATAGAGGTATCGTATGGAACTGTGAAAAACAACAATTTTTAATCACAATTTCAATCATATCTCTAATAAACTCAGTATTTCAGAGTAATTTGGAAACATTTACAATGAAAAGAAGCTGAACATTCACTGTTTTAAACTAGAAACGCAGCCAAAACCAACTATAAATTGACATGACTGGTGGTCACTAAAATTGTGGTATTAGAGTAAAAAATGATGGCTTCATAATTGTTTAGAAATTTGAAATAGGTTACCCGGTTTCGTTTAAGATTTTTACCATTCTTTTCCGTATTTGGATACGCAAACGTCAAATTATTTAAATTTGATGTTTTTGGCGAACAAAAAAAGATGGCTGATAATTTTTAGAACGGACAGGATAAAGAATTAGCAAATAAAAGTTATTCTCGACAATGTTTCTATGTCGTATTGAAACTATGTTGATCACAAAACCTACAAACTTTAAAAATCAATTATAATAAAAGCATGACAAGTTGAAAAAAATAGTTTAAACGTCGATTTTTAGCCGATTGATTTCGCGGACTTTTTGATGTCACCGACGACTGTAGCGCAACCTAATTAATTCCCCCTGCTATTATTACTGATAGAGCGTGACGACATCGGACGTTTCCAAGGACTTGCTTTCCAACTGGGTACTTATAAATGTTATACATCCCGTCATTGTCCTTTGGTAAATATTCGTATTCTTTTCTTTAATTTTTGCTAATGTGCTTTGTCTATATTTGTTTAATCCACCATATTCTACATACTGTAAGAAAATACCTGTACCAAGTCAGAGATATGACAAGTGTTATCCATTCGTTGGATGTGTTTGGGCAAAGTTGAAAAAAAATGAATCAAACAAAAATTTGTGTTTTATAGAAAATACAGCCGTAAATATGATAAAACACATAATTTTCTATATAACATGAAAAGTCTTACACATGAATTACATACAACTCTCAAAATTTGCACATTTCATTAAAGATCTAGATAAATTGTTATCTGCTACTACAAAATCTAAGATGGAGGAAGACACCCCAGCCACCTTAAGTCAATTTTAAAGAAAGATAACCCTGTGGCAATAGTAGGTCTGACATATTAAAACAAACAACTTTTTCTCAGTAAGTATTTGAAAAGTATATTATAGTAAGGAATATAGATAAGGCAATCAGGATAGGTCACGCTTATCTTGTGGTATGAAGGAATTATTTATATCTGTATTGCATTGAAATCAAAATGCAAGCCATATCCAATCTATGAAAATAGTATAAAAAATTAACCAAAGCGTTCTTTCACCAGAGACCAAATAACATAGAAGTTAACAACTATAGGTTACCGTACGGCCTGCAGCAATGAACAAGCCGCATAGTCAGCTGTAAAAGACCCCGAAATGACAAATGTAAAACAATAATTATGGAAACAGTGATTGAAAGGAACTTACATCCTTAAAACGACAATAAATTGGCTATGTCACAGATTTTGATAAAACTTTGCATAAACATTAGCTCATTGAACTATTAACTATAAATCCAAAAAATAATACATTTGTTTCTGTTATTATCTGAAATCTCACTGATAGAATTTTATCAAAATAGGTAAACATTTGCCTAGAATCCACACAAAATCGACAAAACGACGTAGGTAGCACTACAGTCTAATGTTGATTTGTAAGTGAAATTTGTTTTCTCACATTATTTTAAAGTATTTATCCATCTGAACATTTCGTAAAAATCCCAAAAACATTATGATGTCACAAAAGGGAATAAATTACATCATGTTAATAAAAGCGCATGGTAAATACTTTATATATAGAGTATATGGGAGGAACTAACTATTCAATCATCTGTTGATACCAAGTGTCCAGCTGTTAATCTCTGACCATAAAAAATAATGTGGTCTTATCCTATTATGTTGCAATCAAACTTAATTTACCTAATAATGGGGGTGAACAAAGTAAATTTAAAAAATTGCAGAGGGAATAAAATCTAAAGTGAAGACATATATAGATAGATATAAATGTTTAAGAGTAGCTTAAACAAAATTTTGAAATTTGAAAGCCTCTGACAAATGTTCTTACTAAGGCAAAATAATTTGTATCTAAATCTGACACCACCAACAATCCTTATTCTAGACAAATCACCTGGATAACAGTTTTTTTTTAAATTGTACTATAAGAAGTATCTGATCTATTTCGGTAGTATGAAAATATTTTGTTTATTGCATAGTTTTAAGAGAAATTTATCTTTAAAGACTGTTGGTTGGAGTCATAAAAGTCTGACTGTAGTGCCACCTTAAAGCATCAAATTTCAAAATTAAAATCCAATTCTGAAAATTAGAAATAAGTAACTGTACAAATATAAGTCTAAAATTCAGCAGGACTGAATTTACTAAAAGTGCAACATTACAGTTTTATCATGTTGCCGTTAGGTACAGATTTGCAAGAGGGTAGAAATGTACAATAAAAGTGTGATACAATTCTTGCTAGTGTACTAACTTGAATTGTTTAGTATATTTTGTGATTAAACTATTTAAAATCATTTGACTATTGTGGCAAGTTTTCATTTATGCCAGTAAAGACTTATTTACAATATTAGAAGCATTGTTATGGACACTAAAATGTTCAGAAAAAAAACCTCTGCAAAAATATTCCAATGTGCGAGAGAGAGAGAGAGAGAGAGAGGCGAGAGCACATGAAACAACGAGATATTATTGTTTTTATTAAGTCAAAAACAACTTTTTAAATGCCATTTCAAAAAAACGTTAAACGACGAAAAGACGAACAAGATAAACAGGATAAGATAAGTACAGGACTGCAAAAATTAACGCATCACATCACATCACAATGATATATGTATTCAGATATTCCTAAATTAATGAATATCATAGCCCTTATTTATAAGTAAATTTACTATATCGATATTGCCACCGATACAGCACCAATTAAATGATGCTCGTCCGTTATTATCAGCAATATTAATGTCAACACCCTTCTCAATAAGTCGTTTTACTATTGATAGATGTCCTCTACCACAAGCGTTCATTAGAGGTGTGTTTCCATTATTATTAGGTTTATGTATATCACAACCTTTATCCATTAATAAGTTTACTATATCAATGGTACCACCTAAACAGGCCCAAGAAAATGACGTGTCGCCATTATTGTCTGTAATGTTAATGTCAGCCCCTTTCGCAATTAGACAGCTAACTACTGAAAAATGTCCTGCACCACAAGCGTCCATTAGAGGTGTCTTTCCATTATTATTATGTTTATGTTTATCACAACCTTTATCTAATAATAAGTTTACTATACCAATGTTACCACCTAAACAGGCCCAACAAAATGACGTGTCGCCATTATGGTCTGTAATGTTAATGTCCGCCCTATTCGCAATTAAATGGCTAACTACTGAAAAATGTCCTCTACCACAAGCGTCCATTAGAGGTGTCTTTCCATTATTATTAGGTTTATGTATATCACAACCTTTATCCATGAGTAAGTTTACTATATCAATGTTACCACCTAAACAGGCCCAACAAAATGACGTGTCGCCATTATTGTCTGTAATGTTAAAATCAGTTCCTTTCGCAATTAGACGGGTAACTACTGAGAAATGTCCTCTACCACAAGCGTTCATAAGAGGTGTCTTTCCATCATTATCAGTTTTATGAATATCACAATCTTTATCTATCAGTAAGTTAACTATATCAATGTTACCACCTAAACAGGCCAAAGAAAATAACGTGGTTCCATTATTTTCGGTGATGATAATGTCAGCCCCTCTCTCAATTAGACGGCTAACTACTGAGAAATGTCCTGCACCACAAGCGTCCATTAGAGGTGTCATTCCATTATTATTATGTTTATGTTTATCACAACCTTTATCCATTAATAAGTTTACTATACCAATGTTACCACCTAAACAGGCCCAACAAAATGACGTGTCGCCATTATTGTCTGTAATGTTAATGTCAGCCCCTTTCGCAATTAGACGGCTAACTACTGAAAAATGTCCACTACCACAAGCGTCCATTAGAGGTGTCTTTCCATTATTATTAGGTTTATGTATATCACAACCTTTATACATTAATAAGTTTACTATACCAATGTTACCACCTAAACAGGCCCAACAAAATGACGTGTCGCCATTATTGTCTGTAATGTTAATGTCCGCCCCTTTCGCAATTAGACGGCTAACTACTGAAAAATGTCCACTACCACAAGCGTCCATTAGAGGTGTCTTTCCATTATTATTAGGTTTATGTATATCACAACCTTTATCCATTAATAAGTTTACTATATCAATGTTACCACCAAAACAGGCCCAACAAAATGACGTGTCTCCATTCCTGTCTGAAATGTTAATGTCAGCCCCTTTCGCAATTAGACGAGTAACTACTGACAAATGTCCTCTACCACAAGCGTCCATTAGAGGTGTCTTTCCATTATTATTATGTTTATCTATATCACAACCTTTATCCATTAATAAGTTTACTATATCAATGTTACCACCAAAACAGGCCCAACAAAATGACGTGTCTCCTTTCCTGTCTGTAATGTTAATGTCAGCCCCTTTCGCAATTAGACGGGTAACTACTGACAAATGTCCTCTACCACAAGCGTCCATTAGAGGTGTCTTTCCATCATTATTAGTTTTATGAATACCACAATATTTATCTATCAATAAATTTACTATATCAATGTTACCACCAAAACAGGCCCAAGAAAATGACGTGTCTCCATTATTGTCGGTAAAGCTAATGTCAGCCCCTCTTTCAATAAGACGGTTAGCTACTGATAGATGTTCTCTACCACAAGCGTCCATTAGAGGTGTCTTTCCATCATTATTAGGTTTATGAATATCACAATCTTTATCTATCAGTAAGTTTACTATATCAATGTTACCACCAAAACAGGCCCAAGAAAATGACGTGTCGCCATTATTGTCGATAAAGTTAATGTCAGCACCGATCTCAATAAGTTTGTTTACTATTGATATATGTCCACTACCACAAGCGTCCATTAGAGGTGTTTTTCCATTATTATTAGGTTTATGTATGTCACAACCTTTATCTATTAATAAGTTTACTATACCAATGTTACCACCTAAACAGGCCCAACAAAATGACGTGTCGCCATTATTGTCTGTAATGTTAATGTCCGCCCTATTTGCAATTAGACGGCTAACTACTGAAAAATGTCCACTACCACAAGCGTCCATTAGAGGTGTCTTTCCATCATTATTAGTTTTATGAATATCACAATATGTATCTATCAATAAATTTACTATATCAATGTTACCACCAAAACAGGCCCAAGAAAATGACGTGTCTCCACTATTGTCGGTAAAGCTAATGTCAGCCCCTCTTTCAATAAGACGGTTAGCTACTGATAGATGTCCTCTACCACAAGCGTCCATAAGAGGTGTCTTTCCATCATTGTTAGTTTTATGAATATCACAATATTTATCTATCAGTAAATTTACTATATGAATGTTACCACCTAAACAGGCCCAAGAAAATGACGTGTCGCCATTATTGTCGGTAATGTTAATGTCAGCCCCTTTCGCAATTAGACGGGTCACAACTGATAAATGTCCTTTACCACAACAGTACATTAGAGGTGTCTTTCCATCATTATTAGGTTTATGTATATCACAACCTTTATCCATTAATAAGTTTACTATAACAATGTTACCACCAAAACAGGCCCAAGAAAATGACGTGTCTCCATTATTGTCGGTAACGTTAAAATCAGCGCCTTTCGAAACTAGACGGGTAACTACTGATAAATGTCCTTTACCACAACAGTACATTAGAGGTGTCTTTCCATCATTATTAGGTTTATGTATATCACAACCTTTATCCATTAATAAGTTTACTATATCAATGTTACCACCAAAACAGGCCCAAGAAAATGACGTGTCTCCATTATTGTCGGTAACGTTAAAATCAGCGCCTTTCGCAATTAGACGGGTAACTACTGACAAATGTCCTCTACCACAAGCCTCCATTAGAGGTGTCCTTCTATTATTAATATGTTTATGCATATCTACCGATAAGTTCATCATACCAATATTACTATCTAAACAAGACAAGAAAAATGTGTAGTTTCCTTCCTTGTCGGTAGTGTTAATGTCAGCACTTCTCTCCGTATGTATGTCTATTCTTGATACATTTTCTGTATGGCAAGGTTTAACCAATGGTGTTTTCCCATCATTGTTAGGTTTCTGTTCGTCATATCTTCTTTTTGTAATTAAATTGTTCTTCTCAATTTTACCGGCGACACAATACCTATTATTCTGCCTTTGACCTTCCATTTCAATTGTGTGCGTTTCAGCTTCTCTTTTGGTCGGAGTTCCGATAGATGAAATCTGTTCTCCTATACAGTTTTCATTTAGTGAGATTCCTGTTATTGAAAGAAATTATCTGAGAATACTTTGTGTGTCATAAAAGATGTAGTTAAATGCTTGAATACTAAAGGTAACCAGTTTCGTAGATTGACTCTCTTTACTGTGCTATCAAATTCTCAAAATGTGTTAAAAACCTTATGATGCATGCATAGCAGGAGACACTTAAATAATGTTTTGAAACTTCGTACTTTATTTGGCATTTTTAGTTTGTTTTTTCGAGCGTCACTGGTGAAACTTTTGAAGGCGCAACTCGTGTCTGGTGTTCACATATACCAACATGGTATCTTTTCGGAATTTTTGTTATACTGTCGACGAACTAGGTATTGCTCCATCTGGTATTTATACAATCAAATAAGGTTTTTTTGTCCAAAAGATAAAAAATTAAAAACAAGAAATGAATTAAAAGGGATACAAGGTCGCGAGACTTAATAAAAGGGCATTTTTATTGTATTACTGAAGCAAATTATCCGCATTGCGCAAAACCTAATTACATAATTTTGCATCTATAAATATTTATAATTGAGATATCACGGTTGTCTTATAATAAGTTGCAACACATTTTTTGGGATTGACTTTGCAAAGATTGGTGCGATGGGAACATGATAGTGTCATTTTGTTTTGATTTATACGAATTTTTACTTCATTATTGAAGTTAGAAAACAAAAATCGTGACAGGGACTGAATATACTGAATATTTCGTCATAACTGTTAATCATTCAATCGCCTTAGCTTTGACTCAAATTCAAAAGTTATTTATGTATAACCTTTGTCTTTGATCTTGAGTACATTTATTAGATTTTGCTAGAAATTTAAGTAAAGATAGGTATCTATGAAATTGGAAAAATGTTTATAAAAATTATTACTATAATTTTGTAACAAGGTCTAATTTCAGCAGTAAAGGTCATATGAAAAATGCTTAGCAACGACCCTTATTTTGTTTAAAAATATATAGCAACGCCGATATGAACTATTATATTGACTCTTAATTGAAAGTCAGGGGCTAATGACGTCATTAGAATCTTTTAATGCAGTCATGCTCATATAGTTGAAAATTAACTAACAACTACTACTGTTGATTCTTGCGGATAAAAATCTACCCTCGCCAGTCTTTAGAAGCCATTCTCATATAGTCATTATTCCAATTTTATAAATTGTAGCTAATTTTTTAAAACTATAATAAATGAATAAATGGTTGAATGGTGAATTGTAAAAATTATCAGCAGTCCACAGTCGACTCCAGATATGAGATATTGTTCTTTACTGACGATTTTACCTACACGTGTGATTCATCAGAAAATAAATTAAATATAGAGAACAATTTTTTGCATGCAAATACCAGCAAAAAATCTTAAAATGCGCATATATGTCAGTCAGTTCTCCTCAAGAATGCATTTCTCATAAATAACGACTTACCTCACCTGACGGACTTTTAAAAAAGCAACACTATATTATTATTTTTTATTCTCATTTTCAAATATGCAATTTATGTAAAATAAATGTATAAACATAAATTTCATTTATTGCTTCATTATCTAAAAAGTTTGCTCTTCGAAAGGCAAATTGATTACGTTATGCTTAATGTTTAAATCTTGCGGTAAGCACTGAAACTCTGGTTTGCCCAATGTCAATGGATGTGTCACCGTCGAAGGCAATGACTGCCTGTAACCAACGCCTAAATGATTGACAAAAAAGTCAACCAGTTCTGCTAGGCATATTTTTAATTCTTGTATCATCTGCTTTGATCTCTGTCCCACCCATTACAGTTTGTTTTGGCAATTGTGCCGTTTAAATTTTAGGGTTTAAAATGTTTTTGTTTGGCTGTCGATTTTTTTTGGCATTTCAGTATATGGAAACATTCATTGCGTGATTTGTCTTCCATGGCTTTCGACGACTTGATTAGCAGAAATTTCGGCCGTAAACCTGTCTCGCAAATGATGATGCATAATTAAATTCTGTTGACGTGGCGTTGTCATAACCTTGATCTGGTCATTGGTGGTCTTCAATAAATCCCGTCTGTCTGTACCATTGTTATAAGGACAGTAAGAGGAGTTTGTTATGTGAAATTGTCTAGCAACAGCATAATCACGTATTATTGCCTGCAATATTCTTAAGGTCTAATTAAGATTTTGATTGCTCAGTATCGTCAATACGGCAATGCAACATTTTGTTACTGATTTTAAGTTTGGGTATGGCTTGAAAGAATTGTTTCACGAAGAAAAAACTTTGAAAAATCAAATATCGCTTTAAGATTGTTTTCTAAACAGAAAGATGATTAGATTGATTTATAATTAAGTTAAACAAGATTAGTTTGAAATTAGAAAAAAATCTTCGACATTGAATTGATTGTGATAAAGTTGACTAAATTGAAGATCGTCAATTGCGATCATAATGGCTTTAACTTAATCATAAATCTAATCAGGATTGCCATTTCTTTTGTGAAATGAAATCGTAGTTTAAGGGCAAGAACTTTCCCTTTCCATTTATTTGTTACATCTTTTTTTTTTGTGGTTGTCGTTTGATGATGTGTATCATATCGATTTTAATTCATTATTTTGTACATAAATCAGGCCGTAAGTTTTCTCGTTTGAATTGTTTTACATATGTCATTTCGGAGAATTTTATAGCTGACTATGTGGTATGAGTTTTGTTCATTGTTTCAGGCCGTATGGTGATCTATTGTTGTTAATTTCTTTGTCATTAAGTCTCTTGTTTAGAGTTGTCTCATCGGCAATCAAACCACATCTTCTTATTCGTTTATTGAACAGAATTCTGCTAATGCTATAGTGTTTCCGTTACTTTTCTTCAGCTTAGCTTGTTACCACAATATTAGAAGTAAAATAAAATATAAAAACTAAAAGTATCAGACTCTAAAGGGATTGTTCGAAACAAACCAGAACATTCAGTTCTCTTGTAAATAGCTTCAGGATGATTCACAACCATTTATTAGTGTACAATAAGCTCATCATTTCAGTCATTTTTGCCAACTGAAAACTCTTTTGTCAACCATTATTATTAAAATAGGAAGATGTGGTATAATTGCCAATGAGGCAACTCCCCACCAGAGATCAAATGACAAAGCAGTTAACAGCTATAAACTCACTAGGCTGGATAACTTATACTATTTTGTACACAACCGTTTCATGCATTTTAATGTGTAGAATAGACATTTTTATAATGTCTTGGGAAATATGATATATCTTCAGTTGTAAGGACCAACACATAAATTTCCTGTACTATCACGTATACCCTCGCAAATAAAGAATGATCGTTCCCTTCCAACTCGTTGTTGTTTGTTTTTACAATATGGATAATTTTTTTCATTATTCTCTTATTCTTGGAAAAAAAACATTGTGTGTTCTCCAAGTTTCATTTTTTATCCAAAGTGTTTTTTCAACTAAAACAACCAAAAGAACACTACATTCTTTTTTACAAGAAAATATTCAAAACATTTTATCTAAATGGAATACAACCATAAAAAATAATTTAGTTTAAACATGAATCAAGGATTGATTTCTTTTGCATTCTTATGATAGATTTTGACATGAAATGATAAGCTTTCTGTACACTAATAAACGGTAGTGAATCATCCTGAAGCTAAAGGCATCACTAATTAATCAATAGGCCATTTATGATATCGATATACTTTTTACAAACATCAGTTTGCTATCAAGCCCTTTTTAACGAAGGCAAATTATACATCATATACAAGCTCATGTATACAATATTTTTAAGGAGAACCAAACTTTATATAATTAAAAAAATCAGTATACTTACCATCAAATATATTTAAAGCTACTACCAATATACCTAAAAAAAATACTAACCACTACATTATTTCAAAATATGATAAATAAGAGGCAACAGTAGCTTATCCATCTTGAAATCTCATAGATCCATTGTTTAGATACGAATCAAGGTAGAAAAAACAAACACTGAAGGAACGTCTCTCCTAAATGGAGCATAATTGGGTGTATCAACAGGGTTGGAGGTTGGTAAAATGCATCAACCATGATGCAAATCTTCCCTCAATCAAATGTCACGATCAGGAACTTAACACAATCGGTTAATATATCAGACGTTTATAGATTAAAGATCACGAAAACACATCATACAGAGTGAGTTAAAGAAATATTGTACTGGTAAACCAATTCATGTTGTTGACTGAAAATCTTAAGATTGAATCGAGTGTAAGTTATCGGGCCAAAAAAAATATAAGCTTGATATCTTTGATGAGTTATAAAAACCGAAAGCTTAAATCATGGAGTTCGTAATAGTTCCTAGTTTGAAGTCGTCAATATATGTCAATATCAATGACAAGATCAAGATATGAAACAGAAACAGACAGAGATCATGAATGACAATGAGAAAATTATTTATTAAAACCAAATAAAGTAGACGTTATAAATCATAGGCAAACGTATGGTCTTCAACAATGATCAAAATCAATACCGCTAAGCAAATAAAAAAAAAAGACCCAACATTCCAAACATGTAACCGTCGGCCATTAGGGGTGACAATAAGTGTTCATTGGAATACCGACTCTCTGTTGGAAAAACAATCTATTAAATAAAAAAAGTAAAAGTCCAATTTTTTTATGATAATGTCTTAGGTGGTTTTTCACACGTTTTTTGTTTGCTTTATGGAATGTCCCTTGATGAATTATTGATGTTACCTCCCTTTTTTAGATACTGACATCTACTATCTGCAAATCTGTAACATAAAAACAAGTGACATAGACTTAAGCAATTTACCTGCAATAACACAGCAAACCGCTATCACTGCAAAAAGTATTCGACCAAAACCCATCAGAGCTTTAAAGTGCTCATTATCTGAAAGAATATTGAAAAATGCGTCTTAAGCACTTATATTGATTAATTTACACCAGGAATGCACAAACAAACAATTTGAAAGTTATATCTCCCTAAAAAATCATTTAAGTGATACATTCCATAGACATTTATCATCATGTATGTATTGAAATGGTTATGCCCTCGAGCCAACTTACTATTTTACTCATTTAAATCAGGATTCATTAAAAACTGTTTGCATACATTTTTTTTTTTGGTTCGATCTTAATTCCTTTCTTAATATTTGTTTAATCAACTTCATGATATCTAGAATGAGAGTTAGATTTTATTCCTTTTATAACTTAAAATATTTATCATTAAATGGTTAATGTTAGTAATCAAATGTTACTTTTGAATAACTGTTATATTCAAGTTGTAGTTGGGAACACTTCTTGTAATGAAATTATGTTACTTTGATACTGATAGTTGGTGTAATAATCAGTTTTTTTCTGTAGAACGTCATATTTTGAGGGACCATGCATAAGTGACCCCTTTTCACATGATCAAAAAGTTTTACCAAAAGAAAATGGAAAACAAATTGCTTCATCTCAACGTGAAAGACCTGAAATCTGGTTAGCTTTGAAGCAATTTAGGCAACATAATTAACAATGTCAACAATGTCTGAATGTCATAGATTTTTACCCTGTTTTTTTTTTTTTAAAGTCTCCCTTCAGGATGCATTCGCTTTCTCTCGCTGTTCTACAGAAGCTACACATAAGTTTTCATTTCTTACCACCAAAAAAAAAAAAAAAAACAAAAGAGAAAGAAATCAGAATGTCAATATGTGTTTTCATTGAAAGCAAACTAACCAATTCTTACTATCAAATATATAAGCATAATACGTGTTCAACAATTATGAGAATATAAAGGAATTTTTCTTAATGGTTATTTTTAATCTGGGAATAGCTTTCAGTATTGTATTCAAAACTTTAAATAGTATGCAGTTCTTGGTATAGAATGTGACAGCCTATTTAAAGCTTAGCGGGATAGAAAAAGGCATCAATAGTTATCAAATGTTCAAACTACATAAAGCCGATAACAAAATACAAATCAAGGATACGAATCCAGACAGGGAATCGTATGCTCTATAAAATGTGCAAATCCATATGTAGTCTTCTTATCACTGTACATTCAAACTCATCAGTAAAAAACACAAATCGACAAACCCATGGCAAAAAACGGAAAACAGAAAACGACCAACAGTCTACAAAACACAACACGGAAATTGAAAACTAGAGATGAGCAATATGAATCCCACCATCTGGGCTAATCGCAGGTGCTCCAAAAAGGTACACTGACCCTGCACCACTATTTGTGCCCGTCGTGTTGATCATGTACGTACACATTTAGTGATAAGTCTCATTTGTTGATGCAAAAATATTAGCATAAATTACAGATCAGATTACTATGGTGGTATCTTAAGATCTCAGACCGCGGATACATGCAAGCATTGCTATCTGTTTAGAAATTTTATATTTTTGCTGGAAAAATTAGAAATAAATCCTAAAACACTGCCGCAATAACAGGCACAAAATTGCAACATATGCGCAATCTTTTTTTTTTTAGGTTTCGTGGATATGGGTTCAAAACAGTAGGAGATATTGAATACACAAAACGTGTACCCTATTTCATAAATTTTGCCTAAAATGATTAAGTTCCTAAGTCTGAAAATTAGAAAAAAAACAACATCTCAATCACTTCCACAATAGCAGGTGCACAATATCAATATATGTGTAATTTTCTGTTTACTTTTCAGGGATATGAGTTGAAAACTTTAGGAGGAATTGATTACACAAATTATGTTTCTACTTTCTCTGCCAGTCCGCACTTTTATCCGACTGCCCGACATCACCATACTATAAGCCGGTTTTGAACTTCGTCGAACCAGGCCAAAAATTAGAACAGTTTTAAACTTTGAAACTTAAAGACATAAGAAAGTCAAGAAGTTGTTCTCGTCTTTCAAGGAAATATACGGACTATGTTCCGATGAAAAAAATATTCAAGGTTCATTATAATTCATTTAAAAGTTTTTATCTTATGATATTTGAAAGAATTCTGTTTTTCTTTATGATATGAGTATGCTGGAAAATGTAAAACTATTTGGACTTTGCTAATCCTATGATTATTTCATTGTACATTACATTACGTTTACTCACCTTGAAATGAAACAGCCATCTCAGTTTCATTTTCGTTTGTTCGTCTGAAATGTAAAAATTTGTTATTAGATTTGTATATATAAAGTGTCACTATTTCCTTTTTGGTAAATACCATGATTGTTTATCGTGGACGGCTAGATATTCTTTAACATGTTTAAATACTAGTTGCTGTATTATGTAGGTCATGTATTATTTTCACTAACTTTCACATATTTTTACATGTGGTATTGTAAATTTCTGTTCTTAATAGCTAGGAATAAACAAACAATAATTTCTAAAATTGCTATGTCAACTTTAAAAGAGACACCAAGGTGCAAAACGGCATTTAAAGATAAATACTAATCTTCCAAGATTAAAAGATAGTTAGTTACCTTCTATTAAGAGGTTGGCAATGATACTGTTCATGTACTAAAGTTGATAATGCACATTCATAATCTGAAATCACAATACAAATGTTGATTTCATTTTACTAGTTTATCCAAAAGTGGCTACTTACAGGTTGTCCATCGAAAATTAAATTTTGATGATAAGTCGAATTCGGTGATGCAGGTCATAAATTAAAGGCAACAGTAGTAGTTAAATGCTTGGTACATGTATGTACATATAAATGTAAAAGACCAAAGACAAAGATTTAGAACTGAATTCATTTTCAATTAAAATCATCAGAAAAGATTGTATCAATTTTGGAGGCAGCTTCCTTATTCATATTAAAGACGATAGTGTTATTCTCCGTTGAAATCCGTGCTCAAGGTCAACCATTCTTAGTCTGTAATACAGTACCATAGGATCTCCTGAATTGACAAACGGACATTATTGGACCTGCTTAAATCGTGCAATTGGAATGGCTAATCAATTTAATGAAAATATTGTTATTATGGTTGACCGAACACTGCTTTATTTATGACACAGAACAGCAAACTAATAGAAAACTAGATATATTTCATTTACGAAATGTTATTGAAAAACTCGAGTGATGACAAACAGTAGCACACTACTCGATCCAATTATTATAAGTGACTCAATGTCGAGTATATCTCATATGTTATCAATACCCGTTCATATGTAAGCAACTATGATGCACCAATCATTGTTTCGTGTGTCTGACAACTCGTACGCGTTCGTATAAAAGAGAAGCGTGGATATTTGAAAAAGTTGATACAGTACAGTTAAATTCTCTCAGAAATGGACGAAGATGCCTGGAATGCAATTCTTCCTGATAGTAAGAATGTAGACGAACTATCTGGAATTTCTACTAAAAGGTGAAATAACAAACATACCGGACTCCAAGGAAAATTCAAAACGGAAATTCCATTATGAAATGGAAAAAGCCAAAGCTCAAACACATCAAACGAATGAAAAAACAACAAGGGAGCCTATATTTACAAGAACTGAAAGTCTGTATGAGGAAGTTGTGTAGTACACTTTGGCTGTCAGGAGAAGAAGACGATTTTGCAAATTATATTCAATATAAACAAGCTCCGGATTATCTATGCAATCTTGTTCCACTCTGTGTACAGATCACAACTGTATATCCTTTGATCAATGGCAATGGTATTATTGTCCTTTTTTGTAGATTATCCCGTACTAAAGCATATGTTATACCATCAACCGTAAGACTATAGAATAATACTGATTTTTCTCCTCGTTTTGTTTTGAAAAGCAGATTTATTCTCAAAATTTAGAACCTAATTAAAAAGGCTAGATACTATGAATAAAAGATGTACCAAATCACCATTTATATTGACCACGGAAACTACTCATTCAAGATGCTCCTATCCTTTTTGAATCATGATATGTTAAGATTCAATATAATTGGTGACCAATCTTGTCTTTGTGGGTGCAACATTGAGACTGTATACCGTTCATTTCCGACTGCTCTTTATAAACAGACCAGAAATAAATTTTGATGAACAGTCTTAGATGGCTTCCTGTTGACCTTACATTGAAAGTTAATTAGTTAACATTTAGTAATCCGAACCTCTCGTATAAACAAAACCTCCATATATTAAACATGTATTCAAATTTATCAAAAGGTCCGAGATATATTCTTGTCATTTGATAATAAATGGTGTATTTGAGGTTCATTTATTGCATCATTATTACCCATTTTTCATATTAACACTATTGTTTTATATTGTAATTCGGAGCGGACTTCATAATTATGGTTTACTTGTGTCCAATCTATTTTACTTTAGAGTAAATGAAATATGTTTCAACTATGAAGGTTAAAACAAAAGCAGAGATATCGAATGAACTCTAATAGAAGCGAGACACATACATAAAGATGATAAACATCGATACCTGCGATCTGCCTCATTTTTAGACTTATACCTCAAATTTCACATCAGCGGTCATCTACGTACCAGATCTAGAATCTATGACAAACGAGACGATTTTAATTTCGAAATTATCAATTTCCCCCACCTTAGTAGCAATATAACGACTTCACCTGCATATGGGATATATATTTCCCAACTCATTCGGTATTCAATAGCTTGCAGCTGCTACTCAGACTTTATAAAACGTCACCAGTGTCTGAGCATAAAGTTGATGAACCAGGGTTATGTCAAAGAATGTCTCGTCCTTTTTCTAAAAAAAAGCTCATCGGAAGGTACTCAGACCTTGTTGATAGATATTCTGTATCAATTTCACAAATAATACACGATGGTTTTGAAGTATAAATAATTCTAGGTATTGACGTTGTTTATCATCTTAGTTACATGTTATAGTGTTCTTTTGTGTGCTTTGTCTATATGCTTTTCTGTTTTTCTTTTTTGACATATTTGGGTTTTTTTTATAATAATTAAGATTATAACACAATGTTGACTGCTGTACCCATTTTTGACATTTTTACCTATTATGTCTGTTTGTTTTGTTCACACATTATCAAATATATATAATGGAATTTTATGCGACTGTCATACAAGTGAGAGGACAAAATATTCGAAAAGAAAATCTAAAAGTGCAAGAAGTATTCCAATGTAAATGAAATCCGTACACTTCAATCATGCACGACCATAACGTATCACAGAGTTTGTTACTGCAGGGAAATTAAAATTTGTCACAGCGAATGCTGATATTCTCAGGGTTGACATAGATGCTATTTTTCTTTTTGAGATGGTATGAATTGTGCTTCATTTCGTACAGAAACAAGTCGGCCAATAAGGCTGCACTATTAGTGTCAATTGGTCTAAAGACTGTTTGTTTCAATATCAATAAGCCAGACCCAAACGCACAACACTGAGGATGTATGAATATTTGAATACTAGAGGAGCTTTTTAATCAGAGACCTGTTGAAGAACTGTAGATTTTGATAACGATTACATGCTGATGGGCGTGTTCTTTAACAAACTAACGGTGGTTGTTATAAGTATTCTAAAGATGATACATATACGATTAGGTTTTTCGCGTCAATCGCAATCAAATTAAATGTGTTTGCGTTAGTTTTTGATGAAAGCAACTATTATATATCAGAACCGGATTTTATTCGAATAATACCAGTAGTTTTTTAAGTCACCGTAATGAAAATGTTAAGAAACTAGTCTACCTTTGATAAAGGATTTTTATAAAAGTATCTTTGATCGTGTAGGAGAAGCCAAACGAAAACAACACTTTATAAATTCCATGTGTGCTTTACTTGGTTACCTTCATCTGGAACGCTCAAAGTCGAATATTTGAAAGCCAAGCTTACACGGTTAATAGGCAGTTTTGCATTTGACAATTTAAAACATGATATGATTTTGAAATTTATCTTCATGAAGAAATATACCCTTAACAATTACATAACGTATTTTAATACTCCATTACTAATTTATTCAAAGGGGAACAGGTTGGACGTGATTGCTGCATCAACTCAAAATAAATCGTGTACTACAGACAAACAAAACCAATAACCATTTCTAAGCCAAGCAATAAGAAAACAACATCTGATAGAAATTTTTTTACCCATTTTTAGATATTTGGATGATATATTGGCTCTCAATAGTTAGGACTTCAGTATGTACACTAAAAAGATTTATCCTGCTGAACTGACTTTAAATAAAGCCAATAATAACAATGAATACTGCCCTTTCCTTGATATTGATATTATATCTTTAACGGGAAGCTTATTACCAACATTTACGATGAAAGAGATGATTTTTCATTTCCTATTGTTAATTGTCCATTTTTAGATGGTGACGTACTCTTGTCACCATCTTATGGTGTTTATATATCTCAACTTGTTCGATTTGCTCGTGTATGTAACAACGGATTTGATTTTAACGAAATAAATCTCTGTTTTACTGAACAATTATTACACCAGGATTTTCGATATTACAATCTAGTAAAAAAATTCACTTAATTTTATCATCGGTACAAGGACATCATTCGTAAATATAAATCAACATGCAGACATCTTATACGTTCAGGTATTTCACATCCAATCTTTTATGGTAATATTCTATACAGAGCACAAAATGTCGTCATTCGCCTTAAAATCTTACCAAACCTTTAGACTTATTCAGAAGGGATATAGTAATGATACTGTTGTCAGCTCGTTGAAAATGGCATATTTTGGAATCAATATTGATTCACTAATAGGGTCTTTGCATCGGAAATTTACACATTTATTCTGAAAACAATCGCATGATACGGGTTATGTTCTTCTTATTTATTTTATGATGGAATGATACTAAACTCCTAACGCGAGGGATAGTGCTTGATTTTCAAATGATTCAGTTTAATTGAGGTCTGGAACTTGCATGTATGTAATTTAATTTTAGTTTCTTGTGTACAATTTGGAGTTTAGTATGGCGTTCATTATCACTGAACTAGTATATATATTTGTTTAGGGGCCAGCTGAAGGACGCCTCCGGGTGCGGGAATTTCTCGCTGCATTGAAGACCTGTTGGTGACCTTCTGCTGTTGTCTGTTCTATGGTCGGGTTGTTGTCTCTTTGACACATTCCCCATTTCCATTCTCAATTTTATTAACTGCTAGTAGTCCTTTTTAATGTATTTATCATTGTCATTTTGTTTAGTTTCTTCTGTTACCTATTCTGACATCGGACTCGTACTACTTTTAAACTGAGTTTTACTGTGCGTATTGCTGTGTGTTTGTTAATTCTACATTGGCTAGAGCAATAGGGGAAGTGTTGAGATCTCACAAATGTGTTTAACCGCGCCACATGTTTTGTGCCTGTCCCAAGTCAGGAGCCTCTGGCCTTTGTTAATTTTGTATGTTTTTTTAAAATTTTAGTTCATTTATGTGTTTCAAAGGTTAGTGTGACGTTCATTTTTACTAGTACAAATTTTTTGTTTCGGGGCCAGCTGAAACCCGCCTCCGGGTGCGGGATGTTCTCGCTGTGTTGAAGACCCATTGGTTGCCTTGGGTTGTGTTATGCTGTTTGGTCGGGTTGTTGTCTCTTTGACACACTCCCCATTTCCATTCTCAATTTTACTTACCAGGAGATAAGGTAGTATTGGTTGGACATTGTTTAATGTAACAAGAACAGTCTTCTTCAGACGAAGTGCAGAAACACTGATTCCGTGGATTAAAGACAAAGGCAAATCCTCTGGTGTAATCACATCTACAAGTAGCATCATTAATTGTTGATCTATTGTCATATACAATTTGTCCAATACCATTACACTGTGATTTTGAAAATAAACAATCACTGTTTTGGTTTGACCAGAATCTGACTGGTTGATATCGCCCATCTGAACATCGAACATTTCTGAACGTCCCACTGATGACATATTTTAATCCTACAAAGAAAGATAAATGTACATGTTTTAGAAAATAAGAAAAATCTGCACAAAGTTTGTAGGAAAAAGAGGGGATTGACATGCATTGATAATGCATATTGCCTTCAACACATGAAATATAAAGGGAATATATATCTGAATTCTGTAAACATAAAGACTGGTTCAAAAGCATGTTATTACTTATGCAGATGTTTTACTTATCTAATTCTGTCATCATAAAACAATATGCATAACGAAACAAAACTAGGAACAATAAACCAAAGAAAATGATTAAAAACCCTTATAATAATTAACCATTAGCTGAGTCCTCAAAAACTTTTTCAACCTTAGCATTTTTTATTAGCATATCCCACGCCAGGGTCATGCAATCCTATCATTCATCAAAATCACGACTTACATATATTACACAAACGTATTAAGAAGTCAAGTGAAGGTGAGGTACATATACCACGAACCGCTCAGATGTTCAAAAAAGAGATATAATAAGATACACAACAGGAATTTCCTATTGTTAAAACATTACAGGTACTTGTAAAAAATCTGTGGTCAAATCTCGATTATCTGTTAAGAATATGAATACAAGATAGAAACGAAATTGTCTGCACTCAAAAAGGAACCAAAGCGGATGCGTTGACAAGGTTATCCTCATCTGTGATGCAGACTTTAACCGCCAAGCGAATCCTGATCCGCTTACAATGTCACGATAGGGAATGTGACACAATGCCTTAATTTACAGATAAGACGACTTTTCTGGTATCTTAAGATATAAGTCCACAAAGAAATGAGTTTTGTGAGATGGGACACATATACTCACATCGCATAAGTCAAATATAAACTTGTATAGAGGTGCCAGAAGAAGAGCAGGATCTGCTTATCTTTTCTAGAGCTCATGAGATCAGCCTTAGTTTTTCGGTGGGGTTGGTGTTGCTCTGTCTTTAGTTTTCTGTGTAGTGTCTTCGTCGTTCGTTTTTCGATTTGGCTTTTCCGTTTTTCTCGACTTGTGAGTTTTGAATTTCCCATTGGTATCTTCCGCCCCCTTTTGTATAGTTTTGATTGTATTTGTTCTTTCTCAAAACCTTGCTTAGGTATATTTGTTAATGTTAACGCCATAAAAAGAGGAGAAAAAACTGAAACTGTCAAGTTGAATGCAGATCCTAGTTTGAAATCGTTTATTCGTGTCAATTACAAGAAACATCCTTTATTTGGTTGTGCTCTAAACTTCAAGTTCATTCATGATATATTATAGTCAAGCATTTACTGAATGTTGATTATTGACTGGTTGTTTGCCCAACTTCTAATGGAAAATATTCATGCATGTGTAAAAAGGTCCTGTTATAAGTACCGTCCTGGATTAAAGTCGGGAAGTTAGGCTGTGTATATTGGATAAGGACGGAAATTGCGCCTTGATACAGGTCACCTAATAACCCCTTACAGAGTTGTATCAATAGTTCTTTACATGCAGAGACATTAGAGCACTCTCCCTACACCAGGCATTAGATATAACGTCCCCTTTCTGACCGGATGTGGTTGCGTATTTATACATTTAGCAAAGCTAGACGAACACCCTACTTTGGCAGGGGTTTATATACAGGAAGACGATCAAAGTGACTATATTTCTATTCCCCAGTCACACTTGATTATTGAGTGACAAGGCATCATCATAATACCTGAATGTGAAATTGAAGAACTTTGCAAGATGCTATTATTTGTATTTCAGAAGGTTTGCAGGAATTCAGCTTCATATGGATAAAACAAGTTGGCAAGAACGGTTGCACAATTATCACCCATCAGAATATTGACTGTTTGTCGAAATATTATTTCAATAAAGTGGACAAGTATGTTCTCCATCAAAAGTAAAAACAATTAATGATATCGTTGTTGTTAAAATATAAGAGAACCTTAATCTTGATTTGTAAACAACTTTCTTATATTATTCATATGAAGGTACAAAGTAAAATAACAAATATACCGATCTCAAAAGGAAAATTCAAAACGGAAAGTCCCTTATCAAATGGCAAAATTAAAAGCTCAAGCACATCATACGAATGGAAAACAATTGTCATATTATTGACTTAGTACTAGCAAAAATTGAAATCACAAAAATACTGAACTCCGAGGAAAATTCAAAACGGAAAGTCCATAATCAAATGGCAAAATTAAAAGCTCAAACGAATGGAAAACAACTGTCATATTCCTGACTCTGTACAGGCATTTTCTTATGTAGAAAATTAAGGATAAAACCTGGTTTTATAGCTAGCTAAACCTCTCACTTGTATGACAGTCGTGTAAAATTCCATTATATTGACAACGATGTGTGAACAAAACAAAAGACATAATAGGTAAAAATGTAAAAAATAGGGGTACAGCAGTCAACGTTGTGCAATTATCTTAATCACTATAAAAACAAACAGATATATAAACAAACATGTACCATGTCACAATAACACAATGACGGGATGTATAAGTACAGAGCCAAGTCACATGGAAGAAACAAACACGAAAAGGCACATAGACACAGCACATTAACAAAAACGAAAGAAAGGAATACATAAATTATCATAGAACAATAACACAATGACGGGATGTATAAATACAGAGCCACGTCAAATGGATACCATCAAATTAAAAGAACAGACTAAACAGTAAAAGAAATATTAATAAAGATAAATAAAAGAATACTATAACACGTTATTAAAACGATAAACAACGTCAGTATACTTCAAGACCATCGTGTATCATTTGTGAAGTTGATACGGACTTGTTATCCACAAGGTTTTGGTTCCTTCCGATGAACTTTTTTAGAAAAAGGACGAGACGTTCTTTGACATAACCCTGGTTCATCAACTTTATGCTCAGACACTGGTGACGTTTTACAAAGTCTGAGTAGTTGCTGTTTGCTCTTGAATACCGAATGGGATGGGAAATATATATCCCATATGCAGGTGAAGTTGGTATATTGCTACTAAGGTGGGGGACATTGATTATTTCAAAATTAAAATCATCTCGTTTGTCATAGATTCTGGTATTGAGATGACCGTGTATGTAAAATTCGAGGTATAAGTCTAAAAATGAAGCGGAGAAAGCCGTGTCTGTTGTTTGTTAATTTCTAGTTGTGGGGGATATATTAATGGAACCCAATCAGCAAAGTTAATGGAAAGAACATCATCAATATATCTGAATGTGTAATTTAATGACCTGGCTTCGTTGATCTTCTTGTTTTTGACAAGTGTCTGAAGGAACTCCGATTCATACGAAAATAAGAAGAGGTCGGCAAGAAAATGTCGACAATTTGTTGAAAAAATCTACCTCCAAATTCAACAAATATATTGTCAGTAAAAATCTCCAGCATACTTATCACTTGTTGCTCTGTGTAACATGTTTTACCTTTTTGTTCACTATTAACAAAATATGCCGTATAGTATCCCAAAGTAATAAATTTATAGCGTATGCTACCATTTTTATGTTGAAAAGCATGGTGGATTATTTCTTTTAGACGATTTTTCAATTTCACATGGGGAATGGTGGTATACAGGGTTGAAAAATCAAAAGTTTTAAAAGAACTTATTTCAGAAAAAGTTCGAGATTTAAAATTATCAAGAAGTTCTTTAGAATCCACATATGGTTAATACCACTACGCGAGTAAACAGTTTTACAGTATTTCTGAAGACCCTCTTTCACTGCGGACATAATTTTTGTCAATCTAATGGACAATTCTTTAGTCGAACATGCAGATGAGCCGGCAATGTACCGGTGATTGTACGGAATTTTGTGAAGTTTAGGTATCCTATACAAACAAGGTAAGTCCTCCAAATTGGTGGTCAATGTAATGTGTTTGAAACCATGAAGGACTTATGATTCGCCAAAATCTCATCCTTGTCAAATGATATGTTTTTGTATGTGGGATGACCTGAGTGCTAATTTATTCCTAATTCTTTTAAAAGGCACTCGTAGAAATATATTTGTTGTATTGGGTGGAGTAATATTATCAAGAAAAATCGTATATAAACGTCGAATTACGAAACCATGTAAAAACAGTATCTAAACAAATACATATAAAAATAAGGAGATGTGGTATGATTGCCAATGAGACAACTATCGGCCGAAGTTCAAATGAAGTCGATGTAAGCAATTATAGGCAATCGTAGGGCCTTCGACAATGAAAAATACCCATACCGTATGGTCGGCTATAGAAGGCCCCGACATTGAAAATATGAAACAATTCAATTGAGAAAAACAAATATGTCAAACATGAACCAACGACAACCACTGAAATACAGGCTCCCGACTTGGAACAGGCACATAAAGAATGTGGCTGTGTTAAACATGTTTGTGAGCGCTCAACCCTCCCTCAAACTGGGACAGTGGTTTAACAATCCAACATAAGAACCAACTAAAAAAATCAGTTGAAAAAGGCTTTACTGATCAGATGGATACAAAGAGAAATACATCTAACAAAAACACAAAGTAGACGTTGACGGGTACTTTTACATCCTAAAAACAGAAAGACACTACGTACAGATATCAGAGTACTCACAGTTATTGACAGCTAGTTCAAAGACAATAACAACCAAAGAAAAAAATCATGTAACTAAGACAACGATTTCAATCACTACACATCTATCATCCAATGGATTTAGTGTAAAGCTAAGACGACATACCTGGTCTGACAAAGTTATTTTCTTTGTTGGTACACAATTCAATGTAGTTTTTATTTTCTGTGTCATATAAACAGGTGTAACTGCTTGAACTGGCATTGCATTTATCTCGAACACGCATTGTCCTTTGTGATGGATGTGGACATGACAGATCATACCCAGAAATTGACAGTATGACTCCAAGGAAAACAATCTGAAATAATGCATTATAATAAACACTATGTAAAATTATATGAGAGAAGGTCGGACTGGACGAATTGTGTAACCATATTAAAAAGAATGTTGGTATCTAGTAAAAGCTTGAATGTGTATTTTACATACACCACTTAGATGATTTGGAATAGCTACCTGCCGATCCAAATTCAAACAAGCCATATCTTTATCATTTTACCTGTACAAATACATATCCTTTATTTCCTACAGGTCAGTGGTATACATACTATCATATATAACACTGATCAAGTTCGTGTCGTGACCTTTACCTATCAAATGTTTGTAAACAATTTATAGCGTACAAGTGTTACAGTACCTATATATTAAATAGACACACACTTATACATCTGAAGTACACATAGAAACATTCATAGTTACAATGTACTTACATACTTCTGCAAATACAGCATCACATGACACATTCTTTCAGCTACGTGTACAAAAAACCAACTTTCTGTAGCTTTACAAATAGTACCAGCCCAGTTTTATAAAATGACATCAGTTTCTGCTCACAGTATCGATCATTTTTGTTAGTGAACTATATAATACATACTTTGCATAGTGTTTTCTTTTTGTGCTCATTTCTTCACAGCATAGGTGAATTTTTTAAAGCATATGTTTTATAAACAAATTTTTTCCCTAACCTTACACACTCACACTCCTACTATAACATATATAGATACGTACTCACATTTTACATTTATAATTAAAATATCATTTGCAATAACATTAACAGCATCTGTTTTTTTTTAATTGCTAAAGTAATTCTATAAAAGGACACATTTTATTTTCAAAATATTCAACACCTTTGTTAATAAACAGCTTATCTCTATATTTGCAATACCATATAATTAGGTCTTTCCACTTTTCTGTGGAAAGACCTATTGGTTTTCTTCTGATTATTATTAGGTCTTTCCACTTTTCTGTGGAAAGACCTATTGTATTTGTTCTGATTATTATTATTATTATTATTTTTTTTTTTTTCTTCCGCCAAATTTTGTTCTTGCGATAAATGTTTGTTTCGCAATATGTCGCTTATATATTTCTCATATTGTATCGTATAGTTTATGCGCTTTTAATTTTCACCCTGCTAAGGCGAAGCATTTTCTTTGTAAGAGATATCTCCCTATTCACTGTTATCATATGTTTGCATCTCCTTTGTAACAAAAAAAAAGATATCGACAAAATTTCTCTTACAAATGGTTAGTTACATCCTCAGGAATTTTTGGCTAATTTGAATTGAAGTGATTCGATGAAATTTTATATGAGTAATCTACCTTTACGAAATAAATGTTTTTATTTGAGGCCCCTAGATCCTAACTTAGAAAATGAGGTCAAGGTCAAAGGTCAAGGTCAAGTTCTCAATTGTGACTTTTCCTTGTTTTTGAGTTTTCTCCAACACTTTTAAAGATATGTTTAAAAGAACAAGTGCAAAATTATTGCTTCATTGTAATGAAGATATGTTACATTTCGTCTGATACAATCTAATGGCATCTTATAGGAGTTAGTGCCACTAAAATGTCTAATTATAAGGTTAATTTATTATTACTTCAACTTGGTTCATTATAAAGCAATATGACCTTTTACAAAAGGTTTGGTGACATATGACCTTGAAAAATGTCAACTGGAAGTGACCTTGAGAAAACCGGAAGTAGCCTTTTTTGCACTTTTTTCATCGAAAAGTACTCAGAATCCATATATTTTGTAATATAAATACATAAACTTATCACTAAAGACCAGAAGTGACTTTCGATAAACCGAAAGTTGCCAATTATCTCCGGTTTTACCTGCAAAAGTATATAGAAACTATATATTTTTGGAATCAGTGTAAAAGAAGCTATCAAATGAGACCGGAAGTGACGATTACTTCACCGGAAGTAGCACATTATCTCCCTTATTTCACTCAAAAGTATACAGAAACCATTCGTTTATCGCATCAGTTTGAAGAAACTTATGATTGGATACCAATCTTAACTTTGAGTAAACTGGAACTAGCTTCTTTTCAATAACTTTGAAAATTGATGTGGAAAGACCTTCGTTACATCCTCAGGAACAATTGGTTTTTAATTATTACTATTTTTTACTTCTTCCGCAACATACGGTGCTTTGTGGTTTCGCAAGATGTCGCTTAGATTTTTTTCATATGATATCGAACAGTTATTGCGCATTTGAAACTGATCCAGTTAAGCCGTACTCTTTTTATTGTAAGAGTTATCTCCCCAAACACTGTTTTTCTTGTGTGCGCTACTCTTTCGCAACCGTTAAAGATTACGACAAAATTATTTCACCAATGTGCTCGTTATGTCCATAGGATCTAAAAAATAATTTTGACCGAAGCGGTCCGGAGACTCCATATGAGAGTTATTTTCCCTTCTGTATTTAAAATAAGTAAAATGTAATTGTAACTGGTAAACCATAAGTGATAGAGACCTAGGGTCTTTTGATTTGAGGTTCTTGGTCCAAAAAAAGAAAAAAATGGTCAAGGTCAAAGGTCAAGGTCATATTCTAAATTTTGATTTTGGTTTATTTTCACTATTTTCAAACACCGTATAAGATATCGACGACATATATTTACTATATTGTTTTAAAGGGTACGATAACATTAGATTAGAGTTTTCTCCCCTCTTGTATTTAAAATACGTGTATGATGATATAACTCTTTACCAAATATAATTCAGACCTAGGGTCTTTTGATTTTAGGTCCTTGGTTTATGACCTTGAAATTGAGCTCAAGGTCATAGGTAAATTTGACGTTCTAGATTTTGACCTTTGCTTTTACCTCATATGTATACATGATTAAGCCATGGGACTTTTAGCATAAGGTTGCAAGCCATTTGACCTTGGAAAAGCCAACCGGAAGTGACCTTGTGTAAACCGGAAGTAGCTATTTTTCTACTTATTTGATATAAAAGTATATAGAACCATATATTTTTGGAATCAGTGTCAAGTAAACATTAAAATAATACTGGAAGTAACATTTTTCAAACCGGCAGTAAAAAATTATCTTCCGAATTAAAAAAAAATTGTATAGAAATCATATATTTTTGGAATCAGCGTACAATAAGCTATCATTTGACGCTGGAAATGACATTTGAAACCAAATTTTACTATTTTCATATCAAAATAGATCTTTAAGGGTGGAAAGACCTTCAATTGTTCTCTAAACAATTGGTTTTTCCTCGATCTTGATATCTATATCATTAACGGGAAGCTTAATACAAAAAATTATAATAAAGAGATGATTTTTCATTTCCTATCGTTAATTATCCATTTTTAGATGGTGACGTTCCCTTGTCACCATCTTATGGTGTTTATATATCTCAACTTGTACGATTCGCTCGTGTATGTAACAACGTATTAGATTTTAGCGAGAGAAATTTATGTATTACTGAAAAATTATTACACCAGGGTTTTCGATATCATAAACTAGTCAAAACATTTACTAAATTTTATCATCAGTATAAGGACATCATTCGTAAATATAACTCAAAATGCAGACATCGTATACGTTCGGGTATTTCACATCCAATCTTTTATGGTAATATTCTTTACAAAGCACAAAAATGTCAGTATTCACCTCAAATGCTAACAAAACCTTTAAACAGACTTATTAAGAAGGGATATAGTTACGATACTGTTGTCTGGTCATTTAAGATTGCATATTTTGGCTTTAATATTGATTCACTTATAGGGTCTTTGCATCGGAATTAAACATATTTATTCTAAAACCAGTTGTTAGCATGATACGGGTTATGTTCTTCTCGTATATTTTATGATGGTATAATACTAAACCCCTAACAGGAGGGATTGTGCCTGATATTCATATGATAAAGACATAATCTTTCAATCAGTTTAATTGAGGTCTGGAGCTGGCATGTCAGTAACTGCTAGTAGTCTGTTGTTATTTATTAATTATTAATTTGTTTATTTTCTTTTATTTCCTATTCTGACATCGGACTCGGACTTCTCTTAAACTGAGTTTTACTGTGCGTACTGTTGTGCGTTTGTTTTTTCTACATTGGCTAGAGGTATAGGGGGAGGATTGAGATCTCAAAAAACATGTTTAACCCCGTCGCAGTTTTGCGCTTGTCCCAAGTCAGGAGCCTCTGGCCTTTGTTAGTCTTGTATCATTTTTAATTTTAGTTTCTTGTGTATAATTTGGAGTTTAGTATGACGTCCATTATCACTGAACTAGTATACATATTTTTTTAGTGGCCAGCTGAAGGACGCCTCCGGGTGCGGGAGTTTCTCGCTGCATTGAAGACCCATTGGTGGCCTTCGGCTGTTGTCTGCTCTATGGTCGGGTTGTTGTCTCTTTGACACATTACCCATTTCCATTCTCAATTTTATTTTAATTCTACTATATTTTCTACTTCATATTTGAAAATTCTTAATGTGTCTACCGTCTTATCCTGTTTATTAGAAACATAATTTGCTTTATAAACTGAAAAGAACATTAAACTAAGTAGATGATTTAGTGTATAGTATGCCTCATCATGAATTTTGTATCCTATTACAAAAGAATGAAGACTTATTACATGTTCATCAATACAGACTTTTTTAAGTAGATCTTTCATTGATTTCCAAAATGTTTTATGATATGAACATGTAATGAAAAAATTATTATAATTATGTAGTTCATTGCAGTGTGATAAAAAAATGTTTTGTGAAATTTTCCACTGGAAAAGCAGCTCCTCATTTGGCAAAATATAATGCATTAATTTCCACCTAAACATTTCTATTTTATTATCTTTAAGATATTCAAAAGTTAATTTAATAGAGTCTTTGAATTCATTTTTTAGTCTACCTTTGCTTACGACTCTTTCCCATTAAAAAATCCAGTTGGTATTTATGTTTTTAATGGACTTTTTACTAATTTGTATATGTTTTTAATATTAATAGTTAGTACATCATTATTATCTTTTAGTTTAATTTTAGTTTGGTTGATACAAACTGTTGTTTTGAATGATTTCTCTGATTTCAATTTGTCTACCCATTGTTTTGGTATAGATTTTTTTAGTTTTAAGAATACAGAAATCACATTGCTTTTATTTCTTAATTATGAAGTAATTATTCCGTCTGATAAAGTTTCCCTGTTATCAATTATGTCATTTATATATAACATGTCACTATCAATCCAATAATCAAAGAACAAATATTTTCCTTGAGTTTTATGAATTTATTGCCCCATATTACTTGTTTTCTGATTTCTAAATAATTATCGATTTGATCATGATGATTGTTTTCACAATTATTCACAGTTATCCATGTTTTTATCATCTCTTGATAGAAGATTGGTGTATTGTTCCATATATTTGTATCTAGTAATTTTGTGTTATTTACATTCATCTTGAAAATAAGAAGGCTTTTTCCATATTTATTTAGGTATAGTTTTGATAATACAGACCAGTTTGCATTTCCTGATTGTAATATTTTTATAATCCATTAATATTTTAAATGTATTGATTTTATAATCAATTGTTTTTAACCCCAATCTCCTTCCCCCCTCAGAGAAGTTTTCAACTATTTCAACTAAATGAAGCAATGAACGAATTCTACTTATGAAAGTGTTGATGACATGAACAAAGTGTTGTCTTTTCTTGAATACAAGTGTTTTTTTTTTCTTTGTTTAATTTGAATTTTTTTGCGCGACTGATTTGAAACCAAGGCTGTGCTACCTTCAAAAGCTTCCTGAAGTAAGATTTGCCTGGGCTTTTTAAATAACGAGTCGTCTGTCATACCCTTGTTTTATTGGATAGCTGCACCTAGATCAGCATGATTATTATATTCTTGTATGCCGGACACACATAATACCCGAAAATAAAAGTATATTCAATCTTCTTATTTCATTGGACCTTTCAATCAGTTAGAAATGTTAACATTGAGTATTAAAGTTCTACTAGAAAATATAAGAACATATGCATATTGGATCTTTACCTTATATGCGACCAACTGTAGCATTATTTCATGTCACTGCTTTCACTGATATTCTGTTTAAAAGATAAAGTAAGGAAAATATCAATATAGACGATTTCAAAGGATACAAACAAAAAAAATGATGATATAATTAAAAAATAAGGAAAACAAGAATGTATTCATAGTTTACGGATGCCCCACTCACACTATCATTTTCTATGTTCAGTGGACCGTGAAATTGGTGTCAAATCTCTAATTTGGCATTCAAATTAGAAAGATCATACCATAGGAAACATGTGTACTACGTTTCAAGTTGATTGGACTACAACTTCATAAAAAACTACCTTGACCAAAAACTTTAACCTAAGGCCGAACGGACGAACAAACGAATGGACGCACAGACCGAAAAACATAATGCCATTAGGTGGGGCATAAAAAACTGACTGTAGAATATTTATCATATTATATATCATGCCAAACTATGATACGAATACTTTATATTTGATATATGTATGTAGCATTTGACCAAAATCTAAGAATAAATATAAATGATTTGTTAAATACATTTAATAACTATGATATCAATAAACAGTTCAAATATCAGTCCTGAGAAACAAACATACTAAAGAGTAAAACAATCAAAGGAGCAAAGATAGGTAAACAGTATTATCATTTCTTTCCTGTACCCAGTCAGGAATATGACAGTTGTTATCTATTAGTTTGATGAGTTTAATTTTTCCATTTGCTTAGGGACTTTTCGTTGAGAATTTTCCTCGGAGTTCGGTATTTTTGTTATTTTACTTTTTCCTGCTTTGGAAAGAAGGTTCATTATACAATTGAAATGGAAAAACAAATCAAAGTAGTTATCAGAAATCTTACAAAACATAACTTTATAAAAATATAAAAAATGTATACTGAAAACAATGCCGGATATCTTCAATACTATATCTCCAATTTCTAATAACAAGCAAGTTGCTTTCAAGATTATGAGAATATTACAATTCCTTTTTCCTCAAGGATTCAAGTCCAAATCTCCCAACTGCTCTTGTCCATACAAATAAACTTCTATCAGTCTTTATGTTACCGGGTTCCTTGGCATCTTCTTTACTGCAATGATTTTCTTTTAAAGTTGTTAACCAATTGCCCAATATATTCAAACTAAACAGGGAAAATAACCGAAGGTTTCATGTTAATTAATTCGAGGACATGCAAAAAAAAAGGAAGTCAATCATGAATTAAGGAGGGAATACAAAATTAGTATGTGCTATAAGTAGATTAGTTTTAACCATCTGAAGCCCGTGGTTAGTGATTAGTCCTACATCTGCGACATATATATTGTTGTTGCAGTAGGCAAGGCCTCAAATATAATTCTATATGCAAAAATCCTTGTTCTAATTGCATATAAATAAATTGATATTAATTCAATATTATCATATTTAAATTTACCTGTGTACGTATATTTTTTTTACGCCATTTTGTCTCAGGCTAGAGGTGTCTTTTTGACATTGTTCCTACATCTTTTGTTTTATTAATATTGTATTTATATTGTGTCATAGATCAAACTTATTCCTTCAGTGTATGTTTACTTATTTTTGTTGAAATGTCTTTTTGATCAAGTTAAGTCATTTCAATTGATATTTTATAGTGTGGCATTTTATTTTGTAATGTTACACTACTGTCTTAGGTTAGGGTGAAGGTTGGCGCCTGTTAAAACGTTTTAACCCGCTGCAATTCAATGCACCTATCTTAAATCAGGAGCCTTATGTTCAGTGGTTGTCGTTTGTTGGTGTGGTTCATAAGTGTTTCTCGTTTCTTGTTTTTATACAGATTAGACCGTTGGTTTTGCTGTTTGAATAGATTTTCACCAGTCATTTTGGAGCCTTTATAGCTTGCTGTTCGGTGTGACTCAAGGCTCTGTGTGGAAGGCCGTACTTTGTTCTATAATTGTTAACTTGTCCTACATTGTGACTTGGACGGAGAGTTGTCTCATTGGCACTAATACCATATCTTCTTATTTATATAGAAATAGCAAGTTAAAGATTATCACAAATCAGTGCTCTTTCTTTCGGTTTAACTTTAAAAAAGAATGAATTTTTGCATAAATAATTCGGAAAATGTTAAGATTGATCAGGGTCTCACTCAAGTTTATTTTAACAAATATTTTTTGCCATTGATTTGTCGAACTTATAAAGTGTAATTTTAATTTTTAGAACTAGGTCGATACCACTGCTGGTGAACTATCAGTCCCTAATAGTATTCTCATCTTAGTAGTCAGTGCTTCGGTACTGACACGATTTATAACCTTAAAACATACGGTTTTGCAATTCTCCGTTTATAAATCAATTTATAAATTATTATGGAAATAAGAGTCAAATTCTTTCAGGGAAAAATGCCTTTGATGGATTTGGCTATTATTTCTAATGTTGATTGTGATAAAATAGTTCTTCATTTAATCAGGTGCTATTGCAACCGTGGCCTACCCATATTTAGATTTTACCGTTCCTGGTGAAAGTCAATCACAAAAAACCGCCTCGGGTGCATAGAATTTATGAAATGCATATTTCATTTTTGTATTTGATTGCTCCTAAAAGTTATGAATAAAAAATTAAAAGGGTGTCACCGAATTATTTTTTAATTATATGAATAGTGGAATTTTTACTTATGAGTATGAATGGTTGATTTTCTAAACTGCGTGATGAAAAAAAAATGGACTTCATTGAAACAACGCTTTGAAAAATGGAAGGACGACTATTAGAATATTTCAGGGTAAATGGGAATCGAAAATATATGTAAATAGATTCATACATGAATGATCTTATGCTTTGCCATGTTTACACTCTGCAACATTATAAAGAACAGATATAGTTTAAACTCAATTGATGTATTGATATATAAAGGCAACAGTAGTATACCGCTTCTCGAAATTCATAAATCGATTGAGAAAAGAAAACAAATCCGGGTTACAAACTAAAACTGAGGGAAACACATCAAATATAAGAGGAGAACTACGACACAACAGAAACACAACATTAAAATGCAACACATACAGAAACGAACTATAATATAACAATGGCCATATTCCTGACTTGGTACAGGACATTTTAAGAAAATAATGGTGGGTTGAACCTGGTTTTGTGGCTAGCGAAACCTCCCGCTTTTATGGCAATGTTAAATATAACATTAAAATGACAACATTACATGACAGGACTACAATTCAAATAAATGGGAGAACATATAGGACAGAGAAACATACGAATAATAGCTAACAAAAGGTACCAGGTTTAAAATTTAATACACAAGACGCGCGTTTCGTCCACACAAGACTAACCAATGACGCTCAGATCAAAAAAGTACGAAAGCCAAAACAAGTACAAAGTTGAAGAGCATTGAGGACCAAAAGTTCCAAAAAGTTGTGCCAAATACGGCTAAGGTTATATGTCTGAAATAAAAAAAATCCTTAGTATTTAGAATAATTCATACTTTTGCAAACAATAAATTTATAAAAATGACTATATAAAAGATATACATGATAACACCGAAGTGGTGACTAACTACGGAATAAAAACGGATACATAAAACAACATAAACCAGCACATAAAAATCCACAGCCGAGTTGATATATCAAGGTGTCCATCGCAGTATCAGATTTAAAAAACGTCTCCATTGAAACTACTCGACTAAAATATGTACTCGAGAATGTGTATGATATAAAAATAAGAAGTGGTATGATTGCAGATGAGACAACTCTCCCCAAGTGACCAAATTACACAGAAATTTGAGTCTATCATTCAACATTTTGTACTTTTAACTATAGATGTATGAAGTACATGATGTAAATGATGTCTGAAAATTGATGGTTAAATGGTTAATTTAGAATATTTGTCTGTCGAGTGAAATTTAACTTAACATATACACAGGCAAATTTTGTTCACGTGAATTTAATGTGAAATTAACGTGAATTTCACGTGAAAAAATTCACGTGAATTTCACGTTAATCGAGCTTATACGCGTAATTCACGTGAAATATTTCACGTGAATTTCACGTTAAACTCACGTGATTTTCACGTGAAATACTGATTCACGTGAAATTCACGTGAAATTTTTCATGTGAAATTCACGTGAATTGAGCCTTCACGTGAAATTCACGTGAACTTTTCACGTGAAATTAACATGAATCGAGCTTCTTTTTTTTAATGAAATTAAAGTGAATTCAGCCTCAATCACACTAATTTCACAGGATTTGAGCTTATTTATGTAAGTCAATTCTAATCTAATACAAATTCTGTTTTGATATATATATAAACATGAAAAATATTATTCTTGGTCTGGACCATGTGTTCATACTTCCATTCTGTTTTACTTTCTTTGTTTCCAAAATTTTTTGGTCTTAAACAAAGAAGGCAAGCAAATGCATCACAGGATATAAATTATATCCAGGGCACCTTAGTTCACTCCTAGAACTTTTTTGGTTGTGTTGAGTCTCAATCCTTTTTTGTAAATGATTTATGGACTGTGGTCATTTATAGAAGTTGATTGCACTGATGTATATTTCATTTGAGTTGATTTTTATTATGTTTGTATAAGTCATATTGTGTGGTCATCAGTTTTGACACAAACCAATCACATTATGGAAAAGACTTACTTGCAAAAGATGCCAATTCTCTTTAAGAAGGTTTTGAAGAAAAAAAATTCGTAAGGGTTCCGCGGAACCCAGTGTCTCGCCTACTTTTGGTGTTAATCGCAGGCTCAACAAAATTGAGGAAAAAAATTAATAAAAATATTCCTCTCTATACTATCTTTTGATTGTAAGTAGCTTCTGTCCAAGTTTGGTAAAAATCCAGGATAATTTATGAATCTAATAAATGTTTTAAAAACTTAAACTGCAGAATGTATGTAATGTTGACTGGAAGAAAAACTAAGTCCATTTATAAGTAAAATATGGAAAAGATGGAACAAAATTTTATCAAAATTTCCTTCTAGATACTAGCTTTTGATCATAAACAAGCTTCTGTCCAAGTGTGGTACAAATCCAGGATAGTTTGAGAAAGTTGTTAAAATTTTAAAAACTTTATCCACAGAGTGAATGTAATGTTAACTGGCAGAAAAACTAAGTCCAATTATAAGTAAAATACGGAAAAAATGGAATTTTTTTTTTACAAAATTTACTTCTGGATACTATCTTATGATCATAAACAACCTTCTTTCCAAGTTTGGTAGAAATCCAGGATAGTTTAAGAAAGTTATTAAAATTTCAAAAACTTTAACCACAGAGTGAATGTAATGTTTCCTGGCAGAAAAACTAAGTCCACTTATAAGTAAAATACGGAAAAAATGGAATTTTTTTTTTACAAAATTTACTTTTGAATATAATCTTATGATCATAATCAAGCTTCTGTCCAAGTTTGGTAGAAATCCAGGATAGTTTAAGAAAGTTATTAAAATTTCAAAAACTTTAACCACAGAGTGAATGTAATGTTTCCTGGCAGAAAAACTAAGTCCACTTATAAGTAAAATATGGAAAAAATGGAATTTTTTTTTTACAAAATTTACTTTTGAATATAATCTTATGATCATAAACAAGCTTCTGTCCAAGTTTGGTAGAAATCCAGGATAGTTTAAGAAAGTTATTAAAATTTCAAAAACTTTAACCACAGAGTGAATATTTGTGGACGCCGCCGACGACGACGACGCCGACGGAATGTAGGATCGCTATGTCTCGCTTTTTCGACAAAAGTCGAAGGCTCGACAAAAACTAGTTCACCTCGCCACTTATTCATGTACCTGCTTAAAGCCAGAAATCTTTTCAGTGGTTGTCAAAAATCTCGTCTTAATAAAAAAAAAATATTCAGAGAATTTGGTGTTGATGGCTATTCTTGATTCATATTGTAATTTTTTTTATAGCCTCTGGTCAATTAAATAGATCATGGCATATCTTTTAGACACCTGTCTTTTGTTGAGGACTGCATGTTAGCACCTTAATGCCTTTCAGGTGTTTTTGTTGTTATATTGCTGGCTGATTGATGTATACCTCATGTCTCATTGTACTAATAAACTAAAATAGAAAGTTCTGTGAAATATAGCTGATATACAAATGTACCATATTGAAAGGCTCTCTGTAATTTACAACCATTTACTTCTTATTTCATATATGCAAAAATAGTTTTTTTCTCATTTTAACACTGATCTTAAGGTTAAGGCAAAATGTTGACAAACAACAGGCATATACCATTAAAAGATCTCAAAGTTTGGCTGCACAATAAGCTAAAAATTCTTGTTATTTCATTTTTTTATATAAAATTCATTTTAAAACATGCATTTTCATTTTTTTACTGTAACTTGTATGTTGACACAATAATTTGAATTTGAATTGTATTATATTCTGAAAGTACTTGTGGTTGAAAAAATATACACAATTGTTAATTCCAGTTGGTTTACGTTTCTTGAAAACACCACTACTATGACTACATGTCTGTTAATAATGTTTAAGAGTCCTCTTCTGCATATAATTGCTATTTGTACCCAAGGATTCCTTCATACATTTGCACTTCTCCTCCTAAGATGTTGCTCCAATGATAAAATCCTGTAATGCATACTTAGCAATCAGACTCTTTGAATACTTCCTACAGTTCCTGTAATATAATAAAATCAGCATGTTTGTTTCTGTAGTCAAGCAAAAAAGATAACACCAATTTAATCTCCAATGATTACCAAACTTATAATTAGGAGATAACTGTTTTGTATTTTAAGCTCAGACATGATCATTGGTGATTTGATGGTGATTTACCCAGTAAAACCCAGTAATTCCCACTGGGCTGGGCAATACTCATAAAACCCAGGTTTTTGCCAACCCTGTTTCAGGACATTTTGTAGCTCGCTATGCTGTATCAGTTTTGCTCATTGTTGAAAGCTGTACATATGATCATTTACAGTTGTCAATATTCAGTCATTTGGACTCTGGTGGATAGTTGTCTCATTGGCAATCATACCATGTCAAATTTTATAATAAATTACTTATGAAAACAAACCACATTACCTGTATATATAAGTATACTTAGTGCCTATAGAAACACAACTCATCATTTTCAAGGCCCCTTCTTACATGTCTTAGCCCCATTTAAATTACAATACTAACACAGTATGTTTATGGCTCTATGCATTCTGGAAACATCTGGTTACCTGATACTTTTCCAGTTAAGAAATTTGTGATTAGCTTCCATAGGGGTATAAATCAAAACTCCAAATGCTCTGAAAATTGATAATCTAGCAGACTGTACATTTTTTAATTACCTCTGCAACGGAGGTGTGGCGGTTCATTATGGTTGAACTTTGCCATGTTAACAAGTTGTACCTCCAAAACTGTAGGAGGAGTTAGCCAGACAAACAAAGTATCCTCATCCGGACGGACAGGGGTAAATTGATATTATTCCCCCTCGACTGTTGCTGGGCATAACTACATGTGCTGTAGCATGTGTAAGGGGACCAGAATTGTGTTTTTATTGGCACTCAGTATAAATTTATATAAAATAGATATCACAAGAGACGAGTAAACACGCTGAAATGTCTTGCATGTTTTACTATTCATGATATATTTTATGTTGATTGTTCTAAACATGCTAAAGATATAATTTTACTATAAGTATGATATATAAACTTAACATAACCAATGATCCATGAAAAAAATACTGTCAAGCAAATAATGCCAAGGTCAGAAAAACCAAGCCAGACAGACATGTGCACCTTACAATCATTGCCTACCCCAAATATCAGTCAGAGCTCTGACATAAACAAGTCAGAATAAAATGACTTCTTCAAGTCAGAAAGTGTTTTGAAATTCTGACCTGTACGCGTCAATTTTTGTTTTGCGTAGTTTTCACTCGAGTCCGTCAAACCAGAAGTTATTTTGAATTTGCCGCCGATCTACGACACATACGATCACGTGGTTTTTTGCAAGAGATCACGTTTTTGAGAGTCGTTGTTTTGGAAGTGTCTCGAACGAGAAGTCATTGAATATTATATTGATTATTTACGATTTTTAGTGAAAATCTAGGTCATTGTGGGCATTTTTAGAAAGGTAATTCATATTACCTCCGTATTTTCATGGTCATTTTTATATTTTTTGCCTATAAAGAAGTTCCTTGCAAGTTATTTTTTTGCTGTTTCATGAAGGCGCGCGACCTGTAAATACGGACGCGTGGTCTTTGAGATGACCTGGTGTTTGACAATTCTGACTTGTTCAGGTCAGAAAATGTTGTTATGATAATGAATTGTTATTTTCGGGAGATAACTCGTGTTGTCTTAAACAATATTAACATTATTAACCAGTCAGTTCAATTTAAAAAGTAAAATTATTGCTTCGAGCTGAACATCGTCACGTGATTTTTCTATTTTTAAACTCAATCACGAATTGATTTTTTAACCTTTCTGATTCGTTTCTCCCTATGTCTATGAGAAAAACGATCATTGTGAATATTGATATGATGATAATGAAACGAAAATGGGAAAAATTTTAATAAAAGAAAAAGGAAGGGAGGGGTTTAACTAAAGAACCCAAGGTTTTTTTTCTTATTTTTAAAGTTATAACTGAACTTGAGAACAATAAGTGATGCACACACCTGGTCTTCATTTATGATCATGGGACATGATAAAACAAATCAAATGAAATGTAGGGCAAGTCTCCAGGGATCACCCCTATCCCTGTCATTTCTCTATTCCTCTTTATAATGTCAAATTGATTTGAATGAAATATACCGGGCTAGTCTCCAGGTTTACCCCCACCCCCTGCCATTTGCAAATGTTCTTATATTTTGTAAACGGTAGAGATCCCCACCCCTAAACCATATATATTCTTGTATGGGACAATTTAACAAATCAAATGATATGTTGAGGAGGTCCCTGGGGGTCACCCCTACCCCTCCTGTTTGAAAACTTGTAAACGGTCGAGATCCCCACCCCTAAACCATATATTTTCTTGAATAGGACAATAAAACAAATCAAATGAAATATAGGGGAAGTCCCTTGGGGTCACCCCCACCCCCTCCTGTGTGAAAACTTGTAAACGGTCGGGATCCCCACCCCTTAACCATATATTTTCTTGTAAGGGTCAATAAGACAAATCAAATGAAATAAAGGTGAAGCCCCTGAGGGTCACGCCACCCCCTCATGTTTGAAAACTTGTAAACGGTCGAGATCCCCACCCCTAAACCATATACATTCTCGCACAGGACAATAAAACAAATCAAATGAAATATAGGGGAAGTCCATTGGGGTCATCCCTATCCCCCTTTTTGAAATGTTCTGGATCTCCACCCCTAAAGGTAAACCATATGATATTCCTGTTCGCCATTTCAAGAAGATTTGAATGACATGCAGGGTCAAACCCTAGGCGTCACTTATGCATATCACTTTACTAGACAAAACCAATTTGTACTGGAACTTGCCCAATGTCAGGCAACCATGGGAATGACGAATTATGGGAGCTTTGTTTGGGAGACTTCGCAACAGCATCCTGTTACAATTATTTCTTGTTTATTTTAATCTGCTGAGAGACCACCTTTACATATTACAAAATGTATATTTATCAGTGTTTGTGCAAACAGAATTGTCTATTCAGTATTATTTTCCTCTCACATGCATCACATCTTATTAATTACATGGATATAGGAAGATGTGGTATGAGTGCCAATGAGACAACTCTCCATCCAAGTTACAATTTATATAAGTAAACCATTATAGGTCAAGGTACGGCCTTCAACACGGAGCACTGGCTCACACCGAACAGCAAGCTATAAAGGGCCTAAAAAAATTACTAGTGTAAAACCATTCAAACGGAAAAACCAACGGTCTAATCTGTATATAAAAAAAAAAATTTTGGCATATTTGTTTTCCTCTGAAATTACACATCTATAATTCTTACCCCAGATGCTTAGCCACATGAAGCATTTACCTCTTATTTGAGACAAAGATAGTCTTTGTTTCTACAGAAGTGAGAAGAACATTGGAAGTCAGAATGTTCTGACTTATAAAAGTCTGAATGTTCTGACTTAATAAGGTCAGAAAGACTCAGAACGATCTGAAAATACTGACTTTTTTTAATGTTTAGAGTATTTTAGAATATGAATGCACTTGTCATGCTAGTACCATAAGAAACTCTGACAAGATTTTGTTCCCAAACAACAATTTTTAAAGATATTAAGAATAACAAGTGTACAATGGAACATAAATTACAAACTTATAAGTGTTGTGAAAAAAGCTATTTAAAAAAAAAATCAATAGATAGTTATCTTTCAACTTTTACATGTATTTAAAAAACAGTGAAAATATTATGGATTATATGTACGGCTTCTTGAAGGACAACAAAGTCACCATATTTGGTCTGAATTTGTATGTTTTTTCTCCTCAAAATTTTGTTAACATTAATAATGTCGGCTTTTTTCTTAACTAATTTTAAACATTCTTAATTATAATTAAATTTCCCCAACATTTTGCTTACAAACTCTTTAATTTCTAAAGTCAAATTGAAAGTTGTCTTCACAGATTCAATGTGTCTGAAAATGTTATATTGAAAAAACAATACTTATATCCTCAAATAAAATGGGCATACCATGAGTTTAATGGTCATGCAGATATGCAATCCAGGATGTTAACAATCAGAGTTTAGATTACAGTCATATAGTAATAGGCAGAGTTTTTCTTATATAATCAATAACCAGAGTAAAGATAATTGATTAATAGAGGTTTAGTTTAATATAAGTAATAAACAAAGCTAATTAATACACTTGCAATCACATACATGTAGTTAAATTAGTAAATACAGAATATTCATACAAAATTCAGACAGAAATACTGTAATAGGTCAAGTCATTAGGGACGACATCAAAAGTTCAATGTAGGATAAAAAACTTAATTCACATCACATAGTTTTTTCACTGACCCACCCACCCCCCCTCTTAACTTAATTTGGGAAAGATTGATTGACCAATATGGATTTATGTAAAATCGATTTTGGATAAACAAAACTTGCAGCAACTTTAACCCCACCCCCAAACTATTTGATTTAAGTTTTTTTTATCCTACATTGGTCTTTTGATGGCGTCCCTTAGAATGTGCTGACTTTGTACATGTTGTAGTGATAGTTATGGCACCCATACAACATATAGGAATCAGTCAAAAGGAGAGAAAAATTCCCGAAATTTGTCGGAATAACAAAATATAGACTCATTAATCTCTCCATCTTTTCAAAAATTATGAACCAGATTTTATGCATATCCATTTAGTTTTTGACGGACTCTTTTAAGTCAGAACATGATTTGACCTGTTTGAGTCAATTTGCAGAACAAAATTTCCAATCAAAGCTATGTGTTCTTCCTCTTAGCCCCCTTCTGAATCTGCCACTGTTGAGTTTATTAATTGATTTTTCCATACATTATCATTAATATCAAATGGCAATGCCTGACTTAATAATTTCAATAAATTTAGTTTTTGACTGATTTTTAAAAGTCAGAACATGACTTGACCTGTTTAAGTCAATTTGCAGAACAAAATTTCCAATCAAAGCTAGGTGTACTTCCTTTAAGCCCTGCAATGCCCGGCTTAAATATTTCAATAAATTAATTTTAGTTTTGGACTGACTCTTTTAAGTCAGAACATGATTTGACCTGTTTAAAACAAAATACATTTAATATTGAATATACCAAATAAACTTTTTTATAGTCCTCATTATTGTGACTTATGGGGACTTTATTCTCTCTGTCTTTTATCTGGCTCACCCATACATTTTTAAATCAATATGACAATACTATACTTAAAAGTTGTAATAAGTTTAGTTTTGTTTGACTCTTTGAAGTCAGAACATGATTTGACCTGTTAAAGTCAGTTTACAGAACAAAATTTCCAATCAAAGCTAGGTGTACTTCCTTTAAGCCCTGCTTCTGAATCTGCCATTTTCGAGTTTATTATTTGATAAGTTTTTAGAAACAATTAAGTCAAATGGTAATTTATTTTAGGGGATCTTACATATATTTCCTGTGTCTTTTATCTGACGTTCCCATACATTCATTAAATAACATATGGCAATGCCCAGCTTATATATTTCAATAAATTTATTTTAGTTTTTCACTGACTCTTTTAAGTCAGAACATGATTTGACCTGTTTAAAACAAAATACATTTAATATTGAATATACCAAATAAACTTTTTTATAGTCCTCATTATTGTGACTTATGGCGACCTTATTTCCTCTGTCTTTTATCTGGCTCACCTATATATTTTTAAATCAATATGACAATACTAGACTTAAAAGTTGTAATAAGTTAAGTTTTGTTTGACTCTTTGAAGTCAGAACATGATTTAACCTGTTAAAGTCAGTTTACAGAACAAAATTTCCAATCAAAACTGGTCTTTTCCTCTAAGCCCCCCCCCCCCCCCCCCCCTAATCTGAATCTGCTACTGTTGAGTTAATTAATTGATAAGTTTGTTTAGAAACAATTCAGTCAAATGGTTTTTAAAATAATATTTTTTATAACCAAAAGTTCCATATGTTAACTTAACAGAAAAAAAAGTCATGAAAATGCAGAAATAGAATAAAATTTTAAGATAATTTGATGAAATTTGTAAACAAAATACATTTGAATATTAAATATACCAAATAAACTTTTTTATAGTCCTCATTATTGTGACTTTATTATTGGGTGTCTTTTATCTGATTTTCCCATACATTCTTAAATGCATATGACAATTCCAGACTTAAAAGTTGCAATAATTAGTAAAAGTATAGTTTTTGACTGACTCTTTGAAGTCAGAACATAATGTGACTTGTTCAAGTCAGTTTGCACAACAGGATTTACCTCAATGAAATATTAAGATATCAAATATATACCAAATAAACTGCATATTTTGGCGTTAATATTGATTCACTTATAGAGTCTTTGCATCGGCACTAAACACATTTATTTAAAAACCAGTTGTTGGCATGACACGGGTTATGTTCTTCTCATATATGTTATGATGGTATGATACTAAACCCCTAACGGGAAGGATTGTGCCTGATATTCATATGATGAAGACATAATCTTTCAATCAGTTTAATTGAAGTCTGGAACTGGCATGTCAGTTAACTGCTAGTAGTCTGTTGTTATTTATGTATTATTGTCATTTTGTTTATTTTCTTTGGTTACATCTTCTGACATCAGACTCGGACTTCTCTTGAACTGAATTTTAATGTGCGTATTGTTATGCGTTTACTTTTCTACATTGGCTAGAGGTATAGGGGGAGGGTTGAGATCTCATAAACATGTTTAACCCCGCCGCATTTTTTGCGCCTGTCCCAAGTCAGGAGCCTCTAGCCTTTGTTAGTCTTGTATTATTTTTAATTTTAGTTTCTTGTGTACAATTTGGAGTTTAGTATGGCGTTCATTATCACTGAACTAGTATATATATTTGTTTAGGGGCCAGCTGAAGGACGCCTCCGGGTGCGGGAATTTCTCGCTGCATTGAAGACCTGTTGGTGGCCTTCTGCTGTTGTCTGTTCTGTGGTCGGGTTGTTGTCTCTTTGACACATTCCCCATTTCCATTCTCAATTTTATTTTATATAGTTCTAAAAATTGTGACTTAATATTTGTGATCTTTTTTCCTACTTGTATCCATACATTCTAACAATCACATCACAATCATGACAATGCCCGACTGTTACAGTTGCAATCCATTAGTGTTTGACAGACTCTTATAAGTCAGAACATGATTTGACCTGCTTGAGTCAGTTTACAGAACACAATTTCCAATCAAAGCTATGTGTTCTTCCTCTTAGTCCCCTTCTGAATCTGCCACTGTTGAGTTTATTAATTGATAAGTTTTAAGAAACAATTAAGTCAAATGGTTATTTATCTTAGAGGATCTTGCATGTATTTCGTGTGTATTTTATATGACTTCTCCATACATATCATTAATATCATATGGCATTGGCAATGCCTGACTTAAAAATTTCAATAAATTTAGTTTTTGACTGATTTTTTAAAGTCAGAACATGATTTGACCTGTTTAAGTCAATTTGTCAGAACATAATTTGACCTGTTCAAGTCAGTTTGCAGAACAAAATTTCCAATTAAAGCTAGGTGTACTTCCTTTAAGCCCTGCTTCTGAATCTACCATTTTTGAGTTTATTATTTGATAATTTTTTAGAAACAATTAAGTCAAATGGTTATTTATTTTAGGGGATCTTACATATATTTCCTATGTCTTTTATCTGACGTTCTCATACATTCATTAATATCATATGGTAGTGTCCAACTTTAAAATTTCAATAAACTTAGTTTTGGACTGACTGTTTTAAGTCAGAACATGATTTGACCTGTTTAAAACAAAATACATTTAATATTGAATATACCAAATAAACTTTTTTATAGTCCTCATTAATGTGACTTTAGGGGACCTTATTTCATCTGGCTTTTATCTGGCTTTCCTATACATTTTAAAATCAATATGAAAATCCTAGACTTAAAAGTTGAAATAAGTTTAGTTTTGTTTGACTCTTTGAAGTCAGAACATGATTTGACCTGTTAAAGTCAGTTTACAGAACAAAATTTCCAATCAAAACTAGGTCTTCTTCCTCTAAGCCCCCCCCCCCCCCTTTTTCCCTTTATCTGAATCTGCTACTGTTGAGTTAATTAATCATGTTAATTGATAAGTTTTTTTAGAAACAATTCAGTCAAATGGTCTTTAAAATAATATTTTTTACAACCAAAAGTTCAATGTGTTATTAACTTAACAGAAAAGAAAAAGTCATGAAAATACAGAAATAGAATAAAATTTTAAGATGATTTGATGAAACTTGTAAACAAAATACATTTGAATATTACATATACCAAACAAACTTTTTTATAGTCCTCATTATTGTGACTTTATTATTGGGTGTCTTTTATCTGTTTTTCCCATACATTCTTAAATGCATATGACAATTCCAGACTTAGAAGTTGCAATAATTAGTTAAAGTATAGTTTTGGACTGACTCTTTGAAGTCAAAACATAATTTGACCTGTTTAAAACAAAATACATTTAAATATTTAATATACCAAATAAACTTTTTTTATATAATCCTCATTATTGTGACTTTAGGGGACCTTATTTCCTCTGTTTTTTATCTGGCTCTCCCATACATTTTAAATCAATATGACAATACTAGACTTAAAAGTTGTAATAAGTTTAGTTTTGACTGACTCTTTGAGGTCAGAACATGATTTGACCTGTTAAAGTCAGTTTACAGAACAAAATTTCCAATCAAAGCTAGGTGTACTTCCTTTAATCGAAGAAAGTCCTTGCTTTCAGACTGCTTCTGAATCTGCCATTTTCGAGTTTATCATTTGATAAGTTTTTAGAAACAATTAAGTCAAATGGTTATTTATTTTAGGGGATCTTAACATATATTTCCTGTGTCTTTTATCTGACGTTCCCATACATTCATTTAATATCATGGCAATGCCCGGCTTAAATATTTCAATAAATTTATTTTAGTTTTGGACTGACTCTTTTAAGTCAGAACATGATTTGACCTGTTTAAAACAAAATACATTTAATATTGAATATACCAAATAAACTTTTTTATAGTCCTCATTATTGTGACTTATGGGGACCTAATTTCCTCAGTCTTTTATCTGGCTTACCTATACATTTTTAAATCAATATGACAATACTAGACTTAAAAGTTGTAATACGTTTAGTAAGTCAGAACATAATGTGACTTGTTTGAGTCAGTTTGCACAACAGTATTTACCTCAATGAAATATTAAAATAATAAATGTTTTGCTCTTAATACATTTAGCTTAAAGTGGATGAGAATATATCTTTTATTAACATAGTCTTATCATGAATAAGTGTCTTGTTTTTCCTTGGAAGATTTGAAGTAATGTCATGGTACTAGTAAATGTATCCAATATTGTATTTTGTAAATCTTTTGATATTCAGAAAATTGTATGATCCATTTTTTCTCACCTGGTTTTTCTTTGTATTTTGAAATAATTGAAAGTGATGAGATAAATATATTATGTTTAGATTCTGGAAAGGAGAAGGTATGATGTCAGATGAGCCCCACTTTTTAAAACTCTTTAATTCGAAACTAGTTATCACCATATTTTTATGGAGATTGATAACAAAGTGGTAGTAATGACTGCTTCAAATCAGAACAAAAATGACCTCTCGAAGTCAAAATGCATTAAAAAGGGGCATAAATCTTATTAGAATATGAAGATATTAAGTCACAACATTTTGTGCAAAAGCTGATCTGTGGAAGTCATTTTATGATAAATTAAAGTCTGACATAAACTGACCTGTACAAGTCATATTCTGTTGAGTGCAAGAAGGGAGACAACACTTACATCAAATTATATCTGACCTATGGAAGTCATTTTATTCTGACTTGTTTATGTCAGAGCTCTGACTGAATATAGCTGATCTGTTAATTGATTATAGCTTGTATAGTATACAACAAACACAGTGGCAAATCCAGAAATTTTCATAAGTGGGGGCCCACTGACTGCCTAAGAAGGGGCCCGCTCTGGTCAAGCTTCAGTGATTCCCTATATAATCAACCAAATTTTTCCCAGAACAGGGAAGGGGGGAGGCCCCCTGCCCCCCTAAATCCGCCTCTGCAAACAGACCAAAATATGAAACTTATTATTGACTAATGAACTATGAATATCAGGTCATGGTAAGATGAACCCTGCCCAGACAGACATGTACACCATACAATCAGTTGCAGACAAGACAAAAATGGCCTAATTCATGATAGCAGTTATTGTTTAATCTTGGTCAAGCTATTTTGATAATTTTCCTCAAACTACAAGCATAACATATATACACCTGGGAATATTAATATGAAATAAGAATTGAAATCTAAGGAAATCCAGAATATAATATTCTATTCTCATAAATTTACATGGACTGAAAAGGGGTAAACAAATCTAACTACATGCCTATTCCATACATGTATATATAGCAGATTAACTTTTCCCTTGATCTGTTGATTGATAGTGTTTTTTTATTTTGTCAGTTTGCGTGGACTCCTTTTTAAATTTGCACAGGATTCGGCATTTTTGTTATACAATTTTGACAGCAAATACTGTAACAAATACATACCAGTTACATGTACTGTATCTATAGGGTCTCCACTACATGTATATCTAATCAAGTCATTCATTTCATCGAAACATATAACATGTATAACTTCACTTCCACTTACATCTGGAGAGCTAATTCTGAAAATTTAAATTCCAGTGATTATTATAAATATAAGACCTGAACCTGATCATGCTGATGAACTGTTTTCCAAATAAAAACATGGCAATACAACTGAAAATTCATTTAGATATATGTCAAATTCACACAGGCAATTGTTTTAAATAAATGTTGATAGTGTCCACATGAGGACACAGATGATGCCCCTGCTTGCATATCATATAGTTATAAAGGGACATAACTGAAGAACGGTAAAAGTGATGCTACCCAAATTTGAACTTGATCTGAGTTTTGTGGTAATAAGCATTGTATGTAAGTCTCATAACATTCGGTTGAGGCTAACTTGAGTAGAAAACAGAAACTAAAAATTCAGCAATTTTTCTATTTGTAAACACGCATAACTCTAGAACAGTTGTGTATAAGTTTCATAACATTTGGTTGAGGCAAACTTAAGTTAGAGAACGGAAACTAAAACTTTTGCAATTTTTCCATTTCTAAAGGGCATAACTCTAGAACGGTTAAAGTGACGCCACCAAAATTCAAACTTGATCTGTGTTTTGTGGTAATAAGAATTGTGTATAATTTTCATAACATTTGGTTGAGGCAAACTTAAGTTAGAGAACGGAAACCAATTTTGGGACGTACGTACAGACGGACAAGGGTAAAACTTAATGCCCCCACCGTTACGGCAGGGGCATAAAAATATTCACCAAGAGAGAAAACAATTAATTTTTCTTTTAACCAATAAGTGAACATCACTAGCAAAATGACTAGTACTAAATTTCTAGATTGAACTGTTGCGCATTTTGTCAGGATCTTTAACAGCTGAGTAAACAGTATTGTTCTGTTCATTGTTGAAGGTCTTAAAGTGGCCTAAAACTGCTTACATCCCCTTCATTTTGACCGTGGCTGATCATGATAGTTTTCTTATTGGCAATCCTACCACATCTCCTTATTTTCAAATTACTAAAAATTATCAATCTGCAACAATTAAATTCTATTTATATACACAGCTACTTTTGCATAGGTACTATTTCTGTACCAAACATATGTAGTACTGGAAATCTACTTTTAATATTCAGTACTATTTTGTTACTTTAAAATTAGTGCAATATTTAGGAAACTTTATTTTACAGTAGCAGTGTACATGTACATTGTATATATATTGATTAAAGGTAATCTGATCATCACTATGAAGCAATGTTCAAAACACTCTCCCATTATCAGAAATCAAATTTATTTAAAGTCCAATGACAAAGTATATGTGCAAAACACTCAAAACTTTTTTTAAGTACCACAATCTGACAGAATTCATACATATACATAATCAGTGAGGCATAAAATGAAGGTCAAAAAGATATACTTTTTGTTGGATGCTACATCATCATTATTAGTTAAATGAATGCAAGACATTGAGTACATGTAGTTACTAGTACATAATATTTGAACTTAAAATAAAGGATAATCTGATTTTTATCAGTCTCTGATCAGAAATAAAGCCACACAACAGCGAAATATATGTATCAGAGATGCACATACAATCATTGAATATATGTTTAAGATTAATACTTAGCATTGGCTGTCAACGTACATTTTTTGGTACATGTAAAAATGGACTGTCTGATAGGCAAACTCCACATAGAGATTGGACACTACATGTAGGTTACTTCATTAATTCCAGTATCAGTCATTATCAATAGTCAACTCCTCTGCCCATACCTTGTAATACTGCTGAAAGGGAGAAAACAGTACATTTGTGGACGCAATACTATTCAAAGAGTTTTGCAAACAATTAGCTTATAATATACATGTATTTCTTGCTATATGTATTTATATTAAACTTAGAATTGTACTATCAAATATCAACTAGAGGCTCTCAAGAGCCTGTGTCACTCAACTGTATCCACTGTTGTTTTGAAAATCATAATTAATAGTATTAGATACCCTTTAATGATTTTATTAAATTTGGTCCAGTAGTTTAAACTAAAAGCAGGTCATCCCATTGTAGTCTTACAACAGTAACTGAAGACCCCTTGTCATTATTAAATTAGTTTTCAAGTTGTAACCATTTGAAATTGATTATTTACAATTTCCCCTTAGACTGTATGGGATTTGCTCATTGTTGAAGGATGAACTGTGACCTGTAGTTTATGTTAACTTCTACATGTATGTCATTTAATCTTGGGTGAAAGGAAATTATACCATATCTTCTTTTATCTATATATTAGTTCAGGTGTATGAACATATACAAATGATGTACAATGTGTATTATTCAAGACTTAAATGTTTTGAAACCAGAAAATCCTTCTTTTTTTTTGGCCCCAAATTATTAAATGGTTTACATGGTTTAGTCTGTTACCCCAAAAATTAATCCAAACCTTCTTTTGAGGTATGGAACCTACAAATGACCTATTAAGTAGTACAATTTTATAGTTATCCTACACTTATACACAATTTATTGCCATGAAACATGAAAAATGCTTGTTTTGGACCATAATTCCTACATTTGTCCTAAACAGTTTCTGCTATAAAAAAAAATCATCTGAACTGAAACAAAATTTGAACTCGATATGCAACTTGTCATATTAAAACTACATGTATACAATAATCATGAAAATTATCAGATCAATATCTTCAAGCATATATAACAATAAAATGCTCTGCTGGGCGCAGCTTGATACGACCGCAGAGGTCGAACCCTGAACAGTTGGAGCAAGTATGGACACAACATACAAGCTTGATACAGCTTTGGATTGTGATTAAATATTTGACACAGCATAGGTTCTGACGCAGAATGAATGTGGTCAAAGAACTTAAAGATTCAGCATATCAAAGAACCCCAAGAATTCAATTTTTGTTAAAATCAAACTAAGTTTCATTTTGGACCCTTTGGACCCTAATGTAGACTAATTTGAACAAGAGGCTGTCAGAGAGACAGCAAACGGGATTTTCCTGCAGAGGTCGAACACTGAACAGTTGAGCAAGTATGGACACTACATTTAAACTTAAAACAGCTCTGAATTTGGATTGTGATTGAATATTTGACACATCATAGGTTTGTGACACAAAATGAATGTAGTCAAAGAACTGATATATTTGAAATTGGACATTTAAATACCTATTATGGTCCAATATCCAAAATCTAAGTACATATTAGAATCAGCATATCAAAGAACCCCAAGAATTCAATTTTTGATGAAATCAGACAAAAGTTTAATCTAGGACCCTTTGGACCCTGATTTGGACCAACTTGAAAACTGGGCCTAAAAATCTAATATCTAAATAGAGTTTAAATTCAGCATTTGAAAGAACCCTATATATATATTTAATTTATGTTGAAATGAAACACTGGTTAATTTTATCCATAATACATGTAATATTTTCTGTGCAAATGGAAATAACTCAAACTGGATAAATAGTTCTCTAAAATAAGATATGATGCATTTTTTCAAATTATAATCAATAATATAATAACAACAACCAGTGATGACTAATTAATATAAGTTCTCTAAAATTAGATATGATTTAACACTCAAACATTGTTAGAATCAGCATATCAAAGAACCAAAGAATTCAATTTTTGATGAAATTAAACAAAAGTTTAATTTAGGACCCTTTGGACCTCAATGTGGTATTATCTTATTAATAATGAAAAGCTCGACCGTTTACAAGTTCTTAAACAGGAGGGGGGTGGGGGTGACCCAAAGGGACTCGCCTAATACCCCATGGATTTCATTTGATTTGTTTTATTGTCCCATACAAGAATATATATGGTTTCGGAGATCTTGACCCTTTACAAGTTTTCAAAAAGAAGGGGGTGGGGGTGACCCCAGGGGACTCGCCTAAAATTTTGAGGCATTACCCCCAAAATCAATCCCAGCATTCCCTTTGTGATATGGAACCTTGTGGTACAATGTCAGAGAGATCCATACACTAACACACAAGTTATTGTCTGGAAGTTACAAAAATGCTTATTTTTGGCCCCTAATTCCTTAACTGTTGGTACCATAACCCCCAAAATCAATCCCAACCTTCCTTTTGTGGTATCAAACCTTATGGTAAAATTTCATAGAGATCCATTCACTTGAACTAAAGTTATTGTGCGAAAACCAATGTGTCTTCGGACGAAGACGACGACGCCAACTTCATACCAATATACGACCGCAAAATTTTTTAATTTTTTGCGGTAGTATAAAAATGAAAGTGAAAAACTGATTGTTTGCGTGAATGTAGCTCTGCAAAATTAAAACAACTTAAGTTATTTTTTCTGAACAGAATATATATTGAACTTGATCTGTGAACTTGTCATAATGTATACATATCTAAATATTATTGTTTATAATAATATTGTTTGTTTGCTATATGCCCTTCTGGGGCCCTAATTTGGTGAATAAAAATATTCTATTCTATTCTATATATAAGGGCGAGGGTTTGGATTCCCCTAACATGTTTAACCCCGCCACATTCTGTATATATGTGCCTGTCCCAAGTCAGGACTCTGAGCCTGTAATATTAATTCAGTGGTTGTCCTTTGTTGCTTTGTTACATATATATTTGTTTTAAGCGTTCAATTTTTTATACATTAATTATGCCATTAGTTTTCTTGTTTGAATGTTTTACATTTGTGATTTTGGGGCCTTTTATAGCTGGGTTTGTGGTATGGGCTTTGCTCATTGTTGAAGGCCATACGCAACTATTATCAGCACCCGCTTTGCGCATGTGTCAAATTTGACCACAATCGATATCGATAAATTTACTATAGATTGTTAAAGGAAATCTGAAATTTTGATTAGCTGTCTGTAAATATCATTAAATTTCTTTTTCATTGGCATCAATTTTGAAAGTTCAATTTATAAGCTTTCTACAGATCTAATTTGTATTTTGATAAGGATTGCAGAAGTTAGGGCCTTTTTCAATTAAAGAACACCGGGTGCACGACCTATTACATTGTACTTCATACAATACGAAACCAAAAATGTGTGCACATGGGTTTTCTTTAATGAATTGACATAAAATCTTTATTAGAAACAGCTTCATTCGCATGTATATTTATTCTCTGGTTTTAAATCTATCCAACGATATAAATTTCATATTTTACAATTTTTTTATTCAAAAATCGAGATGCGATCATTTTTTGAAGTTGACCAGAAATAATCTAAGTCAAACCAGGTAAATATAATATTCATGGATAAATAATTAACACATGACAATGTGATAACTTCTGTTATTCTCAGTAGACATGAGTTGTTTGTGTTTTTTTTTCTTTGACGGTTTAACAATGTTTAATAGCCTCTTTCTTTTCAAGTTTACTTTATAAATTGTAAATTTCAATGCACAAAAGTTTCAAATGAGAAAAAAAAAATATTCTCCAAGATAAACCAATTGCCAAAGTCTTAAAAGAATAAGACAAGGGCAGCATATGTGCCAGTGTGGACTATATACGAAAATATTTGTATGTAGTAATGCTAATTTAAAGATTACAAAACGACAATCGCTTAAAATTGAAATAAATTGAACTAAAATATTTTAACAGTTTAAGGAAGATGGGGTGTCTAAATTATAATCCATAGAATTTTTTTAATAATTTGCCAAAATGTAGTTTATATCATGCTTTTTAAAAAAAAATAATAAAAAGAATGGGACACGGGGCTTATTTTCACGCTACAGGTTGTGCAAAATTGACAGATTTTGTAATGATTATGCATGGAAAACCCAATTTTCTGCCATAAAACGAAAACTACACCATAGAATTTTGAGATAAAATATGTGAAGATAGCTCTAATAGTATGCTTTCAGATAAGAAAAATAAAAAATGGGGTCATGGGACCCGTTTTCTTGCTACATAATAAAATAGGTAAATTCCTAACACATTCTATTGTAAAAGTAACTTTATCTGAATTATCTGCCCTTACATTTGAGTTGCCTCCCCTTATATGGCAAAGTTGGAAAAAATAGAATCAAACAAAAGTATTCTGTTTTTTTGTAAAATACAACCATAAATATGATAAAATAGGTCATTTTCTATATTGAAATGAAAATTCTTACACATGAATTACCTACTACTCTCAAAATTTGCACCTTTTATTAAAGATCTAGACCGATTGTTTTCTGGTATTTCAAAATTCAAGATGGAGGAAGACACCCTATCTACCTTAAGAAACAAAATTTTAGATACATACATGTACATGTGAATTTACTAGTCTATTGCTTGTTTGATGCACATTCTCCTTTTATACACTTAACTTTTAGAAAAATAAATCGCATTGAACAAAATAAATATTATTTTTAATTTGTCTCCGTCCTTTCAAAAGATTCTATCATGAAAAAAATTTTAATTTTGCAATTGAACATTTATGTAAAATATTTATTAAAAAGGAAACTTATTTTAATTATTTTTCTGTTAATGTAAAGTTTACGGAGAGCTGTCTCATTGGCACTCATACCACATCTTCTTACATTTACAAAATTTATAAAAAAAAAAAATGTATATTGTACATTTTTTGTACATGTATTTGCAGAATTTGAAATTTTTAATTTATCAAATGAATAAGATAATTGGAATCGTTAAAATTCAGAATTATAATTGAAAACAGATGCCTGCGACCCCTGTTGTTTCGATTAGCATGTTTTCTAAAGATATCCGTGTAAAGTTCACAAATTTCAACATGTATTTGGTCACCTGGTGTGAATTTCAGATAAAATTGTCAAGTTCAAATCTGTGGTTAAAACTTTCCTTTACATATCAGTTATATTATTATCTGGGCAGGGTACTCCCCCCCCCCCCCCCCCCTTTTTTTATATTATACTCTGAACATTATTGTATACACTTTTTCTGTGGGACTTTCTTTATGTAAAACAAGATAAAAATCTACGTTGTCTCATATTCGGATTTACGTCGAAAGAAAGGTTTAAGATATATCAAAATCGAACAACATCGTGTGAACATTTCTATTGATGACTATAGTGAATCATTTTTCGATTATGTATTTTGTTATTACATGAATTACATCTATCCATATTTTGATTGTCAACTCATTGCATACTTCTCTAAAAATGATGTTACTGAAATCAAGAATATTATATCTAATATAATATAACCTCACAATTACAACCCTCTTGCTTTTGAAATTGTTAAAGAACAATTTTAATTTTATGTAAGTGCTTTTATAAACTATAACAAGCCAACGATTTAATGATAGATATATATACATGTACATGTATATATGTTTGGTTATCATAATCTCGTATTTGTCCTTTTTCGACTTTTTATTTTGTATGTTTGATATTCGGTAAAATAGAATTTTATCTTTGGGAAATAAAGTCAGTTTATACAACTCGTATTCATGTGGAACCTAGCATGCTACAATGTCATATGGTTATAATATTGTTTACTTAGTGTTGTCAAATTATTAACGAGTGTCAACATTGTCTTTACAAACTCAGCATGTTGTCTTGATAAGATATCACACACAGAAAAGACTGATCAGACGGATAAGAAATTAAAATCATGCCCGATAACTTGTACTGGCTTACACTGAGGATAATAGTTGGCCATGCTGTACAGTGACCTGTAGCATTCTCATTGGCAATCATTCCACATCTTCTTTTTTATACTGTATCGTTTTGTTGTCATTATTGATTTATACCATTTGTAGTTTTCTGTAATCTAAATATGCTGGAATAAAAAAAATTGACACAATTCAAGTCAATTGTGTTGCTTCTGATATGACGTTAAATCTAATGTCAAAGTGAGGTACAGCCACGTGACCAGTATTAGAGTGTACATTTTGTACAACAGATTAGGTACATAGTATTTGATCTGGCTTTCAGTTACTGCTAGCAAGTCCGGAAACTTGTCAGTGATTGTCTTGTGTCATGTATGTGATAACTGCAAGTCAGCCAAGTGTTTGTTATCTATATAACTTTTGAGTTAATCATAGATAAGATAGTAATACGTATGATTTGAATCATACACAAATAAAAAAAGAAGTGACAAATTTATACTGTATAAGACTCAGTCAGAATTTGACATATCCATCTCCATTAATGGCATTATTCATAAATATTTTTTGATCTGCCATTATCTGGGAAGTTGCGACACTTAAAGAATTCGATATGAGAAACTAAATCATGAATGCGTCTTAAAAGATTTAAGTATCCATATGAACATTGAAAAATTATAAGCAGGTAATGAACTAATAAGTTGGTAGTTTAACTTTAGTTTGTTCAAATTGTTAAAAAAAATCGATAGCTTAAGACCCCTTGACTTCGTGAATAACAGAATGCAAGCTACGTTACTGTATACAAATAATAAAATAACTTACAATTCAACTGGAATTTGAAATTAGATGCGTTAGGTCCTATGGGGCGAACGTGTATAAAAATTATTTGGGAGCGAACGAAAACGATACCAAAATCGAAGATGAAAACCATTCTCATTCAGTCATTGCAGATTTCTGTTTATTCCTGCACTATTAAATCATTTGTTTGAGTTACCTGTAGTACATCCTCGAGTATTCATTGATTCATAGCTCCTTGGTATTGTTTGTCTTGTTAAATTAACTGAAACAAGTACTGTTGTTGATAATCGGCTGACGGCGTTCTTCTCTTTAAGACGCGTCATAATCTGTATCTTTCAAGCGTTTTAAAAAAACCCGACTCCGGACGAGAGATTCACGGATATTGTCCTGATCTGATGTTCAAAGTATTTCTCCATGTGAAAAGTGAAAAATAGGTACCTGCTAGTTCCCCCATTCCTACTATACAAATCCTTGGAACATATAACAAATTATTTTGTTAATAAGCATCCTTTACATAGGAGCACCTCCACATGGAGCTGTTAGTTAATTAAACCCTTACAACTATTTAATATATATATTTATAAAATCTGGGACTATTATACTAACTTAGTATAATAGTCCCAGATAAAATATAATAAATATAATTTCAATTATGACTGTGATTTCATTGTGTAAAAGAATATATATATATATATCTATACAAAAGTAAAATGTTTAACCTTAATTCAATGAGCAAGCCTTGTCTAATTGGCAATCATTTACCACACATTTATTAAAGCTTAAAGAATGTAAGTTTTTTTTAATAATAAAGTGTAAATGTAACCAAGGAATTGTATATTTAAATATACAATTCCTTGATGTAACCATTCATTTTTTCTGAATAAAAACATTAATCTAAGAATACAGGGACGTAAAATTGTTTTGTAATTTTAAAATGTGTCCCAGTGCAACAATTGATCATGCAATCTTTCAATTTCAAAGATTATAAACAAAATTTGCTTCTTGTATAGATGTCATGTTATAAAAAGCAATACAAAAAATTTTATACTGCACTTTCAATATACTTAAAAAATTGATAAACATTCAAATTTACATTTATTGACAAAATTTAGTACATATAAAATTCTTTTCTGTATTCTTACTAGTTTTTATTCATATATGTCCTAATGTTAAACTTATGTGCGATTCAATGCTCACAAATTTTCTTGACTTATAAGTTTGAGGAAAAGTTTTATGCACAGTAAAAAAGGGAGATAACTCATGTTTGGAAGTTAATGATATATATATGATATATATTATCCTTTTTTTCTTTGCAATAATGGGAAGTAAAGAATCTATTACAGTAACAGTAATCTATTTCATAAGTTGGAGTTACCTCCCACATTTTTTAAAAGTATAAAAGTAAAGAAGACATAAGATGTGTGAAAGTAATTAAATTTACTACTTAATAATTATAGAAATATTACTAGTAAATCAAATTAGTCCATCAATATAATATAGGCATCTAGGAATTTGAAATAAGAGATACACATGTATACAAAATTCCATCCTAATGACTCTACTAGAGATAAATATAAACAGTGATAGAAAATATAATTCAAAACCAACATGTTTTTGTAGTTGCATCTAACCCACTATCAAGGGAGATAATTCATGCTTAACAAAAAGATAAATATTTATCATTTACAATGATTGTATGTCCAAATGTGTAAATCTTGAGAGACAAAGAATAACAGTTTTTAAAATGATTCAATTTTGCAAAAAGAAAATTGGAATGAATAATAGCAAAATTCAGGTGAATTTGTTTCTCATGTTACAAAAATTTAACTCAATAAAGTTAAATTTCTCTTATGAATTCATGGTTTAATTCAGATAAAATGAAACATAACATTTTCACATGAGTTTTGATTCATGTTAATTTCATGTGAAATTGTTCACGTGAATTTAACGTGAAATTTTTCATGTGAATATATCATGAAATATTCACATGAATTTGACGTGAAATATTCACGTGAATTTCACGTGAAATACTCACGTGAAATACTCACATGAATTTCACGTGAAATATTCACGTGAATTTCACGTGAAAATAGAATTTTTCAAATTAAATTAAGATTTCCATGGAATATATGATACATATAATACAAGATATTAGAGGTTGACAAAATGTTTGATTTTCGGTTATTTTTTTTTAACTTAGACACCATTTATATTTTTTCACGTGAAATTCACATGAAATGTTTTACGTGAAATTCACGTGAAATAATTTCACGTGAAAATTTAACGTGAATTTCACGTGAAATCACTTCACGTGAAATTAACGTGAAATTCATGTGAAATTCATGTGAAATTCATGTGAAATTCACGTGAAATGAGATTCACGTGAAACTCACGTGAGCAAAATTTGGCTGTGTATATTTCCTGAATAAATATATGTTACCTTCTTAAATGTATGAAGCAAACATGTCTTACAACTAAAAAATATACTATAATTTAAAGGACTAAGTTAAACTAAAGTTTCTGCAATTCACGATACAAACAAGTTGCTTGTGTCGTTAATGAATTTGTAGTTACACGAGCTCTCCGATAGTTTAATTTTTATAACCATTAGTTTATGTTTAGACCCATAATATTACTACACAGAATTGCTTTATTTATAGAAGTTACCTCTAGGCACCTGTGAACATTCAAACTGAAACAGAATGTGTTCTGTGAAAATAAAATCGTTCACAGGAAGTTAGAAATACCAATAATTTTCCATTCAGTAGAACAAAATGGTTTGATAAAGATTGAAAGTAATTTTTTTCGTTCTTAAGTGGGACACTTTTACAAATTTGATGAATATATATAACATATTTCCTACCTTTGAATTATGATACGTTCCGGTAATACACTACAAAACCTGTGCATTTATTGACTACACAATGACGTGTACAAAGTTTACCTGTGCTTAGGGCAACATATAAAATAAAGGTCTTGTTGTTTAATAATACCTTTAAACATGTTAAAATACAATTGTAATTTGAAATTGGGCTCAGGGGTAATAATGTTAACAAAACACACAAAATTCATGCAATGTATTTAAATAAAAGGAAAGCAGTTCCAATTCGTGGGGTAGTGTTTGACTGTGACAACGTTAGATTTAAAGTAAATCGATATTATCATCAATTATTTTGTATTATGTCGTGAGAACAGAGATCGACAGACATTGATAAATAGATATAGCATGTTTATCTATTGTCATCAAAATTCATAATATCAAATAAAATTTAATTTAGAAGATATGGGTAACTAAGTCTTTATAATTGAATAATGGAACATTCATTTTTTTGTAGAAAATTGTTTTAACGTTAATTAAGCTCAAATTAAAAATTGTTTGCTAGCCCCTCTCTGTGATTAATGTAAGGTAACTCTGGATAATTTTCCCAACATTGCATCATTATGGGGAGATAATTTTCATAAATAGTCTTTTTCATAAAAGTTCAAATGCTTTATATATTTCAAATATTATCTTTGTATGTAAATTGTACTACTACGAGTGTCTTGTAAAAGAATTAGGAATAAATGAGCACTCAGTTAATCCCACATACAAAAACATATTATTTGACAAGGATGAGATTTTGGCGAATCTTAAGTCCTTCATGGCTTCAAAGAACATTACATTGAACAACAAATCGGAGGACTTGCCTTGTTTGTATTGGATACCTAAGCTCCACAAAATTCCGTACAAACAACGGTACATTTCCGGCTCATCTGCACGTTTAACTAAAGAAGTGTCCATAAGATTGACAAAAATTCTGTCCGCAGTGAAAGAGGGTCTTCAGAAATAATGTGAAACTGTATACTCGCGTAGTGGTATTAACCATATGTGGATTTTAAAAAGTTCTAAAGAACTTCTGGATAATTTTAAATCTCGATCTTTTCTGAAATTAGTTCTATCAAAACTTTTGATTTTTCAACCCTGTATGCCACCATTCCCCATGTGAAATTGAAAAATCGTCTAAAAGTAATAATCCACAATGCTTTTCAACATAAAAATTGCGGCATACGCTATAAGTTTATTACTTTTGAGTTCAGAACTCCAAGATGGCTACATGTGGTACATGCAAAAGAGCAGTTTCAGCTGAATACAAAGCTGTGTATTGCGATTATTGTTATATATGGTAACATATAAACTGCCAAAATGTACATGTACGGATGTTTGAATTCCAGCAACATCAGCTTGAACTGCACCTTCAAACTCAATAGTAAACAATGACAAAATGGGTAAGGTTGATTTATTGTCACATATTTATTCAAATGTCTTTAATCTTAGATATTACTCAAAAATATTCGTTCAATCAAACTTCAAAAGCAGTAGATGTTTCAAAACTTAAAATTGTCAAATTTGTCAAGCTGTAGGAGACAAATGAACATAGAATCTATGATAATGTAGAGTGGAAAATTGGAGGGATAAAGATCACGCGGTGTCTCGACATTATATTTCTTTATATATTGATGCGTTGCGAAGTCTTTAACCAATATGCATATTTCATTGGAATATGGTGACCCATTCATATATTTCTCATTTAACAAAATACATGTAACGCACATATTCAATTAGCTCTAGAACATTTATAAGTAAAGATGTAATATCATTTTTGAGGGGTATCTAAATCCTTGCATTTTATTATTAATACCAAAACTCTACTTAAAATGAACATGCAACACGAAACGGAAATACTATCAAATCTTGCAAGGATTTTCCAACTTTTTGTAGAAAGATTTTTTGATTAGGATCTGATTATCATATTTATTTTATAATTGTTTTTCACCTTTCTATGGAAACACCTCTTCATTTTGTTTTGATGATATGATTTTTATCTTCTTCTTTTGCAAGTGTTAATTGCTCTAAAACTGATTTTTCTTTTTCTTAATTATTTGTAAACCCGCTGAATGTTTTTTTATCGAAGCGATAACGTGTCATCTTATTAGAGTTATCCCTCTTTGCCATTTTCAAAAGCGGAGTATTGTAGTTCCTCATTTTTTGTTATCCGCTATGTCCGAGGGATCTTGAATTTAAGGTTCATGAATCAGAACCTAGAATTGTATTTACCATATCAAAGGTTAAAAGATATAATAAGATGTGGTATGAGTGCCAATGAGACAACTCTCCTATTTAAAAGTATTCATATTCTTAATTTCGATCTTTGCTTGTTATCGCTCTTTCAATGAACTACGGATGATATGTGAAAAAGGTCTGGTGAATAGTTTTTGTCATCCTGATGCAGATTAAGAACATGCTGGAATCAAAAAAGTTAAAAGGCCAAATAAAGTATGAAGTTTAAATAGTATGGAGAACCAATAATTCCAAAATGTTTTGCCAAAAACATCTAAGGTAAGATATTCCTGGGATAAAACATCCATAGTATTTCGAACAATTTAAAGTTTTGTTAACAGTTAATTTATAGATATGAAAATATGAATGATAATTCATGTCTACTTAAAAGTGTGTTCCCATTCAATCAACTTTGCGTCTAAACTTAATGTGAATAACGTATTTGCCACTGGAGGTTAACGGATAGATTAATCAATTCGCTTCATTCAGTGACGTACACAGTTTTTAGTTCATTGATTAACGTTCAATAATTACATTAGATGTATGTTTCATATAATACGTTATTCTGATTGACTAACAGCAATCTCACGTCATTCTGAAATCAACCTCCTTTCCAAAATGAATTGTAATATTCATGATGACACGATGACACGATGACGTCACAAAGAAAGAACACATCTTTTTGCAGGTCGTTCAAAAAGGAGGATCAAATGTGTCTGTATATCGTCTACAAATCATTAGAGAAACAGATTCCACCACCAAGTCTCGTACAATACGATATTTATCCAGTCTCGACAGTGAAATTTTAAACATTTAAAATGCTTGGTGAGCCTCGCGTTTTAAATTTGAAGATTTAACTGTCTCCAGTGGATAATATTGTATCACACTCGATGCAGTGGTAGAATCTTTTTTTAAAAACGCTCGAGAATTGGATATCGGTGAATATCAGCTCTCATGAATTAATTTAGATAGTAATAATAAACTCGCCATAGGCTTGTTTATTATCAATAACTATTATTCGTAATCAAATACGAGTTGAAATCAAGCGTATTCTAGTTATCGCTCGTTATGAAACCTATATACTCTGCCCTAGAAATAAATTACCTTAGATGTATATTTGTGTAAAAACTTTCGAACATTTGGGATTCTCGATATGCTCTTCAATTTTGTGTTTAATTTGGCCCTTTAACTTTTTGAGTCGAGCTTCACTAGTTAATCCTTTGAAGACCACACACGCATCTGGCGTAGAAAATTGTTATCCTGGTATCTTAACTAGATATTTTTTACGATCTTCAAATGAATCGACATGTTTGTTTATACTCACCAATTATTTAATCGTGCAGTTACAATAGTACTGTTAAAAACATGACATTCAACATCCACCAATTCCCATTAATTAAATGTCATTAATATAATGATTATTTATTTATGTAAGAGTAATAATACTCTATGGGCTATTCGCCCTTATTTATATAATAAAAGTTGGAACTGCTGACATCAAGCCCTATTGAGCTGTTATTATGTGACATTGAATGGATTTGAACAGTTTAATTAAGAATTATATTCTATTAATACAACTCTTATTTTGTTTACAAGATTTGATATCTTTGGATCATATTCAATAATAAACAGGTATGTCACACATCTATCTTATTTTCTGACAATGCTTTAACCAATCAGATTTCGTCAGTGATTATCTTAAACACGCCAAAATAATCTAACTTTTCGAGATTGCACGTGTAAAGGGATAATATTGATAATTTTCTCAATTGATAAATCAGCACGCTTTATTATGGCTAGACGACACTTTAATAAGCGTAGTAAAGATAACAAACACAAACGCCGATTGAATAACAAAGTTGCTATGCAACATTGTAAGCGTATATATAACTTAAAACAGGCTTAAAAACATGTGATAAATTTATCTCAAAGACGTTTGAGCGATGCAGAATATCTCCTTTTATCAAAAGGATTAAAATTTATTCCTATACTATCAAATAAAATGGCAAAATCTGAATTAATGAAAGATTTTAATGAAATGTGCAGGAAAATGAGATTTCGATATTTATACCACAACACTAATGACACAATCCATCCATTCAGATTAAGAACATACCACAAACCACAATTTTGCTGTAATACGCTTGAAAATTATATTGATCAAACCAAACTTGAATTATCCTCACTGCAAGTTCGAGATTTTAGAGATAACTTGACTAGTGCCGAGAGACGTAGCGTTTCATCTTTATATAATGACAAATCAATTATCATTAAAAAAATCTGACAAGAGTAACAATGTTGTGATAATCGATAAAATAAATTATTTATCTGAAGCATATAGCCAACTTGATTCGCCACACTATATAAAATTGCAATCCTTCGACTTTGCAAACCTTAAATACAATCTTAATAATTACATTATAGGCATGCATAGACGGGGTGCTCTAGACAAAACCACATTTGATTATTTAATAAAGAGCAATCAACAAAATTACGGACCAGGGCATATGCATGTCTTTCCTAAAATGCACAAATTAGATCCAATTGTTCTAAATAAAATAACAAATAACAGAATTGATTCTATTGGAGTAATGACTCCCCCTGGTAGACCAATTATATCACAAATTGGGACTGTCACTGAATCCATTGGAAGAGTAGTTGACAGTCAGCTTGTATCTCTTGTGCAATCCCATACTACATATTTAAAGGATACTACGGACCTCATTCTAAAATTGGAGAACTTGAGACCCCCTTCTGAATATCTACTATGTAGCTTTGATATAAGTCAAATGTTTAAAAAATTGTCCTATTGATGAAATATTGCCTGCAGTAAGAAAAGCCTTTGATAACTTTGACAAATCACTATTCAAAATTAAATGTTTACCTACAGATGATTTGATGTATCTCCTTGAATCAATACTGCGAAACAATGTTTTCGAATTCAATAATATCCTATGGAAACAACAAATAGGTGAAGCTATTGGAGCTATTCCTTCCCCACAAGTTTGCAACATATTAATGTATCAAATTCTAAACGAAATAATGTCTAAATTTAAGTTTAGAAAACAAATATTCTACATCGGAAGATATATGGATGATGGCATTATAATTTTTGATGGAACTCATAGTCAATTGACAGAATAGTCATCATAAATATTTGAAATTCACTTACGAAATATCAGAAAAAGAAATAATATTTATTGACCTTAAAATATACAAGGGTTCACGATTTCAGTGTAATAAAATATTAGATACGAAAATTTATTTCAAGCCTACAAATACATTCTTATGTCTCCATAGGGGAAGCTGCCATAATCCACACGTGTTTACAGGTTTCATCAAAGGAGAGGTCATTCGTTACATTAGAAATACTAACAATGATAATGATTTACAACATGCACTCTCACAGTTCAAATTGAATTGGATGGCAAGAGGTTATCAAGAAGCTGAGATAACGCAATCTGTAAATTAAGCATTACAAATTGATAGAAAAGATTAATTGAATGAATCAATACGTGGAAATGCAAATGATATTCCACTTGTTTTGACAACAAAATATAATCCTTGTATTAGGAGGATTAAAAAGGCGATACTCAAACACTGGCACCTTTTGAATCACGATACGGATTGCAGAGAGATTTTTAAGAACAAGCCAATATTAGCATATAAAAGACATAAGAATTTGGCAGATCTGCTAACTTCCACTAAAATAAGAAATTAAACTCATTTATTGGAAATCCCTGAAGAGGCGGGCCAATAAATATATGGAAAAAATGTATAAAATCAAACTTTATTGTATATAATACCACAATACAAATATAAATACTTAGCCGCCGAAACACTAAATTAGTGTAGGAATGATGTAAGCAGTTCCAAATTTTATTATATAAATAAGGGCGAATAGCCCATAGAGTATTATTACTCTTACATAAATAAATAATCATTATATTAATGACATTTAATTGATGGGAATTCGTGGATGTTGAATGTCATGTTTTTAACAGGCAATTTCAACTATTTTAACAGTGTTTTGATATTTCCTAAAAGACCTTAAAGTATTGACTTTCTAGAAAGAAAAAAACAATTTCTATAATCTTCTGCTTGATTAAACATGTCACATTTACGGTCTTCTGTTATCTTCCATCGAAAAAGTAGTTGTTTATAGAGAAGAATATACGGCAAAAATTGCAATTGCAATTTCATTATGTAATAGTATTTTATCTTTAAAATAAATAAATTCAATGATTTCATATTGTGTTGATGCATTTTTGATATACGGGCGTTGATAAATATAGCCGACTCGACGTCAAACATGTTTATAACTATTCAGTTTGTGTGCTAGGTCGTGCTTGCTGATTATTTATTACTTAAATAACATGTATCTAAAAATATTCTGTAAGTACTTCATTAAAAGTAAAGTGCTACAGAATTAATAATACATGCCTAATTTATTTGAACTTGAAATAGGACAAACCCGTAAGTACATTAATTCAAACTAATAATTTTGTAGTAGCTGCAAGTCCTTGCATAGCATAATTAAATAACTGTACTTTAAGAGAAAGGTTTTGGTTGAAGCAGTTTTGGTATCATTGGCAATCATTTCATACTGCATCTATTTTTTTAAACACTTATAAAAGAATTTTGAAATATTAACAATTAAAAGGTTCAAAAGTTCAAATGAGAAATGACCCCTTAAGGTAATGACTTTCCCTTTTATGAGGGGCATCTTCAAGTGATAACATTTACTTAAACCTCTTTCTGGTACAAAAGGGCACCAAATAATATCATTGGCATAAACTTGTCCTAAAGAACAATATGTCTACCTGGTATTATATTGACAAATATTGTCCATGGACTTCAATCTTCTTTATAATCATCCTTATTGAAAATAAGACGCTCTTTTAGAAAAATTGTTCCAAATAAAATGAATTTCCAAAAATTCAGTAAAAAAACTAAGCAAGTTAATTGTCCACATCGGCACTTACTATTTCCATCCACTTCGCATTGAGAAATAGTTTGTGTCTCGTTGGACATTCAACTTGCTATTGTCATCACGCCAGTAAATTAGTGTATACAATTAACTGAAAGTATATATTTGTTTTTACTTTTTATTAATATGCGAGAAAACTGATGTTCACTCTTCTTTTGGTTCGTTCCTCCTGTTCTCTTATCCCTGTCTAACCCATATATATATATATATAAATATATATATATATATATATAAAGAAAAGTCAAATGAATTGAAACCGTCATTATCTTATATTATTTTTCTTATATATATATATATATTTAAACACACATTTATTTTTTATGGCAGATTTGTTTTTTGTTCATTATTTTGTACATAAATCAGGCCGTTCGTTTTCTCGTTTGAATTGTTTTACATTTGTCATTTCGGGGCCTTTTATAACTTACTATCCGGTATGGGTTTTGCGCATTGATGAAAGCCATACTGTCACCTATAGTTATTCACTTCTATGTCGTTTATGGTGGAGAGTTGTCTCATTAGAAATCATACCACATCTTCTTATTTTCAGATTACCTATGATAACTGTTGTCTATTTAATTGGAAAATGAAGGTTTTGTATTGATTTCTTTGGCAACAAAATATTTCATCCAAGACAGTTTGATTATTGCGATGTCTACACATCAGACAGAGAATACTTCATACATAAATGGACCCTAAATATAATTATAATAGTTCAGCGATATGGACGCGTCACTAAACTCAGCAACATACAAATGAACCAAAATTTAAAAATCACACAAGACTGACAAAGGCTAGAGGTTTTTGACTTGGGACAGGCGCCAAATTTTGGCAGGGTTAAATATGTTTTGTTAGATCTCAACTATCCCCTATAACTCTAGCCAATGTGTAATAAACAAACAATAAACAAAGCAATATTCACAGAAATATTCAGCTTAAAAAAGTCATGGTCTGATGTTACAGAAGAAACTAAGCAAAATGACAATGATCAACATATAGATGTAATACCACCAAATCATAGTACGTCACATCCGGTTGCATACGAAAGAGGGTCGAAAAAAATTATTCCCTTAAATTTGACAGTTGTAGGAAATTAATCCTACATTTCATTGCAGTAAAAAATTTCTGAGTCATAAACTTATATCTTGGGTGTTTCAAAGCACCTTTTTTTTTTTTTTTGTGTTTCTATAGAATATTTTGGGAACTTGAGGTTACATGGTTACTACGGCGTGTACACTAGAAAAAAAGGGGTGAACATTTGATTGGTTAACTTCCAGTGATGGTTATTTTCTTATATGCAATGAAATATTATGTGAAATTTTGTTTATAGTACTGGACAGGATAAAACTTTACTCATGCCAAGTATTTCTTTATTTGAAACAAAGATGAATTCTGCACATTTATTTGAAAAGTGAAAATTTAATAAAGACTAATTGGGAAAATCAATGGTGGTATTACACCTATACTAACAAAAGACTACTAGCAGTTGCTGACATGCCAGCTCCAGACCTCAATTAAACTGATTGAAAGATTATGTCTTCATCATATGAATATCCCTTTAACTTATTGAATTGCATTGATGAATTATGCCAATGGTGTTTTTTTTAATATCAATAAAACCATGGCTTTAGATTTTTCATTCCCACTACTTTGAGAGAATTTTATGAAACCCAACTAAAATAGCTGATGTGGTCCTCTAAACAGGAGGTTTTAATAGAAGAAGTTTACATCTGTCATGAGGAGCGACATAATTAATTAATTATCAGTATAGCAACTTCTTATGTGTTGGCCTATATATATATATGGACCCCATGATTGCCTTATGTGGATGATCATCATTATAGGCAGTCGTGACAGCATTATATGCAGTGGTCACAACATTATATGCAGTGGTAACAATATTATATGCAGTGGTGACAACATTATATGCAGACGAGACAACATTATATGCAGTGGTCACAACATTATTTACTGTGGTCAAAACATTATATGCAGTGTTGACAACATTATATGCAGTTTTGACAACATTATATGCAGTGGTTTCAAAATTATTATATATAGTGATCACAACATTATATGCAGTAGTGACAACATTATTCTTGTTTTGTTAATGAAGGTGATTATCAATGATAATGATGAATGCTGAATGCTGATAGTGATGTTGGTGGTTCAGATTCGATAAACTCCGTAAATAATATCGGCAATTCCCGAATCCGGTGATAAGTGACAAAGCCCCGCAAACAAAATGAAACAGTTATTGAAGTAGCGTAAATAAGGCGTTTCAATTGAAAACTTTATCAGAGAAACAATTACACCTGCTAATGTCTGCAAATTGGACATGCATAATTTTATACATTTAGCTGTAGTTTATTCAGTCGACATGATGAAACTGCATTAAGTATAGTCATGATAGTTCCGTTCGTCCTAAGAAATACGCATGGCATAATGTAAGTAAATATAATTAATAATGATAATGAAATATCAAAGGATAGTTCGTATACTGTATGCCTCGAGTTTATTTCCTACTGATCAACAATAACTAGGATCCACTTTATACTAGTAGTCGATATTCAGTTTAATTTGCATCAATACATTTTGAATAAACACGTCAGTTGTCTATAAGACCTAAGCCTCATATCTCGTTTATATGTTATGTTTTCAGAATTGTGCACTTTTACTAGATTAGAATCTAACAGACACGAAAATGCAGTTTAAAGCATTTCAATGTATTGTTTATCATAACTTTACATCAATCGTATCCCTTTTTTGCAAGATTTTTAGCACGAAATCAGTTTGTCTTCTAAATATGAGCAGCAGCCTCAACCAAAGAGATATATAATCGTATATGAAAGCATCGATTGATTATATTTTACAGTTTCAGATAAACATTGTTTTTGGTTATAGTTGACGCTCATATCAAAATATAAACTTTTATTATTAAATTTTGCCCTTTTCGTGACCCAGTTTAATATGTTTATTCATAGTTATCATATCTTTATCATCTCTTCGCTAAACGGAGTTTGGTAGTGGATAAAGCGTTTACTCCGTTGTTCGTCAGTCTGTCACGTCTAAGCTATGCATTAAGGTCTAAATAAAAAAAAACTGCGAGTCAAAGAGGAATGATTTACTATTAGTGCGAACGTCTTGGATAGTAACTAATGTCCCAAATAAAAATTTGGTTACCTCGACCTACATTTTACACATGTGTAATTATGTTTAAGATTTGCAAGAAGATACAGAATCTAAGCAACTGCAAGTCATAGAAGAATGATACCTTTTTAGTGAGCATATCTTAGTTAATAACAAAGGACCTTAAAAAAAAGTTGGTTTCCTCGACCTATATCTTAAGCATGAACGATTCTAAATTTTATGACGAGGTCTAGATGAAAGCAACTACAAGTAATAGAGGATTTTATTGAAGGTCTGCACACAAATTTCGTCAACTCAACACACAGGCCCTAGATAAGCCTTGAGGTATATATACTCTACAGCAAACGAAACTCGCCTTTCGTTATTATTTCTATTAATGGAGAGATTTTTTACTAACAAATGTTTTTCCATATACATCATTACAAACTTTTCTAAGTAATTGTACAACTAAAGGTGAAGTGCTGGTCATACATACATGTTTATAATATATATACATGTATGTCATACAACTAATTGTGATTATAATAAAGTTCAACAAGTCTCTTAGACCAAACTTAAATTCGTTTGCAGTTGCAACTTGCAGAAGTTTTTTGTCTATGTTAAATGTATTGGAAACTTTTGAATATTCACCTAACGCCGTGTGTATCATGTGTTTTAATAGGAGATGGATCTGTACCTGTAGTGAATATGACATAAGACCACAGCGAGTTATTTCAGTTGTGTTAAAAGAGGATTAACATTGCTTATTTTTCAGTATGTGTGTCTGGATAATATAGTGCAAATATACTTGAAAGTGTTTAGTTTCGTACTTCTCATGTTTCGTGCGTAATTAAGTAGTGTGAACATTGAGTAACATATCTTAAATGTAGAAGGACTATTTAGTGGTAGATATATATTCTAAGTATCATTGTTTGAATTTTAATAAATATCAAAAAGAGATGACTTTTATATGCTGTCATTCAATAGATACATTTTGCTCATTAACTGAAAAAAGAACAATACTTATGCACAAAAATAAAATGAACAAAAGCATTAATAACGTGTGTTTACTAGTAAATAGAACACCTATAATCTAATATATTATCGTATTTGTTTTTTGTTTTTTTTACATTATGAATTCAATCACTTAAAAAACATAAAATGAATACATAGTTATGATTACTCTAACATGAACACATATGCATACAATCCTTTATTGTGTAATGCTCTTCTTTTTTTTACACTATAAATAAAAACCCACAAAAAAGTAAATATATACACGTATCCATGACATTAGCTAAATAATCATACTATTAAAGTATACAAAATGTATTTAGCTGTGTTGGCTGATAGCTAGGGTCCCTTTGGTTTATGAATCTGCGATGTGCGTTCATGAATTTGGTCAGTTAGTGTTGTTGATTAGCGTTTGTCCTTACGACCGTCCGGTGTGCAAACATTGTTGGTTCCTCGAAAATGAAAAAATAGTGTTGGTTGAGTAGGATTTTCATCGTTGTCTTAATTTAAGTGTTGTTGACTGCCTATTTTGTCTGCTTTTTCCTTAGCTTTTCCTTTTGCCTTTTTTGTTTTCATTGTTATGTTTTTCTGTCGCATTGCCTTGTTGATCTGTGTCAATTAGCTTGCATCAATGACATTGAAATCGTTTAAAATAGACGGATATTGATTGCTGTTTCAATTGATTTTTGTGTTTGTCAGTTTATCTTCAGTATTCTCATTACCCTCAATACTTTTTCTATCAGCTCACAGAATAATATCCTGTCACCTGTTTGGCAATTAGTGAGCATACGCGCAACTCTGAGTCGCTCCCTGAATACTGTGTTGACTAGACCTCCTCGATTTTCTACTGCCCTCATGATTTGTTCATCCTCAGCAGAGCAAGGGATAAATTGTCGGCCATCAGACCATTTATAACAACGTCTTTGCATAACTCATGTAATTTTTTTTTTTTTTTTTTTTTTTTAAATATGACTGATTTGTTTGTATGTCTACCAAAAATTGAAACAAAGCTGGTTTACCTGTAAATATATGCAGAAAAATCCTCGATTCAATATACTTATATTCTGGATTATGTCTTTGATATTACTATTTCATTTGAATTTGTAGGAGCATAACACGTGCCGTGGAGTCAATTAAGCACTTACGAACAAAGTTTTTTTTTTAATTTGTAAGTGACCCATGCATCCTAAAAGTCAATAACAATCAACTGATGAAGTAATGTTTTTGATAACGAATACGTTTTTCGTTCTATGAAATTGTTCCATTGTTAGACAGGAAAGTGTTACACTTAGCATGTTCCAATTAGTTTGATATCTGGTAACACTTTGCACTAAAATCTGTTTTCTGTTGAAACCTATCTTCAATTATTATTATAATTTTGAACATAACTATGGTTATATTTCTAATTATTTTGCTTTCATCATATGAGAGTCTTATCCAACGGGTCATTGTACAAAAAAAGACAGGTAAACTATTTTTTTCTGATATAAATTTCGAATAGTTCAATAAAACATTTATTGTTCTTTTGTTGAGAATTAACAAATTTGCATTAATTAACAAATAACCTAAGACGGTAATGTAGCATGGCAGTTTATTGATTTTGCAGTTAATAGCATTACAATGTATATGAACTAATGAGAAGCACAGGTCTGTACTTTTTTATGAGATGACCAAGCAGTCAATATACTCCAACTTTCCCATAATTACATGACTATGTTGACTGTGATATGACAAATATAATGTAATATGTATGTATCAAGGTTTTATTCATGCGACACATAAAGATTAATATTTGCTCTAGTTACGATAATAAGATTGATAATAAGATGAATACAATAATTTTCACTTTTTTTCTTTCCCTTCAACATTTAAAAAGATTTTTTAAAATCTTTAGTTGATTTAAATATGTGAGCAACTGAACTGGTAATACCGTCGAGGAAAAGCAGTTTCCCACCAGCGATAGGATCCATGACTAGCATTACTCTGGATATCTCTTCCTCTAAGATATGCACAGGTTAATAGTTTTAACTTAACATTATTGAGGTGGAGGGAAAAATAATCATTTATTGAAATTATAAAACGAATACCGGAATAAGGACGTTGTGAATCCAAATCATAACCTTCCAACTAATATAACAACAATTATACTGCCAAAAATTAGATATGTCAAAATGAAGTTCGTAGTTACTAGAAAATGAAATATGGTACCTGTGCAAAGGGATCTGTTACTTTAAGAAAACCTTTGCGTATCAAATACAAAAATAGATGCTGGTTTTTTTATGTGGATGTCACATGTCGGGATTATGACACCCATGTAAATACCAATTCTAGATCTACGGTTCCAAATGTTATTCAACTATCATGTTCAGCAGTTGCAATTTCAGTTCGTTTATGATTTTTTGAATTATCAATGGATAATTTACAAACAGATGACGCCATCATAGAATAATTGTCCATCTGCAGTGGTATCCGTCCAGTGATAACAAATGAAAAAGAACATCATATCAATTAAAATTTACAAAATATAACTGTCCTATAAAAATGCTTTCAAACAGTCGGACGTGGATTTCACAAAGAAACCTCACGTAAATTGTTTCAAATTACGTTTTGATGCAATGATCAAAGTAATCGATAAAAGAATTTAAGGCAGCAAGTAGCATTGTTAACTATTGTCTTTAAAATTTCCGATATCCAATAGAATTGCCGTACTGAGTACTTATGATTGAATAAAGTAAAATTTATTTCTGTATAAAATTGTTTAAAAGTTAATTTGTCTAAAAAAAAATTTGTGTGCAGGCTAATATTGGTAATTTATGTTAGATAACACTGTTATTTGCAATATTTTATCATTATGTTATTAAATTTTGCTATCATGTATAGGCTTTAAGAAAAAATAATGAAAAGCTTTATGTTGGTTAATTCAGAAGTTCTCAGTGAAACACTCGAAAAAATTTAATGGTGGTGGTAGTTATGGTTGTGTTTTTGTGTCTGTAGGGGGAGATGGTAACAGAGCATACATGTATATTTCTTGAGGAAATCAAGTAAAGATGATGAATCAAGATAATGGTTTTGCTACACTTGAATTCTGACACTATTGAATACACAATCTAAAATATAAATATTCAATAAATGTATAATGTTGTAGCAAGCACAATAGTATTTTTGCCATCTCCCGTAATTGACCATGTTTTTGAAGATCCATGTTTAAGTTGTCTCCGTAAGGAAGCATATTCATGATCATTGAATATGAAGAAGTAATTGAAAGGGAGAATGTATATGTGGGTAATGTGTGTAACCTTGAAGTTTTTCAAATCTGTTAATTACATAATATGAAATTTGTTTTTATTCTAAACACTTTTAATACCAGCAGTTATTTTCACTACAAATTGGGTAAAACGCCTAAATATCACTTCCAACTTATCATGCCTTACGTCAACAGAAGCCAAGTTGGTCCGATATAGAACAAGTCTACAACTGACAATAAATCAATGTAACCTACCTGTTTTATTAGAATCAACACTTTGAAGAAGATCAGGTATAACAACTTGTAGCCCTAAGTTTAGTAGTTTGTACATAATTGTGCTGTACTAAGTACAAGTTAAGTAAAATATAAATACAGAGGTAAAGCACACACCTTTGTAATTGAACCAACACTGTAAAAACCTATTGCGTCAAAATAGCACCGCAGTACCAATCTGAACCAGGAATACCCGAAAGTAATTGTACATTTATCAATCCCGGCTATATGACTATGTTGGGAAGGACAACTTATGTAATTTTGTTATCCAGTATAGCTAACAAGGCTTTAGTTCTTGATCTGGGCCTTCAAAGAACATTCAATGGAGTCTTTCGAGTGCAATGTTAATTCCAATTTGTTTTATCTCACGGTTAATATATATTTAATGTAAATCATAAATAAAAACGAATTGTAAGGGTCATTGTCTCCAATGACGATAATATATTATTTTCAGAATGAATTGATTGGAAACACTGAAATTTTCCCCCTTTTTTAACCTGTGTACAAGTTTTTGTAACCATGTAACCTCAAGTTTCCAAAATATTCTATAGAAACCCCAAATAAAAAAATAATTGTGCTTTGAAATACCCAAGATATATGTTTTTGACCCAGAAATGTTTTACTGCAATGAAATGTAGGATCAATTACCTACAACTGTCAAATTCAAGGGAATTTTTTTTTTCGACCTATTTTCGTATGCAACCGGATGTGACGTACTATGATTTGGTGGTATAACACCTAAAGAAGAATTTTTTGTTAAATAAACTGAATGTGACTTTTTTCCTTTGTAATACAAGTTATTTCCTGTCAAGTTTTGTCATAATCAGTTCAATTGTTTGAGAAAAATCTAATATAATGTAAGACGACATCTACAGCGATTCGAGTAAAATTTCTTCGAAAAATCCAAACCAAGCCGCATCATGATAGAATATAGTGTGGACCATTAAATGATCAAATATTTATCTCATCTGCCTACAAACAGTTGAATATGATACAAAAGATGACTTTAGGATGATAAATATTACTAATGGACCTCTTTGTCTTCCTTATAAGGTCTCTTTTGGTCCATTTATACCTCTCATTTCCTCAAAATTTCTACTTTTTAGGCCAATAAATAAAAATTTTGGGGTAACTTTCACTCATTTATGATAGAAATGTTATAATAAATGATTAATTGAAGTATTCAAGCTGAATGAACTATCCGTATAAAAGTTTACTGTCTCCAAGGAGGTTTCAATAAGAGCTTACGTAAAACTTAAATTTATGCCGCGTTCCAGAGAGGGACATAAAAAGCTTCTCTTTTGGTGTATAATTTGTTGTTACTGCTTTAAAAATAATTCTATTTTACTTAAAACTATATATTAATTAAAGTCTGTCTTAGAAAAAATTTCCTAGTATAGCAGAATATAAGAAATAAGGAGAAAAAGCTCCCTAAAACTCTAAGTATGGCTTGTTCTGTCAACTAATATTCATGGTCAAGTCCTATTTCAAGGAAGTTTCTCATGAAATGTGTTTTGGAGACTCAATCCACTCAGAATATTTCATTATTTGTAATATTTCACTAAAATAGCAAGAAATTTTAACACATGAGAGTACTCACAAGGTTAAAGGTGCATCTACAGCTTCCCATATTAGGTGTAATACCACCATTGATTTTCCCCTATTAGTCTTTGTTAAATTTGCACTTTTCAAAAAATTGTGCAGAATTTATCTTTGTTTCAAATGAATAAATACTTGGCATGAGTAAAGTTTTATCCTGTCCAGTACTATAGAAAAAATGTCACATAACATTTCATTGCATATAAGAAAATAACCATCACTGGAAGTTAACCAATCAAATTTTTCCCCTTTTTAAACCTGTGTACAAGCTTTAGTAACCATGTAATCTCAAGTTTCCAAAATATTCTATAGAAACCCCAAATAAAAAAATAATGGTGCTTTGAAATACCCAAGATATATGTTTATGACCCAGAAATGTTTTACTGCAATGAAATGTAGGATCAATTACCTACAACTGTCAAATTCAAGGGAATATTTTTTTCGACCTATTTTCGTATGCAACCGGATGTGACGTACTATGATTTGGTGGTATTACACCTAAATATATACACAACAATTTTCATTCAATTCTGACGACATCGCAGTATAAATGAAAGTAAAAAATCTGGAAATTCATACAATTTACCCAATAAGCTGCAAAAATTTCTTATCATATTATATATATACATTGTTATTTTACAGCGCTGATACAGCTTAAAGCGATCAGCAACCATTCAATCAATATTGGTTTCATTAGTAAATTATATTTTTCATTGAAAAATTTCATTCTTTCTATCTTTTAATAATCATAAAACTTCTGCTTGAAAGTATTTTGTAACTCTTTTTTAAGGAATGGAAATCATTTGTCCGTATTTTTGCCATGCAAGATAAAAATGTCGTTCTGGAATTTCTTAGCATCTGTGTAACCTAAAACGACTGTATGTATTGTTTAGCAAACTAAGAGTCTTTTACAAACTTAAATTAAGTTACCCTAATGCCTAACAAGAGTATGATGTATTGTTTTAACACTAGGGAAATGTTGATACCACTAGCGTATCTGGACAACTAATGAATGCAATTTAAAAAAAAAAACAGTTAAGATCTGCAGTATTACTAAATATCTAAAAGTGCCGCTGCTTTTTTTGTTTACAATTTTTTTTTCTTTTAATCTGAATATGTAAACACAAATATAAGTACACCAATACGCAGATTTATATATTTGTATATTGTTTAGTTCAGGAAGAATGAAATGATTTTGTTGTGATAATCACGAAGAAGTTAATGGTAACTGAATAAGTAAGTAGACATAATCTATTTCGACTCGTGTACTGTACACTGACAATGCTTTGGTTACGGTTATTATAATATTATGTTCCCTTTATAAATTTGAAATTTGTAATTTGTAATTTGTAATCACAATCATATCGATATGACAACACTTACACAATCAAAGATGAATGTATGTGTTTCTGAAGGGTCATTGGTTTATGCACCACTTTTTCCACCTGTCATATAACGTCTTCTTTACATTATTGTATCTTTTTATCTTAGGAAAGATTTTCAATTAAAAAAAGAGACTACAACTCATTTCACTTTTAAGAATTTAAGATACAAAATATTTCCGTCTGGTCTGTACTTTTACCGATTGTCTCCCATTACAGAGTAGGTATGATAAGAACCATTAGTTGACGCCTGAAATTAAATAAAATTTTCTTGTATCTTAATCTCAGGTGTAAAAGTTGTTTAATGTAACAAATGTCGCGATAATTGAAATTCTAGAATTTCCTACAATCACAAAAGAAATTGAAGCAACTGAAAGTTATAGAACCAACAAGTAGAAGTCTCTAATTGACGTCCCATTAAAACGCCTAGACATTGTGGGCCGACATGCCGTATTATATGGAAATATCCAAGGCTAAGTAACACAACTGAAAATGGGGACCGAAAAAGATTATAACAGAACTGAAACTTTGATTGTCCGAGAGAGTTGTGAAAACCGTTCAAAGTCAATATTTTTACTACTAAGATACACAATCAATGTTTTTCTAAAGTGGTGTAACAGCACAACATGAAAACATGATATATAGATATAAGAAGATGCCCATTTCTTGTGTATATGTTTCACATACGACAACGATTGGATTAACATCTAACAAGATAAATATTTATATGCATGTATATGTTATATATGTCGGTGGTTGTCTTGTTGTCATTTATCGATGTTAGTCCTTTTATTTTGTTGTAGTTGATTTTCTTTGGGAAGATATGTAACTAACTTTGCTGTTCCTTCTGATACGTGTACTAAGTCATTACGATTCATAATATATAAAGACAATGCATTTCTTTAAAAAGACAACTTGACATAAAGACAAAAACAATCTAATAGCAATAATGCTGCGTCGGATAGAAATCGACCTTATGCAAATGAATATTCTGATTGCACCCCATAGTTCCCCATTCACATATAATCCGACTGGCCACGTTATTACCGATGACCTCACTAAATAATTCAAAATTTGGTGACTATGTTGAACGCATCTATCCTATCAAACTCAAGATAAAGGATACAACAGATACAGTTAAGTCTGCCTCATATCTTGACTTACATCTAGAAATTGACAATGAGGGTCGGTTGAAAACAAAAGTTTTACGACAAAAGAGATGATTTCAGACTACCAATTGTGAATTTTCCATTTCTATGTAGCAACATTCCAGCAGCGTCTGCGTACGGAACATATATCTCCCAATTGATACGATCTTCCCGGGCTTGTATTTCCTATCATTATTTTCTTGATAGAGGGTTGCTGCTCACAAGGAAGCTATTAAACCAAAGTTCCAAATGGTGAAGTTGAAATCATTCCTTCGTAAATTTTACGGACGCCATCACGAGTTGGTTGACCGTTATGGAATATCCGTTTCACAGATGATATCGGATATGTTCCTAATGTCGTAACTACAATCCCGTTCCCTTTTCACGAATGTGACCTACCAAATTACACTATTTACCGGGTTTGTAATAACATGAGCAACACGACGGGTCCCACATGTGGAGCAAGATCTGCTTACCCTTCCGAATCATCACCAGTTTTTGGTTGGGTTCGTGTTGCTTATTCTTTATTTTCTCTGTTGTGTCTTGTGTACTATTATTATTATTTTATGTCTGTTTGTCCTTTTGTGTTTTAGCCATGGCGTTGGCAGTTTTTTTTATCTATGAGTTTGAATGAACCTCTGGTATCTTTCCCCCCTCATTTTTAATACATATGTTACCTATTTGGGTTGAAAATCTCTATGAAAAGTCTGTAAATGTTTGAAAATTGAGTTGTTATAATAACCCTACAAAACAGACCGAAATTCATCTTTTATTTTGTATTTGAATGTTCAAAAATCAAAAAGTCTTATACATGTACATGTATACGTGCAGTAGTTTATTATTTATTGATATTAGACATCGATTAGAGGGAAAACCGATTGATCGAAGTCAACGTCTTTTTTGTAATACATGACGTCACATAGGACGCCGATTAGAGGGTCAAAATATTAGACACAGATTTGAAAATGTGACGTCAGATTTGGACGTTGATTAGAAACCGAACGTCGATGTGAGTCTTACATCGATATTACTATTTGAATAATTTAAATCAAGGTCTTTATTTCTTTATGTGACTGACTCAAGTCAGGAGCATGTTGTTCAGTAGTTGTCGTTGGATCATGTCTGCCATATTTGTTTTTCGAAAGTTGCTTTGTTTTAGAATAGGCCGTTAGTTTTCTCGGTTGAATTATTTTATATTTTTCATGTCGGGGCCTTTAATAGCCGACTATACGGTATGGGTTTTTCTCATTGTTTGAGACCGTACGGTAGCCTGATGATGCTTACATCCACCTCATTTGAATTTTGGTGGATCGTTGTCTCATTGACAATCACACTTTATCTCTTTATTTTTATTCTTATAAAGGAATCGGTCACAATCAATATTTGATTTAGTAAGAAAGAATGTCGTTTGCACCTTACTAAAAGATTTAGAATACCTTAATCATCAAAACACTAGCAACAGCTAGTAATATCAAATCCAGTGGTGGTTGTTTTGTCTTTTTGGAGGATTGCCATACATTTTGTATAAATATAAGGAAATGAGGCAACTATCCATCAGATACCAAATGAAGTGAAAGTAAGCAATTAAGATTCTCCGTACGGCCTTCAACAATGAGTAAAACGCATTAAGTATAGTAAGTTATAACAGGTTCCGAACTTACGAAAAACAATGAATATTAATAATTGGGAGTCAACACAAGCAACGACTGGTTTTGTTCTGTTTCGTATTTTAGTTATTATCGAAAAAATGTTGATCAATCGAATATTTAGTTGACGTTTTCCGGATATCATAAGGTTTTATCCATGTTAGTTGTGAATAACTAAGATCATTATCATAATACTTCATAAACGACTGTAAAATCAGAACCCAAATCCGAGTTTTCAATCTATTCCATGAGAATGTTTTGAAAGAAGCATAACAACCCGTCACAATCTTTTAAAAACGAGTTGACTAAGCCAACATTCGTTGCATATTTACGTCAATCTAATCGATCATTGTTATTATAAAGTTCAGATTCTATTGATTAATACAGTAAAAAATGTTCTGTCGTGATCATCTAGTAATCCTTCTTAATATATATAAAATCGTGATTTCAACAAATACCGTTATCTTGATGATATTTTTTTCGTTATATACTAGCTGTTTACTTAGTAATCGAGAACTCCTGAATATACTGCCAAAATTTACCCAAAGGAACTTACTTTGAATAAATCAAATATAAACGGTAATAATTGTCCTTTGATAAATTCAGATATTTCAGTTTTACATTGGAAACTCTCCACAAATATTTACGACAAAAAGGACGATCTTTCATTCCCTATTGTTAATTTGCCTTTTTTTTAGGACGGTGATGTTCCTTTGGCACCATTTTACGGTGTTTATGTATCGCAATTAGTTCGTTTTGCCCGTGTTTGTTGTGGCGTTTTGGATTTCAATGAAAGTAATCAATGTTTAAATGGTTAATTATATTAAGTCAGGGATTTCTTAATCACAACTCGTTAAACCTTTAAGAAATTCTTCCATATATATACAGATTTGGGTTAGTTTGACTGTACTTTTACAAAACGGGGTAGCACATTCTAATTTATACGGGTATGTTGTTCATCGAGCCCAGAAATTTAGATTCGGGTAAACTTATCGATCCTTTGAATAAACTTATTTTAAAAGGTAACCTATTGTACACTGTAATTAGATCTTCGAATATTGTTTTATTGGTATATATATTGATTTTGTTATCAGTAATTTAAAATCAAACAAAATATTATTTTTCATACACATATACATATTCACGACGCACAATTTGTCGATACCTGTATCGTGGCATTGCACAAGGTCATGTTTTTCTCTGACTGTTAATGACGTCTTGACACTAAATCCCTTGGATGTTGGATGTGTACTGATTGATACTTTAGTCTTAGATGCATGATAGTTTTTACTAGTTGTTATTTGTTTTGCAGATCTGCACCTAGTGTCATGTTTTATGGGGATGTATTAATACCCTGTCACGTCAGGTTTGTGTTTTTGTTAGATGTTTTTTTTTACTTTGTATCGATCTGATTAGTTAAGCCTTTTTCAACTGATTTTTATAGTTTTTTTCTTATTGTGTACTGTTACACTATTGTCCCCGGTAAGTGTCTATGTCCGTCCCAAGTATAAATAAGGAAGAGATAGAGAGAAAACTAAACCATGATACCAACACTATTAATAAATGGTGTTTAAACAACGAAATGGTAATAAATCCTTTAAAAACAACTTCTATGCTCGTTGGAACAAATCAAAAACGAGCTTTGATAGGCCATACTCATATATCAATACAAGATAACCCAATAACATCTGTTTAAACACAAAAGCTTCTAGGTATATAGATTGACAAAAATTTAGACTGGAAATTTCAAATTGATCATGTAAGTAAAAGCATAAATTCTCGTATTGCACTGTTATACAGAATTATGAAATATCTAGATATTAGTAGTAGACAATTATCTTATAATGCTTATCTTCTGCCCATATTTGATTGTTGTTGCTCAATATGGGGAAATTATACTGCAGATGGAATTCAATGAATTCAAAGATGCAGAAAAGAGCTGCCAGAATTATACTTAATGCACCAATACTATCACCTACTGTAAATTCATTTAAGGAGCTGAAATTGTCAAATTTTATATCTAGGATTTCTTATCATAAATTGATTCTTTTTCATAAAATTCTCAATAAAGAACTATGTTGTCCAATTATAAACCTACACAGCAGAAAGTTAAGATCTTCTGCAAATAATAATCCAGCTGTAGTGAGGCCTAATACAAAGTCGATGAACAAATCATTCACATAGACCTCCTCAATATTTTGGAATAAACTACCAAATGAAATAAAACTATGTGAAAATCTAGGTACTTTTAAAAGGAAACGTGTAAATTTGTTAACTATAAATGATATGTAACAACTCTCTAACTCTATCATGTTTATATTAATGTTTGTGTATATTGTATCATTTCTTTTTCTTTTTCTACAGCCAATCATCTAGCATGAATGTTGACTGTCCCTCTGGTATCTTTCGTCCCTCTTTTAGTTATATGTTCAAAAATTGTAATATCTGTAATATTTGCTTTGTATGTTTTTTGTGAGGGCCTCAAGGTAGATTAGTGAATGCTTATTGAGTCACCCTCTTTAAATAAAGACATTATTATTATTATTATTATTATTATTAAGTCAGGAGCCTGTAATTCAGTGGTTGTCGTTTGTTGCTGTACATCATATTTGTTTGTCGTGCATGGTTTTGTACATAAATCAGTCTATAAGTTTTCTTGTTTTACATTTGTCATTTCATAGACTTTTATAGCTGACTATGCGGTATGGGTTTCGCTCATTGTTGAACGCTGTATAGTTTTAAACTGATATGTCATTTGGTCAATGATGGAGAGTTGTCTCATTGGCAATCATATCATATCTTCTTATTTGTATAATTGAGTTAATAATTGCGTTAAATCATAATTAAATGTTGCTTTAATTGATTCAAAAAATGCCGTTAAATGGCAATCATTCGAGATGCTAGTAAATATTTGAAATATTATAATATTTCAATACTGGGTCTGTTAAGTCGACAATACTTTTTAAATCGTCATCAAAATGATCGATCTTTACGGTCATTGCGTTGAATTTTTTTTTTACAAAGTTTTTGATTGACATAGGTTGTTTAATCGTTATTAATCAAATTATTCGTTACGATCGTTGCATTTTCAAAAACAATAAATTGATTGCCACAGAAGATTGTGTTCACTCGTGACAACACGAATTAATCGTTATGATTGGCAATTTCATTTCTTGAATCAGTCAATTGTTTAGCTTTAAATTACATACTACACTTCTCAATTGATGAACAAATAATACTTAGGAATAAAAAAAATCGGTTATTCTTTACTGTACATTAAAGAACATTTCAATACGTTTATACCATCAAGACACAGACTTACAAATAAGTACAAAATATATGAATTTATACTTTTCCTAGTGATCACACAGATTGAGGTTTTTGACTTTTTGTTGACAATGAAGTTATTATGAACAGATTATATAGAAATGTTTTGTTAGCAATCGTTCCTTCGTTTCTCCTAAATGATGTCTGCTATATGCAATACTTTATTTTCATTCCCCTTTATTGCATGCAATATGATACGATGAATGACAACTTGATTAAGACAGATGTGTTCTACTTAATTCATTCGTAGATACAAAGATTTGTTTTAGCAGTTTGGCTGTGCAGTATCTGAAGAATCCTTCAAAAACACGGGATATCACATACGAATTTTTTAAGTAATGTTGTTTATATAGTCCGAAAATTGAAATATGGTCTTCACATTGTTCCTTGAAAAAACATATTCATAAAGGATATTAATGAACCAATAGTAGTATACCGGTGTTCTATCGAGTAAGATCTTTGAATAGTGTTTTATGCGTACTAACATTCATTTTTGTTTTGCAAATTAAAACTTTACTAAAAAGTAAAATCACAAAAATACTGAACTCCGAAGAAAATTCAAAACGGAAAGTCCCCAATCAAATGGCAAAATAAAAAACTCAAACACATCAAAAGAATGGATATTAGGGCGCTTCATTTCCCCTTAAACCGGATCTGTGCACCATATTCACTATATAGCTTTTGTTCCTCATTTTATAAGCTTTTATAATATATACATAGGAAAAATTGCAACATATGTTTTCATATGTTTAACATATGCTTTTCATATGTTTGAAAACATATGTAAACATATGTTTAGGCCCGACATGAAAACATATGGAAAACATATGAAAAACATATGAAAAACATATGTTTTTAAAATCATAATACATGTAAACATATGGAAAACATATGTTTTTCATGTTTTTTAAAAACATATGTTTTTCATATGTTTTCATACCTGGCCTAAACATATGTTTTCATATGTTTGTCCTAAACATATGTTTTCATATGTTTGGCCCAAACATGTTTTCATATGAATTTATCTTGGTCCTAAATATATATTTTTTATATGTTTTTAATTGTTCAAATGCATTTATTTTCTCATAGATTCTAAACATGGTTTGTATATATATGTATTTTTTTTTTTGCTGTAGTTTTTTAGAGTTATGTTTTGATGTTTTAATATGTTTTTCTTTGTTATCTTTTTTTCTGTCAGGAACTCATTTTGAGTGTAAATACTTCATTGTGATGAATTGTTGCTTTAAAAAGTAAATAACCCAAAATACCAAACTCCACAGAAAATACATGGCAAAATCAAAAGCACAAACAAATAAAAAACAACTGTATACAGGCATTCTTTTATGCAGAAAAATAACAGTGCTCCATAATTTTTATATCAAGTAGAATTTTTTTTTTTATTAACTTGTCTCTTCTTTTTTCATATTTTTGTCTCTTTGACATACCACATTTCTATTGTCTAGTATATTCTATTTTGGTTTGTTTGTCTCTTCGACATTCACCATTTCTATTGTCTATATACTATTTTCATGTTTGTCTCTTTGACATACCCCAATTTTATTGTCTATATTCTGTTTTCATATGTTTCTCTCTTTGGCATACCCCATTTCTTTTGTCTGTATTCTATTTTTAATATTTTTGTCTCTTTGTCATACCCAAATTCTATTGTCTATATTCTATTTTCATGTTTGTCTCTTTGATATACCCTATTTCTATTGTCTATATTCTATTTTCATGTTTGTCTCTTTGACATACCCCAATTTTATTGTCTATATTCTGTTTTCATATGTGTGTCTCTTTGACATACCCCATTTCTATTGTCTATATTCTATTTTCATATGTGTGTCTCTTTGACATACTCCATTTCTATTGTCTATATTGTATTTTCATATGTCATTATGTGTGTCTCTTTGACATACTCCATTTCTATTTTCCTATGATGTATGTGATATTTCTATTGCTATATCACTATACACAGATATTTAATTGTCTTCACTGCTGGCTATTACTGGTGCATGTGTATGCAGCTGCTTTTTTGGAAACATCCTGTATGATTAAGAAAGACAACTAAATTGACTTTGAGTTCAATATTGTATTGATCTAAAATTAACGTTCTTTGGTTCTGTTTCTTTACTTTACAGTTCCTGCAAGTAAAAATAAAAGAACAGAATTTCAATGTCCACCTAGTCGTACATTTTTTATCTATCAAGAGGCAATATTAAAAAAAAACATTTTTTTTTGCTCTTTGGTCAGGTTGTTGTCTCTTTGACATATTCCCCATTTCCATTCTCAATTTTATTTTTTGTTCTCAAAAATATTTATAAATAAAAATGTGCTTGGGGGAAAAAAAGTTCTTTTTCTTGTATACTAAATATTTCAAACCGACCTTCAAGGGCATTACTATAATAGTATACTACATGTATCAGTTAAATAAAAAAAATGAGAGCATTTACGAGGCCATTTTCCATAAATTTATTATTTCCAAGGGGCATAACTCTTTTGACAAAAGTTGATCGGCCAAATTTATAATTTATAAAACTTGACTAGGATTATGCTGATATTAACCTATAGAATAAGTTTTAAAAAATCTGGCAAGAATTGTACCAGCAAGACAAATATAAACACCTTACAATCATTCCATAAACATAAAGTAGTTCACCTATACTTTTAGTATCTAAAAAAAGACCAAATCAAGAGAAATTTAATATTGACCAATGAACAATGAAAATAAGGTTAAGGTCAGATGAAGCCTGCAAGATGAATGTAAAGTTAAACCTAAACACCTTACAATTTCAATTTACAATCATTCCAGAAACCAATTATAGTTCACCTTTACTTTATAGTATCTGGAAAACAGACTAAGCAAGAAAAAAATATCCAATGAACCATGAAGATGAGGTCAAGTTCAGGTGATTACTGTCAGACCCATTGGTGGCCTTTGGCTGTTTTTTGCTCTTTGGTCGGCTTGTTGTCTCTTTGACACATTCCCCATTTCCATTCTCAATTTTAGATCAGTACACCTTACAAACATTCCATACACCAAATATAATTTACTGAATGCTTATAGTATCCAAAAATTAGACCAATACATAAAAACTTATTACTGAACCATTAAAATGAGGTCAAGGCCAGATTACAACTTCTAGTTGGACATCTACACCTTACAATAATTCCATACACCAAATATAGTAGACTTATTGCTTATAATACCTGAGATATTGACTTGACCACGAAAACTTTCTGACAGAGTAGACAGACACTAGGACCTTGCAAGGTACCCACATACTAAGTAAATATAAATATCCTATTACCATGAATACTATAAATAATATTAATAAGAGAGAAATTATGAGAGACATTAACATTACAAAAAATCTTCATTTTTTCAAGTAATCACTGAACCATGAAAATGAGTTCAAGGACAATGGACAGTTGACTGACAGAAACTTCATAACATACATAAGCATCTATATACTTTGTACATAGTATGTCTTCCACCTTCTAAAATATAAAGATTTTAAGAAGTTTGTTAACCCCACCATGGACGCAGCCGCCTGATCAATATTCCTATGTCGAGCTTTCTGCAACGGAAGTCGCAAGCTCATCATAAAAACTAAGCCCATTTATTAGTTGAAATACAGAATCAAAGCACCAAAGGCGCTATAGGCAGTTAATTAAAAAAATCAAAGGTAAACTTGGCAGAAGTTAAGATGAATATAGCGGAAGAATGGATGAAAATATTTTTCTCTAATTCTTCGTCAATTTATCCCTTTCTGCACCCATTGTATACAAAAAATTTAATCAACGTGTGGTTCGTTTGATCTCAGTTCTTCATTGGTTAAAATCCGATTATGACGTCGAATTTACTTGCTTTCCTCTGAATTTCCTATTGTGACGGCATGAAAAAAGGCGACCATGTCTGATGACGTCACATAGAAAGAACACATCTTTTTACAGATCATTCGAAAAAACGGAATATGTTTGCCTGAATATTGTTTGAAAATCATTAGAGAAACAGATTCCACCACCAAATCTCGTGTAATACGATATTTATCCACTCTCGACAGTTAACTTTTAAATATTTAAAACGCTCGGCGAGCCTCGCGTTTTAAATTTGAAAATTTAACTGTCATTGACTGTCTCGAGTGGATAAATATCGTATCACACTCGATGCAGTGGTAGAATCTATATATCTCAGCTATTTCTCAAGTATCAAATAATGTTTGTACCGTAATGTTTCTGCTATCCAATCCTACCACTTTCAAAAGTTATTTCCAATTTATTTTTTTTAAAGATTCAATGTCTGAGATTATGCACATACACTGTCCCATGTTAGGGGAGAGTTTTGTGCCAGCTAACATGTTTAACCCGCCACATTCTGTATGTACCTGTCCATAGTGAGGACCCAGAAATTTGGTGATTGTTGATTGTTGCTGTATATCATATTTATTTTTCATAATTGTTTTGTACATAAATCAGGCTGCTTTAGTTTTATTGTTTTACATTTGTCATTTCGTGGTCGTTTATATCTTACTGTGCAGTATAGGTTTTGCTAATTGTTGCAGGCTGCATGGAGGAATATTCTTTTCAGAATAATAATTTCAATTATGGTGTCCAACAGTGGTGTATGGTTTAATTCCACTATGTTCTAGAGTTTGAATATGCCATATTAGCGCTTTTAGTTGGATCAGCTGGTGCCACTATGCACAATTATCAAATCATACCTGAAACTATCTGAAATGGTGTAATTTTCTTGTATACTAGTATTACAAGAAATGCTGATGTTGTTATAATGGCCTAGCAATGATGCAACATATATTTTTGAAGGCTGTACGGTTGCCTGCAATTGCTTACATCCACTTCATTTGAATTTTGGTGGATAGTTGTCTCATTGGCAATCATACCACATCTCCTTATTTTTATAATAATTACACATGTCTAATCTATAATAAGCTATTAACACAACGTAATGTTTTGCCTATTTGTTATTTTGATAATGCAAATGTTACACTTAAAATAGTAATACTTTAACATGTAAGTGATATTCAAAGTCAATGAACCATGACTGAAGGTACAAGGCTAAACAATCTCTATGGAAATGAAAGGTGCCAATGCTTGTTCAACTGCAAACCAAATAACATTGACTTTTCATAAGTCGTTCCCTTTAAACAAACCTTAACACAAATTCAATTTCTAAGTCAATGAACCATAATGAGGGGGTGGGGTTATATAATATCCATTGAAATGAAACTTTTGAATACCAATACGTTCGCATAACAAATAGCTTTGACTTAAGATTACTGGTAATTTTAAACTGACATAATCATAATAATCACAAACTCATTCATGTAAACTAAGTAAAAGTTTCAAAGTCAATAGATCATGCATATGACTGAGGGGTGAGGACCAAATATCCTCTATGGAAATGAGACGTACTAATGCTTCTACACCTACATGCCAATTATCATTGACCTACCACTATTGGTTTCCCTAATACTAACCTAATCGAAAACTAATAAATGAAATTTCAAAGTAACATAAGTTTTCAAGTAAAAAGAGCATGATTGAGGGGGCGGGGCCAAATAATCTCAATGGAAATTAGAAATGAAAAAGTTTATACAACTGCACACCAAATATCATTGACCTACCACTAGTGGTTCCCCCTAAACTGACCTAATCACAAACATATACATGTAAACTATGCAAAGTGTCAAAGTCAATAGACCATGACTAAGGGAGTGGGGCCAAATATTCTCTATGGTAATGAGATGTGCCTATGCTAACACAACTACTTACAAAATGTCATTGACCTACCAGAAACCAGACCTTATCACAAAATCACAAACTAATACATTGTTGATTCCGCCAAAACAGCATGCCTATATATATATATATGTCTCACTTTTTGACTCTGTCAAGGCAAGACAAAAATTGCAACAAAATTAATACAAATATTTTGTCCATCTTTTTTTAATATTCTTCATTTCTTAGATATATCAATGCTGCGTTCACACATAATTCGAATTCGATTCACATTATTAACTGATTTGAATTAGTTTAATACGCATTCGAAACGTTTAATGTCCAAAAGTAAATTCTACTTGGAATTGCAATACACGTCAAAATCGCTTTACTGTGAATGCAGGGGTTAAAATTAACATTTGGTACTGGACAGTCCAGGACCTTTGACACTCCAAACTGAAAGGTCCACAACCTAAATTCCAGGTCCTGCTTTTACTTGAAATAGTTCATAACTCAGTAAGATACTTTAATGTGCTTTTGGTGTTAAGTTAGCTTGTTTCATTGTCAGTGTCACTGTCGTTTAACTTGTTTAATAATAAATGTAATTGTCTTGTATATTAATTTATGAATTCAAATAATCTTTTTTTTTGTATTAGGAAGGCTGAGGGAGGCTGAGGGTATCACTGTGGGTGTGTGTTCCTCTGTGAAAATAAAGTAAGAAACTTCCAGATTTTTATAGGCCCTTCAAAATTGAGAAGAAATTACCTCATGGAATTGTAGTAATATGTTTAAACAATAAAAACATCTACATGTAATATCAATATTTATTAATGATAAGGAAAATACTGTCACATTTTATTGGTTTTTGACATGAAAATTTGTGAACTAAAAGTAATTTTGAGTTTCTGTATAAAATATTTCCTGCTTTTTCTTTCTTTTCAATATATCTTTGGTTTTCAATTCTAGAGTTTATATTTCATCATGATAGATGTATTTTGTCTCATGCCTGGAATTATTATATTTTTATTGTATTTGATCGGCAAACCCGGATTTTCCCTTATCCTCCCCCGGAATTAGATCCGGTATTATAATTGTCTTCATTTCCGGTTTATGGCATCCATTGTTTTTCGATGTTGTTTTTGTCAGTCAGATACGATTTACTCGGATTTACACATAACATGTTGGCGATTTTCGGTATAAAGCTAGCGGTTGAACAAAATGATTATTATCAGAAATCACCAAATTTTAAACGTCCTTGATTTACGTATTGTCGACGAAGTTAAAATTACCGCCAACTGAGACTTCAACTCCGTGTCATATTAGTCACAGCCGTTATACAATATTCCTGCGCTTTGTGCCATTTGGCAACTGTAAACCACTTGTAATTAGAGATTTTCGGCGATGAAATAATTCATGCAATTGTTCTTTGACATCTTGGCCAAAAGCACAGGGGATAATAAACTACATAAGGATTTCTATTGAGCACTACTTCCTATGTGCAACTTCAAAACTTTTGGGTGGTTCGACGATCATTTAAGGTTTTTCTGGTCATATTTTTTGTATTCCAGAATTAAAAGTATGAAAAAAGTGTTCAATTAGTTATAAATAACATAATAGCCAGCCAGATAATAACAATGGCACATATTTCAGCATTTATTGGGTAGAACACAAATCAAGGATGCTCGCATAAAGCAGCTTAACTGCTTAAAAATGAAAAAGAATATTTTCAAAATTTTGCCTTGGATACTGTAGTTTGGTCATTAAGAAGCTTTGAATATTCTGTCTCAATTTCACAAAATCCCATGTCTGTTTGACAAAGTTATCGATGTTCAAAAAAAATTTAACCACAGACTGAACCTAAATTTTAGGACAGCGATGCCGCCTCTGGCAGAATCTAGGATCACTGTCTCGCTTTCGTGAAATAAATTTGCAAGCTTGACAAAAAGCAGAACATTTATTTCAGATATTGAAATTCTAAGCAATAATCAGTCAAGGGTGTAACTTGAATAAGTTATTAGAGAAAAATAACATACATGTGTTATTACGGATACTTTCTCTTAATCTGTAGTAACATATGTTTGTTATCAGTTAAATGTACCATAATAATTTTTATTTTCAGTGGGCACTTGGGAATTCTTGAAACTTGCGCAGTAACTTAATACAGATTAAACTAATTTTCCAATTCAATTAATACATTTTTGATCAACCATGGTAAATCAATGAGACAAGGCTTTTAAGTGATAACTTAGCTGTAATAACAAGGCATAGTTATTACAGGCATTTAACTTATTACATGAGACACTTGGGAATGACTAGGAAGCTTGCGCAGAACCTCATTACATGCTTCTTATCATTATTTATTACAATAAATTAAAATACATTGTGATATATATAGGAGAAAAGGCTTTGAAGAGATGTAGAGAAGCTGTAATAACACCCTTTAGTTATTACAGGCATATTTTTTCTGTAATAACACGGGTGTGTTATGCATGATTGGCAAACTATGGGCTGTTATATCTTTCTTAAGTTTAATGTACATAAAGACAATTATAATATCAATAGAAATAGTACACAATTTAATAAAATAGAGGATGTATAATGTCCCTTTGAAACATGTAACATACATATGTTATCACAGATTTTTGATTTTTTAGCCCTCAATAACAAATGTATGTTATTTTTCTCTAATAACTTATTTAAGTTAGACCCTTGACTGATTATAAATACTTATATGCTGTTATGGTCCTACATATTTTTGTGTGCTCAATATTTTGGCATTACACAAAGTCATGCTTTCTTAGACTGTTTGAAATGACAAATGTTTTGTTGTTACATTAATTGATTAAATCTGTCGAAGGTGAACTGATAGATATTTTAGTTTGGGAAAACATAATTTTTGCATCTTTTATTATTTTGTTATTTCTTTTTAAGTGCTTGTTGATGAGTCCAGCCCTTTCTGGCTGATTCTGTCATTTGGTTCTTATGTTTGGTGCTGTCTGCCATACTGTGTGTAGTTTTATTTTTTTCATTGGTTCACATTTTTTCATCCTTATTCAAGTTACATGTATAGCCATAATATGTTACTTTATGGTATGTATTTTGATCATTGTTTATGGCTGTACAGTGACCAGCAAATGTTTACATCTTCGTCCTATGGTTTTTTATTTGATAGTTGTCACATTGAGAATCATACATGTACCTCATCTCCTTATACATGTTATATCTATATGCTGGTTCATAAAAAAAGCTTAAAAGGAAATTATTCAATTGTTATACATGTATGTTTGAAAACTCATTCCTATAATGCAAAAACAATAATCGATTGATTTTTCTTGCTTATTTTAATGTTCAGAGGCAAATATTTTACAATGTATGCATATTTAAGACGAGAACAACTTTTAAATATACAATTCATAATATAAGCAAATGCTATAATTATTTGAACTTCTGACATCTCATGCGTGTGTGTGTGTGGAGCAGAAGAAGGAGAACAGGATAAGGATTCCTTGATGCATACTTGACATCAGAAAGACATAAATAAACAACAGTATACATGCCGAAACATGTACAATTACACTTGAAAAAGGTTTAAATAGATAACATTAAATTATTTAAATTAACTGCAATTCTACAGATGAACTTACTTTGATACCAGTTCTTTTTGCCGGACATCCGCATCTACATGTACACCAGTGATTCTAATACTGCACTTTCCTTTCATTTGGTAACCATGGTAATAAGCTAAAATTGTAAATCTTAATTTAATCCAGAATTCCAGACAAAAACTAGATCATTTTTGTAGATGAAGTATGAACTGATGCTCAGAGTCACTAATTTATATTTTTACTTTTGATTGAATGGAAAAAATGTGTAAGCAAACAACAACGGTCGTATAAAAAGATCAACAGTGTAACTAATATTAATAATATATGTATAGCCTAAGCCCGTCTTAGTATAGTATGAACTTTTTTCCAATATAAAATCATCTATTCTGCTGTCTACAGTTTAAAATAAAATGCTCTGCTGGGCGCAGCTTGATACCACCGCAGAGGTCGAACCCTGAACAGTTGGGGCAAGTATGGACACAACATTCAAGCTTGATACAGCACTGAATTTGGATTGTGATTAAATATTTGACACAGCATAGGTTTCTGACACAGAATGAATATGGTCTAAGAACTTAAATTTTTTTAATTTACCTATTCAAACCATATCATTATTATTTGCTTTTATATATAAATCCGAAATAACCAATTTAAAATGGAAAATTTTAAAGAAAAAAAAAAGGAAAAAGGGGAAAAAAAAATCCCTCCCCCAAATTTTTTGAACCCCCTTATGATTCATCACCCCCAAACTCAATCCCAGCCTTCCCTTTGTGGTATGGTACCTTGCAGTACAATTTCAGAGAGATCCATACACTTGAACACAAGTTATTGTCTGGAAACTAGAAAAATGCTTGTTTTTTAGGCCCCTTTTTGGTCCCAAATTCCTAAACGTTTAGGGCAATTACCCCCAAACTCAAACCCAGCTTTCCCTTTGTCATATGGAACCTTGTAGTACAATTTCATAAAGATCCATACACTTACACACAAGTTATTGTCCTGAAACTAGAAAAATGCTTGTTTTTAGGCCAGTTTTTGGTCCCAAATTCCTAAACGTTTAGGGCAATTACCCCCAAACTCAAACCCAGCTTTCCCTTTGTGATATGGAACCTTGTAGTACAATTTCATAAAAATCCATACACTTACACACAAGTTATTGTCCGGAAACTAGAAATATTCTTGTTTTCTGCCCCTTTTTGGCCCCTAATTCCTAAAATTTTGAGGCAATTACCCCCAAAATCAATCCCAGCCTTTCCTTTGTGGTATGGTACCTTGAAGTGCAATTTCAGAGATCCATACACTTGAACACAAGTTATTGTCTGGAAACTAGAAAAATGCTAATTTTTTGCCCCTGTTTCCTAAACATTTTGGGCAATTACCCCAAAACTCTATTCCAGCTTTCCCTTTGTGATATGGAACCTTGTAGTACAATTTCAGAAAGATCCATACACTTACACACAAGTTATTGTCATGAAACTAGAAAAATGCTTGTTTTTGCCCCTTTTTTTGGCCCCTAATTCCTAAAATTTTGAGGCAATTACCCCCAAAATCAATCCCAGCATTCCCTTTGTGATATGGAACCTTGTGATACAATGTCAGAGAGATCCATACACTAACACACAAGTTATGTCTGGAAATTACAAAAATGCATATTTTTGGCCCCTTTTTGGCCCCTAATTCCTTAACTGTTGGTACCATAACCCCAAAAATCAATCCCAACCTTCCTTTTGTGGTATTGAACCTTATGGTAAAATTTCATAGAGATCCATTCTCTTAACTAAAGGTAGAGTGCGAAAACCAATGTGTCTTCTGACGACGACGACGCCGACGTCATACTAATATACGACTGCAAAATTTGTTTGCGGTCGTATAAAAAACAACATTTAGGCATTAACTCTTGATGTTTATTAAATCTTGATTTCCTGTTACATATTTTGTTTAAATACACCATTTGTAGGCATGTTGTGGAATCTCAATAAATACTTATGATTGCAATGTACGTTTAATCGTTGTTGTAGTATGAAATCTATACAATAACGTCATTCACTACAGCATTAGGGTTACAACGTTACCATAGTTCAATGTTAGTACTTCGCGTATACTATTTTCAGACAAGGCAATATTAACTCATGAACATAATATGCTGTCATTTGTGTTACCATCCATTCTTCATGCATTTAATAAAAGAACAGCGCTTCAATGTACCTCACAATTGATGGATATATAAAATTTGCTGTCAAAAAGCAAAAAATATGTATGTTCTTTTAACCTTTTTCATAAATTATAAATAATCTAAAAGAAATGAAGACATGTGTGGGATTGCTTGCAATGCAGTTTTTCTTACAATATCTATTTCCAAGAGGTATTACTACTGTAAACATATTTGATCAGCAGTTATTTTCTAACTCATAAAACTAAAAGACCATGCTGGTATAGACCTATGGTATGAATTACAAAAATATCTGACAAAAAAATGCAACCATAACAGTGCTTTACTGGTTATCTTCCATAGAATTTACATTTCAAAATGAAGTAATTCCTGTATAAATAATTTATCCAAGACATTACTGGTATATAATAAACTTTTGGTATACATTATTATATGAATAAACTTTAGACATAGAAGTATGTCTTCTCTGTATGAAATCCTGTTAATTGATTTCAAATGTTGATATTCAAATGACAATGCTTAAACATCCAAAGTCACACACCATCCCTGACTTGACAAAGTTTCAAAATCAATAGATCATGACTGAGGGCTGGGCAAAATAAAAACAAGGGATATGAAATGTGCTAGTACTCTGACATATACAACTGCATACCAAATATCAATGATTTATCATTATTGGTTCACTCAAACTGACCTAATCAGAAACTTTTCACATTTAAGTTAAGTTAAAATATCAAAGTCAATCAACCATGACTGAGGGATTTGGACCATATAATCTCAATGGAAATGGAAATGAGAAGTGGATATCCTACTTCTACTGCAAAAAATATTATTGACTTATTTAACCATAACACGGCCATAAGCTATTGTTTGGTTCCTCTGTAACTGACCTAATCTCAATTTTTAACAAATTGTTTATGACTTCGCCTCTGTTACAGCATGCCCAAGACTCACCTTCATGACTGTTGTTGCAAGACAAAAAAAGAACCAGCAATGAAGTGTTAACAGAGCTTCCAACCCTATTTTCTATAAAATTGACCTGTAAAAAAAAAAATTTGTCACTGCTTATAGACATGATAGAAATAGCCCACAACAAGAATCAAAACTTTCAACTCTATCATGTCTATGACCTCAAAACTTGCAACATGTATACAGAGTCTGCCAACAACAAAATATTTAAACAAAGTTATCCTCTTCATTACATACCTCTCATCACAAAATTATTCGTTGACTACTGCTCCTTTTATGCACATAAATCAATATGACAATCTATGAATCCATTATATAATCTAGAAAGCAAGGCCTCAAATGAATTCTGTTCTGTTGAAGTACATGTACAAAATGTACTTTCATTCAAAATGCTAAAAGAAATAATGTATAACATGTTCAAATGTATAATAGAATGAAGTTACAATATATCTGCCAAATTGGCTTAAATATTTTTATATGGCAAAATTGGCTTACATTTGTATTTTGATCTTTTAAAACAAGAACAACAGATCTAGACTTGCCCTGTTTCTTGTTGCTGTATATCATATTTGTTTATTTGTTCCTTGTTTTGTTTATAAATCATTAGCAGTCTGTTAGTTTCCTCATTTGCATTATTTTACATTTGTCATTTCCATTAAATGTCTTTTATAGCTGACTTTCTGGTATGGGCTTTGTTCATTGTTGAAGTCATCTTGTACCATAACTTATACTTGTTAACTTCTATGTCATTTGATCTCTTGTGGAGAATTTGACTCTTCTCATTGGCAATCTTACCACATCTTCTTATTTTTATATTCACATTTAAGTAGATGTAAAGTAGACCATTCATGCACTCTAGGGTCCACTTCTTATATGTACAAGGTGATAAGACCTGTCGCTGTAATAGCCTGGGTCATATTTTTCAGCTTAAAAATATGTGAATAGGTGTGGAAAACTATCAGAAGTATAATACATGTACAAAAATGTATGATAAGGCTGAGAATTACTAGATGTTTATTGTTATAGTACTCAGTAATAGTAGTCTCAGACTCAGGATAATTAAGGCTTATTGTACTTGTCATATGATGGGGGGTAGGAGGGGTCCTGATCCCGAAATCCTGGGCTTAAAAACATGGAATCCAGAGGTCCTGAATTTAAAAAAAATTAAATCCTGACATCCCGAAATCCCGAGCTTAAAAACACCCGATCCTGGAGTCCCGATAAAGGTCCTACCCCCCCCCCCCTCATATGCAAAGCCCTGTAATTTTCTTACATTTGTGTAGTTGCAAGTCTCGTTTTGCCTTAAGTTAACATAAAATGAGGAATTTGAGCCTCAGCTTTGAGCTTTAATCAAATGTGATGATTTTCTCGGTATGCCGGAATGTGATTCTTGTCCACTCCTGCATGTCCTGGAATCACTCATAATTAAAATTGGGAAAAGGTTACATGTACATTATTACCTACACTATGTATGAAAAGGTATATACATTTTTTAAATCTAAATTATATGAAAAGGGGGGGAGTAATTGATCCCTCCAGGGGCACCCCTATCTACTAAGTGTAAAATAGCTATTAATTGCTAGAGAGATAATAAAGTCGTCTACAGTTTCATGGTTTTAAAACAACTAAAAAAAAAATACAAATACCACACATGTATCATAAGATATACAGGTCTGCATCAGTTAAAGTAATTAAGTTCTGTTGTGACATTAGATAAACAATTTCAATACATTACATCAAGTATATGATGTCCCCCCCCTTGTATACACCTTATCGCTATTTGTCCGCCATTACTGGACATCACAAAAGTTCCCGTAAAATTTTGACGTCATAATAGAAAATATCTGACGCCACAATGGAAAAGTGATTGTTGTATGACGTCAAAAGTTCAAGCGGGACAGATTCTCGGGTCAAGCGGGAATAGCGATAAGGTGTATATGATGCCCCCCTTTTCCCAAGTTTGTCTTATTGTCTAAAGGGCTTACAAATTATATGGTTATTTGGGATGTATTTGTGTCTAAATCTTGTAATATCCTCATTATGAAATATAAATAGATAATGAAACGGATTACCCAATGCAATTATATTTATATTACAATATGGGGGGGTTCCAATATCGTTCTCAGGTTTACAAATATCTAGTCAAATAGTTTTTCGTGAAAAATAAAGCACACACATCTTCCTGCTTTAATCCAATAATTAAACAAAATGTGCATAATAATATTTACCTTTCGTTGCGCTTTTGGGGTACGTAAAATTATCCATCAAAACAAAAACACTTTGACTTTCGTTGCGTTGACTTTCGTTTCATAAATTTTCTATGTTTCGTTCCCTGGTTTCTTCCAGTTAATCGACAAGTCACCCATTTCAATTTATCTGTTTATAATAATTTTTTGATTCACCAGTTTGAAAAACCAAAGTTCCTTGTATCATCTATCTCTGTCCATTCTTAAAAACTTTTAAAAAGACAGCAACAGATGATCGCGTGAGCGTCCATGGATTTTGCGTCATAGTATAAAAAACGGTAACGGTGAAAAGATTTCCGGGTTTTCGTGTTCGACGTACCATGCAAGCTTTCGTACATTTACGTATATTTGAGGGTCTGGAATCAAGATGGGGGTTTAAGGATAGAAAATAATGACAAATAGTGCAAAATAAAGAATAGATAATAAAAAAAGCAGAAATATAGAATAAAGAATCATAGAGAATAATGGGATTATTAATAAAAAATAAGAATTGAGAATAAAGAACAAACTAAATAAATGTCACCGGATATATTTATCCATTTTGTTCATTATAAAGCATTTCATATTATTTGTGTTTTCAGTGTTGTATGTTTCCCATTCATATCATATTCATATTTCATATTCTTTATTGATTCTTGACGATTGACGAAAATAGTTTTGCGCTGCGTATTTTGAAATAAACTATAGCTTTGTACGCTATGTTTTGCTTTGCGTACCGAATATTTAAATTAGTACAATAGAAAGGTAAAGCGATTCTTTATTATTATTTAAATGATATATTTTTATATTCAAATAGCATGAGTTATGCATGAGCTCAAAGCGCAGCAATACTAACCATATATATATTAATACAATTTCACTTTTCGAGTTAGTCACTGGTCATTATTACAATCGGGGAGGCGGCAGACTAAAGTCACCGCTGCAGGTACTTGTAAATTTATTTATTCTTTTAGCTATGTTTAAAAGGTTTCAATTAAAGTAAAGTTACTTTAGTATTTCATATATAGAATTCAGTATGGCTTGAAAGTCGCATTTTGGTATGTAAGTTAAAGTCAGAATAAAGCTCCGTTGCATGCAAATATTTCAGTCATATATATTGTTCATATTTATTGGAACATAATTGTAAACTTGGTTTACAATTTGTTTACTTGCAGATTATATAATAAAGTATATATAAATTGGACGACTCATTTAATGCAGAAATGGCCCACACGCATTACCACGACAAGTTTATGGGTTTATGGTGACTTATTCCTCATCCCAAGTCGATGTATTATTGGTGTCCCATTTTTCCTGCGACATTTTGGAGGTTCCACCGAGATGGTCCAACTTTATATGGTTTTGACAACGTAGATTTCTACATTTTATAACTAGAATGATCTTGTGAAGTCCCGGTCCGTCATAACCAGTATTTGGCGTTTGCCGTTTATAATATTATACAGTCAAGTTCAAGAAATTAGTTCCGGAACAACGTACCGCTACTTCATGGTGAGACAACAACCATTTGTCAACTTTGATGTCAGCAACTGCTTTATATATTGTGAATTTACGACTGTGAAACCCTGATGTTTGAAAGGTATATTTGAAATTCATATTTCTTATAATGCGCATATCTACCGGGATACTCATACTACATCTTGTAAATATGTTTGATGTTATTCATTATTAGTGAAAGTCAATTTACAAATTTCAACTGAAACATGCACGGTCAGCATACCTGTGAAGGTGAATGTGTATTGCTTTATCACGTGACAACCTAGACAACTGAAGGAATTTAATCGATCAACGTTCCGCACGGATGGAGAATTTTACAACTGTTGCCGGTGAACTGTAGTAGTATTTATTTGACATTCATTTATGAAAACAAATGTTATAAATATTTATTGATTTAAAAATTGTGTTTTATTGTTTGAATATATTTTATCATCTTTACTGTATTTTACAGATTTGATTATTGTTTGTGCTTGAATAGAAGCACGCACCTGATTTAACAAGTTACGCACTAATAGTTACAGCAGCGACTTAAGAAAGCGACTTGTATTGACACAGACATATGAGTAAGTTCATCATAATTACATCATTTTCAATAATAACCGTGGCTGGCGTGGCCGTGGCTATACAGGAAACCAACAAAACCAGAATTATAATTCTCAGACGAGGGGTTTAAACGGGTAAAGGTCTCGGTTGAGGGACAAACCAGAGACTTATATAGGCCTGAGAATGTGCCTAGTCCCAAACTTGTTGATACTCGTACGCAGAGCATTCTGACTCAACGTATGATTGGTTTAGCAAATGAATCTTTTATTTACATTAATAATACAAAGTGTAAGGCTTTGATTGATACAGGGTCCATGATATCAACAATATCTGAAGGTATGTTAAATGAGTTAACACCTCCACCTGAATTGAAAAGTTTAGATGACTTTAGCTTATCAATTATTGTGGCAGGAGGTACCACTTTACCGTATTTAGGTTACATAGAAGCTAGTATAAAGGTTGATTTTGTAGAGCAAGATTTTACGATACCATTGTTGGTTGTCTCTCTTACTGATTATAACAAAAATGTACCCATTATTATTGGTACAAATGTAATCAGATTGTTAGATTCATGTTCAATGGTTGGTAGACAGCAAACTAACATAGACAAGATCCCAAGAGAGTGGGATATTGCTTTTAATTCTATCAAAGATGAAGCAATAGGTCAAGTTTACTCTACAAATAAAAATCCCATCAAGATCAAACCTTTATCTGTCTTAAATGTATCTGGTTTAGCAAGGTCGAAGAAACCAGAAGCATGTACAGTAGTGACTGAGAGTCTGTCAGATGACTTGTCAGATGTGTCAGTATGCCCACGGGTAGTAAACGTTAAGGGGTCAACTTGTCGGGTCCCAGTTAGAATATTTAACATGACTGCCAAAGCTATGGTCATAACACCTAAAACACACTTGTGTTCTCTGAATGAGGTTAAGGTTGTTCGTCATGTTGATTTTCAAAGTGCTGAAAGCGCTGTTGAGGATGAGAAAAGTATTTTGTCTGATCAGGAGTTGTCATCTCTAGGAATTAACTTAGAGAATTTCGATGTTCCTGATGACACTAAACTTAGATTGAAAGGTTTAGTTAGTAAGTATAGGTCTATTTTCTCCCAAGGACCCACTGACATTGGGCTCACAGATCTGATGGAGCACGAGATCCAGTTATCAGATGATAAACCCTTTAGACAACCTTACAGGCGTATTCCACCAGCATTGTTCGATGAGGTAAGAGAACATGTACGTGAAATGTTGGATGCGGGCTGTATAAGGGAGTCAAACAGTCCTTACGCTAGTAACGCTGTTCTCGTTCGGAAGAAGGACAGTTCTCTGAGGTTCTGTTTAGATTTTAGATCTTTAAATAAGAAGACAATTCGTGACAGTTATTCTTTGCCTCGCATTGACGAGACAATTGATTGTCTAGCTGGGGCTAAATACTTTACACGACTGGACCTTCGGTCGGCATATTGGCAAATGGGCATTAAAGAGTCAGACAAGCATAAGACCGCGTTTTCGTTAGGTCCTTTGAGGTTCTATGAGTTTAATAGGCTCCCATTTGGTCTGACAAACGCAGGAGCATCGTTTCAGAGATTGATGGAAAGATGCATGGGAGAAGCTCATTTACGTGAATGCTTTGTATTTTTAGATGATATTGTGGTGTTTTCACGTAGCATAGATGACCATTTTGCTAGGCTTGAGTCTGTTTTTAGTCGTCTTAAACACCACGGCTTAAAACTAAAAGGTAGCAAGTGTGAATTTGTTAAGAAGGAGATTAAATATCTTGGTTTTATAGTGTCCGCCGATGGTATCAAAACCGACCCAGAGAAAGTTATAGCAGTTCAAAATTGGCCAGCTATAAAGAACATTAAGGACCTTCGTAGGTTTATAGGTTTCACTTCCTATTACAGGAAATTCATTAGCGACTATGCTAAGATTGCAAAGCCTCTAAATGACCTATTTCTTGGACACCCTACGAACAAGAAAAACCTTGGGTCTAAACGGAAGAAGTCTAGTAAGCCTAGTCCTTGGAAATGGGGTCCCGAGGAACAGAATGCTGTTGATCTGATTATTGAAAAGTTGACAAACCCACCAGTTCTTGCATATGCAGATTTTTCATAACTTTCATTGTAAACGTTGATGCAAGTGGTACCGGTTTAGGTGCCGTCTTGTATCAAGAACAGGAGGGTCAAGAACGGTGATAGGTCACGCTAGTCGTAACCTACGTGGCCCAGAGAAATTATATCCAGCCCATAAAAGAGAATTTTTGGCGCTTAAATGGGCTGTTACTGATAAGTTTCATGATTATCTCTTTGGTAGCAAATTTACTGTTAGAACGGATAATAATCCACTTACGTACGTTCTCGGTAAAGCTAAATTAGATGCTACCGGCCATAGATGGGTTGCTGCATTGTCAAACTATGATTTCAGCATTGTGTATAGAACAGGCAAGTCAAATATTGACGCTGACGCTCTTTCTAGACTTCCGTCCGATTGTAAAGAAGTTTTTAGTGACGTAGTTCAGGCTATTTGTAAATCTATAGTATTAACTCCAGATACAAACCCTGCTATTGAAACTATATGTTTGTCACATGATATTCAGTTTATAGACAGCGATAGTGAGATTATGACCGATACATCCAAATTCGCTGATATAGATTGGATGTATGAGCAGAGACAAGATTCATGCATAAGTAGAGTTATTGATTTAGTTACAACCGGTCATAGACTCACTAAGCGTCAGATGTCTCATGAGACGGATCTTGTCCGAAGATTATTGAGAGAATGGGAAAAACTGTCTCTGAAAGATAAGGTTTTATATAGGAAAAGCTACATTAATCATGAAGCTGTGTTTCAACTAGTATTACCTTTTATTTACCATGAACTAGTACTGACTGCTCTGCACGACGATGTAGGTCACCAGGGGCGCGATCGTACTTTATCACTTGTGAAATCAAGATATTTTTGGCCAGGTATTGATAGAGACGTAGAGAGGAAAGTTTCGAACTGTCAGAACTGCATACTCAGAAAGTCGAAGTGCAGGAATTCTGCATCATTGGTAAATATATGTTCTTCCTACCCTTTGGAGCTCATTTGTATAGATTTTCTAACTCTTGAGCAGTCAAAGGGAGGATATGAGAATATTTTGGTAATTACGGATCATTTTACGAGGTACGCTCAGGCTATACCTACGAAAAATCAGTCCGCTAAAACTACAGCTAAAGCATTATGGGAAAATTTTATTCAGCACTATTCTTTTCCATCTCGATTTCACAGTGATCAGGGACGAAATTTTGAGGGTAAGGTTATCCAGGAACTGTGTAGATTAGCAGGCATAAAAAAATCTCGCACTACTCCGTATCACCCGCAAGGGAATGGTCAGTGCGAGCGTTTTAACCAGACTTTATTAAACATGTTGGGTACACGTGATGATGAAAAGAAATCCAATTGGAAAGTGTATGTTGCGCCGTTAGTACATGCCTATAATGCAACAAAACACGATACAACTGGATACAGCCCTCATTATCTGATGTTTGGTTGGCACCCGCGGCTTGCCATTGATGCTTTTATAGGTAACCCAAACCAGTCTGTTACAAAAGATCACTCTGCATACGTGAGTGACTTGAAAAAACGACTGCAGTTTGCCTATAAAACAGCTGAAAAATCAGCCGAAATGACTGGGAGACGTCATAAAACGCGATATGATTTGAAAGTCAGACAGTCAGTGCTGGAGCCTGGTGATAGAGTTCTACTTAAAAATGTAGCGTCTAGAGGGAAGCATAAATTAGAAAATAAATGGGGTAAACAACCTTATGTTATAGTTTCAAAACCCGACTCTGATATACCGGTTTATATCATCAGACAGGAACACGGTCGAGGCCGCAAGACAGTACATAGGAATATGTTACTTCCCATTACTTCCATTCCCATTTTAAACCCTCAGTGTATTGATAACTCTCAGGGTAAGAGAAATGTAGTTTCAAAGAAGAAAGATTGTCCGTCTGTATTAGTAGACAAAGTTTAAGACTCTGATAAAACAGTGGACGAAATCACTACTGACGACCAAGTTGGTTCAAATGCTTCATCTGATAATTCTGATTCTGATTCAGAAGAAGAGTTTTTAGTTCACGAATGCCCGAGGCGTCGAGTAGATATAGTACCGCCTCTTAACCCTTTAGCGGATGAATTTCATCCGGGCATTTTGAATCTAGATGAAGTAAGTCAGCGATCTAGTAGTCCTGACAGTAGTATTGAACAATCTGATGGTCAGAGGTCACTGAGTATTTTAGGTGTATCTGAGTTTAGCAACCCAGTCCCCGTCAGTAGTGAATCAGAAACCAGTTCTGATAATCAAGCGTCAAGCTTATCCGATAGTCATGCGCCGAGCGCTTTAGATTATGTCCAACCAGAGTCTGAAATTCAAGTGCGGCGGTCGAGTAGACAAGTGAAACCGCCAGTCCGTTTTCAAGATTATGTTAGATACTAGTATTTTAATGTTTTAATTTTTTGAATATTTTTTTTATTGATATTTGGAATTTAATTTTATATCTATTTAGTTTCATTTTTGTTTGTTTCACAGAAATGAATCAGCATACATATATTTACACGTCTAGTAGAGGAAAAGTTCTAGAAGGCAAAGTTCGTTGTAAAACGTTACGTGTAGTGCCTGGAGGGAAATTGGAAACTTTGTGCAAATATGCATATGATGATCTTAAAGATATAGACGGTCTGAAAATCGTGTATTTCATAGCTGGAATACCGGATATTTGTTCTTTAGAAAGAAATCGTAGATCAAATTATGAGGAATCATTTCTTAAAAGAACTGACAATGGTTGTTTTGATCATGCATTGAGGCTAAAGAATACTATAGTAAATACAGAAACTAAATTAAAAAGTATAAATTGTAAGGTAGTATTTGCTACTATTACAACTATGAGTTTCTGTCTTTGGAATTTACATAGATTGTCTATTGGAAAAACAAGTCATTTAAAGTATGAGAATGCATACGATGGGATGCAGCTAGAACTTAACTCTATTATACAGGATGTAAATAATTTTATTACAGAATTTAATCATACAAATCATGTTATCACTCCATTTTTTTCATTCTCCTGTACATAAATGTAAGAGTGGGAAATTTAGATATTTGTATAACAGATTAGTGGATGGGGTACATCCTACATTTGATTTGGCAAGGATTTGGATTGATCGTTTGTCAACGGCAATTCAAAGCAATGAGGGAAGATTTTTTTAATTTTATTTGACTTTTTGATATATTTTTTTTTTGTTATTTGTTTGTGAATTCTATTGAAGTGTCTTGAATTTTGATCATTGCTATATGGTATAGAGGCGTTTGCCACATGCTCATCTAGGTTGCCCAAATTTCAAAAGTGTCATATATTATTGTATAAGGTTTGATATATTAGTTTCGATATAGTTTCGAGACGAAACTTTTTGTAGGAGGGGGTGTATGTCACCGGATATATTTATCCATTTTGTTCATTATAAAGCATTTCATATTATTTGTGTTTTCAGTGTTGTATGTTTCCCATTCATATCATATTCATATTTCATATTCTTGATTCTTGACGATTGACGAAAATAGTTTTGCGCTGCGTATTTTGAAATAAACTATAGCTTTGTACACTATGTTTTGCTTTGCGTACCGAATATTTAAATTAGTACAATAGAAAGGTAAAGCGATTCTTTATTATTATTTAAATGATATATATTTATATTCAAATAGCATGAGTTATGCATGAGCTCAAAGCGCGGCAATACTAACCATATATATATTAATACAATTTCACTTTTCGACTTAGTCACTGGTCATTATTACAATCGGGGAGGCGGCAGACTAAAGTCACCGCTGCAGGTACTTGTAAATTTATTTATTCTTTTAGCTATGTTTAAAAGGTTTCAATTAAAGTAAAGTTACTTTAGTATTTCATATATAGAATTCAGTATGGCTTGAAAGCCGCATTTTGGTATGTAAGTTAAAGTCAGAATAAAGCTCCGTTGCATGCAAATATTTCAGTCATATATATTGTTCATATTTATTGGAACATAATTGTAAACTTGGTTTACAATTTGTTTACTTGCAGATTATATAATAAAGTATATATAAATTGGACGACTCATTTAATGCAGAAATGGCCCACACGCATTACCACGACAAGTTTATGGGTTTATGGTGACTTATTCCTCATCCCAAGTCGATGTATTATTGGTGTCCCATTTTTCCTGCGACATAAAGAATATTTATTCATATTATTATTTAATATTTATAACTCATTCACTTATTTTACATTCTGTTCAATTCAAAATTAGATAGCTCTGCTGTGGGGGTGACACTGGCAGGGCTGACCTGCTTTCATCATCATGATCATGTGGGATTTAGTGGGAAGAGTAGAAAGTGAACTTTCCTGTTTGAGAAATACGCTATATAGATAATAAATGAACAAATGTATGTGATAATTAAGTGACAAATTTTGACATTTTCTCAAAACATTTTTTTTTTTTAATGTCCTTTAAAACATATGAAAACATTTGAAAATCATATGTTTTTCATATGTTTACAAACATATGTAAACATATTTTATAAAACATATGAAAACATATGTTTGCTTCCATATGTTTTCATATGTTTCAAAACATATGTAAACATATGTTGGTAAACATATATTTTTCATATGTTTGGGACAAACATATGAAAAACATATGAAAATCATATGTTTTTCATATGTTTTGAAAACATATGAAAAACATATGTTGCAGTTTTTCCTGTGCATATAGGATATACCTGTAATTAGGGGATTCGGGGGTTCAAACCGCGATCGTAACGTGATTGGTGTTGTATTTTTTCTTAGGTTCGGCCGTTTTCGGTATTCGGGCTCCCCATTACCCCTTTAACCGAATCTGTGCACTATAGTCACTATATAGCTTTTGTTTCTCATTTTATAAGCTTTCTTATGATATATAGGATATACCTGTAATAAGGGAATTCAGAGGTTTTCGGTATTCGAGCGCTCCATAACATAGGTATTCTATTTGTTAGTGCTATTATTAGATTTTTCTTGAGGAAAACACCCCTAGTATTTTATAAGAAACTTTCATTACTTGTGTATATTACTTCTTATAGCCTTTTCATATTTTTCTATGTTTTTTTTATGTATAAATGTTTAAATATGTGAGTATATTTAATTGGAAAATGAGATTTTGAACAGAATTATTGGCACTTTGAGACATAATCATTCTTTTGCACTCCCCTGACACAAGGTGTACCGTTTAGCCGGCGGATTTCATTTAGTGTGGACATCCCGATAGGGGATGCGCGGAAACGAATGCTCACTTTAATGTTTTATGAATAAAAGTTGGACCCCACCCCTTGAAATATATGTAACAAATTAAGTGCGACAATTGTACCGTAAGCTTCTAGATATGCATAAAATGTATCATATATATATATATATATATATATATCATTGACCGAAGTTGATTTACGATGCAATTGATAGTGATCAGGTGCAATTTTACTTCAAAATTAAAACATTCTAGATAAAAGGGGCAGGGCTAACAAATATCCTATCTCTTTATAACTTAATACACTATAATACTAGGCCTCAACGTTTTAAGCTGAAAGAATTTTTATCGAATTATAACAATTATTACACAAAACAGACAAACTTATCGATCATACAAATAAGTCTATTCTAAAAGGTTACCAATTCAACACTGTCATTAGATCTTTGAATATTATTTCTGTTGGTAATAATATTGATTTTGTTATCAGTAAATTAAAAGCAAACTAAATATTATTGTTATATAAATATACACTCAGGGCTAGCTGAGGACCACCTCCGGTTGCGGGATTTTCTCGCTGCGTTGAAGACCCATTGGTGGCCTTCGGCTGTTGTCTGCTCTTTGGTCGTATTGTTGTCTCTTTGGCATATTCCCCATTTTTATTCTCAATTTTACTTCCATGGATCTACAATATGTCGATTCCTGTATCTTGGCATTGCACAAGTTCATGTTTTTCTCTGACGGTTTATGACGTCTTTACACTAAATCCATGTTGGATGTGTACTGATTGATACTTTAGTCTTAGATGCATCATTTTTATTAGTGTTATTGGCTTTGAGCTAGCTGTCAGTAACTGCGAGTACTCTCAGATCTGTACTTATTGTCTTTTTGTTGTTGGAATGTACAAGTACCCGGCCACGTTCACTCTATGCGTTTGTTATATGTATTTCTATTTGTATCCATCTGATGAGTAAAGCCTTTTACAACTGATTTTTATAGTTCGTTCATATGTTGTACTGTTACACCACTGTCCCAGGTTATGGGAGGGTTGAGATCCCGCTAACATGTTTAAACCCGCAACACTCTGTATGTATGTGCCTGTCCCAAGTCAGGAGCCTGAAATTCAGTGGTTGTCGTTTTTTGCTGTGTTACATATTTGTTTTTCGTTCATTTTTTTGTACAATAATTAGGCAGTTAGTTTTCTCGTTTGAATTGTTTTTACATTTGTGATTTCGGGGCCTTTTATAGCTGACTATGCGGTATGGTCTTTGCTCATTGTTGAAGGCCGTACGGTGGCCTATAACTGTTAATTTCTGTGTCATTTGGTCTCTTGTGGAGAGTTGTCTGATTGGCAATCATACCACATCTTCTTTTTTATATATACAAGTAGATATTAAAGCTATTCAATTTGAATAAACTTGAATAGTGAATAGTGCAAAAAAACACAGTTCACTATTCATGAATTTTGAATAGTGAAAAGTGAAAAGTGAATAGTGAACGTAATTCAGCCCGGTAAATAATCCAAGCATGAACAAATTTACTGGTCTGATGTCTTTCTGTAACGTACAAGTGCAGAAGAAATAATTTGGCAATTGCTCCTTGTTTAATTGATTAAGGACATCAACATAAAATAAAAGTCATTAAAAAATAAAATAAAATCACCCTGCTATTTTTTTTTTTTTTTTTTTTTTTAGGATTTCCTTTTATATTAAAAAATTTCTTTGAACAAAATATGTAATAAATGATAAATTAAATTACCTCGAGCAAAATTTCCGGCGGTCTTTCATACTTGTTCAAAAACTAATTTTCTAAAAAAGCATCAAAGAAAAAAATGACAGCCTTATGCGTTAAAATGTAAAAATGTAATCCCTCAAGATTGATTGGGTCAATTAACCAGGTGATCTGACAGGCATTACACAAAAAAGAGCGTGTGCCACGTTAAAAATGTTAAATTTCTTTATTTCTTCTAATCATCCTTGAACATAATTTCTTTGACAATAAAATTAATCTTCATTTATGTTCTTGGTGCATTTTTTACCCTTTATTCACATCTTTAGTGCAGTGTTTAGTCAAGCTTTATTGGGTGATAACTGGACACAATACACAGAAATCGGCGCGTGTCATGTAAAATGATAATAACTCTTTTGTTTCTAAATATTTTAACTCCAAAACTGAAATTTATGATCTTTATATAAAACTTTATCGTACTAAATGGACTTGGTGCTTATATGACTGTTTATCACGGGCTTAGTGCAGTTTCAGGAGCTAAGTTCACCATGGCGGCCTAAGTGGTGTTTAGACGTACCGTCAATGAGGGAATTTTCGTTAAGTGATAGTATTTCAAAGCAGATTCCAGAATTTTCTCATCATAAATTTCGAAAATGCATGAAGTGGAGTGTTCGGAAACTCCTTTAGCAGTCGTTTTATGAATTATGTGAAACAAGAGGATAACAACTGTAAATTAAAAAATGAGCTGCGTCGGATAGAAATCGACTAATGAAAGTGAATATTAATACACCTGAGTTGATATAAGAACCCTGCAAAACAGACACACAAAAAATCATCTTTTATTTCGTATTTAATTGTTCCAGAATCAATTAAACTCTTATATACAATTACATGTACATGTACACGTATACGACCACTTGCATATTAAGGTCGATTTCTATCCGAAGCAGCTCACATATGTCGCACGATAATTATATGTATACAGGTTTGTCAATACTTTAATATACAATTAGAACAAAATTTATATCTAAAATATCTAGGACGATGCTAATATGATGCTTATGATGAATATCTTTCTAATACGTCTTAGAAAAGTACACAGTTTTGTCAAAGCTGGTACATAACAATTTGAAAATAGCCCTATACATTTTACATGTGATGGATTCTTTGTTATATATGTATGTATGTATGTGTTAATCTTTCTCTTAATGACCTTATTTAATTTATTCGTTAAAACATACAAAGTAATAATGATATTTGTTACCGACTGCATATTAATCAGGCAATGTTTAAAAAATTTACAGACTCTGCATAGAGATTTTCAACCGAAATAGCTTTACAGGTGTATTAATATTCACTGGCAAATGCGATCCTAAGCTAGATGGGAACATTTCTCCATCGAACAACTTCAATAGCAATTTTAAAATTATTTTTTTTATTTCAAATCAAACGAGGCAAGTGCAGTGTTGCTCTACAGAGTTTTTTCTTAAACCACTGACATAAAATTTCTTTGACAATATATCTTGATATAAGATTATTGTGATATAAGCTATTTTAAACTTTAAGAATGACAAAGAAACATTTTTAAGAAATTATCAAACAATCGATAAATTTATATTTTTATTCTCAGATGAAAATATGTACTTTTATACCGCCAAAATCTGCAATGACTTTTTATTGAATAGAAGATGTATCTTATATTGCTAATTTTAATGTTCATAATGTATATACATTTTAGATAGTTTTTCCCCCACTCTTATTATAGTGGCTCTTGTATTTTTTATGATTATGTTTTATTAACTATTTATATGTTTTATAAAATGAAGAGGTGAAACTTAAATAAAATATTGTCTTGTCATGTCTTGTAGCAATTAGAATGACCACTGTCCGATAACCCCCACCCCAAAAAAACATGTCCGACATGGCTAAAAAGAGTACAAGGGTAAAATGCAAGTTTTGGCTCTAATCTTTAAAACCACTTTAGATAGAGAAAATTAGACTGGGTCAAAAATGTTCAGAACAATGCTATCTACCATCTTTCTGTTAACATTCAAAAAGAGGACTTCCTGTAGTAGTTATTGCCCTTAAACATGTTAAATTAAAAACTTTACAAATTTGTTTCGTGTTTGCCTATTATCTTGAAAATCATAGTAGATCGACATAAACCTTATGTAGTAAAAATGATCAGCAAGACAAAATCTACAAAAAAGTCTGGCATGTCTGAGATCGACAGTCGGTATCTAATTGGAGAAATTGCCTTTTAAAGACGATTTTACCATTTATTTTGCGTTTTTGTTTATTATCTTGAAAACTAGAAGATACAGACAGATACTTTTAAAGCAAAAATGATCAGTAAGACCAGATGTACTATTGCACATTGTATTCAAATTAACTTTTATTCAAAAAGAATTCTTGTTTAAAAATATTGAGATTATCATTACATGATTATAGAAACGACAAATTAACATTTAAGAAAGACTTATGATATTATGTTAACTTGTTGTTTTCCAATAACTTTTATTATGATCTTCTATATTTTACATGCTATCGCTTCAAGTCTGTCTGTCTGTCTGTCTGTCTGTCTGACTGTCTGTCTAATAGTCCAACAGATAATAATTTTCAGAACCTACAGAAAACAATGAACTCCTATTTGGATAGCAAATCAACAGTGATGAATGCAAACGTATGATTGCGTTTAAGACCTGTTGAAAGCATATTTCCGACTTGCCCTTACTTTCAATTACGAGCTGGTGGTATACCTAGCCTCAACACCATGTGTTGTTTGAATTTGCTTCTGATTTTTTTCACAGCTTAAGTTTTGGTTTAGATGGTGTCAATGTCTCAGTATAACAACAGGGTTGAGTACAGGTGCCCTGATGAGTTCAAAATGGGTTCTCAACGCAGAGAGAAAATCCCGCACCTGGCGGGTCTCTGCTGACCCCTAAACAATAATGTATACTAGTTCAGCGAAATGGTTGCTACACTAAACTACAGCACATACAAATGAACTTAAATTAAAAAAAAAAACACAAGTTTAACAAGGGCTAGAGGTTCCTGCCTTTGGACAGGCGCCAAGATGCGAAAGGATTACTTATGATTTTTGAGATCTCAACCTGCCCCTATACCTTTAGCAAATGAGGAATAAACAACCACACTGCAAACAACACGGGTAAAACTGAAGTTAAAAGAAGTCAGAGTCCGATGTTAGAATAGGTAACAGAAGAAACTACGGAAATGACAATAATAAACATAAAAGAACAAAGGACCAGTAGCAGTAACTGACATGCAAGCTCCAGGCTTGGAGTACTATTATCAGGAATTTTGTGTTATTGGTAGTAAAATTTGGATTCTTGAACAATGAAATCTGGGTATATTTGGTCAAATAAAATAATACTTTTACTAAGTACTATAACATATAAAATGTATTCTCTTTTCTTATGTTTTGTTCTCAAATAGATTTTTTTCTCCCATATGATCTTTTTCTCGCTTATGCTTTGCTTTAATCTCCAATAGGATTTTTATCCTCCATTAGGATTCTTTTTATCCCTTAGGATTTATTTTCATCCCTTAGGATTTTTTTTATCCCACAGGATATTTTTTCTGTAATGAAATCCCTTAGGATTTTTATTAATCCTATCGGATATTTTTTATCCCACAGGATTATTTTATTAGACAAATATCCTTTAGGATAAAAAACATACTGTAAGAAATGCTTTTATTTATCTTAAGGGATTTTTTTAGTCCTAAGGGAGAAAATATATCCTGTAGGATATTTTTATTTTCCTAAGGGATTATAAATCCCATATGATTTTAATATCCTGTCGGATATTAAAAATATCCTATGGGACTTTGATTTTATCCTATAGGATTTCTCAAAATCCTGTAGGATTTGTAAAAATCCTATGGGAGAAAATAATATCCTACAAGATTTTGTCAATGTTTTCACTCCAGTTGCCGGACCAGGCGAGCTACACACAAAAAAAATTTGTATTGTTTTACATATCCGCAGAGGTACATTATTGCCAAATTTGATGATTCTACCATTAAAAAAAGAGTGGTTCCAATTTGCACTCATTAGAAGTGCAAATTAATCTGATTTCACCTAGATGGCTGTATGCGCCTGATGAAGCTAGTCTGTCTAACAAAATAGTGCGAGAATCTATGAAATGTAACAACATTTTTATAACACTTATTAGTTAATTTCTTAGACATTTTTTTTTATTAGAGCAGAAGAAAAATACACAGGTGTATTTATCATTTAATAAATAAAGGCAACAGTAGTATACCGCTGTTCGAAAGTCATAAATCGATTGACAGAAAACAAATCCGGGTTACAAACTAAAACCGAGGGAAACACATCAACTATAAGAGGAAAACAACTGAACAAGAGAAACACTGAACTGCAACAAAAATAAAAGCCAACATGATAAAGAGATGCAATCAACAAATAAACTTATGTTGCAACTCCTTCATGGAAAGCTGATCTAAGGTGGATAAGGGTCCGTGAACATTTGCTTTATTCTTTTGTTAGTTGTAAACCAAAGTGTTTTCGTTTTTTTAAATCTAATTACTAATAACGAAATACGAATGTATTTAGGTTTTTCTTTTTATATAGCAATGTATTGTGTTTTCATTTTTTGTTTTTGATATCATAAAACAAAAACAAGTTACGATATTCGAATTCAATGTCTCCTTTAAATTATGATAATTTGTACATTTTTATTTTCGATGACTATAACACAAACACACCGAAGTCATCGAAAATATAATTGCCAATAAATACAAAAATTAGAAGATGTGGTTGTTTCATAAAAACATCGAGTTTAATTGAATTGAATACTATGTAAAAGGATAGGACTTATAAATTAATATACGGTGATATATGGAACAAACACTTTCAAATTAAATTATTTTAATCAATAATAATATAAACAATTGTTAAATGCTAGTATTAAATGGATAAACAATTCAAATATAAAGCAGCATAAATTTGATATATGTGTGTTATGATTACCACTCCAAACCAGTAAAAGTCTGAAATGGCCTATATTTGTACTCGACTGTACTGATTTTTACTCGACCAGTCTGAATTGGTCTGAATTTTACATAATATTACTCGACCCAGTCTAAACCATACTCGACTGTACTGATTTGTACTTAACCCTTATCTATGCTATTGAAAATAGTCTGAACTATTACTCGATCAGTCTGAAACAGTCTCAACCCATTCTCGACCTGTACTCGACCAATACTTGACCAGCTCTCGACCTATTTTGTCAGTCTGAACCATACTCGACCAAAGGTCTGAACAATACTCGACCAATCTGAACCATACTCGACCAAATAACCTCTACTTTTTATAATTTTGATTGTTAAAATAACTTTCTTTTTAACTGACAAGCCACTATAAAATAAAAACATATATATAAAAATAGATTTTTACATCCTTACATGATTCTCAGATTTATCAAATCGAGATAGTTAAATTAACTTATTTTAAAGTCTGAGTCTTGTTAAATAGAAAAACTTTGTTTACCTGAAAACCACACATATACAGAGGGTAATAAAACCTTATTAATGTGCTTTTTGTTTGGCATATGTTTTTTTTAAACAAAACTAGATTTTCCTAAATTTCTAAATAAAAAACTACATAGGTTTCATGTTTACATACAACAGTTATATGACTATCTATTTAATGAGGTAACAACAGCCAACAAAATCACTGACATTGTTTAACCTTAATATATCTATTCTTAATATAATTTGGGATATATATATATTTCAAAAAGGGATAAAAAATTAAAGAAATGAATAAAAAATTTCTTCTGATTAGGGGTAAACTATACAGTAATACATCATGCTTTGGGCACACTGATTAAAAAGATAACACCTGGTCAAAGCGTAATACATTTTTAATTACATCTATTGAAAAATACAACATCCTGTAAAACTTAAATCACAAGGCCTTTTGAATTCACTAGACAAGTAATATACGAGTTTACGAAATATAGTTTTCTTTTTACCTGTGAAACACAATTGCACTAAGGTAATTAAACCTTATTAAAGTGCTTCTTGTATGCCAAGTCTTTAAGTTTGACGAAACATATTTAAATTTAATTAAAATAAATTTCTACTGCAACTTTGGAATACATTTCCTTTTTTAAAAGGTTATCAAGGATTGCTACGAAAATTTTATTATTATTATTATTATATTAAACTCTTGGTTTTACAAAACAAAGGTGTCAATGTGAACATTTATTAAGTTGCTTTATATACTATTTTGTATGTAAAAATTCATTTGATGAAAACTTAATTTATTACATATTTTTTTTAATCCAACCAGAAACTATACTTTCTTTGATCATCTTGTTTTATTTTTTTAAATGTGATATACATTGTATATATATATATATGTATGTATAACAGTTCCTAAATTGATGAAATACAATAGATAGATACAAAAAACAGGTCTAGGTTGCTTTAGACTTCGTCGAGTATGGTTCAGACTAGGTCGAGCACGATTCAGACTTGGTCGAGAATGGTTAAGACTATGTCGAGTATGGTTCAGACTCATATAAAATGGTTTAGTACTTGTCGAGTAAACGTCGAGTACAAGTTCAGACTGTTAAGTATGCTTCAGACTACAGTCGAGTAATATCAAGTAAATTTCAGACCAATTCAGACTGGTCGAGTAAAAATCAGTACAGTCGAGTACAGATATAGGCCATTTCAGACTTTTACTGGTTTGTAGTGTAAACTGCATTGATAAGGGAGATTACTACTGGTCTAGCCGATTAACGTAAACTGATCGGTTACCAAATCAATACTATTAGCACCGGAGATAAAGTGGACGTATTATTAGTGAATCTATACAATAAAAGCAACTTTTCATATGGCAAAATGGATCGGTGGCTAATGTCAAGCAGATAATATTACACTCATATTCAGGACGATAATATTTTTATATTGTAAAGATAAATTCCAAATTAACTCTGCAAGCTGACATTGAAAGTCGGATTTCGGTATACTATCTTATAAGTCACCAGGAAACTGTCCACTCTGGCATATTATTATTTCTTGAAAAATATAAAAAGAAGAGGTGTGGTATAATTGCCAATGACACAATTATCCACCAGAAACTTATTGACGTGAATAAAAGCAACAACAGGTCATCGTACCAATTTAAACAATGAGCAGCAAAACCAATACCGTATAGTAAGCGATAAAAGGCCTCGATATGAAAAAATTAAAACAACACAAAAACAACGAGAAAAAAACTAAAGGTACAATTAATGACAAAACATTTTACGACAAGCAAATATGACAGACATGAACCAATCAAAACCCCTGAATAACAAGCTCCGGAGTTAAACAGATCGCAAGCACTTAACCCTGTTCTCAAACTGGAATTGTGTCGTAAAGCACAACAAAAGTAAAATGTAACTGTTAAAATCAGTTGTGAATGGCTGACCTCAATGTATCCGTACAAAGAGCTCAAAACAATTAACATGAAAACAAACGATCGAAACCATTATATTAAAGTACTCGCATTGCTCAAAGCAAACTACAACTAATGAATAATTCATGTTCTGCTAGACTAAAATATCAATCAGTAAATATAAAAGTGTGTACACCTAGACATTTACGCCTATCATACTTTAAAAGTTTGTCCTCTGACTTAAAGTTTTTGAGAAATACCATGAAAAGTTTAAAGTGCCAAAAGAAATACAGGAGCAGATGTAGAATTTTAATTGCAAGCAATGCGGAACTGTCTTGGAAAAGTCTTGTACAATACTTAAGTTCACATTAATCATCAAAATCATCTGAATTAAAAGACGCACTGACAAAGACTATAAATACTAGGGTAGTTGATATATTGTGTGTTTTCTCTTAAGCTTTGAGTGTTCCTTAATGCTAAATCTTAGATATATTGCTACCAATTGTGGTCACTTTGTATTTAGCTCCTCTAGGGTTAACATGTTTTAATCAATATTTTTGAAAAGGATGTTTTTGGTGTCGGTTAACGTTTTGAATGTAATTATTTGCAGGTCTCCACAACGAAATCGTCATTTGTTCGATTTGTGCTGGTGCGTTGGCCTTTGTAATACTTCTGTGCACAGTGTGTCAGCGCCGTTACAAGCAGACTTGCAACTACTTAAGAAAGAACACGACTGATAATAGAAGAAAAACAAATATACCGGAAAATGTACGATCCTTCCGAGGAAACAGAGGGAATATATGAAGTTATAGATGAATCAAATATGATAGATAACTTCGAAAACACAGAAAATATCGATGACCCAGCTACAAAAAATGAAAATGATTGTGTTTTGGATACCAACGGTTACCCTAATCGGTATCGCCTTGTTGAGGAAGATCCAGATATAAATAACTCAAATCAAAGTAAATCTGAAGTTTCGTTAACATCGGGCGCTAATAATCAAGCAACATGGGATTGTGAATAACCTTCAAGATTATACAAGTAAGACTTTATAAGTCTGGTATCTGTGAAGTAGTTTCTCAGGAAAATTTGACGAAAGTATGATTGTTTTAACTTCTTTTTCAACATATATGTTTCTTTTGGGTGCCGCGTTTTTTCATCAGACAATCCGCAATACTTTGTTAATAAATACGGTAACCTTTTTGATGATTTTTTTCTCGAAAAAAAAGACACATTTTTAAACGATCGATCTGTTTATTGCAACAGGTATTTCTCACTGAATGACCCATAACTCCTGGATGTGTACTAAGGCTCTATCTAGCATGGGATCATCAGTGTGTACATTACGATTATCCCTTCAAGTTCTGCATATTGCACAATAGATTAGAGTATGCGTTTTACAATTCATGCTGGCATTTACTTTAAATGTCTGTCAATATTTGAATGTCATGTTGTGCCCTTCGTCCATAAAATGTAAATAAAAAGAGATTGAAAACACAATACATAACAACATTCCTGTAAATCTAATATATATACAATAATTTCAGTTTTGTTTTTGATGCTGATTTTATCAGCAAGAATATGAAACGAGTTGCCTATATCGAGCTGATATTCGAGTTGATCGGCATTTCATTAATAAATCGACGCGGGTTGGCATATATACGTGATGATGCTGCCTTATTACATGACGTCATTGCATTTAATTTTCAAGCCCTGTCCTTTATTTAACAAACTTTTATGCAGTAGGGTTAAATGGAAAATGTACGAACAAAACAATAGCATAATAAAAAGTACACAAATATTTACAAAAGTCCATCATTTTCACCTACCAGTTGTACGGCTATTGTGATATTCTCTTTGCATTGATGACGCTTCAATTTGTGTGTAATATGTTGTGTTTTCATTTCCCTATAATAAATCATGATCGTTGCATAAAAAAAAACGTAAGGAAGAAATTACACTGAAATCTGTTTAGAAAACCCAATATGATTTGGTTTCAAAATCACAAAAGGTACATGTATAAACACATCAATGAAAATAAAAAAAAAAAAAAAAACATATTAAATTTGGGGCAACAGTAGTTTATCTATGTTTAAATATTTTTAAGAAGTCCATGACGACGATACAATAAACTCAAATTAAAGTAAAGTTTGATGAAATAAGGACATCTTATGAACCTTAAAGGGAGCGAAATTGTTTGGGCAGACATGTCTAGACAAACGTCTCCTACCATGAATGCATTAACTGCTATTCGAATCAAATAAAGGCAACAGTAGTATACCGCTATTCAATAGTCATAAATCGATTAAGCGAAAACAAATCCGGGCTACAAACCAAAACCAATACGCATTCAAAATGCAAGATTTAGGAAACATTCGGTAAATTATAGATCAGACGACTATTCTGATATCTAATAATCTCTGAGCTCTGTTTAATGAGATGACGAAGTCAATCTTTCAATTGAACATTGGGAATAATAATGTAAGAAAAATCAACAGATTTGATATATATATGCAAAATTCTCAAGAATGTATTTGGATATTTGGAGTAGATCTTTAGAATTTGTAAGAATCCACATCTGATTAGCATCACGAGGTGAATATAATTCTAAACACATTATCTGTAAATGGAAATACAATGGTAGTAGGACCTTATGAAATATGTTTAGTCTGGATATATTTCGTTCTTTATAAGGATTTGTGTAAAGTTAAGTGATAGGTTATCAAGAAAGAAGATTTGTTTCGACCTCTCTTATGTTATATTTGTATTTATGATTATCTAAGATCTCCTTTTTTGTGAATAATGAAGCTGTATATGCTGGATTCCCAGTTTTAATGTGAATTCTATTACATATAGTCATGTGTTAGTTAGACATTCCAAATAGTAATTTCTGAACATAACAGTAATATTTCTTAATTTTTTCTATAGTTATAATAATGTTAACGGAGTTTTTTTAAAACAATGTTTATTTAATTAAATCATGAATAGATCTCAACAAATGACTTTTTTTAATCATATTTCAAAAATCTTGTTTAAATGTTTAGCTTAAAAAGTAAAATCACAAAAATACTGACCTCCGAGGAAAATTCGAAACGAAAAGTCCCTAATCAAATGACAAAATAAAAAGCTCAAACACATCAAACAAATGGACAACAACTGTCATATCACTGTAGTTAACAATGATCATTTTAGATATAAGTTTATGGAAGGTTGGACATATGGTTCAAAGGGTAAAGAAAACCCTAAATGTTGCTTCAATTTCAATCTTTCAAATGCTGTTGTGTTCTTGATCTTTGCTTTGAAATAGTGACGTGACATTAATTATTAATATAATATTATTTATATTTCTATATGAATGTATGGACAGTTCAAAATATATATTTCCGAAAACCAAAGAAACATTTTTTTTAATAATCAATTCCTTGTTCGACCTTGATGTTTGACCAAGTCACTTAACAACCTATAGATTTCGTCTATCTCAGTGCGCGTTGCTATTTACCAAATATGGTAAATATTATATTTTTGTGTTTAGCAAAAAATGATAATTCCCAGAACGAAGCTTGGCCAAACTAATTTATTTATATAGCATTTCTAACTGACACAACATTTATATGCGTCCTCTTCTTATCAAACAGTGTTTTCAAATAAAGTATGTCAAAAGTTGGACACATTGTTCAAAAGATAATTTCGTCCTATTGGACATTTTAACACCGAGGTTATGAAATAAATATTGTTCATGGCTTTTATTTTTTTGTCAGGAAACTGGCATATTAATGTTCGGATGACCGGAAGTCCGGATCGGTTTTAATATATTAATAGTTCGTCATGCAGTCTTCCTGTCGAATTGTTCTATTGTTCAATAGAAAAATGTCACAAGCATGGTTCAAATTATTTGATCATCCCATAACAATTTGTTCCTGTGATGCCGTTTCCTGATGACATAAATAAATAGTCACGCATTCATTTATATTGAACTTAAAAATGGTAATGGTACTGTATTTGCTGTTATTATTTTATTGTGTGAACTCGTTTCCAACTGGACAATGTAATAAAAAAGACAGGTAAGATTATGAACAGGTAAACAATGAGTTTGAAATTGATCTGAACTTGCTACTTTTCAATGATATTTTGTCTTATGATTTTAAAATGCATTTCGGAGAATTTATCAATAAAGTCTTTTTCAAATATTTTAGCCTTTCATTGTTTCTTTATTTTTTGTTTTTAATAATTCAATCTCGATCATTACCGAAGAAACAGTTATTAGAGAATACCTATCTGTTGTAGGTAAATGATACGCTTAAATGCTTATACATGAAAGTATCCTTGCCGTTGAAAGCCGCAACATTTTTATTCGGGATAAGTATGTAAATCACTTGGGTATCGTTTGATAGCGTTCGAACATTTTCAGTTTTACATTCTTGAGGCTTTTTTACAGTTGCCCAGTGCTTGGTTTTCTATGGTGTGTTTTGTGTACTGCTGTTTGTCTGTTTGTAGTTTCCTTTTAAGCAATTGGTTTGTAAGTTTAATTTCGAATTGTGAGTTTGAATGTCCCTTTGGCATATTTCGCCTCTCTGTCACAACGTCCGGTTATCATTCATTATTTTGGTCGTAAATTGTGTTCTTTACAAAAGCTTTAATGGACTAGTGTCCTTTACGTTTAACGTTTCATTTTTATTGTATTTGTATAGTTTATGGTAGTATCTAAAGAAGATAAATAATAGCCGATTATTTGAAAGCTAAGGATGTATAAGAATCAAAACAGTTGAAGAGCTATTTGATCAAAAAGAATATGAAAATAATAGCCAAATTCATCAAGGTTAACTTCGCCTAAGGACGTTAAAATCGCTGTTTCTTAATAATTTCTACATGTATCATTGGACCATTTAAGAAAAGTTTGTTATAAATTATGTCAGTGTCGAAGTACGTACTACTGAGCTGTTACTCTCGGGGACTGATAGTCTACCAGCGATGTTATCGAACCAGTGCTGTAAAAAGTAAAAACAAAACTTTATACATTTCATACGTCCAAAGTACTTTACCGGATTTAAATATTTAACCCATTTTTAGCATTTCAACCATCATATGAATATTATTTTAAATGCATTTTTAAAAAAACGAGGGAGAAATCTGAAATCATATACTTTATGTTAACAAACTATACTGGCCGTCCTGTAAAATTGGAACTCGAATTTTACCTTTTATTGTGGTCCAACTTTTTAATACTGATCTCACAACCTGTTAGAAAAACCGACAAAGAAGTCAAATTTATTGGAAATACGTTCGACATCCAATCTCATATTATACAACCGACAGCAGTGGCATTCTTCTAAATGTATACTGTTCATGGCTACCTGTTCGTTCATAAAATTGATTCTTTTCTGCTTCAGTTGATTGAAACTTAATTTTAGATAGAATTATAATAATAATAATAATAATAATAATAATTATAATATAATAATGATGATAATAATAATAATAATAAAATTGAATATAATAATACTAAAGTAATAATAATAATAATAATAATAAAGTATCTTGCCGCCCTTCATTATATGAGTTGTCTTTGAAATGCACACATGCAAATATTCGTAAAACATCATTTCAGTTCTACCTTAATTTATTTATCAATTTTTATAGTCTCCTCTTCAGAAAATGTGTTCTTTTTTTCTCTGTCTATGTTTTTTTATGTCGTCTTTATTCGAAAACCAACTTAACTAAAACGATAAAAATGACAAGAACTGTTACTCCGTCGTATCATATGTAAGAAATCTATAGATGTTTATTGACTTTTTGTTTTTAAGGAAGGTCTAGTATGTTGCGTGTTAGTTACCAACAATATTGCGTGATTATCAGGGGCGTATCTAGAGGATTTCACTTGGAAAACGTGAGAAGCCCTCTGAGGTTTGAGAAAATTGTGCACCATATAGAGTAGGATTTCAATTTTTATTAATTTACCAATTAGTTTATCAATTTGAATATATTTGTCATTCTGTTTACAATACAATAGATTTACATAAAAGCACATGCAACTTGACATGTATGTTTATAAATTAAACGTTTAACCAACGAACATTAATTACTAATTCGGATCCTTTGATCTTGAGGTGGGAAAATGAAGAGACAAATATCAATTTTGAACGTCCTTTGTTCTTCAATATTTTATATTTACAAACGGTTTTGTCATATTTCCAGAACATAAATTATTCTCTGTCGTCATGCTAAAATTCAAATGATCTGTTGTTCAACATTCGAAATCCTATACCCCAAGCGTACATACTTCCTTTACATTTAGACCTCTTTACATGTTTTGAAATTGTAATCTTTTTATTCAGAGAAAAAACTCAAAATCAGTTTAGACCTATGTACCGAAGAACCTTAATATACCTAATGTTACACTACTGTCTCAGGTAAGGGTGGTGAAGGTTGTCGCCTGTTAAAACGTTTAAACCCGCTTCATTTTTATGCACCTGTCCTGAGTCAGTAGCCTGTTGTTCAGTGGTTGTCGTTTGTTGGTGTGGTTCATAATTGTTTCTCGTTTTTTATATAGATTAGATCGTTGATTTTTCTGTTCGAATTGTTTTACACTAGTAATTTTGGACCCATTTATAACTTGCTGTTCGATGTGAGCCCAGGCTCCGTGTTGAAGGCCGTACTTTGACCTATAATAGTTAACTTTTTATACATTGTGACTTGGATGAAGGGTTGTCTAATTGGCACTTATACCACCTCTTCTTATTTATACTAACATGTAATGTGTCAAAAACCTAAACCGGTTCTCCAATTTAATAACTTCGACTTGTTTACACAAGTGTACTTTCTTTCGATGTGAAAGTGTGGTTGTGTGTCTGGCAAAATACAAAAGAAATATTGCCAAATGTCAGCAAATAAGTTCATTAAAAAATGCAACTAAATTGTAGTTTGATAATCCAAAGATGTTTGCCATTATATTGTCTGCGCGATAACAACCAGTTTAAAAACTGTTTTCACAAGCAAACGAAGGCAAGGAATAACTACATTTTTGAACACAGATGCATGCACGTGCCTTATGATTAAAACTTATACCTTGATATTATAGAGTACGTTTTGTTGCTCGCCTTACAACTTTAATGACCTTAGTATTAATGAAACAATTGAAATATTTCGAAAGTTCGTTTTCCTGACGCCCCTGACAAATTTCTGGATTCGCACCTAATTGTTTTATAACATAAATCCCTAAAACGAAGTACCGAAAAATTTCATGTTTTATATCCTTCTAACAAAACAGCAAAGCTATACATATTCACTACTGGAGAGAGAAAACACATAATTACTTTCATTTGTTTGAAAACAGTGGACCGTCCATATCTTCGAATATAGGACTGAAATATTTTAGACAAAAAGTATTTGTCAATCATCAGAGGAGAAGGAGCTATAATTCTGTTTTGAGGTGTTGTTTTTTTTTTATTTGCTTTCGAACGATTTCCTATTTAACTTCGTTTTCTGACGGAAATACGGTTATTGAAATTTGACAGTACGGTTAACGGGTGGCAGTTGTCACCAACTGTTTCAATAATTTCAGATGATTGCAACAATAACTTTTTCAATTGTAATAAATTGTTTTTAGATAATTTTATATAAGTTGTTATTATGTCAAACCAAATAATTTAAAATTGGTATTTGCTGCTTCTCTTAAGGGACACGACATTAAGGAGTAAGATCAAGACTGGTCAGCTCAGATTCAAAATAAATAGTGTTCCTGCAGTATGTTTCCTTTTGAACTAGCACGATAAAAAAAAATCCGCCTCAGAGTGTTGATCTAGTAAAAATCAGGATTTATATTTATATTACAGTGACATGATCTCATCCTGAATATGCATTTATTGACGTTAAACAGCCGTTCGTCACCATCATCCTAATGCAACACATTTTACGTTTGACGGTCGATTTGTCAAGAAAAAAATCTGTATTCCTAAATGTACCGCTCACCTTTCCAAAATGTCCCTTTATTCATATGATACAGACTTTGTACATTAGCTTTGTAAACGAAGGAAGCTAGCATTATTCTTTAACCATTAGTGATCAGCTTTATGGATGACATCATCTCACTAAATAATTAATAGTTAGGTAACTATGCTGAACGTACCTATCCCATTGACCATCTTAAGATTGAAATAAAAGTTACCACATATGTATTAAGTCTGACTCATGTTTTGACTTTTATCTAGTAAAAAGGCATTAAAAATCTGTTTATAACAAAACCCTACGACAAAAGAGATAAAACAAAAGCTTCACAATTCTTCATTTCTATAAAACAACATTCTAGTAGCGCCTGCATATGGAATACACATCTGCCTATTAAAACGATATTGCCAATGGGACAACTCTAAATCAAAGTCCAAATGACCTATAAGTTAACAACTCAAAGTCACCATACGGCCTTCAACAATGTGCAAAACCCATATCGCATAGTCAGTTATAAAAGACCCCGAAATGACAAATGTAAAGCAATTCAAACGTGAAACTATCGACCTGATTTGTATACAAAACTAAGAATGAAAAACAAATTCTGACACTGGACTCGGACTTCTTTTAAACTGAGTTCTACTGTGTGTATTGCTGTGTGTTTTTTTTTTATAAATTGGCTAGAGGTATAGGGGAGGGTTGAGATCTAACTAAACATGTTTAACCTTGCCGCATTGTTGCGCCTGTCCCAAGTCAGGAGCCTCTGGCCTTTGTTAGTCTTGTACAATTCTTAATCTTAGTTCATTTATATGTTTTGGAGTTAAGTATGACGTCCATTTCCACTGAACTAGTACACATTTTTGTTTAGGGGCCAGCTGATGCCGAACTGAAACACTCGTAAACACAAAATGAACAGTGTTAACAAAAACGATCTTGATCATGGTACAAAGTTTCCGGTGTTAGGTACAAAACAGGTAAAATAAATAAAAAAAACTTAAAGACAAACAACAAATACAAAAAAAATCAGTGATTATTGTTGGTTGCAGTCTGCCTTTATGGTTTTTCGTTTTTTGTTTTAGAATTAATCAAGTCGTTAGTTTTCTATTTGCATTATTTCACATTTTCCAATGCAGAGACTTTTTATAGCATACTTTAATCAGGATCTGCTTACACTTCCGGAGCACCTGAAATCACCAATAATTTTAGGCGGGATTCGTAATGTTCAGTCTTTAGTTTTCTATGTTTTGTTTTGTGTACTGTTGTATATTCCTGCAATCAAACTCACTAAACAAACATGCATATATTATCAAATACAGCAGAAAACTATAATCCATCTGTAACCAAACCGTAAATACCTAGCGTCTTGTTAAATAAAGAATCAAATACAACAGAAAAATGTTACCGCTACTGTAATTGGTATTTTTCGTTATAGAAATCATAGATTATGTGTGTGTTTTCAGCCGATAAACATTGATAGTAAACGACTTATTTCCGCTTTTTGTTACAAGTATGATCTCCTAAAACTGATTTGAATTTTTAAAGTATTTATTTCTATGTACTGTGGATTCATTAATTTTCGTGGGTACCAGTTTTCGTGGATTAAGGAAAACTTACATGTTCGTGGATATTTGATTTCGTGGTTGAGTTGAAGTCTGCATACAAGCCTATTGAAAATTTGTTATTCGTTGAACATTTAATTTCGTGGCTCACCTGTACCCACGAAATCCACGAAAATTGGTATCCAACGAAAAATAATGAATCCACAGTATGTGTTTCAAATTGCCTAATATTTTCCATTTACGACGCATTTTTTTATTTTCCGATATTAGTTTCAAAACATCTTAATGAAAGACCCTTTCCTTTACTTTTCTTTTGGTTATACTGCAAAAGCTATAACTCTGTTTTCCTAATCGATGCTTATCCCTGTTATGCTATGGCAAGTTCAACGTGTGATATATATATATACTTTTAATGTTGAACAAGATCTGTTGTTAATTAACATTCGAATTGATCAAAAGCTCACTACAGCATCTAAGTATGCGACAAAACTGCCAAAAAATTATCCCGTACTTTAAATTGTTATTTATTGTATATTTGAAAAAAACGAAATTCAAGATGAAGAGCAGCTGACGGTGCATCATATTTCCTACGGACAAATGAAGATCATACGTTAGTCTTTTATATAGAAATGTATTGAAATAGGTCCTGCATAAGGTCCACTGAAATGTTTAATGGTAAGTAACCAAAGTTAAGTGTATGAGTGGCAGTTCGTGTCATTGGTGGTATAAACATACCGTATGAAATTTTCAACGCGTTGATTTTTACTTTCAACGCGTTGGTTTTCACTTTCAAAATACGATTTTAATAAAAAATAATTGGGAAAAATATATTTTTTGGGGGTAAAATATTTGACCTTACCAACATCGAAAATTTTTAATTGTAAAATTTTGATCCATAATTAATGAGATCAAAAGCGGGCATAAGTTGAAGACGCCTTTAAATTGATGCCCATTACCTGTGTCATGATTTGACACGTTTGATCACAATTAAAAAGTAACAAACAAAAGGTGTGAAATACGCCATAAATAAGTTGATAAACCCAATATAGTGTGTGATTACAGTTACAAACAAAATATATATATATATATATATATTTTGTTAAATATTTTAATAAAAGTAATTAATTATTTTTGCAGACTATACTTGAGTTATGCCCGAGGCTTGTGCAGGATATCTTGGTAGTTTTAAATATTTTTATAAAAGTTAATCAACATTTTCACGGACTACTTGAGGTATGCCCCAGCCTTGTGCAGGATATCTTGGTAGTTTCAAATATTTTCATAAAAATAAATAAAGATTTTCGCGGACACTGGTCAGGTCAAGTTTTGTTCTTGTTTTTTTTTTTTATTTAATAAAATGAATGATTCAAATTTAATGTTTCTATTAACTTGAAGCAAATCCTATTACATATAAATAGGTATATAGTCATTTTTCCTTGTCATGATAACGGTCAGGACACAGTCAACGTTGGCCAGGTCAAATTTTAAACCAAAAAATATAAATTTTCCCCAATTTTGTTTAGTAATATCTTATAAATTATTGATCAAAATTTAACAATTTTTTTTTTTTAATAAAATAACAAAGAAATTAGGACATTGCATCCGTCAGGTCATTGTCGATGTTGATCAGGTCACGTTTTCGCAAGATATTAGTATTTTATTCGTTTCGTTTTATTACATGTATGTATTAAATGATGAAATCTTATTATATTTCAAATTTGTGATAATTCTTTTGAGAAATAAAAAAGTTATTAGCATCCTGCCATCGGTCCAGTCATTAGTGTAACCCATATTTAGATAATACTTTGTAAGAAAGTTTTTGATTGGTTGACGAAAGTGCAAAACTAACGGTATAGAATGAAAAACTTACGGTATAGAATTGAAAACCAACGCGTTGGTTTTTCATACCGTATGAATTACGAATCAACGCGTTAAAAGTGAAAACCAACGCGTTGGAAGTAAAAACCAACGCGTTGAAAGTGGAAACCAACTCGTTGAAAGTAAAAACCTATGCGTTGAAATTTCCATACGGTATGTTTATACCGTCAATGACACGAACGGCCACTCATATAAGTGTGGTTGGTTCATATCAAAGATATCAGTTGATTTGTTTTATAGAACTTTCAATTGCGTTGTGGTTATGATTATGTTTAATATACCAGACAAATAAAATCCTTTATGAATAGCCAGGAATATGACGGTTGTTATCAATTCGTTTCAAGTTGATGTGTTTGAGCTTTTGATTTTGCCATTTGCCTATGGACTTTTTCGTTTAGAATTTTCGTCGGAATTCGGTATTTTTGTTATTTTACTTTTTATGTATGTCGGGAACTTGATGATTTACTCAAATGAAAATAACACTTTATAAATTTAAGTTGGAATACATTTCTTCAGATTCACTTTTATTAAAAATTTAAAGATATGATCAAGAAAATAAACAACAAAAAGAAAAACCTGTCTCACTTTAATTTTTTTTAACATTATTAGAGAAATTGTTTATTATCTATAGTTTTTCCATGATAGTGTTTCGGATTAGTTTTGATCACAGGAGATGTGCTACAGTTTTTAATATCTCCATCTGCTAAAGCCCACGTGTATACTTGTATTCAAATTTACTTATTCCAAAACACGTTACCGTTAAAGAAATTCCATTTTTATATAATTTGCTATTTTTCGTCATGGTATTCATTGCGTTTCATTTCAACTCAAAATATAGTAATGTAACCAATTTTGATAAATAATTCTACTACGTTTAATTTTGGCTAATGACATATATGATTAGTGTGACAGACGTCAATGATTCGAATGATTACAAACATATAATTTACATAAGATTAATGATATTTCATGTCAGCATGAGACTGCTGACTATTAGGGACAGTAATGAATTCATATAACAAATGCGTGGAAAGAGCTTGTCGAACAAATGGATAATGCTATCAAGATATTTTCGCTTTATTTGATATTTCGATCAATCTCCTATTAATCTGCAAACAAAACTGATAATAACTCTCGCTTGATTCGAGTCGACAATTTGATGAAATTCATTCCTAATCATGTCAAAGAATTTTCATTAACTGTAAGAATGCAACTTCTTTAAAATCCGATATACGGGTACCGTTTTCCTTTTATCTCTATACATTTTTCATTTTTGCTTTTTTGAAACACATACATAGAAATAAATACTTTAAAAATTCAAATCAGTTTTAGGAGATCATACTTGTAACAAATAGCGGAAATAAGTCGTTTACTATCAATGTTTATCGGCTGAAAACACACACATAATCTATGATTTCTATAACGAAAAATACCAATTACAGTAGCGGTAACATTTTTCTGTTGTATTTGATTCTTTATTTAACAAGACGCTAGGTATTTACGGTTTGGTTACAGATGGATTATAGTTTTCTGCTGTATTTGATAATATATGCATGTTTGTTTAGTGAGTTTGATTGCAGGAATATACAACAGTACACAAAACAAAACATAGAAAACTAAAGACTGAACATTACGAATCCCGCCTAAAATTATTGGTGATTTCAGGTGCTCCGGAAGTGTAAGCAGATCCTGATTAAAGTATGCTATAAAAAGTCTCTGCATTGGAAAATGTGAAATAATGCAAATAGAAAACTAACGACTTGATTAATTCTAAAACAAAAAACGAAAAACAATAAAGGCAGACTGCAACCAACAATAATCACTGATTTTTTTTGTATTTGTTGTTTGTCTAAGTTTTTTTTATTTATTTTACCTGTTTTGTACCTAACACCGGAAACTTTGTACCATGATCAAGATCGTTTTTGTTAACACTGTTCATTTTGTGTTTGCGAGTGTTTCAGTTCGGCATCAACTGGCCCCTAAACAAAAATGTGTACTAGTTCAGTGGAAATGGACGTCATACTTAACTCCAAAACATATAAATGAACTAAGATTAAGAATTGTACAAGACTAACAAAGGCCAGAGGCTCCTGACTTGGGACAGGCGCAACAATGCGGCAAGGTTAAACATGTTTAGTTAGATCTCAACCCTCCCCTATACCTCTAGCCAATTTATAAAAAAAACACACAGCAATACACACAGTAGAACTCAGTTTAAAAGAAGTCCGAGTCCAGTGTCAGAATTTGTTTTTCATTCTTAGTTTTGTATACAAATCAGGTCGATAGTTTCACGTTTGAATTGCTTTACATTTGTCATTTCGGGGTCTTTTATAACTGACTATGCGATATGGGTTTTGCACATTGTTGAAGGCCGTATGGTGACTTTGAGTTGTTAACTTATAGGTCATTTGGACTTTGATTTAGAGTTGTCCCATTGGCAATATCGTTTTAATAGGCAGATGTGTAGTCCATATGCAGGCGCTACTAGAATGTTGTTTTATAGAAATGAAGAATTGTGAAGCTTTTATTTTATCTCTTTTGTCGTAGGGTTTTGTTCTAAACAGAACTTTAATGCCTTTTTACTAGATAAAAGTCAAAACATGAGTCAGACTTAATACATATGTGGTAACTTTTATTTCAATCTTAAGATGGTCAATGGGATAGGTACGTTCAGCATAGTTACCTAACTATTAATTATTAAGTGAGATTATGTCATCCATAAAGCTGATCACTAATGGTTAAAGAATAATGCTAGCTTCCTTCGTTTACAAAGCTAATGTACAAAGTCTGTATCATATGAATAAAGGGACATTTAAAATTAAGTTAATGTTCTAATTTCCTGCGTCATGGCCGGATATTTGCCTGTAGCTATATATGAATATGTGTTTTGTTATATAGCATGTGTTTAATAGCCTCTGCAAATTGTTTAAACTAGGTATGCAATCACGTTGTTGCGTTAACCTTTCGAAGTCAACATTTGTCTATTGTGCAACACCGCTCCTAAACTTCAAATTGTCTATTGGTTGCTTGATTCTTTTAAGTCAAATACAGCAGATAATCGAATCGTTAAAGTGCCGTTAAAGAGAACAAGGAATAATTTGAAACTTTTTCTTAAAACACATATTTATATATATCTTTACTGAGAACGGGAATTCAACTTCCTTCCAAATAATAAAACCAATACTAATAATATTTTATTTCCAAAGCAATGCAGCTTATAGACATATAACAAAAAATACATCAAATTTCTATTCACACATACATATATAAACATGTAAACAGCAATAAATAGCGAATAATATAAATATACAATTGTTTAATTACAGATTTTTTCGGCAGCAAACAAATATTTCCCGAATTATTCAGTTCTTTTAAATTTTATACTGATAATAATCTAGAAAAAAGTAAAATAACAAAAATACCGAACTCCGAGGAAAATTCTAAACGTAAAGTCCCTAGGCAAATGGCAAGTTCAAAAGCTCAAACTTATGTAGAAAATGGATTTAACCTGGTTTTAAAGCTAGCTAGACCTCTTACTTGTATGACTGTCGCATCAAATTATATTATATTTACAACGATGTTTGAACAAAACAAACAGACATAATAGGTAAAAATGTCATAAATAGGGGTAGAGCAGTCAACATTGTGTTATTTGTTTAATCACTATAAAAAAAAACCAAACGGGTCAACAAAGAAATACAAAAAGGCATATTGAGAAAGCACATCAGCAAAGACGAAAGATGATAAAACTCAATGAGAAATTTATCTGCATAGACTGTGCATAGGTTGAACCAAATATAATTTAAACCATGGATATATAACATATATAAAGGCAACAGTAGTATACCGCTGTTCGAAACTCATAAATCGATAGAGATAAAAACAAATCCGGGTTACAAACTAAAACTGAGGGAAACGCATCAAATATAAGAGGAGAACAACCACACAACAAAAACACAACATTAAAATGTAACACACACAGAAACGAACTATAATATAACAATGGCCATTTTCCTGACTTGGTACAGGACATTTTAAGAAAAAAATGGTGGGTTGAACCTGGTTTTGTGGCATGCCAAACCTCCCGCTTTTATGGCAACGTCAAACACAACACCAAAACGACAACATCACATGACAGGACCACAATACAAATAAATGGGAGAACATATAGGACAAAGAAACACACGGATAATAGCTAGCAGAAGGTACTAGGCTTAAAATTCAATACGCCAGACGTGCGTCTCGTACACACAAGACTAACCAGTGATAAAAAAAGTTTGAAAGCCAAAACAAGTACAAAGCTGAAGAGCTTATCTCTTATTTGACAGGCCCACTTCAGTCTATTGTGTTGCTTTCTACAAATAGATTCTAACATGGTATCATAGCATGTTTAATATAACATTATCTGTATTTAATACTTTACACCAGTATTTCATCATTCTTCAAAATCTTTTAGTATACATAAGAAATCGTCCTAATTCAAAGTAAACCATATAATTTACTGTAGTTTTTCGATCTTTTAAGTTCTTTTAAAAAAAATGAATGCACCTTTTCAATATCTTTTCCTTTGTGTGATCCCCACACTTCACAGCCATAGTTTAAACAGGGTCTTTTATCAATTTTATCAAATACAAGTGCAAAGCAACAATGAAAAATGTATAGAGATAAAAGGAAAACGGTACCCGCATTTCGGATTTTTAAAGAAGTTGCATTCTTACAGTTAATGAAAATTCTTTGACATGATTAGGAATGAATTTCATCAAATTGTCGACTCGAATCAAGCGAGACTTATTATCAGTTTTGTTTGCAGATTAATAGGAGATTGATCGAAATATCAAATAAAGCGAAAATATCTTGATAGCATTATCCATTTGTTCGACAAGCTCTTTCCACGCATTTGTTATATGAATTCATTACTGTCCCTAATAGTCAGCAGTCTCATGCTGACATGAAATATCATTAATCTTATGTAAATTATATGTTTGTAATCATTCGAATCATTGACGTCTGTCACACTAATCATATATGTCATTAGCCAAAATTAAACGTAGTAGAATTATTTATCAAAATTGGTTACCTTACTATATTTTGAGTTGAAATGAAACGCAATGAATACCATGACGAAAAAAAGCAAATTATATAAAAATGGAATTTCTTCAACGGTAACGTGTTTTGGAATAAGTAAATTTGAATACAAGTATACACGTGGGCTTTAGCAGTTGGAGATATTAAAAACTGTAGCACATCTCCTGTGATCAAAACTAATCCGAAACACTATCATGGAAAAACTATAGATAATAAACAATTTCTCTAATAATGTTAAAAAAATTAAAGTGAAACAGGTTTTTCTTTTTGTTGTTTATTTTCTTGATCATATCTTTAAATTTTTAATAAAAGTGAATTTGAAGAAATGTATTCCAACTTAAATTTATAAAGTGTTATTTTCATTTGAGTAAATCATCAAGTTCCCGACATACATAAAAAGTAAAATAACAAAAATACCGAATTCCGACGAAAATTCTAAACGAAAAGTCCATAGGCAAATGGCAAAATCAAAAGCTCAAACACATCAACTTGAAACGAATTGATAACAACCGTCATATTCCTGGCTATTCATAAAGGATTTTATTTGTCTGGTATATTAAACATAATCATAACCACAACGCAATTGAAAGTTCTATAAAACAAATCAACTGATATCTTTGATATGAACCAACCACACTTATATGAGTGGCCGTTCGTGTCATTGACGGTATAAACTTTTAACGCGTTGATTCGTAATTCATACGGTATGAAAAACCAACGCGTTGGTTTTCAATTCTATACCGTAAGTTTTTCATTCTATACCGTTAGTTTTGCACTTTCGTCAACCAATCAAAAACTTTCTTACAAAGTATTATCTAAATATGGGTTACACTAATGACTGGACCGATGGCAGGAAGCTAATAACTTTTTTATTTCTCAAAAGAATTATCACAAATTTGAAATATAATAAGATTTCATCATTTGATACATACATGTAATAAAACGAAACGAATAAAATACTAATATCTTGCGAAAACGTGACCTGATCAACATCGACAATGACCTGACGGATGCAATGTCCTAATTTCTTTGTTATTTTATTAAAAAAAAAAAATTGTTAAATTTTTATCAATAATTTATAAGATATTACTAAACAAAATTGGGGAAAATATATTTTTTGGTTTAAAATTTGACCTGGCCAACGTTGACTGTGTCCTGACCGTTATCATGACAAGGAAAAATGACTGTATACCTATTTATATGTAATAGGATTTGCTTCAAGTTAATAGAAACATTAAATTTGAATCACTCATTTTATTAAATAAAAAAAAAAACAAGAACAAAACTTGACCTGACCAGTGTCCGCGAAAATCTTTATTTATTTTTATGAAAATATTTGAAACTACCAAGATATCCTGCACAAGTCTGGGGCATACCTCAAGTAGTCCATGAAAATGTTGATTAACTTTTATAAAAATATTTAAAACAACCAAGATATCCTGCACAAGCCTCGGGCATAACTCAAGTATAGTCTGCAAAAATAATTAATTACTTTTATTAAAATATTTAAAAAAAAATATATATATATATATATTTTGTTTGTAACTGTAATCGCAAACTATATTGGGTTTATCAACTTATTTATGGCGTATTTCACACCTTTTGTTTGTTACTTTTTAATTGTGATCAAACGTGTCAAATCATGACACAGGTAATGGGCATCAATTTAAAGGCGTCTTCAACTTATGCCCGCTTTTGATCTCATTAATTATGGATCAAAATTTTACAATTAAAAAATTTCGATGTTGGTAAGGTCAAATATTTTACCCCCAAAAAATATATTTTTCCCAATTATTTTTTATTAAAATCGTATTTTGAAAGTGAAAACCAACGCGTTGAAAGTAAAATTGATAAAAGACCCTGTTTAAACTATGGCTGTGAAGTGTGGGGATCACACAAAGGAAAAGATATTGAAAAGGTGCATTCATTTTTTTTAAAAGAACTTAAAAGATCGAAAAACTACAGTAAATTATATGGTTTACTTTGAATTAGGACGATTTCTTATGTATACTAAAAGATTTTGAAGAATGATGAAATACTGGTGTAAAGTATTAAATACAGATAATGTTATATTAAACATGCTATGATACCATGTTAGAATCTATTTGTAGAAAGCAACACAATAGACTGAAGTGGGCCTGTCAAATAAGAGATAAGCTCTTCAGCTTTGTACTTGTTTTGGCTTTCAAACTTTTTTTATCACTGGTTAGTCTTGTGTGTACGAGACGCACGTCTGGCGTATTGAATTTTAAGCCTAGTACCTTCTGCTAGCTATTATCCGTGTGTTTCTTTGTCCTATATGTTCTCCCATTTATTTGTATTGTGGTCTTGTCATGTGATGTTGTCGTTTTGGTGTTGTGTTTGACGTTGCCATAAAAGCGGGAGGTTTGGCATGCCACAAAACCAGGTTCAACCCACCATTTTTTTCTTAAAATGTCCTGTACCAAGTCAGGAAAATGGCCATTGTTATATTATAGTTCGTTTCTGTGTGTGTTACATTTTAATGTTGTGTTTTTGTTGTGTGGTTGTTCTCCTCTTATATTTGATGCGTTTCCCTCAGTTTTAGTTTGTAACCCGGATTTGTTTTTATCTCTATCGATTTATGAGTTTCGAACAGCGGTATACTACTGTTGCCTTTATATATGTTATATATCCATGGTTTAAATTATATTTGGTTCAACCTATGCACAGTCTATGCAGATAAATTTCTCATTGAGTTTTATCATCTTTCGTCTTTGCTGATGTGCTTTCTCAATATGCCTTTTTGTATTTCTTTGTTGACCCGTTTGGTTTTTTTTTATAGTGATTAAACAAATAACACAATGTTGACTGCTCTACCCCTATTTGTGACATTTTTACCTATTATGTCTGTTTGTTTTGTTCAAACATCGTTGTAAATATAATATTATTTGATGCGACAGTCATACAAGTAAGAGGTTTAGCTAGCTTTAAAACCAGGTTAAATCCATTTTCTACATAAGTTTGAGCTTTTGAACTTGCCATTTGCCTAGGGACTTTACGTTTAGAATTTTCCTCGGAGTTCGGTATTTTTGTTATTTTACTTTTTTCTAGATTATTATCAGTATAAAATTTAAAAGAACTGAATAATTCGGGAAATATTTGTTTGCTGCCGAAAAAATCTGTAATTAAACAATTGTATATTTATATTATTCGCTATTTATTGCTGTTTACATGTTTATATATGTATGTGTGAATAGAAATTTGATGTATTTTTTGTTATATGTCTATAAGCTGCATTGCTTTGGAAATAAAATATTATTAGTATTGGTTTTATTATTTGGAGGGAAGTTGAATTCCCGTTCTCAGTAAAGATATATATAAATATGTGTTTTAAGAAAAAGCTTCAAATTATTCCTTGTTCTCTTTAACGGCACTTTAACGATTCGATTATCTGCTGTATTTGACTTAAAAGAATCAAGCAACCAATAGACAATTTGAAGTTTAGGAGCGGTGTTGCACAATAGACAAATGTTGACTTCGAAAGTTTAACGCAACAACGTGATTGCATACCTAGTTTAAACAATTTGCAGAGGCTATTAAACACATGCTATATAACAAAACACATATTCATATATAGCTACAGGCAAATATCCGGCCATGACGCAGGAAATTAGAACATTAACTTAATTTTAAGCAGAGTAAAGCGTCAATCATCATCCGACTCAATGCATTCATATTATTTTATATTGTTTAGTTCAGGAAGAATGAAATGGTTTTGTTGTGATAATCACGAAGAAGTTAATGGTAACTGTATAAGTAAGTAAATATTTCTTGTTGAACTAATATATCATGTAAACGCATAGGCCAGGCTCGTTGCTGTCAATATAGTTTTATTTTCACGTTCACTTCGCAATTTTTCGACAGGCATTTTGGGTATCAAAACTATAACTCGAAGATAGACAGAAAAAAGACACAGCAATCATCGAGAAAATACACAGAATACTAAGTATTAACAGTTTTTTTTCTTCACCAGGGTTAAGGTAGCACAATACAAAGATTTTTTCAACCAAATCAGACAACTTTAAAAGAGAGTCGAAAGATACCAGAGGGACACATAAACTCATAGATGGATAACAAACTAACAACGCCATGGCTAAAAAAGAAAAAGACAAACAGACAAACAATAGTACACAAGACACAACATAGAAAACTAAAGACTAAGCAACACAAACACCCACCAAATACTGGGGGTGATCTCAGGTGCTCCGGAAGGGTAAGCAGATCCTGCTCCTCATGTGGACTGAATTAGTTTCTTTCATCAATAAATTTATAAATGAGGAACCAAAAGAAAGAAGAAAGATTAATCTTTCAAATGGTGATACTTACATTATTACATAGTTATTACATTTTTGATTACTATGTAATTAGTTGATAGATTGTGATGTCCACGTTGGAATGAAATTAGCTTCTTTGTTATTCACAGCATCCAAAATTTGGATAGATTCTTGAGCAACACAGTTTGACCTTCAAAACTATGTCTCAGATTTTCCCTATTGTATTTCATTCTCTCATAAACCTTCAACTCAGTTTGCAACCTTTCTTCATAAGAAATCACTTAATTTAATTGGGTATAACATTTGTTCAATGATGTTTTTCGAAATCTGAGACATGGTTTTGAAGATGACTGGTTAATGAACAACATGTGCTAAAATCAGACATATAGAGGCACTCATCTACAACTTAATTTCATTTAAAACTATGTTTTCATGAAAAAAATGAATGTGTCATAATTGAACGAATAAGGATTTTTTGAACCTCATTAACTTCAATATAATTCACACATGTACCATGTGGATACTTCAAGATTTGCCTTTAATCATAAATCAATAAGGTTTTGACCAGTAAGAAAGCATTTCATTTCAGCAATTCTAAATATATAAAGAAAATACACACCCTATGCATCAACAACAGATCTGGTGGGAGAAGTTATGTCATTATTTACCATCTGTAAGTCAGGTGCTACTGATACATGTATGGTAAAAACTCCGCCCACCATGATAATCATTAACTATGAATGATCTCAGAAGTTTAATTACTTATTGCATTTGCTTTTTTCAATATGGATTATATTCATTTAGAACATTTTTGTTTTTGACATTTTCAAAAAAAGTAAGTTATGCATTTGTACATAGAATGATCAGTTGGTAAGTCTAGAGGATTCTTAGGGAGGATTTCTAGAGTAGTAACTGTATACAAGACAATATTGTGTTTTACACAAAGTAGAATTTTCTTATTGTTGGATTTTGAAAATAAAAAAAAAAATTGTGTTTTCTTTTAAAAAGAATTCACATTTAAACATTTTCCTCAAGAAAATCTGATATAACCATCAGCATTAACATCAGCAACATTAATTGTACAATTATATGAACTTAATATATGTACATTTGTATTTTTGTTTTCTCTATAGCTCCAACTATGTTTTTGTTTTTTCTCCTGGCAGCTCCAATATAGTAATGTATTTTTACTTGGAATTCATAATTTCTTTTATCCATAAATTCCTTTGCACCTCTTTTTCATAACTGTTATTTTTATAGCTGGTCAGTGATTATAAAGCTATCAAATGATTCTATTGATTAACCACAAAGTATTGCCCACATGTTTTTATCTTGTATCAGCCGGACACGTTGTTTATAAAACTAATTATCATCAAAACTCATTAACAGTGCAAGATATGGAAACAATTTTTTTTCCTGTGGTTTTGGAATATTAAAAAGTAACAAAAGCAGCTGAAAATGAAATTTTGATAAAATGTAGTTGCTTTTGTATTTTGCTACCTTAAGACCATTTGTTTTACAGATGGAGCTACCAAAACCTTACCGTAAAATTACACGACGTATGATACTAGAAAAAAAATTACAATTCAGCATCACATGAATAAACCCTTGGATTTGTGTTGGTTTCGTGTTGTCAATGTTTAGTTTTCATTGTAGTGTTTTGTTATTGTTATTTGTTGGATTGTTGGCAGTTGTGTTTTCTTTGTTTTTATTGGATCAGTGAATTTCTAATGTTCCTTGGTATGTTCTCTATCTTTAAAAAAAACCAGATGTCATTTGATTTACACGTATTGAAATGCATTAATATAATATTTCTTTATTCCAGAATATATTAGATTTGAATTTAGTGATGCAGTTAAACCATTATATTAATTATACTTAAATATATTAAACATTATACACAACAAACTCTTCCACAAATTGATACTACCACCCTTCGCATACTAGTATGTATTGTAACGTTGCTTCGTTAATCAAATTAATTCAATGATGTGTCTTTATTAAAATGAATTAGTTTATAACTTAAGTAGATGTACTTAGAAATGATGTTATAGCTAAAAACTGAATTAAGCTTGATGGTTATGGACTTCACCTTTTTCAATTTGTCTTGGAGTACGGAAATTTTTATACTTTACATGGAAGTCGTTATCGTATGTACAAGTTAATTCGTCAATTAGTCATTTGGGTAATTGTATTCTGACATATATAGCGTATTTGACCTCTCAAAGATTTCGTTTTAAACTTTCTTGATGAACACTATTTTAACAAAACGTGTAAGCTTCATACCTTATTTAACAATTTGCAAGGCAATCAAATAAAATTCGTTGAACCGTTCAACTGTATATGTCGCATGTTCTGAACCTTATTTATAAGTCAACACAGTATATCATGTGTAATAAAGAATGTCAGCCACGCGTAAACCATTAAACAGTCTCATCAGTGGCGCTCGAAAACAACATTTTGACCGTACCAAAAGTATATCATTTTAGCTAAAAAAAACAATGACTGCAGAGGAGGTGATACCTTGAGACACAAAACTTCCAATAATGATTGATATCGACCCTGGTATGTCAATTCATTTTTTTATCCCGAAGGCTGACTGGGGATAAGAAATATGGTCAATACAGGTCTTCTTCCTACCGGCAGTAAAATACTTGCTGTTTAGCTGTGCGGGATGTATCAAGTACACAGCCATGTCCGGTCAGAATAGGGACGTTAAATCCGATGCCTCGTGTAGAGAGTGTACGCTCTCTGCACGTAAAGAACCATTGCCATGATTCTTTGAGGGTTCAGTAGGTGACCTGTTGCAAGGCTAAATTCCTGTCCTTATCCAATTTACCCTGATTTCCAAGTGGTAATCCAAATTTTCCCGACCTGCAACCCAGTTGGCCTCTATTACCGGACCTACCAATTGTATTTATTATTAATTTGTTCTTATCCTGAACATGCATGAAATATTTGCCACTGGACGTTAAGCAATTCCATCGGACATCAACTACGAAGATCCAATAACTAGAAAAGCTCAATCATCTCACTTATATGCACAGTTACATGTATACATCAAAAGATACAAACAGCACTTATTTTGTTCACGCATAATACAACAGTGAAACGCATTATCAATTTCATTACACAATCTATACCAGTTGATATTTTATGAGAACAGATAGATGCATATTGCTGAGTACTAAAAACAAAAACAAACCAGAGAATACGACGTATTAATTACTGTTTCATATTAAACACACAAGTAAAGATAAGAAACACTATTGAGACTTGCTAGCGTATAGTATTTTGAGAAAAAAATCGCCACAACATAAAATCTTATTTTGAAGCTGTAGTTATTAATATAGTATGTATTTTACCAAAAACGTAGGATAGTTATTTGGAAGTTAAAAAAATTTTGCAGTGCGCACTTTGTGAACTTATTTTTCTATTCATGCTATTTGTTCAATACCTGCAGATTTCTTAGTTCCGTTTGTTGTCTTTTTGCTAAATTTATTTATCATTTTCTTGTTTGCTTTGGTATCTTGTTGGTCGTTTATAGAAGAGAAGAAACGCGCGTGTACGATACCAAATAAACAAGATACCTTTGATAGGTTTAGAAACATTATATTTTCATGGTGAAACAATGAGTTTCATCCTACATCAATTTTGTTCAAAAATAGATTTATACGCAATGTTACATTGTGTATCAAATTATTAATTTTTATTTTAACAGAATGTGTTAACGGCTTTGAATCGGTCGATGGCAGTCCTTGTATGCCTTGTCCAAAAGGATTGTGGGGAGAAGAGTGTGCAAACAGATGTAGTTGTACAAAAACTCACGTGTTTGTATATTAATTAGTTTCCCTTTCATTATTTCGGCTATTTCTGAAACTATTTTTAATCTTTTATCTTGACCCTTATTTTTCATTCTTAAATATTTTAATTTGCCGTACTAATATAAATTTCTATTGACGATTGAATTCTGATTTCCTCGTCTTTATTGGTTGGTTATTTAGGTCATCCACAAATACCATCAATGTTATTAAAGTCAAACTGATTTTTGTAAATTTTAAAACTGCAGATATGTTCAATTTGTTTTTATTTTCTAAGCTGTATGAATGTGATACTATTTCTGGTCATCTGAAATATCAAACATTTTCTTTTGACAATGTTTTCACGATGTAGTTTTTGTGAAGAAGTGGAACTTCTGATTCTGCCTTTATTTAGAAGCAATTACATATTTATTTTGCAACCATTAATACATTTTATATTGAAGTTAATATCATCTTTTGTAGCTGTGATAATAAATTCGGATGTATCAACATTAAACTAGATCTCCCAGAAGAAACTACAGGTAACGATTATTTTTTTTGTATGAATACGTATTTTTGTCATCAGACATTGAGTTAAGTTACGTCATTTTTTTTATATACTGGCCACTAGTTAACTATGTACATTCGTCTCTTATTTTGAACACTTTAATCACATCAACGAAAAACCCCAAATAAGTGTGTAGTGTATGATATGTATATATGATTTATTATCATTGGATATGGAAACATAAATTGACCTTGCAAATACGTTATCAATTGATCAAATTGATAAACTAACCCAACTCGGCATAGATGTTGACAAGATTTTAGTCATCATCACAGCTATAATGTTTATCTAAAAACATTATGTACATGTATATCGAAATAAAGATAAGGAGATGTGGTATGATTTCAACGATACACAAGATCCCATATGAATATATGCAACTATAGATCACCCTACGGTCTTCCACAAGGAGAAAAATCGCATACTATATGGTAAGTTATAAAAAGCGACGACAAAGAAAATATTAAACGATTAAAACAAGAAAACCTATGTACAAAACAGTAAACGATATACAAATATGGTAAACAAAAACCGATGACAACCACTGATTTACAGGATTCTGTCATGATATATGAACATACAGAATGAGGTGGGCTAAGACATATATTTTCCTCTTTGCGACAACTGCGAATATATGTCTTATGTTCAAAAATGGAGAAATGTTGTTATCTGTGATAGTGTTCTTTGCTAACATGTCGATAAATTGAAACGTATATCCCAGAAAGTTGTTTCAAATATGTTGTTTAGTACAACATTGATATATATATGTGTAGTTTTTCGAAAGAAATATGAATAAAGGTATGGCTCATTTATATTCTCCCTCACTACGTTCGTCCGAATATAAAGTAATTCGATTCTATGGCCTTAACAAAGAACAAAATATCTAATGTAGGTGTGCTACTAGCTATAACCTCGAGTAAATGTATAGTATACTTGAGCTGAATAATTACCTCAAAAGAAAAGCGTCTATAACTCGTTATATACCAAGATTTGACGAAACCGTTAGTTGCTTTTTAACAGAATCTTTAATATAACCAACCGTCTTTAACAAAATCGGTACGCCACCTTCCATGTTTTTAATTAAATAATCAGAAACACCATTTCTTGCAGCAGCAGTGGCACCACCTATGAAGACAAAATTGTTTACAATCAAGACCAATCGCAGTTAATGTGCCCAAAAGTAATACCCTAGCTCTTGTATAAAATAAAGGACGATTAACTTCTGCTACCTTACTTAGTATATTAGTGTCAAAAATATTAATGTTAGACATCTTTAAATTTGTAGTCTCACTGTAGCGTAAAAATCCTGCATAACCAACTGCATAACCAACTAACATCGTTGTACACATTCCAACATTTGGAAAATGAGAACGATCAATACTAATTTTGTCTACTATCTTCTGTAAATGATCTGCTGTAATTGGTTCTTTTTTCAATATTGGTTAACTAATCATTCTTTTCGCTCCTTCAATCATCATCTGAAAAAGCTTGTTTTCACACGGATTATACACTAAACTGAAATCATGATACCACTTTATGCTATAAAAATGAGCTAATGAAACTGAATCAGATACGGATTGATGAACAAGGCCACTCATATAAACTGCAAAGGATGATACACTTGCGGGTAACGGAATAACTTTAAATGTTATACACCATTCTTTTTTGAAATACACATCATACTTTTTATCTCATTAATAGGCAAATTCGACAAAAAGCTGAAATCAAAGATCTAATCTTCCCGAGAACACATGCCAAATTTCTTACACTTGGACGATTATTTGAAAGTATTTTTTCGATTTTGAACTGTATTTTTTCAATTTTATTTTTGGGAACTTTAATAACACCAGATATTAGAGTCAATGAAAAACCTAACCAGTCTAATTTTTGCACTGGTGAAAAAATGTATTTCTTAAGATTTGGTAAAAACCCAGATTTCAATAGAGTATGTAAAACAGATTTGGACATACGTAAACACCTTTCCTTGAGGTCACAATCCTATCCGTCGTCCAAATACACAATCATAGGTAAATTTTGTGATCTCCAAAAATTAACTTATGTACGAACGACTTTAGTAAAAATATGCCCAGGAGATAGCCCAAACGGTAAAAATGAGAAAATAAAATATCTTTCTTGTCCGCCAATTACCCAGGAAAAACCTAGAAATTTCTGATGTTCTGGGTGTATATCAATGTGATGATAACCAGAACGTTAATCAAATATATAAACATGAAAAAACCCTTTTTGCGTATCGCTTGGCCTCTTTAACGCCTTCAAATTTCATTTTCTGTTTTTGTACATATTTGTTAACGTGTTTCAGATCAAAAATTAATCTCTCTTTCTTCGAATCACAGATAGCTACAGTAAGATGATTTATTACATAAGTTTATTTGAAACTTCATTTTTAATTCTGCAATAGCTTTCAAAACAAAAGAAGAATTAATAAATGCTGATCATTTATTATTCAAGTAAACTAATGAAAGTTGTTGAATAAAAGTAGGGACTCTGTGGGATTTTTTTTAATGAAAAAAAATACACAAAAAGCATTTATTATTCGAAATATATATGTGGTAGATATATACTAGGACAAGAGTTTTCATTTTTATGTTTGACCTTTGACCCCAAGCATCTGCCTGATATTCATGAATATATACCTTTTGTCTGCCAACATTCCAATTTACAATAAAAACACACTGAAAAACTTAGTAATATAACTACCGCAGCACACATCATACACAAAACTAACAGAAAGGATGCAAAAACTAACTACTTTTCATAGCGTATGACCATTGTACGTGAAAATCTTATTTCGCACAGGAAAATACGGGAAAATGTACTAGTAAGTACGAAAGCCTATTAGGGTTACAAAAAAAAATTGTTTATCTCGTAATTACGAGATAAAAATCTCGTAATTACGAGAAAACTATCGCGTAATTACGAGGTAATTATCGCGTTATTACGAGATAATCATTTTTTATCTCGTAATTACGAGAAAAGTATCTCGTAATTACGAGAAAATTATCGCGTATTTACGAAATAACTATCGCGTAATTACGAGATAAGATTTTTATCTCGTAATTACGAGATAATCATCGCGTAATTAAGAAAAACCTATCGCGTAATTACGATATAAGAAGGTTTTTTATCTCGTAATTACGAGATAATTATCGCGTAATTACGAGATAATCATTTTTTTATCTCGTTATTGCGAGATAATCATCGCGTAATTACGAGAACACTATCGCGTTATTACGAGATAAAAAGTTTTTATCTCGTAATAACGCGATAGTTTTCTCATAATTACGCGATGATTATCTCGTAATTACGCGATAATTATCTCGTAATTACGCGATAGTTTTCTCGTCATTACGAGATATTTATCTCGTAATTACGAGAAAAAAAAATTTGTGACCCTTATAGGCTTTCGTACTTTCGTAAGTTAGCACAAAACATTAAAAAACGAAATTTTCAAATGTTTTGAATTTTTAATTTCCATATACTTACTATTTGACCATATGATTTACACAAATAGCAGTTTCTTGTTTTAGAAGTGTAGCAAGTGTTTAATAAGGCTACCATTGTTGGATGCACAAGTCGGTTTGTCTAAGGTCCAGGGTAAGAACTGACTCAACCCCCCAACCCTATTTCTACCATTTTTTATTATGATGAAATCAAAGAAAATTAGTTTCAATCCACCTTTCCATGTGAAACCCTCTTCATCAACCTTAAAGATTTTTCAGATTTCAGACAGTAATAATAAATTAAGCATACAAATTCATAACTTGAAGCAAAGATGCGTGTCTTTCTTTTTGACGCTTTTGAGTTATAATTTGCAGTAAATATGAAAAACAAATTATGTGCATAATAAATATGATACGTGCCTGGATTTTTGTTTTTAATTTTTATTTCTAATTATTTTTGTAGTTACGTTGCTGTCGTGGTACTTTATACATCTCCTTTCATTCATAAGCCAAGATAAAAATTTTATTGACAGTTAGTTTCATGTCCAGTAGCAAATATTTCAAACACATTCAGGATGAGAACAAACTATAAATAAATGTAATACCTTGGTTCTGTAATAGGAATCGACCGGGGAAAATGAGGGAATTTCAACAGTCACCAGCTGAAAATGTGGGTATATTGGACAGGGCATGAATTTTCTCCCTTGCATCAGGCTACCCACGAACCCATAAAAGAGTTGCTGCAAAAATTCTTAACGTGCAGGGAGTGTGGTACTCTCTCTTCACAAGGCCTCAATTCGTCCCTTTTCTAACCAGACGTGGTTGCGTATTCAAACATCCCGCACCACCAAACGGATGCTCCATTTTGCCAAGGGTTTTACTTGTGGTCGGAGGAAAACCATATTTCTATACCACGAGTCACCTTTGGGGTTCAAGGATGAAGACATGCTTCTGTACATGTCTTGTATGTACAAAAAATGAGAATAACACAGGCCTGTATATACGTAACATATATATGTACAGGCACTCTTTCATACATTCAATTAAAAATATGGACTTAAAATATGAACAATTTTATTATATGTTATGAATTAATCTAATTTAATATGGCCATGTTCAGATAATATTATGTTGGTATCTTCTTCTGAAAAAAATAGAGCTAAATTTCCCTGAATATATTAGACATCCGGACAATTTCCAAAGAGTCTTCATCATTATCAAAATTTAGAGTATGGTATCTTCTTGTGTATACTTTAAAGGTCTAACCACATCATTACGACATTTCTTTAAAAACATATCACCTAATTATGGATCGAAGCTGCAACTTAGGTAGATTGTTACAAGTATGCACATGTACATTTGTACCACAACAATGAAGAAGAATAGCATACTTTACCAAAACCAATAAAATTGAGAATGGAAACGGGGATGGCCAAAGAGACAACAACTCGACAAAAGAGCAGAAAAAAGCCGAAGACTACCAATGGGTCTTCAACACAGTTAGCAAATATCGCACCCGGAGGCAGGCTTCAGCTGGCCCCACAATAATAATGTATACTAGTTCATCGAAATGGACGCCACACTAAACTCCAAAGTAACGCTCCTTCTTGTATTTCAGAAAAATCATTTAAGTTATTTTAAGGATGTCTTTCAATGCAAACATTTTTAATCTCATTTTTTAATATTTTGTTTATACTTACTGTTTTAAAACTCTCCCTTACAACAATAAATAGCACTGAATAACCTTTTGAATTAATAGATAGATATGTGTAATTTTTTTTGTAAAATCTTCAATATGTATTGATTTAGACTCTAGAATACTTCGGATTTGTAACCTCCAAGTAAAAAAACTTGTTGAATAATAAGATGTTATTTTTTTTTAAATATTTAATCGAAATATTACAATGCATGTATTTGAATAAATCCGTGTGGTGGTGGATGAAAACGACAACTATTTCACATGAAGGAGCCAAACCAGCTACGAAACTCTTATTCATCTGTTAATTGATCTTTATACATGACACGATATGTGGTTTATAATTATAATTGACGTAATGTCCAGTGGCAAACATTTCAAATATGCCCAATAAGTTAGCAAATCGAATTATTCATTTATTTATGGTCTTCAAAAATCGACGATCGCGGAATGAAGGGCAGGAAATTAAGACTTCAAACGTTATAGCAGGATTGTTAAGTATGTGTGTGGATTTGCCTTGCAGAAAGATAAATGCTCCTCGCAAACAAGACTTCAAACTTAAAGTTGACATACTGTTGCTTCGTATTTATGCATCCGATATACCAAACAGCTAAAGTACAGCCACCTCAATAAGGGTCTTACATCCGAAAAACCTGGGCCAATAATTTGGTTTGAAAAAGGGATAGTATAGTCATGCATATTTTTAATTCAGGTTACAAAATGTTCAAGCTTAGATACATTACATCTGGGTTAAAAACAGCTAGATTCAATGCAACTTTCTTTAATTTATATATAGTATATATAATTTGAAAGGAACTTTAAGATTTTCAGGGATATATAGTTTTTAAAATGATATTATTATGAATGAACGCTGTTACATGTTAATCTAAATCACATTAATATAAACTGTATCTTGGTAATAAAATATCTTAATCACATTAATTTAAACTGTATCGTGGTAAAAAATATCTAAATCTCATTAATATAAACTGTATCGTGGTAAAAAATCTTAATTCAACTTGATAAATGTTGTTAGACATATACATGCAACACTTTGACATATGCTTGGTTCAAATAAGTGCAGCAATTTTGCAATTTCAAAATGAATTGAGTGAGTGGTTTAGTGTTTTTTGATTGGAAGCATTTATGTAACTTTCTAAGACCCCATCTACACTTGTAAAAAAGATCGATCTTTCTTGAGATCGACCTTAAAAAGATCGATCCTTTATCTAATGTAAACAGGAAAGATTGATCGTCAATCGGACTTAAAAAGTCCACCTCCAGAGGTGGTTTTAAGAAGATCGATCTTATTTGAATCGATCTTTTTTCAAGGGTAAACGCTAAGATCGATCGCGATCGATCTTTCTTCAAGTGAATGATATATTTAGATATGAAAATAAATCTGCGCATGTTCGGCGCCAAAACCACATGTGTTAAAAAACGATGGATGGGAAAAGATTCCACCGTTTTTGGATCATTCTTCTGAATCGATAAATTCTAGTTCTTTGCTGCAAATCCTCATCTTCAAAGGCATTGACAGTTTGTTTTTAAGTGATAGTCTTCTCCCATTTCTTTGTTTAATGACGTGTGACGTGTGAACCAAAAGGATAATTGATAACTGCATACGAAATTCCAATGATCCAACTATTTTCTCCATAATTTTGCAGTGTGTGATAGTTATAGTGCACTCGTTATTATTCAATTCTATTTTTACGATTATTTGTTTACGAAATGTAAAGTAATCAGGTCAGACTGGTTTTGTTTATGTTGCAGTGTAAATGCACTAGATTAAATAAGATCGATCTCGATCGATCTTGCTTGTGCAAATGTAAACGCGAACTGGTCTTTTTAAGATCGATTTAAATAAAGATCAGTTCTATTTCGTACAAGTGTAATATTTTAAAGAAGACGTGTTTCATGTAGTATATATACACAAATTCAATGTTGAATCAAATGCTTATTTTATACTTGTTTCCTTCAAATTTAATCAATACTGAATGGTAATAACTGTGGACAATCAATAACAAGCTTTTATAGCCGACCATTGGGGGTGTTTTTTGTTCTCATTGTTGAAGGCCGTACGGTTGCCTATAGTTGCTCACATCCACTGCATTTGAACTTTGATGGATAGTTGTCTCTTTGGCAATCATACCACATCTCCGTATTTTTGTTTGTTTGTATCCATATTATTTTAAGATAAAACATGATGTTATTATTTCTTTTTTTCTTGTTTTGCTTATTTTCATTTTCATTTTTCGTTCAATCATTTTGACTTTTCTTTTTCGTCTTGTTTTATTTTTGTTTTGTTTTGTTTTGTTTTTTTTGTTTTTTTTGGAAAGGGGGAGGGGGTGGGGATAGTTTATTTTTTTCAATAATTTTTACAAACCCTGGACCATTCTAATTTTTTAAATAGAAAAATTTTACGTCGCTTTTTGTTTGAATTCAATTATAAAAATTTTTTTTTTATCTAAAGGAAAGTATTAATTGGTTGAGTAAATAAATTATTTATACTTAACTCTTACTATTGCATTACAATTTTTATTACGTTTTCAAGTGTACAGAATATCCTGCACAGTACCTCAAACTATTTTTTTATAAAAAAAAAGGGAATTAACCCTTATCAGGTATCTATAATGACAATATTTCATGGAGTTAGTTTTCGAGCGAATCTTTGTCGTATTTGTGCAAGTGAATATGTATTCGAATTTATAGTCTGATTAATTGACAACAATGGATCGTGAATAACGCAACCATTACGTTCGTCAGTGTAAATTTTTTAGCAGAAATTGAAAGTTTAACTGACTGGATGATGATGTGAACAGTGAATAAATCTAACGTTACGGCGCTTTTTTTTTTGTTCTTTTAATTCGTAATTCGTCAATTCGTGACACATTTACATAAACTGGACATTGTTGTAAAGATAATATGTTGTACATTGCGGGGAGCGATGGATCTTTGAAAAATATGTTAACATGGGGTATCTTTTCCGGGGGAAACTCAAAATGTTGTTGATTTTCTTCAAAATTAGACACCTTATTGACGAAATTGGATTAGGATACCTACAAAATTTTATTGTTCTCAACTTCAGGATGATGCATGCAAAATTTTGATGTCTGTTTACGTTTCTATTAATAGCGCTAGGTCCCGATAGGATATTAAATTGTTGCATATGATAGCGAAAAATAAACGTTATGGATAATATTACCGATTTTCACATTGTTATGAAATATAGATATAAAAAGGTAAAGTCTATAACTTTTAGCCTAGTTTGATTTTAATTTTTAACTGACATCGAATGAAAAAGTTTTTTTTTTGTAATTTTTAAAGTGTCAAGTTAAGTTTTGACAATAGATTGTAGATCAAGTGTTTGGTCGAGTGAATCGGAGTTTAGCAAATGTTCAATTCTTCTCGAAGCTGAAATACGGTCAGTGTTGAAACTGAACTGAATCTTAATTCCTTCTTGTCTAAAGTCAATAGACGGAGATCGGGAAGCAATTATAGAGGCTTGACCACTGGCGATAGTGCGTGTATTTGAATTAAGATAGCTTACTTGTGTCTTCTTGAACTCCGACAAAATCTCATTGTTCTGTCTTTGTAGAGCCTTATTCAAAGAACTATTAAATAAGGAAATTGCATCAGCTGTTGAAAGATCACTGTCGTCTTCTTTTAAAGTTAGTTTTCATTCATTTGTAATTACCGAAATTTCTTCTTCAGACATAATACACGTGTCTATTCTTTAGGCTATAGCGAGGGTCGATGGTCAGACATATGAACGCACGGTTCTAAGAGCAAACAAATTGTCACATGTCATAAATAATCATGAACAGACAACGAACTAAATTTTATATCTTAATTTTAATTCCAATTTACTGAGCTGGACAACTTTGAATTTTCTGAAACTGACAGTATCAAGATGCTTGATTTTTTTATTGACAACATATTTGTTATGTTTGGAGGATGTGTTTTTCAACAAACTATCGGCATTCTCATGGAAATCAATTGTGCCCCTCATCTTGCCGACTTGTTCCTTTAATCTTATGAGGCTGACTTCATACAGGAACTGCTTAGGAAGAAAGAATAGAAATTAGCAATTATCTTTATCTTTATTTTCCGCTATATAGATGACATTATCTCACTTAATAAAACAAAATTTGGTGATTATGTTGAAAGCATCTATCCCATCGAACTAGAAATAAAGGATACAACAGATACAGTTAGGTCTGCCTCATATATTGACTTTTATCTAGATTTTGACAATGAGGGTCGGTTGAAAACAAACTTTACGACAAAAAAGATGATTACAGCTGCCCAATTGTGAACTTTCTATTTCTATGTAGCAACATTCCAGCAGCGCCTGCATACGGAGTATATATCTCCCAATTGATACGCTATTCCCGGGCTTGTATTTCCTATCATGATTTTCTTGATACAGGGTTGCTGCTCACAAGGAAGCTATTAAACCAAGAGTTCCGAATGGTGAAGTTGAAATCATCCCTTCGTAAATCTTACTGACGCCATCACGAGTTGGTTGACCGTTACGGAATAACCGTTTCACAGATGATATCGCATATATTCCTTATGTCTTAACTACAATCCCGTTCCCTTTTCACGAATGTGACCTACCGAATTAGACTATTCACCGGGTTTGTAATAACATGAGCAACACGACGGGTGCCACATGTGGAGCTAGATCTGCTTACCCTTCCGGAGCACCTGAGATAACCCCCAGATTTTGGTGGGGTGCGTGTTGCTTAGTCTTTATTTTTCTCTCTTGTGTCTCGTGTACTATTATTTGTCTGTTTGTCTTTTTCTTTTTTAGCCATGGAGTTGTCAGTTTATTTTGGATCTATGAGTTTGAATGTCCCACTGGTATCTTTCGCCCCTCCTTTTAACTAGAAGACAGAGGCGAAAAATACGACAGAGATATTCAACCTGACAGGCTTCGAAAAGCTGTCAACATAATGGCAAAAAGTGACCATTATTTTTGCATTCGATGAGCCCAAGAAAAATACTATTCGCCTGAGCTGTACATTTGCCGATATTGACATTTAACTGATGGTTGTTTCACAGGGGGAGTGATACATTTATAGTAAGTGACGCAATCGATCTTGATCCGTTTGTAGTCAAAGTGATTTCTTAGTTTGTTGTTTACCTTCTTCTTCTTCTTCTTCTTCTTCTTCTTCTTCTTCTTTTTCTTCTTCTTCTTCTTCTTCTTCTTCTTCTACTTTTGTTTTTATGCGATACGATAATCATTTAACTATTGCTGCCTGTACGTGACAGTGAATGGAGGTTTTTCGATTTGATGGTCGCTAGCTACACTATTTAGATTGCTAATTAATAATGAATACAGTTTTAATATTATTTCGTCCTTAATTCAATTGCAAACAAAACTTAATAAAAATATGACCAATTCTATTGGAGTTCGTGAATTTCAGGAATATCGGCTGTTGAAATATAAGTCTAACAAACTTAAAAAATATCTTTCAATATAAATACCCAGGTATGAAGCAGCCATTCATGATTTCAAGTATCCTTAAATCAAGAAAATCAGGAAAATGGCCATTGTTATATTATAGTTCGTTTCTGTGTGTGTTACATTTTAATGTTGTGTTTTTGTTGTGTCGTTGTTCTCCTCTTATATTTGATGCGTTTCTCTCAGTTTTAGTTTGTAACGGATTTGTTTTTATCTCTATCGATTTATGAGTTTCGAACAGCGGTATACTACTGTTGCCTTTATTTATATATTTTTATGTTCTGTACCAAGTCAGGATTATGGCAGTTAATATCAAATAGTTCGTTTCTATGTTTGTTGGCGTTTGTTTTTGTTGCACTTCTGTGTTCCTGTTGTTCCGTTGTTTTCCTCTTATAGTTGATGTTTTTTCCACAGTTTTGATTTGTAACCCGGATTTGTTTTCTCTCGATTTATGACTTTTGAACAACAGTATACTGCTGTTGCCTTTATTTATAGAACTTGACGAGATGGCTATTACCTTTCGTATTTAAATATCATTCAATGATTACAAGAACAAGGACCTCCCGTGCTGCTCAATAGGAACCTGTATTGCTTGATTAATCGATTTATAATTTACGCAAATTTTAGCACTATTGTGTTATTTCGTGGCGGCCAGTTTTTATTGACGGAGAAAGCCAGAGTCCCCGGAGAGAACCACCGACCTTCGGCAGGAAATCTGACAATCTTAGCGGACCAAAGTTCTCATTTTTGTGTAAATAAACCCAAATGTTCATATAAAGTCGTATACGTTGAATAAAAAAAATCCATCATTTCAGATAAGAGTCTTTGTTGAATAAAATTAGCAAATAATATTTAAAAAACTGTGAAAAGCTATAACGAAAATATTTATAAGAAGTTAGCATTGTTAGTAGGTAAATTATTTGTATGCTGTTTGACAATTTATTATATGCATTAAATATATTGTGATATATTCAAAACTTATTTATGAATTTTTATTATAGAAATTATTTCAGTGCCAGTAAAATATACATCACCTATGCGAGAATACTATGACAATTTGCCCACTACATCGTGGTCTTTAACATTCAACTCATTTACATTCAGAGATAAACACCCAACTACTAAGATCAATACAAAAAGAACAACCACAACCCAAAAGATTCAAACAAACGATACAGGTAAAGAAAAAATATATATGTCTGTATATGCTACTTCTGAAAGCTGACCTCATGAACACATTTAGATATCAAGTTGACACAGTTATACACAACATTAAACTCTGTAGATCTTATTATTTCCAAAATATACAAAATTAACTTAGTTTACACGTAAGTGAAAGGATGAGTTCATTATGTTGTAACACGATTTATAGGAGATGCTTATCCTGATGACGCATCCAGTATCGATCCCATTTTATTTTGTTCTTCTTATATTTGTATGCTCTTTTGCATTTTTGAGATTTGAACATTGTGAAACAGCTGTTGATTCTAATTTCGAACTTATCCTCTGATATTCTATTTTTTTCAATCAATGAATGAAACATTAAAATGTAACTTAAGACAAAAAGTGAAAATGTTCTTAATTGTTGTCCTGCGCCTTAACATTTGGCGAAAATCTTATCCAGACATTGTAAACATTAAATCTACTGGAACACAGAATGGAATTGATTTCCGCCAATATGAATAATTATATAATAGATATAAGAAGATGTGGTATGAGTGCCCATGAGACATCTCTTTCATCCAAGTCACAATTTGTAAAAGTAAACCATTATAGGTCAAAGTACGGTCTTCAACACGGAGCCTTGGCTCACACCGAACCGCAAGCTATAAAGGGCCCAAAAATGAATATCTGCATTTAAAAACATAGAAGTCAATAATATAATGTCAAATTATAAAACATTTTCCAATAATATTGTTTAGTAATAAATAAAGTAAGCTGGTGGTATTTAATCTGTTGATAAATAAAGCATATCGTCCTATGCATGCCTACACTTCAGAAATAGTTGCTTTGAACTTGAAAAAGGTTTGAATTTAACTATCGTTGGTCATTTATAAGTAATGATTTTATTGTGATTATTTGCAGGCTTGAATAGCAGAGAAATTATTATTTATTCGATTTGTGGCTGCGGGTTTGCTATCGTTCTACTACTTTGTACTGTTTGTCAGCGCCGATACAAACAGATTTATGGCAACTTAAAGAGGTATCAGACTGGCAATAGAAGACATATTCAATTTCCTGAGCTACCAATGGAGGACATTGAGGGAATATATGAAGAGATAGAAGAATCAAATATGGTATATAACGTTCACAACATAATTGATTATAATATCACAACTGATGACACTAATGGCAGTTATGTTCTGCCTGACAGTAACGACTATCTTACGCCGTATCAACCTTCTGATGAAGATGCGCATACTAATAGCTTAAATGACAATAAATCAGAATCATCAGTATCATTAGGTGGAAATTGTCATACCTTAAGTGATCACGAATCCACTTCACCAAGCTCAGACGTACAATACAGAAGATCTAGCTATCTTAATCCATATCAACCAATTATTCATTCCGCAGATGATCATGACTATTTATCAACTCATAACAGGGACTATTCCGGTTCATCGGGGTCAGGAACAAAAACGAGTGAATCTGGTTATTTAAATCCATATCAACCAATGATTCCAGACACTAGTTTACATGAATATAAATCTTTCCTCAGTATTTCAGACGATTCGGGTTCTTCGTTGTTAGATACATCTACTGACGAAATAAGACTTAAATTTCCACATCCAGTGAGTTGTGTATTTTCTAATACAGTTTCAAAGAACTTAGATATGATGACTGATGATTCAAATGAAAAATTCCAAATTCAAAAGGGAGAGAGTTACTTGGACTTGAAATAAAACAAGTTGATTCACTAAATTATTTCTGCAAGGACAATTTTCGTTCATTCAAACCAAAATAGTAAAAATAGTAAAATATCTGAACAATGAAGAAGAATTTCCATATCAAACAGATTTCGATTAAATAAGAAAGAACCGGGAAAGAAACATGACCATCTCTTCATAGTTTACGCAACATCCAATAATTTTGAATCTGATGTTTTGAATTTTGTTCTATGAATGGGACAGGCAGATGGCACAAATGAAATTTTATATAACGATAATCATTATATAAGAAATTATTGTAAAGCGAACTTGAGGGGTCCATCAAAAGGTCTTCCAATTATTGAGGGAGACTTTTGCTTTCATTTCATTTCATTTTAGGCGATAAAATGTTATCATGTTTTAACTTAATGCTGAAATTCCGCATACCATATGTAAACTATATTATCATTCCAATTGGCCATGTTTAAATACTAATCAATCCTCAAAACTTAATGCTGACTTTTCAAACCGTTAACCATATGTGCGTGGTATAAATTTGAACTCTAAAAATCGTGGAATTGCATGCTTTTGTACGTAATCATGTATGTCCTTTTTACTTAAATTAAAAGGTATTCCTATTACTGTTGAATAGAATATGATATTTGATATTTCGCAGCATCAGTTTTCAAAATTTTGTCCATGTTAGAATTGCAATAGAATAATGACATTTAATAATACTCCAAGAATTTTCAATATTGTCCCGATTTACACATAAAACCTCTGTTAAGCACAGTTTCGGTTACATTGTAAGAAATATAGAACATTAGACAAACAATCAGCGCTAGACTTGGTTCTGAAAAAAAATCTCGAAAGTTTTACATATTAAACATTAATAGCAATATTTCAGTCTAAAAGGTCATTTTGATCTGATCAAGTCTTACTCGACTGAATTTACCGCAAGAGAAAACCGGTAAGACTTTTTCAGACGTTCATACGCTGTTTCGATGGAGTTCCGTAAATATATATTGATAAGTATTATATCTCGAAAACGTTTTAAAACAAATTGCAGTCTTTGCGATTCGATATGAACTTTAAATAAAATTGAGAATGGAAATGGGGAATGTGTCAAAGAGACAACAACCCGACCATAGAGCAGACAACAGCCGAAGGCCACCAATGGGTCTTCAATGCAGCGAGCTTCCCGCATCTACTTCAAGACGTGCGTGATTTCTATGTAACCATTGACACAATTTAATATAATATTCTATATTTTTCATTATAGATATTCACTGTTTTAGCAATTGTTTGCATGTGTACAAATTCCAAAAAGTATTATCAAACCACTTCGCCCTATTTTTAAATAATGTAAAATAATTATTCTTTGCCAACTATTGAAATGAAAATATATTCTGAGTATCTAATTTACTTTATTCTTTCTTTGCTTTTGACATTTGTTTGATACAGTGTATTTACATGTCAATAGCAGTGCAACGCTAAAGTTATTTTATCAATGGAAGTAAAATGAAATATAATACTTCCATGTTTTAACATACACAAGGATAAACTGGGTAAAATTGGACATCATGTTTTGTTAATAAATGTAATAAGAATACAAGCATGTTTTAAAAATTTATTTAGCAGTTTATTTTTATCAATAGATAATGTATCTGTAAAGAACGATTTTCATACTTTTCTGACATTGTGTTACCGTTAATTACTTTGATCAAGAAATAATAGAAGACAAAATATGCTATAGAAAAATAGGAAATGGCATAAGTTAAAACCCAATTGATAAACAGAAACTGTATATAATTAAAAATCTAGTGTACGGTTTATATTTCTCTTTCGTAGCTGATTTGTTTCTCATTACACGCGTTTGGTTCTTCATTTTAAAACAAGGAGACGCTTTCTTTATTTTTATCAAAGAGCAATGAAATAACGTAACGAACTGACGTGTACTAATAACCGGAGCAGTTTATAGCATTTTCATTTCGATAAAAAAAATGCAAATAAATAAAATTGAAGGTATTTGTATTATACTCTTACATTCTAAAGTCTGTTAATAAAAGTAAATGATTGATAGAAAAACACTGATTGTATTGTATCGATCGTAAAATGAACGTTCAGTATCAAAATTACACATCGATGGCCACTTCGATGTTGAACTGATTCAACAGAAAATTAAAGTTTGATTAAGTTGAAATGCAGTTCTATAGGTTGCACTTTGTAAATACAGCTGTTTCACAAGCCACGCCTCTTTTGGGGAGATATATAATATTCATATATATTTTAATTTGTTTACGTACTGGTTCCCAGATATGATCTCTATGTTTCATCTCATAGAGAAATAACTTTGGAATGTAACTGGTATAAAAACACAAAGGTACCGGTGAAAAATGAATTGTGAGGCAAACCAAAATTAAAGGTATGAATAGTAGAGAATTTTAGTATAAGTTTGAACTCGTAGAAGTTTGGGGCATATAAATGTTGAAAATATAACGCACAGCCCTATGTTTTGACCTTTGAATAAAAAAGTAGTGCATATCAACTTTCCATTCTGGGATATAATTTCTTATGAAACTTCATAGTAAAAGTTGCACAGCTTTAGCCGCAAAGGGAGTTCCTATGGAAAATTGCTTTATCTATATTTACAGAAGTGCAACCTATATTGGGTGAAAAAAGACAACATATAGAATTTCACCAAATCTGGTTTATCTCAGAGATTTAAATACAATTAACTCAAATATAAATATAAGTTTTATAAATATTTCATGTAGATTGAGAAAATCCAGGGCCTTAAACATGATGACTCAGCATAAATTCACAGTTTACAGTATGCATAGTTTACTTAAAACCCTGAATGCAAAAAAAAATTCATAATGTATGCATATTTTTAATTCAAATTGTATAGAAATGCTTATATTAATTCTTCGCATTCATTGAAACTAATAGATCATTGATGAATATTGTTGTTCGGGTGTTTTGTCCTGTGGATTACCCAAAAGAAAGCCGTAACACCTGAATTTGTTTTTTTTTTTTTGTGACCGCAGCAAAAAAAATACAAGCTAGAAATTCAAAAATAACTCAATAAAACTAACAATAATGTCTTCTATCATAAATGTGTACTAAACATTCCATATACACAAAAACAGCAGAATAATTTAGCTAAATTGAGGCCCCAGTTGCAAAAATAAAAACAGTGAAAAAAGCCTACACCTGGGTCATAAAACATATAATTTAACCTGTAAATGCTATGATTTTACTATTATTCTAAAGTTCTTTTGTATATAAAACAATAATGGTACTTGAAAGTTATGAAAACAAAACAGATGTTAGCAGTCAGTTCGATGATACTTTTAGCGAATTCTTACATCAGACTGGTAACTTCATAAAAACAACTTTGCAAAATTGCAAATATGGCTTTGTTTAAACACTTCTAGCTCATGTATAACTAAATTATGTTAGAAATATGGTAAGAGATGATATTGTTGCAACAAGATTCTAAACTGACCATTTGAGGCAGAAATTGTGAACTTTATTGACAAATAGGCATACATAAAGATGTAGACTGGAGACACAGGCATGATTGGATACTTTATATAATTTTGAATGTTGGAGTGATTTACTACAAAACTTTACATTTATAGCATTCTGAAATGCTTTCAATTTGTTATCAGAATAGTTTCAAATAGGTTCTAGCCATTTCATCTCAGCAAACATGTATATAGGGTAAGCTGACAATATTTAAAGTCTTGTTTGTTAATTCTTTAAACATTGATACAGGGGTGGATGTATACAATGTACTGTAAAAGAAAAGTTAGAGTATATGTAGTGATTTCTTTACGGCTATAATTCTGATAAATAAGTATTGTTGTAGAAAAAGTGTTTTTCAAGAGTTTTCTATTTGAATAAATGTTAGTTCATACGCAACAATTGTAACATTTATTTATATTTAATAAACATGTATGTCAACGAAAGGACACGAGTGACATGAATATGCATAGCTTTGTTCTAGCCTGAAAAGGTGATCGTATGTCGGCTATAAGTCATGTCTACGGGATGCTTTGTTGTGATTCCGAGTCAAATTGACCTATGTTCCAACTTTACTCATAAATAATGCTTATGGAAAAGAAGTATATATATCAATCTCGACTAAGTGTTTTGTGTTGCTGAACTAAAAACCTTACGCACTCATTTGATAAAGAACTTTCAGTTTTGAATTTCCCTTGGAGTTCGATATTTTTTATATTTTATATTATTATATTTGATTTTCGGTATTTTTTTCCAATGCATTTGATTCTCTTGAATGGAACTTTATGTCAGAAACCTTGGTAAAATTTGGCTTTAAAAGAAGTTTTATATTATGTATTCAAACATTGTACACAGACATAAAAGGCTGCTTACTCTACAATGGTTGGGTATCCAGAAGTTTCAATATTTTTTTGCGGAATTCTACAAGGATGTCCAATTACGTAGTTAGCCTTTGTATTGGAAGTTGAAATTATGGCAATTAAATTAAGACAAAAAAAAAAACCACAACGGTTTAGAGGTGACATTAGATGGTAAAAAGCACTCACTGAAAATATTTCAACTTGCAAATGACACAACCCTATGTCTTAAATCACAAAAAGATGTTATTTTAGCAATGAATTTAATTAAAACTTTAGGAAGCTTATAAGGTCTACAATTAAACAAGTAAAAACTGACGGATTAGAAAGTAAGGACAAATTTGAAAACATAAATTGGAAAACTGATTACATTTAAAGTCTAGGTTTTTATTTTGGTTATAACAATCAGGATTATCAAAAACTGAACACTGATAAAAAGCTTTAAAAATGTGAAAAAATAATATCAAATTAAACTGGATGAAAAGAAATTTAACATTAATAGGTAAAATAATAGTTATAAAATCATCCTTGCATTTCTTCCAAAATTAACTTATATTGCATCAAACATGTACATACCAATTAAAAGAAATAATACAAAAGTTTAAAACTCTATTTCATACGGAATGAGAAAAAAGATAGAGAAAACCTATGTAAAGACTAGTTGGGTTAGAAATGATTGACATAGACATGTATCTCAAAGCACTTCATTTACGCTGGAGTTTTAAACTTAAACAAAACGCTGGTGATAATTGGTCAATCATATCCCAAGTTTACCTAAACAAATTTGGTAAGAACCTTTTGATATTCAAAATGACCATTGAAATAATTAATATGTTAGACAAAAATTATTTTGATTTCTTCCATTCCTAAGTTTTATCAGCAACCGATGAAAACTTGGATTAATGTAAAAAGTAAAATCACAAAAATACTGAACTCCGATGAAAATTCAAAAAAGGAAATTCCCTAATCAAATGGCAATATCAAAAGCTGAAACACATCAAACGAATGGATAACAACTGTCATATTCCTGACTTGGTACAGGCATTTTCTTATGTAGAAAATGGTGGATTAAACCTGGTTATAAAGCTAGCTAAACCTCTCACTTGTATGACAGTCGTATCAAATTCCATTATATTGATAACGATGTGTGAACAAAACAAACAGACATAATAGGTAAAAATGTCAAAAATGGGGGAAAAGCAGTCAACATTGGGTAATAATCTTAATCACTATAAAAACAAACAAATATGTAACAAAGAAGCACAAAATGGCATATAGACCAAGCATATTAGCAAAAATTAAAGACAAGAATACACAAATTTACCATAGCACAATAACACAATGATGGGATGTATAAGTACAGAGCCACGTCAACAAATGCGTAGCTAAATGACCATACGGGACAAAAAATAATTTTGAAAGTAACTTAACGTCAACTTTCCCTTTTGGAGAAAAAAGTAGAATAACAAAATACCGAACTTCAAACGAATAGAAAACAACTGTCGTATTCCTGACTTTGTACAGGCAATTCAAGGAAGTGATATCTTTTTTTTTTGATAATTTTCTAAATTTGAAAAGGTGGATTCAAAACTTCATGTTAAAATGAAATCATTACTGACTGACTTCTTTTACCAATAGTTCTTTTAAGTCCGCTGTTTATCAATTTTAAAAAATCTGTCATTCACAATTAGTGCGATATAAACAAGAATTGACATTTGTATATTTGGCATGTCTAATTTTTTTTTTGAAAAGGAGATTCTACCTTTATTCTAATTGCTTCATGCACGTTTACTGGTTGAGATCAGTATATCCATTCCTGGTGTTGATGTTTTCAAAGTTTTATCAAGTTTATTTGTCCACATTTGCTCCTCAACGCATACATAATGAATTAAATTTTATTCGTTAACTGTTTTAATTGTGAATATTTATAGGTTTGCATAAAAGAGAAAAAATTATCTATTCAATCGGTGGCAGTACATTTGTATTCTTTATACTTATGTGCAGAGTATGCAAGCAACGGTATAAAGTAGTCTATGGAAATGTTGAGAGGTACCACACGGGCAATAGACGACGGATTGATATAACAGACAATCCACAACGGTAAATTCCTCTTGGAGAAATTGGGGGACTATATGAAGAGATAGATGAATCAAATATGATAGATAGCATTGTTGACCTGAGGGAAAACAATGTGTCAGTTACCTATTCTAATGACAGTTATGTTCAGCCTGATAGCAACAACTATCTTACACCGTACCAAACCTGCTGATGAAGATGTAAATACTAATACCTCAAATGACAGTAAATCAGAATCATCAGCTTCAAATAATCAACCCATAAGTGATCATGAATCTACTTCATCAAAGTCAGACGTGCTTGGGGAAAGATCTGGCTATCTTAATCCGTATCAACCAATTATTCATTCAGCAGATATTCATGAATATTCATCTACTCATAAAATTGATGATTCCGGCTCATCGGGGTCAGATACACAAAGGATTGAATCCGGTTATTTGAATCCATATCAACCAATGGTTTCTGACAGAGATTTACATGAATATGAATCTGTCCTTTGGAGTTCAGACGGATCGGGTTCCTCGTTGTCAGATGATGTACTATAGGAATAGGAGTTTGTTTTCCATGTCCTCTTCAAGATCTTACATCGGACATTTTTGTTTTGTTTTGCAATACTGCCTGATTTTCCAATCAAACCTCTGTTAAAAACAGTTTCGATTAAAATGTTAAAGGGATTCCACAACAGACAACAATACATGTTAATGTACCTTTCCAAACAATGAGTGCCGGACATGATTCTAACGATATTTTTTTTTATCTTGAAATGCTTAGATTTTAAAATAAGACATACTGTTGTTTCTTATTGTATTCTGAACAGAAAATCAAACGAATTTCGACTTTCTGTTATGAATTGTATAGTTATCTTTCTGGATGATAACAATTCTCAATAAAGATTTTACAGACATTTTACCTCATATTACTCAATTGGTTTAATGACATTTTGTTCACTTATACTAAATATTTGTATATAAAGGATAAGGGGTGAATGCACACGACAAAACAAAACTCATGGAAGTAAACAATATATCAATGGAACAACTTGTAGTTGCTCATAATCAAGGCAGATGCTGGGATGCTTTCGGTCTATTGTTTGAATTCTTACATGTGTCTGAGATTAGATCGGTGTTTGTCGTTGTTCCTTCATTTTGTTTGGAGTATGGTTATTCAATGTTATTTGTTCCATGTTTTGTACTCAAGCCTTTTTCCTATACGTAATTTTGCAGTTCCGATACTCTTATCTAAACATTGCTGTAAACACAAAAATTGGCTGTTGGATATAAAACAATAGAAAATGATATATCAATTCAGGGCGCAAAATCCTTACCAGTCTCTCCAAATAAATCCAAAACATTGAAAGGCATAACATCTAAACAATAGCAGGCACAGTATAGGAAACAGAAGGGTTGAAAATGTTCCTTGGTTTCTTCATTGCGTTTGACTGAAACAATTACACGAATCCTTATATTACTTCTCGCGAAATCTAAACCGACGCCCACATACATAAAAACTATTGAAAAAAAAAACGGAAGTCGTACTTTGTAAAAAAATTCTCTGAAACTAAAATTATAAAGCTGCTTGATTGATTGATGGACAACATATTTGTAACGTATGGAGGACGTGTTTTTCAAAATATAATCGGCATTCACTAAGGAACCAACTATGCTCCTCTTCTTGTCGACTTGTTCGTTTATTCATATGAGGCTGACTCCATACAGGAACTTCTAAGGAAAAAGAAAAGAAGTTAGCAGTATCCTTTAACTTCCCTCTCCGCTATATAGATGATATTCTCTCACTAAATGACTCAAAATTTGGTGACTATGTTGAACGCATCTACCTCGTCAAACTTGAGATAAAGGATACAACAGATACAGTTAAGTCTGCCTCATATCTTGACTTACAGTTGTATCATTGGCACTCATACCACATCTTCTTATATCTATTTACATCTAGAAATTGACAATGATGGTCGGTTGAAAACAAAACTTTACGACATAAGGAAATTATTACAGCTTCTCTAATTTTTGTGCTATTTTCACATTTCTTGATCGATGTGTGAAAAATATTTTCCTCACTAGTGAACTATTTGTTGTAGGCAAATGACTGGTCGAAATTTAATTATGACGTCAAATTTTCTTGGTTTTTCTAAATTTCCTATTGTGACGTCATGAAAAAAGGCGACCATGCCTGATGACGTCACATATAAAGAACACAATTTTCTGCAAATTTTTGAAAAGGAAGGATAAAAATCATTCGAGAAACAAATTCCACCACTATAATTAGTGTATTACGATAGTTCTCCACTCTCAACAGTTAAATTTTAATTATTTAAAAAGCTCGGCAAGCTTCGCGCTTTAAATATTAAAATTTAACTGTCTCGAGTGAAGAAATATCGTAACACACTTGTTGCAGTGGTGGAATCCATATTTCCCAAATGTTAACGTTTCATTTCTATGTTGTAATATTCTAGTAGCGCCTGCATATGTAGTACATATCTTCAAGTTGATACAATATTCAATGGCTTGTATTTTCTATCATGATTTCCTTGATGGGGGATGCTGCTCAGAAGGAAGCTTTCAGACCAAGAGTTCCGAGTGGTGAAGTTGAAATCATCCCTTGGTAAATTTTACGGACGCCATCAAGAGTTGGTTGACCGTTATGGAATATCCGTTTCACAGATGACAACTGATATGTGACAATTGTCGTTACTACAATCCCGTCCCCTTTTCACCAAATGTGACCTACCGAGTTTTACTTATCACCGGGCTTGTACTAACATGAGCAACACGACACGTACCACATGTGAAGCAAGATCTGCTTACTTTTTCGAAGCACCTGAATCACCGAGTATTTGATTGGGATCGTGTTGCTTATTCTTTGGTTTTCTATTTTGTGTTTTGTGTACTGTTGTTTGTCTGTTTGTTTTCCTTTTTATCCATGGCGTTGTCAGTTATTTTCTACTTATGTGTTTGAATGTTTCTTCGGTATCCTACGCCTCTCTTTCACTAAAGACACCATTAGTATATTTGTATTTGTAAAAAAGAACGAAAAGAAGTGATCAATCTCTTTTTGTTTTTTTACGACGTCACTTACGTTGACAGAAATTATGATTGTTGCTACGATAAATATCCATGGCAATCTTCAACAATGGTTTGCATCAACCAAGTAATCATTTTGTTAGAAAATGTTTCAAACATTACGTATTGTATTTCAATTTCTAGTGTATAAATGATGTAATTATGCTATAGTTCCAAATCACTTAAGTTAAAAAAAAAGAAATGTTGACCTTAGATGACGTTTTCTGAACTGTTTGGACCTTTTCGTTTTATGCTATAAAGCCTTTTGTATGTTTGATTTCCTTTGTTTCTAGTGTTTAGCTTACATGATTCAGTATATTCAAGAACAAAACTGTATTCCGATTGGAACATAAAAAAAAATCTCCTTTAACACATAACTTCTTGTATCGGTAGTAATACAATAAGATCATAAAATTTATATACTGATATGAACCTGCAGAAATCCTTTTACTTCATTCACGTTGCCTGTTTGGGAAAAAAGTAAAATATTATTACATAAGGTTATTTTTTTAAGTAGACTAAGTAGTACTACAAGTTTATTTTAGGCTTCAATATAGTAAAATGTAAATCTCATGAAGTACTATCTGCCAAAAAATGATATTTTATAGGATTAGTTTACAGGCGGATTATATCTAAACAATATCTTTGCAATTTGTTTTCAGCTATTGCGATTGACTGAGGTTTCGATTGTTTACAACAAAAGCTTGAATAGAAATTCGATTGATGATGAGTTAAAAAGATAAAAAAAATAATAAACAAAATACTTGATCATGATACTTTTGTGAAAGAGAAATTTAGAGACAATAACTTTCTTTATTACATTTGAAATTTATTCTTTATCATTCGTTCAAATGAATGGATACTAAATTTGGCTCTCTAGGGTTACAATGCTTTCATTTACAATATACCCCCATGTACTAAACGTGTACGGTTCATTTATAAAACAGTCTGAATATCGTAACTAAGATTGATTTGTTCCTCTAGCCTACACAATATTAACATTTAGACAAGGGGTCAAGACATAAGATAAAACAAATACAATCAGATAGTAGATAAATGATATTATAACATGTAAACCGGCTGTGTATTCACACGCACATAAATGTATAAAGCATTCCTGTTTTTTTTTTTTGTCATTGTTGGTAAGTATAACTTTTTAATAATCGAATGAAATACAGAACTCATTGTGTTCTTCCTATTTTGCGGATATTTCTACTTATCGGTCTGCTTGAACGGATGTTCAAAAGCAACAACTTTTAAACAGACTGAAGGCCGATTTTGCGATAAAATTTTCATTGGTTTGTGTTCTATTTATTTTGAAAACTGAGTGGCAGATCGCCGAAAAGCAGCAAAATCCATTTTTTTAAAAACATATCAAATTCCAAAATTAAGCATTACGTCCATGTGTGTATCGTCAGCCCAGCTGTTAGCATTTCTGTGCAGACATGAAGTATCATCGATGCGGTCACCTTTTGTAAATTGAATGTCAATAAAAAAAATTCATAGATGTACTATAATTTGTCACAATGATTTTGACTTTTGTTTTCTATACTCATCACATTGGTAATTGATGTGGCATCCAAATGGTTTTAATTCGAGAACCACCGAGGAGTCTTGATTTAATAGATACCTTGTAAGAAAAAGCCCTCTATTAAGGTTTACACAGGAAGTGATGTAAAATTACATGTTTTATACATTTTGTGCTTCCAAAGCGCTTCCTTGAAATTCCCAATATTTATAATACTATGGATATCATCATAGGAATGCGCACTTGTCTGCTAAAAACTTATCAACCAAAGGTTACAAATGCAAATGTGTCGTCAGAAACAAATACAAAATAATATTAAACAAACTTGTTGTCTAAATAAAGCTATCAAAATGACAAAAACGAAATGTTGGCGCACATTTTCAAAAAATCAAAAATAGACAATCGGTAGCACGACAAATTCATGAGATCAAACTCATATAAGATAACGGAACAAAACCAGCCAATGCATTCTTACCGCGTACCATCAGTCATTAGTAACACGGATGCGGTGTCAAACAACCCTTAAATATTCAAAAACACATAAATGCATTATACAAATAGAATCACAACGGAAAAATTGCTCAACAATCACTACGTAATGATTGTTGACAGAACATAAGCATGCAGGATATCTCGGTTTGAAAATGTCAGCACCTTCTTAAAATAATTGTATATCAGCCAGGCTAGTTTGTTATATTGCTTGACTAAATTGAATTAAAAATGTATTACAAACAGGAGATCATTTACTTGAAGACGTTTAACTATTGTAGTGAGTGGTCAATATTGTCGTCATTTCAAGTCAGAATGTAAAGAGACAAGATGCCATCATTATGACAAACTTCAATGCAATGCCCACGCTAATGTTTGTCAATGTTGGTTACCAGGAAAAAGTGAGTTTATGTATTTCCTATCTATTTCCAGTTTTCCCACCGTAGTTACATATTATTTTAGAATTGAAATACAAGTACTAGCTTTTGACATACTGTTTTAAGTTTACAAATTTTAGATTTTTAACTTCATAACAAAATTTCTCCGTTAGATTAAGACTAAGAATACATTTAATTTATCCCAAGAGAATACATCTTATTTATCCCAAAAAAATACATCTTATTTATCCCAAAAGTGATGGTATATGATGGTTTCAAGTTCAAAACTGCTTGAATATAGTTACATAGATATGGAAAGTTGACAATTGGAAAGCTGAAATTATCTTTTTTGTCGTGAAGATTTGGTCCCAACCGATCCTCAATCAGCGAAGTTCTACAGGTAATTCGATATATGAAGCAGATTTGACTGTATATGTTGTATTTTTTTATTGAAGTTCGATGTGATGGCTGCGTTCAACATAGGTACCAATCTTTGAATTATTTATCGAGAGAACCTCATCTATATATCAGAACGTGAAGTAAAAGGATAATGACAGCTTATGTTCATTCTTTCTTCCAAGTTCTTGTATAAACATACCAATAGCGGATGTGACAATCAAAAATCACAGGTCAAAGAAGGATGGACATCGTGATTGTTAAATGAAAAACAAACAGTCTACAGATAAATATTAAGTTTATGAACAAGAGATTGAGTACTAAGAATAAAGGCAACAATAGTATACCACTTTTCAATAGACATAATTCGATTAAGCAAAACCAAATCCGGGGTAACAAACTAAAACCGAGATAAAGACATCAACGATACGAGGAAAGCAACGGAACAACAGAAACACTGAACTATAACAAAAGCAAACGTCAACTTACATAGAAACTGACTGTGGTAACAAATGCCATATTCCTGATTTTGAACAGGACCAAAATCCATGTTAAAGTCAAAGAGTGTAGGCATTAATCACCCGTTGTATTGTTCATATCAACATTCAGTAATTTCTCATACTCCTTAAAATGGCTTCATAGAATAGCAGTGAACAATTTGCTATGCAATGATAATAACAAATTCCGTAAGACCATCCAAGTTACACATCGAAGGTTAGACAATCCGATAACTAATTGAATTGTATTTATTTTACGTTTTCATCTTTAATGATATAAAAAAAATGAACTCAAACCCCTATTATTCATGTTAATAATCACTATATTATATTTTAGCATGCTACACCATGGAAGACGAAGAATGTGCACACGCCTGCTTTTTTTCAAATACGGTGTATAGCTGCGATTTCGGAACGTGTGCTTTTTAAACTTGGGGCAGGGTAAGGGGGGTTGAGCGATAGATTTGTATAAGACAAGTAGTGCACAAGAAGTTGGTTAACGGTTCTATTATTGAACCCAAACATTAACATTTGTTGTTAACATGAAGACACCGTCATATAGTATAGTCTATTAAGTAACAAGGGTCGTAGGTTGTATACGGTTAATTGTCCATATAGTTGTACAATATCAGAAGGCCATATATGAAAGCTTTTTTTAACTGTAACAAAGGGCATGGTCTGCTAGGTAGTCTAAATTTAAGAAATACGGGGTCCGTACAAAAAATAATGTCCGAACTACACGGACTCCTTAACTAGAGTGACTCCTTAACTAGGGTGTGCTCTGACACGAAAGCTGCTCAACCAGAGGTATAAGTAAGAACGAGTGAAATCGACACTACATACGTTTTACGGTCATCATCATGAATTGGTTGAAAAACATGATGTGTTGGTGTCTCAACTCAATATCGACATGTTTGCGCGGTTTCAGATATTTGTATATAGAGAATATCATATGGCTTTTTCAATATCACATCCGTATCAACCCGAGACACCAATATAATCCCAAGAGCTCTGCTCGAGGGATTATATTGGTTGAGGGTTGATACGGTGTGTGATATTGAAAAAGCCATATCATATACACTTTATTATATACATATACCTCACGTAGATGTTTTTTATGTGACATGACGTCATACAGATTATAGGTTCGACATGACGTCATACAGATTAGGGGTTTGATAAAGCCTTTGCAACAGTGACTGCAATCGATGACGTGACTTCATACAGATTAAAGGTGTGATAAAGCCTTTGCAACCGTGCTGATATCGATATCATCACGGGTGGCTGATGCAGCATGCTTGCCAATGATTGTATTACACATACAATTTATCTGTATTTCTACTAAGTATATAATAAACATGTATAGTTGTCTGATTACCTCATTTCACAGTATGTATTTATATGGCGGGTGGTGCATGCATAGCAGGAGACGTTTAACCTGTTGACTTAGCAGGCCTCGCTCCTGTTAGAATTCGTGCGATTTCCTCAGTTTTTGTTTGTTATCTTGATTTGTCTCTTCTTATTCGATATACAAGATTGGAACATTGGTAAACTACTGTCGTCGTATTTCATATCTTGATCTTTTCCTTGATATTGACGCAGATGGACGACTTTAAACAAGAATCTATGACAAAGGATTAAGCTTTCTTATTGTCAACTCCCAATTTCTCAGCAGTTAGAAACCATTTTTCCTATCAAATGGAGTTTACAATTAATATCACTCCAGTAAAGCCCGAGGCCAAATATTTGAAATCCTAAGGCAAACGTTGAAGATCTGATAAAACCAAATATAACCTCCTATATTCCTTTGGTTATTCTTTTTACTCTATTCTGTTAGCAACTTGTTATCTTATAAACATTTGGTTATATTGTTTCCTCTATTTTGTTAGCAACTCGTTATCTTATATTCCTTTTTATTGGCCTAGATTTATCTATTCCTTTAGCAACTCATCATCCTAAATTCATTTGATTGGCCTAGTTTTCTCTATCCCTTTAAAATATCATGTTTTGTTCTGTGGTAGGGGACAATTTTCACCAGTCTTTTTGCAACTCATTATCCTGCATTCCTTTTTTGTACCAGTTTCCTTTACTTTAGCCTATTCATCCTGATTTCCTTTTGTTTTAGTTCCAGATTTTTCTATTGATTAAGCAAATTATTGTTCTGATTTTGTTTTGTCGAAATTTCTCTAATCCTTGTACACCTCATTGTTTTTTTCATGCTATATCCTAGTTTTCGCTAATTTCTTTTTTTTTTTGCATTTATTCTCTATTCTATAATCTCATCAAACGATCCTCAAACAATAGGCGATTGGCTTATTTACTCCTTATATGGTACAGAACGAAAAATAGTTGATTTTTAAGAACAAACTTTTACAACTATAACATGGGTTAGTTTAACTTCCTTGCATGACAGTCATTTTCTGGTCCAAATTATAATCTTTGTGTTGATGTTATACATGGATCGGGGAAATATTTTCCTATGGCAAATCACAACTGTTGTCGCTTTGTACTTCTTTATTCCATAGAACTAAAGTACGTCAGACTCAATAGCTTAGTACGTCCCATAAGTGTAACCTTCTCCCAAACATATATTTAATCAACGTACCTTTCTGCGCGGAAGTGGATACTTATTCAATCATACTGCAAAGACAAACGGACCTTCACTGGTAAGAGGAGTATCAAGGAGACATTTCATCATAAAGAATTCAAACTAGTACAATTACTGGTACGATTACAGTATGAACAATACGATTTCTTTTTTAATAACCTTCATGATTTAAAGTTTAAAGCTTAACACTCGTTTAACCGCATATGATCTCTCTCTCTCTCAGACAAAATCTTACAAGCGGTAACCATACGAAAGCATTTTCGCTTTCATTTATTTATTCATCTCCTTTACAAAGTTATTCCAAAACTTTCTTATTTAATCTGTGATATGTTGTAATAAATTAACTATCTGTTAATTAAATTTTACAAGGTATATAGATAAGTTTCAACAGAAGGTTATAAATGTTCAAATTTCATGCAGAGTTTTATATCAAATGCCTCATTAATGTTACACAACTAGCTTGTTGCCGCTGAAAATACTAAAACAAACACATAATTATAAACGGAATTGATTATTAATCAACGTTTTGTTAACTTATGCTATCGTTAATTATATGTCAGGTTCACAGTTTAAATTTGTTTACCACATATATATCGAATTTCAAAATAATGACACACTTATCACAGATCAGTACAAGTTTTATTTTTCAATATCGATTGTGTATTGTTCCGTAAATAAACGATATGTCAGAGTGCAATATAATATTTTGTGTGAAGGACATGTGTAATGTACATGTTATTCGATATAATACATAACTTTGTCAAATAAGATGTTTGGAATATTGAGCTCGACGTTCTTGATATTGACAATATCACACAATAAAAATGACATCATTTTCCAACAGCTGCTAATATAATGAATTCATGAACACATTCTGTTTACTGTATATACTTTGTATAAGAACGTTTATCAGGTATGTTATATTTTCTTTCAATGGGTGTTGGTGTTTTCATTTACATCTTTTCGGTAATAATATATGTGCACTTGATGGTTTGGTAAAAAATTTTATTATAAAATACTCGTTCGGGTACAAAAATGCGTTTTCCTAACTGACACATTGTCTAAAACAAAATCTGCAGTTCACAAACACCAAATATAGATACTTAATAGCACGAGCCACAATCAAAACGGAGGACGAACACGGTGCTGCTGATAGGTCTGTAGGTAGCAATTCCACTTCCCTGGTGACATCTGTTGTGATGCTCAAGGCCAAAAAAAATTTATATAAAGTCGCATCGGGCGATGTCACAAATAGGGTAAAGAGGACGGCATTGTTTCTCTTTAATATGTTCACACTACTGTCCATGGAATTTTACCTTAAAGTTTATGAATGTTCTGAAAATCGCTAGGTAAAAATACTTCTTAGTGTACGGTTATTACTTACGAACACATATCAAATTTTATCAGCAGAATTTTTTGAAATCATTCCAAAAGGTCTACACAAATCTATTCATAAAACGTCCATTTAACTTAAATATGCATATATTAAAAATAATTAGTCACTAAATTCTCAGTAAACTAATTCACTAGTCTTCAATCAGGACTTATACTACAGAAGTTTGGCGCTCAAAGTTTTCTAACGTATCCTTTTTTATAAAAATAAAATATTATCTTTGGTAAATAATAGTTTCGTTTATTGTGTCGATTTTTTTCTGACGTTTTCACATTCATGTTGCTTTATGTTGACCACTAAAATAGTAGATTTATATATTTATGTTGAGCTATGTAATGCATTCATATCAATTGGAATGCCATCTGTGTGTCCTATAATTTGGAATAAGGATTATTAGGAGTAAAGATATTTGTATTTGTATACTTAATTGAATGTATAAGAGTAAAACATGTTAGCCAGTAAACTCTTGATTATCGATATCATTATTACTCTATTCATTATTGTTATTTGTAAAAGGACAATCGAGATGAAAGACTGGAAAAGAGAAATTCTGGAGGGTGTGGAAATCGTATCATTCCCTGGCTGTGTCCCGGGAGTCATTTTTGTTTACGGAGAGAAGTCACAAGCAATCCTTGCTAACAAGAGGGGACACGTTTTATGTGCAGCAGGTTTGCATTCTTTTGATATATTGCACTGATTCTTCTATACTGAAAAAATTTGCTTCTAGTAAGTATATAAAAGTGTTTATCTGTCTCTATTGGTTACATTTCTACCGTTATTATACAAATAACATTTTAAGAGGGAATTCACAATTTTATTTTCCATATCAAATTGTCTCAATTGTTTCGTTCTGTTAATTCAACCATTGTTTGAACAATGTATATGAAGTCAGTACTTGAAAGTTGCACCTTGTAAATACAGCCGTTTCACAAACCACGCCTCTTTTTGGGAGATATGTAATATTCATAGACATTTTGTTTTGTTTACCTACTGGTTCCCAGATATGATCTCTATGTTTCATCTCGTATAGACATAACTTGGGAATGTTACCAGTATAAATACACATGAATAGCGGTGAAATTGAATTCTGAGGAATACCTAAAGTGAAAGGAGGGGTGGTACATAATTTTAGTATAAGTTTAAACTCTAAGAAGTTCGGGGCATATAAATATTGAAAATATGCCGCACATCCCTATATTTTGACCTTTGAAAAAAATAGTAGTGCATATGAACTTTCCATTCTAGGATATAATTTTTTACGAAACTTCATAGTAAAAGTGTTACAGTTCTAGCCGTAAAAGGAGTTCCATTGCATTCACTATATTTATAGTGCAACCTGAAACATGCTGTGTTGAAGACGCTTTGGTGGCCTTGGGCTGTTTTCTGCTCCTTGGTCGGTTTGTTGTATCTTTGACACATTCCCCATTTTCATTCTAAATTTTATGTAAAAAAGATATCAAAGGCCAGAAAAAACTTTCAATGTCGAAGTATGTATAGTAAAACCAAAAGATAACAAAAAACATCATAAAACCTACTAATAGCGAGGGGAAGTATCCGAATAGCAACACTGATTATCCATAACATATGTTTCTATTTTCTGTCTTCATCAATTATATCTCTTTGAAATACTGATAAAATGACATCGAGATTTTTGTTGTTATTTTATTTTTATTTCTATTTGCATTTGATAAAAACATCAATACATTCATGTTATTTATATTTAGTTTATCGGGAATTTCAAGTAACATCAGTTAATTGATTGTTGGCTGCTTATGTCTAACGGTAAATATTCTTCTTCTTTTTTATATATTTTCAGGAGAAATACATATTTACGCCGCATAATTTATCTTGCTTTCTGCTAGATTGATACCTTTAAAAACTTCAATGACTTTCAATATTACAGTCTGCTGAAAGACATTTAACCCTTACCTAACACATCTTTCTAACTCGAAACCGACACACTTTATCAACGGCCGTACGCTTCGTAGAGATACGGAAAGTAATAATATCGCTAAAACATCATCACGGATTGCACCATCGACGCCCCGCACTGACGCGCATGCAAACGCTAATATTATTTATTGGCACTAACACATTAACTTACAATACATGGTCATGACAATTCTGATCGGTTGGAAAATATCCAAATCGAGGCTGCTCAAATAGTTACGGGATTACCAAGTTACACTAGCCGGAACATTATCTATATAGAGACGGGATGGAAAAAAAATTAAGTGTTAGACGGGAGGTTAAATATTTAGCTATGTTTTATAAAATTATTGATAAGCAAGCGCAAGATAATTTGGTTTCGGATTTTGTATCAGATATAAGTAATTATAACTTGCGTTATAGTCAAAATATTACTATCCTGTAGACCGTTTATCAGCTTATTTTTCGTCATCTATTACATTGTGGAATTCTTCGGACTTGAGATTTAGACAGATTCTTACCTTTTTCCTTGTTTAAACTAAATTTGCATAAATTATATTATAGAAATGATAAATCTCCGAAATTTAGTTCCTCAGATCATTTGCATTATGTTTTACACGCAAGGCTGCATGCATAAGAGATGTGGTTCTATCAATAAAAATGTCGAACTCTATTTACTATATCTGTACCAAGTCAGGAATATGACAGTTGTTTTCCATTCGTTAGATGTGTTTGAGCTTTAGATTTTGCCATTTTATAAAGGACTTTCCGTTTTGAATTTCCCTTGCAGTTCGGTATTTTTGTTATTTTACTTTGTATAAATGTTTCAACACCTAGAAATCTGATGTTAAACGAGATTAATGTTTGTAATGTCAATATTACTATCGATTTCTTATTATCTGGTGATGATGCATGGAGTACTGGAAAAATGATGTTATTTGTTTATATAAAAATACAAAACGTTTTCCTCTGCATTGACAACCTTAAGTAACTCTGTAAACAACACACGTGATTAAATATATTTCTACATAATGGCAATAATCGAATGATCTTGATGAATAACTACTTTCGTGGTATGTTATCAATAACGATTCTATGGATTTTAATGACAGAATACGAATCAAAAATCAATACTACACACCGATAATCGGTGTATTTGTTTTTATTCATATTGTAATTAAAATGCACTCGACTAATATCCATTGCTTCGTTTCAACAAGTTTCCTTTAATTGTTGTGTCCCTATGATTAAAATATTTGTTAGTATGATATATTTGATGTGTTCTTTAATTAATGTGTATATTGGAGAAGACGTTACGAAGTGGTAAAACTTGTGTCTAATCCATTTGTCATTTTGAACAAGAAAATATGTTTAAACGAAACATGGTTATGACGTTACAAAAAGTCTCCAAAATAACAAGACGCAATTAATTTGTCATAAAGAACTCCAGAATTGTTCCGGGAATATGTTACCTTAGCTGTATTTGGGAAACCTTTCGGAATTTCGGGTCCTCAATGCTCTTCAATTTCGCACTTTATTTTGCTTTTCTAACTTTTTCGATTCGAGCTTTTATAGACGAAACGCCTGCCTGCGATTGAAATTTGAAGTTTTAAGAGATGTTAGTGTTGTTAACGTGTCGCTTGTTTTTTCGCATATGAACCGTTCAAAAGAAAGCTGTTCTGAATAAAAAATTGTGAACCATTTACTTTCATTCATTTAACGCCCGAATGTATCAATTTGATACTACTGGAAGTTGAAAACTCCTAAATCAAACAAACAATTTCCCCATTGACAGTATGCATCTCTGATCAAATGTGTATGCTTTATTGCTTTCACAATCTGAAATCGTTCTTAAACTATAATTTTCGTTGATATGATCACAAATTTGAGGGTGTCTGATTGCATCTTAAACAGCATGCCATGGCCATCCTATTCTATTTCATTTGGTTTAAAATCAGTGATGTTTTAATGCCCAGGTTTTACATGATCTATAATTGATTGATGTTAGCTCATGAAAACAATTTACTGTTGATTTATACTCATTCGTGGGATACCAATTATCGTGCTTTTTTGACAAATTTCAATGGTCAACGAAGTACAAATGTTTTATACGCTTGTATGCAGACTTTGGCAAAACCACGAAATCAAATATCCACGAAAATACATTTTTCCCCAATCCACGACAATTCTCATCCACGAATTTAAATAAATCAAAAGGAATTCATTTAGCAGTATAAGTTCTAGTATATGTATTGTAAATAAGAAGTATTAAGGTTTTAAGAGCCAATTTGACGGTTAAACTTTTTTTATCATAGAATTCTGTGTATATTTTCAGCTGAATATGGTAAAGGAAGAATCGTTGTATTTTCGCACAATGTATTTGTTAATAGTTTTGGAAAAAAAGATACGAAACGCCAAAATAAACGATTCAACGAAAATATCAGAAATTGGATAACGAAAAACACGGACAAGGGAAATGAGATACCTTGTTTTTCTGAGTATATAAATAACTTTGATGAGCTACCTCCTGAATGTAGGATATTAACATGGAATGGGCTTCCGGTTCGGACAGAAGATAACAGTGTATTGAAATTACTTGATTGGATAGAGAGGGGAGGCGGGTTAATATGTGGAGTGTGCCCATGGGGATTCGAGGAAGTTTATAAAATAGACGTTGAAAATATACCACTTAACATCATCTTCAAGGCAATAGGTATCGCTTATGCTGGAAAATTGATGTACAAGAATGATAACGATTTAGCGGAAATCTTAGTAAAAGACAATATGGCTGATTATGCAAAGCCCCGTGATCTATTTGCAGCCATAAACAAGCACACAGAAAAGATTAATAGATTAGGAGGAATAATACACAGTGTATTGCATTTACCGGAGGAACTGTATATCAATCACAAACCACATGTTGTAGAAATGATTCTGAAATTATCACCAGAAAATGACCATATACCAACACGAAGTAAACCCGTTGAGTCACATGGCGCCAAAAAAGCTGCCATGCTTATGTGCGATATGATGATCAGAGATGGTTTAAAAGGGAATGTTGTATTAGCAGAGGGAATTCATGAATTTCCCGGAACATTTGAGAATACACCGGAAGTTCAGTCTATCGCATTAGAATTTTCCTCACAGACGCAAAAATTTCATTCAACGGGATGTTACCTTCCTGCTGGTTCTATCATGGAAGTGTCGTGGAGCAAGACGAAAAAACCATGGAATCTTATAATTGGTCTTCATGGTGACGAACTTTACAATACTGATTCTAAGTTAAAACGATGGCCTAAGATCAGAATAAAGAAAGAGCTTAAAACAAACGAATTAGGAAATCTTCTTTCAACGCCACTAAACATTTGCAGTCCATTTGGAGGACTAGTTTATTTACATTCGCCTAAAAGTACAAAGGATAAATTACAATTGAAACTACACAATGTCGTACATGCTCCCATGTTTACCTACAAAACGGCAGGTACATGGGAATCTGTAGAACGTTACAAGCCAGGGCTATGGTGTGACATCATTGGTGACAAAATAACCTTGACCTTACCATCCAAATCGGTAAGACAGCTTTCAGATCCAACAATAACGATGAAAGTTTGGGATTCTGTAGTATCTGCCCACATGGATTTACTTGGAAAGGATCCATCCGATGGCAGAGGACAATGGGTCGTTACAGATGAACAGCCGTCCATTGGTTATATGCACTCTGGTTATCCAATCGTCACCCATCTGGACATGGCAAATCCTAATAAGGTTCGTTTCCAAAACTGACAAAGAAAATATTTTTAGAACCTTTTTATACTTTGTACTTTATATGGCCTTTTAACCTTTTTTTATTCTAGCGTGATTGATGAGTCATTTAAATTTGGTATATGCAATGAAGTTTATTTGTTATAACAGAAATAGCAAGTGATATTTTGCAATGAAAACATTGACTTTTATTTACCGGAATTATATAGATAAAATGCATAGCTGGAATATTGTCTGAATGACAATTCTAAAACTCTACTTGGGAAGATCAGGCCAGCTGTAGTACCGATTATTTTAAACCATGATAAAAAGTTCTACCACATATTATGTGTCCGTTTACAGTTATTCGTCGATATTTCACCTTACTTTCTAAGTATATCTGAAAAAAATTAATATGCTTATTATTCTTGTTAACGAAAATCATGTTATGCAAATGGTATGAAGTTCCGTCTAACTAACTTTCATGTCTTGCCCTTTTCCTATAATATGGGAGAATTGAAAATAAATGTGGATAGTGTCCACATGTGGACACAGATGATGCCCCCGCTTGCATATCATATAGTTATAAAGGGATATAACTGAAGAACGGTAAAAGTGACGCTACCCACATTTGAACTTGATCTGAGTTTTGTGATAATAAGCATTGTGTATAAGATTCATAACATTTGGTTGAGGCAAACTCAAGTTAGAGAACTGAAACAAATAACAAATTTTGGGACTTACGTATGTACGTACAGACGGACAAGGGTAAAACTTAATGCCCCCACCGCTACGGCGGGGGCATAAAACATGTAAAACAGTTTGTATTAATTTATTTACAAAGTTGGATTATTTAATGAAAAAGATTTATTATTGCATGAATCGTTTTGCATTTGTACGTACATCTACGAAGACTGCTTCCTGTTATCCAGAGACCACATCTTAAACGTAAACAACAGGAAGGGAAGTTGGGGAATGTTCCATGAACTGGGACATAATTTCCAGGATTCTATGTGGACCTGGGTTAGTACGAAGGAGGTGACTTGTAATATATTTACTTTGCACGCTATGGACGTAATTTGCCATGTAAAACCATGGGATCATCTCTGGGTCAGAGAAAAGTTTGAAAATGCTAGCAACTATCTCCGGGTAAGGTATATCATAATTATAGTTTCATAACGAATGAGAATGGAATATCTCTTTATATCAACTCGAGTTATCTAATTTCAGTATAATAATAAACGAGCCTTCGGCGAGTTTATTATTACTATTTACATTAAATAACGAGAATTGATATCAAGCGATATCCAATTCTCACAAGTTGTTATGGTCAACACTCTCATTGTGTTAAATTAAAAATTCCGCAAATCGTTGATCTAGTCTTTTGCACATGCCAGTATGACGTCAAATGTCCTTTTCCGGTGTCAAACAATAACATCAGACATTTTAAGACTTTTTGTACGCTTCAGAATGTAATAAAATTTAACAAAAAGAAGATTGTCAGGTGAAAAGTGTGAGTGTTTGTAAATTATTGAAGAAATCACAGATGGCCGTTGCCATGGACGAAATGTGCATCGTCTTAACCTTTGTAAGTCATCAATGACCTAACGAATAGCCAATGGAAATGCCGTGATATCGTCTTATGATGCTGGATAAGCCAATCAAAATAACGCCGATTTTCATATCACTTTTTCGTATCACACTCCGTACAGTGTGATACTAGAAATATCTATTCATGCAAGAAATAGATAAAAGGCCACAACCATAAGAGAAGTAATATTTATGTTTTTTTTATCAATTTTATACAAAATCCTTCTTCTTGTTTTGCCACTCTTAAACGCAACAAATTAAGGCGACAGTAGTTTACTGTTGTTCAAAATTTCAATTGATATTTTATAGTGTGTCTTTCTATGTTGTGATGTTACACTATTGTTTCAGATAAGGGTGAAGGTTTGGTACCATTAAAACGTTTAAATCCGCTGCAATTGTTTGCACCTGTCTTAAGTCAGGAATCCGATGTTCAGTAGTTGTCGTTTGTTGATGTGGTTCATAAGTGTTTCTCGTTTATCGTTTTTTTTTTATATATAGATTAGACCGTTGGTTTTCCCGTTTGAATGGTTTTACACTAGTAACTTTTGGGGCCCTTTATATCTTGCTGTTCGGTGTGAGCCAAGGCTCCGTGTTGAAGACCGTACTTTGACCTATAATGGTTACTTTTATATATTTTGACTTGGATGGAGAGTTGTCTCATTGGCACTCATACCACATCTTCTTATATCTATTTTGGTTGCTTGAAATATACGGCTTTGTGTACATACCATCTGCTGATGAAAGTAACTTTATAAACTTGAGTTGTATGCCATGAAATTATCAATATTTGCTAATTCTTTGCCGACTGGTTGACTTTTATCAATAGAAAACTAAACAACATGTATACGAAAGAAAAAATATTACAAAAATACCAAACTCCAAGGCAAATTCAAAACTGGGAAGTCCATATATTCATGTACGTTTTATATTTTAAAAGCAGTAAAAAGTTTGATTGATTTGTGTTAACTGACAAATAATACACTTATCTTTATGTCCCAATCATTACTATATGCTCTTTAAATACGGCGGTGATCAGCAAAATTATTCTGTGATCATACCATAAACTTATTGGAAAATCCAGATTTTCAAAGGTTTTAAATTGTATAGACATACACTCACTATTATTTATAGGAAGGTGCAAAGTATGACAAATGGTGTTCTAATCCTGGTATAGCGTTGTTAGTGTATGCACAGTTGGCGAGGGATTTTGGCTGGACTGCTTACAAATCTGTATTTAGGACTTATAACAAACTTCCGAAAGACAAACGACCATCAACACAGCAAGAAGAGGAGTACATGTGGATACAGACCTTTTCCAATGCAGTCAAGAGGAATCTTAACCCTGTTTTCGAATTTTGGGGATGGCCGATTCAGCAGTCTGCTATTGACGAGTTGAAAAGATTTCCTCCATATCTCCCTGATGACGTGACAACAAGCGAATTTGCAAAAAGACAGAGCGACAAAAATACTTAAAAAGTACGAAGATAATTCTTCTGGTGCTTGCCCTACTCAGAAACCAACACACAAGGACAATGCTAATTGTCCAGGTAATGATGGTTCTAATAAGACTGATCAGTGTGATGTAAAAGGTAACGGTATAAAGGAGGATGACAAAGACAACAATTCAAGTTCATGTTCTGTTTTATAAGTAGATTGAACAAACGGACTTTTTTATATTTAGTACTTAACATGCTTGTAAATATTGAAATAAAAGTGAAGTTCTTCATAGTCACTTTTTATTCGTCACTTCTCATGTTGAACGTTTTGACAACACTTAAAATCACTTTAGCTTTAATTAAATGTTGAAGTTAATGTGTATATCAGTCACTTTTCAGATCAAAAGTCCAGCATGTCTTTTATGTCAACAGTGAAATGATTAAAACATCGGGAATCAATTTTACTTTTAAACAAATTGAGACAGAGCACGTTAATGACCACGTTCTTGATAATTTAAATGATCAACATATTTCGAAATGACCAGTCAGATATGTATCTTGCATGCTAAAACTGAAACACTGTCAAAAAGCACTTGTTAGTGAAGTCCATTTTCTCACTGTTATTGGTAAAATAGCTCTATGAAGGCTAAACCATTCCAATAAAATGGAAGACTCTAATGAATGTAGCAATATAATGACACTAAAGTTCCATCTTATCCCAGCGTGATACAACAGAATTAGTTCTGTGAAGTCGAAGGTCAACCAATACAACAGACGCCTTATGCTATCGTTGAGTTGCTTGAGGTTAAAATTATCCCTTTGAATTAGTACAAAAGGATACCACAGATTAAGATGGCAATGTATGCAGAAACATTCCAACAATACATGCAACGTTACTTCAATATTCCCCAGCTTTAGAAGCATGTGGTTCTTATCAGATTTCTTTGAAACAGAGTTGCTCCTTATTAAGAATCTGCTAAACTAGGGTTCTTAAGGTATCCCCAAAAGGTTTTACTGTAATTGTAGATGTTAACTGTGTCAAAAATGACTATGGATATTTTCTATTGGTTGCATCCACAGTCACATCTTTTTTTGCCTTGATTATGGATGAACAGTAGAAATGGTGTCATTAATATCTTTCAACAGCATACTAGTTCATCCTACTTTGTCTTCCTATAGTACATTGCGAAGTAGTTTATACAATAATTCTTACACCTGAATTTAAACCAAATAAGTAAGAGTGATCTAAAAAACTATTGAATCAGTTTTTTTTTTTTTTTTTTTTTTTTTTCATTTTAATGTAATGTATAAATTCATTCATATATCGATGTATTAACAAACCATGTTTCAAGCTGATAGCACAGTTAGGCATTCACATTTAACACATTGAACTTGAAAACAAAATCTCAATTTGACAGACGTATTAATACATTTTTTAGATTGAGGCAAAAATACAAGACACATGAACACTCAAATCAAAATATCTTAAAACATATAAACCTAATTAAAGGAGCAGTTGATAGCACATACAAGGTAGACAATTATATATATACAATGTAGAAAATGTACCTCTTTCATGAATTTCGTTGTAAAATGGTGCCAAAGTTTAGAAAAGTGAGAAAATAATCCTGAAACAATTCCGTAATTCGTTTGTAACATAAATTTTCATTGGACATTGACAAATATTTTGAAGGGTTAGATTCCACGTTCTACCAGTCCGTAACTAAGGAAAGGCCACCATTTTTAAATGCGATTTTTTTTGGTATGTAATTTTGCAAAAAATAAACAAAAAATTCACATATTGTGCCTCAAAGTCTTCATTTTGTCAATATTTTAACCATTCAGAAGCGTACAAAAAGTATAAATACGACTAGTGCCACATGTGGTGCTAGATCCTGTTCCACATGTGGTGCCACATGTGGAGCAGGATCTGCTTACCCTTCCGGAGCACCTGATATCACCCCCAGTTTTTGGTGGGGTTCGTGTTGCTTAGTCTTTAGTTTTCTATGTTGTGTCATCTGTACTATTATTTGTCTGTTTGTCTTTTTATTTTTGGCCATGGCGTTGTCAGTTTGTTTTCGATCTATGAGTTTGACTGTCCCTCTGGTATCTATCGTCCCTCTTTTATATCGGGAGTATACCTATGACGTCACATTGTTTAGTTGCCAAAGACAATGTGTCAGTTTCACGGACTTTTATTTTATGGCAATTTTGAAGCCAAAACATTTACTAACTTAGAATTTATCTTAATATGTGGCATTGATCGCAAATATCCGTTTACCTAGGTCAGCTTGGCGTCGCTAGGTATACTCAATTTGCGACAGCAAAATTTATGTTTTATAAAGGCAAAGCTTAAAACATAATACAGTTATCTCCTAAATAGTAGGTGCATAACTTCAACATATATGCCATCTTCCTTTGAAGATTAAAAGGATCTGGGTTGAAAACTGTAGGAGAAGTTGTTTCCATATGTGAGGTATTAATTATATATATACAATGTAAGAAATGGATGCAAAACACAAATAATTCATATAAAATTTCAAAAACCAGTTATATAAACACTCTTGTAAAGTCTGGTGTAATATGTGAGCTAATTGCTAAGGTGGAAAAATAAGTTACTGGTGAGGGTTAAAACATGTAAACAGTACCTGCAAAAAATACCTACAAAAAATTGTATTTCAAACGAAAATATAAAATCATGAAATCATAAAAGTAAACCATCCGGAAAAAAATCATTTACAAAAATTTGAGAAAAAGGAAGTCGAAGATTTTCACTCCACTAGATTTTCATGAAGGTATAGAACCACTAATTCAGGCCCGGTAGGAAAGAACATACAAGAAAGTAGTACATATTTTAAACAAAATAGTTCCTATGCATAGCCGTATCTTTGTCAATAGGTGAAATATCAGGGTAGTTTTGGTATCAAATGAAAGTTTGGGGACTTGGAATCACTGTAGAACCCTTGTTGAAAGTTTCTTTTGAATAATAAAGAAGTATATACAATTTAATAGAAGGGCACATTTGCCCTGTTGTTCAGATCAGAAGTACCTGTTTTTATACTATCAAACTTCCGTGAACAAGTACGCTCTAATATGCAATTAAAGGTATGTTGAATATTTTAGCAGAAATCAGAATAAGGTATAGTTTTGACATGAAAAAGCTGCCACTTTATTTGAACTTAAGACGAACTAGCCATTAATGCTTGAAATTGCAGAATTTAACATAGAAAGTAATGGGGGTAAGAATAAGTGGTTTTATACCTGACACAAATGACAATGTAACAGAGCAATTGTGAAAGTGTGCAAATAACTGAATATTGAATTCTTGTTAAGTTTCAACTTTCATTAATTTAGGATTTTCTATGCTAGGAAATGTCCAAACTAAGACCTTCTTATTAACATTAAAGGATTTTGGATTTTCCATGCCTTTTATTGTTTTTTTAAAATCAACAATGTTGAATCTAAATTCAATGAACAGTTAAATGAACAGCAATCATCTGCTTGTTTTATGACAGTTTTCAGTACCAGCGTGATATTTGTTTTGTATGGATAAAAGTCCCCTTGTATGATAAAGTATCATTGCCCTTCCTTCATTCTTTTATAATGCCAAATCAAATAAATGAATAAAATCATATTTCATCTTAACAGATCATGTATAAAAGGTTAAAGATTAACCTTAAATGTTTTGTTTATTTTCGATTTGAACTTCTACAGACTATCAACAGAGAAACATGTTCACTAATTTGTATTTAAAGATAAGTCTAAACCATCTACTTCTAAATAGTATTTTGAACATGAAAAAAGCCGGAATTGAGATTTCAAATGAAAATTGCAAATGTATGTTCAATATCAATATCATCAATATATATACTATCTTAACCTCCATGTTAGAAATGCCTTAATTATAAATATAACATTTGTCATGATGTATCATCTTTAGTTTTATTTATGGATTTAGTATGAAGTATATCTACAGTAGTTTTATGACAAGGATGTAGGTCAAGGTCACTGGATCCTATAGTAAATTTATTGTCTGAAGCTTTGTATATATCTTATCCTCTCCCTATCTTAACAATCCAACCAGTGTTGAACCTAACAATAAAAAGGTCAAATGTTAAACATATTTTTTCTGTGATAATAATATACAGGTAAGTAATATTATTTTAAACAACTAATGTAAAGATTTCTTTACTTAAGAACGCAGTTTAAGAATGATGTAGCAACATTCCTTAACTTTCAAATCTAGTACACTTACTTAATCTCCCTGTCATGTAGAACATCATGATAGGACAAGGTGAATTGATTTTATTCCTTCTCTATATTAACTGATTAACTAATCTCCCTGGCAATTAAAGAATCATGATAGGACCAAGTGAACTGTATCCCTTAACTCAATTCCTGCCTAATCACTCTTGACAATGAGAGAATCGTGATAGAACCAAGTGAACTGTATCTTTTAACTAACTACCTGCTTAATCACTCCTGACAATTAGAGAATCATGATAGGACCAAGTGAACTGTATCCCTTGACTCAGTTAACTACCGTTATAATCTCTCTTTATTGTGAGGAATCATAATAGGACCAGTGATCTCCATGGATGAAAATTTAATCATGGAAGAATTTTCACCAGGACAAAACCCAACATGATAGAAATTATTTCATTTCCTTATTTTGTTGTAAGAAATAGTGGACAGTATGATATATGCAAGCTCTGGAATCTGAAAATTAGTAATTAACTTGAAAGTAATAATAAATCCGCAATACCAATTATTTTGGCAGCTATTAAAGTCCCTTCAGCATTTTCAGTTTTATTTCAAAATTTATATATGTAAACTTTTCCCTTGATCTATAAAATTCTAAACTCTCAAATCTGATATCGGTTAGGACAATTCTAAGGCAGTAATTCAACAACTCATTTTGACAAAGTTGTTATTAGATAAAAGTAAGAAGATACCAAGGGTTAGTCAAAATCTAAGAATGGACAAACTATACCATGATAAAACAAAAACAAACATAGAGAACAAGACAAACAACAGTACTGTAAACTGAGATGTTATATAAGAGTAAACAGTTCCTACTCCACTAGTGGCTCCTGTGATGTTTTATATGCTTTAGTTATATAGCTTCAAATGTATTTATGTAAAAATTTAAATTGTGAAGCAACTGAACCATGTCAGCACTATAATTCAGCAAAATTAATTACCTTAAATAGATTAAATCAAGTTTCTGTATGATTACAAGTAGTAGTATACATAACTGTCAAATCTCCTGAACAGAGTTATTTCCCTTTATCACTAAATCCCATCTGAAGGATAATTTTTAACTTAAAGAAGGACATATCTAAACAAGGATAAATTTTAACTTATCTAAACAAAACTGAATTGTTTTTAGAAACATGGCTAGCCAATGTCTAGCGGCAAGTATTACATGCATATTCAAATGAAAAACACATTAATTAGATATGAGTATGAAACCTGCTTTGTACAAGACCCACATAGTGACCAATATTTTAAACGTGTTAGTTCCCAGGGTTAAAGTCTGCAGGAAAACAGGTCAAATTACCATGACATACTATTCTTACTCCAACCGTGTGAGACCCTCATGAGTAGTCAATGTCGTTAAACACCACCCTAGTAGTACTCTAAAATGACCAGTCTTTGCTCTTACTCTAAATGCTACATGCTTATCAGCGAGCAACAAATGAATTTTCAAAAACTCACAACCACACTACCATAAGACCACTTGAGCAGAATTAAAGTAAGATCTATACTATTTATATTTGATGTAATATCTTACTTTAATTTATATGGCACAGATTATGATGAAAGTCTTATTATGGCATGGTTCTACTCGAAATATTCAAAACTGTCAGTTATTCAATGCTATGCACCCAGATTGGGGCAGTTAACTCATGTAAGGAAAGAATAATGGGCAGACATGGATGTGGAGAATGCAATGAAAATGGTTGACTTTTAATGTATTAATGCGGCTTGAATGATCTAGTTATTGGAGGTTCCTTATTTCCACTAAAGGACATCCACAAGATGACATGGAACTTATTAAATGGCACGGACCAAAACCAGATAGACCACATAATTGTAAATTGAAGACAGAGAAAGTCTCTGATGGATGTCGGTGTTAAAAGGGGAACAGATTGTGAAAGTGACCACCACCTTCTACTTGGGAAAATTAAACTTAAACTGAGAAAAGTAGTCAGACCACAACATAACAGAAAAGCATATAACATCCATCGCCTTAAAGACAACCTGATAAGACAAAAATGTAACATCAGCATAAGAAACCAATACCAAACATTACAAAATATCAGTAAAAACAACGACAACATTGGTCCTAATCAAAATGAACACAGGAACAAAGTAAAAACTATGTTTAATGATACAGCTGACAATGTACTTGGAATTAGAGACAGTTAAAGGAAAAGGTGGATTACAGATACAACCTGGAATGTTATTGAAAAGAGAAGATTTACAAAAAGTATGTGCAATCAGACAAGATCAGAAAGGTTGAAAGTAAAGCTGCAAAAAAAATACTTAGAGCTAAATAAAGAAGTTAAGAAAAAAAACTAGAGAAGACAAACTGCAATATATTGAAGGATTTGCCAATGAAGCAGAAGAGGAGTGCAAACATGGAGAACTAAGTACTGCATATAAGATCAATAAACAGTTTTGTGGGAAAAGTAACAATGACACACCAGTTTTAAGCAAGAATGGAGAGGTATTAACATCGGAGTCACAGAAACTTGGGCAGAACACTTTCGGGAAGTTTTAAACAGAGAACCACCAGACAAACCAGCACAATTTGATAACACTAAAGAGTAACTGGGAATAGATATACCAGAGGACGAAATTGAACTTATTGAAATAAAGAAAGCATTATGCAAGCTCAAAAAAGGTAAATCAGCTGGAGTAGATAATATAAATGCAGAACTCCTTAAGTCAGATGTAGAAACAACAGCATCAATACTACACACAATATTTAGTAGAATATGGAGGGAAGAAGTTGTTCCTAAAGAGAGAGGAGGAAGGACTACTGATTAAACTTGCAAAAACGGTGATATGAAGAATTGCAACAACTGGAGTGGTATATCTTTACTTTCTGTACCTGCAAAAGTATTCCTTCGAGCTATTGCCAAGCGAATAGTATATGCTTTAGATGACACTCTGCGAACGAAAAAAACAAGCAGGTTTTAGAGCCAATAAAGGGTGTAGTGACTACACTCAGAATTATCCATCGTCATAAACTTTGTGGACTTTTAAAAGGTTTTTGATAGCTTGGACAGAGCCAGCATGTGGGAAATAATGAGAATGTATTGCATTCCTGATAAAATAATTACCATGATCAAATTATTTTACAACAAGATCAAATTATTTTGCAACAACTACAGATGCTGTGTCCTACACAATGGAACCTAATCCACCTGGTTCAATGTACAATCTGGAGTAAGACAAGGATTCATCATCTCTCCCCTTCTATTCCTCATTGTCATCGACTGGTGCATGAGAAGAACACTTGGGAATAGAACAACTGGAATAAGATAAGATAGCAGATCTAGGTTTTGTAGATGACATATGCCTATTGTCAACAAATCGAACAAATATGCAGAACAAAAGATCCAAGACTTCATGAGACTGCTCTATTTGTAGGTTTAAAGATAAAGATAATAAGCCTTAATGACAAAGTAGTAAACAACCAATTACACTTAAAGGAGACAACATAGAAGAAGTGGAAATTTTACTTATCTAGGTACTAATATCAGCCAGGACAACGGCACTAGCAAAGATATAATGACAAGGATCAACACAGCCAGAACTTCTTTTTGCAGACTTCGAACAATATGGAAAACAACATCAATATCCAGGTCCACAAAAATCAAAAGCTATAATAGGAATGTAAAGTCAGTTTTGCTATATGGTGCACAGTCATGGAGGGTTATAAAATCTGACTTCAACAAACTGTCATCATCCCATTATACGTGTCTTCGTAAAATTGCAAGATCTTCTGGCCAAAAACCATAAGTAATAAAGACCTATACAACCTAACCTTACAAAGAGACATCTGAGCAGAAATTAAAGAAAGGCGATGGAAATGGATTGGCCGTGTTCTACAAAAGACAAACATGACATAACAAAGATAGGTCTTCGATGGACACCGGCAGAGGGGAAAAGAAAGGGAGGGAGACCGAAAGAAACATATATTTTTTTTGAGTTTTCACAGAACTAGTACACATTTGGTTAGTGGCCAGCTAAAGCCCGCCTCTAGGATTGGGATTTTCTTGCTGTGTCGAAGACCCATTGGTGGCCTTTGGATGTTTTCTGTCCTTTGGTTGGGTTGTTGTCTCTTTGACCTATTCCCTATTTTCATTCTCAATTTCATTTGTTGGCATGACAGATCATTGATACGATTATACTTATAAATTAACTATTTATAAATTTCAAATTGTTCGAAAAACTAAGGATGTATCCCAAGCCTAGGAATAGACGACCTAAGCTGTATATGGTAAACCTTTTCGGAATGTTGTGTCCTCAATGCACTTAAAATCGGACTTTATACAGTTTTTAATTTTATGATTGGTGCGTCACTAATGAGTCTTTGGAAGACATAGTAGCCTTGGAATGATTGTTTTACAAACTTTACATCGACATATTTGTATAAACTCACCACTGCATTTAAACGTGACGTTACAATAGTTTAAAAGAAGTCAAAGTTGAATGTCGACCATTTATAGCTATAAAAAACAGGATTATGTTTCGTTGGGTTTGATATCATCGATAAACTAAAATTAAATGTGTTGGTCAGGATTATAGTTTAAATATGTAAAGATATGACAATAAAACATTTTTTGTTTTAATTTGTAATGGACCCACGCATCCTAAAAGTCAACAAGCAATAATCTTTGATTGTATTACACATAATGTATCCTCTCTATCAAATTGTTCTATTGTTAAACAGGAAAATGTTACACTTAGCACGTTCCAATTATTTTGATATCCGGTAAAACAATATGTTGTGAGAGTGTGTTCTGTTGAAACCGACAAATGTTCAACTATTATTATTTCTTTGAACATAATTATGGTTATATTACTAGTTCTTTTGGTTTCATCATGTTGCATAGGGTCTGATCTAACTGGACACTGTACAACACTAGACAGGTAAAGTTTTTTCCTTATAAGAATGTTGAAAACTTCTATATAATATCAATTGTACTATTTTTTTAGAAGAAATTTATTTATAATTTCTCATGACGCTTAGGGTCAAATTACCGTTCATTAACTTGACGGTGACCGGCAACCAATGGATCTGACCGGACGAGAAACATAGGTCCGTACAGTCATGTAGTGCAAGACATCATAGGGGTCAACAATTCTTAAAAACTTAATATTTCAGAAGGTAGAAGACCTGGATCATTCATACTTTGTATATAGATGCCTTATCCTATGAAATTTCCGTCTATCATATTTCCATTGTCCTTGACCTCATTTTCATGGTTGACAGTGACTACTTGAAAAAAGAGTTCAGATTTTCTTAAATATTAATTTCTCCCTTGTTATGAGTAATAGGATTACTATATTTGCCAATATTTGGTACTAGTATGTGCGTACCTTGTAAGGTCACCATGCCCATCAGATAGTTTTCACTTGAACTCGACCTCATTTCATGGATCAATGAACAAGGTTAAGTTTTCGTGGTCAAGTCCATATCTCAGATACTATAAGCAATACTATTAGGTCTACTATATTGGTGTATGGAATGATTGTAAGGTGTACATGTCAAACTGGCATGTGTCATCTGACCTTGACCTCATTTCCATGGTTCAGTGGTTATAGTTAATTGTTTGTCCTTTGGTTTGTTTTTCAATACTGTATGCAATAGGTCTACTATATTAGGTGTATGGAATGATTGTAAGGTGTTCATGTCCAACTGGCAGGTGTCGTCTGACCTTGACCTCATTTTCATGGTTCAGTGGTTATAGTTAATATTTTGTGTTTGGTTTATTTTTCTAATACTGTATGCAATAGGTCAACTAAATTTGGTGTATGGAAATATCTTACGATGTACATGTCATTCAAGTATGTGTTATTTGTTATTTTTACGGTTCATTTCTCAATGTAATTTTTTGTTTTTTAGTCTGCTTTTCGAATACTTTTAGCAATAGGTCAAATATATATGGTGTATGGAATGATTATAAAGTGTATATGTCTGTCTGACAATTATTATCTGACCATGAGCTCATTATCATGACACATTGGTCAATCTTTAGTTTTCCTGGTTTAGTTTGTTTCGTAGATACTATATGCAAATGTTCAACTTTATTTAAAGCATGCAATGATTGTTATGTGTACATATCTGTCTGGTAGGTTTCATCTGACCTTGGTCTAATTTCATGCTTCGTTATTCAATGTTAAGTTTTCCCGATTAAGTTTGTTTCTTAGATGTGAAATATGTCAACTATATTTGGTCTATGGAATGATTGTAAAGTTTACATGTATTCCAGTTTGGTTTATCTGACCTTGGTCTTATTTTCTTGGATCATGTTTAGTTTATGTGATAGTAGTAGAAAAGCTTTATATTTGGACTATCAACATAATACCAATGGTTAGTAAAGATTCCGAGACATTTCAGTGTGTGCACACTTGTTTTTTTTTTAATATTCATTTACTGTTGCATCATTCTAAGCTGTTTTATTGAAAACATTTCTATTTTTTTCCCAATTCTACTCATTGGCTAACTTGCCGGTCCAATATAACTTATTTTTATTGAAAGAATAGAAGCACTACAAGTACTAAGAAAAATATATAGTATTATTTCAAATTGCATTATTTCGTACCTCCGTTGCAGCTGCAATGCAATGGCCGAAGTTTTTGGTTAGGTTCATGTTTTGCTAACTCTGAATCTTTATATGTAGTGTTTTGTTAACTGTTGAACATTGCCTTTTTTGCGTATCATTTTGGAAATGACATTTTCTGTTGTTTTTTTCTAATTGCCTTTTTTAAGTACATTTTCACTATTATCTTCAATTTCAACATTCAAGAACTTTATTTATATGGTTTGAATCTACTGAGAAATATTTCCTAGGAGTAAATCATCACTTAATTATGACGCCTTTGGATGTATAAGTACTTGAGTCAATGTTCTGGTTGTGTACGTCTATTACATTTATGTAATAGAACAAACCTTAAAGTTTAGAGCTATAGGGAAACATAATTATTTATTTAAATTAACACTAAAAAACCGGAACAAGTACGCAGGAAACATAATAATAAGGGGACTTTGTCCCCTATTACAGTAGAAAAATCAATAAAAAAAAATAATAAAAAAAAAAAAATCGGGAAAATTTCCCGAAATTTTCATTGTACTTATGAACTCAAAATCGTTAACTTTTTTAAACTTTTTTTTTCAGACTTTTTTTATTTTCCCGCATCTGCGCAAAAATCGTTTCCGGTATCGTTTAGGCTCGGGATTTTAGTAAAATGTTATAGGGACGTCCCTTATAACAGTAAGCAAATCAATAAAACTACCAAAAATCAACATAAAAAATCAAATCACTAATAAAATCATAATCGTAAACGTTTTTCTAACTTCCAACAGTTGCATTTTCCCTGTTCCGGTTCTGCTGACGGAAGATGCCATGTAAGTCACACGATTTCCCGAAAATTTATATATATGAATACCAAAAAGAATATGGACAACCACACAATAACAATTAAATTTGTATCCTTTTTAAATGTCCTTTTTGAATTTATGGTAGACGTTTCTTTAATTTAATTTTGTTTTTCGTTTGATATTTAAAGAAAAGACATAAAGATTAAAAAATGTATGAAGTCATTATAACAGTTGTCAATAGGTCATCGCCCTGATTGATGATGATTTTAACACTTGTCGGTCATGATACAGATCCGCTTCTTAACAACTCGAAACTCGAAAATGCTTCATAGCAACACGTCTTCTTGTTTACATTAAAATAACAGCGTTTTCTGTCCTTTTTACCATTTAAATGTACAATTTTTTAATTCAGATTTTGATTTGATAAAAAACGTTACCTGATGATAGCGTTTCTTTGTTTACATTGCAAATGACGTCACAACTTTTAAATTCCCTAACAATAGGACCAACATCGGAAACGTTTCTGTATTTCCGTTTCTTTTCCAACAGATTCTGAAGTTAAAATATTCCTTGAGTTCTCTGGGGAAACTCACCGCTGATCAATCAGGCAGGTGTTTGCATTTGTACAAAGATCCGTAATAAGCAGTTAGTAATCATCAAAAATCTGATGGATACCTGGATACCATAAGAAGAAGTCGACTTTGTATGTTCTGTTATTCGAACATACAGGCTTTTTTTAAAACCAGTGATCTCACTTTTTTGTGTATAATCTTCAAGAAAATTAACTTAAAATCGTTCTTATTATTTCATTTAATGTGTTTTCGAAAAGGAATCAAGAATAACGGACAAGATGCGCAGAATAAATGGCAAAAAAATTAAGGTGATCTTGTTTGATTTTCCATAATCGAGTCTATGTACATGTGCAAATTAATGGGGGTAATGTTTTAAACGCAGCTAATTAACAAAAAACAAAAATAACACGTTTTATAGTTTTAAATCGTACCTTTTAATAAAAGATTTTAAAAATTGAACTCAATCACAGAACAACTTTTCTTTTTCATATATTTTAATAATTTTATTAGTTACAAACACACTGTCAAAAGAAGTGACATTTAAACGAAAAATTGAAAATAACTATTGACATAGATTTATTTTATCTTAAATTATAAAATCATTCTACATGGAATGTGTCATTTACATCTACATATCTTCATAATGTACCTACAGGTCTTGAGCAGAATCGACACAACTTTTGTTTTCTCCATGCATGGCTTAGCATCACACGAGTAAAAAAATTAAAAAAATTAAACAATGAGAAGTCAAAAGAGAAATCAACTTCACATCACCAGATCTATTAGTAAAAAGTGTTGTACCGCGATGTAGTGAACATGGTGAAGAAACACAGAAAAAATATTTCATGTCTAGCAACGTTTCCCTTGTCACATAAATTTAAACGAATGGTTTTATGTTATCACCTGACACATTCACTGCAGTCACTTGCAAACCCATTTCTCAATGGGCATGCATCAGAAGGATATATGATGTATAATGAATTATACAACCTTCGATCAGAGCTTAACGTCTGAATCAAGAAAATTAGATACTTTCATGGCCACTCTTAGGGTTTTTCTGCTCTATGTATATATAATCTAATTTTGGATGTAACACGTCTTCTGATTGGCTGAAAGTGTTTTGTCTATCAGCTCATAGACATAATTTTGTCATGTGACCGTGACGTCAACAACGTTTTTATCATGATTTACACCTTTTAAGAATTAAATTATAAGGAATGACTATAATATTTTTCTGTCTATTCGAAATAACCTAAAAAATGTGGTGCACACTTTTAAATAACTCGCTACGCGGGTTATTCATTGTGCACCGCATTTTTGATGTTATTTCTTCATAGACAGAAAAAATATTACAGTCATTCCTTAAATAGAAGTAGAAACACTTATGCCAATTTCTATACTGTTTTAGAGTGGGAAGTTTCTCAGTGTTTATGAAAATAAGGAGATGTGGTATGATTGCCAATGAGACAATTATCCATCAAAGTTCAAATGAAGTGGATGTAAACAAAAATAGGCCTTAAACAATGAGAAACAACCATACAGTATAGTCGGCTATAAAAGGCCCTGACATGTTTGTTTGGGATTGGTTTTTTTTGCAGTATGTCGTCAGGTAATTTAACTTATTTCTGTACGTTTTTAAAAGATATTAACTGCTATCAGCTATTCGTGACATTGTATAGACTTTTTGTTGACTTTCGAGTACTTGGCAGAAATCAACAAAGTGGAATTACTACTTGAATTCTTCATGACATTTTCTGGTGTTAAACAATCTGAATTAGTACATGATAACTTGACTTTCTCATCCGCTTGCCTGGTATCTAACCTACTAAATGTACCTGCTTGTCAAGTGTTTTCAAGGTAAAAAAAATATACCTTAATTTTACTGTATGCTATGTATCGATAAGTTAAGCTCTTTTTAACTGACTTTAATAGTTTTTCTTTTCCAGCTAACATGTTTAACCCCGCCACGTTCCGTATGTGCATGTCCCAAATCAGGAGCCCGTTATTCAGTGGTTGTTTGTTGTTGTACATAATGTTTGTTTTTCGTTTATTGTTTTGTACATAAATCAAGCTGTTAGTTTTTCTAGTTTGAATTGATTTACATTTGTCATTTCTGGGCACTTTAAAGCTTACTATGCGGTATTGGATTTACTCATTGTTGACGGCGTATGGTGATCTATAGCTGTTAACTTTTATGTCATTACGTCGTTTGGTCTCTGCTAGAGATTTGTCTCATTGGCATACACATCTTCTTATTTGTATATTCTATTCGTTAAAGACTATGCAAAAAGAAATTGGCTGCCGGACTATATAAAAAACACAGAACTGTTCAAGTTTTAATAAGTTGCAGCCCTCAAGCTTCAATAATGTTATTGTCTATTGTATTGGTGGTAGAGTGTCTGACATGTCCGGCACCCAGATTCAATAGTACCCCATATCACCTACCACATGTTCCATGTAACCTGAGATTACTATATCAGTGGTTATAGGAATCTCAGATGTAACCATTTAGTTTGAGAATTTACCCTACAGGTTGACTTTGCAAGTGTTTGTGGACATAGCATAACTCATAATTGTTGTACAAAAGGGAACTCACTGATGCACGGTAATAAGCAGATGAGGTAGATACATGTCATAAAACAGGTATCATTCTTTTGTCATGTGTTACATGCAGTTCTTTTCCAGTAGTTTGCAGGTACGTGGTTTAGTCAGTAATTCTGACGTAACAAGACTTATCCATGTAACCCTTTCAGTTTTTGTTATATACAATATCTGTATTAAAAGTCAATCTATCGATCAAAATATAACACCTCTATAATTGAAAATGTATTATATCTTTTTATAGGTTCACTGTAAATGCATCATATACTTTGTAATTTTGTAAATGGCTGGCTTTTACCGAGACTTCCATAGAATTTGAAAGATATTAACAAATGTATGATGACATATACTTCTGCATAAATAAAGGGCATATATTTTGATTTTAACATTTTAATAGAATTTCAATTCAACCAAAATCATCAGATTATCTAAATTATCGATTGATATCAATTTACGTATGCATTATAAGAATTATTAATAAAGTGAAAATAGTTTAATAGACGTTTTATATAATTATTATTTTTTATGTCTTTTTTCACACCATGCAATGTGTATTGCCAGATTCGATAATTATAAGTTAACCTCGGTTAAAGAGTGATCAGCGTATCTAGTAATGAAAAGCCTCACCTACAGTGATGCCCGGGTGCTTAATCCTTGCTGAGACGTATAATACTTCTAATAATATGTAATATATGCTTCTGTTTTTAATGTATAAATCATGTTGTTTTCTTATTAAATTGAGTTACTTTCTCACCAGAAATTATGCTGGGAATTGCAAAAAATGTTTCTATATATAAATCTGCTGTTAACGGGATATCGTAAAGTATTCTACAGGTTTTCTGACTTCGTCCCCTTTCACAGGTAACACCTGCCTCATATTATGGGGACGAAGTCCCCAATTACAGTAGAAAAATCAATAAAATAAAAAAAAAAAAATAATAATCAAAAATTAATCTACTAATGAACTCAAAATCGTTAACTTTTTTTTCTAGCTTTTTTTATTTTCCCGCATCTGCGCAGAAATCTTTTTCCGGTATCGTTTATCTCGGGATTTGAGTAAAATATTATGAAGACGTGCCTTATAACAGTAAGCAAATCAAAAAAACTAAAAATCAATATAAAAATCAACATATAATAATGAAATGATAGCGTTTATTTGTTTACATTGAAAATGACCTCACAACTTAAATCCCTAACAACAGGACCAACATCGGAAACGTTTCCGTATTTCCGTTTCCATTTTAACAGATTCGAGAGTTAAATATGCTTAAATTAAAAAAATATTTATACGGACATCGTCCCCTTTCACAGGTAACACCTGTCTCATATTATCATTTAGTGTGTTTAAAATATCAGAATGACAAACATCATATCAGATTCCATATTTTGTGTAAGAATTAAAAAGAGCATGCAGCCGTTTTGATTTGATGAACCAAACGTTATCGAAAATCAACAGTTGAACGATAAAAAAATAAACATATATAGACTACGTTAACTTACTTTAAGAATGATTCTATTTTATTTCCTAGCGAGCAACAACCACAAACTGTCCATTTCGAGCTCTGGCGTTGTTCAAAATACAACTGACTTTGCAATTTCAATTGTGACGTCAGTCACGTGCAGCCCATGTTTTATTGTAGTTTGCCGTTTCAGAATCTAACGCATTCTGGGTAATATTTCCTAAAGCGTACACCAACACGTTGTGATTGGTTTGAAAAGTGATAAACAATAGAAATTCAACCAATGACGTAACATTATTTTCATTTTGGTATAGGAACAATGAGATTACCCATAGTCCTTAAGATTCTGAAAAGGCGAATTATAACATGTACATGACTTTGAAGGACGTCATATTAGAACCACCAATTAATTCAATTTCCCATCTTTAATAGTCTTCAAATGTTCATGTGATGTTTAGACATGCAGAAACAATTCTTTCCTCCGTTTTTTAGACGGAAGTACAAGAAAACGTCGTTAAAGCAGAGTCTAATTTTCGATTTGATTTAGATTTTTGGGGTTTTAACGCCACTTTTAAGCACCGCTTTTATGGCTATTTCGTGGCGGCCAGTTTTTATTGGTGGAGGAAGCCGGAGTGCCCGGAGAAAACCACCGACCTTCGATAGGAAAACTGACAGTCCTAGTCAATTAAGATTGGAGTCGAGTGCACCCGCACGAGCGGGGTTCGAACTCACAACCTCAGTGTTGACTGGCTAGTGATTACAATAGTAACTACTTAGACCACTCGGCCACCGAGGCCCCTCTAATTTTCGAATATCAATATTATTTATCGCTTCAATAAATGGACATTACGTGAGATAAATTAAATAAATAGATATAAGAAGATGTGGTATGAGTGCCAATGAGACAACTCTCCATCCAAGTCAAAAAAAATTTCATGTTACGTGTTCTTTACGATTCTGTGCTTTTTTCGTGCTAGTTCTTGAATTTTTACAATTATGTTAACGTTTTACTCAATTTAAAGACTAAATATTCTCATTTTTTAAAGGGAACAGACACGTTAATATTAGGGGCGGATAAAAGGGGAGCTATGGTTATTAATCCATATTTTTTAAGCACAAATGGTATTGCTACACAAAACTGAGAAAACAATTGTTCTGTATAGTTCGTTAAACATTTTTGAAAAAAATGGCCTGCTTTACGCGGAAAAAATGTTATGAAACAAGGGAAAAACGTAGGGTTACCCAATTATAAAGTTTATATAATAAATTACCTTAGAGTATGAATAGTTTATTTAATAAACGAGAGGCGAAAGATGCCAAAGGGACATTCAATTCCATAAGTCGAAAATAAACTGACAACGCCATGGCTATTAACTTGACAGTGATTTTTAACATTTATCTCTTAATTATTTAGTTTAAACATGATAAATGAATCGTAGGGTGTCTCTTTAACATAAAATAGGCCGTTAGTTTTCTCGTTTGAATTGTTTTACATTATCATTTCGGAGCCTTTTATAGCTGACTATGCGGTATGGGCTTTGCTCATTGTTGAAGGCTGTACGGTGACCTATAGTTGTTAACTTCTGTGTCATTTGGTATCTTACGGAGAGTTGTCTCATTGACAATCATACCACATCTTCTTTTTTATAAGTATCAAGCATGCATATAGTGTTCAAACTTGCACCAACTGTTCAGGATTCGACCTCTACGGTTGTATCAGACAGAACTCGGCGAAGCATTTTATTCTGCATGTCCTACGATAAATTAGTACTACGATTGGATATCTTAACTTAAGTGGTTTTATGAATACGGGCCCTTGTCCTCCCTAGATCAAACATCGACATGTTTTATTTGAGATAAAGAAATATATATGTGGGTTTATGATTATATGAACATTCAACATTTCTTTTCAAAGTGAAAATGTTTTACGAAATACCAGTTATTGTTTCGTGTGTGTGAATGCCATGCCCATTGTGTTAAATGTACTCAACTTTTACAGTCCTACACCGAATCCAAGAAATTGTATTTAAATTATTTAAGAAAGTTGAAAGACATATGCTTAGCTAATAAGTAATGTCTGTTCCTTTCAGTTCGGATGAAAAACCGATTTTAATCTATGTTGCACATATTTCCATAGGTCAAAATCTTGTCCATTTTCTCTTCCCAGACACAAAACAAAAGCGACGTATATTCAGATATTTACCTTTTGTAATTTATTTTCATGCTCATAATTTGGAAAGAAGTGGATCATTTGGCAATCCCAGCAATATAATTATGTGGTTGAGATTTTATATATAAAAGAAGGAGATGCGGTATGATTGCCAATGAAACAACTATCCACACAGTTCAAATGAAGTGAATGTAAGCAATAAAAGGTTACCAAACAAACAATTAGAAAATTTTGATATCCAGTAGAGTAAAACAAAACTTCAGGTCTTCATCTGGGGTTGCAAATTTCAAGTTACATAAAACTGACTTAATAATGTTAAGTAATTGTCGTATGTGGATAAGTTGACTTTCCGAGTAAATTTCAATTCCAAATACTTTTATAGTGAATTTTTGAATTGACTGTTGCAATAACTATCAATTATAAAGACACTAATTTTCCTATTTAAAAACACTGCTTGAAACTAACCTATGTTACACTTGAGCGTAATTTGACGTCAGCAATGGGAAAGTAAAAGAACGGGAAAATACAGTAATTTGCTAAATATTTTCTTTCTCAAAACCGATGGACACTAATTATCAAAGGAACCCGTTGAAATCTATACATTGTTTTCTAGTTTTCTATTTCTTAGTACAAGTCTTGACAACAAAAGTATAATCTGTATTTACACAGATGACTATCATTTCCCATTGATTAGTGTTTCTCACCTTATAAGCATGATCAGATCGTGCAAACAAATGGGGAACAGTAAATAAAGAAGTTCAGCATATGTTTCATATTTAATGACAAGAAAGGACCAACGGAAACATTTTAGATCCTTTTAAGGTATATTATACCAACAAAAACCTAGACAACGGTCTTGTGAATATTAAGCGAGACATTTTGTAAAATAGTCTGTTATTTGTTGTAGTAACTACAGTATTATGCTACATCTGCAAAGTATAAAGACGGTTTCAAGTTAACTGCAGAAATAATATACGAATTTAAAAATTAATAGTTGTATAAACTGAACATTTACATTAAAACACATGTAAATTGATTAGAAGATGTGGTATGATTGCCAATAAAAACAAACTATCAGTTTCTGTAATTGCTGTATTCAGTCAACCTAGTGATGCATTTATGTTCATTCAGATCGAATTCTTACAGCTTTCATATCTATTGTCTGTCTGTCTGTTTTGTATCCATCATGGTAATGAATTTGAAATATTAAATGAACATTCATCAGTATTCATTTAAAGCGTATCTGACCCAAAGAGTCAAGTGGGCTCTTCCCATTACTTTGCGTCCGTTGTCCGTCGTTGTCTGTTACATTTTAGAAATTTTTTTCCGAAACTAGTAGGTAATTTTGAACCAAACTTAGCTGCAATCACCAATTAGGTATCTATTTAAAAACATATTCCCGGTGATCCAGCATACCAACCAAAATGATCGATATTGTTTACCTTTAATTAAAATGAAATGAAAACCGTTATAGATAGAAAATACCTGACAGGGTTACAGTATTGATTTCCCACTGTTCATGTCATCAAATCTGGCAGACGACAGTTGACTCCTTATAGGTTTATTTTTTTCTTGAATGATGAAAATTACGCTTATGTGTTGGGCGAAACCTAAGTGCATAAAGAGAAAGTGTAAACACCATAACAAAATCTATAAATAGACCAACGAAACCAGAATTGTATGTCCACTTCTTTTAAAAGTTATAAACTTTTAATGACGATTTTCATTCATTATTTTAGGGTGGGGATCTTTAGTAGATAGAGAGAAATTGAAAACTGAAAAAGAAAATAATTATGTTATACATGTACATGATCAGAAAATGAGAAATCTAAGTCATGACTTATTTTGTGGTCTTAAATGTATAATTGTTGAAAATGCACATATATCTTGGTGAGCGACACTAAATCTGTAAATTTGTTTAATTTCATTGATTCCGTTTTGTAATAATCACGAAACGTCTGCGCGAAAACATTTTCCCAGGCATTTGGGACAAAGTATTTTCAAAAACATTTTGTTTAGGAATGGAGATAGTTTTTTCGTTTTTTTCGTCAAACGAGATTTATAATTTTCATTCAGTAAATAGGATTATCGGGCTTACCTTAAGTGACGTGAAAGTCTTCTTTTAGTAAACTAAAGGTCGTCCTAGAAATTAGGGGGAAATACCCTAATTCACAACAGGAGGATGAGTTATGGTTTTTGTTGATATCGTTAAGAAACTTCATAGCGTGTCTGGACAACTAGTGACTGCGATTTACAGAAGCCAATTGTTTAGCTAAATTCCTACAACCGAAAGGACTTAGCACAATTCGGCTATTTTGAATTTTCCTTTGTTCATTTGTCTCATATAGTAAAACACCATATTTAACCCAATACAGAGACTATATATTTTAATAATTGTAAATTGTTCAGTTCAGGGGGAACGACAAGGTTTTGCTGTAATAATCATGAGGAAGTTAATGGTAACTGTATAAGTAAGTAGAAATAATTAATTTTGATCGTGTACACTGGCATTGCTTTAATCACGATTGTCGCAGTAAATATAGTGTTATTTTTCCTGCTTGAATTTGAAATTTGTAATTGTTCTTACTGGGCATTCAAAATAATATCGATGTGGCAACACAAATCAAATCAAAGATAAAAATAATATGCTACCGAAAGGATCAGCGGTTTGTAATAGTTTTTTAGGTATCATTTTCAATTAAAAGAAGAAGCTACAACTCATTTACGTCGATTTTAGGTCCTTAGATACCAGTGTTGTCTGTAATTTTAGCGATTGTGTCCTAATCGTGATTGTGAAAGTTATGGAGGGTGATTTATGCATAGCAGGAGACGCTTAACCTGTAGACCCAATCGGTCTTGCTCCCTTTGGAGTTCGTGCGATTCCTTCGTTTTTTGTTCGGAACCTTTATTTGTGTCTTTTAAATAGATTGACAAGATTTGAGTATCAATGAACTACTGCCGAGTAGTCGTCCGTTATTCGAAAGAAACTGACATTTTTTTTACGTTTTCGTCAAACAAACACCCAAAGACGAATGAATATATACACAATATGTCCAGTTTTTATTCGCCCCGAGGCTATATTATTTGATGCTCTTCTCTACACAAAATATCATGCACCAACTTTATACACAGATCAGGAAAACATGATCTTGTGAAAAGTCAAAATCAGAAAAAAAACCAATTAGATAATAGGTATTATTCCGTCAAATCATCATTGATTAGCGTAATTACATGTAAACAAAAAAACATACGAAATATAGTGATTGGACATCATCAGGATAGTAAGAACTTTCATCAATACATGTAAGTCTAATATGTGAAATACACATATTTAAAGAACAATTTCTTTATGTGTACGACTTATAAATAGTGCCGTTAAATGCTGGATGCTGAATTTTTATTCAAATCCAGCACGTGAAATCAGCCTTTAACAATAAATAGATATGTGGTATGAGTGCCAATGAGACAACAATAAGCTGTATTGTAGTTAAAACATAAATTAAGTACTAAACGACAATAAGGCCTGTTCGATTGGCTAATCTCTATCCAGGTGGAGCTTTTTCATCCTTTTAATTCATTCCAAATTTTGTGAAAAATCTTATTCTCTAATTCTACAGTATAAGCCCTACAGGCTGCGTTCCTAACATCTGACTAAAACAAAAGCACTAGCTCCAATCTCAACCCAAAAATCTTAATGCTTTGAAATTCTGCTTTTAACACCTTTAAAGTTTTGACATGCAGAAAATCTAATTATTCAAGAAAATGAACTTGTGACATAGATTTGTCAAGATTCCGTCATTATTGTATCATAGCGAGCGGATAAAAAACATAAATCTATACACTTATCATTGACAATAACTGAATCATTGCTGTTTGGCTGTTTGACAACACTTTGGGTGAAGATAAGGTTCGCGACCACGACCATCTTACGGGCACATATCGCGGTGCAGCACACAATGAGTGTAATTTTGCGGTACAGCTGCCTAAATTCGTTCCCATCGTATTTCATAATTTGAGTGGGTATGACGCCCATTTATTCGTGAAAGAACTAGGAACTGGAGAAGGGAAGATTAACTGTATCACCAACACCGATGAGAAATATATTAGCTTCTCGAAGAAGGTTGGAGATATTGAGATGAGGTTTATTGACTCCATGCGATCTCTACTCTCCTCCATCGAAAACTTGGCAAAGAATCTGACCAAGGATAAATCCAAGGCAACGCAGAAGTGCTTTGGTGATAAAACTGAACTGATAATTAGGAAGGGAGTATATCCCTACGATTATATAGATAGCCCCACCAAGCTGGAGGAAACACAGCTACCACCTAAAGAGACGTTTTACAACAAACGCAGCTGTGAACATATTTCCGATGAGGATTACGCTCACGCCCAGCTGGTGTTTAAGGAATTCGGTTGCCGGACGATGCGAGATTATCATAATCTATACTTGGAAAGAGATGTGGCCTTACTAGAAGATATTTTTGAGAATTTTAGGAATAACTGCATGAAAACTCATACGCTCGATCCTGCACACTATTTCACATCCCCAGGGTTATCTTACGAAGCGATGCTAAAATTCACCAGGATCCGACTGGAACTTCTGACCGATCCGGATATGCTGTTGATGTTTGAAAATGCGACTAGGGGAGGCGTGGCCATGATATCTCACCGACTTGGAGAGGCTAATAATCCATATATGAGCAATTACGATTCATCACAGCCAACCAAATTTCTGACCTACCTGGATGCCAACAACCTTTACGGGTGGGCTATGGCACAACCCCTTCCCACAGGAGGATTTGAATGGGTGAATCCAGAAGAGATTGACGAGATTTTGGAATATCTCATAAATATGGGGCGTTGGTAGAAACTGACCTAGAATATTCTCAACGCCTTCACGATAGCCATAACGACTACCCTCTCGCGCCGGAAGCCATGGAAATGGACGGGGTACCTCATTTGGGCAAACGTGAAAAATATACCCTTCATCTTCAGAACCTAAAATATTATCTCTCCCAGGGAATGATCTTGAAGAAAGTTTACCGGATCATCAGATTTGAACAATCCCCTTGGCTCAAACCGTATATCGACCTGAATACCGAACTCAGAGCTCAGGCTACAAGCGATGCCGAAAAAGATTTCTATAAACTGATGAATAATTCAGTGTTTGGAAAAACGATGGAAAATATTCGTAAGAGGGTTGATGTGCGGCTGGTGAACAATGAAAAGCAAGCCCTAAAACTGATAGCTAAGCCAAACTTTGATCGTAGGGTTGTATTTACCGAGAATCTAGCAGCCGTTCACATGAAAAGAACCAAGCTGAAATTCGATAAGCCAGTGTACTTGGGAGCATGTATCCTGGACATCTCAAAGCTCCTGGTGTATAAATTTCATTACGGTTTCATACAGGAAATGTACGGTGATAACGCCCGGCTGCTGTTTACCGATACAGATAGCGTGGCCTATGAAATTCAGACCGAGGATTTTTACAAAGATATTGCTCCTCACGTCCAGGAAAAATTCGATACCTCGAACTATCCAGCTGACCACCCTTCCGGAATTCCAACCGGTGTTAAGAAGAAAATTATTGGAATGTTTATGGACGAATGTGGTGGAAAAAGTATGACTGGCTTCGTGGGACTCCGGCCAAAATTATATGCATACAAAATGGATGATGGAGACACTACCAAGAAAGCAAAGGGAGTTACAAAGGCTGTCATCAAGCAGCATATTACCTTTGACAACTATAAGAGATGTCTTGACACCCAGCAGGAAATATACCGGCCGATGAATATTTTCCGAAGTTACCACCATCAGATCTACACCCAGGAAATTAACAAAGTTGCTCTGTCGGCCAAAGGATACCAAGCGACACATTCTCCCCGACGGAATTAGCACCCTCGCCCATGGTCACTACAAAATCGAGGAACAACATCGCCTGCTATAAATAAAGTATGGGAAAAACGCAGAATAGAATGAAATATCTCGAAAGAAAAGCAAAGTCCTTCGAACGTCAGACACAACAATGGTCAGATGAAGAAAAGAGAAGATGGATATCTGAAATGGAACGTATCGATGCTCGTAATAAGGCTATGCTAGAAATTACCCTAGCCACTTTGCCTCCCGGTCAGACGGAAATGCGAGAAATGATTCAGCAAGGTATAACACAGGAAGGTGTAGTGGCGCACGCTTGTAGACTATTCTTAAATAAATGAGCAGCATACGAGTGCACAATCTAATCCTTCCCCACAAGCCTCTGTCGAATAAGGAATTGGAGAGAGCCGTCACAGCCCTAGGAATCCCAAGTTTCAGAGGGGTGTTTATGCGAGATACCCTACCACCCAGCCCGCGCCGCATCGAATGTGGAATCTTAAATCACGATAGCTGGGAGGGTCCTGGAACGCATTGGACTTGCTGGTATAAACGTGGGCCGGTAAAGTATTACTTTGACTCTTATGGATTGCCACCACCTGCAGAAATTCGATATAGCACCGATGAATTACAGCAGCGAGGCTCGGTGGTGTGTGGTCACTTTTGCCTATTCGTGTTGAAAGTGTTGTCGACTGGAAAATCGCTGGAAGATACAATCTTCTCACTCTATAAATAAATGGATAAGTTTGGATCTCATGCAAGAAAGCGCGCATCCCTCCGGCGAATGCTACAGGATTTGAATATGAATGACAATCGCATTACTAGCCTAGGACATCCCGAGGACAGCTCGGATGCTGTGACAAAAAGGTGGGTGACCCAACAGTTAAAAGATGGTATAAAAGACATCAATGACCTAGAGGCTGCGCTCGAAGCAATCTCGAAAGAGCTCGAGGCGATGAAAAAACACCTGAACGGTATCGAGAAAAAAGTGGCGAAGTGTTTGATGAGTGGTGTCCTGGATATGCAGGGACACTCGATCGTCAATCTTCCAGAGGGGGTGGCGGCACATGAACCGGTGACCAAAGGGTGGTATGCAAAGAACTATGTGGATCTAAGCATGGCGGTTCAAGAGAAAATCAACAACATCGAACAGAAGGTGAAGTCTTATCACACGACGGACAGGAGCCTGCGCGAATTGGATTACATATCTGAGGAGGACCGGCGCTTCGACAGAATCAAGGCGGAACTCATGAAATTATAAGGTACTAGTAACACAGCAGAGTTGTCCTGTCCTATGAATTAGGACAAGAAAACTTGACTAGTCTATTGCACATCTGTGGCTTTGACCCAAGAGTTGAATTCCGTGGGATACCCCCTCCACTTAACGTAAAGCTCTTTCACCCCTCCCCGGGTTCTCCGGCGCAAAACCTTCTCGATGCGGTAGATGTTTTGATCAGTCATTTGAAGTTCGAGCTCATAGAAGGGCCCCTGAATTTCCTCGCCGCTGAAATCCTTGAGGCAATAAGTGGGTGGCTGAGTGTTCAACACTAGGGAAATGGTGAATACTTCCTCGGTCCAGCGGGGTGTGTATCCCTTCTCGAAAGTGCCTTTCTTCTTGGTTATTCGAACCTTATCACCTATACGAAACCGCGCCCGCTGCATGGGAGGGAGGTCTCCATACAAATTCCAATACACCTTGTTTTCATGTTTTTTGAGGCTTGCAATCACAGGAGCCATTTTAATGGATCTATGTTTGGCGGTGTTGTACTGGTGAACAAGATCATCCAAAACATTGATGTAGGTGCGTGTAGAGTTGGCCGAGAAATATTTGAACATCTTCTCTTTCATGGTGCGATTCCAGCGCTCAACCACACTCGACTTCTCCTCATTCTCGGTGGAGTAGAGCTCAATATCATGCTTTTGAAGCAGCTGCTTTACATCATTGTTGTAAAACTCAGTGCCTTTATCTGTCCAAAGCTTCTTGGGCACACGCTCCTTGAACACCGCTTGAAAGGCATCCCGCACCGTCACCCCCTTCTTGTTTTTGAGCGGTATCAGCCAGCCATATTTGGAGAAGATATCGATGATTCTCAGGATGAACTTATTTCCCTTGTTGTCCCTAGAAAAGGCACTCATATCAACAAGGTCGGCCGCCCAGGTCTCATCCACAGCGCCAACTACCACACGGCGTTTTTGAAACTTGCGTCGAACTGGTTTGTGCAACTCCTCAGCTAAATCATCGGTCCAGCGAACTTTTTTTTTTAACACCTAGACCAAATCGAGCTTTGGTGCCGATGATGGGTCCGACGATGCTGCGGTCCATGCGTTCGCGTGTGGTAGGGTTGGGAATGGTGTTAAGCGAGGCTAGCATAGCTTTGTCGCAGATGGAGTTGCGTGCGGTTGTATCCTTGTGCTGGGCATAACAGAGATCGTGGTGATATGAAGCCTGGTCCACTCGATTAATGGTTTTTGACCAAGCATTCGGGGTGCCATCGGGGAGTAGTCGCTTGCTAAGTTTAGTCCCTGGCCCGGTGAAGTTGTATCCGGGCAGATGCATTTCCATTGGTAATCGGTTGATTCGCTTGTTCATGAACCCTGCACCGGTCGTAGCAACAAACTGAGACTTCTTGGCACCGCACACCTTGCAGTTGTCAAACTTCCTCCGTCGCCCGTTGCTGGTAATTGTTTCGCCAGGGTCCGTCTTCTTACGACATTTCACGCTGAAGATCATCGTTATTTTATTTAAATAAATGAACGTCGAAGACATTTCCTACAGTGCCAACGCCCCCAAGAGGAGCAATCACTACCTCCTACCGCAGCGGTCGATCAGAGGGTTGATCATTGGAAAGTCGGACTGTGGTAAGACAACGCTGTTGAACAACCCACTCCTGCGCGATGGATGGCTCGACTACGATCGATTGTACGTCTTCGGAAAATCGCTTCACCAACCCATTTACCAGTTGTTGCAGCAAGCGCTGGGAAAAGGCTTCCCTAAGGAAGATATTCGAGACCTCCTACAGTGCAAGAGCAAGTCACCCTACTCGTTGATTGATGTGGTCAACGCCTTACCACCACCACGACACCCAAGTGGTATCGACACTTTTTTTTCGACGATGAACAGATCGATAATGCTGAGTTTGGGAAGATCGTTACCTGCCTCAAGAACTACTACAATGAGAAGGATCAGCTGCGACAACCCCTATCCAGTTTCAGTGAGGAGCTTTCGAAGTGCGCTTCCTAATCCCCAAAAAAGGCTTTCCAATGGGAGAATACCCCATTGGAAGACCTCAAATCATAATACTAGACTCCCCCGAACCTTCTTTAAACCCACAACTTTTAACCGTCAACCCCTCACCTTGAATACTCTTTTCTCGCCGTAAAAGTCTCACGCCGTAATACTACTTTCCCGCCGTAATACTACTTTCCCGCTATAAAAAGTCTCACGCCGTAATACTACTTTCCCGCTATAAAAAGTCTCACGCTGTAATACTATTTTCCCGCCGTAAATGTCTCACACCATAATACTACTTTCCCGCTATAAAAAGTCTCACGCCGTAATACTACTTTCCCGCCATAAAAAGTCTCACGCCGTTATACTCTTTTCCCGCCGTAAAAGTCTCACGCCGTAATACTCTTTTCCCGCTATAAAAAGTCTCACGCCGTAATACTCTTTTGCCGCCATAAAAAGTCTCACGCCGTTATACTCTTTTCCCGCCGTAAAAGTCTCACGCCGTAATACTACTTTCCCGCTATAAAAAGTGTCACGTCGTAATACTATTTTCCCGCTTTAAAAAGTCTCACGCTGTAATACTATTTTCCCGCCATAAAACGTCTCACGCTGTAATACTACTTTCCCGCTATAAAAAGTCTCACGCTGTAATACTCTTTTCCCGCTATTAAAAGTCTCACGCCGTTATACTCTTTTCCCGCCGTAAAAGTCTCACGCCGTAATACTACTTTCCTGCTATAAAAAGTGTCACGTCGTAATACTATTTTCCCGCTATAAAAAGTCTCACGCTGTAATACTATTTTCCCGCCATAAAAAGTCTCACGCTGTAATACTACTTTCCCGCTATAAAAAGTCTCACGCTGTAATACTCTTTTCCCGCACTAAAAAGTCTCACGCCGTAATACTATTTTCCCGCTATAAAAAGTCTCACGCTGTAATACTATTTTCCCGCTATAAAAAGTCTCACGCTGTAATACTACTTTCCCGCTATAAAAAGTCTCACGCTGTAAAACTCTTTTCCCGCCATAAAAAGTCTCACGCCGTAATACTATTTTCCCGCTATAAAAAGTCTCACGCTGTAATACTATTTTCCCGCTATAAAAAGTCTCACGCTGTAATACTATTTTCCCGCCATAAAAAGTCTCACGCTGTAATACTACTTTCCCGCCGTAAAAGTCAGTCATTAATCATTGTACAAAATACCTTCCAGTCTTCTCCGTTCATTGCTGTATAATCCAAACAAGACAACGTCACAAAGGCAGTTAGCAACACTGCAAATCGATAACGTCTTAGAGCCCGCGTAAAAAGGACTATTGACGTACTTGCTATACAATAAGGGCATTACTAAAATCTTGTGCGTATCAAATGCGCATGCGCCGTAAAAAACGTCACACATCGTTCCGTTACGCTTCACTACACACATCGTTTCATGATGTGCTCCATTCCGCTTCACTTCACGATGTGCTCCGTTTCAAGCATAAAAAAAAAATTTCCCGGTCCGACATTTTTGCCGGATCGGGAAATTTTTTCGAACCCACCCATTTTTTTTTTTCTTTGGACTTAATTTCTCACAAGGTCGTAAGAGAAGTACTCCTGCTTGGTCTTTTTGCTGACTTTAAAGCCTGTACTTCTCACGAAGGCTCCTTCCAAGGGTTCCTTCTCTCTGTTCAGTCCACTGCAGGCCCACACCCTATTCGTTTCTCCTTCTCTGTTTTTCAAGGTAAGGATCTTACTCCTCCCAAACTTCCCATCTACTTCTACCACTTCCAGGATTTTATAGATCACACCGGTTGAGAGTTCCTTCCATTTCAGGGTTTCAAAACTCTGGTCCTTTGCCTTTTCCTAAAAAACATTATCATTGATAAATTCGTTGTCTACGATTTTTGAACTTCTGAGTTCCTCCATCTTTTGAACGAAAGCCATACTTGTATTTACCCTAGGATTACATCCTTCTAATGTGTTTGGGTTTTGTGTAAAAGACATATTTGTATTTACCCGTATTTATTGCGTTTGCATTTTATGTTTGGGGTTGGGGTTCCTATGCAGGATTTGAGCTTAAATTGGCAAGTGCCGCAGAATCGGCCTTTTGACACTTCTAGTTGATTTTCATGTTTAGTTATCAAAGTATGGTTAAAACATCAATATGTATTTACTAGACCATGGTTCCCTCTCCTCAAGCGAGCTGACTATTTCACCTCACTAGTTTTTTTCCTTGGTAGTACACATATTTATATATATAGATAAGGAAATGGGGTATGATTGCCAATGAAACAACTATCCACCAGTTGATAAATAAAGTGGATGTAGGCTCTTATAGACCACATTGTTTACTATTAAACTAACGTTGATCAATTCCAACAACTGGATAACTGTGTTCCTATGACTCCTCATTTGCACCAATTAAAAACGTCTTTGTTTTTTCAAGCCAAAGAAAACATTATACTTGAATAAACTTGTCTTTTTATGTATTGATCACATTCATGGTAACGGTATGATTGTAATGAATACTAGTAATGGTAATCAATACAAGCACTTATACCCTGTTGGTGTTTGCCCCCGATGTAAAGGGGTGGTTTCTTAATAAATATATATATATATATTGACGATTAGACCAGCTTGGTTTGATTAAATGTTAAATATTGCAATGACAATTCTTATTGGAAGCTTTTCATTATGTATTTGGGTTTAGTTTGTTGTCTTTGGTTGTTACATGGTTATCAATTTCTTTTATTCTCGCCCTTTATTTGTTATTGACTCAATTGAAAAAGCTCAGTATCAGAGTTAGGCTTATAACGATAAATGCGAAGGAGATTTCCAGAAATTCATGACATCTAAAACCAGTTGGAAATGTTAATTATCATAAAGCTTCCTCTTATTTCAAAATTTGGGGATTTAGCGATGCTGATAAAGGTAAATCCGAAAAGCCACCACTGTTGAGTTTTCATTATTGTATCTATCGTTTTACCGGACAATGATATGTATTTCAAGTATCTGAATATTGAAACAATAAGCAATTTGTTTTTGGAAAGCAGCCACACTGTTACATTTATAAATTCTGTATCCAATTAATCTTTTTCTTTTAACAGAATGTTCAGACGGATTTGAATCGTTTGATGGCAGTGCATGTAGAGCTTGCCCGGGTGGATTTTGGGGAAAAGATTGTGCAAATACATGTAGTTGTACAGAAATCCAGATGTTAGTATACTGATTATTTCCCCAATTTCTAATATGTTCTTCTTTTATCCATTATTATATATCATTTTTACTGTCGGTAAATTAATTGTGTTGTAATTCAATTCATTAATTGGTGTTAGTTACACTTTAACAGCTATTGACAGGCAACTTTATACAGTTTTGCAAATTTTGAGTTTCTTTCTTTATTGGTTTTACTCTTATTATTATCTTAAAGCATTCCAATGTTATTGATGCTGAAAATAAATAAAGCAGTTGCAAACCTGCAAACATGTCTATACAATTTTATTTAGTTACAAAATTAATAATTGTATATCATTCCTAGACTTTGTGTAAGTTAGGGAGTTATTATGAAAGAAAAAATATAAAAGTATTTTATTGAGAACTGCTCCTTCGTTTCCAAAAGAATGTCCTATTTTCTCAGAATATATCATTTTCGTTATATCCAAATGACTCGGGATTCGAAAAAAGTTAGATGCAGTCATCCAAATTCATTAATCATTTAAATAAACGTATTCTTAAATGATGTCAATTGAACACCGCAGTAAGCCTTTGAATATTGTTGTGATGGACTTTGACATAGCTTCTGTAACTGCAAGTACTCGTGGATTAGTACTGTGTGTCTTTTGTCTTTATGTTAGTTGTTTTTGTGCTTCTTGCTGATCTGGTGAGTCAAAAGTTAAATCACAAAAATATTGAACTCCGAGGAAAATTCACAAACGGAAAGTCCCTAATCAAATGGTAAAATCAAAATCCATTTCGTAATGACTTCTACAATTCGTTCTTATGTTGTGCTGTTACACCACTGTCCCATGTTAAGGGTTGAGTAAAGCACTACAAACATGATGAACCTCGTCACATTTATTAAGTCTGTCCAGGTCTGGAACCTGTAATTAAGTGGGTTTTCGTTGATTGTAGTCTGTCATATTTGTTTTTTTTAATATTTTTGTTATCATATGACAGGCCGTCGATTTTGTCGTTTGAACTGTGTTACATTTTGTCATGTTGGGCTTTTCATTGCTTACTCTACGATATGGGTAAATGACTTTGTAAAAGGTTGTATGGTGACCTATCGTTGTTTAAATGCAAGTAATTTTTTCTTTAGAGGATAATTGTATTATGTGCAATCAAACCACTTATGTCGGTATTTTCATACTGTAAGAATATGCCCGTTTGTCAGATGATATAGTTAGAATAAGGATATTTTTGTTTTTATAACTGAGTTTTTAGGCAAGAATACCAATTGATTATTGATTATTCTTTAAATTTGCAATTTGTTTTAATAATATGTTTCTTGTAGTAGAATATGAACTTACACAGGGTACTGTAAACTTGGATATTTTCGTAATTTCAATGAACCAACATTTTGTGCGGGGTTAAATTCGAGCTCCGAATGATACAATTGGACCTTCACAACAACATTGTTCTTTTCAATCTATTCTCGCATAAATATATTTGCGAATTTTGCGCGAACGAACGCGAAATAAACGTGGAGAAATCTTCCCCTTTACAGAAGTTAAACAACTCTTTTACGCATGTCATAGTTGCTCGTTTATATGAATTTGTCAAACAAATCATTTACAAATTGGCGCGCATAGATATCAAAATGAAAAAAAAAAAAAATTATTTATTTCATGCGTTCTGGATTTCTCTTCATCAGGAACGCTGAAAGCCAAACATTTAAAAGCCGGATGGTTAAATACCGAACCACGATTATTAGAGATACATGAAAAAAAAACGTTACCAAAGGCCATAGCTAATTCCGTCGAAGATTAACTTTGCCCGAAGGATAAATTGCATTGTATGTGACAACATTGTCTTATAATCTCGAGTATCGCATCTTGGTCGCAATAAAAAAAAAAATCGAAATAAGTCTGGATAAAGGAAAAAATGTAAATTACAAATAACATATTATATAAGATAAACACCGTATGTTGTGTTCTGTCTGGTTGGTGTATACACCACTTAACCATTGATTACAAAGCAAATACATAATTTCATTGCAAACTAATCGTTTGATTTTAATAAAAGAACACAGTATTAACAAAAGCAATTTTATAGAGTGCATCTTTTGTAGCTGTGATCATAAATTAGGATGTGTAAACATTTAACTAAGTATGCCAGAAGACACTACAGGTAACGTTGATATATTTAAAATATATACAAAATGGTTCGTTTACTTGGAAGCAATCGTCAACTGATTTATTTTCATTATTATTTATCACATATCTATTTTCTAAATTCGTTTCCTATTTTGTGAACTATTGTTTTTGTTTTATAAATTGCATACTAAATGGTCAACGCCAACAATCAGGACAAACATTATAAAAGTGAAAAAAATTCAAATGTGTGAATGTATATTTCATTATTTAAGTAAATTCATATGTTTTGGCAAAGTTTTTATTATTGCTAAAATTGCGACTGGATAGGTTTCGCGAAAATAAAAACTTGTGCTTTTATTTTTGGTAGCATGACTTCCATTTTTGAAATTGCATTACTTAATGTCGCGTTTTGTCCAACGTTTGATAATGGTAAACATAATGAAAATTTAGTAAATTAATTTTTTAGTGATAATCGCAGATGAAATATCAAGTGCAATATAGATTTGAACGAACGTAATCAATGCATCACTGGTAAATTATTAAGTCAGGGATTTCGTCACCATAAATTACTTAAAACATGTACTAAATACTTTCAAAAAAAGATTTGATTAGTAAATTTGGCTGATTACAAAAGGTATTTCACATCCTAAATTTTACGTTAATATTGTACTTAAAGCGCGGAAATCACTCTGTGATCCGTGTAAACTCATCGAACCTTTAACTAACTTGTTATCTGTCCTGAGTCAGGAGCCTGATGTTCAGTTATTGTCGTTTGTTGGTGTGGTTCATAAGTGTTTCCCGCTTTTTGTATAGATTAGACCGTTGGTTTTCTTGTTTGAATTATTTAACACTTAGTCTAGTCATTTTGGGGCCCTTTATAGCTTGCTGTTCGGTGTGAGCCAAGGCTCCATGTTGAAGGCCGTACTTTGACCTATAATTGTTAACTTTGTATACATTGCGACTTGGATTGAGAATTGCCTCATTGGCACTCATACCACATCTTCTTATTTCTACATATAAGACAAAGATAAAGAAATGGTATAATTGTTAATGAAACAACTATATACATGATACCCAAGGACGAGGATGGAAGAACCTACAAGATCAAGATAAACTATATGTTATTCACAAAGAAATATTCTGATTAATTTAAATGTACATTTAGTCCCAGATTCACAATTAGGGAAACCTGATCAAGCAATAATGACTCAGAAATAATAATAAATTTGAAATACACTTTATTATGTGATGCGTCCAAAACACTTTCCTGAATTTACCAGAAACGCTCAACCCAATGATTATTAAGCCAATAATTCATGAGTACTTAATAGTGTACCTTATCAAGCTGGAATGAGTATCAACAATAATACAATACATATCATATCATGTATTTTGCAAAACGTTTAGGAATTTTGGGTCCTCAATGCTCTTCAAATTCCTACTTTCGTTGGCCTTTATAACCTCTTCGACTCGAGCGTCACTGATGAGGTTTTTGCAGACAAAAAGCGCGTCTGGCGTACAACATTTCAATCCTGGTTTCTATGATGCGTTTATGTAAATAAGTATAATGTTAAATGTGAGTGATATATTTTAGATAACATAGCTAGAATATCAAAAAAGACGTTTAAAATAGTGTGTGAAACCAGTTAAATGAATTTAAAACATGAAATATTGACAAATGCACAATCGAATAGAGAAATTATAACATACAGAAGAAAAACCAGATTACACAACTGAGAAGAAGTAGTAATAATAACCTCTCAAAACACAAATAAGTAATATCAATCGTATTCCAAAGAATGTAAATAATTATATAAAACATTCTTCAAAGTAGAAACAGCTACCGAACAAAGGATACACAACACATATGCATAGTTATAGAAAAAAGCAATTCTTAACTAATGATTATTAATTAATATATGAAGCAGAACGTATTCAATTGGGTACATTATATTATTTTATTCTACAAAAACACCTTGTAAATATATGTTGTATCATATTGTGAATTTGTATGTACGTTGATATATTATATTGTTGATATAATGTTGTTTCAAATTTAAAGTCATCTCAGGACAAACAGATAGATCGAAGTTTACATCAACTATGACAGAATGCATCTGGTTTACAACATTTTTGTCTCATTCGATCAGACCGTTTACAATCAGAGAAAAAGATTCAACTGTTGGGATCAATGCGCGAAAAACAACAAGCACAACATTTATGCCTAACGAAAATGATATAGGTAAAAGTAAATATTAGTGAACACTTCTCGTTTTATTTGGCGTTTTGGACCAACTCGCTGAAGCATTTTATCATCATCTACCTGCAAGTTCACTTAATCTCGTAAGACATGGCTGAAAACCTCGAGAATTTCGAAAATATGATTAATTTATCTCGATGTATTGAAATGTGTAGGAACAATAAAATTGAGAATGGAAATGGGGAATGTGTCAAAGAGACAACAACCCGACCATAGAGCAGACAACAGCCGAAGGCCACCAATGGGTCTTCAATGGAGCGAGAAACTCACGCACCCGGAGGCGTCCTTCAGCTGGCCCATAAACAAATATGTATACTAGTTCAGTGATAATGGACGTCATACTAAACTCCAAATTATACACAAGAAACTAAAATTAAAAATGATACAAGACTAACAAAGGCCTGAGGCTCCTGACTTGGGACAGGTGCAAAAATGCGGCGGGGTTAAACATGTTTTTTGAGATCTCAATCCTCCCCCTATACCTCTAGCCAATGTAGAAAAAACAAACGTACAACAGTACGCACAGTAAAACTAAGTTTAAGAGAAGTCCGAGTCCGATGTCAGAATAGGAAACAAAAGAAAATAAACAAAATGACAATAATACATAAATAACAACAGACTACTAGCAGTTACTGACATGCTAGCTCCAGACCTCAATTAAACTGATAGAAAGATTATGTCTTCATCATATGAATATCAGGCACAATCCCTCCTGTAACTTATTCAGGTCGATATGTCAATTACGAGTATTTTAATTGATTACATTAATAAAACTAATCGACATGATACTGCAAAAGTATTGTCGCCTTGGTATCTTCCGCTTCTTTTTTACATCCGGTTTAATGACATATCAACCATTTCAAACTTTAAATCAATTCACGCTAGAAGTAATTTTAGTATTATTTTAAACTTTGATAAAAAATTGAAAATTTCATACCATATAGTCTAGAAAAAGGTTCTTCTCTAATTGCTTGTTAACAAAGACATTGTGTCAGGAAAAGATCACCATACCAAATACTTTTTAAGTCCCTTAAGGTCAAATAGCTCTTAGCGTTTCCATATATCTGATAATCACTGGATTTCTTATGTGTATGTTTGAGCGTTCAGGATGAAGGTTAATCAATAATAAAGCTTCAAACGCATAAAATTAATAAAGTGTTATTTTCATTTACTAGAACTGGTGGACTGTAAGTCGCCAAAGGTCTCGTCAGCTGAGTTATTAGTACGTTGGCAATGATATGACATGTAAAAGCCATTATTAATTTCTCCGCTAATAGATTAAGAAATTATGCAGGCACGAAGGTTTCATCCCCTGAAGGCAATATTGACCTAAGATGAATTTTACTTCTCAGTTTAGTCCTTTTAGTCAAATAGCTAATAATTTGTCTTCGTATTAAATCCAGAAAAAATGCTTCGTCTTTGGTGATGGAAAATCTGGAAAAACGCTTCGGACAAATGAAACGTATAACGTGATATTTTCATTAACTATCACTGGGTCGATATAACTTCTGGTGACAAGTAAAATGACAAAAAAACCGAGCTCAAAGGAAAATGCCAAAACGGAAAGTCCCTTTATAGCCCGGTGACCAGAGTCAACATTTTCAAAATTTAATCGTCAGAACTACTACACGCCTATATCATATATCATTCGATTCAAAAATGTGTGTACTTTAAAATAAATGTGGGCGTCAAAAGAAAATATGGTGCAGTTTTTCAAAAATCAAGATCAAAGGTCACTAACCATATTCATGAGAAAAAAAAAAATTGCATATTCAATTCCAATTTAAATACCCTTTTTGCAGTAGAATGATTTAGAAACATGCAGGTGTTTTCGTTCTTATTCAATTTTTCATAAGAAAAAGTGGAAAATCATCATTAGATAAGTTTACCGAGTAAACGTTTGCGATTTTACAAAAAGGGCGGACATTTTTATTTCAAAAAGATTTGCCTTTTCGAAAATTAAAGACAACGGCCGTCAGAACTATAAAAATGTATAGACTTGTATAAAAAAAGTGTGTGTATATATATATATATTTGTTAATACAATTATCTATAATACCTCAATGGAAATTTAAGTTTTGGGCATATAGGTTGAATTCGGTTCAAACTGTCAACAAAAGTTCTTTCAAAACAGACTTATATTTGAGTTTAAACAATGTCATGATGTTTTTTTGTAAAATAAACTGTATGAATAGTAACATAAATTATTATAGAATAGGTTAACAACCTTAAAAAGGATTTTCATTACTACAATCGCCTTTTGTCCGTTTTGAAATTGTGAAAGTTTCGGTTCCCAAAATTAGTGACACAAGACCAGAAAATCTGTTCTAAGGAGGATAAGGTGAAGTTAAATAAATCACTAATATCAACATTGGTCAAAAGTTTCACGAAGACGACAAAATTGTTATAACAAAAAATTCTAATAATATTGCGTTTATGAATGTTAAGCTTCGGACATTTGACTTGTTTTGCAATTAAATGGAGTGCTAGTCGAATGCTTGTGTACAGCATGTATCGTGCTTTTGTCCAGCATCATAGGACATTTCATAACATTTCTTCATTGCAGAATACACTTTGGGCATATAAATATAAAATTATGGGAATATAAAACAACTGTTAAATAGGAGAACTTTCCAGACAAATGATGAATAAACACTGACCTGCTTGCAACATTAAATATCTCCAACAAAAAACAAGCAAATACCCATCTCTGATCGACATAATACACTTACCATGATCACATGATTGTAGTTTGTCGAACGTTGCAGATTGTCGTAGTTGTTATGCCCTACAGTCTAGTATGTAAGTAATTAATGTGATATCTGAACTAGGGTTAGCACTGATAAATCGCACTGCCTTTGGTAAAACGCTTGTTTTGTAATATTTATTTGTAATTAACGAATAAAGTTTGAATCCCCGTAAAGGTTTAGAGTGGCAGTAAAGGCAAATTATCGATCCTTTTCCTGAATCTGTTTACGTAATCACTTGTCTCGTTTGTACCTTTTTTCATTACAATATTTGAAGGCATATGAAAAAAAATGCTTTAAACTATGCTACCATTTCAAACAAAAACTGAGGGAATCCTATGAACTTCAAAAATATGTAGATCGGATGCGCCACTAGCATACGCGTCTTTTGCTATGCATTCACCACACACCATGTGAATCATAATCATTCGATATGTCACATACAGGAATAGGACACAAATGCTAAATTTCCAGATCTGATCTGGTACCTTTAAGTTTTCAAAAATCTTAAACCGCGAAAAGATGTTGCAAGTGAGTTTTAACACGGTAAAGCTTAAAGATAACGCAATTCGTGATTGTGATATTAAAACTTACTTTGTATCAGTTTCAGTCGCAGGTTCCTCATCATAACTATGCACACATAACCAAATTAGTATTAACACGAGCATCACACAGGTGCAACCTGAAGAGCAGAATGTGCTAACCGTTCCGGGACGAATGAGATGACGCCCGGGTTTTAGTTCGTGATGATTAGTCTTTAGTTTTTTATGTAGTGTTTTGTAGAATTTTATTTGTCTTTCCGTCGTTCTTTGACTTTTGCCATGGGTTTGTGAGATTTTCTTCGAATATCAAGTTTGAATCTCCTTTTGGTATCTGCCGCCTTTTGTGTAAGCAGTGTTGTGTCAGGAGCATCCCCCTGTTCATGAAGTCGGTAGTGTGTCAACATGCTAGAGCGTAAAGTATCATATAATGGCGCAGAGGATATGCTCTATCTAGGACTGGGACATTGACATTGGAAATCGAAAAAAACATTTTGTGACGTTTGTCATATATTTTTGTTTGAAGTCGTCAATCTGTGGCAATATCATTGAAACGGTCAACATATAAAGCAGCCATGCTAGACTAGGCAAAATGGTGTTCTTTAAGTCATTGAAAAGGTTATGTATTTCCAATTGGAATTAGGAATGTTAACTCCGTTATGTTGACTTATGCATCGTTCGTATCAACTGTTTTAATAAACTATTTCCAAACTTCCATCCGGCATATCATCCATCGAATGAACCATGAAGTCAGAATCATCAATTTCGAGTACATTTCATCTTTACACCAATCGACTGTGTTCAACGGATTTTCCCTCCCCCAGTTTTAGTGGCATATTATTTCTTGATAATCATAAAAAAAAGAGATATGGTATGATTGACAGTGAGACAACTATCTACCAGAAACTCATTGACGTGAAAGAAAGCTAAAACAGGTCATCGTACGACTTTCAACAATAAGAAAAACTAATACCATATAGTGAGCAAAATAAGGCTTCGACATGACAAATTGTAAAACAAATCAAATGAGAAAAAAAAGTCTTAATTTATGACAAAACAATTTACGAATAACAAATATGACTGACATGCAATAATAGTACTCGCAGTTACCGAAAGCATGCTCAAAGCAAATTACAACTAATAAATAAATCATTTTCTCCTAGACTAAAATATCTATCTGTACACAACAAAGTGTGCACACCTAGACATTTATTGGAGATGTAGAATTTGAATTACAAGCAATTGGGATTTTCATGGGAATAGTCATGTACAATACTAAATTTCACATTAGCCATCAGATAAAAGACGCACTGACTTAAAATAATAGAATAGTTGATATATTATGTTTCCCTATAAATTATGAGTGTTCCTTAATGTTAGATGTTTATATAAATTGTTACGATTGTGGTCACTTAGTCTGTATTTAGCTGCTTTAAGGTTAACATGTATAAATTCTTATTTATGAAAAGGATGCATTTAGCGTCGGTTAACGTTTTTATTGTTATTATTTGCAGGTCTCCACAACGAAATCTTCATTTATTCCGTTTGTGCTGGTGCGTTTGCCTTTCTCATACTTCTGTGCACTGTTTGTCAGCGCCGTTACAAGCAGATTTACAACTACTTCAGACGGAACACGCCTGATAATGGAAGAATAACAAATGTTCAGGAAAATATACTCGAGGACGTTCCTTCCGTAGAAATAGAGGGAATATATGAAGTTATAAATGAATCGAATATGATAGACAACTTCGGAAACACAGAAAATCTCGATGACCTAGCTACAAAAAATTAAATTGAATGTCCGTTCGATAGCAACGGTTATAATAATCGGTATCGCCTTGATAAGGAAGATCCACATATCAATAACTCAAAACGCAGTAAATCAGTAGCTTTTTAACATCGGGCGCTAATAATCAAGCTCGATATTGTGAATAACCTTCAAGCTAGTAAGCTTTACAATGCTATCTTTGATGCACAGAGTGTTAAATCTATCTTTCAGTTTAATTCATCCAATCATTCATTGCAGAGATATTCTGTAGAATGCTGTAATATATGATTACCATCTCATTATTATTTTGTTAATAATTACTTTAACCTTATTTATGGTTTTCCTTTATATGCACGAGACAGTTTTTTTTGGCAATGCGCATAGATTTTGTATCATCATAAAAAGGAAATGAAAAAATCTGTTCATTGCAAGACGTATTTCTTACTTAGTGATCCATTATCTCCTCGTTGTGTACTAAGATTCTATCTAACATGGCATCATCAGGTTATACAATATATTTCTTCGTGCAAATTCGGCATATTGTACAATTAATCAGAGTACGCGTTTTACAATTCATGCTGGTATTTACTTTCAAGGCCTCTCAAGTTTTGAATTCCATTATGTGCTCTCCATCCAAATAATGTAAAATAAAAGAGAATGAAAACAGAATAAATAATATTTTTGTAAATCCAATATATGTACAATAATGGCAGTAGTGTTTTTACTACTGATTTTATATCAGCAAGAATACAAAGTGAGTTAGCTAGATAGAACAGATATTCGAGCTGATGAAATCAGTATAATAAACAATTCTATTTATTGTCAATTTGTCTTAGCAATATATTTTAATTTTTATTTAGAATATGAAACTACATGAGCGTTGTAATAGATATTCGGTTATATGAATGACGGCGCTTGTATTTCATTGACAAATCGACTCGAGTTGACATATATACGTGACGATGCTGCATTGTTACGTGACGACATTACATTAAATGTTCAAGCCCCTTCCTTTATTTAACAAACTATTACACTGGCAAAAATGCCACACATGTGTACATGCGTGACACATGCGTTTCACATGTGTGTCACACGCATGTGAAAGAGACGTTTCATGCCACGCATGTGACACATGTGTGAAAAACACATGTGATACGCATGATACACACATGTGATCATGCGTTTCACATGTGAATCACATGCGTAAGGAAATACACCTGTGATACATGCGTGATTACTACATGTAAAAGGCATGGTGCCTGTATTAAATATTTTTCAAAATGTCCTCCTATTTGTCCAATTACCATGATTGTTGACATGTTTCTCAGTTCTCATGTGAATTACATGCAATTTCTAACACATTTTTCTAACACATGCGTTATACATGTGTTTTCTCTATATATACACAGGCAAAATGAAATTAAGGTGAATTGAGCATCAATCACACAAATTCACAGTATTTGAGCATATTTTAGATAAGTTAATGCTAATCTAGTACACATTCTATTTTGATATATAAATATTCTTCTTGGTCTTGACTATGTGTTCATACTTCCATTATATTTTACTTTCTTGATCCTAAACAATACAAAAAATATTTATCTATCAACTCCCAACTCACAATATCTCCAATGCAAGAGATAAGATGCAATAAAACAAAGAAGGCAAGCAAATATCCAGGTCACCTTAGTTCACTCCTAGAATTTTTTCGGTTATGTTCAAGTCTCAATACTTTTTTTAAAAGTCATGTAAGGATTGGTGATTCATTTATAGAATATGTATGCACTAATATATATTTCATTTTTAATATGTATGTACAAGTCATTTTGTGGTTATCAGCCATGAGACAATCCAATCCCATTATGGAAATAGTTTTACTTGCAAAAGATGCCAATTTTTCTTTTGAAAGTTTTGAAGAAAAAAAGTATTTCACCCTGCCACATATTCCTGTGCCTGTTTCAAGCCAGGAACCTTTTCAGTGGTTGTCTAAGTCTCATCCTAATAAAAAAAAATATATAAAGAATTTGGTGTTGATGGCAGCTCTTTGATTGGTATAGACTCTGGTTAATTAAGTAGATCATGACATTGTTTAGACACCTGTTCATTGTTGAGGACTGTATGTTAGCACCTTAATGCCTTTCATGTGTTTTTGTTGTGTAGCTGTCTGATTTATTTATACCTCATATCTCATTGTATTAATAAACTGAAATAGAAAGTTCTGTGAAATATATTTTGATATACCATATTGAAAGTCTTGCTGTTATTTACAACCATTTCCTTCTTATTTCATATATCTATTTCAGTTTTTCATTTTAACACCAATCTTAAGGTTAAGGCAAAAAGAAAACAAATGTTGACAAACAACAGGCATATACCATTAGAAGATCTCAAAGTTTGGCTGCACAATAAACTAAAAATTCTTGTTATTTCAAATATTTATATAATCAAAGAGCTGAAAGCTCTGAGGAAAAATGACGCCACTGTCTCTAATATTGTGATATTTTTTATGCAAGTCTTGATTTTCACATACCGTAATTAGTTTAACATTCCAACATGTCTCATAAGCATATAATTGATATTCGTATATGTGTGTGTTATGTGAAGATGACAACTGGCTGTATTTTTAGTACAAATGTATAGGTCAAGACTACCTGAATGATCTACAGTATCCAATGACTACTGGCTGTTTTTTTCTATAAATAAAAAGGTCAAGACTACCACAATGATCTACAAAATCCAATGACTACTGGCTGTTCTTTTGTACTAATAAATAGGTCAAGACTATTTGAATGATCTACAATATCCAATGACTACTGGCTGTCCTTTTGTACATATAAATAAAGACTACCTGAATGATCTAAAGTATTCTAAGTAATGTGATTTTTGTCTTGCAATTACATTTTTCTAAATCAAGAATATAGACTACTAGTATCCTTTTCAAACCAAATGATTATGAAGAGCCTGTTGTTATCAAGCTCTTATACCCCACATACTCATTAAATAAGTTACTAGTGACCTAGTTATTTCTGTTACTTGAAGCAAATTATATTTCTGTAGATTTAGACAATAGTATAATATTGTTTTACTAGTTTTATTTCACCTTGAAGATTAGACAAATAGGGATACTCCTTTGATTTTTTATTTTATGTCAGTCAGGTCGCTTTATATGAAACTTGAAACCACTTCTCTGCCATATTGTTATTTCATAACAACTCTGCCATTGACCATGTTGACCCATGTAATTGATATTCATTCTTTAACCATATATCATAGTCAGTTAGTTTTTGATTTTGCACTCCCACACCACCTTTCAGGTCAAATGTCTGTCTCCATTTAAGTTAATGACATTGAACAATCATGGTATTAAACACAATTCCAATAGTGATAATGCTGTTCTAGTAGGTCACCATATATTCAACTCGGGTAGCATTCCAGTTATTGAAATTTGTGTCAGATTAGAACAATGATCTAGACCTTTAGGAATGGATCTTACAATTTAATATGGAGCCATAGTATGGGACCCCTACACGGTAACAAAAAAAAAAACAAGCTTGAAAAGATACAACGTCAAGCGGCAAAATCTATCACCAGAAATTACAAGTCAAGAGAGGATGGACGGGATACGTCTCTAAAATGCTTGCCTAACTGGAACTACAACAAGATCTCCAGACAAGACGAACAAGGAGTTGAAGCCAGAAGTTAATATTTATGTAAAAAGTAGTTGAGGGGCTGATTCCCGCTATTGAACCATACTGTCATTCTATAATATTATTGCGCAAGTATTTCTGTATTGTCCTTGTTATTGGTCCATGTCTTGGTGTATTGGTCTGAGGCGAAGCCGAAGGCCAATCCTGCTGGCCGAGGACCAACAATAAGGCCAATACAGAAATACATGTAATAGTATCTTTATTAATTAACTACAGTGTTACAATATTTTTTTATTTCATTTCACAAGAGATAAACATTTTTACCTTGAAGTGGAACTATCCAAATCTCAGTTTCTTTTTATAAGATGCAATATCTAATGATTTGGTGCCGTTTCCATGCATCTTCAGCCTTTTCTCATCTGATGAATTTTTCTACCCTTTCCAGTCACTATAAAGTGTTACAACTTTAATTTAGACACAACACATAAATAGTTATTGGAAAGGTACTGCCATTGCATGTGTAATGCAAATATATTTAAAAAAAAAATAATGTAAGAGTTGAAATTGATACAACTATCCATAAGCCAATTGACCAAAGAACGAAGATTTGCGCAATTACAGAATGCATATGCCTGGTTCGGGTTTAAAAATAAAAGACCGTTTACAAAACATGAGAAGCGAAAGTGAACAGTAAAAATCGACATGATGAAATTATGAGGTCGTCAAGAAATGAACTTTGTGATAATTTACTCGTTCCCTAAACCTGAAATAATTCCATCGTCTACTTTCAAAATGCTTTTCAAATGAATGGGACCGTCTTTAACCTAAAATATATGCCATACTGAACGTTTCAGCTTGTTTATGGTGAGTAAATAAAAACTGCGTCGTACAAACAACTGTTTACTTTCAGTTTGAGTTTATCGTGACTTACGATCTAAAAACTAGAGACGTTCCGAAATCCTGTTTTGGCCGGATCAGGACTCGGCCAATACGGAAAAAAAAAATCTGTATTGGCCGAGTTGACATCTTATATTGCATATGCAGTTTTCATCATTTTAAGTACAATAACAGTGTAGTTAATTAATAATGATACAGTTACAGACTCTGCTGCTATAACTTTGTGAACAAAGATTCATACGCACCGCGTGGGTATAACCGTATTACTAATTTCCGATTATTAAAATCTTCGTAAATCTTGATAAAGACCAGTTTCTATCCAATGGATATCAAAATGATTCCGATTATTACTTTTTTATTGATTGTAAAGTTGAAATGGCATGAAAGGCTGACATTATTTAGGAGAACTTTTTTGTCTAGCGATTGCTGATCATTGGAGGGTAAAAAGTCCAACACCATAACAAAACGGATCTATTTATCATGTATACATACCGATTGTTTACGATTGTAAGACATGTGCATAAAAGTGAAAGCTCGAATAAATATGAAAAATATAACAAAGGGATAGCTCCAAATACCATTTAATAACAAAAAACATATGGACAGGTCAAGATATCTTTTTGGTAAATAAAATAACGTATGTAAACTGGTTCCCGTCCGACTACAACACTTTAACAAAGACTTTGTTCGAGTGTAGCATAATACAAGCAGATTCCAGTTAGTGTGTAAAATAGTAAATATGAAACCGAGTGCGGTAGGCGGAGGCATAATCAACTTCCGTTAGTTCTGGTCAATGGTATCGGAAACATGCCGCTGATAGCGTCATTTTCCAAAAATCAGTTTAAAACATGCATTTTCCATTTTTAGACTGTAATTGTCATGTTGGCACAATAATTTGAATTTGAATTGTATTATATTCTGAGAGTACTTGTGGTTGAAAAAATATACACGATATTTAATTCCATGTGTTTTAGATTTCTTGAATACACCACTCCCATATAATGACTACATGTCTGTTAGTAATGTTAAGAGTTCTCTCCTGCATGTAATTGCTGTAATTGCTATTTGTACCCAAGGCTTCCTTCATACATTTGCACTTATCCTTCTAAGATGTTGCTTGAATGATAAAATCCTGTAATACATTATCAGCCATCAGACTCTTGGAATACAGTTGCTGTAATAAAAAAAATAAACTGTAATCACAGAGATATGTCTTGCTTTTTAGTAATTTCGATAATGCAAATGTTGAAATTAAAATAGCAACACTTTAACATGTAAGATTTGCAAATATTCAAAGTCAATGAACCATGACTAAAGGTACATGGCTAAACAATCTCCATGGAAATTAGATGTGCCAATGCTAATACAACGCATACCAAATACCATTGACTTATCATAAGTAGTTCCCTTTAAAAAACCTAAACACAAACTAATACATGTAAACTAAGAAAATTTTAAAGTCAATAAACGATAACTGAGGGGGGGGGGGGGGGGGGGAAATAATCTCCATGGTAATGAGATGTGCCAATGCTAATACAATTGCATACCAAATATCATTGACTTACCACTAGTGGTTTCCCATAAGCCGACCTAATCACAAACTAATACATGAAAACTAAGCAAAAGTTTCAAAGTCAATAGACCATGACTGAGGGGGCAGGGCCAAATAATCTTCATGGAAATGAGATATGCCAATGCGTATTTAACTGCATACCAATTATCATGAACTTACCACAAGTGGTTCCCCATAAACTGACCTAGTCAAAAACTAATACATGAAAACTAAGCAAAATTTAAAAGTCAATAGACCATGACTGAGAGGGTGGGGCCAAATAATCTCCATGGAAATGAGATATGCCAATGCTTATACAACTGCATACCAATCATAATTAACTTACCACTAGTGGTTCTCCATAAACTGACCTAATCACAAACTAATACATGAAGACTAAGCAAGAATTTCAAATTAAGTCAATAAACCATAACTGAGGGGGCGGGGCCAAATAATCTCCATGGTATAAGATGTGCCAATACTAATACAACTGCATACCAAATATCTTCGACTTACTACTTGTGGTTCACTATAAACTAGACCTAATCACAAACTAATACATTGTTGACGCCGCTGTCGTCACCAACGCCAGAAACAGCATACCTATGCCTCGCTTTTTGACTCCGTCAAGCGAGACAAAAACAGCATATATTTTTTGTAAAACATACATCAAATATTGGATTACCAATCAGGCAAAAAATGATAACATCAATTTAATCTCCAATGATTTACCAAACTTACATATATATATATATATATCGTGTGAACAACTGGAGTGGAATATAATAGTTGTTGTTTATCATATTTATTTTTCGTTTAATGTCTTTTACGTAAATTGGAATTGTATTACATCTGTAATTTCAAGACCTTTTATAGCTTGCTAGATGCAGTATCAGTTTTGCTCATTGTTGAAAGCAGTTCATACAGTGATCTATAGTTGCTAACATTCAGTCATTTGGACTCTGGTGGATAGTTGTCTCATTGGCAATAATACTACATATTCTCATTTTTATCAACATAAATTACCGTAATAATGAAAACTAACTCTATTCATGCATGTGTACTACACATTACCTGTATATATAATATATACTAGAATACTCCGGGACATCATGGTGTTGTGACTGAAGCAAAGTACCTTAGCCTTATTTTTAGCCTGAATTTTAAGATTTTTCGTTTTGTCATCTAATAATGTCATGCTGGTCATTAGGTGCACAGTTTTCTCTGCTTTCAAAATCTTTCTTTTTGAACCCTTCGACCCAGAACTTGTTTATTATCTGTAGTAATAATTATGTGGAAAACAAATGGGCCTGGAATGGTGTAATTTTTAATCAACACCATTGTCCTATATATATAAGTTATAAATAAAGTTGAATTCTTTGAATCGTCATTTTTATGTCATGCCGGCTCACAAATTGGACCTTGTTATTTTAGTATTATAGATCTAGATTACTAAGTGCTTGTAGAAACACAATTCCTCATTTTTCAAGCCCCTTTCTTACATGTCTTAACCTCATTTAAATTACAATACCAACCAAAAGCTCCAAGGAGCCTGTGTCGCTCACCTGATATTTTTTTATTTTACAATTGATGCATGAAATAATGCAACCGATATACTTTTGCTTTAGTTTCAAAGATATAAGTCAAAAACTGCATTTTTCCCCCTATGTTCTATTTTTAAACTAGATACCCTAATGCTTATTATGGCCAAGTTTGGTTAAATTTGTCTCAGTTGTTTCAGGAAAAGACTTTTGTAAAAGATTACAAAAATTTACGAAAAAATTGTTAAATTTGACTTTAAAGTGCAATAACTCCTTATGGGTTCAATTGACCATTTTGATCCTGTTGACTTATTTGTGAATCTTATTTTGCTGAACATTATTGCTGTTTACAGTTTATCTCTATTATAATGTTCAAGATAATAACCAATAAATTGCTTTGCCGAGGGCAGCTGGATATGACCACAGAGGTCCAACCCTGAACAGTTGGGGCAAATATGGACACAATATTCGCGCTTGATACAGGTCTGAATTTGGATTGCAATTCAATATTTGACACATAATAGGTTTCTGACACAGAATAACTGTAGTCAAAGAACTTAGAATTGGTTATATGATTTGAATTTATATTCAAAATTTTGCTTTTGTGTAATACACTATGCTGTTGCGAATTGACTTCCATCCCCTTTTTAAAAAAAAAAATAAATTTGAAGGATTTTCTTTTTGATTTTGAGTTCTGAAATCTTGAGGAAAAAAATTTGTCCCTCCCCCCCCCTTTTTCCAAAAAAAAAAAACTTTCCCTCAGTTATGGTCATAATTTCAATTCAAATTTCCAAGATGTATTTGAATTACCTCCCTTACACTGTAATTTGTACTTAAGTAATTGTCCATTAACCAGGACACCCTTGTTTTTTCTCACTTTTTTGCCCCCAATTCCTAAAGGGTTTGAGCCATAACCCCCCAAAGCCAATCCTAACCATCCCTTTGTGGTATGGAAACTTGTAGTATAATTTCAGAGAGATCCATACACTGTTCCACAAGTTATTGTCATGAAACTAGAAAAATGCTTATTTGGGCCCCTAATTCCTAAACTGTTGGGACCATAACCCCCAAAATCAATCCCAACCTTCCTTTTGTGGTTATAAACCTTATGTTTAATTTTCATAGATTTCTATTTACTAATACTAAAGTTATTGTCCGGAAACCAAGTGTCTTTGGGCGACGACGACGACAACGTGATACCAATAATTTTTTGTGGTCGTATAAAAATTGAAAAAAAAAATCTTAAAATTACCAATTCAGGGGCAGCAACCCAACAACGGGTTGTCTGATGCGTCTGAAAATTCAACAGAGATAGATATTTACCTGATGAACATTTTTACCCCATGTCAGATTTGCTCTAAATGCTTTGGTTTCAAAGATAGAAGCCAAAAACTGCATTTTACCCCCATGTTCTATTTTTAGCAATATTGGCCATCTTGGTTGATGGCCAGGGTCAATGGATACATTTTTTAAACTAGATACCCTAGGGATGATTTAGGCCAAGTTTGGTTTTATTTGGCCAAATAGTTTCAGAGAAGATTTTTGTTAAAGTTAACAGACGACGACGGACGCCAAGTGATGAGAAAATGATGCAATTAACAGCAAAAGTTGGCGAGACACTGGGTTCTGCGGAACCCTTACGATTTTTTTGAAATTGCCTTGGAATTCAGTATTTTTGTTATACCATTTGGAAATTAAATACTGTAACAAATACATACCAGTTACATTTATATATACTGTAGCTATAGGATCTCCTCAATATCTAATCCTGTTGTTAATTTCATTTAAACATATAATGTATATAGCTTCCCTTCCACTTACATCTGAGGAGCTAATTCTGAAAATTAAAATTCCTGTGATCATCATATAAAATCTTAACCTGATGCAGTCTGCTTTCCAATAAGAATAAATTAGGAATACAGTTATCCCTTGGCAAAGAGAGAGAAAACAAGTGATATTTTTATATTATAACCAATACTGCACATGGTAATTGGAACATCACTAGTTTTCTGGATTGGATTGTTGCTCACTTTGTCAGGATCTTTTACAGCTGACTATATACTGTAGAAACATTAATTTTCGTGGGGTTAAAATTTCGTGGTTTTGTCTCTTTACAAGATTTCATTTCGTGGTTTCCAGTAAATGGAAGTGATATTATATGTAGGTTAAATTTTCGTGGGGGTTTTAATTTCGTGGATATATTCTTTCCACGAAATAAACGAAAATAAATCCTCCACGAAAATTTCTGCTTTACAGTAGTATGGTTTTGTTCATTGTTGAAAGTCATACAGTGACCTAAATTTTTTTACATCCTCTTTGACTAATGGAATGTTTTCTCATTGACAATCCTACCATACATTGTAAGACCTTATTTATAAAATACTAAAAATTTCAATCTGTGACAATAACATTTTATGATTAAATAAGGTAATCTGATCAACATAATGAAGCAATTTTCAAAACACTCTGTCATTGTCTGACAGCGATCAAAGTAATTTTAACTTCTATGACAATGTACAATGATGTATATATGTGCAAGGCTCAAAACTAAGTATTACAACTAAATTCATACATATATCCATATACATTTACAAGGTACTTAAAAAATCAGCGAGACCGATGCATAAAATGTAGGTAAAAAAAAAAATACTTTTGTTGGATCCTGCATCATAATTATTACAAGTTAATGAAGGCAAGTCATAATCATTGAGTACATGTACATTATATTTGAACTTAAAGTAAAGGATAATCTGATTAGTCTCTAATCAGTAATGAAGCCACACAACACTGTGTGATAACAGTGACATATAAGTCTCCCATAGATGCACATACTATTATTTTAGGTCTTTTGTATATATATGTTTAAGGTTACTTAGAATTGGCTGTTGACATACATGTACACATGGACTGTCAGGCATGGAGTCATTGGACCCTAGGTTACTCCAGTCCATTATTAGTCACTATCAATAGTCAACTCCTCTTTCCATTTGTTGTAATACAATGTACAGCTGAAAGGGAGAAAACAGTACTTTATTAATAGCATGTGGATGCAAGACTATAATAAGTATTCAAAGAGTTTTGCAAACAATTATCCATTTAGGAGAATTCTGTATTTACCTAGTGATGTGACAGTAAACAGTGGCGGATCCAGAACTTTTTATAACTAAAGGGGGGGGGGGGGGCCACTCCAGTCATGCTTCAGTGATTCCCTATATAATCAACCAAATTTTTACCACAAAAGGGGGGGCCGCCCCCCCCCCCCCCCCCCCCCACCCCCCCCCCCCCCCTGGATCCGCCTATGGTAAAATCAAGCTTAATGAAGGCCAAGCTTAAAATACAATACAGTTATCTACTTTCTAATGCAGCATATTAAAATAAATACCATTTAACAAATATTTTGCATTGTCTTTAGCAACTAAACAATGTGACGTCATATGCATACTCATGATGTCAAACATAAAATTCTAGAAGTACATTTTATTTATACCTTTCGTACGCTTCAGAATGGTTTCAATGTTGACAAAAAAAATGGAGGACCTTTCACTGGACTGAAAATTTCAAATAGTCCAGGACCTTTCATTTTTTAATGCAAATTTTTACCCCTGCATGTAGACCAATTTGAAAACCTGGCCCAAAATAAATAGACAGCTGCACCATGAGCACATGATACACCAATCGCTTATTCAAAGAATAAAGTTCAATAACTTTTCAATGTCATAATCAGACATTCATGAAAAACTAAAGGGAGGTTATCTTAATAGATATAAACCAGTCACCAAAGTTTCATGATAACTGCTCAAAGCATTGTCTGAAATATGAAAATCCCCCTTTTTTATGAATAAAATCACATAACTCTGAAACATAAAATCTAAAATTAATAAAAACCAAAAGGGAGCTTATGACAATAAATATAAACAATTCACCAAAGTTTTATGAAAACTGCTGTAAGCATTTTTGAGTTATTGTCTGAAAACTGGAAAATCTCTCTTTTTTAAATGAATATAACCCCACAACTTGGAAACATAAAATCTTAAATTTATAAAAATCGAAAGGGAGCTCATGTCAATAGATACAAACAAGTCACAAAAGTTTCTTGCCATTTGGTGAACACATTTTGAGTTATTGTCCCAAAACTGGAAAATCCCCATTTAAAGTTTTTTAATGTTTTTTGGATATCAACAACTTTGTCAAACATACATGGAATTTTGACATGGAATTAGTTATATCTGCACACAAGAACACACATTTGTATGTGTTTTTTCTGCATAAACATGTAATTCATAATTTATTAAAACTTCCGACATAGTCCCATTGTGCATCTCTTTTTTATGCCTTTGTCGTAACGGAGGGGGCATCAAGTTTTACACTTGTCTGTCTGTACATCCTTGCATACTTGCATTGAGAAATAGGTTTTATACCCTTTTGATATATTGAATATTTTGACATTACACAGTCATACTTTTCTTAAGACTGCATAAAATGACAAACTGTGAAACATTGTTACACTAAATCTGTTGAATGTAAACTGATAGATATTTTAGTTTGGGAAAACATGTTTTTTGCACCTTTTTTATTATAAGACCTATTGATGAATCCAGTCCTTTTTGGCTAATTTTGAAAGTTGGTTCTTATGTTGTTTGCTGTCTGCCATTACTGTATGTAGTTTATATTTTTCATCCTTGAAAGTTACTTTATTGTATTGATTTTTGTTCATTGTTTAAGGCTGTACATTGACCAGTAAATGTTTACATCTTTGTCCTTTGGTCTATTAATTGATAGTTGTCACATTGAGGATCATACCTCATCTTTTTATATTTATATGCTAGGTCATTGAAAAAGCTCCAAGGATACAACATAATTTAATTGTTATATATTTGCAAACTCATTCTGATAATGCAAAAACATAAATTGATTGACTTTTTTTCTTATTTTAATGTCCAGAGGCAAATATTTTATGTATTCTAAACGAGAACAACTTATCATGATCAATTAATAATATAGGCCAGTCTGACAATGCTTGTTTTAGACCCTTTTTGGTCTCTAATTCCTGAATGGTTTGGGCAAATACCCCCAAAATGAAACTTAACCTTCTACTTGTGGTACAATTTCATAGCAATTAAAATACTTATAAACAAGTTATTGTCCTGAATTTAGAAAAATGCTTGATTTGGGCCTTTTTTGGCCCCTAATTCCTACACTGGTTGAACCATGACGCCAAAAATAATCCCAACCTTCCTTTTGTGGTATTGAACCTTTAAATCTAATTTCATAGACATTCATACACTTAAACTGAAGTTATTGTCCGGAAACCAAATGTCTTCGAACGAGTTGATAGCAATATACGACCTCAAAACTTTTTTGCTGTAGTATACAATATGGTTGTTCTTTTAAACATTTTCATAAATAATCTAAAAGAAATGTAGACCTGTTTGGGATTGCTTGCAATGCAATTTTCATTACATTAAACAATATATATTTCCACGGAATAACTTCTGTAAACCTAAATTTTAATAGCACTTACTTTCTAACTCATACATTTCAAAGTGACATTATTCCTGTATAAATTGCCAAATAAACGGATCACCGATGTAATAATAAATCTTAATTATAAATTTAATACTAAACAGAAAACAATGAACTTGCGGAAAAGATGGTATACCGCCAACAAAAGGTGCAAAGGTTTTATTTCTTGGTTTCCTTAAACTGACCTCATCATGAATATCAACATTTTTTTTACGACTATGCCTCTATTGAAAACAGCATGCCTAAGTCACAGCTTCATAACTGTTGTGGCTAGACAAAAAAGAACAAGCGATTAAGAGAGCTTTGAATGCAATTTTCTATAAAAATGACCTGTAAAAAAAAAAAATTTGTCACTTCTAACATGGATAATTTTCGAACTTGCCCACAACATTACAAGAATCAAACTTTTAAACTCTTTGACCTCAAACTTTTAAAAAAATCTTCGAAACTGCATGTACAGAGCCTGACAAGAAAAAATTATTCAAACATAGTTATCATTTTCATTACATACCTCTCATCACAAAATTATTCATTGACTACTGCTCCTCATATCCACATAAATCAATAGGACAATCTATGACTCCACTATATAATCTAGAAAGCAATGCCTCAAATGAATTCTGTCCTGTTGCTTAGCTTCTCCTACTTCTCAAAGTAATTGTAATTTCGTTGAAAAAGCTAAAATAAATAATGTTTAATAAAATGAAGTTATAATACAATGTATCTGCCAAAATTGCCTTTAATATTTTGATCTGGCAAAATTGGCTTGCTTTGATCTTTTAAAACTAGACCAACAAACTTTCCCTGAAAAAAAAATGACTACAAAAAAGTATTTAATCATTTTATTAATGTTCTAATCCATCATATAAATTCCATATGACCCTTGAATGAAGGGATGAACAAAAGTGATTACATGTACAGTATATATTACAGGATCTCTGAATCTGTCATGATTTATAATGCCAATCTTTGGGGATTAAGTTATTAATAATCATGATACTTTGAAATTTTAAGTCATTCAAAGTTGTTTAAATTACACCAAAAGTTGGACTATTTTATATAAGGTAGTATCTGAGAAATGGACTAAACCAGGCAAGGTTTGGTGGTAAATACATTGTACATGTACAATGTACTTTGTTTTTGGCTTTGAACTAGGTGTTAGTAACTGGGAGTACTCTCAGATCTGAACTTGGTCTTTTTTGTTGTGGGGATGTGTAAGTACCCACCACGTCTTGTGTGTGGTTTTGTTAGATGTCTTTCTACTTTGTATAGATCTGACGAGTTAAGCCCTTTTAACATCAATATACCAGGTTAGGAGGTGGGTTCGGCACCACAAACTACTAGTCTAGCCCAACCCCATCCTGTACATGTTTGTATGTATGTGCCTGTCCCATGTCAGGAGCCTGTAATTCAGTGGTTCAGTTTGTCGTTTGTTGCTGTGTATCATATTTTGTTTTTTTTGTTCTTTGTTTTGTATATAAATTAGTCTGCTAGTTTTCTTGTTTGAATTATTTTACAAATTTGTCATTTTCATTTGGGGTCTTTTATAGCTGACTATATGGTATGGGGTTTGCTCATTGTTGAAGGATGTACAGTGACCTCTAGTTGTTAACTTTGATGTCATTTGATCTCTGATGGAGAGTTGTCTTTTCTCATTAGTGTAAACAAGATTTTATTTTGAAAATAATAAGGTTATTTAAACATTACAATATGACAGTTTTATTAGGATTGGAAAACAAGTAAATTTTCACGGACTTTTACCAATTCCTCTCTTTTCTCATTGGCAATCATACCACATTTTCTTATTTTTATATTTACATTACGTACATGTAAAGTAGATCTTTCATCTTCTGGAGGTGTCCGATTCCTAAGTACATGTACAACAGGGGGCCCTAATTAACAGCATGATTTTGAGTCAGCTAAAAAACAATCAGATAGATTATGATACAATTAACAGGTTTCTTTGCAATTATTTTGCAAATAACTAAGCTAATGCAAGAATAAAGTTATTTTCCAATAAATACATAAATTAAATAATAGTAAATAATGAATCTACAATTATATTTTAAGAAGTGAAATATCATTTAAATTCAATAAATCATTGCCAAGAATCTGTCCGGTTTAAGGGAGATAACCCAATTTGAAAACAATTATTTGTATCGACAAGGACGATAACCCGTCCTCGCTCCATATGGGGTCACTTGCCAATTTGACATATGCGATAAGACGCACAATTAATGGGTTAAACACCCGCTGGTCTATAAAGATAACTTCAGTGAAAACCAATACCAGATGTTATCGATAAAATAATTTTGAATCATGTTTTCTGTATTTTGGTGTAGTTTGTAAAATTAATTGAAGGCCGGAGTTCCTAATCAATCTTTGTTGAAACCTGGGACTACTGAATTAGTGTATTAGTCCCAGTTGAAACATTGAAACGGCATGAGATGTTTTAACCAAATTGGTAAATGAAAAATGCATATAAATAAAAATAGATATTCTTATTCAAAATGAATTGAGCATCAAACTGACTGAAATGTAATTGAAATTTTAGTTCAACTATTTCACATATAATTGGCCGAAAAGCTCAACTTTTGTCTTACGGTTCTTTTTTATATATATATAAAAGGGGTACCTCGAGAATTCGGAATGTCTGTCATTTTATTTAATTTTAAACATCCATTGACAGTTCATAATTATTGAATTTAACAGTATACATTGAGTGAGGATAACAGCACAATTCCTCGAGTTAAATGAACTGTTGCTGGTTAATGTCTGTCATATTTGTTTTTCGTAAATTGTTTTTTTATAAAATAGGTCTTTAGTTTTCTCAATTGAATAGTTTCATATTTTTCATATTGGGGCCTTTTATAGCCGACTATACGGCATGCATTTTTCTCATTGTTGAAGGCCGTACGGTTGCCTATAATTGATTACGTCCACTTCATTTGAACTTTGGTGGATAGTTGTCTTATTGGCAATCATACCACATCTCTTTATTTTTATATGTATGTTGGATGTGTACTGGTAGATAATTTATCTTCAGATCGGTACTTTAGATCTTTTGTCTTCTGTAGATAATTTTTTCGTGCCTATCTGACAAGGAAGCCTTTTCCTACTAATTTCAACAGTTTGGTCTTGTGTTGTGCTTTTATACCACTGCCCTAGGTTCAGTGGGATTAAGATAGATTTGAGCACTTACAAGCATGTTTAACCCCGCCGCATGCCACGGTTTATAGTTCTGTTTTAAGTCAGGAACAAATTACTTGTGATTATGTGGTTGTTGTTTCTTGCTGTCTGAAATATTTATTTTCTTGTTGTTATTGTTTTAGCATAAACTAGTTCGTTGTTTTTTTCCCCGTTTTAATTGTTTCGACAATTAACATGAGATATGTCAAAACATGTATAACCCCGTCGCATTTTTGCGCCTGTCCCAGGTCAGGAACCTCTAGCCTTTGTGTGTGCTTTTTTTAAATTTTGGTTCATTTATATGTTTCTGAGTTTGGTGTGGCGTTCTTTTCGCCGAACTAGTATACATTATTGTGTAGGGGCCAGCTGAAGCCCTCCTGCGGGTGCGGGATATTCTCGCCCTGCGTTGAAGACCCAATGGTGGCTTTAGGCTGTTTTCTGCTCTTTGGTCAGGTTGTTGTCTCTTTTAACACATTTCCCGTTTCAATTCTCAATTATATCCTACAAAGCTTACTATACGATATGGGTTTAGCTCTTTGATAAGAGGCCGTACAGTAACTTATAGTTGCATGCTTTCAACCACGTCCTTTTGTCTATGGTGACAAGTTGTCTCATTGCCAATTTTACCACATCGTCTTATTTTGTAAATCATTGTATTTACTTCTAAGTTAAACCAGAGCCATACATATAGCTCTGGTTAAACCATTATTTATGAAGGAACGGGGGGTTTAAATATGATATGATAGCCAAGTTATTCAGTTAAAGCTTACAGAACCCTCTATTATCTTGTATATACCCTGAAGCTGACATGTTAATTGTCATACATGTACAAGTACCTGTTCAAAGCTAACAATTTTTACCGTTTTGTGAAGAAATTATTTTTATTTAATATTGTTTCGATTCAATAAATTTTAATTGAGATGAAAAGCTAGTGATAAAAAATTGACAAAGGGAATTTAATAAAAAGTAGTTTTTTTTTTTTTTTTTTTTTTTTCATTTTATACACTTTTCGTTTTAATTATTTTTGTCATCAACATGTTCCTTTTTGACGGCGAATGTACAATTTAAGTAATGAATGAATTTCAAAACTTTTTAACGGGTCTTGAAAGGTGCAAACTTTCCAATTTATTGTGCGCACATATTATTATTCGTGTATTTAGTTTCAAGAAATTAAATAACAGAAACTCGGTTTGATGTAAAATATATTATTATATTTCATCTTGCCGTATCAAGTGGTCGAATTCGTGAAGTATTCTAAATGGGTTTATTATGCACTCTTTAAAGTGCGACGAAATGGAATTGTTCTCCTATATGATTGTGTATTCAAATCGTGTTAAAATTGCCTCAAAAAATGATTATCTATTGATTGTCAAGAAAACGAGTCAGTTGTCTGATTGACAATCATACAACATCTTCTTCTTTTTTTTAAAAATTAATGTGAATAGAAACCATTTAATGCCATTGAAAAAAAATATGATTGTGTATTGATAAAACATTCAGATGATCAAGCATTTATTTAAAGTAATGCGTTTTAGATTTTGATTGCATTCTAATGATATATTTATTAATTTTCGGTTATAACCACGTGAAAACAGGAACAAAAAATAACTTAAAATCTAATCATCTTCAACAAGGATTTGTATAGTGAGATATACAAATCCTTGTCTTTAATTATAAAAAAACGTTAATTATAATTATATGGTGTTTTGCTATTCCGTCAACCCTAAATAAAGTTTATACATAATGTCGTTTACACTATATTACATTACTCTGGGAATATATTATGTCTCAGCATGACTGTATAAACACGATTGTATAACAATTTGTTATCTGTTTACACACAGGATGTGTCCTGTTGTCAAATAGAAATTGATAGAAAAAAAAAACAAAAATCGCCTACTTTTAAATCAAATTTGGAGCAAGAAGAAAATAACCAATTTGAAAATAAACTACACCACGTTAAGCTTTAACTTTTCATCTGTTTCTTGGTCGCAGCAGCTAAGGTATATCATAAGTAAAAGTTTTTAATTTATTTTTTCAAAGCTGACCACTCTTCCGAATAATGACATTTTCCTGTAAGAATAACGGCAAAAGTAAGCCATTTGACATCACTGTAAAAAATCAAAATTTGTTTGCAAGAAGTTCAAACTTTATTTTAAAATAATCTATATCATTAAAAAGAAGACACATTGAGGATTCTAGGGATCGCAGCAGCTAAGAAAACCATTGAGAAGAAACTTAAATATCGTCTTGTAAAGATTATTTTCCATATAACTTCTATATAACGATTTTATCCATGTAGGGTATCTGAATTCACGCATGCGCAATATTGACCGGACTGATTCTTGACAATGATCATATATTAAATTTCAATTTTTTTTTTAATTCTGGGTAGATAAGTTTTCATTTTTTTAAAGTACATGTAGGGTGAGTTGGTAGACCTTTATCTGTTTATAATATATTTATTATATATTATCATGATTATATTCATTTGGATTTTACCCAAGTTAGGCAAGTTGCCACTGTTGGCAGGAGTACATTGTATATTAAACAGGATTTAATCCTTTTCACAAGTGGGGCGATTTTTTTTAATGTGGGGCAAGCAAGTTGGTATGAAGGGAGCTACCACTTGATTTGGTGGGGGGGGGGCTAGGATGAAAATGTTATGAACAGTTATCCTGCATTGTTTTTAGTTGTAATATCTGTCCTGACAGTTTATTATTCATTCTTTTCGGTCCTGGCTTTTATTTTTTTACTCAAAACTCCTGTCCCCCATTTTTTCAAATCCCGTCAAAGCCCCCTCTCCCATAATAATCAAATGGTAGCTCCCTAAACAAGAGTGGAGCGATTTTAAAATAATGGGGCGTTTTGCCAATAGGAATCACCCTTCATATTTTACGCGTCAGGTGGCGTTGTTGTTCCATAGGTGGTTAATCGGGCGTTTTAAACGCGTCAGACGCTTGAAACCAACGTAAACAAACAATGACACCAAGACATGAACATATATTTTAAGAACTTTCAAGCATTGTAAAACCATAAAATGCCCCAAAGATGTTGTGTGCCTGGGTGTAAGGCTTCTGGGGGACATCGGTTTCCGAATGATCCGACAATGAGGATGAAATGGAGGGTTGCAATCAGGAGAACTGACGGTAAAACAAAGAAGTTGTGGATTCCTGGTCAACATGACGTGGTTTGCTATGACCATTTTCTTGCCACTGATTACCGAAGAACATTGTCAGGTTAGTTATACTAGATAAAGGATTGATATGACAGTAGTTTTTTTTGTATGAAATTTATAAACTTTTATTTTGTTACAAATTTTCAAAGTGTGTGATCTTTGACTTATAGTTATAGTATTGTCTATTGACATTGGTTTTTAATTTATATTTAATATTTTGTGCAATTTTTTTTATACAATGTGTACCCATCTTAGTGTTTTAGGTACTTTCCTTTAATTTATTATGTGTGTGTGTGGGTTTTTTGTGGCCTCTATATTATTAATATATCATATATTAATATAATACTATGAAAAATGTTTCAGTATGTACATTTTTTTTTTAAATGACTGATCGAAGGCAAAGTTTGATGTTTTCTGTAAACTTGTGCTCTATCATTAAGTGTAAAATAGTTTTGTTTCTTGGTTAAAAATCGAGAAAAGAAACTGAAATCAACTATGATTAAAAAATTCTTGTTATAAACATTCACAAATGGTAGTTTAATTTTTTGTCAAGCAGATACAAAAAATTCATAAGCAAAATAAATCATGTCTATCACAAAAAATGAAAGGATGTTTATTTCTTTTGATACAGCTTCATACTAGCAGAGACATATAATACAATTTAATAATTGTATTATATGTCTCTGATACTAGGTTTTCTTTTATACTTCACTCTAAGTCATTGTTTATTGTAAAACATCATACATGTTTATTTTGCACCTGAAACTGAATATCAAAATACAAATGAATACATGTACAAATGTATGTAATATTGTATTAATATTTCTTTTACCTTTTCATATTAATAAGAAGTGATGTTTTTATAAATATTGTTTGATAGTATAAAAAACACTGAAAATGGGTACACTTAAATATGTTTTTGTTTGCATGTTGCTTTGTGTTTTTTGTTTTCTTTCCCTAGGATAACCAAGAGGCAATGAAATCAACAGATCAAGGCTTCTAAAGAAAAATCTTATGAGCTGTTGGGAAGTTTATTTTTATTAGCTTTGTTTACTTCTATTTTAATCCTTAAATTTGAAAATTAATGATATATACAGTAACTGTACATGTAAAAATGTACTATCCATCTTCAATACAGCAAATCAACAACACAAGTAACCCAACACATCTAGTTGTCAACATACATACATGTACATACTGCTGTTTAACAATATACAATGCAAGTGTCTATACAATATCTGTATAATACAAGTATTTCAAGCTCAAAATTACCATGCAAAAAAAATGTAACGAAATATAAAATAAGCATGATAAGAGAAACTAAAAAAAAAAATGCCATCTTCACATATTTCATCAAATATCTATAGTTGTTATATTCCATGTCATTTGGTCACTTGTACAGAGTTGTCTCATAGGCAATCATACCACATCTTCTTATTTTTATATAAACTTACACAAGCTCAAAGTACTTTTTAAATGTGTTGTTTCACAACTGCATTAACTCAAACCTGTAGCTTTAAAATGTAAAGAAAATGGATATGATGTTATTAAACAAATTCATTGTTTTTTTTTATGCAGGTGATCGCTGCAGACTTACAGAAAATGCTATTCCTTCTGTGTTCGAATTTAAGATGAAGACATGTTCTGAAGAGTCTCCAAGAGCAAAAAGATTTAAAAGTAGATCTGATACTTCATCAGCAACACCACACTTAATTAATGATGATTCTTTAGAGATCCAATATGAAACTGAAATTGAAACTACAAAAGAAGCTCAGGAGCCAGTTAAATTCAATCTTAATGAATCCTCACAGCAAAACCAAAGTATCCAATGTGACATTCCATCATTTGGTAAATTTTCAATAGAATCGTTCAAAGAAGATAACAAAATTATCAACTATTACACTGGTTTTCAAAATTTTGACCATTACATGATGTTTTTTCATTGTCTTGGACCAAGTGCATTTGAACTTGATTTTAGGTGTAATTTACTCGATCCTATTGATCAACTTTTTATGACTTTAATCAAACTTAGACAAAACAAAGAGGATATTGAATTGTCAATGCTTTTTAAAGTATCACAATCCACAGTTTCTAGGATCATCATCACTTGGATTAATTACCTGTATTTTCAGCTTAAAGAAATTAACATTTGGCCTTCTAAAGAAATAATAAAAGAAACCATGCCTAGTGATTTCTCTAAAAAATTTCCCAAAACCAGAGTGATAATGGATGCTACAGAAATACCAATTGAAAGACCATCAAATGTAGAGTCACAGAGTGCAACTTGGTCAAATTACAAACACAAAAACACGCTAAAGACCATGATTGGATGCAGTCCACGAGGACCTATAACTTTTATATCTGATTCATATGGCGGTTCTGCATCTGACAGACAAATAATTGAGAAGTCTAATTTACTTGACCCTGCATCGAAATCTTTTGAAAAAGGTGATGCCATTATGGCAGATAGGGGTATACTTGTACAGGATCTATTTGCAAATCAAGGGGTTCAAGTTAATATACCAAATTTCCTGAAAGGTAAATCCCAGTTGGATCCAGCTGAAGTTCTTCATGACCGAAGGGTAGCTTCAAAGCGTATACACATAGAGAGAGTTATAGGTTTAACAAAAAGTTTTAAAATATTAAAACATGGTATTTGTAAGTCAAAGCTGCAATTGGGTTCAAGAATAGTTTTTGTTTGTTTTGCAATTTCAAATTTCAGGAAGAATATTGTACATGGAAATGCTTGATGTTTTAAAAACACAATGTGACTTTATACATTTATTTCCCGTGCATCAGGGAGATATGAAGGTTTGTTCACTCAAGAATATTTATATCTCACGAGGGCTTTGCCCGAGAGAAATATGATTTTTCAAGGAGGGAACAAATCTTCATATCACCCGAATCCAAGGGAAATAAATGTTTTATTCCACTGCCTATGCTTTGTTTACTACATGTACATAAAATATTAGTTTGTATACATTTTTATTCCTTATCTGCTAAACAACACATATGCATTGATAAGGTCAAAAAAATAATATGTGTGTTTTCTACTACATCTTTGAAAAAAATTTGGTAAGAAGGTATGGATTTTTTTTTATTTTACCCTTTTTTTTACATTCAGTCTATGGGAGAGACATTCTGACTTTAAAAGTGCTTATTGAAAATGACAAAAAAACTTTAGGGTAGGCTATTTTTGAGCTTAAAAAATAAGGAGGGTAGGGTAATGGGAAACACACGTCTTTTTTTATTTGTCCTAAACAGTCCGGATCAAAAGTTAATTATTAGTGTATTTGCTTTAGTGTCTGAAATAAATACAAACACGCTAATGATTTTTCCTATAGCTTTTTAACAAAAAAAGTTCAAATCGTTATGTCACACTATGTAGTCCTAACATTTCAGAGGGGAATATGAAGATTTGTTTAATGACGTGTGGGATAGTCTCAACCAATCAAATATTGAACTAACGTGTAAGCTGTTATATACAATTATAGCCTTTGTATGAGGTCGATACAAGGATATATTGACCTGAAAGAAATATATTGACTGAGGACAAAATCCGAGGTTGATATACTTATTTGGGATGATATATCCTGTATTGACCTCATACATGGGCTATAATTGTTATATTATTAATTTCCGACCAAATTTGTATCAAAATTGTCATTTGATTTTGTTGGGATTTTATAGATATCATATTGTCTCCTAGGCAATAACAACATATCAGATGTTATTTCATTTATTTTTATGTTTGTTTTTTTTTACATCGTATGTATAAATTGAAGATTTTTTTTCTTCAAATACTCGATCATAGATATTTTTTTATAAAATTTAAACAATATCATGAAATTCATTACATGACGTCACAAAGTATATCGGTTTTAGAGTATTTTAAAAATAACCATGCAATATGCTTTTTGCTATGCAATATGCTTTTTGCTATCCGCCGTTTTCTACCTAGCTTCGAAAATATAGTTTAACATGTGACTATCCCTAAATGAATCAAATTAGTTAAAATATACGAATTAATAATATCAATATGTATAAGCTGTGGAATAAAAGGATCTTCTTTTTATTGTACTATAAATTCTAATCATAAAATATGGTAATCTGAAAGGTAACCTTCTTCTGTACAAGAAAATGTGGTATGATTATGAATGAGACAATATCGACCAGAGACTAAATATCACATAAAGGCCTTCAAAATGAGAAAAACACATACCATAAAGTAAATAATATAACTATATTATAAAAAGCCCAACTTACAAGAGGTAAAATTATTCAAACAACTCAATACTGGTATATTTATCACTAAAGAAAAATTTATTATGATTTTTTTAATTGGCATCACTTTATTTGATTTTAATAAATGAAAATTGTAAAGTTAAGTGTTTGAGATTCTAGCATATACGTCAAAAATTAGTATTTACTGGTTACAAATATTGCGTGTTATAATAATTATCTTGCATCTCAAAACTGTTTAATACATACATGTACTAAATAAATTGGATTATCAAATTAAAGAATTAGCTCTTCAATAATATAAGTTAATAATTTATTTCTTCTTTCATTATAAAGAGATATTTTGCTTGCTTCAGTAAGTCATTCTTAACCTTAAAAGTATAATGGGATAACAGTTCAATCAATTGAATTAAGAGTTATCTGTCCCTTTTTGAGAGATTTTTTTATCATTCCTGGTTGATTGTATAGGTAGATTTAACTTTAGATAAAGATATAAACCAGCATATTACAAAAAAACTTCAAAGAGATTTGTTAAAGGGGCATTTAATTTTCAAATCAAATCAATATATTAGAAAAATAATTTTATACATGTATCAAATTACAAATAAAATGACATTCCAAATTGAATAACTACTAGTTGTAATCAGTGAATATGTATTGATAAAATATTTATTTGTTTTAATTGTATTTCGTATGATTTTTACTACAAATTTACAATGTTGAAGCAACATATGGTCTGAAAACTCTTTGGTAAAATGACTCCAGTTTTGGAACAAGACAGTTATTACAATACTCCTCATTAAGGCTGATTTTTTGTACAAACAAATCACATAAGGTATAAACAACAAAGTAACATAGAGATCTTTTGGTGACAAAAAGCTGCCCTTGAATTTGATCATAATAATTACTGCTCTCTTTCAAAACAATATTGCCATTACTATCCATCTGTAAAAAATTGAAACTTGGACCAGGCTTAACATCTTCATTTCTTCCATTGTAGGGGCATTTAATTTCGACAATTGCTTTACCATCCACTAAAATGGCATCAGGTGAAGCACCAAGGAAAGATTTATCAATACTGACATAAAAACCACATCTTTTAGCATTCACATTAAATTTTAAATTAAAAGCCTTCAATGCTTTAGCTTCATAGTTTTTGCCATGACTAAGTGCTTTGCTCTGAATATTTGAGCCATAAAAAAGTGAATGACAAAATTTGTTAGTGTTCCGTCTTGAAGTGACTTTACAAATCTCGCCGAAGGTAGATGCTGTGAGTCTCCATCTTCTTTCTTCTAACCACTTGGGACTGCAACTTTGTAGGCGGGAAGACCTCTCAATCAAATCTATATCTGATTGTGTAACCTATATGAAAACATAATATCATTCTGATTGATTGATTCTAATATCATGATCCTGTAAATTAAAAGAAGAAAAACTTTGAATAATTTAATTTAGTCCACTCCTTTTTGAAAATAATTGTTTATCCATGATTCCATATCTAAAAATATCTAAAGCATTTTGAAGAACATAATAGGAAAGCTCAATGACAATATTAAAAACCCTCTCTTATTTTGTCGTGTTAAGCATTAGGTAAATTTATACAACAGATTAATGATTGATGAACTTCATGCATCCTTATGTCATTTTTCCTGGGTAACATGCATTTACATTTTTAGTATATTTCTAGGACAAAGGGGGATAACTCAATTTTTTACCAAACTGTGATCCAAATTTATTGAACCAGTTTTTAATACCTTATTTGCTCTATCAACCCAATGCTCAGTAAAAGGCATGGGACAATAATCATGATCTTTGGCTGCTGCCTGAAAATAAATATAAAACAATGAAGTGATTTATGATATTAATGGAAGAAATGAATATTTATGAATTTATTTAATGTTGTTATGACTCATGAGGGTCAGTGTTTATGATATACATAGATTAATGAATTTACCAATATAGATATATATATATAATATATAATATGTTATTTTAATTGTATTGTTTATTCTGTTAAACTGTTTATGTTGATATATTTATACAATTATAATAAACAGTCACACTTACCTGAATATCAGCTTTTTCATACAAGTATCTAATTGATAAGTCCATTGATGATACACTGCAGAAGTTTGTTACAGTGTTTTTGATGTGGTCATTGTAACCTGGGCAGTTTCTGTATTTAATTGGTCTAGGATCAGCAAGATAAACTGGTGCCAGCTTTCTCTTAGTTGGCAACTTTTCTGCTTTCACTGGAGACCCTTAAAAGAACAGAAGTAAACTGCAAAGATGCATTTTACTATGCAACAAAAAATCTGGAAGTTACTTTTTATCTAGTTAATTGGTAGCATTTGTCATACAGTTTTTTTGTCTCGCCTTAGAGATTATTTGGCCCCGCCCCCTCAGTCAAGGGCTATAGACTTTGAAACTTTTCATAGTTAACATGTATTAGTTTGTGATTAGGTCAATTTATGGGGAGGAACCACTAGTGGTAGGTCAATGATATTTGGTATGCAGTTGTGTAAGCATTAGCATATTCATTTTTCATGGAGATTATTTGGCTCCGCCCCCTTAGTCATGGTCTATAGACTTTGAAAATTTTGCTAAGTTAACATGTTTTAGTTTGTGATTAGGTCAGTTCAAGGGGAACCATTAGTGGTAGGCCAATGTTAATTGGTGTTCAGTTGTATAAGCATTAGCACATCTCATTTCCATGGAGAATATTTGGCCCCGCCCCCTCAGTCATGGTCTATTTACTTTGAAACTTTTGCTTAGTTTACATGTATTAGTTTGTGATTAGATCAGTTTAAGATGAACTGCTAATGTTAAGTCAATGATATTTGGTACGCAAATTTATTGGCATTTGCAAGTATCGTTTCCATGGAGATTATATAGCCCAACCCCTGATCATGGTTCATTGACTTTGAAACTTTAACATAGTTTACAAGTTAATGTTTGTGTTTAGGTTTGTTTAAGAACGACTTATAATAAGTCAATGGTATTTGGTATGCAGTTGTATTAGCATTGGCACATCTCATTCCATGGAGATTGTTTAGCCATGTACCTTCAGTCATGGTTCATCGACTTTGAATATTTGTATAACTTACATGTTAAAGTATTGCTATTTTAATTTCAACATTTGCATTATCAAAATTACAAAAAGGCGAGACATATCTCTGTGATAACAGTTTATTTTACCCAAACTATGAATACAGATTCATGTTGTGGTCCAGTTTGTAGTAACTGATGCTGATGTGTCAATGCATCTTGGTAAATACATTGTTGTCAGATGGTTGTCGTTTGTTGGTGTGGTTCATAGGTGTTACTTTTTTTATATAGATTATTAGACTGTTGGTTTTCCAGTTTGAAGAGTTTTACAATAGCCATTTTTGTGGCCATTTATAGCTTGCTGTTCCATGCGAGTCAAGACTCCATGTTGAAGACTTGTCTTTTGACCTATAATTATTAACTTTTATACATTGTGACCTGGATGGAGAATTGTCTCATTGACCATGTTGACACTCATACCACATCTTCTTATTTATACTGCAGATCTTAATTGGTACTGAAGTAAGCTAGACCAAGGGAAATTATGTCAATCTAACCTACATTTCACAATTGAGTATCTGTGATGAAGTTCTGCTCAATACTTTATTCTACAGCATAAACTAAAGATGATATTTTTATAACACATGGTACAATGCTAGATCTGGTTCAGAGATTGTTAAGGTGTATTACCAATGTGGAAAAAGTTATAAAGTATGTAATTGAAATTTATAAAAGGGTAAGTTTTGGCAAATTTCTGGTGATTAATGAGATTTTTGCTTAAACTGTTTCGTCCCTGCCAAGGGTACTCGTCAGGTGGCTTTAGGCTACCACTACAGTTTTGCACTATGAAAATCACAAAAATTACATACCACTATATGATGATTTTGGCTTGGTAAACATCATTAAAGTGTCAGTACACGACCTTCCTGTATTTACATTGCCAGTTGCTATGAACTCACTAATCATTATTAGCACTGCTGCCACATGCTTGCAGGATCCATGTGGTCCCCTTCCAGCCGGACATTCACAATGTGAGTTCAGTGGATCACCAGAGCTCTTTTCAAGTTTCAACCTGTAGTTGTAAGTTACCTGAATACAAAATAAATTGTAAATTTGAAGGTAATAGAAACAGAAGCAATGAAATTTCATGTGTGATCTTTTGAAGTGAAGCTGACATTTAAAAAATAATGAATAACTAAGATGTAAAAATAAATGTATCTTTCAAAACTAATAATAAGTGAAGATTCATGATTACTAAATATTTCTCCACTAAGATAAAGATTAAGAGCAGAAAGTGTAATGATACCTTTTTCTTCATAGCTGCTCCTACCACACCACTAAGAAATATCCCATTATCATTTTTTAAAATAGAACACGCTAAAACTCTATGGCTTTCAAACATCAGTTGACCCTTTGTCATAGATTGCAGGTCACCACTATACACATTGTCCTCTAAAAGATAAAAATTATATTAATCAATTATAGGTATGTGTTGCTAGTCCCTAGTTTTCTATGTGAAGTTTTGTTATTGATGTTTATCCTTTTCTTTTTTTTTAATTTATTTTTGTCCGTGGTATTTTTTTTTTACTTAAATGTATAACTTAAGAGTGTCCCTTTTGTGTCTTCCTTCTCTTTTAAATATTTAAATGTGAAGGTATAACAGTTATAATAATTAAGAAGCAAAAAGATTTTATAGGTATAAAAAAACACAGTTATTATAAATCAAGCATGAAGATCATAAATAAACAGGGTTAACAACATGTACTTACCTGCCATCCTATAAAAGAAATAAGCCTCTATTTGCTCTCTTGATAATTTCGGCATGATGAGCTTGTGCTCCTTCTTCAACTGTTTAAACCCTGAAACAGGCCATTCTACCTCCAATGGCTCTGGAGCATGGATAACAGGATTTTTGAAATTCTGATTTTTATCATATGCTCTTAGTCTACAAAAGAAAATAAAAAATGTGTTTTTTGCAAATGAATTAAAAAAAAAATAGAATGAAGTGGTCTCAAGTATACAATTACAAAATAATATTTGAGTATTCTAAAATTACATTTACTGAATTAAAATGTACAAGGCATTGGATAGTAATGTCTCATGGCATTAGCAATCATATCACATCTCCTTATTTTTGTTTAAAATGAATGTTTAAAAAGTATATAATGATGTGAAGTATTCGAGGAAATAAAAACAGTAAGTATAAATAAAGAATATGTTTGAGAAACATATTTTGGAAGAAACACATACATGTACATGTAGCTGGTGCTTATTCTCTACCAAATATATACAGGGAGCATAAATACTCACTGTAATTTTTATGACTGAGGGGACTGGATATTTGTTTGCAATTCTTTCCATGGCCAAAAATATGTATCGCCTATCACCTACCCAATTTTGCTATATATATATCCTATAAAAATCTTTTTTTTGCAGTACAATATTATGTTGAAGCTTATCTCCTTCACTGGCTTCAGAGCATTATAACCAACACATATAGATCTATCACTTATCTTTTTTTTTTCTAGTGTATTTGTATTGTTCAGTCATTGGCTACTATTGATATGTACAAATATAATATTTTTTAGGTTTTATTAGATGGAAAAATATATAGCAACAAAAACATCATCAGTAAATAAAAATGTTTCTCAACAATAACATAATCAAATACACAAACGAACCTGTGAAAATACTTTTTCTTTTGGTACCAAGTTGAATAATATTCGACAAGAAATTGCTTTAAAATATATCTTTGAAAAAACGTGATGTGGCATCATGTATGCATGTACATCATACTACATGTAATGGAAACCGGCAGACTTTAGCAGGGTATAAGGATCAATAAGCTTCATTAAAAATACACATTATATTTAAAAACCTTTCAATAAGGTCTGCCTTTCTTCCTGTTCCAACTGCACCACGACTTGCCAGCTCATTCTTTAACTTTTTAAGAGGCCAGTACAAGTACTGGTCGTTGACGTCCATTTGTTTATCTAAGCGGTAAGCGTTTCCGTGAAATCAAGCGTCCAACTAACCACCTATAGAACCGCAGCGCCGCCTCTCGTGAAAAGTCGTGAATGATTCCTATTGCAATGGGGCGAGTTGACTTGCTTCCGTTTTTGCCAATCTTTGACTGATTTTCGGGTTTATACTAGTCCAAATAATTATGACGTCTTGCAAGGCTATTTTAATTTTTTTTCTGGGACGCCTTCCTACGTTTTAATTTTTTTTCTGGGACGTACGGTCGTAGGAAGGCGTCCCAGAAAAAAAATTAAAATAGCCTTGCAAGACGTCATAATTATTTGGACTAGGTTTATACATGCATGACATGGATAAAGTCAAATGGTTTTTCGTGAAAAGTATAGCACTAGCATCTTCCTAAAAATGCGCATGATTATATTTACATTTCATTGCGCTTTCCAAGTACAATAAGTTGGTACGTAATCCATCAAAACGAAACACTTTCGTTGCGTTGACTTTCGTTCCCCGGATTCAGTTAATCGACAATGTTAGTTACTAACCCATTTCAATATATCTGTTTATAATAACTTTTTGATCCATCAGTTTGAAAAATCAAAGGTCTTTGTATCAACTATCTGACTATCTTTGTCCATTCTTTTAAAACATGAATTCAGCAGCAGACGAGCGTCCATGGATTTTGCGTCATAGTATAAAAACGACAACGGTGAAAAGATTTCCGGGTTTCCGTATTCGACGCGCCAAGCTTTCGTACATTTACGTAGTTATATGAGAGTTAGTCTGGAATCAAGAATGGGGATTTAAATAAGGACACAAACAAAATATATAGATAGTTGAAAAGCAAAAATAAAGAAAGAAGGATCATAGAGAATAATTGAGTATACTTAATTATGAAGAATCATGCAAAGACATTATTCTCAGAGCATATACATGTCACTGGAAGAATTGAGAATAAATAAAAACTAAATAAAGAATATTCAATCATTTATATATTATTTATAACTCATTAACATTTTGTTCCATTCAGAATTAAATAACTCTGCTGAGGGGGGCATGGGAAGTTTGGAAAATTGACAAACGATAATTACTCTAAATTCTAATCAGAGGAGAATTAAATGTTAGACAGTTAGAGTGTAATAAATAAAATATAAACATATATTTTTCAAAATGATGTCACAGAAAACACAGATTTTTTTTTTATTACTAATAAGTTTCTGCAATTTGAGTATCTATGTCCAACAGATGTCAGTGAATTAGAAATTTTACTAATCTGATAGACGTTTAGTTAAGAATCTGTGACAAGTTCTTTTGTAATATTATTAGGAAATTGCCTACCGCCTCCTTGATTTAGAATTGCATACTCTTCAAGATTAATAAGGTAGCCTACACAAATAACAGCCAGTTTTGGACTTGATCTTTTTGTCCAAGGTTAAACAATATATTTTGTTTTATAATTTTCAACTCATGAACTATGCAAATATTTTTTACACTATCTCCTCATGATATTCGACGAAAAGCTCACCAGATCTTATCTCCACATGTTTGCCAATATGGCGAATCAAATCAAAGTTTTACTTACTTAATTTCAAGTTGGCAATTACATGTATATTCAAACCTAGGTTGCCACATGTTGAGCAGAAAGTTCCTAACTTTATCATTCACAATACTTGAGTTCACCCATGTATTTTGGAGGTTCGTGTTGCACATAAAGGCAGATTTAGAGCACCCTGCCCCTCCCCTTTTTGTGGCAAAAATTTGATCTATTATATCGGGAATCACTGATGCATGACTAGGGAGGCCCCCTCTTTAGCAGTCAGGGGGCCCCCTTAAGAAAATTTCTGGATCCGTCAATGGCACAATCTTTAGTTTTTATGTAATGTTAAGCCCAACGGGTTACTGGGAATTTCTGTACAGTATTTCATACCAAGGTTGTTTGGGTATCACAGTTTTAAAATGTTATCACCGTTGACCCAATAAACAAATCCTTGGTTGATCTATTCTTAAACAACTTCTTTCCAGTAGTACCCTCACAATGGTATTAATGACATTAATGCCTCCAACCTGGGACTATTATGGAGACTATTATACAATAGTCCCAGCTCCAACACTGATCATTGATATTTATGTTCCCCTTATAAATAGAATAGAGAAATTGAGGACATTTGTTCCACATTTTATGAACTTTGAAAAAACACAAGCACATGTAACTTTTGACACCACCTGCGGGCAAGTGCCTGCAGGACACTGATGGGGTGGCACGTGGGTGGTGGTAAGTCAGTGGCGTATCCAGAACTTTTCATAAGGGGGGCCCGCTGACTGACCTAAGGGGGGGCCGCTCCAGTCATGCTTCAGTGATTCCCTATATAATCAACCAAATTTTTGCCACGAAAGGGGGGGCCCGAGCCCCCCAGGCCCCCCACCCTGGATCCGCCTATGTAAGTTTATAACCGCCGTTACAGTAAACCCCTCTCAACCCACCAAATGCTTGCTTGAAACACAAGTAAAATATAAGCAGGTAATTATATCCTTTGCTTTTATTCCACACCAAAGATGAAGAAATGTATGATAAGTTATAATGGTATATTATTCTGTACATTGTATAAGCCTAAAAATTAAAGGGACGAAAGTATGTAGTGACTATTGTTTGTCGTGATTTAAACACGATAATAGTGTTGCTTTCCCCTTTATCTTATGAGCCGCATTGAACAGGACAGACTACCCCAAACACTCTGAAACTTTTCAAGTACTTTCCATATGCTCATGTGTATTATATTGTTAGCATAGTTTTGTACTTGGACAGATAATCAGAATGGTCAACAATCAAGCATTGACAATGTTAATTGGTCACGTTTGTTTGAACTACCAAACCAGGTAATTTTTAAATTTACACTTGTACAATCCAATGTCAATGTTACATACAATCAGTCATTTTTGTAACACAAGGGTTACAAATAAGAAAATACTAAATAAAATATGCAAATGTATAATTTAGTTCCAGAACTGTATGAAGCACCTAAGACTTAAATATATCTACTGGGTGTATCTGTCTGTCTTTTGTCCAAGATAGTTGGCAGATATATAGGAATAAAAAGAGATGTAAGGTTATTGTAACACACCTTTGAGAAAGTTATTCAAACAATAATAACAAAAACACAACACAACACATCTAAATATTCCAAGTTCTAAATCATTTTTTTCCAAAGTGGTGAAGATCAAAAGATCTGCAATTAACACCAAATTCTCCCAATATAAATACATACTTCATTTACCTGTGTATATGTATTAAAAGAAATACCAATGAAAATCTTAATTAAAATAAATGTTTAAAGATTAAACTTTTAATTGTTCAAATAAGAAGAACATTTTATGGGGGAAGGGGGATGATTCACAGAATCCCCTGGCCTACTCCCTTTAGGAATTATATATAGAGAGAGACTTTTTACAAGTCTAGTCTCACTTTTTTTTAAGGATCCTGGACCCATATCTGACAATTATTGCAATTTTATATACTTTGCCTTTTTTTACTGCGATTATTTTCCTAAGCTGATTGGATAAAATACCATTTATTATGGTGATAATTAAGGATAATCAGGGGCTGATCCAGCCATTTTTAAAAGGGGGAGGGTCCCAACACAGGATAAAAGGGGGGTTCCAATTATGTTTCCCCATTTAAATGCATTGATCATTCAAAAAAAGGGGGGTTTCATGTGAAAATAATTTTTTTAAAAGTAAAATAAGATTTTCAATGGAATATATGTCTTACAAGGTATTAGATGTTAATAAACAAGTTTTAATTTTGATGTTAATTTTTTTCAACTTGGACACAATTAACTTTTTTTTCATGTGAATTTCACATGAAAAATTTAATGTAAAATTCATGTGAAAAATTTAACTTAAATTCACATCAACAAAATTTTCCTGTGTAACACATGCGTTACACATGCGTTACACATGCGTTTGACTATACATGTGTTACACATGCAAATATCGCATGTGTCACATGCGTTTTCCAACACATGCGTGACACAGGTATTTTTCTGACACATGCGATTCACATGCGTGTATTACGCATGTGAACGCATGTGTACCACGCATGATTCACATGCGTGGCAAGAAACATGTGTATTACGCATGTGACACACCTGTGACACATGCGTTTTTAGGTACATGCGTGACACATGCGTGGCATTTTTGCCCTAGTAGGCAGAAGGGTTAAATGGAAAATGTACGAATTGCTGACAAAACAATAACATTATAAAAAGTCTAAAAGATTTACCAAAGTCCATTATTTTCACTTATCAGTTTTACGGCTGTTGTAGTATCTTCTTTGCATTGATGACGCTTCAAATTGTTTGTAATCTGTTGCGATTTCATTTCCCTATTTTAAATCATGATCGATGAAAAAAAAGGAAGAAATTACAATAAAATTGGTTCAGAAAACCTGATATGATTTAATTTCAAAATCACCTTAGGTACATGTATAAACACATCAATACCATATCAAATTTGAGGCAACACTAGTTTATCGATGTTCAAATCTTATAAATCCATTAAGAAGATATAAATCAAGGTAAATTGTGAAAAATTAGAAAATCTCATGAACCTCAAAAGGGACTAAATTGTGTGCGCCTACAGGCCTAGATTAATGTCTCTTACTATGAATGCATCAACTGCCATCCAAATCAACACTCAGTCAAAATGTTACATTCAGAAACCATTCGGTAAATTACAGATTATAAAAGCACTAGTCAGCCAGTAGGTGTGAACAATAAGAACCCATTGAACTACCCATTGTGTGTTGACAAATCAAGCCATCACACTCAATAAATATGTAGGACTCAAATCTATGGTGGGTTCCAGATCTATGGCAGATTCCTAATCTATGGTAAATATGACGTCATGTCATTCCAATCTATGGAAGATTATTTAGAATCCTAATCTATGTAAGATTATTTAGAATCATGATCTATGTCAATTTTTTTTACTTTCCTAAGCTATGGCAATTTTTTAGTTTCCTAATCTATGGCGGATTTCTAGTTTTTAAATCTATTACTTATTTTCTACAAATGGCGGACCAGTCAGTACATATCTGACCAATGATTTCAAAGTTGCTTTAAACAAGTCGAAATATTCAAAGGTAGCGAAAAGGTTGCTTTTAAGTAAAAGCCAGTATAAGAAAAACGGATTAGGAGTATGACTAGGAAGCATATCCATAACCATTTGTTAAATGAACACACCCTTTTGTCCATTCGTTTGATGTGTTTTGTCATTTGATTTTGCCATGTGATTAGGGACTTTCCGATTGAATTTTCCTCAGAGTTCGGTATTTTTGCGATTATACTTTTTAGGGGTTATATAGCTGACAAAATATTATTGGTTATGTTACATGTAAAAGAAAATTAAAGAGACCATAGGGATAAAAAAATACAGCATATTACAACGAAAATTACGAAAGAATATCAAAAAGCTAACCAAAATACACAGTAAAAACGCATGTAATTAAGGGTGAGGGCAACACCAGAAACACGAGATCATGAAAACAAGGAGCGGAAACAAACACGAAACATAAACAGCGAAAACACCATTAGGAATCTGCCATAGATCTTGAACCCACTATAGATTTGAGTCCTACAAATATATTGTTGATAACATGTCTGGCAGTTTGGTGATATCAAAAGAGAGGCGAAAGATACCAGAGGGACATTCAAACTCATAAGTCGAAAATAAACTAATAACGCCATGACCAACAGACAAACAATATTACACAAAACACGACAAAGAAAACTAAAGACTGAGCAACACGAACCCCACCAAAAACTGGGGGTGATATTAGGTGCTTCAGAAGGGTAAGCAGATGTGGCACCCGTCGTGTTGCTCATGTTAGTACAAACGCGGGAATAAGTGTAATTCGGTAGGTCAAACTTGGGAAAAGGGGACGGGATTGCAGTAACCCTCTATCAAGAAAATCATTGTAGGAAATACAAGCACACGGAATATCGTATCAACTGGGAGATATATACTTTGTATGGAGGCGCTGTTGGAATGTTACTTCATAGAAATGAAAAGTTCACAATTGGGAACTAAAATGATCTCTTTTGTCGTCAAGTTTTGTTTTCAACCGACCCTCATTGTCAATCTTTTGATGTAAGTCAAGATATGAGACAGACTTATCTGTATCCTTTATCTCAAATTCGATGGGATAGATGCGATCATCGTAGTCATCAAATTTTGAATTATTTAGTGAGAGAACATCATCTAAATAGCAGAAAGTAAAGTTAAAAGATACTGCTAACATCTTTTCTTTCTTCCTAAAAGGTCCTGTATGAAATCAGCCTCATTTAAATAAAGGAACAAGTCGTCAAGAAGAGTGGGACAGTTGGTTTCTATGAAAATGCCGATTGTTTGTTGAAAAAACACGTCCTCCAAACGTAACAAATACATGTATGTTGTCAATCCTGAAATCAAGCATCTTAAAAATGACAGTTTCAGAGAATATTTTGTTTGAATCAGTGTGAAAATTCTCAGTTTGTTATTGGAAGTGTTTGAGTAGATCTTTAGAATTTGTAAGAATCCACATCTGATAAACACCGCTGGTTGAATATAATTCCTAACACATCATCTTTATCTGCAACTACAATGGTAGTAAGAACTTATGAAATATGTTTACTCAAGCATCTTGGCGATCTTGATATCATTATTTGTAAGGACTTGTGTTGAGTTAAGGTATTGGTTATCAAGACAACAGATTTTTGTCGACCATGTGTATGTTAATATTAGGAAAGGGATTTAGTTTTTATAAGATCTCCTCTTTTGTGAATAATGAAGCTGTATATGTTTGATTCCCATTTAATTTTTGCTCTGAATTCAATTTGATATAGCCATGTGTTAGTCAGACATTCCAAATAGCGATTTCTGAGCATACCAGTAAAGTTCCTGCTACCATGTTTGACCTTGTTGTATATCATTTTTGTCCAAAAAAATGGCACAAGCTTTAAAATACAAAGATCTTTCATATTTTCTGATCTTTTTTACTTAAAATCTTCATTGTTTTTACTCCTACCAAACTAGCTACTTTTATTTCACTTATACCAAAGCTAGTTATAACCGCAATTATGATTTTCAAACACATTGAAATAATACCTAATTACTTTGTAAATACCAATTAATAGTAATCATAAATGATAAACATTAAATAACAATCATGTAATCACCCCAAAAAATGTTTCATTCAAAAAAACTTTTATTCATGAAAATATAGATATATTGATATATACATCTGAGAATATATCTAATAATTCAACTGGTATTTGAATAATAAATAGGGTGCGAACTAACACAGGAGGCGATCGTGTATGGTGCGAATGTGTTTTGGGATCAAACAGACCCGATACCTTACCCGTTTTAAGACTTAGTGAATATTTAAAGCTCAATAAATTATAACGACCCATAACTAACCAACACTTTGTGCTTATACTTGATATACAAAGTCATTATGAGACTGCAAATTCCGCCTGACATGCTCCGACAACTATGTGAGCAACATACCTCTCTCCCTCTTTATTCCTTTTTTTGCGTTTGAAACGAAATTCTGGATTTACCTTCTTCAAAGCAAGTATCATTCATTTATTGACGAGCTATTGGTTATTTAAAAAAATGTTTTATTCTAAATTTCTGATAAATATTTCGCGCACAATATCGAAATAATATATAGAAACAGAACATTTCTTGGAAAATTTAATTTTTACTACTTTTTTAGCTCACTTGGCCTAATAGTCTATGTGAGTTTTTGTCATCCCTTTGCGTCCATCGTCCTTTAATCCGTCCGTCGTCTGGTGTAAACTTTTTCAAAGATTTTCCTCATTAACCACCGGACTTATTCCAACCAAACTTGGGATGAATAAACCTTAGGTATTTAGTATAAAAAATAAAATAACAAAAAACCGAAGTCCAAGGGAAATTCAAAACGGAAAGTCCCTTATCAAATGGCAAAATCAAAAGCTCAAATACATCAAACGAATGGAAAACAACTGTCATATAAAATGTGTTAATTGTTATTCTTGTTCATCAGTTAACATGACTGTAATGGCTATAAATAGAACTTAGGGTTAACATACAGTTTTTGGCTTATATCTTAAAACCGAAAGATGTTTAAGCAAAACCGACAGGATAAAATGATAAGCATGTAAAGACTGATCTGCCACGAAATGTTCAGACAAATGGGGCACCCCTATTTGGATTAAGTGTCCCTGAAATAATACTTTTTTACGAAATTTCTGTTTTTGGGAATTATCTTGAATACTCTTGTAGATAAAGAGAAGTTTTAAAAAGCAAAAATGTTCAGCAAGTTAAGATCCACAAAAAAGTCAATTAACTGAAATCGTAAATTGGTCAATTATAGAAGTAATCGCCCTTGAAAGACATTTTTTTATTAAATTATCAAGTTTTTTCAGAAACAGTGATGGAGAGAGAGAAAATTGAATTGACAAACATGTTCGACAAAGTAAGATCTACGAATAAGTCAACATGATTCTTCTTGTCAATTTGAGTTATTGTCCTTGAAAGACTATCGTTACCAATTTTTATCTTCTTCAGAAACTGTGATAAAGAGTTCAACTATATCCGTTGTTTCTTTTACTGTGGTTTCTTTTTCTAGAATCCACGATTCCTAAATCTGTGGCTGAAATGGACTCACCAAATTATATACAATTGTTTCCTGAAGTTTGAATTGGCTAATTTACTGATTTCTGTTTATTAATTGAACAGAAATCAGTAAATTATATACAATTGTTTCCTGAAGTTTGAATTGGCTAATTTACTGATTTCTGTTCACTAATGGAATTAATTAAAAAAAATTACCTTGCATATTTATTTTATCTATATGCCTTCGCTGGGAATCAATCCCCTCCGTGATGTCTGTTATGTATGAGTGACATCAACACTTCGACGAAACCTCTAGGCTACCAATTGGTTGCAATTTAGATGGCTATTTTATATATAAATGTGGCAATATTGGAATTAAGAGTAATTTATTAGCTCCCTTTTAAGTTTAAGCATATTTACATTTTATATAATTACTATTGTCCCCTAGTGTGACAAGGTGTCCAGGGCAGAACTGGTCTTCATTGTTTATGTAAAGAACCTGGGTTTATTTGGTTATTTCGTGACTGCGCTAGCATTAAGTAAGAAGGTATCCAGAAAACGTTACTTTTACTTGAATGTCAGATCAGTCCGTTCACATTTTGGTGCCGTGACCAGGAGGAATGTAGCAATATTGGAATTAAGAGTAATTTATTAGCTCCCTTTTAAGTTTAAGCATATTTACATTTTATATAATTACTATTGTTTACATGAAAACTTTCACCTGTGTTTATGTACACAATAACTGTACTCCTTTTCTAAACCGGTTATTAATAGTTAAAGGTAAGATTGTGTTGGTTAAATTGCAAATCTTATTTTAAGAAAGTACCATTTGTTAAGTCATTTTGTTATTAATTATATACTGAATTCACATTTAATACATTGTCCAGAATTCATACTTTCCTCGAAGGTAATTATCAGTTGTCATTACAGCCATGCTGTTTACTATTACTGTTCTGGACCACTTCGTCTATTAAATGTGTTGGCACTAATTAGGGTTTAAACGTTAGGACTTGGGACTAAAATGGTTCAAATGGTACAATTTAAAAGCCCTACTTAAAGTAATACATTTTCCCCCTTTATTTAACTTCTGTATTGTTGTACAACTTACTGTCATAATATAAGAATATTTATTGTGTATTTTGGTATGAAATAAATATGATAATTTAGGTATTATTTCTTTAAGACTTCCCTTCCTAGAATGCTGGCTTATACTTGTCATAATCATTTCCCGGCCAAGTATTAGCTTTGTCCTCCCAGAGAATTGTCCGTTATGTCGGTTGTTGTAGACACTTGTCCCCTAGTGTGACAAGGTGTCCAGGGCAGAACTGGTCTTCATTGTTTATGTAAAGAACCTGGGTTTATTTGGTTATTTCGTGACTGCGCTAGCATTAAGTAAGAAGGTATCCAGAAAACGTTACTTTTACTTGAATGTCAGATCAGTCCGTTCACATTTTGGTGCCGTGACCATACAAATTGCCCTTAAACATTTCTGTTATTTTGTAAAATGGCATATTCAATGGATTATGCAAGCGGTATAAGCCAGCAAGATAAAGCAAAAATTGAGCATTCTGATAGATTTTCAGATAAAGATGAAATTAAGTATAGACATGAAAAAGATTTCAATTTTAGTACTCCATTAAAATCATTTGTTACTTTATCTGAAACCTATGATGATTCAGTAAGGGATAAATCTATATTGAAACATCCAGATTATAAAGTAGATAGAAAATTTACTCCAAAAAGATACCAAGAGCCACATTTTAGTAGGAGACCAAGCTATGAATTGTATGATGATAGGGATAGATTAAATAAGAACCAAGGATCAGATTATCTCCCAAACAAGAGATATGTTGATAAGGATACATTTTCAGAGGACTATCAACCCTTAAATAGGTATTCAACTGAAAAATACCCCAGTTATGATTTAAATAGGCATGAAGGGGTTAAGCACACATCTTTTCTTGATAACTTGCCAAACCCTGTTACCTTACATGAAAAACGTATAGTAAGAAGAGAAAAAGAGCCTCAATCATTTGATGGCAAAACTATCGACTGGCAAGACTATTTGATTCATTTTGAACAAGTTGCAGAATGGAATGAATGGAATGATTTAGAAAGAGCTAAACAAATTGTTATGAGTCTAAGAGGTCCTGCTCAGAAAATTTTGAGTACTTTAAGTAAACAAGACCTTGGAAATTATAATAAAATTAAAGAAAGTTTAAATAATAGATTTAATCCTAGAGAAAGAGAAGCCGCATATGTTTGCGAATTTGAAGCAAGGAGACATTCTAAAGATGAAACTGTTTCTGAGTATGGTCAAGCTTTAAGAAGGCTAGGTTACTTGGCTTTTCCAAATGAAAAACAAGATTCTGAAATGATGGAAAAAGTTCTTATAAATAAATTCATTAGAGGATTAAATAACTTGGATTTACAAAAGCATGTCCAGTTCCAACGTGCAAAAACGTTGGATTCTGCAATTTCATACGCAATTGAATATGAAGCATTTATCAATCCTCAAAATAATATGAGAAAGCCAATGCTAACTAGCAATGAAGTCCCCATTCAAGCAATTAAGGATAATAAAAAGGAAAGTACAGAGTTATTAACTCTTGATCAAGTTGCTAAACTAATTGATGAAAAATTAAGTCAACTTAAACATGTTAATACAGAATCTGAAAATAGGAACGGATATTATCAAAATAGGCCTCCTAGGTTTAATAATAGGGGCAGAGGAAGGTATTATAGGAATCAAAATAGCTCGACTGACAGAGTCTGCTATAAATGTAATGAGATAGGACACATTCAGTACTATTGTCCATTGAACAATCAGGGAAACGATTAAAAACTGATTTAGAGGCCAATACTTCAGCTGTTAAAAATTTAGAAAGGCCACAAACCAAAATTGAAAGTTTGATATCAGATCCAATTAAGAGAGTCCAAATAAATTTAGTGAATCAAAATTGTCTTTTTGCCTTTTGCAAAATTGATGAAATTGATGTTAAATTTCTTGTTGATACTGGATCACCAGTTTCTTTGATTTCTTTTGATACTTTTGAGAAATTAAAACTAAGTTCTCAGTTGATTAGCCTAGATAGTATATTAACAACTGCCAATGGCAATGTTTTAAGTGTTAAAGGCAAATGTATTTTGAATATAGCAATAGGTCCTTTATTAGTTAAACAAGAAGTTATTGTAGCTGATATAAAAGGGTCATCTGGGATCTTAGGAATGAATTTCTTTGAACAAAATGAAATTGATATTCAAATTAAAAGCCAATGCTTAAGTATCAATGGTCAGAGTATTCCTCTTTTTTAAGAAAGTAGTTCCCAGTGTTCACGAATTCAGATAGCTAGGCAAGTTTCAATTCCTGCAAATAGTGAAATGATTATTGAAGCTTCTAAAAGAGATTCATTTGTAGATGGTATTGGCATTATTGAACCATTAGAATGGGTGAAAAGTAAAGGTCTTTTGGTGGCAAAAAGCCTAGTTGATACAGAAAATACAATTTACCTAGCTATCATGAATTTGAATTCAAAATCAGTTAAACTTAAACAAGGTGAACAGATTGCACACTTGATGACAATTGAACAAGTTTTTGATGAGGATAATGCTGAGTCACAAACAGATTCAAAATCTAATGACATATCAGAACAAGTTAATACTTTAAAAGATAATGAATTCTCCGAGCATTTAAAATCTATGTTAGATAAAGTATCATCAGACTTAAAAGATGAAGAGAAGCAAAAACTGTCTTCACTTATCCATGAGTATAAATATATATTCGTTGGTCCTGATGGTTCTCTTGGGCGAACTGATAGAGTAAAACACTATATAGATACAGGTGATTCAAAACCTGTAAAGATATCCCCACGAAGAGTAGCTTTGAAACAGAGGGATGTACTTGAAGAAGAATTGAAAAAAATGATTGACAAAAATTTGATTGAACCCAGTTGTAGTCCATGGGCAGCACCAGTGTGCCTTGTGAAGAAAAGGGACGGGTCTATTCGATTCTGTGTGGACTTTAGGAAATTAAATGAAAGAACTGTAAAAGACGCCTACCCTTTACCACGTATTGATGACACTCTTGATACCTTGAGCGGCGGAAAGTGGTTCTCATGCGTTGATTTAGCCAGTGGTTATTTTCAGGTAGAGGTTGCTGAAGAAGACAAATACAAAACTGCCTTTTCGACACATAAAGGCTTGTATCAGTTTCTTGTAATGCCGATGGGTTTATGCAACTCTCCCGCTACATTTAGCCGGCTCATGAACCAGGTTTTGGGTGGTTTACAATGGCATCGTTGTCTCTGCTATTTGGATGACGTCATAATTTATGGAAAAGACTTTGAAACAGCTTTTGATAATTTGAAAACCGTATTTCAGTGTTTTAGAGAAGCAAATCTTAAACTGAAACCGAGTAAATGCTCGTTTTTTCAAACAGAAGTCAAATTTTTGGGACACATTGTCTCTGCAGAAGGCATTAAATGCGATTCAGAAAAGATTCAATCCGTTCAGAATTGGCACACACCATCAAATGTCAAAGAGTTACGAAGTTTTTTAGGCTTTGCGGGTTATTACCGCCGTTTCATACCAGATTTTGCAACTATCGCTCATCCTCTGACACAGCTAACTCAAAAGAATAAATCATTTATATGGGATGATAAATGTAAAATCGCGTTTGAAACTTTAAAAGAATGCTTAACAACTGCACCAACATTATCATTTCCAAGTGAAGATGGCGCTTACATACTAGATACAGATGCTAGTCAAACAGGAGTCGGGGCTGTTCTTTCGCAAATCCAGAATGGTGAGGAACATGTCATTGCGTATTCCAGCCGGACTTTAAACAGAGCACAAAAACAGTATTGTACTACAAAGCGTGAACTGCTCGCGGTCATTATTTTTTTGTGCCAATTCAGACATTATTTATATGGCCAAAAATTTACTTTACACTGGCAAAAATGCCACACATGTGTACATGCGTGACACATGCGTTTCACATGCGTGTCACACGCATGTGAAAGAGACGTTTCATGCCACGCATGTGACACATGTGTGAAAAACACATGTGATACGCATGATACACACATGTGATCATGCGTTTCACATGTGAATCACATGCGTAAGGAAATACACCTGTGATACATGCGTGATTACTACATGTAAAAGGCATGGTGCCTGTATTAAATATTTTTCAAAATGTCCTCCTATTTGTCCAATTACCATGATTGTTGACATGTTTCTCAGTTCTCATGTGAATTACATGCAATTTCTAACACATTTTTCTAACACATGCGTTATACATGTGTTTTCTCTATATATACATAGGCAAAATGAAATTAAGGTGAATTGAGCATCAATCACACAAATTCACAGTATTTGAGCATATTTTAGATAAGTAAATACTTGTCTAGTACACATTCTATTTTGATATATAAATATTCTTCTTGGTCTTGACTATGTGTTCATACTTCCATTATATTTTACTTTCTTGATCCTAAACAATACAAAAAATATTTATCTATCAACTCCCAACTCACAATATCTCCAATGCAAGAGATAAGATGCAATAAACAAAGAAGGCAAGCAAACATCCAGGTCACCTTAGTTCACTCCTAGAATTTTTTCGGTTATGTTCAAGTCTCAATACTTTTTTTAAAAGTCATGTAAGGATTGGTGATTCATTTATAGAATATGTATGCACTAATGTATATTTCATTTTTAATATGTATGTACAAGTCATTTTGTGGTTATCAGCCATGAGACAATCCAATCCCATTATGGAAATAGTCTTACTTGCAAAAGATGCCAATTTTTCTTTTGAAAGTTTTGAAGAAAAAAAGTATTTCACCCTGCCACATATTCCTGTGCCTGTTTCAAGCCAGGAACCTTTTCAGTGGTTGTCTAAGTCTCATCCTAATAAAAAAATATTTAACGAATTTGGTGTTGATGGCAGCTCTTTGATTGGTATAGACTCTGGTTAATTAAGTAGATCATGACATTGTTTAGACACCTGTTCATTGTTGAGGACTGTGTTAGCACCTTAATGCCTTTCATGTGTTTTTGTTGTGTAGCTGTCTGATTTATTTATACCTCATATCTCATTGTATTAATAAACTGAAATAGAAAGTTCTGTGAAATATATTTTGATATACCATATTGAAAGTCTTGCTGTTATTTACAACCATTTCCTTCTTATTTCATATATCTATTTCAGTTTTTCATTTTAACACCAATCTTAAGGTTAAGGCAAAAAGAAAACAAATGTTGACAAACAACAGGCATATACCATTAGAAGATCTCAAAGTTTGGCTGCACAATAAACTAAAAATTCTTGTTATTTCAAATATTTATATAAAAATCAGTTTAAAACATGCATTTTCCATTTTTAGACTGTAATTGTCATGTTGGCACAATAATTTGAATTTGAATTGTATTATATTCTGAGAGTACTTGTGGTTGAAAAAATATACACGATATTTAATTCCATGTGTTTTAGATTTCTTGAATACACCACTCCCATATAATGACTACATGTCTGTTAGTAATGTTAAGAGTTCTCTCCTGCATGTAATTGCTGTAATTGCTATTTGTACCCAAGGCTTCCTTCATACATTTGCACTTATCCTTCTAAGATGTTGCTTGAATGATAAAATCCTGTAATACATTATCAGCCATCAGGTTCTTGGAATACAGTTGCTGTAATAAAAAAAATAAACTGTAATCACAGAGATATGTCTCGCTTTTTAGTAATTTCGATAATGCAAATGTTGAAATTAAAATAGCAACACTTTAACATGTAAGATTTGCAAATATTCAAAGTCAATGAACCATGACTAAAGGTACATGGCTAAACAATCTCCATGGAAATTAGATGTGCCAATGCTAATACAACGCATACCAAATACCATTGACTTATCATAAGTAGTTCCCTTTAAAAAACCTAAACACAAACTAATACATGTAAACTAAGAAAATTTTAAAGTCAATAAACGATAACTGAGGGGGGGGGGGGAATAATCTCCATGGTAATGAGATGTGCCAATGCTAATACAACTACATACCAAATATCATTGACTTACCACTAGTGGTTTCCCATAAGCCGACCTAATCACAAACTAATACATGAAAACTAAGCAAAAGTTTCAAAGTCAATAGACCATGACTGAGGGGGCAGGGCCAAATAATCTTCATGGAAATGAGATATGCCAATGCGTATTTAACTGCATACCAATTATCATGAACTTACCACTAGTGGTTCCCCATAAACTGACCTAGTCACAAACTAATACATGAAAACTAAGCAAAAATTTAAAAGTCAATAGACCATGACTGAGAGAGTGGGGCCAAATAATCTCCATGGAAATGAGATATGCCAATGCTTGTACAACTGCATACCAATCATAATTAACTTACCACTAGTGGTTCTCCATAAACTGACCTAATCACAAACTAATACATGAAGACTAAGCAAGAATTTCAAATTAAGTCAATAAACCATAACTGAGGGGGGCGGGGCCAAATAATCTCCATGGTAATGAGATGTGCCAATACTAATACAACTGCATACCAAATATCTTCGACTTACTACTTGTGGTTCACTATAAACTAGACCTAATCACAAACTAATACATTGTTGACGCCGCTGTCGTCACCAACGCCAGAAACAGCATACCTATGCCTCGCTTTTTGACTCCGTCAAGCGAGACAAAAACAGCATATATTTTTTTTGTAAAACATACATCAAATATTGGATCACCAATCAGGCAAAAAATGATAACATCAATTTAATCTCCAATGATTTACCAAACTTACATATATATATATATATATATCGTGTGAACAACTGGAGTGGAATATAATAGTTGTTGTTTATCATATTTATTTTTCGTTTAATGTCTTTTATGTAAATTGGAATTGTATTACATCTGTATTTTTCAGGACCTTTTATAGCTTGCTAGATGCAGTATCAGTTTTGCTCATTGTTGAAAGCTGTTCATACAGTGATCTATAGTTGCTAACATTCAGTCATTTGGACTCTGGTGGATAGTTGTCTCATTGGCAATAATACTACATATTCTCATTTTTATCAACATAAATTACCGTAATAATGAAAACTAACTCTATTCATGCATGTGTACTACACATTACCTGTATATATAATATATACTAGAATACTCCGGGACATCATGGTGTTGTGACTGAAGCAAAGTACCTTAGCCTTATTTTTAGCCTGAATTTTAAGATTTTTCGTTTTGTCATCTAATAATGTCATGCTGGTCATTAGGTGCACAGTTTTCTCTGCTTTCAAAATCTTTCTTTTTGAACCCTTCGACCCAGAAATTGTTAATTATCTGTAGTAATAGTTATGTGGAAAACAAATGGGCCTGGAATGGTGTAATTTTTAATCAACACCATTGTCCTATATATATAAGTTATAAATAAAGTTGAATTCTTTGAATCGTCATTTTTATGTCATGCCGGCTCACAAATTGGACCTTGTTATTTTAGTATTATAGATCTGGATTACTAAGTGCTTGTAGAAACACAATTCCTCATTTTCAAGCCCCTTTCTTACATGTCTTAACCTCATTTAAATTACAATACCAACTAAAAGCTCCAAGGAGCCTGTGTCGCTCACCTGATATTTTTTTTATTTTACAATTGATGCATGAAATAATGCAACCGATATACTTTTGCTTTAGTTTCAAAGATATAAGTCAAAAACTGCATTTTTCCCCCTATGTTCTATTTTTAAACTAGATACCCTAATGCTTATTATGGCCAAGTTTGGTTAAATTTGTCTCAGTTGTTTCAGGAAAAGACTTTTGTAAAAGATTACAAAAATTTACGAAAAAATTGTTAAATTTGACTTTAAAGTGCAATAACTCCTCATGGGGTCAATTGACCATTTTGATCCTGTTGACTTATTTGTGAATCTTATTTTGCTGAACATTATTGCTGTTTACAGTTTATCTCTATTATAATGTTCAAGATAATAACCAATAAATTGCTTTGCCGAGCGCAGCTGGATATGACCACAGAGGTCCAACCCTGAACAGTTGGGGCAAATATGGACACAATATTCGCGCTTGATACAGGTCTGAATTTGGATTGCAATTCAATATTTGACACATAATAGGTTTCTGACACAGAATAACTGTAGTCAAAGAACTTAGAATTAGTTATATGATTTGAATTAATATTCAAAATTTTGCTTTTGTGTAATACACTATGCTGTTGCGAATTGACCTCCATCCTCTTTTTAAAAAAAAAAAAAAATTTGAATGATTTTCTTTTTGATTTTGATTTCTGAAATCTTGAGGAGAAAAAATTGTCCCCCCCCCCCCCTTTTCCAAAAAAAAAATCTTTCCCTCAGTTATGGTCATAATTTCAATTCAAATTTCCAAGATGTATTTGAATTACCTCCCTTACACTGTAATTTGTACTTAAGTAATTGTCCATTAACCAGGACACCCTTGTTTTTTCTCACTTTTTTGCTCCCAATTCCTAAATGGTTTGAGCCATAACCCCCCAAAGCCAATCCTAACCATCCCTTTGTGGTATGGAAACTTGTAGTATAATTTCAGAGAGATCCATACACTGTTCCACAAGTTATTGTCATGAAACTAGAAAAATGCTTATTTGGGCCCCTAATTCCTAAACTGTTGGGACCATAACCCCCAAAATCAATCCCAACCTTCCTTTTGTGGTTATAAACCTTATGTTTAAATTTCATAGATTTCTATTTACTAATACTAAAGTTATTGTCCGGAAACCAAGTGTCTTTGGGCAACGACGACGACAACGTGATACCAATAATTTTTTGTGGTCGTATAAAAATTGAAAAAAAAATTCTTAAAATTACCAATTCAGGGGCAGCAACCCAACAACGGGTTGTCTGATGCGTCTGAAAATTCAACAGAGATAGATATTCACCTGATGAACATTTTTACCCCATGTCAGATTTGCTCTAAATGCTTTGGTTTCAAAGATCGAAGCCAAAAACTGCATTTTACCCCCATGTTCTATTTTTAGCAATATTGGCCATCTTGGTTGATGGCCAGGGTCAACGGATACATTTTTTAAACTAGATACCCTAAGGATGATTTAGGCCAAGTTTGGTTTTATTTGGCCCAATAGTTTCAGAGAAGATTTTTGTAAAAGTTAACGGACGACGGACGCCAAGTGATGAGAAAATGATGCAATTAACAGCAAAAGTAGGCGAGACACTGGGTTCTGCGGAACCCTTACGAATTTTTTGAAATTGCCTTGGAATTCAGTATTTTTGTTATACCATTTGGAAATTAAATACTGTAACAAATACATACCAGTTACATTTATATATACTGTAGCTATAGGATCTCCTCAATATCTAATCCTGTTGTTAATTTCATTTAAACATATAATGTATATAGCTTCCCTTCCACTTACATCTGAGGAGCTAATTCTGAAAATTAAAATTCCTGTGATTATCATATAAAATCTTAACCTGATGCAGTCTGCTTTCCAATAAGAATAAATTAGGAATACAGTTATCCCTTGGTAAAGAGAGAGAAAACAAGTGATATTTTTATATTATAACCAATACTGCACATGGTAATTGGAACATCACTAGTTTTCTGGATTGGATTGTTGCTCACTTTGTCAGGATCTTTTACAGCTGACTATATACTGTAGAAACATTAATTTTCATGGGGTTAAAATTTCGTGGTTTTGTCTCTTTACAAGATTTCATGGGGATTTAATTTCGTGGTTTCCAGTAAAAGGAAGTGATATTATATGTAGGTTAAATTTTCGTGGGGGTTTTAATTTCATGGGTATATTCTTTCCACGAAATAAACAAAATTAAATCCTCCACGAAAATTTCTGCTTTTACAGTAGTATGGTTTTGTTCATTGTTGAAAGTCATACAGTGACCTAAAAGGGAGAAAACAGTACTTTATTAATAGCATGTGGATGCAAGACTATAATAAGTATTCAAAGAGTTTTGCAAACAATTAGCTTATCCATTTAGGAGAATTCTGTATTTACCAAGTGATGTGACAGTAAACAGTGGCGGATCCAGAACTTTTTATTACTAAAGGGGGGGGGGGGGGCACTCCAGTCATGCTTCAGTGATTCCCTATATAATCAACAAAATTTTTACCACAAAAGGGGGGCCGTCCCCCCCCCCCCCCCCCCCTGGATCCGCCTATGGTAAAATCAAGTTCAATGAAGGCCAAGCTTAAAATACAATACAGTTATCTACTTTCTAATGCAGCATATTAAAATAAATACCATTTAACAAATATTTTGCATTGTCTTTAGCAACTAAACAATGTGATGTCATATGCGTACTCATGATGTCAAACATAAAATTCTAGAAGTACATTTTATTTATACCTTTCGTACGCTTCAGAATGGTTTCAATGTTGACAAAAAAAATGGAGGACCTTTCACTGGACTGGAAATTTCAAATAGTCCAGGACCTTTAATTTTTTAATGCAAATTTTAACCCCTGCATGTAGACCAATTTGAAAACCTGGCCCAAAATAAATAGACAGCTGCACCATGAGCACATGATACACCAATCGCTTATTCAAAGAATAAAGTTCAATAACTTTTCAATGTCATAATCAGACATTCATGAAAAACTAAAGGGAGGTTATCTTAATAGATATAAACCAGTCACCAAAGTTTCATGATAACTGCTCAAAGCATTGTCTGAAATATGAAAATCCCCCTTTTTTATGAATAAAATCACACAACTCTGAAACATAAAATCTAAAATTAATAAAAACCAAAAGGGAGCTTATAGATGACAATAAATATAAACAATTCACCAAAGTTTTATGAAAACTGCTGTAAGCATTTTTGAGTTATTGTCTGAAAACTGGAAAATCTCCCTTTTTCAAATGAATATAACCCCACAACTTGAAAACATAAAATCTTAAATTTATAAAAATCGAAAGGGAGCTCATGTCAATAGATACAAACAAGTCACAAAAGTTTCTTGCCATTTGGTGAACACATTTTGAGTTATTGTCCCAAAACTGGAAAATCCCCATTTAAAGTTTTTTAATGTTTTTTGGATATCAACAACTTTGTCAAACATACATGGAATTTTGACATGGAATTAGTTATATCTGCACACAAGAACACACATTTGTATGTGTTTTTTCTGCATAAACATGTAATTCATAATTTATTAAAACTTCCGACATAGTCCCATTGTGCATCTCTTTTTTATGCCCTTGTCGTAATGGAGGGGGCATCAAGTTTTACATTTATCTGTCTGTACATCCTTGCATACTTGCATTGAGAAATAGGTTTTATACCCTTTTGATATATTGAATATTTTGACATTACACAGTCATACTTTTCTTAAGACTGCATAAAATGACAAACTGTGAAACATTGTTACACTAAATCTGTTGAATGTAAACTGATAGATATTTTAGTTTGGGAAAACATGTTTTTTGCACCTTTTTTATTATAAGACCTATTGATGAATCCAGTCCTTTTTGGCTAATTTTGAAAGTTGGTTCTTATGTTGTTTGCTGTCTGCCAATACTGTATGTAGTTTATATTTTTCATCCTTGTAGGTTACTTTATGGTATTGATTTTGTTCATTGTTTAAGGCTGTACATTGACCAGTAAATGTTTACATCTTTGTCCTTTGGTCTATTAATTGATAGTTGTCACATTGAGGATCATACCTCATCTTTTTATATTTATATGCTAGGTCATTGAAAAAGCTCCAAGGATACAACATAATTTAATTGTTATATATTTGCAAATTCATTCTGATAATGCAAAAACATAAATTGATTGACTTTTTTTCTTATTTCAATGTCCAGAGGCAAATATTTTATGTATTCTAAACGAGAACAACTTATCATGATCAATTAATAATATAGGCCAGTCTGACAATGCTTGTTTTAGACCCTTTTTGGTCTCTAATTCCTGAATGGTTTGGGCAAATACCCCCAAAATGAAACTTAACCTTCTACTTGTGGTACAATTTCATAGCAATTAAAATACTTATAAACAAGTTATTGTCCTGAATTTAGAAAAATGCTTGATTTGGGCCTTTTTTGGCCCCTAATTCCTACACTGGTTGAACCATGACGCCAAAAATAATCCCAACCTTCCTTTTGTGGTATTGAACCTTTGAATCTAATTTCATAGACATTCATACACTTAAACTGAAGTTATTGTCCGGAAACCAAATGTCTTCGAACGAGTTGATAGCAATATAGACGGGTTTATCTGTAATTCACCTAGAAAACATGGCCGCATCCATTAACCTCTCACGTGACCGATCCGCCATTACAAACGTGTATTGATCAAAACATTATCGATTTTCTGTTTACATTTATATTTCTTTCATTTTCTGATTTATTTTACTATGGATGCTGCCGAAAGTTATAAAAAACACGGAAGCATTTCTTGTGCAGTTAATAGTTGTACAAATAATCGTAAAAAACTTCAGGTGTGGAAAAAATCAATTTGCGAATTACACAACGAGTTGCACGATGACTGCCCTCGTTTGATTTCATATACGTCTTATTACTGTGATGCCTTCAGACGAGCCAACAAACCTGAGTGGATCAAAGCATTATAAACGTAAAAAAAACTTTGCATAAACAGGTTTTTGTATAGTCCGGACATTTTTTTTTGGATGATGCGCCACTGCACACAATCCGTTTTTTTTAATAAAACTTGTTATGAAAGTAAAATAACACTGGCTGACGAATGTTTACACGATGTAAAACGACTGTTAAAAACTTAAATTAATCTATAAAATTTAATCCGATGACTACAGTGCATCTGCCTCTTTTGTATAGAAGATCCACCGCGACATCAGATGCGGATCCAGGAATTTGAAAAAAAGGGGGGACCCCGCGTACCCCCAAACTTTTGTAGTGAAAGCGGTAAAATGTCTGGATTAACCATAAATGAAGCTAATAACAATGAAACAGACCCCGAGGCTACATGTATTTATAATTGCAAGCAAATCAACCCAGTGTGAAGAGACGAACTTTTTTCATTCATGACGACTTCTATAGTATCTTTATGCTGCAAAATGGACAGACATTCCGACAATATTAACCCAGACAAAAATATTGTTAACAGATGAGTAAGGAGTTCAAAATTAAATAAAAGGAGGGGGACCTCGTCAGCCGTTTAAAAAATATTATGAATGACAGTGACGCCTTATTGTATACTTATGTAACTAAGTTTTCTTTACTTTAGTGGAATTACTACACAATTTAATTTTCAACTACGATATTGCAGATCAGCTGTTGATCGATCGTACTGATGAGGTTAACACTTAGTTTGATATTTGGTTATTTGGGACGGCGCTTTAATATTTCGAAAAGTAAGGCTTGTAAAATATTTTATTCCTGGGTGCAGTTCACTAAATGACGCTTCAAACCATAACTAATCATCGCTTTGAATTTACATGTTGGAGTCTTTGGTGGTTTAATGGCATTCATTTATATTAAGCACGGACTGGATCATGATGTTATATACTATACATACTATAGTAGTTGTATGTCGAGTAATTTTCTGCAAAAGAAATTGGAATCGAACACATTATAACTATAGGAATACATGGGCCGTAAAAGTTCAAAACTTCTTAAGCCCATATTCTAATCGCAAAGTTATATCTATATACATATGGTCCGACGCATCGATAGCATATAGCTACAATCTGTAAAAGTGGCGAAATTGAAAATGAACAGCACATGCTGCTACACTGCAGAGGTTACTCCAGTATTAGAGAGACTTTTGTATTAAAAATGTTCAAAATTACAGGAAAAAGGAAGTCACAGCTTCAATTTCATAAATAATCTAAAAGAAATGTAGACCTGTTTGGGATTGCTTGCAATGCAATTTTCATTACATTAAACAATATATATTTCCATGGAATAACTTCTGTAAACCTAAATTTTAATAGCACTTACTTTCTAACTCATACATTTCAAAGTGACATTATTCCTGTATAAATTGCCAAATAAACGGATCACCGATGTAATAATAAATCTTAATTATAAATTTAATACTAAACAGAAAACAATGAACTTGCGGAAAAGATGGTATACCGCCAACAAAAGGTGCAAAGGTTTTATTTCTTGGTTTCCTTAAACTGACCTCATCATGAATATCAACAATTTTTTTACGACTATGCCTCTATTGAAAACAGCATGCCTAAGTCACAGCTTCATAACTGTTGTGGCTAGACAAAAAAGAACAAGCGATTAAGAGAGCTTTGAATGCAATTTTCTATAAAAATGACCTGTAAAAAAAATAAATTTGTCACTTCTAACATGGATAATTTTCGAACTTGCCCACAACATTACAAGAATCAAACTTTAAACTCTTTGACCTCAAACTTTTAAAAAAATCTTCGAAACTGCATGTACAGAGCCTGACAAGAAAAAATTATTCAAACATAGTTATCATTTTCATTACATACCTCTCATCACAAAATTATTCATTGACTACTGCTCCTCATATCCACATAAATCAATAGGACAATCTATGACTCCACTATATAATCTAGAAAGCAATGCCTCAAATGAATTCTGTCCTGTTGCTTAGCTTCTCCTACTTCTCAAAGTAATTGTACTTTCGTTGAAAAAGCTAAAATAAATAATGTTTAATAAAATGAAGTTATAATACAATGTATCTGCCAAAATTGCCTTTAATATTTTGATCCGGCAAAATTGGCTTGCTTTGATCTTTTAAAACTAGACCAACAAACTTTCCCTGAAAAAAAAATGACTACAAAAAAGTATTTAACCATTTTATTAATGTTCTAATCCATCATATAAATTCCATATGACCCTTGAATGAAGGGATGAACAAAAGTGATTACATGTACAGTATATATTACAGGATCTCTGAATCTGTCATGATTTATAATGCCAATCTTTGGGGATTAAGTTATTAATAATCATGATACTTTGAAATTTTAAGTCATTCAAAGTTGTTTAAATTACACCAAAAGTTGGACTATTTTATATTATAAGGTAGTATCTGAGAAATGGACTAAACCAGGCAAGATTTGGTGGTAAATACATTGTACATGTACAATGTACTTTGTTTTTGGCTTTGAACTAGGTGTTAGTAACTGGGAGTACTCTCAGATCTGAACTGGGTCTTTTTTGTTGTGGGGATGTGTAAGTACCCACCACGTCTTGTGTGTGGTTTGTTAGATGTCTTTCTACTTTGTATAGATCTGACGAGTTAAGCCCTTTTCACATCAATATACCAGGTTAGGAGGTGGGTTCGGCACCACAAACTACTAGTCTAGCCCCACCCCATCCTGTACATATTTGTATGTATGTGCCTGTCCCATGTCAGGAGCCTGTAATTCAGTGGTTCAGTTTGTCGTTTGTTGCTGTGTATCATCACATGATCATATTTTGTTGTTTTTTTTCTTTGTTTTGTATATAAATTAGTCTGCTAGTTTTCTTGTTTGAATTATTTTACAAATTTGTCATTTTCATTTGGGGTCTTTTATAGCTGACTATATGGTATGGGGTTTGCTCATTGTTGAAGGATGTACAGTGACCTCTAGTTGTTAACTTTGATGTCATTTGATCTCTGATGGAGAGTTGTCTTTTCTCATTAGTGTAAACAAGATTTTATTTTGAAAATAATTAGGTTATTTAAACATTACAATATGACAGTTTTATTAGGATTGGAAAACAAGTGAATTTTCACGGACTTTTACCAATTCCTCTCTTTTCTCATTGGCAATCATACCACATTTTCTTATTTTTATATTTACATTACGTACATGTAAAGTAGATCTTTCATCTTCTGGAGGTGTCCGATTCCTAAGTACATGTACAACAGGGGGCCCTAATTAACAGCATGATTTTGAGTCGGCTAAAAAACAATCAGATAGATTATGATACAATTAACAGGTTTCTTTGCAATTATTTTGCAAATAACTAAGCTAATGCAAGAATAAAGTTATTTTCCAATAAATACATAAATTAAATAATAGTAAATAATGAATCTACAATTATATTTTAAGAAGTGAAACATCATTTAAATTCAATAAATATCATATATTAAATTTCAATTTTTTTTTTTAATTCTGGGTAGATAAGTTTTCATTTTTTTACATGTAGGGCAAGTTGGTAGACCTTTATCTGTTTATAATATATTTATTATATATTATCATGATTATATTCATTTGGATTTTACCCAAGTTAGGCAAGTTGCCACTGTTGGCAGGAGTACATTGACATTGTATATTTAACAGGATTTAATCCTTTTCACAAGTGGGGCGATTTTTTTAATGTGGGGCAAGCAAGTTGGTATGAAGGGAGCTACCACTTGACTTGGTGGGGGGCTAGGATGAAAATGTTATGAACAGTTATCCTGCATTGTTTCTAATTTTAGTTGTAATATCTGTCCTGACAGTTTATTATTCACTCTTTTCGGTCCTGGCTTTTATTTTTTTACTCAAAACTCCTGTCCCGCATTTTTTCAAATTCCGTCAAAGCCCCCTCTCCCATAAAAATCAAATGGTAGCTCCCTAAACAAGAGTGGAGCGATTTTAAAATAATGGGGCGTTTTGCCAATTGCAATGCCAATGGGGCGAGTTGACTTGCTTCCGTTTTTGCCAATCTTTGACTGATTTTCGGGTTTATACATGCATGACATGGATAAAGTCAAATGGTTTTTCGTGAAAAGTATAGCACAAGCATCTTCCTAAAAATGCGCATGATTATATTTACATTTCATTGCGCTTTCCAAGTACAATAAGTTGGTACGTAATCCATCAAAACGAAACACTTTCGTTGCGTTGACTTTCGTTCCCCGGATTCAGTTAATCGACAATGTAAGTTACTAACCCATTTCAATATATCTGTTTATAATAACTTTTTGATCCATCAGTTTGAAAAATCAAAGGTCTTTGTATCAACTATCTGACTATCTTTGTCCATTCTTTTAAAACATGAATTCAGCAGCAGACGAGCGTCCATGGATTTTGCGTCATAGTATAAAAACGACAACGGTGAAAAGATTTCCGGGTTTCCGTATTCGACGTGCCAAACTTTCGTACATTTACGTATATATATGAGAGTTAGTCTGGAATCAAGAATGGGGATTTAAATAAGGACACAAAAAAAAATATATAGATAGTTGAAAAGCAAAAATATGGAAAGAAGGATCATAGAGAATAATGAGAGTATACTTAATTATGAAGAATCATGCAAAGACATTATTCTCAGAGCATATACATGTCTCTGGAAGAATTGAGAATAAAGAAAAACTAAATAAAGAATATTCAATCATTTATATATTATTTATAACTCATTCACATTTTGTTCCATTCAGAATTAAATAACTCTGCTGAGGGGGGCATGGGAAGTTTGGAAAATTGACAAACGATAATTACTCTAAATTCTAATCAGAGGAGAATTAAATGTTAGACAGTTAGAGTGTAATAAATAAAATATAAACATATATTTTTCGTAATGATGTCACAGAAAACACAGATTTTTTTTTTATTACTAATAAGATTCTGCAATTTGAGTATCTATGTCCAACAGATGTCAGTGAATTAGAAATTTTATTAATCTGATAGACGTTTAGTTAAGAATCTGTGACAAGTTCTTTTGTAATATTATTAGGAAATTGCCTACCTCCTCCTTGATTTAGAATTGCATACTCTTCAAGATTAAGGTAGCCTACACAAATAACAGCCAGTTTTGGACTTGATCTTTTTGTCCAAGGTTAAACAATATATTTTGTTTTATAATTTTCAACTCATGAACTATGCAAATATTTTTAACACTATCTCCTCATGATATTCGACGAAAAGCTCACCAGATCTTATCTTCACATGTTTGCCAATATGGCGAATCAAATCAAAGTTTTACTTACTTAATTTCAAGTTGGCAATTACATGTATACTCAAACCTAGGTTGCCACATGTTGAGCAGAAAGTTCCTAACTTTATCCAGAGACATATATACATATATGTCTCTGCTTTATCATTCACAATACTTGAGTTCACCCATGTATTTTGGAGGTTCGTGTTGCACATAAAGGCGGATTTAGAGCACCCTGCCCCTCCCCTTTTTGTGGCAAAAATTTGATTTATTATATCGGGAATCACTGATGCATGACTAGGGAGGCCCCCTCTTTAGCAGTCAGTGGGCCCCCTTATGAAAATTTCTGGATCCGTCAATGGCACAATCTTTAGTTTTTATGTAATGTTAAGCCCAACGGTTACTGGGAATTTCTGTACAGTATTTCATACCAAGGTTGTTTGGGTATCACAGTTTTAAAATGTTATCACCGTTGATCCAATAAACAAATCCTTGGTTGATCTATTCTTAAACAACTTCTTTCCAGTAGTACCCTCACAATGGTATTAATGACATTAATGCCTCCAACCTGGGACTATTATGGAGACTATTATACAATAATCCCAGCTCCAACACTGATCATTGATATTTATGTTCCCCTTATAAATAGAATAGAGAAATTGAGGACATTTGTTCCACATTTTATGAACTTTGAAAAAACACAAGCACATGTAACTTTTGACACCACCTGCGGGCAAGTGCCTGCAGGACACTGATGTGGTGGCACGTGGGTGGTGGTAAGTCAGTGGCGGATCCAGAACTTTTCATAAGGGGGGCCCGCTGACTGACCTAAGGGGGGGGGGGGGGGGGGGGGGGGCGCTCCAGTCATGATTCAGTGATTCCCTATATAATCAACCAAATTTTTCCCACGAAAGGGGGGCCCGGGCCCCCCAGGCCCCCCACCCTGGATCCGCCTATGTAAGTTCATAACCGCCGTTACAGTAAACCCCTCTCAACCCACCAAATGCTTGCTTGAAACACAAGTAAAATATAAGCAGGTAATTATATCCTTTGCTTTTATTCCACACCAAAGATGAAGAAATGTATGATAAAGTTATAATGGTATATTATTCTGTACATTGTATAAGCCTAAAAATTAAAGGGACGAAAGTATGTACATAGTGACTATTGTTTGTCGTGATTTAAACACGATAATAGTGTTGCTTTCCCCTTTATCTTATGAGCCGTATTGAACAGGACAGACTACCCCAAACACTCTGAAACTTTTCAAGTACTTTCTATATTCTCATGTGTATTATATTGTTAGCATAGTTTTGTACTTGGACAGATAATCAGAATGGTCAACAATCAAGTATTGACAATGTTAATTGGTCACGTTTGTTTGAACTACCAAACCAGGTAATTTTTAAATTTACACTTGTACAATCCAATGTCAATGTTACATACAATCAGTCATTTTTGTAACACAAGGGTTACAAATAAGAAATAACTAAATAAAATATGCAAATTTATAATTTAGTTCCGTAACTGTATGAAGCACCTAAGACTTAAATATATCTACTGGGTGTATCTGTCTGTCTTTTGTCCAAGATAGTTGGCAGATATATAGGAATAAAAAGAGATGTAAGGTTATTGCAGAGACATATTATATGTCTCTGGTTATTGTAACACACCTTTGAGAAAGTTATTCAAACAATAATAACAAAAACACAACACAACACATCTAGATATTCCAAGTTCTAAATCATTTTTTTTCAAAGTGGTGAAGATCAAAAGATCTGCAATTAACACCAAATTCTCCCAATATAAATGCATACTTCTTTTACCTGTGTATATGTATTAAAAGAAATACCAATGAAAATCTTAATTAAAATAAATGTTTAAAGATTAAACTTTTAATTGTTCAAATAAGAAGAACATTTTATGGGGGAAGGGGGATGATTCACAGAATCCCCTGGCCTACTCCCTTTAGGAATTATATATAGAGAGAGACTTTTTACAAGTCTAGTCTCACTTCTTTTTAAGGATCCTGGACCCATATCTGACAATTATTGCAATTTTATTTACTTTGCCTTTTTTTACTGCGATTATTTTCCGAAGCTGATTGGATAAAATACCATTTATTATGGTGACAATTAAGGATAATCAGGGGCTGATCCAGCCATTTTTAAAAGGGGGAGGGTCCCAACACAGGATAAAAGGGGGGTTCCAATTATGTTTCCCCATTTAAATGCATTGATCATTCAAAAAAAGGGGGGTTTCATGCGAAAATAATTTTTTAAAAAGTAAAATAAGATTTTCAATGGAATATATGTCTTACAAGGTATTAGATGTTAATAAACAAGTTTTAATTTTGATGTTACTTTTTTTCATCTTGGACACAATTAACTTTTTTTTCATGTGAATTTCACATGAAAAATTTAACGTAAAATTCATGTGAAAAATTTAACTTAAATTCACATCAACAAAATTTTCCTGTGTAACACATGCGTTACACATGCGTTTGACTATACATGTGTTACACATGCAAATATCGCATGTGTCACATGCGTTTTCCAACACATGCGTGACACAGGTGTTTTTCTGACGCATGCGATTCACATGCGTGTATTACGCATGTGAACGCATGTGTACCACGCATGATTCACATGCATGGCAAGAAACATGTGTATTACGCATGTGACACACCTGTGACACATGTGTTTTTAGGTACATGCGTGACACATGTGTGGCATTTTTGCCCTAGTACGTACTGATCATGCGTCGCTCAAGTGGCTCAAAAATTTCAAAAACCCGGAAGGTATGATCGCAAGATGGATTTCTATCATAGACACCTACGACATGGAAATTCAACACCGCAAGGGTTCATTGCATACAAACGCAGATGGTTTATCTCGCACACCAAAACGGAAATGTAAACGAAGCAATTGTCCTGAATGTACCGAAATGAAAACAGATATAGAATATTTTGAAAATGTCAAAACTACGGATTGTATTGATGACTTGAATACCGTCAAGGATGGCCATGCCTCCTGCTTAAGTATTCAATCAGTTATCAATGACACGGAAACTGACGGCGACACTGATAGCGTCAGAGGTTGTCTTGCGACCCATTTAGCTATCAGACCGGTCAATGTCAATACAGAAGAACTTAGTTTTGACATAACATCCAACTGGCTCAGTTATTGGTCGAATTCGCAATTAAGAGAAATGCAAGAGAATGACCAAAATATAAGTTTTATATTGAACAATTTGTTACAATCTGATGAAAAACCCAAAAAGTCCGAAATTCAAAACAAATCAAAAGAAACAAAAATTCTTTATGGGTTATGGGAATCCTTGACCATTCAGAATAACCTGTTATGTAAATTTTTTGAAAGAGAAAATCAGGGGCTTGTTTATCAATTTGTAGCTCCGGAACAGATACGAAATTTCATTTTTCAACAGTTACATTGTACAAAATATTCAGCTCATTTTGGAAGAGACAAAACTTTAGATCTCATAAAGAAAAGATTTTATTGGCCAAATATGTCAGATTCTATAAAGTTATGGATTAATAGTTGTGATATTTGTGCTAAAGGGAAACCTGGACCAGGGAAAGGGAAATCACCTTTGAAATCCAGTGTTTCTACATATCCTTTGGACAGAATAGCAATTGACATCATAGGTCCTTTGCCCATTACTACGGGTGGAAATGAATACATTATGGTAGTGGAAGATTATTTCACTAAATAGACAGAATCTTATGCAATACCAAATCACCAAGCTCTTACAGTAGCTGACAAACTTGTTACAGAATTCATTTGCAGATTTGGTTGTCCATTCCAAATTCATACAGATCAAGGCCGAGAATTTGAATCTGGCCTATTTGCCGCCATTTGTGACAAATTAGGAATTGACAAAACTCGAACATGTCCATACAGACCCCAGTCTGACGGAATGGTTGAACGTTTCAATCAAACTTTACAATCAATTCTACGTTTATTTGTTAATGAACATAGAAATGATTGGGACGATCACATTCCATTTATTAACATGGCATACAGAGCCACTCAACATGCAAGCACAAAATGTTCTCCAAATCTCTTGATGTTTGGACATGAATTAAGATGTCCAATTGATGTTATGTTTGGCTTACCTCAAGGATATAAAAGTATACCTTGTCCAATTGCATATGTTGAGTGGGTTCAAGGAGCTCTTAGAAATGCATTTCAGTTAGCACATACACAATCTGGTTTAAGTGCAAATAGACAAAAAGAAAATTATGATAAAAACTTGAAAATAAGAAGTTTTGAGGAAAACTCATTTGTTTGGAGATGGTATCCTCCAGAAGCAAATAAGAAACTTGGATTAGGCTGGACCGGTCCATACAAAGTTACTAAGAAAATCACTGATTTGACATACAGATTACAAAAAGACACAAGTACTAAACAATTAGTCGTACATGTAGATCATTTGAAGCCATACCAAGCTGCACATACTCCAACTATACAAGAGCATATCGTTACACCACACGAAAATGTACAAACGTTAACTCCACCAGTGACAACTCGCTTTGGTCGTGTTATTAAACCAAGACAAATATTTACTCTATAATTTTGTTTTATTGTTTCGCTCATTTACTTTTAGTACTTGTCTACATTACTGTTTGTGATGTTGTGAAAGGGCCCACACGGCATCATAAATGGTATTGTTAGAAGGTATACATATGTACATAATTTTTGTGTTTGTATATAATATATACAGGAATAATGAATATTTTTTTTCTTTACTGTAGATTTTTGCAGATTGAATTCAGTGAATTACTGTGAAAAGATTTATTGAAAATAGGCAAATTTATATGTTTATTAATTATGTATTTTCAGAATGGAGTTGCAATTACATGTATGTGATAATGAGTATAAAAGTTTTCAAAATGATCACTTGAGAGATTTATGGCCAGCTGTGGGAGCATTTTGTAACATAGAAGAATGTGGAAAAAACCAATTCTTCCGCTCATTTAACGAGTACAAGTCACACTTTGGAGGTGTACATAAAGAAAAGTTGACCTTATATACCTGCCAGATATGTGATTTGTCTAGAAGGAAATTACAGGTACTGAAGAAACATCTCGTTAAGGACCATAAATGCTCTGATGATAAATATAGATGTATAGAGGTTGCCAATAAAAATTTCATTGACCCGAAGGATGTTTTGCCTTATCGAGTGGGAGACGTAAAGGAACGGGAAGAAGCAAAACATTTGAGGGAGAAAGTTGAGGAAAGGAAGCGAAAAGCCAAGGAAGAGGCTCAAGAAACCCGTAAACAATATGTTGAGAAGGGAAAAAAAACAAAATTAGAGGACAAATACTATAATTCAAGGGACGAACATTTGAAGTTTAATTTCGTGAAGAATACACTGACAAGGACAATAATAAAAGCGAAGAAACATTGACATTAGGTGACCAATATTTGTTTATATTCCATATTTTGATACATATTTTTTTTAATATTTTGATACATATTTTGAATTTTCGTATACATATTTATTGAACATTTTTGAGATATTTTTTTTTTTATATACAGGTTACATTACGTTTACATATTTCTTCATTATTTTTTTTTAGATAAAATGATGACATTTGATCTTTAAGTGGGGAGGAATGTGGCAATATTGGAATTAAGAGTAATTTATTAGCTCCCTTTTAAGTTTAAGCATATTTACATTTTATATAATTACTATTGTTTACATGAAAACTTTCACCTGTGTTTATGTACACAATAACTGTACTCCTTTTCTAAACCGGTTATTAATAGTTAAAGGTAAGATTGTGTTGGTTAAATTGCAAATCTTATTTTAAGAAAGTACCATTTGTTAAGTCATTTTGTTATTAATTATATACTGAATTCACATTTAATACATTGTCCAGAATTCATACTTTCCTCGAAGGTAATTATCAGTTGTCATTACAGCCATGCTGTTTACTATTACTGTTCTGGACCACTTCGTCTATTAAATGTGTTGGCACTAATTAGGGTTTAAACGTTAGGACTTGGGACTAAAATGGTTCAAATGGTACAATTTAAAAGCCCTACTTAAAGTAATACATTTTCCCCCTTTATTTAACTTCTGTATTGTTGTACAACTTACTGTCATAATATAAGAATATTTATTGTGTATTTTGGTATGAAATAAATATGATAATTTAGGTATTATTTCTTTAAGACTTCCCTTCCTAGAATGCTGGCTTATACTTGTCATAATCATTTCCCGGCCAAGTATTAGCTTTGTCCTCCCAGAGAATTGTCCGTTATGTCGGTTGTTGTAGACACTTGTCCCCTAGTGTGACAAGGTGTCCAGGGCAGAACTGGTCTTCATTGTTTATGTAAAGAACCTGGGTTTATTTGGTTATTTCGTGACTGCGCTAGCATTAAGTAAGAAGGTATCCAGAAAACGTTACTTTTACTTGAATGTCAGATCAGTCCGTTCACATATCAATGAACATATGATACACATCGGTACAACGGATACACATAGCTTGTACTTTTATAAAACATGCTAGACAATCGTATAGTATAAGTTGGTAGCCGCGAGGTTTAGATGAATGAGTTGTTGAGTCAAGTAGAGATTTTTCGATTTAGGTTCGAATCCCTGTTTTCTCTTTGTTGTCGTTTCTTTCAGTTTTTCAGTTTTTCTTATTTTGTATGCTATTGTGGATGTTTTTGTTATAATAGCGGGTTTTCTTATATTTTTTCTTTAATTTATATTTAGTCGAACGTGTATGGTTGGTTTAAGAATGTTCGCTACTCTGTTTCAAAATAACAAGCTCTTTAAAAGACTGTTATAAATTAAAAGTATATGAATAGAGGAACTACAAAAGCAGAAAACATTGAAGGGTTCATGTGCTTGTTTTCGAGATGTTAGCCATTGAATATTAGGCGGGAAGTGATTCTCTCTATATGTTTCATACATTTAACATTGGCACCTTTTTTCTTTAAAAAAAAAATAGAAAAATAACAAGGATTTTATAAGATTTTCAAAAATGGCTTTTTAAACTATTTGTAAAAATATTATGTAAAGAAAAGTAAGGGTTTGCGTGCACAATTTTTAATGACACTACATGGATAAAACCAGAGGATTCCGAATATCTGGCAAAATTTAAAAACCAAGAGGAGCAAACCTCCTTAAACTATATGTTAAGATAATTTTACGATAGCTGCTTTAAAATAGTATCTTATTGCCGCTGTACTTACTGGACACTAAATACATAAAGGCCATTTTTAGAACGACTTTCGATACATAATTCACAGTATCACAGCTTCAATTGTGCAGTTGTATATTCTTTTTGAACTGATATAAAGATGATTGATAACTACGATTTCGAAATATCATGTAAATATTTGATAAAAAGTTTCAAAAACTTTTCGATCACGACCCTGTACATACTGTAGATGATTTCTATAGAGAAGAAATGTCTTAGTATTTCCAAATAATTGTAATGTCATCTATTCTACTTGGATATGATAAATTTGATTATTTTATTTCATACATCAGCATCGGAATTTGGTGAAATCTTTTTCGGTGTAATCTTATTCATTAAGACTGCCTCTAAAACAAGAAGCAGCCATATTTCCAATTATTATAAACTAAATTGGTATCAAAATTGGTCTCAGTAGCAGATTCATAGTTCTATCAAAGCTACGCTCGTCGGTAATTTAACAATTATTGACATTTACGCCCCTTTTACTTGGACCTTTGATTCAACTCGACCTCGTCTGAGACGCTTACAAGACAATCAAGCTTTGCTTTATTATTATTTTTCGAAAATAAAATTTTCTTTTGGCTATGAAAAAAGGGAGACTCGTGGTAAACGCCGAAAAAACAAAATAAGCCAACGATATAAATTACAAGTAGAGGGAAACAAACAATCTTCATCATTAGACCGGTATCTATTCAATATGTCAAGCTCTAAATTGTCTATGCTCTATTTCGGTATTAATGTTGTTGTTTTTATGTTTTTTTTTTATACTTTTTAATCTCAAATGATGACGGCCTCTCTATCACTTTAATGATGACGAACAACCTTACAAACTCTGTTCTTTTACTTTGCCTTTAGTGGTTTTATGTCAAAGAAAGAATGATAAATGCTGTAAATACATGAAATATGCTATTGTTTGGCAAAAGTATTAAATGAAATAAAAGGAAGTGTATGTATTCATAGTTCAGATGGGAGCTTTTTATCATCCTTTTTTATGTTAATACAAAAGGAGAGATGGTCAGATTTGTACTATCTAACATCTCCTCTTTCTTGAAAGATGAAGGGGTACATGTGGGAATCCTAATTATGCTGTAAATTCCAAGTGTTTTAGTGAGACATTTCATATTATGACTTTTCGTATAAATAAAGATGTTTGAGGCTTTGTTTTCAGGAACTATAGCATATTTTCATGATGATTAATTGTCTGCACACTCATATATAATATACAGTTAGTAATTAACATTGTTGATATTGTTTTGTATGTGTGTGCTATTTATCAATCCATTCAATTCAAATCATTTACCAATTTTTTAAGCTATATTTCAAAATTGAAATTGTTATTTTACACCACTTGATATGTTGTTTAACATCCGGATGTGACGTATAAAATTGAGAATGGAAATGGGGAATGTGTCAAAGAGACAACAACCCGACCATAGAACAGACAACAGCAGAAGGTCACCAACAGGTCTTCAATGCAGCGAGAAATTCCCGCACCCGGAGGCGTCCTTCAGCTGGCCCCTAAACAAATATCTATACTAGTTCAGTGATAATGAACGCCATACTAAACTCCAAATTGTACACAAGAAACTAAAATTAAAAATAATACAAGACTAACAAAGGCTAGAGGCTCCTGACTTGGGACAGGCGCAAAAATGCGGCGGGGCCAAACATGTTTATGAGATCTCAACCCTCCCCTATACCTCTAGCCAATGTAGAAAAGTAAACGCATAACAATACGCACATTAAAATTCAGTTCAAGAGAAGTCCGAGTCTGATGTCAGAAGATGTAACCAAAGAAAATAAACAAAATGACAATAATACATAAATAACAACAGACTACTAGCAGTTAACTGACATGCCAGCTCCAGACTTCAATTAAACTGATTGAAAGATTATGTCGTCATCATATGAATATCAGGCACAATCCTTCCCGTTAGGGATTTAGTATCATACCATCATAACATATATGAGAAGAACATAACCCGTGTCATGCCAACAACTGGTTTTTAAATAAATGTGCTTAGTGCCGATGCAAAGACCCTATAAGTGAATCAATATTAACGCCAAAATATGCAATCTTTAATGACCTGACAACAGTATCGTAACTATATCCCTTCTTAATAAGTCTATTTAAAGGTTTTGTTAGCTTCAGAGGTGAATACTGACATTTTTGTGCTTTATAAAGAATATTTCCATAAAAAATTGGATGTGAAATACCTGAACGTATAAGAAGTCTGCATGTTGAGCTATATTTACGAATGATGTCCTTATACCGATGATAAAATTTAGTAAATGTTTTGACTAGTTTGTGATATCGAAAACCCTGGTGTAATAATTTTTCAGTAATACATAAATTTCTCTCGTTAAAATCTAAAACATTGTTACATGCACGAGCGAATCGTACAAGTTGAGATATATAAACACCGTAAGATGGTGACAAGGGAACGTCACCATCTAAAAATGGATAATTAACGATAGGAAATGAAAAATTATCTCTTTTATCATATATTTTAGTATTAAGCTTTCCATTAATGATATGGATATCAAGATCGAGGAAAGGGCAGTGGTCATTGTTAGTATTAGCTTTATTTAAAGTAAGTTCAACAGGATAAATTTCTTTAGTATACATACTGAAGTCGTCATTATTGAGAGCCAAAATATCATCCAAATATCTAAAAGTATTATTAAATTTGTGTATCAGATGTTGTTTCGATGGGTCTGTGCTGATTTTTCTCATAAATTGTAACTCATAGCAATACAAAAAAAGGTCCGCAATTAGTGGTGCACAGTTAGTCCCCATTGGAATTCCGATAACCTGACGATATACGGAATCTCCAAAGCGAACAAAAATGTTATCTAGTAAAAATTCAAGGGCATATATAGTATCAAAGCATGTCCAATTGACATAGTTTTTTTGTTTATTGCTACTAAAAAATGACCTAAAAGAGTTTGAACATATATATTCACATTCTGACTTTTTAAATGCCCATTTAATTAGGTGTGTGAATTTTTTCTTAATGAGAATGTGAGGCAATGTGGTATATAGGGTAGAAAAATCAAAACTTTGAACAGATTCAAAATCACCAATACATATATATGCATGTAATTTATCAAGTACTTCCAACGAGTTCTTGACACTCCAAAAGTAATTAATTCCACTATTTTCGAAGGCCTTATTTGAACAATTTATTATCAGGTTTTTGATTGTACCAAGTGTACTGGTAAGAAGAATAGACAATTTAGTAGTGGAACAATGGCTTGAAGACGAAATGAATCTATAATTGTAAGGCGTTTTGTGTAGCTTCGAAAGCCAATACATAGTTGGGACTTTCATTGTATTTGGTTCTGCTTGTAAAGCGGTAGCTAAAAGTTTATGTTTGTTACAGATGTCGTTTTCTGAAAATGGAGTCAGTTGGAATGTTGGTGAATTGGTGATTTCTTTTTTCAGAACCTCAATGTAAAATGTACGTCAAACAATAATAATATTATTAGCAGCTTTATCGGCCGGGACAAAAACAAATTCCTTGGCTAGTTCTTTTAGTTTATGTTTGATACGAGAAATAGGTTTATTGTGGTTATTGTTAAGATTAAAATGTTCTTTAAAATGTTGAATACGTATATCAACTATGTTCATTACTGAATTAAAAAAAGAGTCCAAAGATTTTTTGTCAGCTTTTTTTATACATGTATGTACTATAATTTGGTGGTATAACACCTTCACACTATGATTTGATATGTTTTCTATGTTCCGTTTTTTTGAACAACCAGACAGGATATGACTTTGTTTCCTATCAACGTTGTGTTGATATAAAAATAAGGAGATGCGGTATGATTGCAAATGAGACAACTATCCACCAAAGTTCAAATGAAGTGGATTTAAGCAGTTATAGGCACCGTACTGCCTTCAACAATTAGAAAAACCCATACCGTATGGTCGGATATAAAAGGCCCCGACATGAAAAATATGAAAGAATTCAATTGAGAAAACTAACGGCGTAATTTATATTCCGGAGCACCTGAAATCACCCCCAGTTTTTGGTGATACGAAATCAAATGAACTCTCTCTTGACTCAAATGTACAAGCATTATCAAACGATAATACTAAAGGGATCACTGCTCATCCTTTTCGTCAAACCAGCTTTCTCAAACATCCCCCAGATCAAAGGGTAATACTGAGGTCTACCAGACTATAAATATTCTTTCTTGCAATATTGAAGGCATCAAGTCAAATCATCAATATCTACACACTCTGGATCTTCAAAATACAATTATCTGCCTCCAAGAACACTTTCTCTGGGAATTCCAAAAACAAATTATGTCAAATTTAATCCTATCTTTGGAAAATTTTACTAGATGCCATGATGTTAATGAACCTATCTCAAATGTTAAAGCACCAAGAGGACAAGCTGGTGTCTCAATCTTGTGGCTCAGACAATGGTCTAGCAAAATTAAGAAACTGGAGGTAGGAAATGAACGAATCATTGCTATAACTATAGCAACCGATCCTATGCTTTGTATCATCAACGCATATATGCCTACAATAAATACTAACTCTGAAACACAATACTCTGAATGCTTGGATATAATCTTCGACATCATTGAAAAATATCAATCCAAATATGTTATAATTCTGGCTGGCGATCTTAATGGGACCCTTCTTCAGACTAGAACAAACAAACACGATAGATTGTTGAGGGACTTTGTCCAGGAAGTTTCTCTTTTTCGACCCTATATAGGCAATCAACCTACCTTCTTCCATCATGCTCACCATGGATCCTCACAGATTGATTATATTCTTTCCAACAGGAATAATTTATCTAAAAAGTACTGTTTTCTAGATAAATCCTATGCCAACACTTCAGCACATTGTGCAGTTATTCTACAAACAAATATCAGCATTCCTCTTCTTGTCCACAATATAAGTCAAAAGAAAATCACAAAAATGAAAGTCTTGTGGGAAAATAGGGACGAAGAGAAATATAGGGAAACAATCCTAAATGAGTTGCTTCATAAGGATATTCCAACACTGGAAATTGATCAGCAAATAGATATTATTTCAAATTCACTTTTAAACGCTCAAAAACAGTTTATTCCGTCCAAAATAACACAGTTGAAAGGCCCAAAATGGAAGGCTTCCCCTGAAGTTACAGGTTTGCTTAAGATGTGTAAAGTTCTCTACAACAAATGGGCAGAGTTGGGCAAACCAACTGGACATCCGTTATCTCTTGAATTAAGGACCCAAAAAAAAAAAGCTTCGGCAACGCCAACGAATGGAACAAGCTATCGACAGAAATACCATTCATAGCCAAATTATGAACACCTCTAGCTCACAAATGTTCCATAGAATCATCAGAAGAAATATGGGTGACAACTCTCAATCAGCAATAAATTGTATAAAAACTGATGGGAATGAATATCTGTTTCTGGCTAAAGACCAAAGGAAAGCTTTTGCAAGCTATTACGAAGACTTAAGTGCTCCAAAACCTGAACAATACGATGATCTATATGTAAATTTATGCAAAATCCGTCAAAAAGAAATGATGAAAACTATACAAGACCAGGAAATACCTTCCAATTATTTTACAGCTGTTGATATAATTAAAGCTATTGAAGAATTAAATATGAATAAAAGTAGTGACGAATTTGGACTTTGTGCTGAACATCTCAAATTTTGCAAAAACGAAATAGCACCTTATCTTACTAAACTTTTCAACAATATAATAGTAACTCTAAGGACTCCAGGTACCTTTAAAACTGGCATTCTCTTCCCCGTCTTAAAAAAGGATAAGGATCCCTCTGATGTAAACAGCTACCGGGGTATCACAGTAACCCCAGTTCTAGGAAAAGTCTTCGAATACTGCATTTTACCAAAACTCAATCTTCAAAATATTACGGATTTACAGTTTGGCTTCACTAAAGGCCTAAATCCTCTTATCTCTAGCTTCATTATATCTGAATCAAAATATGATCAAACAAGGATAAACAGTGAATTCTATATGGGTTTCTTGGATGTCAAATCAGCCTTTGACGTGGTACAGCATGACATTATTCTAGATAAATTATAAGACTCAAATATTCCCTCCTTTCTATGGTTGGTGATTAAAGATTTATATTCTAATTTGACAACAAAAGTACAATGGCAAGGCGAACTTAGCGAAACATTTTCTGTCCACCAAGGCGTACGACAAGGTGGAATTTTATCAACTCATCTCTACAAAATCTTCGTACAAGATCTACTCCTAGAACTAGAAAGAAACTCTTTAGGCTTAAACACTGGAAATATTTTTGTCGGTACTCCTACCTGCGCTGATGACATGGCTTTTATTGAAACAAATAGAGACAATCTTCAAATTATGCTCAATGTTTCAGAAAGATATTCTAACCAACACCACTACAAAATTTATCCTACAAAAACAAAAATTGTCACATGTGGAAAGGTCACAAACCCTGATTGGACTCTATATGATACTCCGGTTACAGTATCAAAAGAAGCAACTCATTTAGGTATAACTAGAAGCTGGAAAAAGGAAGGAGAAATAAGTGTGGCAAATAGAATTAAGCTTGCAAGACGAACTTTGTATGCACTAATGGGCTCTGGGGTGCATGGGACAAATGGTTTGGATTCAGTAACGTCTTATAAAATCTACAACACATATGTTCTGCCAAGACTATCTTATGGTTTGGAAGCGATTCCTTTAAATATGACCAATATAACACAGCTGGAATCTTTTCATAGAAAGAATTTAAGACATTTCCAATCTCTTCCTCAACGTACGGCAATAGCTGCAATATACCTCCTGATTGGCGGACTCCCAATCGAAGCGGAACTTCACAAAAAGCAATTGTCTTTTCTTCACAATTTACTTTCTTTGAACGTTCAAAGAGTTAAAGATATCATCATTAGACAAATGTCGGTTAACTATGATAACCCGAACAGCTTTTTCTCTACAATTCGAGAAATCTTACTGAAGTATGGACTGCCTCCGATTCACCTTCTTCAGGAATCTTTCCCTTCAAAAATGAAATTGGTAACAAAGCAATTGACCACCTACTGGCTAAATACTTTAAAAGACGATGCTGAATCAAATCAAACCTAAGATATATGGAAACTAAACATCTACTTATTGGCAAAAATCATCTAGTTTGGAATATCTTTGACAAAACAAAAGCTGAAGTTCGAAAAGCTATTATTAAAACTAGAATAGTTTCAGGAACATTTATACTAAATTCAGATAGAGAAAAATTTAATCAATCACCTTCTCCAATTTGTCAATTATGTAACTTTTTTGAGGAAAACATCTCTCATTTTCTACTGGATTGTCCTCTGTTATCCAAAACATGTTACTCAACATACAACAGAAGAAGTCTAGCACAGTGTTTTTCAATACAAACCAAACATTATCAGGCTAATTATAGACTGCAGTCATTTCTCACAAATACTAACAAATAAAAATATAATGAACAAGATAGAAGCCAAAACTAGGGAGATGTGCTACAGACTATATATAAAACGCTTAAAGTTGCTTGAGGCAATGGATGGTTGACGGTCTGAAATAAACAGTTTTTTAGTCCGTATAATTTGTGTTTTATTATTCATAAATGACAGCTGGATTTTATGTGTAAATAGAAGAGTTTTACTGTGTATATTATCCTTGGACATTGACTTTTAAAGTATATACATTATATTTTACCGTGTAAATACTACTTTTACTTGGATTTTATCCTTGGTGTTCCTTATAAAGGAAGCTAATACAGAGAGAAGAGGAAGAAGAAGGTGGGGTTCGTGTTGCTCAGTCTTTAGTTTTCTATGGTGTGTTTTTGTGTAATTGTCTATTGGTCTTTTTCTTTTTAGCCACGACTAAGTCAGTTTATTCTCGACTTATGAGTTTGAATGTCCCTCTGGTATCTTTCGCCCCTCTTTTATAACAAAACAATTTACAAAAAACAAATATGACAGACATGAACCAACGAAAACCACTAAACTACAGGCTCCTGACTTGTCTAAGATAGCGCAAAAATGAGAAACACGTTTTAAAGGGGCATTAGCTACGATGTAGAAAAAAATTTAAAACACTTTTTGTTTCAAGTATTAAAAAAAGCGGAATTTTGAAATAATATTTCGTCATAAGCAGTCAGTTTAGTACAAATTCGTCATAAAAAAACCTCAAAAACATTGCGGACGTATTATTGACTTAAAAGTGAACAATTTATTCACATTGAATCCGTATTTGTATGATCTTCAATTTAACCCCTTAGCTGGAGATGGGTACGCATGTACGTTTGCTGTGTTAGAGCTTTTGATTTTGTCATTTGATAAAGGACTCTCCGTTTTGAATTTTCCTTGGAGTTCGATATTTTTGTTATTTTACTTTGTACTAGGCGTGTTTAGCTATAAAAAAGAAAAAGAATGTCAACATTGAAGCGAAACAAGGGCGAACCATTTGGTTGATTGACACGATTCACAAAAAAACACTCTTATACAGGTAAAAATGATGATTTACATATTTTATTAACGTATAACATGATACCTAACAGACTTACTAAAATCCAATTGCACCTGCTCGTCACCAGTGTCTAAACACAAAGTTGATGAACCAGGGGTATGTCAAAGAACGTCTCGTCCTTTTTCTAAAACAGTTCATCGGAAGATACCAAAACCTTGTTGATAAATATTCCGTATCAACCTCACAAATATTACGCGATGGTCTTGAAGTATAGATTCTAGGTACTGACGTTGTTTATCATCTTAATAACATGTTGTAGTATTCTTTTATTTGTCTTTGTAAATTATTACTTTAACTGTTAAGTCTATTTTTAGTAATATCCATTTGACGTGGCTCGGTACTTATACATCCCGTCATTGTGTTATTGTGCTATGGTAAATTTTTGTATTCTTGTCTTTCGTTTTTGCTAATGTGCTTTGTCTATATGCCTTTTTGTTTTTCTTTGTTGACATATTTGTTTGTTTTTATAGTATTAAGATTATAATACAATTCTTACTGCTGTACCCCTATTTTTGACATTTTAACCTATTATGTCTGTGTGTTTTGTTCACACAATGTATCAATATAATGGAATTTTATGCGACTGTCATACAAGTGGGAGGTTATGCTATCTTTAAAACAAAGTTTAATTCACCATTTTTTACATAGGAAAATGCCTGTACCAAGTCAGGAATATGACAGTTGTTATCAATTCGTTTGATGTGTTCGAGCTTTTGATTTTGCCAATTGCTTAGGGACTTTTCATTTAGAATTTTCCCCGGAGTTAGGTATTTTTGAATTTTTACTTTTTCCCTATTTATATAATTTATATTTCAGTTTTATATCGGGTTATATGAACGTCGGAAGTCCTCGGAGGCCATCTCGATGGTTAATTAGTTGCGTCTAAAATAAAATTCACACGACAAGCTGATACACATACGAGTCCATGCATTGTTAATTGTTAATTTTAGACTTTTTGTAATTTAGATGTACGTGTTTGTACGCATGTTGTACAAATGTTCAGATTTCAGTTTGGTCTAACTATCAATCGTCTGAATCATGCTGCATTTAATCAGCACTTTTTGCGATCTTATTCAAAAACTTTAGTCTTGATGATGCACATAAAGCAAGGTATGTTATTCGGCTTTCTCTACAATATGACTGAAAACAATGAATGTTTAGTCTAAGACCAGTCAAATGTTATTTGTATTATTTTAAGTCTTGATATGCACATGCAAAGTAGGCATTCAAACTCTGTGTGATTAATCTGAATTTGTCATCTACTGAACTGTGTCAATAACAAGCACCATATCTTTAGTTGATCTTCTGATCTATACATTAGCTCTGTAACATTTGAAAAGCTACTTAAACAAGTCTTTTACATTCAGTTATTGTGTCATTTTCGGTTATTTTTACATTAATGGAAGTTATGATACAAATGTTGTTGGTTATAGTAACGTAGTTGGATCATTCCAAAAGCTCAATGGCATGAAAGAAACATTAATATTTTTGATACATATCTAATATTAAAAAATAAACACTTTTAATTCTATATATCATTTGTGCTTTTTGTTTGAAATGAAGAAATACAAACATAGAATATTGATTGAAATGTTTAGGCTATGGCATTAATAATCTGAATTTCCAGATTTTTATTGATATGCAATTGAGGCGTGAGTTCGGTTGTACTTAAAATTTCTTATGTGTTAACCGCTGGCCAATAGTATAAAGCAGCCCATTATAAGGTTCTTATGAAACAATATTTAGTATGATTTTTAAATGATAAGGTTTCAATTTGCATTTAAGGCATTTTTATTTCTTATTTCTTTCAAAGTTTAAGGCAGGGAGTTCCCCAACATGTACCGATAATACATTAAGTTTTTTCGCCTTAATTGTTTCAACTTCGTCAATTAAAACTATGTTCGAGTAAGATTAATTTATCTAAATCAATGTTCATTCACTACAGCTATACGTCAACACGTAGCTGTTTGTTCAGATCTGAAGACGTCCAATACGTACGATTGGTCATGTTTTCATAGTTTTTGACTGTGCTCTAGAAAACTCTGAAACAGTCAACTCCACACCTTTTATGTTAGCAAACATTGTGAATTGAATACAAAGAATCAGGTCTTATGACATGCAAAACAACTTGAAAACCAAAGTTAACATTACTTACAACATATCTACCAGCTCAACTAGGTAATCGAATCGAACGTTGGATTGTTTCTTAGTCAGTCAATATAATATTAAAAATAAAAGATGTGATATGATTGAAAATGCGACACTATCTATCAGAGATTAAAGGACCTGGACGTAAACAAATACATGGCACCTGAATCGTCTTTAACACTGAACAAAAACTATATCGTTAGTTGAAAGTGCCCATGACAATGAAAAAAACAAAAGTCTGATTGATGGTAAAGACAATAATCCAAAAAACAAATATAGCAGACAGCCTTAGATCTAAAAATAAGCATTTAATGCAGTTATATCAAGATCATAATAAACCTTATACAACGATAATTTATATGCATCAATTTACAGCTTCATCATCTCACAGACAAAATGTCCTATATATACAAGATATTAAGATAAGACTATGTGGTATAGTTGACAACTCTACACCAGAGAACAAATTAAGTAGCGGTGAACAACAATAGGTCACCGTACGGCCTTCAACAATGAGCAAAACCCATACCAAAGAGTAAGCAATACACAGCAAAAAATGCAACGCAGGTTTACCAGGTATTTTTGAAAACGTATGGTAAACATGCGTTTCACCATATGTTTACCATGTGTTTTGAGTAACAGTTGGTAACCATGTGTTTGAAACCATGCGTTTCCCATATGTTTGAAAAACACGTGGTAAACATGCGTTGATGAACGCATGTGAAACACATGTTAACAAAACGCATGAGAAACATACGTTTGACCACATGTTTACCATATGTTTTAAGAAACACCTGGTAAACAAGTGTTTGAAAACATGTGGTAAACATATGTTTTGAAAAACACCTGGCAAACGCATGTTTTGAGTAACACCTGTTTAACATATGTTTGAAAACAGACTGTTAACGTATGTTTTGAGTAATACCCGATAATCATATTTATGTTCAAAACATATGTTTTCATATTTTATATCACTTTTTATTACTAATATTAAGGGGTAACGATTTATAATCCATTCATATTACCATCATAATATGCATTTCTTCTTTTATAGTGTGATTTTAAAGCAAAGGATATAGACTGTTTCTATTTTACTTGTGTTTTTATTCAAAAGTTTATGGGTTAAGATGGGTTTACCGTTATACCTGCCAATCTAATGTCCCTCCAATCCGCCAAATCATGCTACTAGAACAATTGTATTTCTTGGGAGTTTGACAGTCTGGCAATAGCAACCAAGTACCGTTATATGCATGTGATGTCATAATTTAGACACCTCTTAATTACTTCTTTCAAATTTCGTATGTGGAATAAATGTCCTTCTCAATTTCTCTTTACAACTTGCATCACTTTATCCAAATACCACCAATAAAAATAAAGAAATATAACAAACTCGAAAATATGTGTTTACTCATTAAATTATTTTCTTCTTCTCTTAGTAAATTCCTCCTTTCTCACAGCACCCGTGTCACACAGAGACAGAACACGCACCACTGAAGAAATGTTTTAAATCATCAGAGAGTTTTATGGAAGAACAACTTACAAACTAATCAAAACTATCAACATAATGCATCAGTGCATAAAACCAGTTTGGGAAACACGAACCCAAGCTGTGTTATCACCATACACATTTCAAGTAGTCTTCAACCTGCACTCAAGCGGTTTTTTCCCCCTAGTATATATGAAACTTTGGACAGATTTCTCTAGTCTATGTGTGAAAAAAAAAATATTTTGGGAAAGATACAGGTACAGGGCTTTTGTTAACTGTTAATTCGAAAGAGAATACCAATTAAAGTGGTAATTTATAACCATTAGTCCAATAAAACGAGAAGAGCCAAAAGATAAAGATGAAAGACAACAATAACTACAGAAAATTGAAGATTGTGCAAAACGAACCACCAAAATAGATGGGTGAACACATGTACTCTGGAAAGGTAAACAGTTCCTGCTCAACATGTGGCAAATTAGGTTTTAGTATGATTGCAAAGTATTAAAATAAATAAAACTTTGATTTGATTTGATTCGCCATATATATTGACAAACATGTGAACACATAAGTTCTGCATGGTGGGTTTTCCACCGAATATAGAAAATAGTGTTGCAAGTATTTTCATAGTTCATGAGTTGAATATCTTGTTTAACCTTGGACTTCTAGATAAAATCCAAGATTTAGCCATTTCAAGGATCGATCATGCTGATAATGTAGCAGTGGCTATTATTTGTACAGAACCTTGAAGAGTATGGAATTTAAAAACACGGCAGTAGGATAATTTAGGATATTTCCAAACATATAACTACGGAAGGACTTGTGATTCTTAACTAATCATATGTCATATTAGTAAAATTGGCTTAAATGATTGATTGATTAACGCCACTTTCAACAATATTGGTTATTTCGTAGTTGTAAGTTTTTTTAATGACAGAGGAATATGGAGAGAACCATAGACCTTCCGGGCGGTAAAACTTACAGTACTTTCGACAACTATGTATCCAAAAGTATTCCTATGTTTTTATTACACTCTATTGCATTTTATTTCTTCTCTGATAAGAGTAGTCCTCAGTCTAAGGTCTCTTTTTATGGTAAAAGTGTGTTTGAAACTTCTTCACTGATAGCAATGATTTAATTGAACACCACATTCTCTATTTCACGGATGCATAGGTACTACAGATCGCGGTTCACCGGAAGCCCAACTCTTCCTCAGGCTTTCAAATCTCGGTGAAATTACACAATTTTTAGATGGCAACCTGACCTTTTTGACTTTATACGTACATGTATCAAGAACCCAGAGGATATATCATGAAACTCTAGGCACAAAAATTAGTGTACAATTGAATATAAATTTGCCTTATAAGGCAATCATCATTCTATTTTCCCCTTTTTTTGTGGGGAATTGGTCACAGCATTAATGTTATTTCTTTTACAATGTTTGTTGCCTTTAAAAATTGGTTGGGTGTGTGAAATGCAATATGCCGTTTAATAAAAATGTCATGTAACTATATGTTATATAATAGAACAGTTTTTTTCGTGTTAATAATGTCAGTGTCTGAACATCGTAGCAAATGCGGCGTCATGCATTTCAGTAACAGACTCATGGCATGCGACAGCAGAGGAGGGGGTTGCAAACGGAGGGGATCATATCTCAAATCCCACGACTTGTTTTTCCATATCCCCCCAAGTTAATCCCACATAAGAAATGTCATATCACAGTCCTCAGCAGGGGTATTTACTTATTACTGACAGCCGATGAAAACTAAAATGTAAAATAAATGAATTTATAGTTCAACTCTATGTTTTCAGTGCAACTAATTGAATAAAAATGAATATTTTCTCTATAAATATGAGGTTCTGGGTGGGGGTCCTTTATTCCTTAATTTTCAGACCATTAACATTTTTTTTCAATTCTTCATTTATAGTCTGTCCTTTACTTTCAATAATTCTTTAATATTCAGTCTTTATAATTTAGAACCCCATGCATGATTCTCAATTGTTATTTTTTTCAAATTTTTGACTTTTTTAATCTCCTCTCTCCTTTCTTTATTTTTTTTCTCTTTATTCTGGAATTTTCGTCCATCATTCTCTGTTCTGTCATCCCAAAACTGCTTCCAGACCCTCACTATACGTAAATGTACGCGAATACGAAAACCCGGAAATCATCTCACCGTTACCGTTTTGTATACCATGACGCAAATCTATGGATGCTAACGAGCTGATGATGGAGGTTCCTTCAATTTTTACTGCAAGATAAAGAATGGACAGAGTCAGAGATATATGATATAAAGAACTCTGGTTGTTCAAACTGATGATCAAACCGATATATAAATAAATTGAAATAGATGACTTGTCGATTAACGGGGAGAAACCGAGGCGAGGAACGATACAAATGAAAGTCAACGCAACGAAAGTGTTTTTGTTTCGATGGTTGACTTGGAAAGCACAAAGAAAGGTAAAAATAATTTGTAAATGGATAAAAGCAGGAAGATGTTAGTCTTAAATTGTCTTCACGAATGCTTTCGAGACGCGCCGGCCATATTTCCATGACGTCCATAGGATATGTCGGCCATACCGCCACATCGTCCATGGGACGTAAAGACTTAAGTCCATACCCTATAAAGATCGTATTGTCCATACTTAGTTTTAATTCCATTGAGCATGTTGAGGTTATAGCATAAAATATAATAATACAACAGGTCAGGAATAACCATCAATTGGTGGATTATACCTCAATTGACGTATAATCCACCAATTGACATATTTTGGTATAGACCAATTGATGTATAATGCAAGTTTTTTTGTTATAAAATGCTAGCGTGAGAAAGGAGCATCATTTTGCAACTTACAACCTATTTTATGACCATTATTGAGTCCTCCAAATGTTTCAATTTTGTCAAAGCCTGCTGCATCTCTTGAGAATGCATGTGTACAACAATTCTTTTGTTGAAACATCTGTACTATTGACCATGATTGACTTTTAATAATGAAAGTCAAGTATTAACAAAGAGCTCCATTCACCTGTGGAGTTGTACTCATAGTTACATGACTGCAGACAGTATTGATGTCCATTGATAGGTGATTAGTGGTAAATTTGCCAATCAAGAATTGACAAGATAACAATAGAAGAAACTTCAAATACAATTATTGATTAAATGCAATATGTTATGTCACTATACTAAACTAGGAATGTTTGACATGTTTTCATACAATAATATGGTTTTAAGAAAACAATGCTCCATTTTGGTTGAATAATTTGCTTTGAAAAACAAAAAATTATACGTCAATTGGTCTATAGATATAGGAAGATGTGGTATGAGTGCCAATGAGACAACTCTCCATCCAAGTTACAATTTTTAAAGTAAACCATTATAGGTCAAGGTACGGCCTTCAACACGGAGCATTGGCTCACACCGAACAGCAAGCTATAAAGGGCCCCATAAAATTACTAGTGTAAAACCATTCAAACGGAAAATCCAACGGTCTAATCTATATAAAAACGAGAAACGAGAAACACGTATGAACTACATAAACAGACGACAACTACTGTAATCAGATTCCTAAATTAGGACAGGTGCAAACATTTGCAGCGGGATTAAACGTTTTAATGGTACCAAACCTTCTCCCTTTTCTGAAACAATAGTATAACATCACAACATAGAAAAACACACTAAAAAATATCAATTGGAAGGCTTAACTCAATCAAAAAACGTAAATTACCACACAATGAACGAATAAATTTGACCTGTGACACCTGAATGCAAATACACAGTTTAAAAAAAATTACAAGGGATAAATAATTAAGGTCAAAAGTAAATAAACAAGTTTTAACAAAGTTAAAGTATGATACCATTATATGTAAATTGGTGGATTATATGTCAATTGAGGTATAATCCACCAATTGGTGGTTATTCCTGACCTGTACAACACTACCCAATGTATGTTTGTATCTGCTTGAAGTTGAATTCAGCTTGGGTGCTATGTTTATACTATAGTCATGATAGTGATCTAGATTTGTATTTCCTTTAGGCTTTACAATTTCTTGACAAAAGCATAATTAATACTTATGTTCACCAGAAAAATAATAATGAGCAATTAACAATCTTCTTAAAATTTCTTTAAAATTAATCATTATCAGATTACTTTGTTTTATATTTCAAACTTAACTTATTGTTTTAACCATGACAAATTAATCTCCCATTTTGGATATTCATTCTTATTTGTTTTATTTCTTTTCAGTTTGTTTTACCCAAGATATTAAACATTTAGAAAATATTATAATTTTTTAATTAGATAAAACACATTTATAATGCGTATTTCAAGTGTATAACAAATAAAAAACATGACAAATAATGTAAAAACAGCACAATACATTTTACAAGTTATAATAACCATCTACATGTATATATATTTAAATACTTTAATTTATAAATAAGAATTTCTGAAGAAAAAAAACCCATGGATGAAGTGTCTTAATAAAGTATGGACGATGTAGTTCTATGGCCGTTACATCTTTTAAATGTACAGCCCATACATCCTATGGACGTCATGGCACTGTGGGTGTCGTGTCTTGCATCGTCACGAATTACTATTTGACTTCAGACTTGTAAACAATTTGAAAATCAGTCCTAAGAACGAGTTTGGATACTTTTTAGTATTTTATCTATTTATCATGTTTATCATTAAAAATTTATGTGTCATAATGACGATGTAACAAGAGCAAGATACAAATATATTATAAATTACTATCAGAGACCACTGTTTTGGTCTTGCCTTGACGTAGTCAAAAAGCAAGACATAGGTATGCTGTTTCCAGCGTCGGCATCAACAATGTATTAGTTTTTTATTAGGACTATATATAAAAGAAGATGTGGTTTGATTGCCAATTCGATGAGACATCTCTCCACTAGAGACCAAATGAAATGACACAGAAATTAACAACTATAGGTCACCGTACGGCCTTCAACAATGAGCACAGCCCATACCGCATAGTCAGGTATAAAAGGCCCAAAAATGACAATTGTAAAACAATTCAAACTAAAAAACTAACGGCCTAATTTATGTACAAAAAAAGAACGAAAAACAAATATGTAACACATCAACAAACGACAACCACTAAATTACAGGCTTCTGACTTGGGACAGACACATACATACAGAATGTGGCGGGGTTAAACATGTTAGCGGGTTCCCAACCCTCTCCCTAACCTGGGACAGTGGTGTAACAGTACAACATAAGAACAAACTATAAAAATCAGTTGAAAAAGGCTTTACTCATCAGATGGATACAAATAGAAATACATCTAACAAAACACAGAGTTGACGTGGCCGGGTACTTGTATATATATCCAAACAACAAAAAGACACTAAGTACTGATCTGAGAGTACTCACAGTTACTGACAGCTAGTTCAAAGCCACTAACAATAGTTTATTGTGAACCACAAGTGGTAAGTCAATGATATTTGGTATGCAGTTGTATAAACATTGGCACATCTCATTTCCATGGAGATTATTTGGCCCTGTCCCCTCAGTCATGGTCTATTGACTTTGAAAATTTTGCTTAGTTTACATGTATTAGTTTATGATTAGGTCAGTTCAAGGGGAACAATTAGTGGTAGGCCAATATATAAATAACACATAGCTGAGAGGGTGATAGAGCAGATTGTTACCCCGAGAAAACATTGTCAACTGAGGCGAAGCCAAGGTTGACAATGTCTTTTCAAGGGGTAACAATCTGCTCTATCACCCTCTCAGATATGTGTTATTTAATTTATTATACTGAATGTTCAGTTATTACTGTCGATTAAATTTCAAATTCAAAGTAATAAACTATAATGTCTTGTACATAACAACCATCCATATTTAATAAAGCGCACACTTGATCAAGCGTCTCTGTGAAGGGTAATAGAGTATTTGCCATAGGATAGAGTCGTATTTAATAAAGCGCACATTTGATCAAGCGTCTCCATGAAGGGTAATAGAGTAAATTAACACCCTCGTATTAGCCAATCATAATATGGCATTTTAACGTGAAGTATAATAATGTTAATTGGTATTCACTTGTATAAGCATTAGTGCATCTCATTTCAATGGAGAATATTTGGCCCCGCCCCCTCAGTCATGGTCTGTTGACTTGAAACTTTTGTTTAGTTTATGTTTTAGTTTGTAATTAGATCAGTTTAAGATGAACTGCTTATGTTAAGTAAATGACATTTGGTATGCAAATTTATTGGCATTTGCAAGTATCGTTTCCATGGAGATTATATAGCCCCAACCCCTTCATCATGCTTCATTGACTTTGAAACTTTTACATAGTTTACAAGTTAATGTTTGTGTAATAAGGTTTGTTTAAAGGGAACGACTTATGATAAGTCAATGGTATTTGGATTGCAGTTGTATTAGCATTGGCACATCTCATTTCCATGGAAATTGTTTAGCCATATACCTCGAGTAATTACCAGGTTCATCGACTTTGAATATTTGCATAACTTGCATGTTATTATTAAAAGTATTGCTATTTTAATTTCAGCATTTGCATTATCAAAATTACAAAAAGACCAGACATATCTCTGTGATAACAGTTTATTATGTAATGTAAAAAGTCCAGAACATTTGATTAGTCTGTGCCAAACTGTTTTAGGGTTTGTCAGCTTTGCATAGATCTAGTCCAAATGATGTCTTGAAAGGCTATTTTATTTTTTTGCAATAGTGAAGCGTCAAAGCAAAAAAAAATAAAATAGCCTTTCAAGACGTCACAATTATTTGGAATAGGGTTTGTCTGTCCGAAAAAGAAATTTGACATTTTTCAACTATATTTTCCACTAAAAATATCTGAAAGTTTCTGGCTGACATTTTGTCATACACAGTTTAGGATACACAGTCACTGTTTGATTGTATATGAATTTAGTTTATGTAAAAATAAAAGTCAAAAATAGATCATTCCAAGTAAATAAGCAATAAGTCAACTGTTTTGGGTGTAGTGAATGACCGGTTTCACCTGACCTTGATCTCATTTTCACAGCTGATTGAATTGGTCAACAGTGGCAGATCCAGAATTTTTAATAAAAATGGGAAGGGGGAAGGGGGGGGGGATTACACTGACTGTAAAACTGGGGCCTACTCCAGTCATGCCTCAATAATTCCTTTAATAATCAACCAAATTTTCCCCACAAAAGAGGTCCTTCCCCTTCTCCCCCTCAATTAACCTCTGATCAATAGCTTAGTAAGTTTACCTGGTAAGCAAGTTTCTGTTAGACTTGTAAATGTATGTACCCTAAAAAAAAATTATTTTCTGCTAAGATTTTCAATATTTCCATCCTATTTTACGCACCACATTAAAGTGGGATATTCTTTTCTGAAATGCCTTCTGGTTTTAATACACCCTAACTGCTAGTTTGAAACGTGAAATAAAACGTTTATATGGCAGCTGGTACATCTGACCTTGACCGCATTTTCATTGAATCATTGCATTGGTCAGTGTTAAGTTTTCCTGGTTTAGACTAGTCAATTTCTTAGATACTGTTAAATAGGTCAACTTTTGGTGTATGAAATTATAAGGCATGCATGTCTGTCTAGCAGGGTTCATTTTACCTTGATCACATTTACACTGACCACATTTAACGTCTTTGTATAACTTCGGACGCATGAAACTATAAAACGTGTTGTTTTCAATTTTTTCAAATTTCAAATTCCTTTATTGCCCAAAGATTGGCATTGTAAACCATGCAATATCACCACTTTCATTCACAAAACTGTTATATTGATTTGATATGATGTATAGGAACATTTAAATAATTAAATGCTTTTTGTATAGTCATATTTGACAGTTGTTATAACTACCTTTTATGCAATTTAACATTTTTCTTTTAGCATTTTTAATGAAAGAACATGTACTTAGAGAAGTAGGAGAAAATAATCAACAGAACAGAAGTCATTAGAGGTAATGCTTTCTAGATTATATATAGACTAGTAGTGGATTTGAAAATTGCTGTATTGATTCATGTGCAAATAAGGAGAAGCAGCCAACGAAACATTGTGTGATGAAAGGTACATGTAATAAAAGTTATGCCTTTGTTTAAATAATTTGTTGTTTTCAGATTTACAAGTAAATTTTGAGGTCATAGAGGTGAAAGTTTTCATTCTTAGGTTAGTTTGAAAATTAGCCATGTTAGCAGTGACAAACTATTCATTTTAATTGGTCAATTTTATATAAAATTGCACTGGAAGCTCTCTTAACACTACATTGCTTGTTCTTTTTAGCTCAACTGGCCAAAAGGGCCAAATGAGCTTTTTTCATTACTTGGTGTCCGTTGTCCGTTGTCCTGTGTTATTTTCTACAAAAATCTTCTCCTCTGAAACTACTACAATGTAACCAAATTCAACCAAACTTGGTCACAATCATCATTAGGGTATCTACATATAGTTTAAAAATTTGTCTGATGACCCCACCTGCCAACCAAGATGGCTGACATGTCTAAAAATAGAACATAAGTGTGAAATGCAAGATTTGTCTATTATTTTGAAAACCGTTATAATAAAGAAAATCTGATAGAGGCAGAACTGTCAAACAACTCCTAATAGGATTTGTCATAATAAAATGTAGATTGAGAGAAACTTTAAATTGAAAAAAATTGAAAAATTATCACCAAGACAAGTTTTAAGAATAATAAACTTGAGAATGGAAATGGGGAATGTGTCAAAGAGACAACAACCCAACCAAACGACAGAAAACAGCCGAAGTCCACCAATGAGTCTTCAACATAGAGAGACAATCCTGTACCCAAAGGCTTGCTTCAACTTGCCCCCAAACAAAATGTGTACTAAGTCTGACAGGAAAATTGACTTCCCGCTAAACTCCAAAACATATAAATGAACTTTAATTAAAAAAACATACAAGACTTATTACAGAGGCTCTTGATTTTGGACAGGCGCAAAAATCTAGCAGTGTAAGTATGTTTTGCTAAATCTCAACCCTCCCCTATACAATACCTTCAGCCAATGTAGAATAAACAAACACACAGTAAAACTCTGTTAATAAGAGGTCTAAGTCCGATGTCAGGATAAGTACATTTATACCAAAAAGAAACTAAGTAAAATGACAATAAAACATAAATTACTAGCAGTTACTGACATGCCAGCTCCAGACCTCGATTAAACTGATTAAAGATTATGTGTTCATCATATGAAAATCAAGCATAAGTCTAACATTGAGGAAAATTTTACCAATTTTTCACGTTTTTGCCTCATCTTAAAAATTGTAATCATGGTAATGAAAACTTAGTACAGAAAAAAATTTGATCAGCATGACAAGATCTCCAATTTAAAGACAACATGGGGGAAATCATCCAACAACTCCAAGAGAATTATTGCCCTTTAATGCATTTTGTTTTTAGTCCCCTACTCACGAAGTCGAAAGGGACTTTAGGTTTGCACTAGTCCGTCTGTCTGTCTGTCCATCTGTCTGTCCGTCTGTCAGTCCGGCAAATCAGTTTTCCACACTTTTTTTCTTCATGCTTGAATATATTGATTTGATATTTGGTATATTGTTTTATCAATACAAGCTACAGATTATGTTGGAATTTTGTTTCGGTCTGATAATTTTGTGTAGAGTTATGGTCCTTGGACTTGGAAAATTCACTCAAATATTCAGTTTTCGGCACTTTTTTCGTCATTCTTGAGGACATTGATTAAATAATTGGTACATTGTTTTATCATGACAAGTTACAGATCAAATTTGAATTTTGTTCCGGTCTGATGATTTTGTGCAGAGTTATGGTCCTTGGACTTATAAAATTCACTCAAATAATCAGTTTTCCGCACTTTTTTTCATCATGCTTGAAGATATTGATTTGATAATTGGTATATAGTTTTATCATGACAAGTTACAGACCAAGTTTGAATTTTGTTTCGGTTTGATGATTTTTTGCAGAGTTATGGTCCTTGGACTTAGAAAATTCACTTAAATTATCAGTTTTCCGCACTTTTTTTCGTCATGCTTGAAGATATTGACTTGATATTTGTTATATAGTTTACACCATGACAAGTTATAGATCAAGTTAGCATTTTGTTCCAGTACAATTAATTTTTAACTGGTAGGGGACTATGTATTGCCATGCAATGCTCTCAGAATGCTTGTTCCATATATTTTTTTTTTAATTTGCCTTATACTATAATAATTACAATGTATAATAGATAAATACTGGGTAGACACTGTAAATCACAAAATTATCAGCAATGCAAGATCAATTGAAGTCAAAATATGCTCTATAGCTTGTAGACTGTCGCTCTTTATATATATATATAGAAATGGTTGCCCTTAAATAAGGTTTTTTATACCATCTTTTGTGTTTTGAGCAAACATTTAATAAGTTAGAAAGAAATTAAACAGACTAAATGATCCACAAGATATAAAAAAAAAGATTTTTGTCATTCATTTCATTCTCGTCTGCAATGTGGGAGATTGTCCTTTGTTGAATATGCATTATAGACCTATGGCTAGGTTAGCGAAACAGGGTCTTTAGAGCCTCTGGTTTTTGTCTTGCCATAGCAAAGTCATGAAGGTGAGACGTAGGTATATTGTTCTTGACAGAGGCGAAGTCTTCAAGATTTGTTAAAATTCATGATTTGGTCAGTTTAAAAGGAACCAAGAAATAACTTATGATAAACTTGTCAATAATACATGTTATGTAGTTGAAGTAAGATATGCACTTCTCATTTCCATGGAGATTATATTGACCAAGAGAAGCATATCAACCTTGGCCTTGTCCACAGTCAATATGCTTCTCTTGATATAACCCTATATCGACCTTATACAAAGGCTATAATTTTATAATATATGTGTAGTTTTATAAGTTGACTATAAAATAATCACTTATAAAGACAGGTGATTTTTAACTAAACATAGGGACATAATATGGGTACATACGTGTATAATCCTTAAAATTAAAATCAGTGAATTGTAATAAAATCAATGTTTTAATTTCAGAGGTTATTTCTCCACAAAAACAAGCTAAATGTCAATGGGCCTGATAAAATTTTTTTCTTGGATATTTGGGAGAAGTGGAACATATTAGTGATACAGAAAAGGGGGAAATATTACAGTACATGGACACCATCATGAGCAAGAAAAGACAAGGTATTATGTTATAAAGTCTATATATATATATATATTAATGTTTAATTTGTGACCTCAACTAATCAAATTATATCACCAATTAATGAAGTAGGTGTTATATAGAATATACCTTGACCAAATCGACATGTAAACATGTAAAAAAAAACATTGAAAATATGATTTATGTAATCCATCGCACTTCAACATAACCACCATAGCAATTCGGCAAAGCTATCAATAAGAAAGTGTCACAATGCCATCATCGCATTTCAGCTTGATCAAAAATGCACTTAATCGTTAAACCTTTGCACATCAGCATGACATTCACGGTTCAGAGTCCTACAGGTTTGAATTTCTGTACTCTCAACAACAAAATATAAGAAAATTGAAAACATAAACAGTTATTTTATAATTTCTAGTCGATTATTAGGGAGTTTATATTAAATTAGACAAGACACATGAACATGTACCTATATGGTTTAAAAATGACATATATAGTATATCAAGCAATTAAAACTCGAAAGGTGACAGTTGAGGATATAAAAAGAAATGGTTTCCTTTATTAATGAGTCATTTGAGAAGGAAGAAGATACCTGTTTAAATATGTATTCTGATATAATGTGTTTTTAATGGTTTTTAATAGACATAGATGTTCATGTATCACTGTACGTAATATTAACCTTAACTTAATTATTTTGATTTTTTTTAAATAAAGATAAATTGATAGTTAGTTGCTGTGAAAATAAACTTTGCATCTTGCTTTATTTCAGACTCTGCCATGGCAATTTCAAGAAAAACGTGTATGCATAGAAATTGGTTTGAACTTAGGCTGACAGGATTGTTAAGGTGTTCTCAACTTAATAATATAATTTATAAGTGCTCTTCAAAAAATCGTAAAAAAATGAGGGTCAAAGTGCAAATTATATAGCTTTAGATTCTTTATTGATTGAAACATCTGCACTCAGATGAAATGCTCATATGGTGCAATAGAATTGATACCATGACAGTTTAATTTCAAACGCATAATTCACATAATGACTTATGTTTTGTTCATATATTGTACATGATATTTCTTAAACATATGGTAGACCGCCTCGGTTAGTCTGAGAGTGCTTGCCATGAGTGCAGGAGTTAATTATAGGTTCAAACAGGGACTGAGTCAATGCAAAGACTTTAAAACTGGTATAAGCTGCATCTCTGCTAGGCAAGCATCATTAAATAGTAAGAGCAAAGACTGAATCGACTGGTAGTCAGAATAATGTTTCCAGGTAGGATGACATGTCTTCCTGCAAACTGTTACTTTGTGAGTTAGCACTTTTAAAATCTGTCTCGGGGTGTCAGTCTAATACAAAGCTGGGTTAGTGCTCATTTCTCATTATCATGATCTCATAACCTGAATATGCATCTGACCTGCCACTGGAAGTAAAGCAACCATCATCCAAACATATGTTTACTATATGGTTTATGAACATGTGTTTACCATATGTTCTCAGACATATGGTTAACATGAACATGCGTTTACCATGTGTTTTCAAACGCATGATTCACATATAAACATGCGTTTACCATGTGTTTTCAAACTCATGTTTCACATAAACGCATGTAAACTATACGTTCCCCAAACATGCGTTAAACGTACGGTGCTCCAAACATGCGTTTCTGTCATGTTTAGAAACGTACGGTAAATTCCTGGTAAACATGTGTTTACATGCATTGCATTTTTTGCTGTGTAAAAGGCCACAAAATGACAAATATAAAAACACAAGAAACGAGAAATATAACGACCTGATTAAACAATAAACGTAAAAAAATATTTGATATTTTTTAGTTTGGTTTGGAAATGATGTGTATATGTGCTTACAAAATAACAAAATCCATAATACAAACAACATTAAACAAATAAATAATGACTGTCACAATCAAGATGAATGAATCGTCACCAAATTTACAACAAAAGTATACCTTCTAACAAGTTTTACACTTTGATGGAGGTAAATCAATAAAAGCACTTTGGACTCATGGGTTTTTATAATGTGTTGTTTTATTTTTTTATTTTAAATCTAATTCACAAATAACATGTAGCCTTTTCAAAACTCGTATTGAAAACCTTTGTGCACAGTGATTCCTGTTTCTTGTTTAAAAACATACATTAACATTTTAATAATAATTTATTGACACTGAATTTTGCTTTGGTATAAGTAATTGATCGTCAGAAATCTTTTTTTAGAAAACAACATCTGTTAAAATAGAAACAGATGTTAAAGGAAAGATTTTATTTTAATCAATCTTAAAAAACATTATTTCAATTACTTGATGCAGTTCGCTTTTAGATCGTCCCAGGCTTTCGAAGCTGCCTGTACCAAGTCAGGAATGTGACAGCTGTTTTCCATTCGTTCCGTTGATTGATACTGCCTCAAAGAGAGGCGACAGATACAAAAGGGACATTCAAACTTATAGATCGAAAATTAACTGACAACGCCATGGACAATCAAGACAAACAGACCAAAAAGTAAAATATTCTCTCCTAAATGATTATGATTTCTACTTGCAAAAAAAAGGCAAACAAATAAAAAAAGAATATTGAAAGGTATTTCGTATACTTGTGTAAAAAGTAAAGTAACAAAAATACCGAACTGCGAGGAAAATTCAAAACAGAAAGTCCCTAATCAAATGGCAAAATCAAAAGCAGCTTAAACACATCAAACGAATGGATAACAAATGTCATATTCCGGACTTGGCACAGGCATTTCCCTTTGTAGAAAATGGTGGATTAAACCTGGTTTTATAGCTAGCTAAACCTTTCACTTGTATGACAGTCAGATAAAAGTCCATTACATTGACAACAATGTGTGAACAAAACAAACAGACATAATAGGTAAAAATGTCAAAAATAGGGGTACAGCAGTCAACATTGTGTTATAATCTTAATCACTATAAAAACAAACAAATATCGAAACAAAGAAAAACAAAAAGGCATATAGACAAAGCACATAAGCAAAACCGAAAGACAAGAATTCAAAAATTTACCATAGAACAATAACACAATGACGGGATGTATAAGTACCGAGCCACGTTAAATGGATATTACTAAAAATAGTCTAAACAGTAATAATTTACAAAGACAAATAAAAGAACACTATAATACGTAATTAAGATGATAAACAACGTCAGTACCTAGAATCTATACTTCAAGACCATCGTGTATAATTTTTAAAGCTAATACGAAATATTTATCAACAAGGTCTTGGTATATGCCGATGAACGTTTTTTTTAGAAAAGGACGAGACTTTCTTTGACTTAACCCTGGTTCATCAACTTTTTGCTCAGACACTGGTTACGTTTTATAAAGTATGAGTAGAGCTGCAAGCTCTTGAATACCGAATGAGTTGGGAAATGTTTATCCCATATGCAGGTGAAGTTGGTATATTGCTACTAAGGTGGGGGAAATTGATAACTTCAAAATTAAATTCGTCTCGTTTTTCGTAAATTCTGGTACTGAGATGACCTAGGCCTTTTATGTCAAATTTGAGGTATAAGTCTAAAAATGAGGCAGAAGAAGCCAAAAGACCAAAGGACAAACAACTGTATACAAAGCACAACATTGAAAACTGACGACTGATTAACACGAAACCAATCAAATAAAGGCATCTGTAAAATAGATATTCCATAATGATCAAATAACTCGTCATAGCTTTCTTGTGAGTAGAAACCCTCTATCGAGGAAACCATGATAGTAAACGCAAGTCCTGGAATACCTTATCAACTGGAAAATATATACTCCAAATGAAGGAGCGGCTGGAATGTTGCCACATAGAAATGAAGAGTTATTAATTGTGGAGCTGAAATCATCTCTTTTGTCGTAAATATTTGTTCTCAACCGACCCTCATTGTAAATCTCTAGATGTAAGATATGAAGCAGACTTAACTGTTTGTTGTATCCTTTATCTCAAGTTCGAAGGGATAGATGCGTTCAACATAGTCATCAAACTTTGAGTTATTTATTGAGAGGACATCGACTATATGGCGAAAAGTGGAGTTAAAGGATAATGCTATCATTCTTCCTAAGAAGCTTCTGTATGAAGTCAGCCTCATATGAATAAAGGAACAATCGACAAGAAGAGAAGCACAGTTGGTTCCCAGGGGAATGCCGATTGTTTATTGAAAAACAAGCCCTTTAAACGTAGCAAATATTATCAATAAAAAAATCAACCATCTTGATAATGTCAGATTTAGAGAATTTTTGATTTGAATAAGAGTGATTTTTTTTACAAAGTACGATTTATCCCTCCCTTACACAAAATACTTGTAGTTACATTTGGCCATTTGTTTTCATGAAACAAAGCAGGACCTACTTTTTCAGTTTGTTTTTTAGTTTGGCATGAAGAAAAAAGTATAATTTCAAAATACTTTTGCAAGATCTTAGGTTGTATGTACTATAACAGATCATTGGAATTCTTTTAGTATCCACATATGATTTGCACTGCCTTTAGCCATAAATCGTGCTTCAACTGTAACAAATATGCTGTCAATCAAGAAACCAAGCATCTTTTAAAATATGGACAGTTTCAGAGGATTTTTTGTTTGAATCAGAGTGATTTTGTACAAGGTACAAATGTACGATTTATACCTCCCTAAGATATGATACTTGTATCTACCTTGGCCATCTTTTTTATGATACAAAACATTTTATTATTCACATCTAATTCACGCCACATCATGAATAGGTAGTTTCATATTAAATTCGAATCCCGGTTTTGACGCTTTAGGTATTCAATATAGTAAAGGCAGATCCAGTTATTCATCTTTGGCTGAAATTCCAAAGGAACATAGAACAGACGTATGCTTATCCAGGATTTCCTCCTTGGTAAGTGTCGTTGGGGTATATGTTGAGTTTCCGAGTTGTGAATTGTCTAGACCTCATTCATTTATCAAGCACTTTATGTAATATGATTTACACACGAAAACGAAGTTTTGTGGGGCTAAATGTATTGATGAATTAAGAAGACCGGTAAATTACTTTCGGCTCTTATCTGACTAATTGTCAAGATGTATTTTAACGGTATTGTGAATGTATTATAACACACGTACGGTGATTTAGTTTTACCAAATAAGATTAATTTGTTTACACTTTAAAATTAATTAAGAAAAACTAACAAATGAGATGAAAATGGAGTGAGGCATCTATTAACCTTTACAACATGAAAAAATAACCATACCGTCTCTTGTACCAACAACCGTTTGTTGAGATATACATTTCAAGTACTAGGTTATTTTCTTTAACTCCTGCATATGTAAGCATACGAGCGACAATACGTTTTACAAGCTTACTTGAAATGACACTGGAACCAAGTATCAAGCCTGTTCAACCAATTTTACCAGAACGCTTCCAAGATTTGCATTGCTCATTATCTGAAAGAAATGTTGATGGTGTTTGTAAAAACTTTACCAATATTTTTGTTTTGGGCCACCAAGTTTGTTTCTTAAAGTGTTTTATGTTTGATTTAATCTAGTCCGTAGATAGTTTGAAGAAGTTTTTATTGTGCTATGGACATTTTTGTATTCTTGTCTTTCATGTTTGCTTGTGTTTGCTTATGTACTTTGTCTATAGAGTGCCTTTTTGCCATTTTGTTTTCTTTGTTGAAATAGTTATTTGTTTTTATAGTGATTAAGATTATAACACAATGTGGACTGCTGTACAACAATTTTTGATATTTTTACCTATAATGTCTGTTTGTTTTGCTCACACATAGTTGTAAATATCATGGAATTCCATATGACTGTCATACAAGTGAGAGGTTTAGTCAGCTATAAAATCAGGTTTATTCCACCATTTTCTACATAAGGAAATGCCTGTACCAAGTCAGTTTTCATTTGTTTGATGTGTTTGAGTTTTTGATTTTGCCATTTGATTAGGGACTTTCCGTTTTGAATTTTCCTCGGAGTTTAGTATTTTACTTTTTTCAGAATCTAAAAAATACATTAACATTCAATTTGTAAAGTTAACTTGTTAATCTCTAATCCAATGCTGGAAATATACTCTTCCGGAAAGGTACAGGTACGCAGTTAAAATATATAAACATATTCAAATGAATAACAATTTTAATTTGCAGATCGAAATAATTCTACAATTTTATCAAAAGTTATCATATGCTTTTTATAATTAAAATTATTCTTCACATGCCCTTTTCATTACAATGTATTTGGACCTTCCAAATCAAATTATGTAGGAATGATACACTATTTGAAGGATCCTTACCATTCAAATAAAACAGCCATGTCAGTTTCATTTCCATGTTTTTGCCTGAAATGTAGCAATATATTATCATAGTGATATGTAGTGTCAATGCCGGTTCATGGAGAAAAGTTGTTAAGTTACATTGTAGTTACAATTTTTTTTGGTGCATGTCTTGTTGTCGTTTTTAGCTCATCTTCCTTTACTTATTATATAGCACATATCTACTCAGAGATGTTCATTTCTTGTAGAAATAGTAAGGTTTCCTTTATAGATTACATGTGCTCTAACAACCAAAGTGAAAAAGAGACGTAAAAAGGACGGACGATACCATAGGGTACTCAAAAGAACCGATCAAATTATGGCAAAAACTGCAAAACATTGGAAAGATAAAATAAAAGTTTACACAGTACTATAAAGAAAACTAAAGACTAAGCAACCCTAACCCCACCAAAAACCAAGGGTGATATCTGATACAATGGAACGGTAAGCATATCGAAGTGGTTCACGAGGTTATAAAACATCAACCAAGATAAAAAGTTAATTACCTTTTAATAACAGGTTGGCAATAGAACTTTTCATTCGCTAAACCAACGTATGCATTCATAATCTGAAAATAAAATTGAAAAATATTTGCATTTATTCGTATTGATTTTTTTTTATTTTGATAAGATAAATATACAATACGATAGTTAGTTATTATATACAATGTACATAATAGTATGTAAGAAAACAATCATTTTTCACCGACAATAAACAAAAAACGAAAATCAACATAAATTACACTAACCAGGGGATAGTGTAGTATTCGTTGGACATTGTTTAATGTAACAGGAATATTCTTCTTCAGAAGGAATACAGAAACACTTATTCCGTGGCTCAGAGACAAATGCATATCCTCTGGTTTAATCACATCTACAAATGGCATCATAAATTGATGACCTGTTGTTGTATACAATTTCACCAAAATAGTTACACTCTGACTTTAAATTCATGCAAAAACTGCTTTTGTTTGACCAGAATCTGACAGGTTGATATCGTCCATCAGAACATCTAACATTTCTAAATGTCCCGGAGATAACATATTTGAGCCCTGTAACATAAAAGTAAATAAAACTTAAAAAAAAGCATAGTAACATTATTTGAAAATATCAATTGCATCCGTACTCGACGTAGACTGTATAACAAATGATTCCAACCATCTATTTCACCACTGGCTTTCAAATGTTTATACTTGAGCGTAATCGTTGAAAGTATATTCAGAATATTACGTCGGACGCACGAAATTGCTAAGTGTTCTTTTAATTTTGTGATTGTTGCTGATTCAATGAGCATGATGAGATCTTGAGGTATACGTAAAAATGTGGCACCAGATCGATACAAACAATATCCATCTCTATACAGCAGATATTGTCCAACGATAAACATATATTGTTCTTATTCAATTTTATAAAGTGATTAAAGTGTTGTACACAGAGCTGCTGCATGTTTAATGTTTTGCAGACACAAATATTACAGAATGCAATAACGGCAGTAAGCACTATATGGTAATATATAATCTTATAAATTTCGTTAGTATCGTAATTTTACAATTTTAACGATTTAATCCCACAAAAGTAATCAATAAATGATTGTGAATCCACAAACAAATCGTTTGAAATTATTCAATTTTCCGGAATCAACTTCGTTATCGCCGTGTTCCTTGTTCTGTTTAAATTAGAACACAGTGCAGCTGTACAAGATTCATTTCTTAAAAACTACATAAGGATAATTATTTATTTATTGAATATAACTATTGCAAGATGTACATGTCTGTCGTACTGAAGTTACTTGTTCATAATAACATTGTCATGGTTCATCGATCAAGTTAAGTTTCGTGATTAAATCATTTCCAGATACGATTAGTAAAGAGTCAAATAAATTCGATGTAAAGAATGATTCTTAGATGTGCATTTTCGTCTGAAAAACACATAAACATATGGTAGACTTAGTAAAGCAGACAATTGATCGGTTACAACGACCTAAATGATAATATTAACTTTTGCATTTTCACATATTTCTTAATGATTATTCTCGTTGGTAAGGCTGAGGTTATAAAATATCATATATATGATGCACAGATATTTATGTAAATCAATGCAGGTTAAAATGCAAACCATTTTATATATAAAAATTAAACATGCTGAGTTTACAAACTGTAGATGAAAAGGATTTATACTAAACTGTTGCCCCCCTCCCTACATGATAATGAGTTTCTACTTGCAAAAAAAAGTACAAAAACATTAAAAATGAATACTGCAAAGGTACGTTGGAAGTTAACGTTGTATATTTGTGTAATAGATACATTCAAACCATAAGGTATTCATGATAAATAATGTGTCCAGTTTAGAAAACAAATAAATGTTTATCCTTCATGTATGTATGTTTAAACGGATGGAGTTATTCATTGTATAGTGTAATAAAATATAAAAATGAATTTCGGATCACCAACATTGACCATTGTATTTGATAATTTAATATTTAAGCTATATAAAACAAATAAAAAACCAATACCTGCTCTGACATAGTTGTCTTTTCTATTAGCACAAAATGCTACATAACTTTTCTTCCTCGTGTCGTATAAGCAGGTGTATGCACTAGAATTACCATTACATACACTCTGAATACGTGATGTCCTTTGTGATGGATGTGAACATTGCAGATCAAACCCATTAATTTTAGATAGGAAACCAAAGAAAACAATCTGAAATATGTATTAGACTAATATTAGAAAAAAAGTCATCACAGATAGCAGGATTTAATAAAAATTTATACTGAAGATGCAGTTCAGACAAGATGAAATTTGAAACACAGTATGCGAATAAAGATATGAGGCAAAGGCCCCAATCATAAATATGAATAAAGAGTATCGGAGTAAAGCCTATCTGATGTTACAAGAAAACGACAGGTCCTATATTTAGAGCAATCGGTACCATATTCTGATTTTCTTAGTTAAGATTAACAAAAAGTCGTTAGTTCAATAGAATAAAAAAAAGATAGCTTTATTTCACATGTTTCAAACAGAAATGGAGTAAGTCTATGTCTGGTCCTGATTATTTTGTTCAATTTATGAAGATAAAAAAATGTTTTAAGCTGACGCAAAGACATGTGCGAAAGTTAGATAAAACAACTTTGGTTAAAGTTTAAAAATATTTAATTTGTACATCCAAATTGGTAAAACAAATTTGCGAAATATGACAAAATTGTCCAGATATCAATAAATCAAAGGCTTGGAAACATAAAGCGTCCACAAACTAGATATCCTCTTCCAATAGTGAAATGCCAAAACAAACATTATGTAATCAAAAGAAATTTAACGGTTTTTATTGAACTTTCGTGGAAAAATCAAAACGAGTCTAATTTGTGACGTCATGAATATAACGCAGATACGTAAATTTTCAAAAAGACATATTTCCTATCTAGTCATTGTTTTAACTATGATTCATTCGGATATTAGTCTTTAAATTGTATTTTAAATTTTTGCTAGGAAAGGTTTTTGTTTAGGGTTTTATCGAACCTACTCTTTTGGGAAATAATATGTATCGGTAGTATTTGATTGGATTGCAAAAATCTTTATCATATTACGCTAAGTTATATACTAACAATAGTATCATTCAAATTATACTTAAAGAAAATCAGAGCACAAAACATGTTATTTAATTAAAATTACGAACTACCGAAATAAATCTGGGTCGTCATCCATTTTGCACATTTTAAAATTTAGAATGAATTTAAATGTTTTTCACTAATGCTTGTGATCTTACAATCGAATATAAGAATCATAAAATAAGTAATTACTGTCTTGAAAAAACAGATATCCGAAGTTTTCAAATGGGAGCATGATTCTAAAACTTATTTTTTTACTTTTTTTTTTATCCAAAAACAAATATGTAGAAAATAAATGTCCTTAATTTTGACGTAAACATTTCTGAAAATTGAGCACACTCAATTAATTGTCTCTTTAAATAATCATAAAAACCGTAAATTGACTTATGAAATTAAGATACAATCAATACAAAGAAAAACATCACAACCTGAACAAAAAGCAGGTTTAGAACGTAATAAATGTCAATGATAACTATACAGGCATAATTTAATACTTAGAGACGCACATCCTTTTGGTGCGTATAACGGACGGACGCCGAAGGGAAATGATCTGTTACAATCTTGTGACGGGTAAATAAATTTGCTAAATAAAATTGAGAATGGAAATGGGCAATTTTTCAAAGAGACAACAACCGACCTAAGAGCAGAAAACATATTTTGACTCTCTTTAATTTAAGAATCATTACTTGTTTATAATTAAGATCCATTTTGTTACATCTGGTGATCCTTTATTTGGAAATAGCCATGGCAGTCAGCAGGGTTTAAGAACATCCGTTGTTCGACCTGCTAGTCAAATGCATTTTGTTAAAATATACTTTTTCACTTTTTTGTCTTTTGGAAAATGTTATTTGTGCTGTATTTAGACCTCTCTACCAAGAAATTTGTTTTGCATGCACACGTATAAATATTGCACCTTTTCTCCAACGCAATTATAGGTTTGAACGTTGTTTTCAATTTAGACTTGTTTATATTTTTTTCGTTTGGGCTTGTATTATATTTGCCTTTGGGTTTATATAATCCGTTTACCCTATTTCGGCTCTTTAAAATTCAAGAGTCTATCCTAAATTGAGGTAAAATATATGGCCTTCCAAATACCGTTTCGATTCCTAACATCACTGAAGAGACATTAATTGTCGAAATCCGGATATGGTATACCAATTTTTGCACCTCATGTTTGCGGTATACCATCTGTTCCACAAGTTTATTGTTTTCTGTTTGATATAAAATTTAAATTAAAATCCATTTGGTTACACTTGCAGCTGGTGATCCGTTTATTTGGCAATCGCCATGGCAGTCAGCAGGGTTTAAGAACATCCGTTGTTCGACCTGCTAGTCAAATGCGTTTTATTAAGATATTCTTTTTTACTTTTTTGGTCTTTTGGAAAATGTTGTTTGTGATGTATTTAGACCCCTCTACCAAAATATTTGTTTTGCAAGCACACGTATAAAAATTGCTGTTTATATCCAACGCAATCATAGGTTTGAACGTTGTTTTCAATTTAGACTTGTTTATATTTTTTCGTTTGGGCTTGTATTTATATTTGCCTTCGGGTTTATATAATCCGTTAATCCTGTTTTTATCCATCGGATCACCAGTGATGGTGATACAAGGCTGAAAACACATTCTGTATATATAATTCGTCTGAATAACAGCCAAACAATGTTAGATCTGTAAATTTGCATGAGTTTGAATCCCAGCAAGGGAAGAACAAAAATTTGCTTCCGCAAATTTACAGATCTAACATTGTTGGGCTGTTAATTAAACGAATTACATATTTAAGTATATATATATATATATATATTATAATTAAGATCCATTTTGTTACATCTGGTGATCCGTTTATTTGGAAATAGGCATGGCAGTCAGCAGGGTTTAAGAACATCCGTTGTTCGACCTGCTAGTCAAATGCGTTTTGTTAAAATATACTTTTTCACTTTTTTGTCTTTTGGAAAATGTTATTTGTGCTGTATTTAGACCTCTCTACCAAGAAATTTGTTTTGCATGCACACGTATAAATATTGCACCTTTTCTCCAACGCAATTATAGGTTTGAACGTTGTTTTCAATTTAGACTTGTTTATATTTTTTTCGTTTGGGCTTGTATTATATTTGCCTTTGGGTTTATATAATCCGTTTACCCTATTTCGGCTCTTTAAAATTCAAGAGTCTATCCTAAATTGAGGTAAAATATATGGCCTTCCAAATACCGTTTCGATTCCTAACATCACTGAAGAGACATTAATTGTCGAAATCCGGATATGGTATACCAATTTTTGCACCTCATGTTTGCGGTATACCATCTGTTCCACAAGTTTATTGTTTTCTGTTTGATATAAAATTTAAATTAAAATCCATTTGGTTACACTTGCAGCTGGTGATCCGTTTATTTGGCAATCGCCATGGCAGTCAGCAGGGTTTAAAAACATCCGTTGTTCGACCTGCTAGTCAAATGCGTTTTATTAAGATATTCTTTTTTACTTTTTTGGTCTTTTGGAAAATGTTGTTTGTGATGTATTTAGACCCCTCTACCAAAATATTTGTTTTGCAAGCACACGTATAAAAATTGCTGTTTATATCCAACGCAATCATAGGTTTGAACGTTGTTTTCAATTTAGACTTGTTTATATTTTTTCGTTTGGGCTTGTATTTATATTTGCCTTCGGGTTTATATAATCCGTTAATCCTGTTTTTATCCATCGGATCACCAGTGATGGTGATACAAGGCTGAAAACACATTCTGTATATATAATTCGTCTGAATAACAGCCAAACAATGTTAGATCTGTAAATTTGCATGAGTTCGAATCCCAGCAAGGGAAGAACAAAAATTTGCTTCCGCAAATTTACAGATCTAACATTGTTGGGCTGTTAATTAAACGAATTACATATTTAAGTATATATATATATATATATATTATAATTAAGATCCATTTTGTTACATCTGGTGATCCGTTTATTTGGAAATAGGCATGGCAGTCAGCAGGGTTTAAGAACATCCGTTGTTCGACCTGCTAGTCAAATGCGTTTTGTTAAAATATACTTTTTCACTTTTTTGTCTTTTGGAAAATGTTATTTGTGCTGTATTTAGACCTCTCTACCAAGAAATTTGTTTTGCATGCACACGTATAAATATTGCACCATTTCTCCAACGCAATTATAGGTTTGAACGTTGTTTTCAATTTAGACTTGTTTATATTTTTTTCGTTTGGGCTTGTATTATATTTGCCTTTGGGTTAATATAATCCGTTTATCCTATTTCGGCTCTTTAGAATTCAAGAGTCTATCCTAAATTGAGGTAAAATATATGGCCTTCCAAATACCGTTTCGATTCCTAACATCACTGAAGAGACATTAATTGTCGAAATCCGGATATGGTATACCAATTTTTGCACCCGATGTTTGCGGTATACCATCTTTTCCGCAAGTTTGTTGTTTTTTTTTTGTTTGATATTAAATTAATAATTAAGATCCATTTTGTTACATCTGGTGATCAGTTTATTTGGCCATCGCCATGGCAGTCAGCAAGGTTTAAGAACATCCTTTGTTCGCCCTGCTAGTCAAATGCGTTTTGATAAATTGTACTTTTTCATTTTTTTGGTTTTTTGGAAAATGTTGCTTGTGCTGTATTTAGACCCATCTACCAAGAAATTCATTTTGCATGCACACGTATAAAAATTGCGGATTTTACCAAACGCAATCATAGGTTTGAACGTGGTTTTCAATTTAGACTTGTCTATATTTTGTCGTTCGGGCTTGTATTATATTTGCCTTCGGGTTTATATAATCCGTTTATCCTGTTTCGACTCTTCAAAAATCAAGAGTCTATCCTAAATTGAGGTGAATTATCTGGCCTTCTTAATACCGTTTCGATTCCTAACATCACTGAAGAGACATTAATTATCGAAACCCGAATATGGTTTACAAATTTTTGCACCTCATGTTTGCGGTAAACCATCTTTTCCGCAAGTTTATTGTTTTCTGTTTGGTATTAAATTAAGAATTGAGATCCATTTTGTTACATCTGTTGTTCCTTTTATTTGGCAATCGCCCTGGCAGTCAGCAAGGTTAAAGAACATCCGTTGTTCGACCTGCTAGTCAAATGCGTTTTGTTAAAATATACTATTTCACTTTTTGTGTCTTTTGGAAAATGATGATTGTGCTGTATTAGACCCCTCTACCAAGAAATTTGTTTTGCATGCACACGTATAAAAATTGCGGTTTTTGACCAACGCAATCATAGGTTTGAACGTGGTTTTCAATTTAGACCTGTCTATATTTTTTCGTTTGGGCTTGTATTATATTTGCCTTCGGGTTTATATATTCTGTTCATCCTATTTCGACTCTTCAAATTTCAAGAGTCTATCCTAAATTTTGGTAAATTATATGGCCTTCAAAATATCGTTTCGATTCCTAACATCACTGAAGAGACATTAATTGTCGAAATCCGGATATTGCGTACCAATTTTTGCACCTCATGTTTGCAGTATACTATCTTTTCGGTAAGTTTATTGTTTTCTGTTTGGTATTAAATTAATAATTAAGATCCATTTTGTTACATATGGTGATCCGTTTATATGGCAATAGCCATGGCAGTCAGCAGGGTTTAAGAACATCCATTGTTCGACCTGCTAGTCAAATGTTAAAATATACTTTTACACTTTTTTTGTCTTTTGGAAAATGTTGTTTGTGCTGTGTTATTACAATTCAGCATCTTTATATAAAGTTTTATCAGAAGATCTCTAGAGTTGTTGGATTGACCCCTTTTTATTTACGTTAACATCATCATACTAGTTTGTGAACTTATTGGACATATATATTCAATTTGGATTTCGCAACAGTTAAGAGAAAAAATACGGATAAAGAAAAGACTAGGGTCGGACATTCAGATTTTTTTAAAGTTAAGTTGACATTTCTATTCGTATAATATTTCTTGTAAATGTTTTTATAAAAATTTAAAATTTATTATGGATTTTTGTAGGCCAGAATTAAAATGTGATTTCTGGCCGTAACAATTCCTTGTCTAGTGCATAATTTTTCAAACATTTTAGAACATTAAAAGATAGTTAAAAGAGAGTATGTCTGATGTAATTAAACCCTATTGGATGATGAAGATGAAAGAAGGTCATGAAAACTCCATGAGTCCGGTCTAGATTTGGAAGACCTTTTTACGTTGGGCCGATTGTGATTTTTTTTGTCCATGACTACACAGGTGTCTTAAGGTCGTATTAATTAAGCTTATTAAATTTACATCACTGCAGGCTGGACTTGATAAATTTTCCATTCCTTTGATGTTATCATTGCAACTATATGGCATTGTAGTAGCTAGTTTCCTTATCCAGAAATGTTCTCTATCTTTTCGGAAAGGAGCACTTAGTATAAGGCTACTGGTGCAGTGTTAAATTTTCTTCATGATATTGAAACACCATATCCTCTTTTTTAGCCATATGACCACTTGTATAACGTTTTTGCACAGAATGTCAGTATAGAAAACAAAACGAAAAACGAACTTATTAACACATAGTCTTTTGTAGACGACACGCACGTCTGAAGTACACAATTATAGGCCGTGTATCTTTAATGAGGTTTTATTTATTTTAAAATTTTAAAGAAGCTGGTTTTTTTTCTTAATGCACTGAAATTATATATAAATCATACCTGAATGATAATCCTCTGTATCATAATTCTAATTCATTCCTGCATTTTTTCATCTAATGGAAATTGAAATAAGTGTGAATATCAATAAAAAAATAAAAAACGATGTAAAAATAACAAAAATGAATAGCATGTTTAAACGCAATACGCGATTGATTTCATTCTAGTTATACTCCTTTGTCTGTGCTTAAGTTATATGAACTGATTTGTCATGTAAATATGTGAAAATTGTTATTGCTAGTTTAAGGTCATTATAATAGTGTTAATCAAAACATCGAAACTTTTGACTATCGTTTGTTGTTTTCAGCCAGTAAAACACCATAAAACACCATTTAACCGATTTATTTGGGAAGGATAGATGAAATGTATGGGAGTTTTCGAGAATCCAGGGACACACGAAAAAAAGATTAATATCAGTTAAACTGTATTGTGAGCTGATAATTATGTTAAACTTAAGCCTGTACCAAATAAAGGCAACAGTAGTATACTGCTGTTCAAAAGTCATAAATCGATTGAGAGAAAACAAATCCGGGTTACAAACTAAAACCGAGGGAAACACATCAACTATAAGAGAAAAACAACGGAACAACAGAAACACTGAAGTGCAACAAAAACAAACGCTAATGCAACATACATAGAAACGAATTATTTGATAACAACTGCCATATTCCTGACTTGGTACAGGACATTTTAAGAGAAAATGGTGGGTTGAACCTGGTTTTATGGCTAGCCACACCTCCCGCTTATATGGCAATGTTACAAAACCGTTAAAATGACAACATTACGTGACAGGAATACAGTACAAATAAATGCAATAACACTCAGGACAGAGAAATACATAAATAAATAATAATAAATAATAAATAACCAAGTCAGGAATATGGCAGTTGTTATCCATTCGTTTAATGTGTTTGAGCTTTGGATTTTGCCATTTGCTTACGGACTTTCCGTTTAGAATTTCCCCCGGAGTGCGGTATTTTTGCTATTTTACTTTTTGTTAACTTTGTATCGTTTATATTATAATCATTTCTCTAATTCTTACCCGATTAATCCTTTTCCAACCTGTTGATTATTTTTGTTTAATCAACATGTGGTTCGTTTGATTTCAGTTCGTCATTGGTCAAAATTCGATTATGACGTCAAACTTTATTGCTTTCTTCAAAATTTCCTAATGTGACGTCATGAAAAACGGCGACCATGCCTGATGACGTCACATAGAAAGAAAACATGTTTTTGCACATCATTCGAATAGAAGGATTAAATTTGTCTGTATATCGTCTATAAATCATTAGAGAAACAGATTCCACTACAAAATCTCGTGCACTACGATATGTATCCACTCTCGAAGTTAAATTTTTAATATTTAAAACGCTCGGCAAGCCTCGCGTTTTAATTTGAAAATTTAACTGTCTCGAGTGGATAAATATGTGTTTCACATTTGATGCAGTAGTAGAATCTATATTTCTCTAATTCGTTGGCAATTTATCTCTTTCTGGTCCCATTGTTTAAACATGTTAAAACAATTTAAACAAAGAGTGATGGACTAAGTTAAATGTTAAAGTTATAAACTTCCTCAGCTCTCAGAGTGAATCGAAATGTGCTAACAGGTGTTTGAAAATTGACAACTTTATATTTGTAAGACTTAGACTTCGAACGTAAATGGTAATCGAAGGGGTTTTGAAAATAAAATATGTGATAAACATTTGAGAAACAGATTCTTACATAGTTACTCATGGATTATCGGATTTATTTAATTTCGATGTTTAAAATAACGCATTTAAACTTCCTCGACGAGGCTTAACATTAACTTTTGTATCAATAGTGAAAATAGTCAACCTTGAGGTCATAATAAAACGTGAAAGACAAGAAATGAAATGTGCAACAAACGTAAAAAAAAGACAGCAAATTAACGGGACATAAACAAATAACAAATCTAAAAGTATGAATATGGACTCACAAAGTTAAAAGTCAACGCCAAGATACAATATTTTGAATTTATGCATAAGAGGTACATATTGCTACTGAGTTGAGACAAGCACGTAGCTATTTCGTGATGTTTTGTTAATTTTAGTTGTTCTACCTCAGAACTCTGTTGGAGCAGTATTTATGGATTTCACATTCTATATTTTTAAGACGTACACAACAAAATGAAACAAAGGTAGCGAATAACTTACCTTGGTTGCAATTTCTAGTACATTTTCATGGTATAGACCATATCACGTAATTGAAAAAAAGAAAAATTATAACAATTAAACTATCAAAAGGAAAACGAAAACAATTAAACAAAAAAAAAAAACAACAACATTAAAATAGCGAAAACAAACAGAAAATATCTTTTTACCATTAAGCAAAAACAAATGGGTTAAACATGCTTCATTTAATTATTCAGCTCACTCTGTATCATGCATAAGTGAAAAATACAAGCATTAGGTTAACTATTTTGAGTTTAATCTATGCATTTTAATATAACTTTATTACTACCTGCAAAAGTTCAAGTCAAGTCTAACATATGTTTGAGTTTGTATGAGGCAACCGTCGATGGTAGTTTGTATTTTCATGATAAGCTCTATATAAAGATAAAAAGATGTGATATGATTGTCAATTAGACAACTATCCATCAAAGTTCAAATGAAGTGGATGTAAGCAATTATAGGCAACTGTACGGCAATGAGAAAAAACCATACCGTATGGTCAGCTATAAAACGCCCCGACATGAAAAATATGAAACAATTCAATTGAGAAAACTAACGGCCCCTTTTATAACAAAACAATTTACGAAAAATAAATAGGACAGACATGAACCAACGACAACCACTGAACTACAGGCTCCTGACTTGGGACAAGCACAAAATGAATGTGGCGGGGTTAAACATGTTTGTGAGCGCTCAACCCTCCCCTTACCAGGGATAGTGGTGTAACAGTACAACATCAGAACAAACTATAAAATCAGTGAAAAAGGCTTATCTCATCAGATATGTACAAATAGAAATACATCTAACAAAAACACAGAGTGGACGTCGAAGGGTACTTATACATCCCGAAAACAAAACAAAAACACTCAGTACAGATATGAGAGTACTCGTTTGTCAAAATGTGTTTTCTTTCAGTTAGATATCAACTATATATTACTCAAACTTAGTCTGTTTTGTGAAACAAATTTAATCATTTGGTTTTATTCCAATTACAGAAAATTGAATTGAACATTCGAATCATTTATACAGGTATCACCAACTTTAAAATGCGACGATTAAGTGTTAGTGATATAAAGTGTACTTTTAGAATACGACCTCAATTAAAAACATTCACTAATAAAAGAAACATATATATCAATTGAATTATAATCTGAGCATGGTTGAGACGTATGATACCAAAGGGGTATTCATAATCATTATTCGAAGACAAACCGACAACGCCATGGCAAACATAGAAAACGACGAAAGATAAACAAGAAACTAAGCACACAAACACTACCAAAAACAGAATGTGACCTCATGTGTTCCGAATGGATAATGACATCCGGTTTTACATGTGGCTTTCTTCGTATCCATTCGATGATGAGTTGCATTCGGTTATGTTAAAACCGAAAAAATGGATTTCGTTATAAACAGAAAAAAATGTAAAATATCTTGTGATTTGGAAACTCACTTCATTGCATCTTTAGAAAGTGTGTACAATACTGAAGCAGAGCATTCATGTTATAATAATCATGGGATAACTTCAAGTAAAAGTAAAATAGCAAAATAAATACCGAACTCCAAGGAAAATTCAAAATAGAAAGTCTTTCTTCAAAATCAAAAGCTCAAACACATCATACAAATGGAAAACGAATGTCATATTCCTGACTTGGTACATTCATTTCCTCATGTAGAATATGGTGGATTTAACTTGGTTTTATTAGCTATATTAAATGGAGGAAAAAGTATTAATTTAACAAAAAATTCGAATTCAAAGGTAAGTTATAAAAGGTGAATATCCATAAAACCTGACAAAATCTAACGCTCGACGATATCATGAAACCGAACTAATAAACAACAACTTGCATATTCCTGCCTTGGTATAGATATAAGAAGATGTGGTATGAGTGCCAATGAGACAACTCTCCATCCAAGTCACAATTTGGAAAAAGTAAACCATTATAGGTCAAGGTACGGCCTTCAACACGAAGCCTCAGCTCACACCTAACAGCAAGCTATAAAGGGCCCCAAACAATGACTAGTGTAAAACCATTCAAACAGAAAAACCAACGGTCTAATCTATATAAAAAACGAGAAGCATGTTTATAGGCAGGTTTTGAAGAGATTTTGTGTTATAATTCTAATCATTACAAAAACAAACAAAATTATCTACAAAGAAAAACAAAAAGGCATATAGACAAAGCACATTAGTAAAAACGAAAGACAAGAATACAAACATTTACAATACCACAATAACACAATGACAGAATGTATAAGTACCGAGCCACGTCAAATGGATATTACCAAAAAAAGACTAAATAGTAAAAGTAATAATTCAAAAAGACAAATAAAAGAACACTATAACACGTAATTAAGATGATAAACAACGTCAGTATCTAGAATCTATACTTCAAAACCATCGTGTATTATTTGTGAAGTTGATACAGAATATTTATCAACAAGTTCTTGGTATCTTGCGATGAACATTGTTTAGAAAAAGGACGAGACGTTCTTTGACATAACTCTGGTTTATGAACTTTCTGATCAGACACTGGTGACGTTTTACAAAGTCTGAGGAGCAGCTGCAAGCTCTTGAATACCGAATGAGTTGGGAAATGTATACCCCATATGCAGGTGAGGATGGTATATTGCTTCTCAGGTGGGGGAAATTGAAAATACTAAAATTAAAATCGTCTCGTTTGTCATAGATGCTGGTACTGAGATAACCACTTATGTCAAATTCGATGTATAAGTCTAAAATGAGGAAGAGGAAGCCGTGTCTGTTGTTTCTTTAATTTCTAGTTCTTGAGGATATATTAATGGAACCTAATCAGAGAAGTTTGGGTTTGGCATAAAACATTGATAAAATGAAAATGTGCATCATTGTACATATCTATAAATCTAGTGCACGATTTATATGTCTGTTTCGTAGCAGTGTTTTTTTTTATATCACCAGTGTTACTTTTCATTTTAAAAACAGCTAGACGCTGACTTCATTTTGTCGGAATTGATCAAAATGCTATGAAATAACGTAACGAACTGACGTGTACTAATAACCTGGAGCAATTTATATATAAGTTTCATTTTGATAAAAAAAATATGCAAATTAAGCAAATTTAAGGTATTTGTACCATACTGTTACATTAAAAAATCTTTAACTAAAATAAATGATTGATAGAAATACATTGATTATATTGTATCGATCGTAAAATTAATGTCCAGTGTCAAGTATTACACATCGATGGTCACTTAGATGTTCAACTAATTCCAAAGAAAATTTAAGTTAGATTAAGTTCAAATGCAGTTCTTTACGCTACATTTGTAACCATTATTTATTTTTGTTAAAAACATTTATGTGGATGAAAAGACACAAGTGACACGGACATACATTTCTTTGTTCTAGACTGATACGGGGAGCGTGTTTGCAAAATGTCATGTTTACCAAACATTGTTGTGAATACTTTACTCATATATAATGCGTGCTTGTGGAAAAAAAGTAAATATCAATCTCGAATGTGTATGTTGGGTTGTTGAACAAAATACCTCCCGCACTTGGGGAGAGAAAGCTGCCGAGACTACCAATGCTAATTGTTAAATATATTTATAAGTACATCAGTCATACTTATGTAATCAAAATATGCATGCAAGTGTTTCCAAAAATCTGTTTGTTGAATGCTGTATTAAAGGTATGCTCTGATTTCCAAAAAAATTCCCTTTCGCTTTCGATTGATATCATTCTACATATCATGTTATATTGTTTGGTGAACGGTCAACGATCAAAGCCAAGCATGTGCACTTCGGAATGCAATCTATAGATAAAAATAGACAAACCTGTTTTTATTTGTGTATATTGGAAATCATGAATCGTGTGTCGTGTTCGACCTTTAATCCTTTAATATAAAAAAAATTGTCGTAAATTACCATTAATATAATTATTCTGCATCAACGTAACTCTTTATGCGTGTTTTTGCCGCTTTACTTCGAAAGACTTGCGTATATTTTGATTTTATTTCAATCAAATTTACGTATTCAATTTGCTACTTGTCTACAAACAAAAACATCTTTGCCATCGAAGTTCTTGTTAGATGTGCCTTTTATGATTACTCAGGTCAATTTCAAAAATAAATTAAAAGTTTTGCATGTACATGGATGGATATGAATTACCTACTTTATTGAAAACTCATTTCCCTGGACGGTAGTACAAACTTGTATATTATCCTTAGTCTGTCTTTTAATAATATACAGTTTTAAGGAGCATTCTTCGTCTTTGGCAAATAGAAAAAGAATAAAATGAAAGTTTTTTTCGATTGCATACGGGCAGAGAGAAACATATTTTGTTTGTTTTATTTCAAATAATTTCAGAAGATTTTTAGTACGGATATAAAATAATTCTTATTTTTTTTCAATTCTCAATTATAATTTTTTTTTTCACATGTAAGATGAACATTTTATTATCTAACTTTCAAAGGTCTGTGAATTCTTGAAAAATATGACAATCCCGGGAATCACACGTTGCTAAATAGAGTTCTTGTAAAATTTAGAAACTTGCAGTACGGTCATATTTTTTATTTCTCCGTTTTAAAAAGAAAGTGTAAAAATAAGAAGGCGAAAACGGGAAAATGGGGAGGATTGTTACACGACACGTTCTTCGCAATTTATTGTTGAACGAATAGTATACGTAACTATTTAAACTTTTTTTAAATATCTAATACACAATCCAATCTCTAACTTATCCATGTTTGCAGTAATGTTTTAATTGACAGGTTTCTGAAGGTATTTGATTGGGCATCAGTTTAATTTAGGCATGGCAATCTATCACTTTTATCCAATCAGCTGTCTTATCAAACAAACCTGTGCGAGATGATGCTTGAATCTGTCGTCATTTAATATCTAAGACTCTTTCATCCTGCAATAGTATTAAAAATTAAAATAACAAAAATACCGAACTCCGAGGAAAATTCTAAACGGAAAGTCCCTAAGCGAATGGCAAAATCAAAAGCTCAAACACATCAAACGAATGGATAACAACTGTCATATTCCTGACTTGGTACAGGCATTTTCTTATGTAGAAAATGGTGGATTAAACCTTGTTTTATAGCTAGCTAAACCTCTCACTAGTATGACAGTCGCATCAAATTCCATTATATTGACAACGATGTGTGAACAAAACAAACAGACATAATAGGTAAAATGTCAACAATAGGGGTACAGCAGTCAACATTGTGTTATAATCTTAATCACTACAAAAACAAGCAAGTATGTCAACAAAGACAAAAAAAAAAACCGTCTTCTACACTTTACACAAGTATTCCCCATTCCGAAGTAAAGACAAATTGAAACAGTTGGTCCTGCTTTGTTTAGTAAAAAAGAATGGCCAACGTAGATACAAGTATCTGGTCTAGGGATGGATAACTCCTACTTTGTAAAAAATTACTCTAATTCTAACAAAAAATTCTCTGAAACTGACATTATCAGGATGCTTAATTTTTTGATTGACTACATATTTGTTACGTTTGGAGGAATAGTTTTTCAACAAACAATCGGCATTCCCATGGGAACCAACTGTGCCCCTCTTCTTGCCGACTTGTTCCTTTAATCATATGAGAGAGGGACGAAAGATACCAGAGAGACAGTCAAACTCATAGATCGAAAACAAACTGACAACGTCATGGCCAAAAATAAAAAGACAAACAGACAAATAATAGTACAGATGACACAACATAGAAAACTAAAGACTAAGCAACACAAACCCCACCAAAAACTGGGGGTGATCTCAGGAAGGGTAAGCAGATCCTGCTCCACATGTGGCACTCGTCGTGTTGCTTATGTTATTACAAATCCGGTAAATAGTCTAATTTGGTAGGTCACATTCGTGAAAAGGGAAAAGTATTGTAGTTACGATATAAGGAACATATCCGATATTATCTGTGAAACGGTTATTCCATAACCGTCAACCAACTCATGATGGCGTCCGTAAAATTTACGAAGGGATGATTTCAACTTCACCATTTGAACTCTTGGTTTAATAGCTTCCTTGTGAGCAACAATCCTCTATCAAGGAAATCATGATAGGAAATACAAGCCCGGGAATATCGTATCAATTGGGAGATATATACTCCGTATGCTGCTGGAATGTTGCTACATAGAAATGGAAAGTTCACAATTGGGAAGCTGAAATCATATCGTTTGTCTTCAAGTTTTGTTTTCAACCGACCCTCATTGTCAATTTCTAGATGTAAGTCAAGATATGAGGCAGACTTAACTGTATCTGTAGTATCCTTTATCTCAAGTTCGATGGTATAGGTTGGTTCAACACAGTCACCAAATTTTGTATTATTTAGTGAGAGAACATCATCTATATAGCGGAACGTAAAGTTAAAGGATATTAGTGACTTCATATCTTTCTTCCCAAGAAGTTCCTGTATGAAGTCAGCCTCATAATAATAAATAAACAAGTCGGCAAGAAGAGGAGCACAATTGGTTCCCATCGGAATTCCGACAGTCTGTTGAAAAACACATCCTCCAAACGTAACAAATATATTGCCAATCAAGAAATCAAGCATCTTGATAATGTCAGTTTCAGAGAATTTTTTGTTTGAATCAGAGTGATTCTTTACAAAGTAGGATTTATCCCTCCCCAAGACAAGATACTTGTATCTACGTTCGCCATTCTTTTTAATGAAACAAAGTAATACCAACTCTTACAATTTGTCTTTTAGATTGGAATGGGGAATACTTGTGTAAAGTGTAGAAAAGTCAAATGTTTAATACTATTGCAAGATGAGAGAGTCTTAGATTGTATGTACTCTAAAAGATCTTTTAATTTTTTTAGTATCCACATCTGATTCACGCCACCTCTAGAATAGGCAGTTTCACAATAACTTTGGAGCCCAGTTTTGATTGCTGATAAAATAGATGTTAATAACTTAGAGAGAGGTTTCGTGAAGCACTTGGAAGACCTATCAATATACCTTTGTTTGTAAGGACACTTATGTACTTATGTATCCTTTTACTTTACTTTCTGATACTTAGATGATGTTCTCTCACTAAATAATTCAAAATTTGGTGACTATGTTGAACGCATCTATCCCATCGAACTTGAGATAAAGGATACAACAGATACAGTTTAGTCTGCCACATTTTGATTGACATCTAGAAATTGACAATGAGAATCGGTTGAAGACTAATTCACTAGCATGTGATATACAGATGAAGAAATAACGCCGAGAGTAGCGAGGATAAAACAAATTTTTAAATTTTTAAAATGAAATATTTTCCAATCAAAGGGGAAGCGTACGCTTTGTTCGCCTCCTGAATCCGCCACTGACCTAGTATTTACGACAAAGTTAATCAATCGACATTTAAAAAAAAATGAAATAGAAAGTGTGTTTAGTATTCCTTAACCTTTATGATACTTTGTGGACAATGTAAATCTTACATCAGTGTTTCAAGTCAAACAAGATAAAACATAGCTTGCATTTTGTTGAATTCTATGATAGGAATTCATTTCTGTATTAATCCTGTGGCAAAATATCGCAGAAAGTATTTTTTTATCCTGAAACTTACACATGAAGTCTCAAAATTTGCAACACGGAAAACTAGGGAGAGGTGTTCGATTAAAAAGGAAGCATTGGAAACGTCTGATTATGCTTGCTCGAAATAGATTATGGTTTGGTTCCTTCAGTGCAATACAATATTTTGTGTTAACAGTTCTAAACAGAAATTTTGATACTTTTACGTTCCTTCAAAATCGCAACCCCGTGGCAAACATAGCGAACAACCCGCATGTGGCGTTCTACACGGTGAACATACTCACCTGTTATATTTCAAATCGAAGCACACATATATCAATTAGATAATTTCACAATTCATTCAATAAAAAAGCATTGTTTCTCTAACCTTTAAAAAAAGTATAAAAACAGAATAAGAAAATCAATAATCCACACAGATTAATCATACTATTTGATGAAAAAGATACTTAAGATTTAAGTAAGGTGGAAAAGTAAAGATTTATTTTCGAATCAGAAAACTTTATACTGTTGCATTGTATTTTATTGTATTATACTATTTAAAAACTAGATATGGACGATGTCCCCTCTGCTCTGTCAATTGCATGAGTATAGTTCCACACACTTTAGATTTGAAAAACAGTGATGTTTAAGTACAAATTGAAATCCTTGCGCTGTCTGTAAGACTCAAATGATGCCCCCGATTGACCATAAGAAATTATAAATTTAAACCTATGATGATCTATCTTTATTTTTTTTTCTCTGAGTACATACAAATAACTAAGTCCAAATACCTGGCATTTTGAGAATATTTGAACAAAACTCAAAATCCTGTAAACATGCACACTTCCATTATGTATACAAACAAACTACAAAATATTAAAGCTGTAGCTCAAAACTATAGGAGGAGATCACCAAACATATCATAATCTCTTTATGCAGCTAGTACCGAAAAAATTATCTATCCTATTTTGAAATTCCATTATTTTAAGAATATTTGAAAAAAATAAAAATCATGTGGACATGCACACTTCTATTTGTTTTAGTCGGACATATTCTAATTTGAGTAGAAAGGTATCTCAGCAGCTAAATGTTTTGAAACGTTTGGGACCTTTTCTTTCCAAACTTCATAAACTCACCATGTTTCATACTGTAATTATATGTAATTTTAATTTCTGCCCCTTGGCTTGGCATATTTGCACTGAAAAAAATACAGCAAAATTAGAAAATGTGGAAGAAAGATCACTCCGATTTGTGTATGATGACTACAACTCCACATATTAACAACTTGTGGATAAGGCTAAGGTGTCAACTCTTCTGGTGCGGGAAACCGTTTTTCTCAATTTAAGAACATGATTGAGTCTTGGATTGGTTCGAAATGTCGATGTTTGCATGCATTTGATGTATAAGTCTTCGCTGTTATACTGTCAGCTCTGCAACTCATTTTTGTTTAATTAGTTTATTTTTGTACTGATTTCCATATTTATGTATTAACTCAAATTTTTAGTCTAAATAAATTGCTTTTTTATCTAGCGCTTATTTTAAATTTTAAATAGCTTTAACTGCTGACTAGCTATCATGTGACACATAGAGGTGCTTGCCACATGAGCTGCTGATGGTTTTTTTTTTGTCAAACAGTAATATTTTTCAATAAATTTATCAATTTTTAAATGAGATTGCAAAAATCTGAAAATTTGATTGATGCTCGGCTTTATTTTGTTGTATGTTTTATATGTGCATGATGTTTTGTTTTATTTGTTTGACATATCTTTTTACATTTGGTAAAAAAGTTCAGCAGAACTTATGTTTGTATGTTTTATGCTAAGCCGAATCAAAATAAAGTTTTAAATTCTATTCTATTCTATTCTATTCTATTCTATTCTATTCTATTCTATTTTCTATTCTATTCTATTCTATTCTTTTCTATTCTATTCTATTCTATTCTATTCTATTCTATACTATAACCGGATAGACGAACGGACGGACGAACGGACGAGCGGACAGGGGTAAATGTATATGTCCTTCGACATTTTTGTCGTGGGGGCATAGTTATTAAACAGTATATGAAAACTTGATATAGATAACAACGTCCTGATTAAACTTGAGCGGTACAGTTAAGAGCTTACTAGTATGTGTATTAGTTTTTTTCAAGAGTAAAACTTAAAGGGTGATCAATGAAAAGTTGTATTCACCACGTGCACGATTGTCATAGGTTACAGTTTGAAGTCCATAAACAAGTCAGCAGTTATATTGCCAAAAGAGAATGTAAACCAAAACCAAATCCATCTCACGTCAACTATGCATGAGGGAATTTGAACTTTAGATAATATGTTAACTTCAAAATTTCAAAAAATAATTTCAGTATTGAAGCACTGGCTATAAGCTGATTATACATTCGAAGTTTCGTGCTTTCGATGAATGTAAGATATTCATTGATTTCCATATCGTTTTTTATGTTTGTATTTTTTTTTAAATTCCTGATGTTGCAATATTTTTAAGGTAGTCGGGATCCTGCAAAATCTTAAAACCTATATACATAAATGAAAGGAAATTGGGAGTAAAACTAAAAAAAGACTGCTTCTCAACGGCAAACACATATAAAAATCTGTAAATATGAACACGTACTCACAAAAATCAAAGTTAACACCAACCACAATATGTTGGTTGTACTCGTAAGAAGGCAAGTTACAATTATCTATGGCGTAACGACAAACCAATAAGCCTTTCCTATTATTTGCTTTCAGTTTATTTTGATTTTTTTCTTCTAAACTGAATATAATATCCCAATCAACAGATGTCCTTGGTCTGTCTCATTGGCGTATTTCCCATATTGCCAAATATTCATGTGTATTAATAGATATATAGACACAATTAGGCCGTTAGTTTTCTCGTTTTAATTGTTTTATATTTGTTATTTCGGGGCCATTTATAGCTGACTTTGCGGTATGGGCTTTGCTCATTGTTGAATGCCGTACGGAGACCTATAATTGTTAATTTCTGTGTCATTTGGTCTATTGTGGAGAGTTGTCTCATTTGCAATCATACCACATCTTCTTTTTATACATATGTCTTACTAATGTTTGACATTGTGTAATTGTGATACACTATTATTATATAAGTATCCTTTATTGTACAAGATTCAATGTGCTTATTGGTACGTGCAGTTATGGGTATCATTTAACAACTACGTAGAACATAATGTTCATCATTTTGAAAAGGTTCACATAAAAACAATAGTAGTATACCGCTGTTCAATAGTCATAAATCGATTTAACTGAAACAAATCCGGGTCACAAACCAAAACTGAGGGAAACACATCAACTATAAGAGGAAACAAAACGGAACAACAGAAACACTGAACTGATACAAAAACAAACGCCAACATACATAAAAACGGACTATATGATAACAATTGCCATATTCCTGACTTGGTACAGGACATTTTAAGAAAAAATGGTGGGTTGAACCTGGTTTTATGACTAGCCAAACCTCCCGCTTATAAAACAATGTTAAAAATACCGCTAAAATTACAACATTACTTGACAGGAATAAAAAACATTCTGGACAGAGAAATACATAAATAAATAATATAATAGTCCGTTTCAACATGTAAACAACAGAATAACAACGAACACAAAAACAACACAATAAAATAATGAACTGTGCGTCACATGAATGTATCAACGCCACAACAAGTGACGTCACAGGTAAATTTCTAAAAAAAACAATATGAAATTGGGATTAAGTTTGTAATGGTATTAGTTGATGTATTTTCTAAGCATTACAAGAATATTAATATAGAATTGTGTTAGTAATGGTGTAGTTATTTGTATTTTATAACTATGGTTTTTCTTCTAAATCAAACTGTGAAAAAAACAAATGAATCCTGTGCATATAGTTGCTTTTAACCTAAAAATCTTATAAATGAACTAGGTGATTAATATCTTTACTTTTACATTCATAAAGAAAAATAAAAATAGAATTAAAACCACAAACGATAAGACATAAAACAACATCCAACCAGAATTACAAATGGAACGAGTACAAAAACAAATCGGCCAGTAGGGGTGCACAATTAGTACCCATTGGAATACCGACTGTTTGTTGAAATATCAATCCTCCAAACTAAACAAATATATTGTACACGTTTAAAATACAGCATTTTAGCTACACACTTGCTGAACTTACAAGGACATTTAGAATTGTGTCTGAAAAGGAGAAAAAACATTAAATAATAGAGTTCGTTATGTTTAACTGATACAATGCGTTAAGACAAGCAGAGTAATTTTTTTGTATTATATTTTTTTCTTATATTGTCTTCTTTATTAAAAATAAAGGATTACAATAAACAAACGCACTGAGTACATGTATGTCTCATAGATGTAGACATATTTCCCATATCACCATGGTCTTTTGAAACATATCTAATTTTAAGGTGAAATATGTTAATATATGTCAGCCATTAAATCATAAAATATTTCAAACTGTTGTATTACTGAATTTTAATAACCGATGAAAAAGTCGTTCAAGGAAGCAGGAAATTAACATTGTAAGTCGGAATTGAAAAGAAATAGTAAACAAATATACACATTTTGTTTTATAAAAATGTTCTGAAAACAAATTCAAAAAAATAATAGTAGATCTCGTCAATAATGAACTACAAAATCTGTAACATGAGTGATCTAGTTATAATGGAAAATTATTTTATCAGTATCAGTAATATCATATTTTTATTAACTATCATATGGAAGACATGTAACTTCAATCAAAATTATACTTAATAGACTTCGTGCGTGCTTAGCGCTTTTCTTCGCGAACGCTCAAACCTTAAAACATGAAAGTAAAATCAAAAGTAGCCGTTCAAGCGTTGGGGAGATAACTCTTACAATAAAAAAAAAGTCCTCCGCTTAACAAGATGATATTTTAAAGCGCAATAACTGTTCGATATAATAGACAAAATATATAAAAAGAAAAGGCTTTTGCGGAAGAAGAAAAAAAAAAAAATAATCAAAAACCATTTGTTCATACAACAATTGAAGGTCTTTCTGCATCAACTTTCTAAATAATTAATAAGAAACTACTTCCGGTTTACTCAAAGTTACTTTTGGCATCCAATCATAGGTTTCTTCATACTGATTCAATAATATTTGGTTTCTATATACTTTTCCCTGAAATAAGGGAGACAATTGCCAACTGCCGGTTTAGAAAATATCACTTCCTGTCTCATATGATAGCTGTATTTACAATGATTACAAAAATATATGGTTTATATATACTTTTGCCTGTAAAAAGGGAGAACGTTGGCTCCTTCTGGTTTAGAAAATATCACTTCCGGTCTCATATGATAGTGTTATTCACACTGATTCAAAAAATATATAGTTTGTTTATACTTATGCCTGTATTAAGGGAGATAATACCGGATTGCTTCGATCCAAATCAGCCAAAAATGTCTGAAGATGTAACGAACAAAAGGAAAATAATTTTGTTGTTATGTTTTTGGTTAAGGAGGAGATACACTTACAAGAAAAACAGTGTTTAGGGAGATAACTCTTACAATACAAAAAATTTCGGCTAAACAAGATGAGTTTTAAAAGCGCAATAACTGTTCGATATGATATCCAGAATATCTAAGCGACATCTTGCGAAACAACTTTAAACCGCAAGAAAAGGGTTTGGAGGAGGAAGAAAATAAAATATAATATAAATAATAATAATCAGAACAAATACAATAGGTCTTTTTACAGAAAAGTGGAAAGACCTAATAAACAAAACAAAATCTATAGGTCTTTCCACGGAAAAGTGGAAAGACCTAATAATACGAAGCCTCTTTTGAGTAAAACAATCATTTTGTAGAGTAACTGCTTTTACATATACATTTCAGCAATACAAAAGACAAAATCAAATTCTGCAACGAGCCATTCCTTTTGCAATTAATTGAAACATACACTGACCTACCATGAAAAATTCCAAAGCAGACTTTATCAATTGTTTTTGATGGAAAACCATATTCCATATTTGGAGTAGGTAGATATCCCATATTTGTGCTGCAGAAACCCCGAGAACAGATTATTTCATCAATGTTGTATGGGCTTTATACGATAGATAGGACTTTATATATAGAAACAAATGTATACATATAAAGCATAAAAACACAGCCGATCTTTGTATTTACTAAAACAATCTAATGTTTGATTTTTCGTTTAACTTATTTATAGTTAACGCACAAAGGAACTGACACCTGACACATGAACAAAAGTCAATATATGAAGTGAAAGCAATCAGTTTGAAAAAATATCATTATATCAGTCATTTATGTTATTGAACGTAAATCAAGGAAAGCGTTTTAGACACACAGAATGTTTAAAGTGCTATTATAGTTTTGTATAGAGCTGCATATACACCGCTGCTAGTAGAATATTTGATTCCGAGGTAATCAGCGGTATACTACTGTTGCCTTGATTAATCATCGGCTCAGTAATCAGTGGTTTTGGTTCTGACATGATTAATAGCATTACTTTCTTAAATTATCAGTTGATGCATTATGAAATTGTCATGAAATGAAGGTTCCATCTCATAAGTCAATGTTGACCTTCCGTTTTTAATTTTCCTCGGAGTTCGGTATTTTTGTTATTTTTTCTTTCCCTAACTTACACAAAATGAATAGAGAAAAAGAAAAGATAACAAACTACAGTTTGTATACTACCAGTAATATTAGGATAAAGAGCCATATTGATTGTTTTGATCTAGAAAACATTTAAAAATTTTATGTACATGCGGTTTGATTATCACAATACACATTGTAATTTTGTGCATAACTAAAAAAAAAGTTTATAGGAATAATAATGAACTGCATTTATTCCCATTTGTCCATATCTATGTCACATAAAATATCCTTTTGAAATCTTCCGCCGCATTTTTACATATACAGTGGTTTCATGTGAACATTTATTATTGGCATTGTTAGTGCTAAGGGCATTATATTCGTGTATAATTAAACATCGTAAGAACAATAATAAAGTACAGTTAAAATTATATTTTGCCTCACACAAAATCAAGAAGCGATTGATCTTATTATGTATCAGTTTATTTTTTAATATTCTATCGTTAATGAATATCGTATTCAAATTAACAGATGTATTTTGTGTGTTTTATATCCAACATTGCCTTTTAGTTATGAAAATCAAAATACAAATAAAAAATGTGTCTTCTCAATGTTTAACAATACGCCATCATGATAAACAATTATTGTGTACAGTTTACCTGTGATTACTGAAACGTGCAGTGATGGGTCTTAATTTACAATCACCTAAAAAGGTAATGTTGATAAATAAAAAAATAAATCCACACTTTAGAATAACAGCATGTTAACTAAACACTGTCTGATCTTACTTGGAAACAAAGCGTTTTTATCGAAAAGAGGGGGAGGGGGGTGTTTTTACAAAAAAAAAAAGACTACGTAGATTTGTAATAATTGAAAAAAATGAATAAAATAATAAACCAGTCAGAGGATTTCAGAAATGATTTTGATATAAAGTGGGTTTGTATTTGTTTGTCATTTAACCCAGCTAGCTTATTCATATGATATATCAAAGTTGGAGCTAACAAGTTTTATTGAGCTAAGTTGGTATAGAACATTGTATTACGGATGTGTCTATGGATACTTATGAAGGCAATGATGATAACTTCCATTGAACATTAGTTTGAAATAACAAGAGAACACCTGTTAGTCCTAATGATATATTTCTGTTCATTAGTAGCAATTGTTGTTAACCGACATGATGTGAAAATGCAAATATATCAACAATAATGAGAGTTTTTGAAGCGACTAATATGTAATAACATAACAGGACCAATAATTAAATAGCACCAAATACATATACAAGACATTGCAATCAGTTTAAGCAACACATATCAATAAAAACAAAGAACATGCAATATAGAAATAAAAGCAACAAGTTTATATATAGCAGACACAGGCAATAAAATCAAAGGATATAATACATACAAAGCTTATGTAATGTATAGAACAAATCTGCATATTCACATAAAATGACGCAACCATTACAAATATAAAATATCAATTAATATTATAAGTACGCATATTCTAGTATTGACAATACTAAGGTACAGTTAAATTATGTTTTTTTTCTCACACAAAATCGAGAAGCGATTGGCCTTATATCATGTATCTTTTTTCATTGTATGTTGATAATTATAATATTCTATCGTTAATGAATATAGTATTGAAATCAACAAATGTATTTTGTGTATTTCATTGACATATATTCAACATTGCCTTTTTGTTATGAACATTATAATACATATTAAAATGTGTCTTATCAATGTTTAACAGTACGTCATCATGATAAAACATTATTGTCGAAAGTTTACCTGTGATTACTGAAACGTGCAGTGATGGGTAATATTTTACAATCACCTAGAAAGGTAATGTTGATCATTTTAAATAAATCCAAACTTTCCAAAAACAACTAAACACTGTCTGATCTTACTAGGAAACCATGAATTTTATCGGAAAAGGGAGGGGGTGGATTTTAACAAAAAAGACTTAGAAGATTGGCATAATTGAAAAATATATAAAATATTAGACCAGTTACAGGATTTCAGAAATGATTTTGATATTCATTGGTTTGGTATTGGTTTGTCATTTAAGACAGCTAGCTTATTCATATGATTCAGTTAAGTTTGTATTGAACATTGTATTATGGATGTGTCTATCATGTCTATAGATAGTAATAAAAGGCAATGTTATGATAACTTTTATTAAAAAGTAAGATGAAATAACAAAAGGAAAACTTTTTTTCCAGATAAGTATTAAGGTTCATTCGTACTAATTACTGTTAACCGACATGATGTGAAAATGCAGGTATACGAACCAAGAACACTGAGAGTTCTTTAACCGACTAATACGTAATAACATAACAGGATCAATAATTGAATAACACTAAATACATATACAGCACATGCAACCAGTTTAAGCAACACATATCAATAAAAACAAAGCACGTGCAATATATAGAGATCAAAGCAACAAGTTTATATATAGCACACACAGGAAATAAAATCATTGGATATAATACATACAAAGCTTATGTAATGTATAGAGCAAATCAGCATATTCACATAAAACAAGGCAATCTATAAAACACATTAAATATCAATACAAGCAAAGCCCATGCAAAAAAAAACCCTCTAGAAGCACAGCACTATGAATATAAGCAGATAAGCATAGTGTATGCATAAACAAAATAATACAGCTTATATAATCATGATTATTGGTTGCCATAGCGTTTTTAATTTATTTTCGACTGATGTGCTTGAATATTCCCTTGGTATCTTTCGCCTCTTTTTTGTAGCAAACAAGCCAATCTCATTTTTTTAATGATACAACTAGCTTTCCAATTTTTTCATTCATACGAACTGATAGGTTAGTGTTTACAATCGTGACGGCTATATGTATCTGTTTCTCATCATAGCTATTAAAGTTCGAATAAAGCTTAACCCTTTTATAGATTGTGCTTATAAATTCAGCATACCTTTGATCGCATACAAGTGTGCACTGATTGCCAGAAGTTTGTTAGTACACACGCTTACCTAAAAAGGATTTAAGATTTGAGCAACAGGAAAATTATGCTCTCCTAATTGAATTTTATATAATTTTGTCATTATTAAAAACAACTTTCAAGAATTATACAGAGATCCAAGGTACATAAAATTGAGAATGAAAATGTTTTCAATGGAAACAAAAATTACCCGAATATTTAACTTATTTACAAAGTTGCAGCTATGCAAGTAACTAGTTTGTATAAAATGTGAACTTCTTTCATGCATATAAAATAAGGAGATGTGGTATGATTGATAATGAGACAACTATCCACAAGAGACCATATGAAGTATATGTTAGTACCTATACGCCGCCGTACGACCTTCAATAATGAGCAAAGCCCAAACTAAATTGCATGCTATAAACACTCGGACATGTTAAAATAATAAACAACGCAAAGAAATCAACAGCCTATATGTTCTTTCTGGCCGGATCGAAATATATAGAACAGAATCGAACGTGCTACATGTATAAAGGCTTTTGCTTTGCTTAGTTCATCCTATAATCTATTTCTAGCAACGGAAAACATATCACGACTTAGTCCAAACACTTTTTCTTCTAATTCATGCTGAAACTGGACTGGTTGTATATATATATATATGTTCTCTGTAACTATGTAATTGTAGTTTTTTGAGAAATATATTATTCATATTCTTATATTCGGTAACATATGAGTTATTAAATTAAACTGCATATTGATAATAGCAGTGACCTACATGAGACTTCTATCATTATTACCAGTTCTTAATGGTTAATATCTACTTAAATAACAATATGTTCTTACGGATACAACATATATTTTTTGTGTCACAGATTGGTAATTAAATAGATTAACAGTAGTCTAAACATAAAATAAAAATGAGTAGACGTGGTATAATTGCTAATGAAACAACTCTCTACAAGAGACCAAATGACAACCATTGGTCAATATAGGTCTCAAACAATGAGATGAACAAGGCGGCCTACATCGAAGAAGGAAATCGTCAGCTCTCTTATACTATTTTTGATAACAATTTAATATGTGATGTTATGATATTATAATAACCATGTTTATTGATCTTAGCCTAATTTGTTGTGTGTGGCCTTATAAGATAATTGTGGTGTTTAGTATGTATAGTTGTTTACAAAATAATTTTATAATTGTGCAGTTTCGAAATCACTGGAACAATTATAGATAATGATGCATCTCATAAATCCCAGTGAACCTAAAATTAAGGATACTACTGATACTAGAAGAACTGCTCCATACCTTGATCTTTTCCTCAATATTGCCACAGATGGACGACTTCACTCTAAAATCCATGACAAAGGGAATGATTTCAACTTCCAAATTATCAATTTCCCATTTCTCAGCAGTAACATACCCTCTGCCCCGTCGTATGGTGTTTACATATCTCAATTGATACGTTATGCTCACGCATGTTCACACTATACGTACTTCATATACAGGAGTGTACTCCTTACGCAGAAACTGCTCCAACAGAGTTATGAGGAGGGAAGATTAAAATGAATCTCCTTACATTTTATGGACACCTTCACGAATTGGTTGATCTATGCTAAGTGTCTGTATCTAAACTAACTAACGACATTTTTACCACGTCTTAGATTGTGGTTTACCATCTACGTCGTCTGTTCTGCTAAGTACCGAACGTGACCTATTCCAGAATATGACTGTTTTGCTGAGTACGAATTCGTATTTCAATACGACGTGTCTCGGTATTTATACATCCAACATTCATGTATTTAGTTACAATGTTTGTTGTGTAAGTCCGGTTAGTTATTGTGTTATGTCATATCTTTGGGGTTTGAATTCTGTATTTTTGGTACATTTCACATACGTCTTATTTGTCAGTATATATAAAAAAGAAGATGTGGTATAATTGCCAATGAGACAACTCTTCACAAGAGACCACATGACACAGAAATTAACAACTATAGGTCACCGTACGGCCCGTTCACAGTGTTTTGGTTTAATGTCTTTTTTTTCAAGTATGTTTAATGTTTGGTCGTACATGATATTGCCTTATATTACAGTTATTTTATTTCTATTTTCTCTATGTATGTAAAAGTTTAGATAAAAAATCAGCTATTTCATTTTTTCAGGATCTTAAGTTGAAAGTAACTACATGCACAGGATTTTTTTTGTTTGTACACAGTTTTGATTTAGAAGAAATACCAGCATGGTAAGAAAATGCAAATAATAACACCATTACAAACATGATTCCATTTTAATATTCTTGTCATGGTAAGAAATAACATAAAATAACACCATTCCAAACTCAATCCCAATTTGATATTTGCGTACGTTTAAGTTAAAAATAAAACTAATCTATTTTATTTTTAAAATTTTACCTGTGATAATATAAACGTCACAAAAATACGTCACTTTTTGTGGCGTTGATCAAATCATGTGACGCGCAGTGTATACTTCGTGCGTGGTGTCCTGTGCTGTCGTAAATTCATGGGAGGTGTCCGTTGTTATTCTGCGGTTTACATGTTTTAATGTAATATAAAATTATTTATTTATGTATTTCTCTGTGCTGAGAGTTCTTGCGTTTGTTTGCTCTGTATTCCTGTCACGTAGTGTGGTCATGTAACGGTATTTTAAACATTGCCATATAAGCGTTAGGTTTGGCTAGGCATACAACCAGGTTAGACACATAATATTTTTTAAAATGTCCTGTACCAAGTCAGGAATATAGCAGTTGTTATCAAATAGTCCGTGTCTATTGATGTTGGCGTTTCTTTTGTTGCAGTTCAGTTTTTCTGTTGATCCGTTGTTTTCCTCTTATGTGTTTCCCTAGGTTTAAGTTTGTAACCCGGGTTTGTTTTCTCCTAATCGAGTTATGACTATTGAACAGCGGTATACTACTGGTGCCTTTATTTAATGAGGGTTATACAAAAAATTGTTGTATTTTATAAATTCACGCAATATTTTGCTAAACAAATTAGCTTCATCAGGCGATTGCAGCTGTGCCAATGAACGAAAAAATTTTCCTGTAAAATTCTTTTTCTATTTGAAAAATCTGTAATTTTAGAGAATCCTTTATTATTGGATTTAAACATTTTATAATAATATTTCTTCAACAATCAATCAGAACTTTTTGTGTCAGACTGTTTTCACGAGAAAAGATGTGGTATACACGAAGATCCATTATCTATTTAATTTTTCTTGCTATGTTAAGAAATACTAGCCATTTTAGTCAGAAATAGATGTTAAAGGTATTACGAAATATAGGAAAGAGAGCTCATCTGGTCATTAAAGTCAGACGATACATCGTTTATTTTTATTTTGTATGTTGAATACGATAGAATGCATTCATGGAAGCAGACAATCTCTCAAATAAATCAATTGATTCATACGGTTGAAAATAATGTTCGAGATTCATCATCAAATGATTGTTCTACTTACAAATAAGGAAATAATTACGCACATGTTTTCGTTTGTGCTCACGTCCTATTACATTTAATTGCTATGCAACTGTTTCCTGATTAAGGCATTAAATAGTAATTGCTTCACATAATTTGTACTTGAAATAAGATACTATAATAACATTTGCAATTATAAGTATAAAGAATCGGTGTTGAATCTTCTCAGAAAAGGAAACAGCCCAGACTTCAGCAATTCTTGTAAACTCTTTACTTCTCGAATGAATGTGGACCAAAAGAGTAACTAGTTTTTGCTTGCCCAGTGACGTCTTAAGTGCTTTTGTGGTGAATTATGATGTGCATTAATTCACTAAAATAACGATTCCAATATTAAAGGCGATATCATGTGTTTAAAACGTTCCGTTAAAGAGGTTGCATTTATTTTAAATCATTTGTTCATTTGAAACAGACGCAGAAACAAACACACATATTTTACATAAATCGACAGGTTAAGGGTCTCCTGCTTAAATTTGCATACATCACCATGAATCTGTACAACTACCGATCACACGATTATGTTGATATGTAAAGATCTAAGACCGAGTTTACTTGTAGCTAGTGTGTTGAGACATTAAAAAATCGTATCGGTGATCCAATTTATGAGAGTTAGCGTAGAATTTATATTGTGTCGATTTTACTCGTTCTTCTTGGAAACTCTGTTTTATTTACAAAAAAGAATGATACGACTTGTCTTTAAATCGACGGAACAGTTATAGCGATTACGCGTAGATCAGATTTAATAGTGCTTTATCATTTAGTTAGTTGGTTTAAGGATTATACCAGATGTAAAGAGCCAACTCCTTTATAATCAATGTTTATGGTTATGCTGCTTTATGTGTCAATATACAAAATTAGCGATCTCCTAGACGTCCCTTAAAAACTGAGAGAGAAAAAATCAAACGTACACATAAGACTATAAATAATTAACAGAACGAATGGAAAACAACTGTCATAATTAAGACTTTTTACAGGGGGTGATCGAGATGTGATTCGGACGCAAAATATTTTTACAGTGTTTTTTTCACTTTGTTTACCCTTGTAATTCTCTTTCACCTGATTTGTTTTCTTTTTATTTATTGGAAAAGTGTATACTTTAGACGATATATACTATCAACTACAAACACTTTTTTATCGGCGTCTTTGTCAATATACTATGAACTACGAAGATTGTTTTTAGCTATCAGTAACTGCGAGTACTCTCAGAACTGTACTTTGTGTCTTTCTTGATGTAATTGATATTTAAATTCCTTCCACGTCCGGTCTGTGTTTTTGTTAGATGCGTTTCTGTTTTTTCGACTTTAAATCGATCTGATTAGTTAAGCGCGTTCCGATTGTTCTAATGTTAAATTGTTTCACAACTGTCCCAGGTTAGAGGGAAGATGTTTAACCGCGCAACATTCTATATGTACCGGTCCTAGACTTAAATTGAGTGATTGTCGTTTACTGTTGTTTCTCATATTAAATTTGTGTTTATTGTTATGCATAGATAGTTCTTGTGAAGTGCTGTTACACTTGTGTCCCATTAGGAAGAAGGTTGGCGCTTTCAAGCATGTTTACCCCCTACACCCCCTCCCATCCCCACATCCACACACATTTGTTATATGCCTGTCTTAAGTCATGAGCCTGTAGTACAGTGATTGTTGTTAGTTCATGCCTCTTGTGTCGTCTGTAAATTAGGTCGTGAGTGTTCTCATTTGAATTGTTTCATATTTTTCATGTCGGGACCTTTTAAAGCCGACTATACGGTATGGATTTTCTCATTGTCAAAGGTCGTACGGTTGCTCATAGTTGCTTACATTCACTTCGTTCGAACTTTGGTGGATAGTTGTTTCATTGGCAATCATGCCACATCTCCATTTTCAATATTAATAAGATAAACAAAAATACCAAGTTCTATCGATAACGGTGTAAAGGGGAATATAAAAAAAATTCAAAGTAGTTTTTCAACTGATCTTTCGCTAGATGAGGCGGAATCGCAACGACGATCACGTAAAGTATTGTACTCCTAAGTTACCTTATGTAATTGAAGCGCGCCGATAACTGTTTTAAAAGCTGAACAACATCCTACAATCAACTATATAAAGAAACTGACAAACACTGTTTAACCTCCCATTCCTGATTATTATTACCGATACAGATATTGGCGAAAAAAAATAAATGTACAAACATTTCAACGTAATGCTTGTGTATATATACGTGTACGTTCCCGTGCAATACGAAAATGCTTTTTTTTTGTATTTGAGAAGGTTTTGAATTAATTCTGCTTCATGTGAGTACAAAAACAGGTCGACCAGTTGTCACGCACAGTTCGTACCGATATAAACAAACAAAAGTAGTTCAATAGGATTAAAAACAGAAATTTCAAAGGGATGTGCTAAATCTGGTTCAAGCCATCTATGCCAACGGGAAGATACAAACCTCAGAATTCCGAATCATTCGACATATAACAAACAGTAATTTTCTTATATATCCGTTTGAACTTGATATTAAACAATAGTGTCCACGCTGAAATGTCTCGCCTGTTTTATTATCATTGATTTCAAGCTGAAAGTCTATAATATGAAGGTTTAACTACAAGTATCACAAAATCTTTTGAGTTGAGCCAATTGCAACTGATGTAGTCTGTTAGTTTTCTCGTTTGAATTGTTTCACATATTTCATGTCGGGACCTTTTATAGCCGACTATACGGTATGGGTTTTTCAACTTGTTTAAGGCCGTACGCTTGCCTATAATTGCTCATATCCTCTTCATTTGAACTCTGGTGGATAGTTGTCTCATTGCCAATGATACCACATATCGTTTTTGTATATGCATCAGAAAAATATGCGTCTTTACTTTCAAAACAATGAGAGTAAAATAAAATAATTAAAATACCGAACTCCAAGGGAAATTCAAAACGGATAGTCCTTTATAAAATGGCAAAGTCAAAAGCTCAAAAACAACTGTCATATTCCTGACGTGGTACAGGCATGTTCTCATTTAGAAAATGGTGGATTAAACCTGGTTTTATAGGTAGCTAAATCTCTCAATTGTATGACAGTTGCATTGAATTCCATTATATTGACAACAATGTGCGAGCAAAACAAACAGACATAATAGGTAAAAACGTAAAAAATAGGGGTACAGCAGTCAACTTTGTATTATAATCTCAATCACTATAAAAACAATTAACTGTTTCAATAAAGAAACACAAAATGCATGTATTTAGTTAGGAGAGAACTTTACGAAATGGTGAACGTAGCAACTAGAAAATGTTGTTACTATTCCATAAAAAATGAGTTCTTCAAATGCATTGAATAACATTTTATCCGTCCTTGAAATAAAACTTTCCTTTCTTTTGTAATATCATCAGGTATTCATTTCGATTTGATAACTATTATTTATTGACACAATAATGTTTATGATTGAACAAAGAAATGTAGTTTGTTGTACTGGAAAATAAACGATTCAGTAATCGTTTATATAATCAAAGACCAGGTTTCGTTATAAAAGCGTTAACATGATGAAATCTCAAAAGGAGACCATTCTACATTTTTTGTCTGCAATAGACATTTAATAGTCTCGGGCAGTTCTAAATAAAGTAGACATATTCCTATGGGCCTAATTTGTGCCCCTTTACTAGCAGACTTGATCTTTTACTGTTCTGATTCACAGTTTATGGTAAAACTCAATACAGAATCACTAATTCCATTTACTTGATAAATTCAACAACACTTACCGTTATCTTGATGATATGTTTTCTCTAAATAAGCAAGAATTCTCTAACTATACTGCTTTACTTTAAATAAATCAATTCTTAACAGCAATAACTGTCCCTACCTAGATTTAGATATTTCATTATTACACCAGAAACTCTACACAAAAAATTACGACAAAAAGAAAGATTTTTCTTTCCCAATTTTTAATTCCCCTTTTTTGGACGGTGATGTTTCTTTTGGACCGTCTTCCGGTGTTTATATATCACAACTCGTTCGCTATGCTCGTGTCTGTAGTGCATTTTGGATTTCAATGAGCGTAATCTATGTCTTACTAGTAATTATTAAATCAGGGATTTTGTTACCACAAATTACTTAAAACCTTCACTAAATTTCTCCATAGATACAAAGGTTTGGTCTGCAAGTTTGCCTGTGCCGGTATAAAACTAATTTCAAATGGAATAGCACATTGCTTCCACTCTTTTTGTTAATAGTATGGTGTTTGGCAAAGTTTTTTTTCGAATCGCAATGGAAATTTTGCAAGTTATTTTAAGCTAGGGATACATATACATTTTTAACAACTACCTATTTTTAGACGAAAATTTGTGGAAGTTGTATATATGTATCGTCAACTCAGCAGTCAGCGCTTTGGTATTGACATGACTTTAAACAACTTTGTCGTAAATTTACCGTTAATAAATTAAAACATTTTTTATTATTAATTGTTTTTGACTTTTAACTAGCTTTCAGTAACTGTGATTACTCTCAAATCGTACTTTCGTGTTAATTTGAGCCGTTGTTACAATTTGTACATTTTTGTTATTTAATGTTTACTTATTTTGTGTTATATCTCGTCTCACTATTTGTAATATATACCACCTTTGATAAGTATTTAGTATGACGATAAATTTTCACTTCTGTTCTCGTACTATGAACAACAAATTTATTTATTTTGTAAAAAATGTTTCCGTACTCCATGTACTCCTTACAACAAAATTATTTTTATTTACCTGTGTACGTTATTTTATTTAACGGCATTTTGTCCAATGTCATAGTTTCAATTGATATTGTATAGTGTGTCTTTTTATGTTGTGATTTTACACTATTATTTCAGGTTAAGGTGAAGGTTGCTGCCTGTTAAAATGTTTAAACCCGCTGCATTTGTTTGCACCTATCCTAAGTCAGACAGCTGATGTTCAGTGGTTGTCGTTTGTTGGTGTGGTTTATAAGTGTTTCTCGTTTCTCGTTTTTTATATAGATTAGACCGTTGGTTTTCCTGTTTCAATGGTTTTACTCTAGTCATCTTTGGAGCCCTTTATAGCTTGCTGTTCGGTGTGAGCCAAGGCTCCGTGTTGAAGGCCGTACTTTTTGTACAATAATTAGGCCGTTAGTGTTTTCGTTTGAATTGTTTTACATTTGTCTTTCGGGGCCTTTTATAGCTGACTATGCGGTATGGGGCATATAAATGTTGAAAATATGCCGCACAGCCCTATGTTTTGACCTTTGAATAAAAAAGAAGTGCATATCAACGTTCCATTCTAGGATATAATTTTTTACGAAACTTCATAGAAAAAGTGGCACAGTTTTAACCGTAACGGGAGTTCCTATGGGAAATTGCATTGTATATATTTACAGAAATGCAACATATATTGGGTTAAAAAGGAGAACATGTAGAATTTCACCAAATCTGGTTTTTCTCAGAGATTTTAATGAAAGTAACTCAAATATACTGTTTTATAAATATTTCATGAAGATTGAGAAAATCCTGGGCATTTACTATGATGACTCAGCATAAATTCACTGTTTACAGTATGCATAGTTTACTTAAAGCCCTGAATGCAAAGTAAATTAATGATATATGCATATTTGAAATTTAAATTGTTTAGAAGTGCTCATATTTACTCTTTGCAGTCATTGAAACTCATAGATCATTGATGAATATTGTTGTTGGGGTGTTTTTATCCTGATGATAACCCAAAAGTAAGCCGTAGCACCTGAATTTGTTTTTTTGTAACCGCGGCATAAAAAAAGTACAAGCGAAAAATACAAAAATACCTCAATAAAACGAACAATAGTGTGTTCTATCCTAAATATGTACTAAATATTCCATATTCACAGAAACAGCAGAATTATTTAGCAAATTTGAGGCCCCAGGGGCAAAAAATAGTGAAAAATGCCTGTCCCTTGGTCATAAAACAGATAGTTAACCTGTAAATGCTATGAATTTGTTATTATAAATGTCTTTTGTAAAATAACAATAACTGTGCTTGGAAAGTATGCAAACAAACAGATGTTAGCAGTCAATTTATAAAACTTTTAGTGAATGCATACATCAGACTGGTAACTTGATACATACAACTTTTGCAAATATGGCTTTGTTTAAATACTTTTAGTTCATATATTAAGTAAATTTATGTTAGATATATGGTTAAAGATGATATTGTTGTGACGTGATTTCTAAACTTACCATTTGATGCAGAAATAGTGAACTTTTATTGATAAATAGCCATACACATATTCTAAAAGGTTACCAATTCAACACTGTAATTAGATCTTTGAATATTGTTTTTATTGGTATTAATATTGATTTTGTTATCAGTAAATTAAAAGCAAACTAAATATTATTGTTATATACATATGCACTTTCATGGATCTACAATCTGTCGATACCTGTATTGCACAAGGTAATGTTTTTCTCTGACTGTTGATGGCGTCTTTACACTAAATCCATTGAATGTTGGATGTGTCCTGATTGATAATTTAGTCTTAGATGCATGATTTGTTTTATCAGTTGTTATTGGCTTTGAACTAGCTGTCAGTAACTGCGAGTACTCTAAGATCTGTGCATGGTGTCTTTTTGTTGTTTGGATGTACAAGTACCCGGCCATGTCCACTCTGTGTTTTTGTTAGATGTATTTCTATTTGTATCCATCTGATGAGTTAAGCCTTTTTCAACTGATTTCTATAGTTCGTTCTTACGTGGTACTGTTACACCACTGTCCCAGGTTAGGGGAAGTGTTGGGATCCCGCTAACATGTTTAACCCCGCCACATTCTGTATGTATGTGCCTTTCCCAAGTCAGGAGCCTGTAATTCAGTGGTTGTCGTTTGTCGCTGTGTTACATGTTTGTTTTTCGTTCATATTTTTGTACAATAATTAGGCCGTTAGTTTTCTCGTTTGAATTGTTTTACATTTGCCGTTCGGGGCCTTTTATAGCTGACTATGCGGTATGGGCTTTGTCCATTGTTGAGGGCCGTACGGTGACCTATAGTTGTTAATTTCTGTGTCATTTGGTCTTGTGAAGAGTTGTCTCATTGTCAATCATACCACATCTTCTTTTTTATATATACAGTAAAATGTGGACTGGAGACAGAGGCAGGATTTGATATTTTATATAATCTTGAATGTTGGAATGATTAACTACTAAAATTTACATTTATAGTATTCTGAAATGCTTTCAATTTGTTATCAGAATAGTTTCAAACAGGTTCTATACATTTCATGTCAGAAAACATGCACATAGGGTAAGCTGACAATAATCTTGTTTCCAAATTCTTAATAGATGGAAACAGGGATGGGGGTATATAATGTACTGTAAAAGAAAAGTTAAGAGTATATACAGTGATTTCTTTAAGACTATGATTCTGATAAAGAAGTATTGTTGTAAGAAAAGGTGTTTTTCAGAAGTTTTTTATTAAATAAATATTAGTATATTGAAAATTCAGCTGTTTCACAAACCACGCCTCTTTTGGGGAGATATATAATATTCATAGATATTTTGTTTTGTTAACGTATTGGTTCCCAGATATGATCTCTATGTTTCATCTCATAGAGACATAGCTTGGGAATGTTACCAGTATAAATGCACATGGTATACGGTGGAATTGAATTCTGAGAAAGACCGTAAGTAAAGTGAGGGGTAGTGCAGAATGATAGTATAAGTTTATACTCTTAGGAGTTCGGGTCATATAAATGTTGAAAATATGCCGCATAGCCCTATATTTTGATGTTTTGACTTTTACAGATTGTGAATTGGATGGAGAGTTGTCTCATTGGCAGTCATACCATATCTCCTTTTATCTATGTGTTAGAAACTAACTTTCCAACCCCCTCAGGCAAAGTAAGCCTTAGATGAATCAGTCAATTAGTTTATAGTTTTTTTGATTCATCATGTTCATCATTGAATGGTTGTTAAATTGATAAAGCAAGGAAATATTACACACACGATTATTCTAACTTCCTATATCGCTTCATTGCTATGAAACTGTTTCCTGATTAATCCAATAAATATTTTGTTCTTTACATAATTAGTATTAACTTAAATCTGATACTATGATTACATGTTTGCATTTATTAGTATTAATAATTGGAGTGGAATCTTCGCAGAAAGGAAACTGTTCAGTTGTCAGCAGGTAAACTTGAATTGATTTTGAAAATATATTGGTGAAGTCGCAATGGATATGCTGAACGTCTGTTAATATATTATTTCATGATATATATATACATTAATGGCAATTTTGTTTTTGATACTGACTTTATCAGCAAGAATACCAAGCGTGATTCTGATATTCGAGCTGACGAGGTCAGCATAAAAAAATAAAATGCCATTATTCTCTTTATTGGCAATTTTTCTTAACTATAGGGTTTTTTTTTTTGTTGAGAATATAGAGTCAAATGAAATAGTGTATTTAATTGATAAATAGACGCGGATGGACTAAAGCACATAAACTTGCTGCACTGATACATGACGTCATTGCCTTATATTTTCGAGTATCAAGTTCTGTCCACGATCTTAAAACTATTAGGCAGTAAGATCAAAAGGAAAATATACAAATTGACGATAAATATATTACTGATAACGTTTGTAGCATATCATATTCAACTTTCTTCAATGTTCTATATTTAAAAACCAAAAGTAACAAAGAACCAAATTAAATATCTGATCATTGTACAAAGAATTTTCTAAATTCTGTTATTCACTTTGAGGCGCGATCGGGATATTGACCCATATGGCTGTTTTAGGTTTCCTATGGGTTTTGTGCACACACGCATGTTCAGTCCTACAAAAATCTTCATAAGCCTGTTCGTAACCAAACGATAGGGGTGTAGTGGTTGTCGTCTGATGTAAATCTGTTTCCTTCTGTGTTATTAATTTGCATCTGCCCCAAAATTTTGCACGTTTTGCTAATCATTTGTAATTTTTAATGTACTTTACATTTTGGAATTTGCTCTGTAGTTCTTTGTTACATTCGGGTTTGTAATTCTTTGGCAATCATACAACATCTCCTTATTTTTATTAAACAGATACGGGAAACACAAATGTATCGAATCATTACGTCAGAAATGGCATATATCATTGGACAATTATTAAATATTGAATAAGAGATTGTCAGTGCTACTTGTTAGTAAACAAAACCCTCAGAATATTAGAAAATACTAAGGACACAATCTTCAACACCATGACTTATACATGTTATAAAGAAATAAAAAGAAACATGATAAACAGTCTACCAATTTTTACACCGAAAACAAAAAAATGGGCGTGATGAATTAATATATTGAATTGTCGTTTAGAAAGGTTTTATGATTTTTTCACCAAAGACAATTTCATTCATAGCTGCATTGAACCGGGCATAAAAAGCATATTTAAATAGAATCAAAATTAGTATTTATTGTTTTAGTTCTTGAAATAGTTTTGTTGTGATAATCATGAAGAGGTAAATGATACCTGCATTGGTAAGTAAAACAACGCAATATGAAAATGTTGGCCAAAATTATAGAACATTAAAATAAGAGATGTGCTATGATTGCCAATGACACAATGTCCATGAAGACATAAGGACAAAGATGACACCAAATACAGGTCACAATACAATTGAAAGTGAAAGTCTTGTTTCTATGTATTCATTTTATCTGATACCCCAAAAAGTGGGATTATAGTTTTATTATTTGATCTCACACATAATATGGTTTGAAAAATAAAAGGACTGTGATTTATATTAACGTCACATTATAAGTTTTACTAAAAGTCACAATTGATCTGCTGTATATAAGGTCTACTACCAAATTTGTTTCTTGGTTTTGGAAAATTTGACATTGTTGTCTATTGAAAAGATAGCACGTATATTCGTTCAAAAGTCGCGAGTGCCAAATACCACATAACATCTTAATATTTGTGACCATAATTGTGTATGATTCAAAGATAATTGGTTTGTCTATATACGGTGGATAAGGTTATAATAAAAACCGCTGTGATACGTTACAATTTCAAGAAATGGCACAAAACTGTGTAAAATCAACGGAATGTAATTGTGCTTTTCTTAGATTTTTTAGAAAGTTATAAGGAATAAACCTTGGAATAAACCTTGAAACACATTGTAAAGTACAAATATTATGTGCAGATGACAATAATCAGTGAAACCCATGGAATAGAATTAACGGTAAAACATTTACTGCACCGGATGCACATTTCAATAATCATTTTCTCAATGACTTGAGGCCAAAATATCTGAAAATCCAAAACCGTATTCTAACGTTGAAGAGCCAATAAAATCAAATAAGACCACTCGTAAAGCAAAACCCAGACAAGGAAGCAGAGCAATGCACGTGAGCAATACATTCATTAATATTAATTATATGACAGTAAAGATCTATAAAACAATATCGGTATTTACAATCATGACAACTGACTTGTGTCATGTTATCGCGGTGTTAGATCTTTAAATACCAGAGAAGTCATCCAATTTGCAAATTAACCGATTTTTTGCGATTGTAATTGTGACATATTGAATGGGTATGGATTCCATGGATAGTGATGCATGGAGAATCATTCGGTATCTCCTTTCTGAATTTCATTAGATTCCTTCAGGTTTTGATTTAAACTTTAATTTTTATCTTCTGATTAGTTTGTGATATTTGAACAGCGAGAAATTGCTGTTTCCTCCAATTTATTAGTATATGTTAACTTTTTCTCATATTTTTTGAGTATGGAAAAAAGTAAAATAACAAAAATACTGAACTCCGAGGAAATTCTAAACGGAAAGTCCCTAAGCAAATGGCAAAATCAAAAGCTCAAACACATCAAACGAATGCATAACAACTGTCATATTCCTGACTTGGTACAGTCATTGTCTGATGTAGAAAATGGTTGATAAGACCTGGTTTTATAGCTAGCTAAACCTCTCACTTTTATGACAGTCGCACAAAATTCCATTATATTGACAACGATGTGTGAACAAAGTTAACAGACAAAATAGGTCCCTGGCATTTATTTGGCATTGAATATATAGTCTGAACAAGTTAGGAGAATTCCTTTGTAAAAACTTCACTCACTTAAAAACTGGATTATTGACGGGGATGCAAGAATTATCGGGATGTTGATAGACGGTTGTTCTGCTTATAGTTTCAAAGGATGACTATCAAGTTTTCCCAGACCAACTATAGATAAACACACATCCAACGGAATGGGTGTAAAGACGCCTTAAACACATGACCTTGTGCAATAGCAATAGAGGATATCTGAACAAACTCAAACCCTCACAACCTCACAACAGATGTTATCATTATATTTTCCTAAGAAAGAATTCTTCTTAATTTAGTAGCGATATGCCAGTAATATATGCATATAGTAACTGCGATGTTGCATTCTGTATCAAATTGATGCTTTTGTTTCAACAGAATGTATGAATGGTTTTTGATGGCAGTCTTTGTAGTCCTTGTCCAGATGGATTCCATGGAAAGGACTGTGCCTTCCAATGCAATTGCAACGACACTAAACTGTAAGTATACTTTACTTATTTTGGCGTTTCAGTCATATTTTGGTGGCAAAAACCTCCTTAGTATACTTAATATGTAACTGGATTCTGTTGACAAAAAATAGTCGGAAGGTACCAAGGGGACATTCAAAATTCATCTTTGATAAAAATTACAACATCATTGCAAAAATAAAATACGATTAAAAGACGAACAAATCCTTAAAACATTACATAGAAGAAAAAAGATTGATCAACACGAACCTCATCTAAATCCGACGTAAAATAAGTGCTCTGAATGAGTAAGCAGCTCCATCGGGTTGCAGGTGCAAGTTCAAATTGGCGATAAGTCTTATTCTGCGTTGTCACAATCAAAGAATATAGGGCTGGATTGGTATTACGACGTCGAAAATTGAAACATATTCGTGGTCATCTGTTCCAGATATTCTACAATGGTCAACTAACTCATAATTTCGTACATAAACTTTATGCTTCATTATCATAAGAAGCTGCAATGGCACCAGGAGCTGAATGATCATGATGAACTGAGTGTCGCAAATGACCACAGATATGTTCCAACTATCACCTTCCTGACCTCCATTGCTGCTATGAAGATAGTATTTTCTTATGAAAAAAAAATCAAAAGCACTAATATAATTTGATTACTAAATTCATTAGTTCATCATAGAATTGCTGTTCGGAATGACTGAACAAATGTAGGTTAATTTAGTATCATTTATCTCGGTTGTTTTAGATGTGATCACATAATGGGATGTACCATGACACAACATAATATGACAGAAGAAGTTGAAGGTATGATTTTAGTTTCCTTAAATATGTACAAGTTATAGACATAGTAGATTACAGATGTTCGATCCAATTAGAATATTCAAATATAGGTAAATACAAAACCTGAGGAAATTGTAGTTCGTTTCTATGTATGTTGGCGTTTCTTTTTGTTGCACTTCAGTGTTCCTGTTGTTCCTTTGTTTTCCTCTTATAGTTGATGTGTTTCCATCGGCTTAGGTATGTAACCCGAAATGTTTTCTCTCTATCGATTAATGACTAATGAACACTGGTATACTACTGTTGCCTTTATTTATGAACTCCAATTGAGCAAAATCGCCATCCTAATTCACCATCAGTGAAAAATGCACAATTGCAAACTTTGTATATCCGACGACTAGTATGGTGCCTAAAGATGTTATTCCTCTAAACATGTCTCTCATGAGTAAACAGTCAAAATATTTTATCGATAACCCCTTTCGTGATAATGACCGTAAAACTTGTGTATTGCCTATTTCGGTCGGTCTTTTCAATAAACCTCCTGAAACAGATTTTCCGTCAGCATCACATTTGTTTGAGAAGACCATATAATGTGAACAAATTACTAAACAAGAATAAGAAAATTGTACATAATTTCTATACAGCTTCAATGCAATAAAAACGAAAGGAAGCAATAACAACACTCGAACACAAACATGTGAAATTAAGTTAATGAACCATTGTTTTCCTTTCGTTAATGTTTTGGTTTTAGGAGAAACCAGAAAAAAAAATCATGCGTGTGTAATAATATTTACGGCATAATTTTTGTTCCTGCACCAGATTTTCCATATCTATAATAATGTTTTTTTTGTGATGCTGGAGGCAAAAGTACATGTATTCAAAGATTCACAACCTAATTCAAACGTATAAGGTCCGATAGATCTGAAATATACAAAAAGAAGTATAGTCGACGTGGGACAAGAAATCAGAGTTAAGCGTGAGGCAGATACAAAGCTATAAAATCAGGTTTAATCTACCATTTTCTACATACGGAAATGCCTGAACCAAGTCACGAATATGACAATTGTTTTCCATTCGTTTGATGTGTTTGAACTTTTGATCTTGCCATTTGATAAGGGACTTTCCGTTTTGAATTTTTCTTGGAGTTCGGTATTTCTGTTATTTTACTTTTTCCTGGAATTAAAATAATATCCTGAATGTTATAACAACGAATTTTGATAATCAATATCCTATTTTTTTAGTTCATTTTTTATAAGACTTATTTTTCTTTATAGTTTAATCATTTAATTGGAGCACGAATTTCTTCCATTTTTTTATAAAGAAAAATGTGTTGTATTATTCGTGTTTTCAGACAAATGTTTATATTATAAACACTTACATTGTTAACAGTTGTTGTATACACATCAGTAAACTAATGTTGTCTTTACATATAAGTCATAGTTATCGTTGCGTGTAATTTTTTCTGTAAATTGTTTATGAAAAATATTTTTCAGAATCTACAGTAACAGTGCAATATACATCCACTATGACAGGGATCGACATCGACATCACTGGACTCACTACAATTTTACTCCCTACATTCAAAGCGTCCATGATCACGTTTACAGAAAAAGACACAACAGTTGGGATCACTACAAGAAGAATAATAACCACAACTGCAAAGCCTACAGAAAACAACTTAGGTAAAAACGAATTACATATGCCCAATTATGTGTGCCTAATAATCAGTTGTACTTCATGGCCCTTATATCTTAAAATACCATAATTTACAAGTCAATTTGTATCGGTTCCTTGCGTGCAATACCTTATGTGGAACTAACAATTCTCAAAAAAGACATTTTGATACTTGAACTTACCTTGGTCGTTTTTCTTCGCTTCAAAACCGCGACCCAGTGTCAAACACAGCCGACTCCCCCATGTGGCGTTCTACACGCATTCATAAATCGCGAAAACAATAACAATTTTTTAAATGATTTCCGAGAATAAGTCAATTTACAGGTATATTAAAAATTTGTGTCATGGAAGTTTAAACGAGGATTATAATTCAATATGCCACAAATGCGTTTCATCTACATATATTCGGTTGCCATTCGAATCAATACCGTTGTATGGCAAAATTAATTACCAGTTGAACGAATTGGGGAAGTTGTCCAAATACTGGCTTTGGCTATTTATATCTGTGGTGGAAAAGCATATGTTAGTTTGAAAAATGGAAAAAGTTTATAGATTATATGTATGATACATTATGTTAGCACCAGATAGTTGCGGACATATGTTTTCTACCCACTGCAGGTTGTAGAAGATTCCAAGCTTATCATTTTGTACGCAGATGGATGTTTATTTCATGATTATACTTTGACCAGTATTTGTTTCCTTAATGATTTTAAGAGTGCATTCAGTAGTTTTTACCTAAGACAATGTAAGATTTGTAGGTACATCTGCGTTGGCATTCCGGTTTCCTGAGTTAAACAAAAATTGAGATATTGTTTCATGTACATCTATCGCAAGTCTCCTTATATGAATAAATATGCATGGGATAGCAATGAAATAACAACCAACAAATACAAAGCCCAGTCTAGCTAGTGTTTAAAGCAATATCGATGTTTCAATATAATACGATAAAATTCAAAACTGGCCTCATGCCTTTAAGAACAAAACAATTAATTTATGAAGAATCTTAAAAATAAAAAGGACACTAATGGAAAAATTAAAAATATAGCCACTGAAAGTGTTCTTGCTTTCTCGTGTTTTAGTTTTAGCGCTCCTGATGGATGATATCCAGCAAATTGGCGCACTTAATCTACAAAAACTCCATAAAACTGATAAAACCGAAAGCTTGACTATTTCGTCCAACGGATCGGCTGAAACAACTGTCATATTGCTGACTTTGTTTACCAATTATTCGGAGAATATGATGGGTTAAACCTGGTTTTATAGCTGCCTGAGCTGTTGAGGAGTCCTTTATAAACGAAACACGTGTCTGGTGTACGAATTTTAATCCTGGTATCTATGATGAGTTTATTTGTTAATGGAGAGAACATAATTATGTTCCTGTATTTGAAATTCTTCTTGGATCTTCTTGTTTTTAATAATTGTATGCATGAACTTTATCTCACATAGAAATAAGAAAAGGTCGTCAAGGAGAGGTGCACAGTTTGTTCTTATAGGTTTATATTCGGGTTAACTTTTAGCAAAATATACTGAATTGTATCCAACCACAATAATACAGCCGTAAGAACCAAGGGCATAGCTGTAAAAATGATTAGCGAATTAGAGCTATATAGGGGGAAAAGTTCATTTCAAATTATTTCATAAATTTTAGAACCTTAAGTTTCAGTAAAACAATAAAATTGAGAAAGGAAATGGGGAATATGTCAACGAGACAACAACCCGACCAAAGAGCAAATAACAGCTGAAGGCCCCCAATGGGTCATCAACGCAGCGAGAAAATTCAGCATCCGGAGGCGGGCCTCATCTGGCCCCTAAACAAATGTGCACTAGTTCAGTGAAAATGGATGTCATACTTAACTCAATACCATATAAATGAACTAAAATTAAAAAAACATACAAGACTAACAAAGGTCAGAAGCTCATGACTTGGGACAGGCGCATAATAAATGTTTTTTTCATGTCTATCCCAAAACGAACAAGTGGGATAATCTTGAACTGAAAAGATCATTTTGACCTGAACAACACTTAAAAGAAATAACAAAAAAATATTCCATCATGTTCTTCTTTTAGTCATTTTTCAAAAATATGCACTGCGGTAGATTCAGTACTGTTTAGACAATTCGCTTGCAATCAATTAGGTTATTATCAGTCATTTAAATAGTTTGTTATTTACCTGTACAAACCAACAAAAAACAACCGAACTGTCTAAAAAGCTTTTGAACAGTACTGAATTGATTCCAAGGAAATGTCTAACCAGTACTGAATCTTTAACAAAACAAAACATATGAGAAATGCCTTAAACTCTTAACTAGACCTAATAATTTAGGTTCTGACTTTTCAGATGATATTAAGGCCATAATGACCAGTTTAGACTATTATTCGTTTACTCGACTACTTGGTAACATCAGTTAACTATGGATTCCTTTCACTTATTTGCTGAAAAAGTCATCATTGGTTTTGCTAAAGTTTACAATATACACACGTACCTTTATTTATTCTAAAAGTATATTGATAACTCATTATGGATATACTTTCTTTAACTGCATGTGTCCAAAATAATGACACATGATAGATTTACCTTTTACGGTCATTACATGTTTTCATGGTAATCCTTTCAGGTTTCAGCAACAGAGAAATAATTGTTTATTCAATTTGTGCCGGTGGGTTTGCTTGTGTCATACTACTTTGCACTGTGTGTCAGCGCCGGTACAAACAGATGTACGGCAACTTTAGACGGTACAAGACTGGTAAGAAAAGACGAAGAAATATACCAGGTTCCGCGATTTCAGACGAGTGTACCAAAGAAAAAGTTGCACATTCTTATGAAGATCTTAAATCAGAATTGAAACACATGAGTACAAATCAGTCAACAGTATATCCTCTGAAACAGTTTCGACGAATTTAGAAATGACTAAATATGATTCTAGTTAAAGTTACGAATAAAAAAAGAAAAAGAATATATGCACATGGAATAAGTTCTTAGTTATCAAAACAATTGATCTAATTAATAACGTTCAGTCAAAACAAAACACGAGATAATAATTTTACAATGAATCATAACTTTGTTATTAGAACAGTTCCGCTTAAATCAGAAAGCATCGATTAAGAGTCACAAATAGCTCGTCAAAGTAAGCGCTACATCGAATTGTCTGAGACTATGATGTGTCAATAGTTCTTTGATGAATAGTACAGGCAGTAGACAGTTGAATGATAAGAAATCATTGTAATAGTACTTTTTGTCACATGATTGTATGTAAGATCCACCTATAGATTTCAAATTATTGATAGATATTTTTGTTTTAATTTTATTTTATTTCCGTCCCTAACATTTTACCTTTTTATTGTATGAGATTTTGCATACAATAATCAAAAAATATCAACATTTCTATGAACATATCAATCCTTAAATCAGAGTGCTGTTTTTTTTTTATTCAAACCACTGTATACGGTGCATGTTTGAACTATGAAAAACGTAAAATAAAATAAATACCGGACTCAGAGGAAAGTCCATAATCCAATGGCAAAGTCAAAATTTCAAATCACATCAAACGTATGGATAACAAATATCTCATTCCTGACTTGGAACAGACATTTTCTTATGTAGAAAATGGTGGATTAAACCTGGTTTTATAGCTAGCCGTGGAATGTCATACATTTGTACCTTTTTGACGTAATCATGAATGTCCTTGTAAACGATTTGAAGGTCCCTCTGTTACTTTTCAATATTATTTGATATTTAATTTTCCACAGCTTTATTGCTTGATTGTATCCATATTTTCAAATTTCAAATGAATAATCAAATTTAAGAATACTCCAATAATTGAGATGTATTTTCAATATTGCCTGACTTTTCCATAGAACCTGTTCAGAACTGTTCATTTCAATGTCAAAGGCATGACACATCAGACATAAATGTTTGTTTATTCGCCTTTACAAACAATGAATGCCGAACTTGATTCTAACGATATTTGTTATTATCATGAAAATTCTCAATTAAAACAAACTGTTGTTTCTAATTGTACTCTAAACAGAAATCCAGATGAATTTTGACGTTTTGTTAGGGATTGTATAGTTTATCTTTCTGGAAGATAACAACCCTCAAAAAAATACATTTGACCTCATGTTAAATAATGTGTTTAATGAAGTTCAGTTTACTTAATCTTAATTTTTATACATAAAGGATAAGTGGTGATTTTACACGACACACAAAACCTCATGGAAGTAAACACAATAAAAAGGAAACATATCTGTACCTGCTCATCATCACGACAGTTGCTGGGATAGTTTTGGTGTTGTCTATTGTCTGCATCCTTACATGTATATGAGATTTTATCAGTGATTGTCTTTGATCCTTCGTTTTGTTTGGATTCTGCTTTCTATTTCTGCTGGATTCTATTTCATGTTTTGTACACACACCTTTTCATATTTGTAATTTTGCAGTTCTGATACTCTTATTTCTAAATGGCTGTAAACAGATAAAAGATAAAATCACAAAAATAAACGTAACTGTTGGGCTTATGAAACAAAGCAACAGAAAACGATTATATTAATGCAGTGCTCAAAATCATTACAATCTTCTAACAAACCAAAAAAATAGGAAAAGATTGTTTCTTTTAATGTTGAAACAAGAAAGCCATAAACTCAGAGCAAAAGTTTTTCTCAGTAAAAGTACAAACCGGCCCATAGTTAGTGTATTAAATTGAGACCAACCCTACAAAAGAGCAGAAAACAGTCCAAGGCCATAAATGGGTCTTTAATACAGAGAAAAAATCCCGAACCCGGTTAAGGGCATCATCTAAACAATAGGGTCGTCAAGTTGGTTACTTATTCCTTATTCCTTATTCGGTACTTATTCCTTATTCCTTACTCGTTACCTATTCGTTACTTATTCCTTATTCCTTATTCGTTACTTATTCTTTATTCCTTATTCGTTACCTATTCGTTACTTATTCCTTATTCGTTACCGAATCGTTACTTATTCCTTATTCCTTATTCGTTGCCTATTCGTTACTTATTCCTTATTCCTTATTCGTTACTTATTCGATTTTTGTATGTTTCCCCATTTTCGTACTTTATTGCCTTATCTCTGGTAATAGTTCTTGATTTCTAGAGGTTAAATTACACTTTAAGCACGAAGTACCCATTACTTATTCGTTCCTTATTCGCTTGAAATACGTTTGTCATACGTGGCACATTTTTAAAAGAAATCTTTCAGTTTTGTTCTTGAATCTGGTATTAGCTATGGGTTCTTAGAGGTGAAATACACCTATTTGCGCGTATGTACCCGTCTCAGCGCTCGATTAATACCCTGTAACCTATTCGTTTCCTTTTTCGCTTGCAATATGTGTGTTATAGGTTGCACCTATTTAAAAAAATCTTTTCAATTTTGTTCTTGTCTTTGGTGCTAGCTATGGGTTTTTAGAGGTGAAATATACCTATTAGCGCGTATGTACCCATCACAGCGCTCGACTGATGCCCTGTTACTTATTCACTCCTTTTCGCTTGTAATACGTTTGTTTTACGTTACACCTTTTAAAAATAATTCTATTCAATTTTTGTCTTGTCTCTGGTGTTAGCTATGGGTTCTTACAGGTAAAATATACCTATTTGCGTGTATGTATCCGTTTTAGCGCTCGACTGATACCCTGTTACTTATTCGTTTCTTATTCGCTTGTAATACGTGTGATATACGTTGCATCTTTAGGAAAACTGTTTTCAATTTTTGTCTTGTCTCTGATGTTAACTATGAGTTCTTAGAGGTGAATTAACCCTATTAGTGCGTATGTACCTGTTTCAACACTCGACTGATACCCTGTTACTTATTCGTTCCTTATTCGCTTATAATACGTGTGTTTAGGTTGCACCTTTTAAAAAAAAAATCTGTTTAATTGTTTTCTTGTCTCTGGTGTTAGCAATGGGTTCTTAAAGGTGAAATATACCTACCAGCGCGTATGTACCCGTTTCAGCGCTCGACTGATACCCTGTTACTTATTTGTTCCTTAGACATTTGATGCACCAGACGTCCTTTAACTGTTATATTGATGAATCCAAACTTCAGCACTTATTGATAACATTTAGACAACGTCATACGGTATAATCCATAAAGTAAAAAACGGTTGTAGGTTGTATACGTTAAAAGTCCATATAGTTGTACAATATCAAAAGTCCATATATGGACATCTTTTAACTTTAACAACGGCATGGTCAACTAGATAGTCTCAAATTTAAAAACATAACGTCTGAACTATACGGACTTAGCAGTGGTTGTTCTTTATACAAAAACTGCTAAACCAGAGGTATGATGAAGAACGAGTAAAATAAACACCACATGATTTTTACGGTCATCATCACGACTTGGTTAACCAATAGGATAAGTTTACTCAATAGAGTCATCTGATGTCACATCTTGACTAAGTGTAGATTTGCATGTCGGCTGGTGCAAGCAAGCAGGATACACATAACCTCTCGACGCAGCAAGCCTCGCTTCTGTTAGATCTCGTGCGCTTTCATTATCCTGTATTCCTATGTTTGCACCAGCTTCCTTTTCTTTAACAACTATTCATCCTGCATTCTTTTTGTTTCAGTCCCAGATTCTCCATTATTTAAGTGAATTATTATGCTGTAAGTGTTTTGTTCAAATTTCTCTTTTCCATTTATACCCTTGTATTTTTATGCTTTATCCTAGTTTTCTCTTTTTTGTATTTTTTTTCATTTATTCTCTATTCTGTAAACCCATCAAACGATCATCAAACAATAGAAGATTGACTAAATTACTCCTTATATGGTACAGAACGAAAAACAGTTGATTTTTTAGAACAAACAACGGTAAGTTTAACCTCCCTGCATGACAGTCATTTTCTGGTCCAAATTATAGTCTTTATACTGTGGATTCATTCATAATCGTTGGACACCAATTTTCTTGGATTTCGTAAATCCCATTCAAACCGGAGAGAAAGACGGTGCTGCTGATGGGAAGCTATCCCAACTCCATAGTTGCACCTGTCATTATGTTGATGGCAAAACAAAAAAACTCTTTTAGGTCGTATTAGCCGATGTCACAATCGGGGTAAAGAGGTTGGCATGATTTTTCTTCAATAATCTGACTGTACTGTCCGTGGAATTTTATCTTTATGACTGTTCTGAAAATCGCTAGGTTAACAAATAGTTTATATTGCATTAGATTTGTTAACATGGTGAACTGTTATCATTTGCCAGACAATTATGATATCAAATTTTATAAGTATAAATTATTCATTTATAAAGTCTTCACTAAAATTAGTCGTCCATGTTACTTATATATGCATATATCTAAATAAATAAGTCACTAAATTATCAGTTAACTAATTAAGCAGTGTTCAATCGGGATTTTGTACTACAGAAATTCGGCGCTCAAAGTTTTCTAACAAATCCTCTCTTATAAGAACAAAATGTCATGTTCGTTAACGATTGTTTCGATTTTTTCTGACGTTTTCACATTCATGTTGTTTGGTGTTGACCACTACAATAGCAAATTTATATATGTATGTTGAGTTATATACATTCAAATCAATCGAAATGTCATTTGTGTGTCATATAATTGGGAATAATGATTATTAGGAATAAAGATATTTGTATTTGTATACTTAACAGAATGTTTAACTTTAAAAAATGTTAGCCGGTAAACTCTCGATAATCGATATCATTATTTCATTATAGTATTACTATGCTTATCATTGTAAATATTAAAAGGGCAATCGAAATGAAAGACCGGAAAAGAGAAATTCTGGAAGCTGTATCATTCCCTGGTGTAATTTATGTTTACGGAAAGAATTCGCAAGCAATCCTTGCCAACAAGAAAGGGTACGTTTTATGTGCGGCAGGATTGCATTCTTTATTGTTATATTGCGCTGATTCTTCTCTATTGAAAACATGATTCCAGTAGATATATAAAAGTGATTCATTTCTATAAATATTATACAAATTACATTTTAAGAGGGAATTCATAATTGTATTTTTCCTTTCCGATTGTCTCAATTGTTTCATTTGGTAATTTAACCAGTGTTTGAACAACGTAAAGTCGGTACTTGTAACAAACTGTTAAACAGATATCAAAAGCCATCTAAACATTTGTCGAAGCTGCATCGTAAAAATAAAAGATAACAAAAAATTTTATAAAACTACTAATAGCGAGGGGAAATATCCGAATAGCAACACTGATAATCCATAACATGTGTTTTCTATTTTCTGTCTTCATCATTTATATCTCTTTGAAGTACAGATAAAACGGCATCCAGATTTTGGTTGTTATTTGCATTTCTATTTGCAGAACATCGGTACATTCATGTTATTTATATCTATAGTTTATCGGGCATTCCAAGTAACATTAGTTAACTGTCCAACGGGAATTACTCTCCCACTTTTTATATTCAGGAGAATACATATTGATGGCATAATATATCTGGCTTTTGTCTAGTTTGGTGCCTTTAAAACATTATATGATTTCATTATTACAGTCTGCTGGAAGACATTTATCCCTTATCCATCTTTCCAACTCGATTCACTTTAAATGTGTTCTAACTCCTCAGATGATATATGAAAGTAAGAATGTCGCTTTAAAATCATCAGGCATCGTACCATCGACGCCCAGCATTGACGAGCACGCTAACGCTAACATAAATTATTGGCACTAACACATTTACTTACAATAGATAGTCATGACAATTCTAATCGGTTGCAACATATTCAAACCGAGGCTGCTCGATTTATTACGAGATTACCAAGTTACACTAGTCGAAACAGTATCAACATAGAGACGAAATGGGAAACATTATGCGTCAGACGAGAGTTTAAAAAATTAGCTATGCTTTACAAAACTGTTGATAACCAAGCGCCAGATTTTTTTCCGGATTTTGTATCAGATATTAGTAATTATGATTTGCGTTACAGTCAAAATATAACATTTCCTGTAAACTGTTTATTAGCTTATCAACAGTCTTTTTTTCTCATCATCTTTAACATTTAGGAATTCTATGCACCTGAGTATTAATACAAATTTATTCCATTCAGATCATTCGCATTTTGCTATACACGCAAAGCTGCGTATGAGATGTAGCGCACTGCATCCTGACTTTGTTCAAAGAAATGTTGATACCAAATACTAACTGTTTATGTGGTACGTACTATCAATGAAAATGTCGAACATTATTTTCTATATTGCATTAAAGGGGCACTAGCTACGAGATACATACAAAATTCAAATTATAATTTTTTTTGGTTTAATCATTAATGAAAGTGAAATAGTGAAGTAATAATTCGCTATTAGTAGCCAGTATGGTTCAATTTTGTCAAAATAGGCTAAGAAACATCGATGTTGAATTATTCACTTGTAAGTGAATAATTCGACCTCATTGAATCCGCATTCATGTGAACCTCAATTTAACCCCTTAGCTAGAGATGGATTATGCATGATTGATGCGTGTTAGGCTAATAAAAGAAAAGAATGTCAACATTGAAAGTGAAACAAAGGTAAATTATTTGATTTGACTGGTTCGATCCACAAAAAATCATTCTTATACAGGTAAAATGGAAAATTAACTTATTTTTTTAACCTTAAAATTGAAATCAAACTGACATAGAAAATCCATTTGCACGAGTTCCATATACATCTATTTATATTTATGTTGATGTTTATATCGTGTAATGTGACCGTCGGTGGATTTCGGGGTCATCTCAATAGTTAATTAGATGGCGTCTAGACTAAAATACACACGAATCAAAGCTACATATTATCGAGCCAATGCTCTGTAAATTGTTTATATTAGACTTTTTATAATTTGGATAATTGTTTTACATTGTTGTAAATATAATATGAGCAAATTTGAGTCAAATCGGTGAACATGAATTTGACAGCTAGTGCCCCTTTAGTTTTTCAACAACTAGAAATCTGATGTTGAACGAAATTAAAAGAATACGAATTAATTATAAATCAATTTATACCCTTATTGTGCAGTTTAGATCAATACCATAAGCTGACTTTTCGTATATATCCTACGAAAAATTATGAGAAATGCACAAACGTATCAAATGATAAAGTTATATCTACACACGACAAGATTTGTGCCTCTCAAAATTACGCAATGTGATTTCGGTGTGTTTTATTTTATATATAAATTGTAAAAAAAAAAGCTGCACTCGATTTACACAATGTATACGCTTTAATGCAGACTTTTGCAAAACCTCGAAATCAAATATCCACGAAAATACATTTGTTCCAAATCCACGACAGTTATCATCCACTAATTTGAATAAATCCGAAGGAATTCACTTATCAGTATAAGGAAGCGTTCTAATATATTTATTCTGAATCAAAAGTAAGAAGGTTTGAAGAGCCAATTTGATGGTTAATCTTTTTAATCATAGAATACTGTGTATATTTCAGTTGAATTTGGTAAAGGAAGACTTGTTGTATTTTCGCACGATGTATTTGTTAACAGGTTTGGAATGGAAAATACCATCCGCCTAAATAAGCGATTCAACGAAAATATCAGAAATTGGATAACGAAAACCACGGACAAGGGAAACGAGATACCTTGTTTTCCTGAGTTTATAAAAATTTTTAATGAGCTACATCCTGGGTGTCAGATATTAACATGGAATGGAAAACCGGTTCGAACAGAAGATACCAGTGTATTGAAATTACTTGATTGGGTAGAGAGAGGAGGCGGGCTAATATGTGGAGTGACCAATTGGGGAGTCGCACAAATTTTTAAGATAGCCGTTGAAAGTATACCACTAAACAGCATCCTTAACGCAATAAGTATCGTTTATGCTGGAAAGCTGATGTACAAGAATGATAAATATTTAGCGGAAATTTAGAAAAAGGCAATATGGCTGAATATGCAAAACCCTATCTATTTTCAGCCACTAACACAAACCCAGAAAAGATTAACAGATTAGGAGGAATAACACACAGTGTAGTGCATTTACTGGAGAAACTGTATATCAATCACAGACCACATATTGTGGAATGATTCACAAATTATCACCTGAAAATGACCATATACCAACACGAGGTAAACCCGTTGAGTCATATTGCGCCAAAAAAGCTGCGATGCTTCTGTGCGATATGATGATCAAAGATGGTTCAAATGGGAATGTAGTATTAGCAGACTGAGGTAATTCACGAATTTCCAGGAATTTTTGAAAATACAACGGAAGTTCAGTCTATCGCACTAGAGTTTTCATCACAGACACAAAAATTTCATTCAACGGGATGTTACCTTCCTCCTGGTACTATCATGGAAGTGTTGTGGAGCAAGACGAAACAACCATGGAGTATTATAATTGGTCGACATTGTGACGAACTTTACAATACTGATTCTAAGTTAAGACGATGGCCTAAGATCAGAATAAAGAAAGAGCTTTAAACAAACGAATTGGGAAATCTTCTTTAATCGCCACTAAACATTTGCAGTCCATTTGGAGGACTAGTTTATTTACACTCGCCTAAAAGTAAAAAGGATGAAATACAATTGAAACTAATCAATGTCGTTTCTGCTCCAATGTTTACCTACAAAACAGCAGATACATGGGAATCAGTAGAACGAAACAAGCCAGGACTATGGTGTGATATATAAAGGCAACAGTAGTATAACGCTGTTCGAAACTCATAAATCGATAGAGATAAAAACATATCCGGGTTACATACTAAAACTGAGGGAAACGCATCAAATATAAGAGGAGAACAACGACACAACAAACACACAACATTAAAATGTAACACACACAGAAACGAACTATAATATAACAATGGCCATTTTTCTGACTTGGTACAGGACATTTTAAGAAAAAAAATGGTTAGTTGAACCTGGTTTGTGGCATGCCAAACCTCCCGCTTTTATGGCAATGTTAAATATAACATTAAAATGACAACATTACATGACATGACTACAATACAAATAAATGGGAGAACATATAGGACAAAGAAACACACGAATAATAGCTAACAAAAGGTACTAGGTTTAGAATTTAATACGCCAGACGTGCGTCTCGTCCACACAAAACTAACAAGTGATGCTCAGATGAAAAACGTTTGAAAGCCAAAACAAGTGCAAAGCTGAAGAGCACCGAGTACCAAAACTTCCAAAAAGTTGCGCCTAACACGGCCAGGGTTTTCTGACTGGGACAAGAACATCCTTATTATTTAGAATAATATATACTTTTGCAAACAGTAAATTTTATAAAATGACTATATAATAGATATACATGATAAAACCGAAGTGGGGACTAACTACAGAGTAAAACGGATACATTACATAAAACAACTTAATCCAACACATAAAGATACACAGCCGAGTTAGCCAAAGCCTCAACGCACAAAGTGACGTCACATTTGAATTTGTAAAAATATTTCCCAAAAATAAGATAGAATTAGGATTGATTCAAGATTAGATTTGTAGTACTGACATTACATTTATTAATAACAATGAAAATTACAATACTATTAATATCAAATTGTGGTAGTAATTAGATAATTAATTGTATTATCTAGCTATGTCGGTGTTTCTTCTGAATCAAACTGTAAACCAAATATATCGTATAAATTTCGTTGAACCAAACTAAAATCTAATAAATGAAGGGGGTGATTAATTATCTTTACCATAACACACGAATATAACAGAAAAGACGTTAAGACATTTGACAATATCCGACGAGAATAACAAATATAACATCAAAATTAAATACATGAATTTGGGATAGAAAAGTACCGTGACACGTCTTATAGCAATGCGGTTTCACACTAAGCAAAACAGTCACAATCGGGAACAAGTCACGTTCGGTAATTAAAAGATCAGACGACGTAATGACAAACCACAATCTAACACGTGGTAAAAATGTCCTTAGTTAGTTTGGACAAAGACACATCGTATGGACTAACCAATTCGTGATGGTGTCCGTAAAATTTACGGAGTGTCATTTTTAATCTGTCCTCCTCATAACTTTGTTGGGGCAGTTTCTGCGTAAGGAGCACACTCCTATATATGAAGTCCGTATAGTGTGAACAAGCACGAAAATAACGTATCAAATGAGATATGTAAACACCATACGAAGGTGCAGAGGGTATGTTACTGCTGAGAAATGGGAAATTGATAATTGGGAAGTTGAAATCGTCCCGTTTATCATAGATTTTCGTGTGAAGCCGTCCATCTGTGTCAATATTGAGGAAAAGATCAAGGTATGAAGCAGTCCTTCTAGTATCAGTAGTATCCTTAATTTCAAGTTCACTGGGATATATGAGATGTAAGTATTGGCTGAAATATGGTTTATTCAATTATAGAACATCATCAATATATCGAAAAGTAAAATTAAAGAATTTCGCAAGGTTCTTTTTCTTTTTCTCTTTTAGAAGGTCCTGAATGAATTCTGCTTCATACTAGTACAAAAACAAATCGGCCAGTAGGGGTGCACAATTAGTTCCCATTGGAATACCGACTGTCTGATGAAATATAAATCCTCCAAACTCAACAGATATATTGTCGATCAAAAAGTCCAGCATTTTGATAATTTTTGGTGACAAAATAACCTTGACTTTACCATCCACATCGGTAAGACAGCTCTCAGATCCAACAATGACGATGAAGATTTGGGTTTCTGTAGTATCGGCCTACATTGACCTACTTTGGAAGGATCCATCCGAATGCTGAGGACAATGGATGGTTACAGATGAACAGTTCTGGACCTATTGTCGGTCTAGATATGAAAATACGGACAGGCAAACAGAAAAAAGCCCATAAAACATTTAAAAAAAATATTGATGTTCTTATAAACTAACTTAGAAGACTCATCTAGTACTCTGGGCCCGGTTGTTCAAAAGTGTTGTTAAGCTAACGCAGTCGTTTAAGTGTCGTTAGAGAGTCGTTAAATTTAACAAATTTGTTAACTGTTGTTCACACAATTCAACGACAAAAGTAATGTTAAAGAGTCGTTAACTTTAACAACTTCTGGGAGGTCGATTAAATATCTAAGTTATTGTTAAATATGGCCGCCTTCATGCAAGTATCTGTTCCACCTCAGAGAAAAGAAAGGCATTTTTGCCTCAAAGATGACCTTTCTTTGAATTTGTCCAATGAGGAATTAAGAGAAAGGTACAGATTTGGTAGAGAAGGAATTATGTTCATTTCCAACCTAGTTAGCAATGATGTATCAAGAAAAACAGAGAGAAACCATGCCCTCACTGTGCCACAGCAAGTCATGGTAACCATGAGATTTTTAGCCACAGGCAGTTTCTTGCAAGTTGGAGACACAATAGGTAAGATTTCATTATATATTTATCATATGTCATATGTCATTTAAAATTAAGTAAACATTGCCAATGTGGTGTTAATCGACTGCTATATTTATCTTTGGCTGATTTTTGATTGATACTTTCAATTTGTTGATTTTCTAAATAATATATAATCAAACGGTAAATACACATTTTATTTTTGTACTTTATCGATCTCCAAAATTGTATGTTGTTGTTTTTGGTCTGTTTACAGGTTTGCACAAGGGAACTGTCTCACGTATTGTGTCTGATGTTTTGAATTCATTATGTGACAAACGGGATGAGTTTATCAAGTGGCCGAGAAATGTTGATGAAACAAGAGGAGACTTTTACCGTCTAAGTGGTTTCCCAAATGTGCTAGGGGCAATAGATGGGACACACATCCGTATCCAGGCTCCATCAGAAGATGAACCATCATTCGTGAATAGGAAAGGGGTACATTCTGTCAATGTGCAGCCTGTTTGTGATGCCAGAGGTAAAACATTTCTTTCTTATCTAATATGACATTGACCTTCATAACATAATAAACTGGTTTCAACTTTTTTGTATGACTGGGACCCCTATAGTCTGTTTCTCACATAGTAATTACTTTCACTTCCACTCCAGTGTAAACCTTCATCTAGGACATAAAAGTAGGATTTTATATGGTTTACCTATTACAGGTAAATTAAAATATTGGTTAGTCAAATATTAAAAGAAGTTATTTGGTTTTTTTTTGTCAATGAGAAAAAGATTCTGTTCAGGGGCCCAGCCATTTTCAAAAAAGGGGGGGAAGGGTCCCAACCTAGGATAAAGGGGAGTTCCAACCATATGTCCCCATTCAAATGCACTGATAGTCCTAAAAAGGGGGGTTTCCTGGAACTCCACCACAGATCCGCCACTGCTGTTTCAGATACATTTCCTAAATTTTCCCTTTTAATCCAAAAGAAAGAAAGATTAACCTAGGTTAACCTACAGTACAATTTATAATTTTAATATTGCTCTGATGTGGATCAACTATAAAAAAATAAAAATGCATTAGCACAATTGATTTGATTATTAATATCATGTTTTTCTAGTTTGAAACAATATAATTGAGTCATAATTTGTGAGTCTATACATGCATTGTACATCTGAGTTATCATGGTAATTCATTGGGTTTTCTGAAATTTAAAGCAATTATACACTTGTAGTTGGAAATGTTTGGACACCCCCTTTTAAGATTACAATTACAATACTTTAAGATAAATGGATTCAAATAAATTTTATTTTTTGGTCCACTGTTGCATGATCCCAAATAATCCTCTCTTTGAAACTCTTGCTACACCTCTTACATGTCTTAATTAGAAAAATATAATAATTAATAAAAGATAATTTGTTACATATAATTCTGTTTATGCTATTACAACATTTCTTTCTTCTTTGCATTATATATAGTATTCTATATCTTGCAGGTAAATTCACAAACACAAATGCAAACTGGCCAGGTAGCAGTCATGATTCCCACATATTTAGGACTTCACAAGTATGTATTTTATAGCCATGTTGGTCATCTTTTATTAGTCATATTCCCTTTCAAGCACTATATGTTAACAGTAGGAAGACTTCTTATTTTCTCAATACATATTCAAAATCTTTTATCTTGGATTGGTTACCACTGCGGGAAGTCAAAATCTTCTCCTTGGACATAAACCCCCTATTTTTATTGCCTGTCATCATTAATATTTTTTTCCCTTTTTGTCATTACACTGATAAAGGTGTAAAAATACCAATCTGAGGACATTTGAATTTCATTTCAAAATAATGAATTTATCATTTCACATTTACATATAATTAATCATTTTAGCATAATAAAATTTGCATTAATGAAAGAAAGGCTAATACATTATACATATTAGATTGCAATTGTATTTCCATATCTTTAGTAAAGGATTTATATGTTAAAAAATCTATTATTCCATATATAAAGAAGCAACCTTTTAGTTTTAAGTGGGGGCTATGTTAAAAAAATATTGAGATACAATAACTGAAAAAAGAATATAGAAATATCTTTAGTAAATGATATATATGTTAAAAAATCAATCATTCTATATATATAAAGAAGCAACCAATTAGTTTTAAGAGGTGGCTATGTTAAAAAAATATTGCTATACAATAACTGAAAAAGGAATATAGAAAAATAGTCTTGCTCAATATTATTTAAGGTAAACAGTGTAACTCCTCCGTAAAGCTTAATATATACATTTAAATTATACAAATGGTAGTTTTAACCAAATATATGATGTAAATGAAATATAAACCTTTATATATAGGTGTGTACCTACATGGAACAAAATGGTGGATGGGCAAATGGTGTACTGCTTGGGGATAGTGGTTATCCTTGTCGTCCATTTTTGATGATCCCATACCAGAATCCTGTACATGATCATCAGAAAAAGTACAATAGATGCCACTGTTCAACAAGAAGTGTGATTGAGAGAACATTTGGGAGGCTGAAGAGACGGTTCCATATATTATACTCAGAGTTAAAGGATAAAAAAAATCAATTCTTTATGCAAATGATCAGTGTCATAGAACATCAGGGAGCTACCATTTGATTTTTATGGGGGGGGGGGGGGGGGGGGGGGGGGGGGGCAGGACAGGACAGGAGTTTTGAGTAAAAAAAAAGGCAGGATGAGACATTTTGCAAAAAAAAAGGCAGGATGACAATTTAGGTAAAAAAAGGCAGGATAAACTAATAAAAAAAAGCAGGACCGAATAGAGTGAAAAATAAAAAGGCAGGACTGAATAGAAGGAAAAATAAATAGGCAGGACAAAATTTTTCATCCTAGCACCCAACCCCCCCACCCACCCATACGAATCAAATGGTAGCTCCATAAAAAATACAGTTGATTTAAAAAAAAACTTTCATCTTTTGTTGGGGTTCTTATCGCGTTATTGATTTGGATATTTTGAAATTGGTCCACATTGAGGTCCCAAAGGGTCCAAAATTAAACTTTGTTCAATTTCATCAGAAACTGATGTTTTTGTGGTTCTATATGCTGAATGTATCTGTGTATTAATATTTTTATATTGGGCCCTGTTTTCAAATTAGTCCATATGATATAAAATCCAAAGGGTCCAAAATTAAACTTTGTTTCATTTTACAAAAATTGGATTGATTGGGTTCTTTGATATGCTGAATCTAAACATGTATTTAGATTTTTAATTTTGGACCTGTTTTCAAATTGGTTCACTTTGAGGTCCATAGGGTCCAAAAATTAAACTTAGTTTTGATTTTAACAAAAATTGGATTGTATGGGTTCTTTGATATCCTGAATCTATACATAAATTTATATTTTTGGTTTTGTACCCAGTTTTCAAGTTGGTACAAATCAGGGTCCAAATTAAATGTTGTGTTTGATTTTTACAAAAATTATTGAATATATTAGGTGTGCTGAATCTTAACTCTGGTTTCAGATTTTGGATTTGGAGCAAAATTGGGAATGTCGAGATCCATGCAAAGGATCAAAAAATTAAATTTTGTTTGATTTTGGTATATGGAATGATTGTTAGGTGTAGATGTCTTGCTGGCAGGTGTCGTCTGACCTTGATCTCCTTTTCATGGTTCAGTGGTCAAAGTTAAGTTTTTGTGTTGTGGTCTGTTTTTCTTAAACTATAAGCAATATGTCAACTATATTTGTTGTATGGAAGAATCATTACCTGTACTTGTCTGCTTGGCATGGTTCATCTCACATTGACCTCATTTCCGTGGTTCATTGGTCAATGTTTAGTTTTATTGGTTAAGTCTATTTCTTATAAACTATAAGTAATAGGTCAACTATATTTAGTGTATTGAATAATTGTTAGGTGTACATGTATTTCTTGTTTGGTTTATATGACCATGACCTCATTTTCTTGTATCATGTTAAGTTTATGTGATAGTTGTTGTAAAGCTTTATATTTAGGACTATCAACATAAGGCCATAAAAAAGAATATGTTTGTTTGCCCTAACCCTACCTACCCAGAAAATATCTGCCTACTCAAAATCTTTTATTGTCTTGATGTGAAAAAGTTTTTTTATAATCAGATAGGCATGAAGACTAAACAAAATCTGACACTTCAATTTCTCTTTGCCGAAAAAAAAGAAAATGCCTACCTACCTACCCACTGTCTCTACCTTTGGGTAGGGTTTGGGCAAACCAAAATAGTTTTAGGTGTGCCCTAATAGCAGGATTAGTAAAGAAGGTGAGTCATTTCAGTGTGTGCACGTTTGTTTAAGTTCTAACTAAATTAACATGCTATTGTGAAAAAAAGGCAATAATTCTACATCACTTTCACTCTTTGGTTTTAGATAAGAATGACACCAAGCAAAGCATGCAAGATCATCATTGCTTGTGCTATTCTTCACAATATTTGCATCTTATTAAATGAACTAGACATTGAAGATGATGGAGTAGTGATAGACAATGATGGAGATCTTGGGGAACGTTTCTTTGGTGATCAGGACGGAAGAGGTGTCAGAGACCACATTTCCTCTACATTTTTTAATCGCTGAAATCATGAATAAAACATTGAAAAAAGCTTTTTCAAAATATGTATTTTATCAATAACAATAATTCAAAACATATCAAAAATATAACATTAATATGGAACTATAGATAAATGTTGATTAAAGTTACTGAAATAAAGCCTCTAACATTGACTCTGTACAACTATTTTCAAAATTTTTCTTTATCAAATCATAAAACTCCATTTGCTTCTTGAAAAGTTCCATTTGGGTCCGATTTCTTTTTAGCTCGCTCTCTAATGCCTAACAATGCAACTCGTACACATCTTCTGCAGTTCTCTTGGGTTTCTTTGTCCGTTTATTCTCACTGAAATATATAAAAAAAATTAATACTTGGTAAATCTTGTAAATAAATATAGTTATTATAAACCGGTATAACTATTTATGTAAAATTGTTTTTTCAAAGGCCAAGATTTCTACAACTTGTACATTAATGTTTCTACCTTTAACTAATAGTCTTTAACAAAAATTGATCATATTGAAGCAAGTGTTCCGGATAAATATTTAAACAAAAGGTGATGTAGACTTTCATTTAATTAATTCTACAAATGAGTATTTGGGATATTTCTCTGAATCTTACATTTAACTGATAGTTAAATGCGATAATTTGATTTAGAATTTAGATCCCCATTTACAGGACATATTTGATCATAAAATACCAAGTTTAATGAAACAATTTAAAGGGAGATAACACTTGATTTTATACAGCGCTGCTGTATAAACTTATTGGCACTTTAAGAATATTTATCAGTATTCAAATCATTACATAAGAAGATGTGGTATGATTGCCAATTAGACAATATATATATGCATCAGAGTCCAAAGGAAGCCCAATTAAGCCAAGTTATATCATCATAATCCCTTTAACAAAGAGCAAGTATATTCCAGGATGTATTCAGGTGTTTCATACACAAAAGCCTCATCAGTGATGCTCGATTTTAAAAAAAGTTGCAGCGCCAGATATATACAACGCTAAAAGAGCATTCAGTACATACCCAACTTACTTAGTTTATAGAAATGTCTGTTGTATTCTTTCATCTAAAACATATACCTGGCTTTTGGTGGTTGCTGAGTGCTGCTATTAGTAAATGAAAGAGGTATTTGGGCTGATAGGTTGGCATGTTCAGTATAAGGTGTTTCTTCATTTCTCTGATGAACCTGCTCCAGTCTTCTAATCCAGATACTCTCCACAGAAGATGGTGGTTCTAAAAGTTTTGATTAAAGAAACATTAAAATTGCCTCAGTTGATTGGGTATACATTGCATATGTGTTGAGTATATAAAAATAAGGAGGAATAGTATGATTGATTAGAAGACCTTGAGACAACTATCCACCAAATTGGAAATGAAGTTGATGTATATTTAAAATTGAGAATGGAAATGGGGAATGTGTCAAACAGACAACAACCCGACCATAGAGCAGACAACAGCCGAAGGCCACCAATGGGTCTTCAATGCAGCGAGAAACTCCCGCACCCCGAGGCGTCCTTCAGCTGGCCCCTAAACAAATATGTATACTAGTTCAGTGATAATGGACATCATACTAAACTCCAAATTATACACAAGAAACTAAAATTAAAAATGAATATTTAAATGTGTCAGTCAAGATACATATATTCAAGACATAAAATCCCCATCAATTGAACAACATAGGTTGGTGAAAGGTATGGTAAGAAAGAAAAAAATAATATAGCCATGATAGCTGTTACTTCTTTCCATAAGTCATTATATTCTGTACTGTCAATTACAACTTTAGAAAATATATAAAGACCAATTGAATGAAAGTAAGTAAATAGATACAAAATTTACTTAAAGCGTGCTATTACAGAGACCCTGTATAAGACCCTCCATGAGTAATTTTTTATACATATAAATTCTTTTCACAGCAATATATATCAACTTCAGTTCTTTAATTCAAATATTGATTCTGAAACATTGCATCTTCATTTTTATGAAATGCAGAATTGTAAAAATAATAGCATAATGCAAAAATCTAAGTAATAATTACTATCAGCTGTCTGGCATCCTGAGACAGCAATCTGTGCTGGAATGGGTGAGCTGACAGGTTCAGCAGTATATATTTGATCAGATGATGAGCTTTCTGTAATGAAATGAAGATACATAATAATTTTATTTTTTTTAACAATCATTTTATTTTTGGATATTTGATTGATAATAAGAACTCTTCATTCGATCAAAATCAAATAAAATAATACTTGAATAATGTTATTCTTGTACCTGTTTTCTTGTAGCTGTCATATAAATACTATACACAAAAAGGATGAATATGCATGAACATTATTCCTCATTGCAGTGGAACCCACCCCCCCCCCCCCCCTTTTTTTTGAATGATCTATGCATTTGAATGGGGACCTTTTAAAATGGCTTGATCCACCCCTGTATTGATTATACTTACACTCTCAATTTTATACCAAATTATTTGTTACAAGGGCAAATAATCTCGCTCTTTACTTATGGTTACAATTATAATATTACTGCAATTAATTACCAGCCAGTGTTAACCTTTTATAAATCTATATCATGAACTGATTCATTTGATTAACAATTTGCTCAGCAATTTTTAAAATAAACTATATATTAAAAACTGTTTATATCTTAAATACTTATATTTTATAAAAGGTTCCAGATTTAAACAATGATAGGTATAGGATGGCTACTATCCTAATCCTGAATTTAATAATAACTAACAAATCAAGCAATTTATTGGGCTTTTTTTGTTGATAAAATTGATTTTAATGCTTAATAGAAAGTAAATTTCTTTAAAAAATTTATTGTCATGTGTATGCATGAATATCTTCTTTAGATACACACCTTGTATACTGAACTGTGTTGGTCTACTCTCACTTGTTTCTGTCTGCTGAAGAAACCCTGTAAAAATGATAAAGTGAAAATTACAAAAAAAATCAGGCACAAAGAAAGATAACTCAATTTTTAATAATGCATGTCTATTTTGAAATGGACTATAAACATGTCACAATGGCTTTAGTAAAGTATCCAATGCAAGTTCGTTCTTGGTTGTATTTACAAATAACTTTTATTGAAATTTAAATAATCTTTAAAAGTAAAAGGATTTTCTCTGAAAATTTTACTACAGCTAATTTTTTTTTTCATGGTGGTAAAACATGATGTAAGGGGTATTGCAGAATTGACCGCCAAAGGTGATGGCCAACACAAACTTCAGCTCTTGCAAAACAATAATTATACCTTTTTTTATCGATAAATAGATTTGTATATGATGATTATTTCTCATCAATATCATGAGAAGGTATTTTTATATATCTAAGGTAAGAGAAAGGTTGCATTATAACACAACATAAAATTCTATTTTTAGCACATCGGCGACGTCTGTAGGGAATTTCGTTGAAAGGGATATCCTAATGTCAAAGCAGACGACGCACTCTGGCTTAATAATTTTCTGCATTATTTTCTATGATAACAATAAAAATAACCGTCAGATTTATTGTTTCAAAGGAATTAAACAAATTAATGGAAGCATATCATTGATTAGTAAATCTAAAAGTAAAATACTTGCCCACTGAAGTTTCCATCCCTTCATCTATTCCTTTGAAAGAGGAGGTGTCTTTTAATGTATTTATTATGTTCTCCTCAGCAACGCTTATTGGTTTTGGAGCAGGTCCTCCTCCTGTCTTGTTTCTCTCCCTCTTTTTCATACAAAAATTTTTCTTTGGCGTCTTTTGTGAGGTTTCTGAACTTGGTTTTCACAGTCAGAACTTGCCTATAGCTCACACCAAGAGCATTCACTTCTGCAGTTATTTTTTCCCACATTCTGTTTTTTGCATCAGCTGTCACATCCTTACCGAATTTCCCCCTCAGTAAAGCCAGTTCTTTAACAACTCTCCTACTGATGAGGTTAACTTCCATACTGGAAAAATTCTGCCCTCTAATTCTTGGAATTTTCTTGGGGGGTTGCTCTTCAGCCATTTTCAAACAGGAAGTGGAGGAATTTTGGGTAAATTTTTTTGAATTATGGGAAAATGTTAAAATAAACAGTTGTTAAATTTTTTAACAAGTGGTTAGTTAACTCAGTCGTTAAATATTTTTGAACAACATAATTAAACGCAGTAATTAGCTAACAACAATGTTAAAATTTAACGAGTCGTTAGGCTTAACTAGTCGTTAGCTTAACGACACTTTTTAACAACCGGGCCCAGCTGTCTAAAACTTAATTTTATTGCATAATAACTTTCATATTTGAAAAATCCACCGAGGCCAAAATGCGAAACCACACTCCGAACTGTGTATTGCTACTATAGACAGATTACCGGGTTTTTCTAACATGAGCACCACGGCGGTTGCCACGTGTAGAGCAGTATCTGCTTACCCTTCCGGAGCACCTGCGATCACCACCAGTTTTGTTTGGGTTTTTTTTTGTGTTGGGGGGGAGGGGGGGGGGGGGGGGGGGGGGGGGTTCGTGTTGCTCAGTCTTTAGTTTTCTGTGATGTGTTTTGTGTTTAATTGTTTGTCTATTGGTCTTTTTGTCTTTTTTAGCCATGGCGTTGTCATTTTATTTTCGACTTATGAGTTTGAATGTCTATATAGCTTGCTGTTCGGTGTGAGCCAACGCTCCGTGTTGAAGACTGTACTTTGACCTATTATGGTTTACTTTTACAAATTGTGACTTGGATGGAGAATTGTCTCATTGGCACTCGTACCACTTCTTCTTATATCTATTGAATGTCACTCTGATATCTGTCGCCTTTCTTTAAAAAAAAACAAAAAAACTGTTTTTATTAATTAATTTACAAAGTTGGATTTGTTCAATAAAAATTATTGCATGAATCGTTTTACATTTGTTCCTATATCAATCAGGACTGCTTCCTGTTATTCAGAGACCACATTCTAAACGTAAACAACGGGAAGGGAAGTTGGGGAATGTTCCATGAACTGGGACATCATTTTCAGGATTCTATGTCGACCTGGGGTGGAACGAAGGAGGTAACGTAATTTGCCATGAAAAACCCTGGGATCATCTCTGGGTCAGAGAAAAGTTTGGGATTGCTAGCAACTATCTCCGGGTAAGGTATTTCATAAGTAATATTTATGATTTTCTTCTCTATTTTATACACAATCCTTTGTTTGTTGACTATTAAATGCAACAATTTTAGACGATAGTAGTTTACCGATGTTCACAATATGTTTCTGGTTACTTGATATATACGGCTTTGTATACATATCATCTGCTGATGAAAGTTATTTTATAAACTTGTGTCGTATGTCATGAAATTATCAATATTTGTTAATTCTTTGCAAACTGATGGATTTTTATCAATAGAAAACTAAACAATATGTATATGAAAAGAAAACAATATTAACGATATAAACAAGTATTACAAAAATACCGAACTCCAGAACAAATTCAAAAAGGGGGGAGTCCATATATCCAAGTATGTTTTAGATACAGTTTTATTTTTATATTTTAATAGCAGTAGAAAGTTTGATTGATCGGTGTCTACTAATAAATAATACACTTATCTATATGTCCCGATCATTAATATATGATCTTTAATACAGCAGTGAAGAGCAAAATTATTCTGTGACTGTACCTTAAAAAGCTTTTAACTTATATAGACATACACCCCTTATTATTTACGGGAAGGGGCCAAGTATGACAAATGGATACAGATCTTTTCCAATGCAGTCAAGAGGAATCTAAGCCCTGTTTTCGAATTTTGGGGATGGCCGATTCGGCAATCAGACGAGTTGAAAAAGTTTTCTCCATATCTTCCTGATGACGTGACAACAAACGAATTTGCAAAAGACAGAGCAACGAAAATACTAAAAAAGTACGAAGATACTTCTTTTGGTGCATTTCCTACTCAGAAACCAACACACAATGACAATGATCATTGCCCAAGTATATAAGTTTCTATAATGACTGATCAATTTGGTGTAAAAGACAACAGTACAAAGGAGAATGAGAATAATTAAAAGCCATGCTCTGTTTTTATCAGTAGATTAAACTGACTTACATATTTAGTACTTAACAAGTTGGTAAATATTGAAGTAAAAGGAAATTTTTTTTTATTCATCTATTCCCATGTTGCAAGTTTAGACAATACTAATGAAGTGCTCCACTAGAGATCAGCTTGGTACGACCGTAGAAGACGAACCCTGAACAGTGTTGGCAAGTACTGACACTGCATGCAAGCTTGAAACAGCTTGGTTCGACCACAGAAGTCGACCCTGAACAGTGTTGGCGAGTACGGACACTACATGTAAGCTTGAAACAGCTTGGTACGACCGCAGAAGTCGAACCCTGAAAAGTGTTGGAAAGTATGGACACTACATGCAAGCTTGAAACAGCTCTGAATTTGGTTTGTGATTAAATATTTGTCACAGCAAAGGTTTCTGACACAGAATGAATGTGGTCAAAGAACTGATTTTTTTTTATCTATTATGAACCAATTAGATTTAAGTACATCAATAGCCTAATTAATTTATTGATGGACAAAATTAGCTAAGTTTTTAAAGGGGTTCGCTTGACAAAAAAACAATTAACAATTTATAGAAACTACTATTAAAGTGTTGTTTTGGTCCTTGTTTGCAACTTTTCTTTTGTGGTATGTATTGTTGTGATACAATTTCATAGATTCTTAGAGTTATACTCAACTTATTGTTTGAATATAGAAAATATTGCATTTTTGGACCCTTTTGGTATTTGTTTCCTCAACGATTTGAACCATAACCCCCAAAATCAATCACACGTTTTCTTTAAGGTATGTTACCTTGTGGTACAATTTAATAGAGTCATACACTCATATACAGTTTATTATCTTGAATCTAAAAAAAAATGCTTGTTTTCGTGCTTTTTTATTTCATGCATTTCCTATACAGTTTAGTGGTATTGTACCTTGTGTTAAAAGTTCATGGAATTTAAATTATTGTCTTTAACTTATTGTATTTGTCATTTGGTAATTGTTTACTTTAATATTGAAAGGGAAATAATTAATTTCTAATTTTATTGTTGTAAATAAAGTTTCATATTTTTATTAGCAATTTTAGTTATTGATCCTGAGCGATAACAAGTTAAATATAATTATTATTTTGTATGCAAGTGAAAATTATAATAAAATAATATTTTAATGTAGTTTAGTTTTTTTTTAAAAGTAATTTGTTAAAATGTGGTAATGAAATTCTATCTTGTTTGTGTCGATATGTGTTGGTTAATAAAGTATACTGAGTGTAGAGTTATGTATTTTTAATATTTTTAATTAAATGTAATGATCATGGTCAATGTGGTTAGTTTTATCCAATAGGGAGAAAATGTTATTTTGTTGAAGAGTGAATTATGATGTAATTGTATTTAGAGTTTTCCCTTTGAACAGTAATAGTGTAATTAATTACTATTATATAGAAAGATAGTATATCAATAATTGTTTTTGTTTTGTAAATTTTAGTCAGGAGCTGTCAAAAAGTTCTTTTAAACTTTTTTTGTTCAAGTCATGTGTGTTTTGAAGGTAGTTGTCATAGTTGTTATGTGATATTTTATCTTTGTTGTATGTGTTAATGTTTATGCATGACTCATAATTTCAGGCTTGGGCACTCATACGTTTAATAAACATAGTTTCATCAGTTAAAGTTGTTTTTTAATCAATTAAGATATAATTTTTGGTAACGCTTACGATCAAGCATAAGTTTAATGATTTTTTTGTAATTATAAGTTTTCCTGTTATTGGAAAAAGTGTTCAATAGCAGTTGTTAAGTCAAATGAAGTAAGATCTTTTTAGGAGTTTTGATATGGTACAAAACTTTAAAAATAAAATTTTTAAAACCAGAAAATAATTGTTGTTAATATAAAAAAAAAACAAGATGTGGTATGATTACCAATGAGACAACTCTTCACAAGAGACCAACTGACACATAAATTTTAAACAACTATATGTCACCGTGCGACCTTCATCAATGAGCAAAGTCCATACCAAAAATTGTACTTCATCTGAGTTTTGTGTAAGCATTGTGTATAAGTTTCATAACATTTGGTTACATTGTAAGTAGAAAAAAGAAGATGTGGTATGATTGCTAATGAGACAACTCTTCACAAGAGACCAAATGACACAGAAATAAACACCTATAGGTCACCGTACGGTCTAACTTAAGTTAGAGAACGGAAACCACAAATTTAGTAATTTTTGCATTTATATTGGGGCATCCTCTCAGAACGGAACAAAATTACGCCACCAAAATTCAAACTTGATTTGTGTTTTGTTATAATAAGCATTGTTTTCAAGTTTCATAACATTTGGTTGAGGCTGACTAAAGTTAGAGAACGGAAACCAATTGCGGGACGTACGGACGAACGGACAGACGTACGAACGGACGGACAAGGGTAAAACGTAAGCAACTTCCGGTTTATTGAAGGTCAAGCCTTCCGGTCTCAAATGATATGTTTATATATCCCTATTCAAAAAATTATATGGTTTCTATGTACAATTTCATGAAAAAAAGTGCAAAATGGCTACTTTCGGTTTATTCATAGTCACTTCCGGTTGACTTTTATCAAGGTCCTATGCCACCCAACCTTTTGCAAATAACCCTTAGGCTTGATAATGAACCAAGTTGAAGTAATAATCAATTAACCTTATATAAAGACATTTTAGGGGCAATAACTACTATAAGATGTCACTTGATTGTTTCAGACCAAATGTATCATATCTTCATCACAATAAAGCAAACATTTTGCATTAGTGTTTTTATATATATCTTTTAAAGTGTCAGAGAAAATGCAACATCAAGCAAAATTCAAAATTGAAAACATGACCTTGACCCTTGACCATGTCCTCATTTTCTAAGTTAGGACCCAAGGACCTCAAATAAAAGACCCTAGGTTTATACAGCTAGCAGTTTATGAGTTATAAAAACATAACGACAAATTTATATGGTAGAGGTAGATAACTCCTATTAGATTTCACCGGATAGCGTCGATCCAAATCAGCCAAAAATTCCTTAGGATGTAACAATCAATTTAGAAAAAGAATTTTGTCGATATCTTTTTTTGTTACGAAGATGATGCACACGCAAGATAAACAGTAAATGGAGAGATAACTCTTACAATGAAAATAGTGCGGCTAAGCAGGGAAAAATTAAAAAGCGCATAAACTCTATGATACAATATAAGAAATATCTAAGCGACATATAACAAGGACCTAAAATAAAAAACCCTAGGTCTTTATTATATATAGTTAATGAGTTATATCACCATACGGCTAATTTAAAATATAAGAGGGGAGAAAACTCCCATTAAATGTCTACGTAACCTTTCAACTAAAATTTATGTGTTACGACATGTCGCAACTATCAATTCTGTAAAAATATTTTGTTGATATCTTATACGATTTCTGAAAATAAGTGATAACAAGCCAAAATCAAAAATTTGATCATGACCTTGACCTTTGAGTTTGCCCTTATTATCTTTGTTATGGACACATGACCTCAAATCAAAAGACCCTAGGTCTCTATCACTTATGGTTTGCCAGTTTCTAATACATTTCACTTATATCAAATACAGAAGGAGAAATAACTCTCATATGGAATCTCTATACCGCTTCGGTCAAAATTAAACAAAACATCCTGAGGATACAACGAGCAATTTGAGAAAATAAATTTGTCGATTTCTCCTACGTTTGCAAAGTATAACAAATAACTAGAAAAACAGTGTTCGGGTAGATAACTCTTACATGGAAATGTATTTGGTTAAGCGGCGTCAGTTTCAAAAGCGTATAAACTGTTCGATATCATATACCAAATATCTAAGGGAGATCTTGCGAAACAACAAAACAGCGAAGGTAAAAAATTAGACGGAAGAAAAAAAAATAATCAGAACAAAAGCAATATGTCTTTCAACGGAAAAGTGGAAAGACCTAACAACAAACGAAATACAGTAAGACCTTATTAATCAGAACAAATACAATAGGTCTTTCCACAGAAAAGTGGAAAAACCTAATAATAATAATCAGAACAAATACAATAGGTCTTTCCACAGAAAAATGGAAAGACCTAATAAATCAATTGTTTTAAAAACAGTTGTTAACGGTCTTTCCCCTTCCAAACACGGTTGGTTTTAGTTTAAACATATTTTATTTGCCTAAATATGCAAAAGGGATGAGACACAAGTTAATCAAACTTATAACGTCTTCTCCCAGCATGGCTGGTTAATTGGTTGGTTGATTGATTGATTGATTGATTGATTGGTTGGTTGGTTGGTTATATGACCGACTTAATAAACAAATGGGATTAGGTCTCTTGGAGAAAAAGAAAGAAATCAGATCTTGGAACCCCCATTAAACACCTGGGACCGAAACATGCAAGATTGGTTGGTTGTTTGGTTGGCTGATTAAACACATTAAACCTAGCCTCCAGAAACAAGCGAAAAAGGAATTGAGAGCCTAGTTCCCCTGTTTAAACACTTGGGACATAGCCACCATGCACACGCGAAAAGGGAATTGAGATCCTAGTTCCCCTGTTTAAACACTTGGGACCTAGCCTCTAGGAAAAGCGAAAACGGAATTTAGAGCCTATATCCCCTGTTCAAACACATTGGACCTAGCCTTTAGAAAATGCGAAAACGGGTCCGTGCAACATGTTTATTTATATTTAAATTATGATATTTGTAGGAACATGCAAGAATTTAAACACCCCTCCAAAAAATATCCTTGCATCTTCCTTTATAAATGTTCTTTTTTTTATAAGGCTTCCCGGAATTTGTGTCTTATTTACTTATTGTGTGTGTATTTTATTCAATTTTGTATTTAAAGGAAATCGGACATGACCTGCATGGATCTTTTTTTTTTAATCTACGTGCACATTTTATTTCTTTCCGAAAAGGAAAAACCCCCTATTTCATTTTAGGTAGCACGCGCTGAAGATGGTGTGATTGTGACGTCACCAAGCTGCTATACATAAAATTTCTTTGCAGAGGAGGATGTCGTCAAGACCAGACCTGTGTATTAAGATTGTGCTAACGGATTTATTTTTTTTTTCATTTACAGATTAATGTTGTTTGATCGTTGATCCTTGAGTGTTAGTGCAATACATGCCTTTGTGAAAATTTGCAATGTATCATTTAACAACACATTTATCGATTGCTATTAATTCGTTTAAGGGAGGCCGTTGAACAGAGCACTTTTACGCATGTGTATTGATGAAGTAACACAATAACTCTTGATTTTATGTTTTACAGGCAGTTAATGTCTGATCATTCATGCTTTTTACGTACACATGTTTACGGCAGCACAGATTTGTATTTTAATGCATGTTTAGAAATCTAATTCCAGGATTTCATTAATATTTACGAACTTGGGAGCCATTTCTATGTCATTGATTTTTTATTTTTTTATAGTGCTAACGGGAATATAGTTTCTTGATTCATTTACAGGTAAACTGATGTCCAATCACTGACCACAAATCTTCATGTATTGCATTGCATATACATGAATTGGAGCAGCTTTTTGCAGGCAGGGAAGGATTTCTATTTCAGCAAATATACGGGACTGAAGGCGATTTTGATTTAATAGAATTCGGATTCCTAAAAATTGAATCAGTTGGAAAGGGGGAGGGTGGTGTCGAGGGTGGCGGACCTTGGTTGATTGTTTGAGATGAGATATATGTATACATCATGCTAGCTGCAAAGTTTGAAGCTATTAATAGTTAATTTGTTCATTTTACAATTTCAGTGGCAGTGAACCCTGTAGAAAATGACTCGTTTCATTTCGATAAAAAGTTTCCAGTTACAACATGTCGCGACTAACATTTTGGTAAAAAAATATTTGTCAATATCTATAACTCCTTATGAGTAGAAGCGATATAAAGTGAATGTCAAGATTTAGAACATGACTTTGACCTTTGACCTTGACCTCAAATTCATGTTTGTGAACCAAGGACCTCCAATCAAAATACCTAAGGTTTTTATCACTTATCATTCAGAAGGGAAAATAACTCTGATATGGAGTCTTCGTATTGCTTCCGTCAAAATTAAACAAAATTTCCTGAGGATATAACGAGCAATTTTGTCAAATAAATTTATTTGTCGATTTCTTTTACGGCTACGGAGGAGATGCACTCACAAGGGAAACAGTGTTCGGGGAGATAACTCTTACACAGAAAAGTATTCGGTTAAGCAGGGTCATTGTCAAAGGCGCGTAAATTGTGCAATATCATATACCAAACATCTAAGCGACATCTTGCGAAACAAAAATAACACGCAAGAAATAAAAGTGTCGGAAGGATAAAAAAAAATAATCAGAACAAAATAAATAGGTCTTTTCACAGAAAATTGGAAAGTCCTAAAAAAATAATAATCAGAACAAAACCAATAAGTCTTTCCACGGAAAAGTGGAATGACCTAATAATAATAATAATAATTTACAGATAATATTGGTGTGAAAAAGGATGGAGAATAAAAAAAAAAGGCAAAAGAAAAGAGAAATAGCTACATTTCTGTTTATGTTATTTTAAATGTAATATATTCACGATGAATAATAATTGAAAAAAAAAAAAAACATATTTGTTTCGTAGCAACCAGCAAAACAGGCCAAGAACATTACATAAATACCATATATTAGTGAGGTAATTTCAATATAAGAAGTGACATTATTTGTTAATCTAGATATACATTTGTATAATTTGAAACGAACTAATTAAGATGTCAAATGAGTACTTTAAAAAAAGCAGTTTCTAGAAATTGCAGTTATGAAACACAAGAATTACAATGCATTTTGTCAATTTTCTATGTTGTAGCCTTGTCATAATATTATCAAAAATGTTAAACTTGAGTTGCAAGCTATCCTCTGTTCCAACATACACACCAAACTTAGAAAACCACACATAATTGAAACAGTTCATGTCTATCCGTTCATTAATTAGCTGCATGTTTCTTTATGTAACGTCATCACTGATGCGTACACTGTTATTCAAGTTTTTTTCTTCTATTTGCCACCATTTTTCTTTAAACATCACGACTGCATAGTCTCACAATTAGTGGTTTTCGTCTGGGCGTGTCTGATGCCAAACGTCAAAAAGAAACAATATCTATCTACTCTATGTGTACATTCAGATCCTATTTAACAGTTTCTATACAATCTGAACATAAACCTTGTACATTACGTCTAGAAAATTTCATTACTTTGAAGTTGTTTTTTTAGAATATAGCTCATTTTTTATGACACTAGTTATTGCTTCTAGGTCAGGAACAAAATGGATAGAAGAGGGTGAAAAAATACAGCTTTTTTCTTGAACCAAACAAATCTAAACAAGTACATGAAACTATAATAGAACTATTCGACAATGAAGGCAAAACAACAATCGACCAAACTGAAATTATGAAACAAGAAGTAAAATATTGTGAAAAGCTATATAAATCATCAATTCCAGATAAATTACAGACAAAAGAGTATATTCAAAATACTAAAAAAACTAGAAAAAAATTATCAGATAAAGATAGCAATAGTTTAGAAGGACTAGTAACATCTGAAGAAATTACAGAAGCAGTGTTTAAAATGAAACCTAGTAAGGCTCTAGGCTCAAGGTTTATATGGACTTAAGGTAGAATTCTATAGGAAGTGTTGGCCCAAATCCAAAAATTACTATCCAAAGTATATCATGTGTCCTATAATAAGAAAAAGTTTGAAAATTCACAAAAAGGGGGGCAATTTCACTAATCTGTAAAATGAAGATCCAAAATTACTTGATAACTATAGGCCAATAACTTGATTAAATGTTGATGTTAAAATTCATGCTTATACACTTGCGCAAAGGCTAAAGATAGTTTTACCAAATATTGTAAATGCTGACCAGAAGGGTTTTGTGACAAATAGATACATTGTGTTTAATATATAACAAATTCAATATGTAATTGACTATGATGAAAATTGCAATGTAGAGGGGGCAATTTTTATTTCTCGACTTTTCAAAAGCTTTTGATTCAATTGAATGGATTTTCATGACACAAACATAAAAAAAATGGATTTAAAAAAGATTTTGGTCATTGCGTTGAGACTATGTATAATGATATATCTGGGTGCATTGTAAATAATGGGTGGATATCAAACCTCTTTAAGATCGATTTGTCGAGGATTTCGACAAGGATGTCGGTTGTCTGCTCTGATTTTTATATTACCGGTGGAAGTACTAGCATGCAGAATTAGATCTGAGATTTTGCTATTCATTTTGTTTTTCATTCCTGCATAAGATGCCAAAATAAACTAAGTTGGGAAAGAGGTTTGAGGAAATCCCCTCATATAATTAATGTTGTGAGTAGAATTGATTTAAATGGACAATAGACATCTGCAAACAAAAGGTGATTTAAACTGTGTAACTGAGGGGACCATATTAAATGAAACGAATGTGTTTGTTTATTTTTCTATCTTCTGCAGTTTTTAATTTTCTGAAACATAGACTACATATAACTTTTATATATGTAGGTCCTGCCATGCCTTAAAAATTAGATGCATCAGTTTGTCTGTACTCGTAGTAAATTTTTTGGTGTAAACACGGCCATATTTTTCAATTCCCTTTGATGAACCTTAAAATTAAATAAAACAGAAACTGAATGAATTTGTCTAAGTAAACTTAAACATACTTAAGATAAATTCGAAAGAATCAATTGGACAAAAGAACCAATAAAAAGTTTAGGCATTTATTTTAGCTATAATAAAAAAAAGTGTCAAAAACTCAATTGTCAAAAACAAGCTGGTAAAATTCAAAAGATTATAAGTATGTGGTCAAAAAGAAAGCTAAGTACGGTAGCAAGAATAACCGTTGTGAAGTCTTGTATACTCCCAAATATAACATATATAGCAAGCAATATAATATTACCAAAAGATTTTTTACAAAATATAAAAACTATGATATAAGATTATATCTGGAATGGAAAAAGAGATATGATTAAAAAGAGATATTTTGTCCAAAAATTATACTGAAGGGGATTGAAAAATATTTGTATAGATACTTACATATCAACAATTCAACTCAAATGGATTAAACAATTACTGTTTGAAGAAAATGTTGACCAAATTTGGAAGATAATGCCAAAATATTTTCTGAATAAGATAGGAGATAACTTTTTAATATTCAATATGAATAAACACAATACAAGTTTTATTGAAAAAAATAAAAGAAGACAAATTCCAGAGTTTCATCAGCAGTTAATAAATACCTGGATAAAAGAAAAAAACAATACAAAAGCCTAAACTGTTTTGGGAATAAGAAAACAAATAATATGGGGCAACAAATATTTTAAAGTCGACAATAAATGTGTACTGTTTAAAAACTGGATACAGAGCCATATTCTAGTTATGAATGATTTATTAGATGATGAAGGAAACATATCTCCATACATCATACTTAGTAAACTTAAAAATAAGGAAAACAGGATTGCTGAACTAACAAAACTGACGAAAGCTATTCCAAAACACTGGACCAATAACATCAAAAATTCAACATCGAAACATACCCAAGTTAATATGAATTAAACCGAAAATTTTAATATCATAAATAAAAAACCTATTCAATCCCAAAATAATCATGACATTTATGCCTTTTTACTAAACACAAGAGGAATACAAACACCTATTGGCTTTTTAAAATTGAAATCACCTTTGACAATAGAAAATATTAACCCTGCATATCAAATATTGAAATTTATCTTTACATTTCTAGATGATAATAGATATAAAATATTTAGAAAGAAATTGCTACATTATATACTTCCTTGTTATAGACTATTAAAACAATGGCATATAATAGAAACAGATACATGCTTACACTGTAAAGAATTAAAGGATTATGATCATTTCTTTCTCAAATGTTCTTATTTTGAATCTTTCTGGAAGGAAGTACAACAAATTCTTGAAAAAATTAAACATTGGAAGACATGATATTAATCTGAAAAGTATAGTTTTTGGATATAAACTAAATGAAAAAGAGTATTATGAGCTTAATTTGCTGTTAACCGTAACTAGATACACATTATATAAAGTTTATTATATATCAGACAAACAAAATAAAAAATATACAATCACTTAAAATATTTAGAAACGAAATCAGAAATTTTATTGCAACACAAAACTTTTTAGGATACAAGATTGGTAGATTATTAAATAATGCAAACTTTGTAATGAACTAATTTAAAAAAAAATAGAAATATGAAAAAGGCGAAGTGAACTTGATTTACATGATGAAATGAACTAGATATTGTGGTAAAAATAAAACATATCTCAAATATTGATAGTATTACTGTAATTTCGACATACAGGTATGTCTACCTGTTTATTATTTTTTTGTATAGAGCTTTGACTGCACTTTTATACAACTGTAGTTTTATTCTTATTAGTCGCTTTTTTGTTGTTGTCAACTAACCATTTACTGGTTCAACGATATAAAAGATATAAGGAATCTAACATGACAAAAACACTTAGTAAATGAATATTACCTTCAACTGAATGATCTGATAAAATAGCATCCGATTTTACTGTAGATATATTTTGTTAAACACATATAAACTTCTTTCAAACAATTACAACAGAAAATCCGGCAAAACAAATATTTTCAAAAATTCCTTGACTCGTACATTTGATCAGATATAGATTCCATAGCACTACACGTGTTAATCAAGCTATTTTGTAAACAAACAAAATAATAAAAAATAATCATCCAGGTGAAAACATCAATTATATCCGGATTAATGAAAATTTGTGTACAAACACAACTAACCATAATATATGTTCTATACTAATGTAAACGAGGCCGGGATAGGGTATCGTATTTGATGTATCTATTTTTAAATATGATAATACGATTTTGTTTTAAGATAAAAACAAAAAAAAATATTGCTTTTTGGTTCATTTTAGCTAAATCTTCTTAGCCTTTGTTAGTCTTAAAACTACTTGAATGGTTTGGTCAAATTGTTTTTTGAGTTCAGCATTCTCTATTGATAAGGCTTCAAACATGATTTGCATCTCTTGCATTTTATTTCTGTACTATTGCGACCTTGGTGTTTAGTTTCTTCTCCGTGGTTGATTCAATATATTGAAAACGTTTGGTCACCATAGACATGATAGAGGTAAAAACTATTTCTAAATCATCAGCTACAGCAAGATTCTTTTGTTACTATATCAAGATCATCTTTTTTAATTATCCCCTAATGATATGTTTAAATTTCATCAATGTCCTTTTGAAGACTGTAATCCACTAGTGTCCATACTATTGTGTAACAACTCTGAATGAGTTATCTCTGGTAATTTAGCTTGTATTCTGGCTTTTGATTTATCTAGATCCCTTTTGGCTGACAGTATTGTTTGAACAGTTTTATTGTTAGTAGATTTCTTGTATTTGTGATTTTTCATTAATGTTCATGTCAGCATCAATACCAATTAGACGATTTAATACTCAAAGATGTCCTTTACTTTAAGGAAATTATAGATTTCAATGCACTTCAACGTCTTTTTTTATTCGCCTTTCCTTTGTTTTTATTCAGTGATTGTGCATATATGAATCTCATGTAGACAAAACGCGCGTCTTGTGTAACAAACTATAAGCCTGACATCATTGATGAGTTTTAACACGAGCGTTCATCATAGGTGTTTTTCCACTATTATAAGGTTTGTGTTCAAATGTTTTCATTTATGAGATTACAATGTTTATTACTTAACAGGACCGGGTAATAGGCATATCTCCTTTAGTAATACAATAATGTAAAAGTCAGCACCTCTTTCGATAAAGTGGTTGGCTATGGACAGAAGTTCACAACCTCTAGCAGTAATCAAAAGTGTTTTTTGTTGTTGTTGTTATGTTAATGCTTAGCACTAATCATATTTATCAATAATTTAACTATTTCATTGTTTCCCCCTAAACAGGACCAGGTAAATGGCGTATCTCCTTTATAGTCAGTGGTATTTATGTCAGCACCCTTCTCAATTAGAAGGTTAACAACTGACAGATGTCCTCTACCACAAGCGTCCATTAAAGGTGTTTTTCCATTATTGTTTGGTTTGTGTATATTACAACCCATATCTATCAATAAGTTAACTATTTCATTGTTTCCCCCTAAACAGGACCAGGTAAATGGCGTATCTCCTTTATAGTCAATGGTATTTATGGCAGCACCCTTCTCAATTAGAAGGTTAACAACTGACAGATGTCCTCTACCACAAGCGTCCATTAAAGGTGTTTTTCCGTTATTGTTTGGTTTGTGTATATTACAACCCATATCTATCAATAAGTTAACTATTGCTTTGTTTCCCCCTAAACAGGACCAGGTAAATGGAGTGTCTCCTTTATAGTCAGTGGTATTTATGTCAGCACCCTTCTCAATTAGAAGGTTAACAACTGACAGATGTCCTCTACCACAAGCGTCCATTAAAGGTGTTTTTCCATTATTGTTTGGTTTGTGTATATTACAACCCATATCTATCAATAAGTTAACTATTTCAATGTTTCCACCTAAACAGGACCAGGTGAATGGCGTGTCACCATAATTGTCAGTGATATTTATGTCAGCACCCTTCTCAATTAGAAGGTTAACAACTGACAGATGTCCTTTACCACAAGCGTCCATTAAAGGTGTTTTTCCTTTAATGTTTGATAGATGACTTTTAGATTGATAAGAAATTGACTCTGGTGATGTTGCGTTTCCCATCTGAAACACCCCATTTGTTTTATTGTCAATTCGATTAGTCGTTTCTTTAAATGAAAAATCATCTTGTTCTGATTCTTCAATTTGGATATTGGTTAGTGTTTCTTTCTGTATATTTTCGGTTAATATAATATGGTTTTCGACAACTGTTGCCTCATTTCTTCCTGGTTCAGCGATACCTGCAAAAAAAAACACAATTCGGGTTAGGTGAGGATCATGTGCCCTTTGTCTTATTTGTAAGTAAAAAAGGCTTTCAGTAATTTAAAATTGCACTTACAAATTTGTATAATAGTCTTTAAATTTAAAGTATTTGTAAGCTAGCAGTTTTCTTCATAAGAATACAGCTTTCAGATAAACAGAAACTTAAAAGTTATCAATCAAAATTACCGGACCATAGCTTCAATTCCAATCTTATTTTGTCACGTCGTTTACACAGGTGTTTGTCATGCATGTACATGTTTTGCGCATCGTTTCATTCTTGAAGGTAGAATAAATCAGACAAATAGCTCTACTAGATAAGTAAAACAACCTGTCTTAAGAACACAATAAGATAAAATCAATAAAGGGTAAAAGTAAAAAAAAATTGAAAGACAACAAATAACCTTGTCTGTAATACATTCATGACTCATAATTTAATATTTAAGTTAATTTAGTGTTTTTGCTACTACAAACTATCAAAAACCCATCATCAGATTGTTTCAAATATAAGTAGTATTTGGTTGAAAAGTCTTGCTGTACCTTCTTATTTTTATTATTTACCAGAAAAAATTCACCATAGCACAATAACACAATGACGGGATGTATAAGTAACGAGCCACGTCCAATGGATATTACCAAAAATAGACAAAACAGTAAAAGTAATAATTTACAAAGACAAATAAAGGAACACTATAAAACGTAATTAAGATTAAAAACAACGTCAGTACCTAGAATCCATACTTCAAGACCATTCAAACCAGTTCGCATTGGAAAAGATGAAAATAAATCCTTTCTTGAACTTTTCTTTGCCAACAAAGGTCTCGATGCCATCAACTTGGGCAATATCCTTCATCATAAAAAATCACTCGAAAATACCTACCTATTTTAAAGATCAGTTTTTGTACCAAAATTTTCCATTACAAACACGTGTTGCAGGATCTCAATATTGACCACTTCAATTTTAAACCTCTAAACCTCCTGAATGCACCAATTCTAGTTCCCCATTCATATATACAATCCGGCTGGCCACGTTATTACTGGTGACCTAAACATTGTCAGTAACACGGCTCTGCGAAATGTGTTATCGAAGGGCCCGAAATATCGTCAGCCTAAATCCATCAATTGGAAACCAACTTCAAAATACTGATGAATTCAGTCGAGGATTATGTCAGGTAATGAGTTAAACGCAAAAACGATGCCGTAGATACTCTTTCCGAATTGATTAAGGCTGTGGGGTCGTTAATACAAATCAGAATTAAGAAACTGAATGTGTCTATTAATACCCAATCTTTTAAGACCCAAATGTTGCTAAACACTTGCCCTACCTTCATGACAAATATGTTGTTGTCCCCGCAGATAAAGCCCCAAACAATATCGTTTTTGTGTGTAACATTACATAAACTGCTTCATAAATGAATAAGGTATTGACAATTCACATGGAAACTCAACATATACCCCACGACATTTACAAAAGAGGAAATCCTGGATAATCATAGGTCTGTTCTATATTCCTTTGGAATTTCATCCAAAGATGAAGAACTGGATCTTCCATCACTGAATTGGATACCTACACTTCATGAGTGTCCTTACAAACAACGGTATATTGCTGGGTCTTACTAGAGATCCATGAAATCTTTTTCTAAATTATTAACATAAATTTTATCAGCAATCAAAGCCGGGCTTCAAAATTATTGTGAAACTACCTATTCTAGAGGTTGCGTGAATCAGATGTGGATATTAAAAAATTTCCAAAGATATTTTAGAGTACATACAATCTAAGACTCTTTCATTTTGCAAGGGTATTTAAACATTTGATTTTTCTACACTTTACACAAGTATTCCCAATTCCAAACTAAAAGACAATTTGAAAGAGTTGGTCCTGCTTTGTTACATAAAAAAAAATGGCCAACGTAGATGAAAGTATCTTGTCATAGGGAGGGATAAATCCTATTTTGTAAAAATCACTCTGATTCTAACAAAACATTCTCTAAAAACTGACATTATCAAGATGCTTGATTTCGTGATTTGCAACACATTTGTTCAAAGCAGCCAGGAATCCAATATGTAAAACCTTGAGCTAGACGATAAAATTAAGATGGAGTCAGTCAGAGTCTGACTGTTATGCCCAAATATATTTCCATGGGGAAATTCTCTTTCCTTCATCGAAGAACCTAAAAAGTGTTAAAAAAATATTCTGAACACTTTCCAAAACCACTAAATAAAAGCATCGTCGATGTTGTGATCCAGCCATATTCATAGCTAGTCTGATATTCTTTCTGAACATACTTTTTTCAATATTTTTTTTTTCTCTTTTCATTTCCATAATCTTACTGAAAAATTTCTATGTTATTGTCCAAAGATAGGGAATTTCGCAATATTCATGCAAATATTTATATTGACATTTCAATTTTAGACACTGTCAGATTTTTTTATAAACAGTTGCATTTTAATGGTTTTGACAAGAATGGAATGGGAAATCATCAAACAAGTAATACATTTTTTTATATGTCATTAATAATAATTTCCAGAAAGAGGCCTTGGAAATGCACTTTCCTAACAACAATTTTTTTTTTAAATAATAACAATTTTTTATCTAAATTGGTGTTCATTATTCATTAAGATAAACTAAATTTCCTGTATTCAAATTTAAATGTACAAATACCTTATGCTGAGATATTTCCAATTACTGTTAAATAGCAATATAATGGGATATAAATGGAGAACAAATAAATAAATTTTATTGCTCACGTTAGAGTTATGCAATTTTGTTTATTGTTTCAACAAAATTTCTGATAATTGTAACTGATTAATTAGAACTTCATTATAGACTATTATGTCAATGACACTGATTTTACAAGTGAAATAAAAGTTGCTGGCTTTTTTTATACATATTTTTTTTAATTTTTTGTCTTATCTTTGAAAAAAAAACACATCAGATTAATCATTCAGCTAGCTTACACACAAAATTAACAGAATATTTTAATGTAGTGTAGATCAAAATAAAAATTACATTTGTAGGTTTACTACTGAAGAATTTGTGTATTCAGTTAGGTGTGTAATAAATTGTGTCTATTTAATTATGTAACAGGTCATGAGATATTAACTGTGGTGAATTAAGACTGGAGTTGATTCCAATTAATACTTACACCTTTGAGTGTAATTGTTTGAAAATCATGACAGTTGATAATCATACTGGTATAGTATCAATAAGGGAAGAATTGGAGTAATAGCGTTCCAAAAAAGTGTGAGAATTAACTTAGATATATCAATACACATCTTGACCCAAAATGTTTTCAAAAACTTACACAAGCATAAGATACTAATAAAATGCTTATCAATTGATTGAATTGATGTATATTACTTTTTCACATTTATTCATTAAGAGTAAATTATTATAAATTTTGATTTGGAAAGGAACTTTGTGCAAGTGTATATCTAAAATATAGTAGCTGTTCGACCAATCTTTTCTTAATTTAAGGGCAAATAACGTGTCAAAAGTTGATAATTTAAATGGTGTATAAAGTTTCGACGAGTCATAAAAAAACATAATTAGTTTCATGATATGTCTTCAACTTAGTATTCTGTACCATCTCGAAAACCAGAGTGATCGCATAGATCCAGCATGGCTGAATCAAAAATTTCAGATGTTGCCGGTTTGTCACTTATTAGAAATTGAAAAAAGTATGTGTAAATCGCATACATTTATTTGTTGTGAGTGTTTGAAAATCACATATTTAATACATTGCTTTATTACCAAGGAACTTTGAAAGGTAAGTAGTATAACATATATTTAACAATAAATGTTTGAGGGACTCTTACTTGAAAGAAAACATTGTCTCACACAGTCTAAACAAAGAATCAAAACGAATAACCATTCTGTTTTATGTACATTGATTACTTTATACAAAATCATGTAGATAAATATAAGAAGATGTGGTATGAGTGCCAATGGGACAACTCTCCATCCAAGTTACAATTTGTAAAAGAAACCATTATAGGTCAACGTACGGCCTTCAACACGGAGCCTTGGCTCACACCGAACAGCAAGTTATAAAGGGGCCCCAACATGACTAGTATTAAACCATTCAAACAGGAAAACCAACAGTCTAATCTATATATAAAACGAGAAACTAGAAACATTTATGAGCCACATCAACAAACGACAACCACTGAACATCAGGTTCCTGACTTAGGACAGGTGCAAACAAATGCAGCGGGTTTAAACATTTTAATAGGCGCCAACCTTCACCCTAACCTGAAACAATAGTGTAACATCACAACATAGAAAGACACACTATAAAATATCAATTGAAATGGCTTAACTCAATCAAAAAACATATTAACAAAAACAAGTGAACATACACTGAACGAATAAATTTGATCTTTGACACAATGTAAATACAAAATCAATAAAACAAGGGGGTTAGATGTAAAATAATATCAGAAAGACAACCATAACCTTGGACAAAATGCCGCCAAAAAAAATAACATACACAGGTAAATAAAAATAATTTTGTTGTAAGGTATACATGGAGAACGGAAATATTTTTTACAAAGTAAATAATTTTGTTGTTTTTAGTACGGTACGAGAACAGAAGTGAAAATTTATCGTCATACCAAACACTTATCAATGGTGGTATATTTTAAAGATAGTTAGACGAGATATAACACTAAATAAGTAAACATTAAATAACAAAAATGCATTACAAATTGTATCAACAGGTCAAATTAACATGAGAGTACGATTTGGGAGTACTCGCAGTTACTGAAAGCTATATTGTCACATTGTTTCCATGAAACCAGACTATGCAGATTTTGTTAAAGCTTGATTGTTTATTCCGAACATTTGAACTTAAAAAAAGTAATCGAAAAAAATAATGTGGACAACATTTTTTATGCTCGGTCTGATCTTTATAAAAATGATGATAAAAAGAATAAAACAGAGTCCGTACGCTCCACAGAGAGTCAAATTGTAAACAAGCATATCACTGCCGCTACCCAGCTTAAAGCCTCTCCGAACACTTTAAAGTCCAGACTATTTACTGGTTGCCTAAATTACACAAACAACCATTTAAATTCCGTTTTCTCTCAATCAATTTATGACTTTTGAACACCAGTATACTACTGTTGCCTTTATTCATCTTCGCATCTAATAAGTGTTCTACTACTAATCTGTCAGTGCTTCTAACTACCTCCCTTACTACTACAAAAAACTTGTTATTAACTTTCGTAATAAAGCTCATGAAAATAATGGTATTAATTATTTTTGAAGTGTTAAAAATTCTTTAGAGTTTTTAGATATTATACGTGCTTTTGATGGTCCTTTTAATTCTGTTGACAGTTATGATTTTTCTACTCTACGCTACACTTCCACTAAATCTTATCAAATAAAAAGTTTTCATATTTAATTAAATGGTCTTTTGAAAAATCTCATTGCAAATCTATTTGCTGTAACTCGTTTAAAGCCTTTTTCTGTAACGAAAAAGGAAAGTATGCTAGATACACTTACTGGAAATGTGAAGATAAACTCATCATAGATACCAGGATTGAAATTTTGTATTTGCGCCAGACGCGCGTTTCGTCTACAAAAGACTCATCAGTTACTCGAAATGTGAAGATATGATTGAAGCTTTAAATTTTCTCCTGGACAATATATATGTTCGTTTCGGCGATAAAGTGTATCGACAAGTAGTAGGTATTCCTATGGGCACTAACTGCGCCCCTTTAATAGCAGATGTATTCCTGTATTGCTATGAATCTCAGTTTATGACCAAACTCAGTAAAGATACGTCATTGTTGCATTTGGTTGATACATTTTAGTATAGCGATGTGAAATGACTAACAATGAATTTGTTGGTAAAATGATATAAAGCACCACATTTTTCTGTTATTTTCATGTGTATCAGAGAAGATATTAACCATTTAAAATGCATAAAATGCTTATTTACAATTTCTTTTGTAAAAGGGACAACGTAATCTACCAAAGAAATGTTTTTTTGGTAGATTATGTTGTCCCTTTTACACAACAATCGGCATGATGTTTGTCATTTTTGATATTTGGTTTAACCTAAAACGCAGAGTTCCTCATATAAAATACTATAAAAGATAAAATTGTGGATGTTTTGTCAGCAAATTGCTGCAAACAAATGTTTGGGTACGTGTTGCAGAAAATTACCAATATAGTAATACTATTCATGGTAATTTACCCTTTAAATTCCCTTTTATTTAGGTTCTGTTTGTAAATAAATGCATGAATGTTTTTATGATAAATTAGTCCTTTATTATGAAAAACAAATATTCTAGATGTATTGGAGGTTTTTATATAATATTACATTATCCAGAAATTAAAAATTCTATGCTCAAACTAATCTGGATGTAATTGTTAAAAATGAGTTATTTCCCCTTTTTGAAAATCTTCGTTCTGGAGATAGAAAAAAACGGGTTACACTAATGACTTGATCGATGACAGGACAATGACAGGACCAAAGAAAAATGCTTATTACTTTTTTATTTCTCAAAGGAATTATCTCAACTTTGAAATATCATAAGATTTAATCATGTATTACATAAATATAAGACGAAAAATACTGAAATAGTTTGAAAACTTTCGACTATGAAACACAAACTACACTTTTGGCAGAAATTGGCTTAATAAAATCTGAAAAAATTACATGTATAGGCAACCATCATCTGAAACACATTAAAAGCCTAATAGATCGCAGAAAAAGAAAAACAACTTGTACAGTTCCAGATGTGATAAACGTACACGAATAAGACACTGCCAAATAGCAAGAGAACAGCCATAACAGCAGACCGAAAACTTACCGTCGACCAGGTTCTTCTTCTCTCCCCACAAATGCTGTATATTTAATAAATATATGATATAAAATGTGTTTTCAGCCGTGTATCACCTTCACTGGTGATCCAATGGATGGACCTGTCGTAGAGTTGTCACTTGTTCAGACGTACTTATATATATATAAATATATATAGAAGTCTATAAAAAGTACCAACCAGCAAATTTAATATGTACCGGATTGTCTTGACTAGACGATATTGCACAGATAAGGAAAACATTATATAAGTCTAAAGATTTGCACAACGGTACTAATATAAGATGGTAATATAACGAAGATGATGTTATAAAACCGTGTTGACAAATATTTCGGCTTAACAAATAGCCTTCGTCAGTATCAATAATTTTAATAATTATATATAAAACGTCTAGATATCAGTCAACGATCTTTCTTACGAGGGCGTTGGATCATTACGAGTAACGATACATGAACAATAAATAAATTATATAAACGCCTAAAAAGTGTACAATACAACACCAATAATAAAAAAGGAAACATTAAATGTAATTATCTATAAATATTTCGGATAACAGATATCCTTCATCAGTATGATTATGATGTTAAATGAATCATATCAATCTATTCTGATTTAACTATCACAATCTTGAAAATTATACTATTAAAACAATTAAAACCGAACACAAAAATGCTTGTACAATTCTAAAATTTCAAAAAGACGTTGGTTATATAGGTATTTACAACAGAGACTGCACCGATATGCATATAATAAAAATAGTTATGTATGATATGAACCGGTACATTTCTTTAATGTCAAAAGTGACGCCAGTTAAGATGTTACAACAAAGTCTGCGTGGAAATACATTCCCAATGAACAGCACTGACCTATCTAAGCTAGTATAATATTTCAAATTTGACAACGGTAAAGTAATAACAACAGAGGCTGCGTATCTAAACATCTCAAATAAATAGCAGTTTGATATTGATTAAGAAAAAAAATATAATTTTGACAAAGGTTAAGTAATTGAACGTGACTGCGTACTTAAACATCCAAAATGAATAGAACCCTGTGATTTAAACTGGTATAATTCAAGAATTTTAGAGTTGACAAAGGTAAAGGAATAGAAACAGAGACTGCGTAGTAATATGTAATATAACATAAATGAAAAGCACTGTGCGAATTAGAACTACACATTTTCATTGATCCCATTTGGTGCCAAAGTTTTTAATTTTCTTATCCAAAATTTTTCGCGAGTGAGTCTATCCTCTCTAGACCGAGCAGTGTTGTGGTCTATTATTGTAATGGTCATTCGATTGAAATCTGCCATAGTGTGGCCAGGGGATCTCAAATGTCGACTGCGAGGAAGGTATGGCTTGCATTCATAGTCGCTACGATGGCCATTCATAATTTGTTAAGATATACGTTTCCACTTTTTTGGCCTTTTGGAAAATGTTGTTTGTGCTGTATTTAAACCCCTCTACCTAGAAATTTGTTTTGCATGCACACGTATAAAAATTGCGGTTTTTATCAAACGCAATCATAGGTTTGAACGTTGTTTTCAATTTAGACTTGTTTATATTTTTTCGTTTGGGCTTGTATTATATTTGCCTTCTGGTTTATATGATCGGTTCATCCTATTTCCACTCTTCAAAATTCAAGAGTTTATCCTAAATTGAGGTAACTTATATGTCCTTCCAAATACCGTTTCGATTCCTAACATCACTGAAGAGACATTAATTGTCGAAATCCGGATATGGAATACTCATTTTTGCACCTTTTGTTTGCGGTATACCATCTTTTCCGCAAGTTGATTGTTTTCTATTTGGTATTAAATTAATAGCTAAGATCCAATTTGTTACATCTGGTGATCCGTTTATTTAGCAAACCCCAATGGCAGTCAGGAGCCTTTAAGAACATACGTTGTTCGACCTGCTAGTCAAATGCGTTTTCTTAAAATATACTTTTTAACTTTTTTTGGTCTTTTGGAAAATGTTTTTTGTGCAATATTTAGACCCCTCTACCAAGAAATTTGTTTTGCATGTAAACGTATAAAAATTGCGGTTTTTAACCAACGCAATCATAGGTTTGAACGTTGTTTTCAATTTAGACTTGTTTATATTTTTTCGTTTGGGCTTGTATTATATTTGCCTTAGGGTTTATATGATCCGTTCATCCTATTTTGACTCTTTCAAAATTCAAGAGTCTATCCTAAGTTGAGGTAAATTATATGGCCTTCCAAATACCGTTTCGATTCCTAACATCACTGAAGAGACATTAATTGTCGAAATCCTGATATGGTGTACAAATTTTTGCACCTCATGTTTGCGGTATACCATCTTTTCCGCAAGTTTTTTGTTTTCTGTTTGGTAATAATTTAATAATAAGATCTGTTTTGTTACATCTTATGATCCGTTTATTTGGCAATCGCCAATGGCAGTCAGCAGGGTTTAAGAACATCAGTTGTTCGACCTGCTAGTCAATTGCGTTTTGTTAAAATATACTTTTTTACTCATTTGGTCTTTTGAAAAATGCTGTTTGTGCTGTATTTAGACCCCTCTACCAAGAAATTTGTTTTGCATGCACACGTATAAAAAATGCGGTTATTATCCAACGCAATCATAGGTTTGAACTTTGTTTTCAATTTAGTCTTGTTTATATATATACATATATATATATATATTATATTTTTTCGTTTGGGCTTGTATTATATTTCCCTTTGGGTTTATATGATCCGTTCATCCTATTTTGACTCTTTAAAAATTCAAGAGTCTATCCTAAATTGAGGTAACTTATATGGCCTTCCAAATACCGTTTCGATTCCTAACATCACTGAAGAGACATTAATTGTCGAAATCCGGATATGGTGTACAAATTTTTGCACCTCATGTTTGCGGTATACCATCTTTTCCGCAAGTTTATTGTTTTCTGTTTGGTAATAATTTAATAATAAGATCTGTTTTGTTACATCTAGTGATCCGTTTATTTGGCAATCGCCAATGGCAGTCAGCAGGGTTTAAGAATATCAGTCGTTCGACCTGCTAGTCAAATGCGTTTTGTTAAAATATACTTTTTCACTCATTTGGTCTTTTGGAAAATGTTGTTTGTGCTGTATTTAGACCCCTCTACCGAGAAATTTGTTTTGCATGCACACGTATAAAAATTGCGGTTTTTATCCAACGCAATTATAGGTTTGAACGTTGTTTTCAATTTAGACTTGTTTATATTTTTTCGTTTGGGCTTGTATTATATTTGCCTTCGGGTTTATATGATCCGTTCATCCTATTTTGACTCTTTCAAAATTCAAGAGTCTATCCTAAATTGAGGTAAATTATATGGCCTTCCAAATACCGTTTCGATTCCTAACATCACTGAAGAGACATTAATTGTCGAAATCCGGATATGGTGTACAAATTTTTGCACCTCATGTTTGCGGTATACCATTTTTTCCGCAAGTTTTTTGTTTTCTGTTTGGTAATAATTTAATAATAAGGTCTGTTTTGTTACATCTTGTGGTCCGTTTATTTGGCAAACGCCAATGGCAGTCAGCAAGGTTTAAGAACATCAGTTGTTCGACCTGCTAGTCAAATGAATTGTGTTAAAATATACATTTTCACTCATTTGGTCTTTTGGAAAATGTTGTTTGTGGTGTATTTAGACCCCTCTACCAAGAAATTTGTTTTGCATGCACACGTATAAAATTTGCGGTTTTTATCCAAAGCAATTATAGGTTTGAACGTTGTTTCAATTTAGACTTGTTTATATTTTTTCGTTTGGGCTTGTATTATATTTGCCTTCGGGTTTGTATGATCCGTTCATCCTATTTTGACTCTTTTAAAATTCAAGAGTCTATCCTAAATTGAGGTAAATTATATGGCCTTCCAAATACCGTTTCGATTCCTAACATCACTGAAGAGACATTAATTGTCGAAATGCGGATATGGTGTACAAATTTTTGCACCTCATGTTTGCGGTATACCATCTTTCCGCAAGTTTATTGTTTTCTGTTTGGTAATAATTTAATAATAAGATCTGTTTTGATACATCTTGTGATCCGTTTATTTGGCAATCGCCAATGGCAGTCAGCAGGGTTTAAGAACATCAGTTGTTCGACCTGCTAGTCAAATGCGTTTTGTTAAAATTTACCTTTTCACTCATTAGGTCTTTTGGAAAATGTTGTTTGTGCTGTATTTAGACCCCTCTACCAAGAAATTTGTTTTACATGCACACGTATAAAAATTGCGGTTTTTATCCAACGCAATTATAGGTTTGAACGTTGTTTTCAATTTAGACTTGTTTATATTTTTTCGTTTGGGCTTGCATTATATTTGCCTTCGGGTTTATATGATCCGTTCATCCTATTTTGACTCTTTCAAAATTCAAGAGTCTATCCTAAATTGAGGTAAATTATATGGCCTTCCAAATACCGTTTCGATTCCTAACATCACTGAAGATACATTAATTGTCGAAATCCGGATATGGTGTACAAATTTTTGCACCTCATGTTTGCGGTATACCATCTTTTCCGCAAGTTTTTTGTTTTCTGTTTGGTAATAATTTAATAATAAGATCTGTTTTGTTACATCTTGTGATCCGTTTATTTGGCATACGGCGATGGCAATCAGCAGGGTTTAAGAACATCAGTTGTTCGACCTGCTTGTCAAATGCGTATTGTTAAAATATACTTTTTCACTCATTTGGTCTTTTGGAAAATGTTGTTTGTGCTGTATTTAGACCCCTCTACCAAGAAATTTGTTTTGCATGCACACGTATAAAAATTGCGGTTTTTATCCAACACAATTATAGGTTTGAACGTTGTTTTCAATTTAGACTTGTATATATATATATATATATATATATATATATATAGAAATCTATAAAAAGGACCAACCAGCAAATTTAATATGTACCGGATCGTATAGAATAGACGATACCCGCGCAGATAAGGAAAAAAATATAAGTCTAAAGATTTGCACAATGGTACTAATATAAGATGGTTATATACGAAGATGATGTTATAAAATCGTGTTGACAAATATTTCGGGCTAACAAATAGCATTTGTCAGTGTCAATAATTTTAACAATACTAATTGTCTGTGCCCAATGGATTACAAATCAAGCTCATGCCACAAACACCTGGCAATCTATCCAACACATTACTTTGCAGATGGGATCAAACCCTCTACTATTGCTACAAGCGGTTAATAATAATCCTCAAACAACACTGCGAAGAACATCTCAAAACTCTTACTGCCGAATTTAACACTCTTTTGAATAGCTGCAAAGAAGATCTAACATCAGACAACTGTGATGCTATCAATGCTCGCCTTAAGGACATAACTACCATACAATCCCAAAATTTGTGTGAAAGGCAAAAAAGAAAATTCCGTAGGGATGGCATTGAATATATCCATCTTTCCTTACCATCTGAGGAAAAGAAGAAAAGAGTACGACGCTTCTAACGTAGGCCACAAGAGCCTAATTCACCCTCCAATATTGTGGTCAATCTTTCCAAACACCAGTTGACGGTATCTGAAACATATCTTCTCTCGAGAGGCCTTAATTTCTGTCCTCTACCTGCCCTTATCATTGAAACTAATTTGTCGGAAGACCTTGACAATTTTGCCAGAAGTCTCCGCATTAAGGAATATTTCGCATCGAAGGAAAATAACAACAGATGCTCGGATAGTGACTTAGAAATTTCAGAAGACGAGAACAATTATAAATTTATCAAACAAAGTACTTGGATACCTAAACCGAGCAAAAATTCCACCTTGGAGTCATTTATTGACAATTTTTAAGTCGGACATTATTAGAAATACCAGAGAAAACAATAAACCTTTTGACAATCTTACCCATGAAGAACGAACTTCATTGACTAACTTACGATCCAACAACAATATCGTCATTAAACCTGTAGACAAAGGCAGTGCAGTGGTTGTCATGGATAAATTTGCCTATATTCAAGAGGCTGAACGACTACTATGCGATGCAAGGTTCTACCGAAAACCAGACTCTGATCCTACAACATCTTTTAGCAGAGAAATTACTGTTAGATTGGTAGAAATGCACGACGACGGTTTCATCGATGAAAAAACTCGTGAATATTTGAAACCAGAAAATCCAAAACCAGGCAGATTTTATCTTTTACCAAAAATGCATAAGGCCAATAACCCAGGAAGACCTATTGTTTCAGCGAACGGTCATCCAACGGAAAAAATCTCGGAATTTGTTGTTTTCCATCTTCGTCAACATGTTGAAGACTTACCATCTCACTTCAAAGACACAACCGATTATCTTAGAAAAATGCAGGCCTTAAATCCACTTCCTTCCGACACGACACTTGTCTCTATGGACGTCACCTCCCTCTACACGAATATTCCATATGCAGATGGCATTAATGCATGTAAAGAAGTTTGGGATTCCCGACCAGTAAAATATCCACCTACCGAATGCTTGGTCAAAAAGCTCACGCTGGTACTAAAGAACAACAACTTCACTTTTGATGGAGATCGTTATCTACAAGTTAATTGAACTGCTATGGGTACCAAAATGGCTCAATCATATGCCAACATATTTATGGGCAAATTAGAAAAACAACTCCTTGAATCTTCAATCGAAAAACCGCTTTTCTAGTTTAGATTTATAGAAATGGAATAAAAGTGACGAGAATTTAGATACATTCATCACTCATGCAAACAACATACATTAAAGTATCAAATTTACTCATGACAGATCTAAATCCAAAATCACCTTCCTCGATACTTCCAGCTCCCTTACAGATGGCATTATATCCACAGACCTATATTCTAAGCCTACTGATACTCACCATTACCTGTCCCCTAAAATTTGACATCCTGCTCATTGTTCTAAGAGCATCCCGTACAGTCAGGCACTCAGAGTCAGGCGAATATGTTCCAACACAGAAACAACTAAAAAACGACCGAGTCAACTCGAAACCCGCTCGAAGAGAAGGGGCTATAAACACAGAACTATTCTAAAAAGTTTTCAGAAAACGGAAACTATTCCAAGGAGTAAACTGTTAGAATACAAATATAAAAAGAAAAATAAAAGGACTCCATGCGTTCTTATTTACCACCCATCTCTCAAAAACAGCTTCGGTGTCATTCGTGAGTCTTGGAAAACAGTTGAAAAGAATTCCAAATTATCCAAGATTTTTGCCGAGCCCCCATGATAGCTTTTAGGCAACCCAATAGTCTGCGGAACCTGCTGGTGCGGGCTGAAGTGTCTGATCATAGAAGTACTTCTGGACAATGTCGTTCTTGTGATGAAAAACGCTGCAAATGCTGCCTACAGATGCATCACTCATCAACTTTTCACAGTAAGGCAACCGAAAATAACTATAAGATATTTTGCAATGTTACCTGCAAAAGTATGAATGCTATTTACATTCTAGAATATTCGGTTTTGTGGCCTCCAATATGTTGGTGAGTCAAAGCAGCCTTTCCACAAACGCCTCAATGGCCATAGGAGTGATATCTCTAAGAAGCCACTTCTCCCAGTTAGTCAGCATTTCAGACAGTCGGGTCATAAATTTGATGACTTTAACCGCATGAAAATCCTAGTGATTGAACAGAACATCCACAGGAGTGATGCCCAGCGACAGGTTCGGGAAAGCTTTTGGATAAAGGAACTAAATGTACATCATCCAAACGGCATCAATAAGAAATACTAGCAGTTTTATTTTACACTCGTTTTAGGATGTACATATAAACAGTCACGTCTATTGAGTTTCGAGTTTTGTTTTATATTATGATGTTCAAGATTTGGGATTAAATCATTAGACCAAAACTTACCTGTATTATTGAGCTATTTTTACACATACAAATAATATTGTTAAAATTATTGACATTGACGAAGGCTACATGTATTTGTTAAGCCGAAATATTTGTCAACACGATTTTATAACATCATCTTCGTATATAACCATCTTATATTAGTACCGTTGTGCAAATCTTTAGACTTATATATATATATATATATATATATATGCAAGTCTAAATTGAAAACAACGTTCAAACCTATGATTGCGTTGGATAAAAACCGCAATTTTTATACGTATGCATGCAAAACAAATTTCTTGGTAGAGGGGTTTAAATACAGCTCAAACAACATTTTCCAAAAGACCAAAAATGTGAAAAAGTATATTTTAATAAAACGCATTTTACTAGCAGGTATAACTACTCTAAATATCAGCACAACAATGTTAAATCTGCAATTTGCGAAAGCAAATTTTTGTTCTTCCCTCGCCGGGATTCGAACTCATGCTATTGGCATATCAAGACAACACCGCCTGCACTGTGTCCATCGCTCTAGACCATTCTGCCACCTAGACTGAACTAAATAATTCAGCTTTCATATATACATGTATACAAGTAATAGCTTTTCTAAAAAGCTTGCCGGTTTTTAGCTTATTATGTTGAAAATTGTTGGGTTTTTCTTTTGCTTTGTACTGTATTCTATTCAGAATATTGCTCAAATTTTAATTTTATGCTTTGTCAGCTTTTATAACTCCTGGGAAGGGCTTAATTTCTAAATCACGTGCGGTTTTGCCTGTACTTATTTCAATAAACTTTTTTTATAAATCAATTTTTCAGCAGACATGTCATTATTTACTCTCTGTTTGAGAAAAGTGTGATCAAGATCTTTCATCAATTGTCCCGATAAAACAACTCGCAAATGTTTTAGATCCAAATCAATCTTTATTATACCGGAAATTGTGCCTATATCCTTCTTAAGCAGGTTCCAAAAGCGTTTAAGGGTACATGTACATGGTTACTTCGGGAAAATGTTTTAGGAGTAAATCGGTTTAAAGTCTGTTCTGAAAAAAAATAATAATTTGTCAAACAGACAATCTAATGGTTCTGGTAAATTGTTCCATTCTCTTGTTGTTCTGATATACGTCTCTCTTAACTCTAGCTTGTCTGAGTTTGTCGTTGCATCTGGTCCTTCTGTAACCTGATGTATTGTACTTGGATGTATCATTGACAATCAACTGTTGTTGGGTCTTATACCATAGCACAATACTTTGTTCCATCTTCTGTGTAGGAGTTATTTCCACGGAAGTTGGTCCTGTGATTTAGTTACACATCCTGGAGAGTTGTCCTGATAGCAGCTATAGACAAAGCTCGTCTCTGTACTTGCTCGATATCTCGTCTGATGGTGATGTGATCTCATACTGGATTTGCATATTCTAAGGTAGGTCTTACAAGGGTGGAGTAAATTAGTCTGCTTGTTGGTCGTTGTCTTAGCTTTGGGTCAACCCGATGAGTCAACCCCTTCTCAACTGGATTTTACAGTTAGTACTTACATATTAGATAAGAAAGGATATTGGTTATTCATTCAGGACACCAAAAAATCAGTACAAAAACTACATGCACAGCAAAAACACAAAAAGAAAAGGGACAGCGATTTTAATGATGTATGTTGCGGTTAACACCACTGTCCTAGGTAAGGGGCGGTTTTGGCATCCGCAAACATGGCTATCCGCGCCAAGTTCACTGTCTGTTTGTACCAAAATCATAAGCCTGAATTTCATTGGTTGTCGTTTGTTGCCGTGAATTACACCTGCTTTTCGTTTATAATTGCTTTGTACATAAATAATGACATGCCGTTGGTTATGTCGTTTGAACTTTTTTACATTTGTCATGTCGATTCCTTTTAAAGCTTATAATGCAATTTGAGTATTTATCATTGTTAATCGCTGAAGGGTAACACATATGTGCTAACATCTATGGCGTTTTGTCTCTGGTGGACAGTTACCTCATTGGTAATCATACAATATCTTCTTATTTTTATGTCATAAATATCTGACTGGCTAATTTTCTGGACCGTTGCAAGACATATACTAAAACTATGGTTTTGAAAATTTGCCAGCACTATTCACATGCATTGATCAAAGTTCAACTATATACCATTTGTTGTCAGAACATTATAGTACAAACATGTACATGAAGCTGTAATATTGTTTTCTCCGATGTTAACAAACGGAGTTCGTTTCTGGTCATTGCCTTAAATTGCCAAAATTTGTGAATTTAATTGAACGATTTAGCGATTTTGTGATGGTTGTATATTTTTGAAAGTCTTTGTGAAATTATCAACAATTATTTTTTTTTAAATTTAGTGCTTGAAATATTGTAAAATGTATCCATTGAAGAAACTCGAGTGCTGACCTTTTTTAGCTTTGTTGTTTATGTGGTTGCTGTCTTATTTATGATATCCTACATCTCCTCTTATTTACACAAATGTATCTGACAACGCTTTAGATACTTTTACATACATATATGCATGCTTTCAAAAGGGACCTTTACTGACGCTTGTGTGTTTCAAATACCACTTACCAAAAAAATGACCCATATTAAACGTATGAAGTCTTATCATTTTCCCCTTAGGAAGTTGTCATTAGAAAAAGACCGTTTTGTCATTTGAACTTCACTGTACCTAGTCCGAATAATTAAAACGTCTTGAAAGGCTATTATTTTTTTTTTGCTGTGAAGCCTTCCAGCCCCAAAAATAGACGTCTTAACTATTCGGACTACACTGTACCGGGATGGACGTTGGCGTGATAAGGATTTCGACACATGTTTACATCAACCCGGCTCTCCGCCAAACCCGGGATAAATGAACATTAAAATTAATCGAAAATTTGACATTTGAAGATACTTGTTTTCACATTATCTTTTTTTATACTTTTGAATTATATTAGTAAATAGATACTCATCTTTTGTTTTTGTTAACACCAGACAGAAGCATACACGATCCTTCCTATATATGTTTTTGTGAACATTTGTACATGGCTCTGCACAATCACGACAATGTGTTTCTTTAGTTAAATCACCACGTGTGCATTCTATACATAACAAAATTACTAATGCTTCGGCTATTTATAAATAAGCGTGTAAAATTATTATCCTGTATAACGATACGCATGAGTGACATCTTATACACATCAAAGGGTAGTAATGAATACGAAAGTTAAACTAATATTTATATCTGACTCGAACACAATTGAAAAACAAAGACAGAACAAGACTCAATTAATTTAATCTAATTTAAAAAGTAAAATCACAAAAATACTGAACTCCTAGGAAAATTCAAAAAGGAAGTCAAATGGCAAAATCAAAAGCTCAAACACATCAAACGAATGGATAACAACTGTCATATTCCTGACTTGGTGCAGGCATTTTCTTATGTAGAAAATGATGGATTAAACCTGGTTTTAAAGCTAGCTAAACCTCTCACTTGTATGACAGTCGCATCAAATTCCATTATATTGACAACGATGTGTGAACAAAACAAACAGACACAATAGGTAAAAATGTCACAAATAGGGGTACAACAGCAACACGAACCCCACCAAAAACTGGGGGTGATCTCAGGTGCTCCAGAAGGGTAAGCAGATCCTGCTCCACATGTGGCATCCGTCGTGTTGCTCATGTTATTACAAAGCCGGTAAATAGTCTAATTCGGTAGGTCACATTCGTGAAAATTGAACGGGATTGTAGTTACGACATAAGGAACATATCCGATATCATCTGTGAAACGGATATTCCATAACGGTCAACCAACTCGTGATGGCGTCCGTAATATTTACGAAGTGATGATTTTAACTGCACCATTTAGAACTCTTGGTTTAAAAATGAAAAGGTCACAATTGGGAAGCTGAAATCATCTCTTTTGTCGTAAAGTTTTGTTTTCAATCGACCCTCATAGTCAATTTCTAGAAGTCCTAATCCAATGGCAAAAACATAAGCTCAAACACATCAAACGAATGGATAACAACTGTCATATTTCTGACTTGGTACAGGCATTTTCTTATGTAGAAAATGGTGGATTGAACCTGGTTTTATAGCTAGCTAAACCTCTCACTTGTATGACAGTCGCATCAAATTCCTTGGGGCATTAAAATATCGATTCAACACTTCAGTTTCAACTTGAATGAACACTTCACTGTCTTTTTCATTATTACCGAGTCACATGAGACTCGGTCTAATTAGCCATACGGGGCACGTCAGAATGGGATAAATCTGTTAAGGGATTCATTGGTAAATACTAGCTTATTCCGGAAGAACATGTGATGAAGTAAAGGCTTTCTTACCGTCTGATTGGTGTTTATTATTGAGCTGCGTCTATTATATGTGAGTGTATCCGTAAAAGAGGGACGAAAGATACCAGAGGGACAGTCAAAGTGAAGTCGGAAAAGAATCATGATTGTATGTCATTAAAATGACAGTGAAGTGTTCATTCAAGTTAATATTGAAGTCTTGAATCAATATTTTAATGACGCAAGGTCAAACGAACAAAAAGTGATTCATATTTATTGAGTTTTGTTCTGTCCTTATTGTTAAATTGTGTTTGCAGCACTGAGATATAAATATTATTTTAACTTTCTGTATTAAATCAGTTTCTGAGTTACAAATCATCAATAACGTTACAGTTAATCATTCATGCGTTTCGTCATACAGGATAATTATATTACACACTTATTTATAAATAGCCGAAACTGATATTTTGTTTTAAGGTGTATAAAATGCACACGGCATGATTTAACTAATTAACGCTATATCAAGTATACATGTACCACACAGTCGCTGTCATGTTTGTGCAGAGCTATTTACAAATGTTACGTTCATAACATGTAAATATATGAAAGATCGCGTATGCTTCTGTCTGTAGTAAACACAAATTAAAGATAAGCAGGAACATAGATATACTGTTCTCAGAGATAATAGATATACGAAGATGTGGTATGAGTGCCAATGAGACAACTCTCCATCCAAGTCACAATTTGTAAAAGTAAACCATTATAGGTCAAAGTACGGTCTTCAACAAGGAGCCTTGGCTCACACCGAAACAGCAAGCTATAAAGGGCCCCAACAATGACTAGTGTAAAACCATTCAAACGGGAAAACCAACGGTCTAATCTATATAAAAAACGAGAAGCGAGAAACACTTATGAACCACATCAACAAACGACAACTACTGAACATAAGTACATATTAACTGATATAAATCAATGCATAAAAAATTCTGAAAACAGGTTTATTCAAATTACTTACTTTCTATTAGTTATAATGTTCTTTTATCCCGGGTGTATAGCTAGGATAGTATAGGAGAGGGGTGGATTGTTGTATAAACATGCGTCAAATTACTTATCACGCAGCGTGTTTTAACCCTCCCTTCCCGAATAAAATACTTGCATTAATCGTATCAAGAGTTGTTTCCCCCTTTGGAAGTTGACCTTAGAATTCTACTTCTAGTTGACCTTATAATTATACTCCCAAAGGGAAAAATAGTAAGATTTGATACGATTAATACTGATAAATTTTTCGAGAAGGGAGGGATATTTTAAACACAAATGCGTCGGTACAGGTCCGGTGGCTTGTTTTTCTCTGTCACGTAAGGTGTTTTGAAAGCAGGTATATATATAAACATGTAAAAAAAAATGAAAGCGTAACCAGATATTTTTGTGTGCCACAACCACACATCCTAAATGGCGGGGTTAATATAAAAAAAAGAAGATGTGGTATGATTGCCAATGAGACAACTCTCCACAAGAGACCAAATGACACAGAAATTATATATAGGTCATCGTACGGCATTCAACGATTTAATTTTGATTAGATTGAAAAACAAATGTGTTACACAACAACAAACGACAGCAACTGAATTACAGGCTCCTGATTTGGAACAGGCACATACAGAATGGGGCACATGCATAACCATGTTTGCGGGCGCCCAACTGGGACTTTAGTGTAAAAGCGGAACATACATCAATAAAAGCGCTGTTCTTTTGCTTTTTGTGTTTTTGCTGTGCATGAACTGACTTTGTGTCATGGATGGATACCCCTTATCATTTGAATTTTCTTTTCTGTTATGTAAGAACTTATTGTAAAATCAGTTGAAAAGGGGTTGATTCATCAGATTGATACATAAAAAAAAACTAACAAGAAGACATATATAACCGACTTTAAACCAATTTACGCTATAAACATTTTTTCGAAGGAACAATGTACCCTTACAAACTAATGGAACCTGATCTATTAGGATATAGGGACAATAAGTATCGGTATAATAAAGATTCAGTGGACTCTCAAACGTGTTTGGTTGATTAATCTCACGGGACAATTAATGAAAGATATTTATCGCACTTTTTTTTCTCAAATACAAACAAATAAACAGAGAGTAAATAAGTAAATGACATGTCTTTTTAAAAATTTATTCATAAAAAAAGTTTACCGAAATTAGTACAGGCAAAACGCAAGTCATTTAGATATTAAAAGCTCTTTCCAGGGGTAAAAATTGCCACGCACAAAAAGACAATTGTAACTCTTTTAAAAATACCGTTATAGTTTTTCCTTTCCAATGTTCCACTTTTTTGCCCCAATGCAATTTACATGCAGAGTAATATTTTGAATGGATGATACTACGAATAAAAAAATTAATTTTCAACATAATAAGCTATAAAACGGCAAGCTTTTTGAAAAAGCTATTACTTGTAACCTACTATCATGATTTCTTTCCGGCCCCACTTACGAATACACTCGTATATAATAGATGCACCTCAATATTACCTAATCAGACGTCAAGAAAGCCTTTACTTCATACGGAACAAGCTAATTTTTTTTTTTGAATATTTACCAATGAGAATCCATTTACAGATTTACCCCATTGTGACGTGAAACGTATGACTTATTAGACCCGATAATAATCATGATCCTTCCCAAATGAAAAATATCCAAATTTATTTCAACATGTTCAAACTTGGGTTTCATGGTATTATCAGGTTAATTAAAATTCATCAAATTCAATTATAAAGAATCATTACATGGTCATTAAAATAAATACATTACTAAGATAATTGTTCACATATTTTCATATTGATTACACTCAATGATTATTTCAACTAAATATAGATATTTATGTATCTACAATTATGGAAACGCCCAACCTTCCCCCTTAACCTGGGACATTTGTGTAACAGAACACATAAGAACAAACTATAAAAATCAGTTGAAAAAGGCTTAACTCATCAGATGGATACAAATAGAAATACATCTAACAAAAACACAAAGTGGACGTGGCCGGGTACTTGTACATCCCAACAACAAAAAGACATTAAGTACATATCTGAGAGTACTCGCAGTTACTGACAGCTAGTTCAAAGCCAATAGCAAATAATAAAAAAAAACATGCATCTAAGACTAGATTATCAATCAGTACACATCCAACATCCAATGGATTTAGTGCAAAGAGGTCATAAACAGTCAGAGAAAAACATGACCTTGTGCAATGCCAAGATACAGGTATTGACAGATTGTAGATTCATTAAAAGTGCATATGTATATAACAATAATATTTAGTTTGCTTTTAATTTACTGATAACAAAATCATTAGTAATACCAATAAAAAAATTATTCAGAGATCTAATTACAGTGATGAATTGGTAATCTTTTAGAATAAGTTTATTTAAAGGATCGATAAGTTTACCAGGATCGTTTCTAAATTTCCGGGAACGGTAAACAACATCTACGCAAAAATTAGGATGTGCTATCCATTTGAAATAAGTTTTCTACAGGTACAACCAAACTTCAAAACCAAATCTTTATATCTATGGAAGAATTTAGCAAAAGGATTTAAGTAATTTGTGGTAACGAAATCACTGACTTAATAATTTACCATGATACATATATTACGTTCATTAAAATCTGAAACGTCACAACAGACAACGGGCATAGCGAACGAGTTGTAAAATATAAACACCGTAAGATGGTGCCAAAGGAACATCACCATCCAAAAAAGGAAAATTAACAAAAGGGAACGAAAAATTGTCCCTTTTGTCGTAAATTTTAGTATGGATTTTCCCGTGTAAAACAACAATATCTAAATCTAGGAAAGTACAGTTATTACTGTTTACAATTGATTTATTTAAAGTAAGTTCCTTTGGGTAAATTTCGGCAGTATATGTAGAAAATTCTTGATTAATTAAAGACAAGCATCATCAAGATAACGGTAAGTGTTGTTGAATTTATCAATTAAGTGCAATTTAGACGGGTTTTTACTGAGTTTGGTCATAAACTGTGATTTATAACAGTACCAAAAAACAAGTCTGCTATTAAAGGGGCGCAATTAGTGCCCATAGGAATACCTACAACCTGTCAATGAACTTTGTTGCCGAAACGTTCATAAATATTATCAAGGAGAAATTAACAACTTCAATCATCTCATCACACCTCCAGTACGTATATCTAGCATATTTACCTTTCTCATTAGAGAAGAAGGCTATAAATGAGTTGCAGCAAATATATTTGCATTCAGATTTGCCAAACGACCATTTAATTAAACAAGAAAACTTTGTTTTGATAAGATTGTGTGGAAGTGTAGTGTAAAGAGTTGAAAAGTCAAAACTGTCAACAGAATCAAAAGGACCATCAAAGCACGTAATTTATCCAAAGCACCTAAAGAATTTTATACACTCCAAAAATAATTCATTCCACTATTTTCATATATTTTATCACAAAAGTTCATGATAATTTCTTTGATAGTAGTTAAGGAACTAGTTATAAGCACTGTACGATTAGTTGTAGAACACTTACTAGAGGCCGAGATGAAACAATATTTTACTGGTTTTTTGTGTAGTTTAGGTAACCAATACATAGTAGGGACCTTCAACTGTTCAGAAGAGGCCTTTAGCTGTGATGTGGTTATGCTATGTTTGTTTACTATATGACTCTCTGTGGAGCGCACGGACTTGAATGTAGATGAATTTAAAATGTCATTCTTACGAACGTCCGTGTAGTATTTACGGCATACCACCACCACATTATTGGCTGCTTTGTCGGCCGGTACAAACACAATTTGAAAGTTTTTGAAGTTTATTTCTTATTCTGGAAATAGGCGTATTATGTACTCTTTTATTTATTTCTGAATTATTTTCAAAATGTGATATTGGAATATCCACAACATTCATACAAGAGATTTTTCATCAGATTTTCCCGTTTACACCAATTTTTACAAAACGAGGAAAGACCGTCTTTTTGACCTGACGACACTGTTTCGAATTTATTTTAGATGGAGGACGATATTTTGGTCCTTTTTTCAAAAAGTTTTTAACCTCTCTGCCTTGGACGATATTGAGGACCCCCGTAATAACATTGCCATAGGGATCATATCTAAACTTCGACGATTCACAGTTTCAAGTTAAAGGAGTATTATTTTCTACATTGACGTCTGATGTTACTGACGTATAATTAAAAATTAAACTTCTGCTGGGTTTTTTGTATGTGTACGAAATAATAGGTGGTTCTGTGTTATCAAAATAGAGAGGTATGAAATTTCGAATGGTGGAGTCATTAAATATACTCGATAAGTTGATAAAATCAACCTTTTAATATATTTAATTTTCAGAAAGTGCCGTTTATGATCTTCAGGTTTATCGTGGGAACAGCCTATGGTGGCAAAAAGCTGTAATTATACGCGAATATTCATAGAGAAGCTGAAGAAAGAGATTGTGTCACCTTCCTTGAAAATATCATGTAATTTACTAACTGTTATTTGACCCGTTTTAAATTATAATTGATGCCTACCATTGTTTTTGAATATAGATAGGAGGTTATCAAGTGTTAGTTCAGTTCTTTCTCAGGAACCTTTATCAATATATTAGTGATATTCCACCACTACAGTCCTTTGGTATAGTACAACCCTATTCAGAAATATTAAGGTCACATACTTTGACACACACAGTGACTTTGCTTAAGTTTTGAGTTCAGGTCCATTTTTGAAAGTTATTGCACATTGTCCTACATAATATACACTTACTAGACAAATTATGACATGTGTAGTGTTTATGTCACACCTACATATACGTTAGTAGAAGGACATTATTGTTGGGGTTTTTTTTTGTCAGTGTGTCCATCTGTTTGTTTCTCCGTCCCTCTAGTTTCAGGTTTAAGTTTTTGGTTAAAGTTTTTCGTCAAGGTAGTTGTCCAATTAACTTGATACTCAGTACACATGTTTCATATGATATTATTTGTCTAAATATAATACCAAACTAGGGTTTTGATCATAATTTTATGGTCCACAGAACATGGAAAATGATAGTGCGAGTTGGACATCAGTGTACTATGGACACATTTTCTTTTTTTATCATTTCATATAAAAATAGTAAACTTTATTTCATATCATGACAAAAAAATTATTGATATATATATGCACTTTTTTTCAGTGTCCAGAACCTGATGCAAATTTGAACAGCATAGATCACTTGTCAACAGAAATAACAGAGAAAGTAAGTAAATAGAACTATTTTGCATATATGCATGTTTAATAAAAAGCTTAGAGCAGATGACATGACCCTGACAAAATACAAAAACAACAAAAACCCTAAAAAATGACTACATGCTCCCTAAAGCCAAAAATGATAGTGATAAAATCCTGAAAGATCTGCCAGACAGTATAATATATCTAGAAATGTGATTACAAGGTACTTTGACTTTTTCAATTATGATAGCTTTGTACATGTACATAAACATGAACACAGTGTGTCTAAGACAAAAAAAAAAAAAAAAACAACCATGAGATATACTATGTAGCAGCACAAACATTTTTGATTCATCGAACTCCTTAAATTCACCAAAGCAAAGACAAATGTTCTTCAGATGATATGTTATCCAAAACATCCAAAGCAGATGTAGATATTTTGGATTGGAAAAAAAACATATCCTGCGTTGTAAGAATCAAGCAAAAGCCAAATCTAATATTATATCTGAACTTTTTGAAAAAAGGGCTTTTGTTATGGTAGACTGGGCCATGAAGTTTCTGCCAAGAAAATACCGTGAGGGACAAACAGATTGATTGCTTTGCTAAGTGTGGCATCAAATGGCATATAGCTGTTTGTTTGACTAACGTTGAAGCAGGACTTCAAACTTTGACTGTTGTACATTTCTCTGCCAACCAATTGCACAAGATTCAGTCACTTCAGCATCCATACTATGTGACATTGCTAAAGAAATTGTAAAAATCAAGCCTGAGATAACGAATCAGTTTCTACTCTGGTAATGCAGGATGCTACAAAAGCACACTGACAATTGCACTACTTTATGCCAACCTTGGACCCCTAATAACATCATATAATTTCTGTGAGGCTCAGGATGGGAAAGGTCCTTTACAGATATTCCTAGACCGTGTTCATGCAATCCCGTTAGCAAACATAGTTTAGCAAAAGAAAGAAATAACAAATTATTGAAAAGAGTCAAAAGATAAAATTAATAAACAAATTGCGACACAAAATGTGAAGTTATAAATAAATCATCAAAAGAACTAACGAACGCACAAAAACATTATTGTCGATACCGACTAGAAGAAAATTAGACATGGGAAAACTTATAGCTGATTTGAAAGTATAGGAAAGAAGAATACGGCTTCGCGAATATTTTTTTTAGAGAAAACGAGGAAAAAGAAAATTGCCAAAACGAATAATATTCTAAATTCAAGAAATTTAGTACTTTCACTCCCTCACCCGGAAGAGAACGATGGTTAGACGAATATATACAGACGGTAAAAGATGAAATATTAAGTAGATTGAGCCGAAAATTTAAAATGAACATTACTACGGAAGACGAAAAGGCAATGCGAGAACAGTTATACGATTAAAGCATCGTGTTACGACCAAGCGATAAATCCTGAAGCGTTGTTATAATGAACACAGAAGACTACAACTAGAAGTTGAAAAAGAATTAAATAACAACGAAACTTACAAAGCAACAGATAAAGATTTCACACAGAAAAATGAAAATAAAGTAAAGAAACTTGTAGAATTTATGTAAAAGAGAAATTATAGACAAAGACATGAAAAAAAATGCCTACTACCGAAAGGAACATGTCCTAGAAAAGTAAAAGCAAATCCAAAACTGCACAAGAAAAATATGCGGTAAAATTAACTATTGATGGACGGAACCATCCGTCAGAAAACATCACGGAAATAGTGGAAAACGAGCTTTCGGTAAATGCTCGAAACTTGCCCAACCATATAAAAGACGCAACAGATTTTTTAAACAAATTACAGCCAGCTTGCTTGCTATCTGAACCGTGAAGTCATTATTAGGTTAGGTATATTACCCTCTTTTAAGAGTAGACTAGTCCGACAGATAACCAATCTATAGGTCTGTAGGACTAGACTACTCCGAAAGGAGGGTAGTATACCTATCCTAATATGACTTCATGGTTCAGCTCTCAAGCAAGGTAACAAAAACTGTTGATTGAACCTACACACTCGAATCATTATCTGTAAATGAAATTCAACAGCCATTACCATAGAACGCAATAATGTTTTGTTTTGATGTTGCTAAATTGTATCCAAGTGTACCACGAAAAGAAGCACGAGAAGCACGTAAAACAGTATCTTATATGTCAATCCCAACTGAAGATGTTCTTTAAAGGATAGACTTAGTCATTGAAAATAATAATTTCAGCTTTAACGAAAAACACTTTCTGCAAACCGAAGGAACAGCTATTGGTTCCAATCTAGACATGAATAATGCTTGTACTTACCTCGGACAATGGGAAGAAACTTTATTTCAAAACAGCAATTTAAAACCGTATTCATATTGGAGATATGTTGATGACATCTGGGAAATATGGGAACACGGGTAAGGTTTCGTCGAGCCATCCAATTTCTGTCAAAAATGCTATACCTTATGGGCTCGGTATTCGTGTTAAAAGAATTTGCTCAACAGAAGAAGATTACAAAAGAAGAAGAGAAGATATAAAAATGCACCTGCAAAAACGAGTACAAAACAAAGAAAGAAAACAACAGAGTGCTTTTAGTAAACACTTATTCCAAAGCGCCTTCAAATATACATTCAATTCTCAGAAAACATTTTAAAATTCTACATCAATCTAACAAACTAAAGAAAATATTCCCCAACCCGCGTATCGTAGAATTCTAACGCGACAACAACATAAAAGACATCTTAGTGCGCAAGAAGCATAACTTATTATTCTATAAACAGAGTAATGGCTGTGGCCCATGGGGGAAAATTGCGTATTATGTTCACACATTAATGAAACCAAGGTATTCTGTGACAACACCGGAAAAACTATACCATTGAGGGACAAATAGACTGTAAAACTTTGGGCGTAGTGTAAATATAACCGGGAAAAAAGTAACGTTAGGAACTTTTACTATAATTCGCAAAGTGCTTTATATGAACTCTCGTCTTAAATTGAATATTACTCGTTTTAGTTTTAAAATGAATATTTTTTGTTTAAATGTTTCTTTATTCCTAAAGATAATGTTTCCTTATTTCAAATACCCAAATAGATTATAGAATTCAGTAATTTACAATTTAATCCGATGGCAGTTAAAAGTGCGTAAGATAATACATGTATCTTACACTCAACTCCAAAAGAAGCAATTGTCGTTATTTAACTAAGTTTAGCCGGAGGACAATAATCCGATTAGTATTGCATAAGATTGGACAAAGATAGATATATTTTATTAGAACCGTTTGTAATGTTTTAAGATCCTTAACTTTGAATTAATATACAATTGTTTTGTAAACTGTTGCTGGGGCAGTCTTTCCCTAGCTTTCAAGCTGTACACTTGTCAATAAATTTGTGTATATTGTATACGGTCTTGCAGACCAACAAACTTTAATGCAACCCGTAGGAATTTACGGGGCTATAATTGGGAAGGACCTAACGATTTCCGCAACCTCTTGCAGTCAAGTAGAGTATTTTACCTATGAACTAGTCTCAATTTATACGAAGAAAATGGAGATACCGAAGTTTGAACATTTTAATGCATTCGAAACCGAAAATGCAGACGTATGGATATATCGATAGGAACTCATGTGTGAATTTGCAAAGTATGATGACGTGCAAGCCACAAGAGCGTTCAGATGTTTTATTGACAATTACGCTTTGGCATGGTCTATGTTACTAGACGCCGAAAACAGAAAAAGGAAGGAAAAATTATTCCGTAAATTCAAGGAGCGCTTTCGGAGGAATGGTATCGAAAAAGTAAGATTTTGGAAAGAAGTGGCCAATCAGAAACAAAAAGACGATGAAACCGTGTCACAATTGATATCTAGGATTGAGAGACTGTGTTTTCTAGCTGGTCAAACGGCAATGATGGAGCGGTTTATACATCGTGGACTTAGACCAGAGTATGTTGTTCACCGCAACCGATCTAAAACAAAAGTTTACAGTAAGTGAGGCCATAGATGTTGCACTGCTAGCAGACATGACCATTTAGATAGTGTCGAAGCCGGAACCAGTCGAAGTAATCAGTGTTATTAAGGACAAACCTGAAACACAAAACCAACCCAGAAGTGATGGTAAGTGTGATAGACACTGTCATAGTTACGAACATTTTTAAAATGCACATTTTTACGTCCCCCCTGTTAATGTACTTAATTATATTTATAGGCAACATAAACGCCCCCCAAATAAAAGACTTCAGAAAAGAAAATTCAATATTTACCAAAGTAGTGCTAGGTTCCACCCGTCCCATAATTCAAACAAAGCCAGGCAGTCTAGAAATAGCCATTCAAAGCAAAATATTGTTAATCTGTTTGCAAATACAGGCTGTTCAAGAGCCAATTGTAAAATAAATTGTAAAGTAAATGATTAGGTTCCTTGGTTATACATACTCTTGTCGCTACTGGTGCAGCTGTATCCGTCATAAATACCAATACCTATAAGGCATTACAAGTAGATAAACCTAACCCTGTAGTGTAATCAGATGTACAAATGTACGTGGTGTAAATGACAAATTTATCAGAGTGCTAGGCAAAGTTACACTGCCCGTTGAAATAGGAAAGCTCACTTTATTTCACGATTTTTATATTTTGAGTGATGTCAATATGTCACTTATTTTAGGCCAAGACTTCATGCATGATCAAAAAGCTGAGATAAGTTTCCCCAAACAAGACTTATCAGTGCAAAATGGAATGACAGAAGTTTCTTTAAGCCAGGGCCAGGATCGGGATGGCACCAACAATTTTGTTCGTACGCTAACCGATGTTACATTTCAACCTAGACAAAGAGTTATTTTTCCTGTTAAAATAGATAATTTTAGCGAAAACACAGCAGGAGTAATTGAACCAAACTTTTCACTTGTTGGCAAACACAATATTATGGGCACGGTGCTTAATACAAACACATTTTATAGCTGACTTTGCGGTATGGACTTTGCTCATTGTTGAAGGCCGTTGTTAATTTCTGTGTCATTTGGTCTCTTGTGAAGAGTTGTCTCATTGGCAATCATACCACAACTGTTTTTTTTTTTTATATATACATGACAATTATTCTGTATTTGAAATTTTAAATCCTACCAATGCTGTAATAACAACGAAACAAAATACTATAATTGGAAATTTTATTAAAATTCAAGATGATAAATTTTTGGAGAATTGAAAGAAAATTTTGAGTTTATAGATAGTATCAGAACTGGCGAAGCTTTTAATTCAAATAACAATTATATCAAAATTGCTACCGAGATGGGTATTGATCTATCAAAGTCCGATTTAAATGAAACACAAAATTATTAGTTATTAACTTTGTTAGGCCAATATAGGCAAGCATTTGCGAAAGATATTACCGAATTTTGCTGTACCAAAATAGGCAAACATATCATTGATTCAGGCGAGGAATATCCAGTCAGACAATTCCAATACCGTACCGTACTACTCCAAAATCAAAGGAAGAAATAAACGTACATCTGGGCGAAATGGAGGAACAAGGTATTATTCGGAAGAGCATGTCTTCATGGAGCAGCTCCATCCTTCTAGTAGCAAAGCCCAATTGCAAGAAGAGAGTATGTGTGGACTATCGCAAACTTAACCGTCTCACAAAAATCTACATACAATCGCTCCCAAACCTTTCCGACGTCCTAGATACACTTGGGGAAAAGCAGGCTCAAACATATAGCGTCTGTGATATGAGACAGGGCTTCTGGCACCTCGAACTTGGAGAAGAATCTAAAGAGAAGACTGCTTTTATGACGCATCGATGTCAGTGCGAGTTCAACCGACTTCCATATGGCCTAGCAAAATCGCCTGCAACCTTCAACATGATCATGAAGTTATCCGCGATCTCAACTAAAAAATCGCATTAGTTTATGTAGACGACATTCTGATTTACAGTAAGAACTTTGAAGAACACCTTTGTCACTTAGCAGCTCTTTTTGATAAATTAATCGAAGCCAACTTGAAATTAAAACCGTCAAAGTATCAGTTCATATGTAAAGAAGTCCAGTATTTAGGCCATATTATCACCAAAGATGGCATAGCAGTAGATCCAGAGAAAACAGCATTTGTACAATCCTTTGCAGCGCCGAAAAATGTTAAAGAAGTATGTATGTTCCTTGGACTATGCAATTATTACCGGAAGTTCATACACAACTATTCCAAAATAACTTCTCCGCTCAATCAGCTCCTGCATAAAGATCAGCCATTTCAGTGGACCCTAGATTGCCAGCACTCCCTTGAAACACTAAAGACGAAACTCACATCAACTCCAATTCTAGTATTTCCGGACTTCAATAAAGAGTTTATTCTTCAAAGCGACGCAAGTGTTACTGACATAGGATATGTCCTAGGCCAACACGACAAATACAAGAAACTCAGTTATTGCATATGGCGGGCGCATGCTTCGAAAACCTGAACAAAGGTGGGATGTTAAAGACAGAGAATGCCTTGCACTGGTTGTTGCTATTACACAGTTTCACGTAATGTCGTATATCTGGCTAACAACAAATTCCACGTATATACAGATCATATAGCGTTACAGTACCTTCACCGTATATATTAAAGAGAGCACTGGACGTTTAGCAAGGTGGTCAATGTATGTACAGTCATACAATTTCGAGGTTCACTATCGACACACAGAGAACCAGCGTCAGCGTCGACTCAGTATAGACGACATCGAGACTACAGATTCAGCAACCGATCAATCCAGAAAAGAAACCAACCAACAGATTTTCAACGAAAATCAAAGTTCGGTCGTTCAGCCAGTCCAGTTAAAGGACTCAGACGAATTAGAAAGCGATTCAGTACCAGCAATTGAGGCAGTCACTGAAGCAGATAATCATTATCGTAATGTGGATCCATTAATTATGTTGATCGAAAGCACAAAGCTCACACAGGATAGAATCCAATCAGCTCAAAATGAAGATGAAGACCCAGGACAAATGCTACAGTACATCGAACAGAACACGCTTCCGCAAGACAAAAAGAAAGCTGACGTTATAGTCCGAGAATCAAATCACTACGTTGTTTCGAATGGTATATTGTTTCACCATTATTATGCAGGAGGGAAAGGACACTTATCAGATAGGGTTATCAAACAACTTGTTGTACCTAAGTCCTTACAAAACGATGTACTTTTATCGTACCATGATGCAATTATTGCAGCTCACCAAGGTATTGACAGAACCTTCACCACATCAGAATGAAGTATTACTGGAAGAGAATGTTCTCGGACATTGAAGATTATGCTAAGACCTGTATTGAATGTCAACAAGGCAAAACTAATCCGCATTCTAAGAAAGCACCCTTACAGCCTTTACCGGCAACTGGAGATTTTGAAAGAATACACATGGATATTCTTTGCAATTCACCACAGTCAGCAGGTGGTTTCAACCAAATTTTACTAGTAGTATGTCCGTTCTCCAAATGGTGTGAAGATTTTCCATTGAAAAATGGAGGAGACGTAGAAACTGCAAGAGTTATTTTCAACGACATTATATGCCGATTTGGTCCTTGTAGAGAAATTCTTACAGATTTAGGGAAAACTTCACTTCAAATTTAGTAAAAGAAATCTGCAAAATTTTCCAGATTACAAAGCTCAATACGTCATCCTATCACCCAGAATTTAATGCAGCAACCGAACGACAAAATCGTACATTGGCTACATCTTTGAGAATGTACTGTCATGAGAACCAGACAACATGGCCCGACTATATACAAGGCATTATGATGGCTTTTAGGAACACAATACAAACAGAGTCGACACAATTTAGTCCATATTATTTGGTCTTTGGAAGGGAACCTAGGAATCCTATCGACATCGCACTCCAGAATCTACTAAAGGATTGAGCAAAGATGCAGAGTCGACTCTAAATCTGATTGTTGATAATCTCGACCTTGCCAGAAAAATAGCTAAGACGAATATTGAAGCTGCACAACAGAAGTACAAAACGTAACACGACAAAAACGTAGAGGAGCCAAGGTTTTATATACTGGATTAAGTATGGCTTTACTGTACACGGACTCCAGTTGGCTCGTCACCCAAACGTCAATGAAAATGGACTGGACTATATTATATTGCGGAACACATAGGCGAATATACTTACCGTTTGTGAAAATCTTCTGACGATAAAATATTGAAGGTTCTAGTGCATGCAAATCGATTGAAGAAGTATCTCGACCCAAAGAATCGTCCCATGAACCCACCCGAAGAAGTTAATGAAAATCACGACCTAAACCCAGAGGAACTCATGGACATGCCTGAAATCCTTGACAGAGTCAATGACACAATTATTAGCCATATACAAAATCTAGTAGGGAAAAAATAATCAAAATGATCAAGCACAGTAACACAAAGATAGGCAACCGTCACACAATACAAACAATGAACAAGACATGTATGATTTCGAAAGAATAATTAAGTGCAGAAAACGAGGCAACAGTAAACAGTACTTTTCAAATGGCGAGGGTACAGTAGTTCACAAAATACATGGGACCCATCCCACCACATACCGAATCATTTGATTCAACATTTTCATGCCCAGAGTCTGAGTAAAAATAAGCGAAAACGACAATGATATAATTGAAAACAAACAAGGCCAAGCCTATTTTCAGTGCATGGTTTTAAATTTATGGAGTCAACTCAATGAGAAAAGTTTATTTTCGTTTTTCATTTTCACATTAAGAATTTATTTATTAAGAAAACTTCAATATTCTAAGGTTAATATTAACTTTGTTCTGAATTTGTCTGAGATATTTGCCACTAACATTAAGAAAACAAGCAATAAATCGAGCTAAAGTCTGTGTATCCTTGTTGTATCATAGAAACTAGTGTTTTACACAAGTGAATGTTGTAACTTTGAAAAAAGACCACTGACAAATGTATACCAAATAACCACAATTGTTTTAGTTGTCGTCATTTCATAATTTCACGCAACATGCTATAAGTAGTTGAATTTACACGTGTAGTTTTCATATACATGGATTATCAATGGTATTACAAATTCATTTCATAATACAATTTTGGGCCGACACAGGAGCAGGAGTACAAGATGGATTCGTCACCTGTCTTGTGGTCTTGTTTCCATTGTGTGTACAGGAGTGACGACCTGTATACTGCGTGTCAGAAATGAGCATATGTTTGATCAAAACGTGTTTACAAGGTATAAATATAGCCACTGATAATTTGATAATTGATCAAATTATTGATAGTGTTTTCGAAAACCTTTCAGTAAAGTGTAATATTTGTTAGTATCATAAACGGGCAAATGACCATCTGTTCCCTCCTCATACACCCTTTGTATATTAAGTAAAAGGTCCAAAATGTGCATTTTCTATATTCGTGATGTCTTCAGTATGTTTCACGCTTTCAGCAACCAGAAAGAATATCCCATAGAAGGATGATATAGTTCTGTTTGTGCTCGGGACGGGCATTTCGGGAAGTAGTGGAGAATATAATCGGAAGAAAAGTGATGTTAGGAACTTTTACTATAATTCGCAAAGTGCTTTATATGAACTCTCGTCTTAGATTGAATATTTCTCGTTTTAGTTTTAAATTGAATATTTCTTGCTTAAATGTTTCTTTCTTCTTAAATATAATGTTTCCTTATTTCAAATACCCAAATAGATTATAGATTTCAGTAAGTTACAACTTAATCTGATGGCAGTTTAAATTGCGAAAGATAATACATGTACCTTGCACTCAACTACAAAAGAAGCAATTATCGCTATTTAACTAAGTTTAGCCGGAGGACAATAATCCGATTAGTATTGCATAAGATTGGACAATGATAGATATATTTTACCTTTTGTAATGTTTTAAGATCCTTAACTTTGAATTAATATACAATTGTTTTAAAAACTGTTGCTGGGGCAGTCTTTCCCTAGCTTTCAATCTGTACACTTGTGAATAAATGTGTATATATTGTATACGGTATTGTGTTTAAAGCAGTGTCGATTATAGACCAACAAACTTTAATGTAACCCGTAGGGTTATATATGTAACAGTCCCAAACGTGTCCATCCCCTCAAACGTGTCCGATTCCCCCAAACGTGATTATTTCACCCAAACGTGTCCTTAAAATCATAAACCGCCCAAACGTGTCAGATGTCACATCCTCCAAACGTGTCCGATAATTGGTATTCGCCAAAACGCCAAAACGTGTCCAGTTCAGAAACGTGTCCATCCCCCCAAACGTGTCCGATTCCCCCTAACGTGTCCATATGACGTCACTGAACTGCAAAACATGTCTAGTTGCTAAAGGGCGTCAAAGCGTGTTCCTTTTATGAACGCCAAAACATGATGTTCTTTTTATGAAAACCAAATCGTGTTCATTTGAAAAAGTACGCCACATCGTGCCCAATCCCACCAAACGTATACTTTTTAAAAAGCCCAGAAACCACTCCTGTAAGAACCGGTCTTGCAATACCCTTAAAGAAAATTAGGCCTAACTGGAGCATATTAGAACAAAAGAATTCGCTAAGTAAGCAATGAACTAAACTGTACAAAACTATAGTTAATTGCAATTTTTACGTTTGCTCTAAATATGCATGAAATATTTGCTACTGGACAGCAATCAACAGGCAATAGTTAATAATGCAAAGCTAATAAATGACCAGAATAGTGAAGCACTTGGAAAACTTGCAAGATAAAAAGTACATCCATAAAAAATTTAAAACGATTATAATCATATTGATAAAGATTTACAAAACTAATTTTTTATTGTGCCATTCTGTTTGTTATCTGGTGTCTGTTTATTTGAAAGCAGGAGTCACTGCGTGCATAGTTTACCATATATTGGACATTTGTCTATACGGATCACTACATCTTTCCTCCAGATGTCCTTGGATAGCGGCTACGATATTTTGTTTAGAATCTAACTTCATTGAGGACATATTAGCGCTAAAAAGTTTTGAGACGTTTTGGCGTTTTAATGTTACATATATGAAATTAAATGTACAAAATGTGAAAAACTTATATATGTAGGACAAAACAGGCGATACACTGTATCAAAGGATGTTATTGAACTTTTCAAAAATAAGAACAAACAAAACTGACGATCCAGTAGCAAACCACTTCATTCAACATAACCATTCGATGAAAAATCTAAAAGTTACGGCAACAGAAAAAGTATTTGCACAGAAATTTACCGAAAAACTAAAGAAGCTTTTTGGATTAAAAGAATAAAAAGTTTAGAGCCTGATGGACTCAACACTATTTTGCGAACTATAGTAAACATATTTATAAAAAGAGAAAAAAACGCGGCAAATGAATGTCATAGAAGTAACTGTTATGTAATGTATCCAAGCGATGTAAATGCTTCAATGTTGTAATTTATTCCAATGAAGAAGGCCGTAATGGCAGAAACGTAAGGAAACTTGTGTTGAGGTTTGTAATATACAATTAATCAGAGACTTTACATATATATAGATTTTATAGAAGAAAGTTCAATTTATCTTAAAAATGGAAAACAAGTCTTGTAAAAGTTCAAAAGTCATTAATTCTCTCATATGTTCAAATTGTGAAGAATTCTATATTGGAGAGACAAACAAAGAACTGTGAAGTAGAAAGACTGTTCATACGCAGCAAACAAGCCATGAAGATTCAACAATTAGCTGGACTAACGACCATTTTCATCGTTGTTCTAATTGACGATTTAAAATATTTCCATTGTATATGGTCAATCGTCAAAATGATTTTCTCCGGAAGAAGAAAGACGAATTATTCATAAACATTCTCAACCCGGGATTAAATAATCAATAATATTTTATTTTTTACTCAGATAACATTTTAAAGACTCGATTCATATTTTAAAATGACATTAGTAGTTTCCCTTGTATTTGTTAACGTCATACTATTGGTAACGTCATATAACACTTACATGTATACAAGTCACATTACCTGAAGATCTGTGAAAGCATTGAACGCGCTAGTAAATGTAATAAATTGAAACCATTATTACTTTTTATTAATTTTCTTTTATGTTACCAGCATACGGATTCTACTTAACTTTTCTTTACATATATACATCATGTACTGTGTTACAACTCTAGATTTTACTGACGAGGAAAGGTAACACTAGGCCACCGAAAGCTGAATTTTTAGTTCAGTCTAGGTGGCCTAGTGGTCTAGAGCGCTGGACACAGTGCAGGCGGTGTTGTTTCTTTATCTCAATATTGAGTTCGAATCCCGGCGAGGAAAGAACAAAAATTTGTTTCGCAAATTTGCAGATTTAACATTGTTCTGCTGATAAAAAGTGTCTATGAAAAGGACCAACCAGCGAATTTAATTGAGTTCGAATCCCGGCGAGGAAAGAACAAAAATTTGCTTCGCAAATTTGCAGATTTAACATTGTTCTGCTGATAAAAAGTGTCTATGAAAAGGACCAACCAGCGAACTTAATATGTACCGGATCGTCTAGAACAGACGCTACTGCGCAGATATATATATATATACACAGGCACGTCTATTGAGTATTGAGTTTTGTTTTATTTGATGAGATTCAAGATTTAGGATCAAATCAATAGACCAAATCTTACCTGTATTATTGAGCTACTTTACACAACAATTAGTATTGTTAAATTTATTGACACTGACGAAGGCTATTTATTAAACCGAAATATTTGTCAACCCGATTTTCTAACATTGATTCATCTTCGTAAATTACCATCTTATATTAGTACCGTTGTGCAAATCTTTAGACTTATATAATACATGATATATATGAAGATATATTTAAGGAATGACTGTAATATTTTTTCTGTCTATGAAGAAATAACATAAAAAATGTGGTGCACACTGAATAACGCACGTAGAGGTTTATTAAACAGTGTACACCACATTTTTTATGTTATGTCGAATAGACAGAAACAAATATTAATAATGAGTTGATAAACAAACTCTCTCAGCTAATCAGAAGACGTGTTACATCCAAAATTAAATTATTTATATATATATACAAGTATACAAGTCTAAAAAATTAACAAAGCACTTGATTAATCTGCATGGGTTTGAAGTGCTGTTTTGAATCTAGCTTCATTAGGAAATGCTGAAAGCCAAATAAATATCTATTATCATACTCACTGTCATATGTAAAGATAACTACTACCAATACCAATATACCTTAAAGTATAAATAAATAATTTGCAAAATATAACAAAGTGTTCTATTGGAAGTAACATGAAATGACTGTGGAAACAGTATTTTCATTTTTATATGAATATGTTGAAACATTGATATGCATTGAACTGATTCTTATGTTTAGATATGGAGAAACGTATGTTAAACGAAATCAACACACTTTTCTTCTTGAGAAATAGAAAATAAATCCGTATTGATATAAAGTTTACCAATTATAGAGAACCCTACTTCAATACTCCTGCAATGTCAGAATTGAATTAAGGCGACAGTAGTTTACATATGGTCACATATCGTATATCGTTTTATAAAAGATAAGTCAAGGTGATAAACTAAATAAGAGACTGTGTCGATTCTGTGGTTTACATGTCGATATGTACTATTATATTATTTATTTATGTATTTCTCTATCCTGAGTGTTCTGGTATTTATTTGTACTGTATCCCTGTCACGTAGTGTTGTCATTTTAACGGTATTTGTAACATTGTCATATAAGCGGGAGGTTTGGCTAGCCATAATACCAGGTTCGACCCACCATTTTTTCTTAAAATGTCCTGTACCAAGTCAGGAATATGGTAGTTGTTTTTAAATAGTTCGTTTCTATGTATGTTGCATTGGCGTTTGTTTTTGTTGCACTTCAGTGTTTCTGTTCTTCCGTTGTTTTCCTCTTATAGTTGATGTTTTTCCCTCAGTTTTAGTTTGTAACCCGGATTTGTTTTCTCTCAATCGATTTATGACTTTTGAACAGCGGTATACTGCTGTTGCCTTTATTTATCGCTCACCTAGGTCTATGTTAATAATCAATAATGGACTCTTTCCTACATTGTAGACAAGAATAGAATTCATGTTTTGATGATCTTGTATTGCTGATCATTTTGTCCGTTTAGTTTCTCTCTATCTTCTTTGGTTTTCTCAAAACACAAAATCCTCATTTAAGGGCAATCACTCCTTTTATTTGGCTTTTACAGTTTCTACATATTCAATACAATTTTGAGATAATAGACAAAACATGAAAATTAGCCAAAAATCATCATTTAAAGGCAATTATTCCTAATTGAGTTGTATGATACTTTAGATGAAAATAGGAAGTAGGTAGATCTGGAAATTCGAAGCATTTTTGTTCCGACTTTTTTTCCCTATCTATTATAGCTTTCACGATATGCATTTTAACTTTATATTTTATTTTTAGCCATGGCGACTAAGTTCGTTGACTGACCGAGAAAGACATCAGTTTTTACAAGATACCCTCAAGATCATTCAGACAAAGTTGTTTTGAAATTGGCTCAATTTTTTCAGAGGAGATGATCTAAGAAAAAAGTTTACAACCAAAATTAGTCAAAATCGTCATCCAATTCATTCGTTTGTTTTTGCATTATCATAGATTTTCTCTTTCTTCCGATTTTTTCTGTTTACAGTTTCTACCAATCTATTATAGTTTTCGGGATTATCGACAAAAACACTAAAATTAGTCGACAAACGTCATTATTGGGCAATAACTTCTCACTAGGTCATAAAATGGTGTTGATCATTTGGCATTTTGTGTAGATCTTGTGTTTATTCAAGATACAAGATTATTAATGCATTTTACCCTCATGTTCTGTTTTTTTCCCGGAGGCCATATCTTATATCACAAACTTGATTAATCGATCTTATGCAAGTGCACGTATACATGCACATGTAAAAGACTTTGATTCATTTTGAAACATTCAAATACGAAATGAAAGATGAATTTTGGTCTGTTTTGTAGTGTACTTATATCAACTCAATTTTCAAACAATGAAAGAATTTTCATAGATATTTTTTTCAACCCGAAAAAGGTAAACAGATATATGGATATTCATTTGCGTAAGGTCGATTTCTATCCGACACATATCATGTATTGCTGATCATTTTCGCTGTTTCTATGCCTCGATTTACGAGATTTGAATATCGACACACTAATCTTGTAAATCGAGGTCATAGAAACAGCGAAAATGATCAGCAATACATGATCTGTTTTGGATAGAAATCGACCTTACGCAAATGAATATACAGACATCTGTTTGCCTTACTCTCCACATGTAATATAGTTTAAGAGATAAAACAGTTTTGAGGATGATAGGGAAAACATGATAAATAGACAACAATCATAATTTAAAGTCAATTAGTCCATGCATAAAACGTCATATGATTATTTTGGAGACATAGAAAGCAGGTATATCTTGACATGCTGATAATTTTCCCTTGTCAAATTTCTGATTATTTTCGCCCTTAACAGTGTGAACATAGCAAAGATAGTTTTGGATTGAATAGGCAAAAACATGACAATAAGCTAAAATTAATAATCTGAAAATGTAGGTGAAAATAGAAAAAAGGTGTATCTTAACATTTGAACTTTTAGCCTCCTGTCACATTTTCTCTATCTATTACGTTTGAAGGACTTGTTTTTCAACAAACAATCGGCATTCCCATTAGAATCAACTATGTTCCTCTTCTTGTCGACTTTTCCTTTATTCATACGAGGAATACTTCACACAGGAGGTTCTTCGCAAGAACAAAAAGAAGCTTGTATTATCATTTAACTTCATGTTTCGTTTAGATGATGTCCTCTCACTAAATAATTCAAATTTTCGTGACTATGTTGAACGCATCTATTACAGCGAACTATAAAAAAAAGAGATACAACAAATACAGTTAAGTCTTATTTATATCTTGATTTACATGTCGAAATTGACAATGAGGGTCGGTTGAGAACAAAACTTTACAACAAAAAAGATGATTTCAGTTTTCCAATTATGAACTTTCCATGTAGAAAAATTGAGTACATATCTTTCCGTTGATACAATATGCAAGAACTTGCATTTCCTATCATGATTTCCTTTATAGAGGATTGATGCTTACAGGGAAGCAATTATACCAAGAGTTCCAAGTGGTGAAGTTGAAGTTGAAATCATCCCTTCGAAATATTACGGACGCCTTCACCAGTTGTTTGACCGTCATGGAATATCTGTTTCACAGATGACATTCAAAATATGTCTACAATCCGTGCTCTTTTCTCGAATGTGATATACAGTCAATTAGACTCATCACCGGGTATTAGTTTCATGAGCAAGACAACTGGTGCCACATGTGGAGCAGGATCTGCCAAGCCTTCCAGAGCACTTAAGATCCATCCCGGTTTTGGTTGGGTTCTTGTTGCTAGGTCTTTATAAAAAAAAATCACCAGAGCACTTCGGTTGAGTCGTAACTTACTACTTTGCATAACATTATGTCGTTTAAGTTTACGGTTTCTGAAGAGTTGCATTTAAAATTTAGAACATGACCTTGACCTTTGACCTTGAAATAAATTTACTGTTGATGGTACAAGAACCTAAAATAAAAACACGCTAAGCTTTTCTGCCTTATGATTTATCAGTTATATCAACACATTATAATTATGTCGATCACAAAAAAGGAAAGAAAAAAAACTTGCATTACATGTAACTGTAGCGCTTCGGTAAAAATTGAAAAGATTATCCTGCGGAAGTAAAGGAATTTTGGGGAAAAAATAATTAACGATAGTATTACGGTGTCTGAGGATTTCCGGTAACAAGAACAAGAGCGGAAGGTTGTTGATATCCTTAATGACACAAACTGTGCCCCTTTTATAGTTGACTCGTTCCAGCATTGCAATAAGCCTCAGTTTGAGTCCAATTAAATTAAGTAGGGTTCTGTAATAGTTCCACTCATTTCATTAATTTAAAACCACACACCGTTACCTTAACTTGATGATATTTTTGCTTATAAATTGCATTTTAAAGAGTTCTCTTATTATATTACTACAATTTTGAATACGTCTAATAATCATGATGATCTATTATAAACAGCAAAAATTGTTCTTTATTTAATTCATTTATTTGAGTTTCACACGGCAGTTCCTGTAGAAACCTTATTACGGGATATCTCATCCCATGTTTTAAGGTAATGTTGTTTATACCATTGGAATTACTAATCCAAGAATTCAATTATAGAAAAACGAGTGGCCCAACAACTCACATTAATTCACAAAACCACGTAGCGCTTGAATTTATTATTAGTGTTGTTCGGTCACGACTCATATATTTTTTGATATTTGATTTCTTGGATAAGTTTTTTCGTTTAATTTCATTTACTTTTTTTGGAAATAAAGTGAAAAGTACAAGAAACTATATCTTTTGCAACGCATTCTGACTTTGTTTTAAGAGGATACGATACAGTTTTGATCCCAAGGTGATTTTTTTACGAAAATTTGCATACAAGCTATTTTTCACCTAGTTAATTCAAATATGTAATAAAAAATATACTATACATAATATGTGCTACTTTAAGAGATAAATGGGGTCCATGAATTTGTTTTCAAGTTAAATCAGTCTGAGTGATAAACATCAGTCGAAAAATGCACCTTTTCCCGTCATGTCACAGTTTGACGTCGCGAAAATAGCATTTTACGTTAGCAAAAAGCCAACGTCATTACCTCCCCTGTAACTGTATCGTATATAACTGAGATCCACGTAAACCTATTGAACCTTTAATGTTGATCAGTCTAACACTCTAAATATTGTCTTTATGTGTACCAACATTGATTTGGATATTTATACATCAAAACATTATCTTAACCCTATATTAATAGTTACATAGTGTGCTAGTGACCTAATACGATATATACGTGGTCAGTAAATTCCATATGGGGTGAGAGCAAAGTACACTGTGTAACGAATTTATCTTACCGACTATCTTAACATGTGGTATTTAGACTAGTGGCCTATCAAAGTGATTAAGTCTTCAATACTTAGTATTAAGAACCTACTTCCATTTGTCTATACAAAAACAAATACCAATAATAACAACTTGTTAGCTTTAAATGTGTTTTATGAATTGATTTAAATCGTTCATCCTCAATTTCGTCATTTGTTAAAACCATTCAGATTTTTCCTCAACACCGTGTTTGTTTTTATAAAGGGACGTAACACCACTACTAATTTGAATTTGTATTGAAATAAGCTCCGCCTACTAACCTAATATAAAATATACACGGTCTACACGCGGTTGCTTTTAACCAATAATATTCCTAGAAATTTATAGGAGGTCAGATAAATATTCATATATCGTCCTGAATTGATATTAAGTTCTGTATATAGTGACCTAATTTAGTCTATTTTTCTAAGCTATAATCGGCTTTGAACTAGCCTGTAGTTGCTGCAAGTACTCTTCGATCGGTACTTAAGTATTTTATCTTTTTGTTTGTATTTGTGTGCTTCGTGGCGATATGTTCAGTGAAGCCCTTTCCAACTGATATTTACAGTTTGTTCATATGGTGTGCTGTCAATCAACTGTATCAGCTAGTGTGGATAAGGTTTAGCACTTGGAAACAACACATGAGCCTGTAATTCAAAATAACTTAATACAACCCCTAAGATATCATGTTTTTTTTTGTTTTTTTTTTATAAAAGTATGAATATGCAGCGAATCCTAATTAGATATAATTTTCATTTCTCCTTTTTTTTAATACACATATATAAACTTGCTTCGTATTTGAGATAGCAATTTATGTCAATTGATATTGAATTTCAATTTTGTTTTGAAAAATGATCATTTTGGCAAGTTACTATGCTGTTAAAGGTGCATTAGCTACGGGATATAGAAAAAAAATGAAATATGATTTGTTTTTATTCAATCGTTAATGAAAGTGAAATAGTGATATAATAATTCGCCTTTTAGCAGCGAGTTTAGTTCAGTTTTGTTAAAATAAGCAAATAAACATCGCTAATGAAGCATTCACTTGCAAGTGAATAACTCGATCTCATTAAATCCGTATTCATGTGAATTTCAATTGACCCCTCAGCTAGAGACGGGTTCCGCATGAACTAGGGGTGTTCAGCTATTAAAATGAAAAGAATGTCAACATTGGCAGTGAAACAAGGGCAAACATTTGGTTGACTGATTCGATCCACAAAAACTCATTCTTATACAGGTTAGAACGATTATTGACATATTTTTTCAACCTATTAAATTTGAAACCAAACAGACCTAGAAAAATCCAATTACACGAGTTTATGTTTATATCGGGTTATAGGACCGTCGGAAGTCTTCGGACGACACCTCAATGGTTAATTAGATGTCGTCTAGACTAAAATACACACGAAATGTTGATACATATTATCGAGTCCGTGCATCGTAAATTGTTTATTTTAGACTATTTATAATTTGAATATACGTTTAAGTATGTTGTAAATCAAATATTAGAATTTGAGTCAAATCGGTGAACATGAATTTGGCAGCTAATGCCCCTTTAATACATCAACGATTCGGTAATTTATTTATTGATGAATTTGTAATGAGATAATAAGTATAGTAGATAGTAATTTCGCCTTTTGTTTCGGTTAAGGTCACTACTACTAAGGCATATCCGCAACAGGTACATGTACCATAGCATTTTAGCCAAATTATTAAACGAACTGGGAACTTCTGTTCTCATATGAATTAGAATTCATATAAAACCTTCTAATAAACTAAAAGAAAAAATAAACTATTTCAAAATGATGTCCTGTTACTCAATGACCCAACTTTCAAGAGTTTTACAGTTTATAAGATTCCTCTGGTTTGCGTTTGTTACCTTGCTTTGTCTTCCTTGATAAATGAAATTTGAACATTGGTAAACTACCAACATTTACGTGTTTCCATATCTGCACTACTCATATCTAACTATACGGTAAAAATTTTGTTAATTGTTTAGGGCCGTAAAATGACCCATTGTTGAATTTGGTCTATGGTGGATACCACATATCATCTTCTTATAAACGTGAAATTGAATCCCATATGAGTCGGAGATATTGATCCTCAAGTATACAAATAAAGGCAACAGTAGTATACCGCTGTTCGAAACTCATAAATCGATAGAGATAAAAACAAATCCGGGTTACAAACTAAAACTGAGGGAAACGCATCGAATATAAGAGGAGAACAACGACACAACAAAAACACAACATTAAAATGTAATACACACAGAAACGAACTATAATATAACAATGGCCATTTTCCTGACTTGGTACAGGACATTTTAAGAAAAAAATGGTGGGTTGAACCTGGTTTTGTGGCATGACAAACCTCCCGCTTTAATTGCAACGTCAAACACAACACTAAAACGACAACATCACATGACAGGACCACAATACAAATAAAAGGGAGAACATAAAGGACAAAGAAACACACGAATAATAGCTAACAAAAGGTACTAGGCTTAAAATTCAATACGCCAGACGTGCGTCTAGTCCACACAAGACCATCCAGTGACGCTCAGATGAAAAAAACTTGAAAGCCAAAACAAGTACAAAGCCGAAGAGCACCGAGGACCAAAACTTCCAAAATGTTGCGCCTAACACGGCCAGGGTTTTCAAGAATTTATAAGTCCTTGGCTTTCAATGATTTGGGATTTGAAAGTTCCCGATGTAAAGCGGTGCATATACATGATATCTATAAAGTGTTCTTTTCATTTAATATGCCTAAAGGTGGCCGAAAACTGAAGTTTCATAGAATTTGGTAAAGTATGATCACTGTGTCTAAACTACCACGGCAAAAAAATGTTTGGACTCAATAGTATCTAATATCCGGAACGGTGACGGACAATCAACAGACAGAGGAAAGATAGAATTTTTGTTTATTTATTTGTTGTTTTAATGATATTGAAGAATATACATACACATATAACTATTTTCGATTGTGAGATGTAATATTTTCTACAACAGTTCTAGATTAATTGAGAAATAAGTTAAAAGGCACTTCAAAATGGTGAATTGAGAGAACCCTGCCTTGAATGTTTTTTATTTCTCTTTAAATTGTGCACATTGTACGAAAAGAAAAGTACGGAAAGAAAGATATTAACACAGGGATTGCATGACTAGTCGGGTCATGTCAAAATGGAAGGACCCTGTTTCGTCAATGTTGTTTACTATATAAGGACCTGGTTTTGTTTCAGTATAGGACCCGATTTTGTTTTGTTTTGAAACCACAAATTTCTGAAAACCTACGTTAACACGGATCTAAACATTGTCCGTCTGAAGAAATTCAATATGTGAGTCATAAAGATGTTATTGCAACTCTTTTCATCATGCACTTACATTAATTCCTTATGATGTTTGTTTGTTTTCTATACTAGTTTGTAATGATGTAAAAATAGGAAGATGTGGTATGAATGTGTTATCATATTGATTTATCAAAAGAGTACTTTGTTTACAATATAATTGTCAATATTTTACACCTTGCTAACGCTTGGTCTAAAAATATTAACAAATATAATGCCTACCTATGTTAAAATGAGCATAGAGCATGGCATGAAATAGTTATTTCTTTTTATAAATAAAAGTTGGTTAGCAACATTATAACGTCCAAATATCTTCGTCGTATTTCGAACAACCTAAGTTGCCATATAGTCCGTGAAAAATGACAATGAGACAACTTTCCATCAGAGACCAAATGACGTAAAAGTTAGCAAATATAGTTCACCGTATGGCATCCAACAATGAGAAACGCCCATACGGCAGAGCAAGCTAAAAAGGCCCCGAAATGAATTATATTAAAACAAACGTGAAAACCAACGACCTGATTTATGTATAAAACAAAAAATGAAATACAAATATAATAAACAGCAACAAAAGACAACCACCGAATTACAGGCACCTAGATTCGGTACTGACACATACAAAATGGCGAAATTGGACGTGTTAGCGCACCCCCCCCCCCCCCATCCTTTTATTTGTCTGTTTGACTTTTTATTTTTGGCCATGGCGTTGTCAGTTTGTTTTCGATCTATGAGTTTGACTGTCCCTCTTGTATCTTTCGTCCCTCTTTTTTAACATGCGTTATGTTTGTTGTTCTAGAGTTAGATCGAGTTTGTTATATCATGACAATTTTTGTTTTTCATTGTTTTACATTTTTTTTTTTTTTTTAACTATGGACGAAGAGCGTTGAGTCTGGTATTCATCTACGTAAGAACTTTCGCCCATTGAAAGAAATATGTAATAAAACTTATTATCAACAACTTACAGATACTTTTATCTATCAGTGGTATGTAATAGTTCCAATATTACAAAAATACGAATGTTGATGAATTGCTGTTTCACTGACGTTTATGACACATACTAAATTTCGAGATTAGAATTTTGATCAGGACGTGCGAGTCTTATCAACAATAATTCTTGACTGGCCAAAGTCTACTTGACTCTTTTATCAATACTTATTTACAAAAGGTGTGTTCGATCAGCATTTTGAAACACAACTGGACCCTAGTTCCAATGAAAGTCTGAAGCACCAGTTGCACGTTCTTATTCCACCACCTTTTTAAAGTTGGCTCTGTCGTTAATTGGTTTCGACTCTCGGTACTATATAAGACCTTGTTTTAGAAAAAAAAAGAATTCTGTTGCAGCTCGTGAATGGAATTATCGTATCTGTGATTCAAGGATTGAAGTCAAATGCGTTTATTGAATTTTACAGGATAAAAAGTATTAAGTGAGTAACAGAATTGTATGCGTCAGCTGTTTTGTGTCAGTATTGCCTGCCAAAACGTGTATGTAAAAAAGAAGATGTGGTATGATTGCCAATGAGACAACTCTTCACAAGAGACCAAATGACACAGAAATTAACAACTACAGGTCACCTTACGGTCTTCAACAATGACCAAAGCCCATACCGCATAGTCAGCTGTAAAATGCCCCGAAATGACAAATGTAAAACAATTCAAACGATAAAACTAACGATCTTTATTTCATACAATTACAACCATCTTGTTTTGGGTCAGCATTGTGACAAAATGATGGGCTTAAAAATATATATATTTATATATTCTTAATATGTTTATTAAACCATTTTCAGTCCTTCCGAGAGAGAAATATATCTTATGAGTTGTTTGTCTTTTTATAAAATTTTAGAGATTTTGTTGTTCTTATTTTAAATAGATAACATATTGATATTTTCATTTACCAAATTAAAGCAATAAGAACTTATTGAGAACGACTTTGAACTATCAAATTTAGTAAATGCATTAATTTTTTTGTTGCTTTTACTATAGGAATTGTGTTATTTTTATTTTGTAAATATCGTCAAAAAATTAAGAATAGGTGTTTAGCCAAGCGAGGATGTAATATAGAGGTTCAAATAGTCACTAGATACCTTGGTGGCGATAAAGTGGTGTCAACTAATGTTGAGGGCGATGGTACTGCCTCCAGAGATGGTAAAAAAGCTTCTGCACCACTACTAGAAACCGTCACGAAGAACCATTACCCAGTACTCAACTTTTCAAACAAAGAGAAGTAAAAATCGAGTAAACTAACCACAAGAATGACGATTGGACAAGATCATTGGATATTGGCTCTGATTATTGGACACAACGCAGACGTTAAGTAAATAAAACTATACGATCACATGACTTTATATTGGTAGAAGGAATCGTTCTACAACATTACAGGTAGATTTGCCTGATTTGTTCCAGTCGGTGATAACTGAGCAACCTAGTCAGGGACCCTGAATCAACAGGGTAGGTAAGCTAGGTCAGTTTGGAGTAATATCAACGACAGATGGTGGATCACATAGAGGTCGGGGTATATTCAACGACATAAGCTGGATATCATGGAGGTCTTAGTATAATCAACGACAGATGGTGGATCACATAGAGGTTGGAGTTATATCAACGACGGAATGTGGATCACCTGGAGGTCGGAGTAATGTCAACGACAGATGGTGGAACACATGGAGGTCGGAGTAATATCAACGACAGATGGTGGATTACATAGAGGTCGGAGTAGTTACTGTACTTCTGAATGATGGGGATTGGCGTTGCAGACAAACAAATGGATTGTTGGAGTTGACAACGACGTTCGGAGGAGCAGTCCACCGGAGTTGGGGTTATGAAGACGGTCCGCAGTTAATGGTTGCGCCTTTATCTTGTATTCCGAAGTTCCGATCTTTGATGTTACGAAGTGTGTAATGATAGCTAACTTTTACAGCTGAGTTATTCCACTCAAGAACATTGTGAACTATGCATTGCTAGACATTTAGATGTTGTTGAACTGTTAAGATAATTTTATTTATGATTTTTTTTTTTTTTTGCAAGCATTCATTTTGTCACCGATTTAAACTAAAATATGAAATTATATTTCTTACGAAAGGGAGGAATGTGACAACATGATGGGCTTAAAAATATATATATTTATATATTTTTTAATATGTTTATTAAATTGAATAAAATAACACAGGGAAATATCTATCAAGAAAAATAAGCTTTAAAAAGGTTGTTTTAATTTACAGTTAAAATTATACGTAGATACAAGTACATGTTTACATGTAGGCTATAAGGTGACATGTTGTAATAACAATTAATTAATGAACTGGACATAAGCAAGTTCTACAACTATTAATCGTCCAGCTTGGTCAAAACATGTCAATTAAAGTCAGCTTGATAGATATTTATCTGTGTATCTTTTGAATACAAACTATTATTGTCAAACTAATAGAAATTTTGATAAACTGTTATATTCAATTGAAATGTATATAAGCTTATGGGTGTACCGTTATGGACACACCGTTCCAGACCGACCAAATAAACTGTTGTTGCAAACTATCTTGTTTCGTTACAGCATTGCCTGCCAAAACGTTTATGATCTTTATTTTATATAATTACAACTATCTTGTTTTGGATCAGCATTGCCTACCAAAACGTTTATATGATCTTTAGTAATAAAATGCTATGCTTCTGTTTTGGGTCAGTATTGCCTGCCAAAACGTTTATATGATCTTTATTTCATACCATTTCATATATACATACAAAACGACTTGACGTATTGAATTTTAAGCCTAGTACCTTTTGTTAGCTATTATTCGTGTGTTTCTTTGTCCTATATGTTCTCCCATTTATTTGTATTATGGTCCTGTCATGAGATGTTGTCGTGTTGGTGTTGTGTTTGACGTTGCAATTAAAGCGGGAGGTTTGGCATGCCACAAAACCAGGTTCAACCCACCATTTTTTTCTTAAAATGTCCTGTACCAAGTCAGGAAAATGGCCATTGTTATATTATAGTTCGTTTCTGTGTGTGTTACATTTTAATGTTGTGTTTTTGTTGTGTCGTTGTTCTCCTCTTATATTTGATGCGTTTCCCTCTGTTTAAGTTTGTAACCCGGATTTGTTTTTATCTCTATCGATTTATGAGTTTCGAACAGTGGTATACTACTGTTGCCTTTATTTTGTACTAACTACTATGGTCTTTAGAGGTCAATCTATCAAAAGCCATTGTTATTATATTTAACAAAACTGGTTATTATTTAAAAGAATATTTCTCTTTCGAGAAAGATATTAGATTATTTGTCAATAGTTATAAATATTTACTAGGTTTTAAATTTACATCTCATGGACTTTTAACGAAAGGTAGAGAAAAATTATACAAAACATCACTAAAAGCTGTATTTAGATTTCAAAGATGGTTTTCATTTTTCAACTTAATTACGACCATACAATATAAACCTTTTCAAACATATCACTGCAAACCAGTAAAAGTCTGAAATGGCCTATATCTGTACTGGACTGTACTGATTTTTACTCGACCAGTCTGAATTGGTCTGAATTTTAATCAACATTACTCGACCCCAGTCTTAACCATACTCGATTGTACTGATTTGTACTTGACCCTTATCTTTGCCATTGAAAATAGTCTGAACTATTACTCGACCAGTCTGAAACAGTCTTGACCCATTCTCGACCTGTACTTGACCTATTTTTTTCAGTCTAAACCATACTCGACCAAAGGTCTGAACAATACTCGACCAGTCTGAACCATACTAGACCAAATAACCTCTACTTTTTTCTAAATTTTAACTGTTAAAATAAATTTCTTTTTAACCGACATGACAACAGCCACAATAAAATAAAGATATATTATAAAAACAGATTTTTACATTCTTACATGATTCTCAGATTTATCGAATAGAGATAGTTAAATCAAATTATCTTATATAATAATTTGATTATATTAATTTTAAAGTTTTAGAGTTTTGTTAAAAAAGATTTTCTTTTGCCTAAAAACCACACCTATACTGAGGGTAATTAAACCTTGTTAAGGTGCTTCTTGCTTGGCATGTGTTTTTTTTTAAATTAATTTTCCTAAATTCCTAAATAAAAACTACATAGGTTTCATGGTTACATACAAAAAAATGTACAATAGCTATATAATTATCTTTTTAATGAGGTAACAACAGTCAACAAAATCACTGAAATTGTTTAACCTTATTCTAGAAATATATTTATTATTATAATTTGGGATATATTATATACAATATATATCAAAAAGGGATAAAAATTAAAGAAATTAATAAAATTGTTCTTCTGATTAGTGGTGAAGTATAAAGTAATACCTCCTGCTTGGGGCAAACTCATGAAAAAGATCACACCTGGTCAGAGAGTATTAAATTCTAAATAACATTCATTCAAAATTGCAACATCCTGTGAAACTTAAATCGCAAGGCCTTTTGAATTCACTAGATAAGTAATACGCGAGTTTAAGAAAAATAGGGCTTTCTTTTTACCTGTAAAACACACATGTACTGAGGTAATTAAACATTGTTAAAGTGCTTCTTGTATGCCATGTCTTTAATTTAGACAAAAATTATTTAAATCTAATTGAAATAAATGTTTACTGTAACTTTGGAACACATTTCCTTTTTTAAAAGTTTATCACAGGATTACTATGGAAGTTCTATTATCATGATTATATTAAATTCTTGGTTTAACAAAACAAAGGTGTCATTTTTTAAATTTATTAAGTTGCTTTATATGCTATTTTATATATATTTTGATAAAAAAAATGTTTACTGCATTATTAACTAAACTCAACTGACACCATAAATCTATACGAGGCTTAAGTTAATGGTGAAAATTGTCCAGTAACCATAAAATATATCTGAAACATTCAAAAAATGTTGAATAACATTGAAAATATTAGTCACAATTCAGCTTGTTTTATTTCTATTTTAAAAGTGATATATATGTATGTATATAAGTGTTGATGAATATGGTGATGAAGTTATATTATGTTTATTGTGAAATTTTGGTTTCAATGCTATATTGAAGACATTTTTTATTTCAAATTGTTGTTCAAATTTCTAGCCAGGTGAAATAGCTGTTGTTAAAAACAGTTTTTAAATTGATGAAATACAATAGATAGATACAAAAAATAGGTCTAGGTTGGTTGAGACTTGGTCGAGTATGGTTCAGACTAGGTCGAGTATGGTTCAGACTAGGTCCGAGCATGGTTAAGACTAGGTCGAGCAAGGTTCAGACGCGTATAAATGGTTAAGTACTGGTCGAGTACAAGTTCAGACTGCTAAGTATGGTTCAGACTACAGTCGAGTATTATCAAGTAAATTTCAGACCAATTCAGACTGGTCGAGTAAAAATCAGTACAGTCGAGTACAGATATAGGCCATTTCAGACTTTTACTGGTTTGTAGTGTATGGCATTGAATTTACAGGTATGTTCAGAACAAGCTCTGTAGCATGCCAGGAAAAAAAATGAGTATTATTAGTTACACAGTTTACAAATGTCCTAATACGAGAATTAATCGGGTCAATAAAATTAATATCGGGTGAGGCGAAGCCAAACCCGATATGAATTTTATTGACCCAATAAATTCCGTATTAGGACAATTGCACACTGTGTAACGAATTTATCCAGATTTTGTTATATCACCACGTATTATATTCAAATTCAATTATAAGGACAATATCAACCAAATATATTTAGATATTTTATCTAAAACTGTGGAAAATGAAAAATATTAGGACTATAAATAAACTCATCATAGATACCAGGATTGAATTTTTTTATTTTCGCCAGACGCGCGATCCGTCTACAAAAGACTCATCAGTGACGCTCGAATCAAAAAAAGTTAAAAAGGCCAAATAAAGTACGAAGTTGAAGAGCATTGAGTACCAAAAATTCCGAAAAGTTTTTGCCAAATACAGCTAAGGTAATCTATTCCTGAGGTAGAAAAGCCTTAATATTTCAAAAATTCAAAGTTTTGTTAACAGTTAATTTATAATTATGACCATATCAATGATAATTCATGTAAGCAACTCTTGACTTAATAAAATATTGCACTGAAATTTATCAGGACAATATCAGCCAATCAATTTCCAAGAAATTACTCTGAATCAGGATAAAAATATTTATTTCAATAATTTATAGCAATGATATTTATTTTTTATTTATTTTCTAATTTATTCAAATTTTTTATAGAAAAATCAAATTCCCGATAAAATATAAAGTGTATTTTTAGTGTAAATGAAAAGTCATCGAGCTTAGCAGTGCTAATTAAGTTTGGTAGAATCGCTTTATTTTTTATAGTGGTATTATCAATATGAAATATTACAATTAATATTGGGAACACAACAAATATTAACTGAGAGTAAAAAAAGTTCTAAATTAGATACCTATTTACTCATAACAATTTAAATCATTCTGTCTCGTTTCAGACCCAGAATATGACACAATTGCAATAAATATGAGAGACATAAGCAAAAACAGCCCTATAAAGTTTATGTTAGGGTCTTGAATGATTTGTTCGATCTAAATCACTTTCGTATAGACGATTTCAAAATAATGTACCACCATTCGTGCTATAAATCAAACACTAACAGGCACAACTGGAGTGATAGCCAAAAATTTAGCATGTCGACTTTGACTGAGGGAGTTTGATGTTCAGAATAAAGAAGAATTTGTTATGACCTTTAACCAAAAAAAAAATGAACTTTAACAAAAAATAATGTATCTACAATGCCGATGTTTGTTAAAAAAAACAATGCCGATGTTTGTTAAAAAAAACGTATGTGTAATGAAACGATGTATTCGATCTATCAACTAAACATGGGGAATAGTAGTGTAAAACAGAGAAAATACGAATTCTGATACAACTGCAAATAAAAGCTGCGATTACAGATTTTGAAGCCGATCTTTATTATTATCAAGAATCCATATCTAATTGTCACTGCTGGATATGTATACCTCAACCTAATTTATCTATGAAGTTCTACTTTTGCTGTAGAAAGATTAGTGTTACAAACTTATGAAAAGGTCCTTTTGTTAGACATTCCAAATAACGATTTTTGCATTTATAAAATAATATTGTTAGATGCTTTGTCTGATTGAACATATGCTATAATTGGTCCATAAATAAAGATTTGAAATTTGAAGTAAATGTCTACTAAGTTTTATAACATCACAATTTAATCACACTATAATCCGTATTTTTATGCCTATATCGAAGGACTGAGCTTTTTCGGCTGGTGATACCATTGAGACAGTCAACTGCAGTGGTATCGACCTGGTTGTAGTAATAGCATTAAAAAGTACCTAGTTTACTGCATTAGACATGTACAATGCACATGTCAACAACTAATATGTGTTCAGTGATGCTCAAGACAATATTAATAAAATTCAAAACCTTATACAAACTTTGAAACGCTTAGATAACCAAAAAGTATAACTATAAACTGCTGACACATAGATGTGTCTCGCCTTTATGGTGTGTCGATTGTATAATGTTAAGGGTGAAATTAAAATTGCAATGATTTAACATGTAAACTATGCAAAAAGCCAAAAGAAATGATCCATTACTGAAAGTGCAGGGCTAAATAATCTCTATGGAATTGATAAATTCCAGTACTTATACTACTGCATACCAAAAACTATTGCCTTACCATTATTTGTTAACCTTAAAACTGATCTTATCACAAACTTGATCACGAAATCTAAGCAAACGTTTCAATGTGAATAGACAATGATTGAGGGGGAATGTATCTCAGGTGGTTCTCCTCATCACAAACTAATAAATTTTGGACGCCGCCGACGCCGCTAGAAACAGAACGTATTGGTCTCGAGTCATCGACTTTGTTGGGTCAAGGCAACAGACGGATGAATCGGGGCTCTGAAGATGGAGATCCATTCCTGAATTTCCAATTCCTAAGCTATTGTCAAATAAACAGAAAATCAACCAAGTGTGTCCAATTCCGTGTTAAGCATGAGGTGACAAAACAGCTTAAGCCGTTTATCCTATGTTCGCACCAAGTCCCGCTCTGAAGTCATGTAATTCCCTAATTGTTTCTCTTCGTTGGTAAATTTCAATTAATTTATTAGTTTTAGACATAAGGATTCTACTGTCTAATCATTTACAACAATAACTGTATTACTTTACCCTTGGTGTCAGAATAGCAAAATCACGGAAATTGAATCAACCTTTATATCAAAAGGGAAATGGTGACGATGCAAAAAAACTTCATGAATTTAATTTAATGAAAAGACAGACATAGGTTTGCACTTGTGCTCAGTTGCTTTGTGAATAATGGTACCTTGTTTTTCTAAAGGTCATGACAAGTTATATTCAAGGCTTTGTCCTTCAAATCCTTAATAATATAAGCAAAAAGCTGAGGTGTGACTGAATTACCTGCCATGACTATGGAAACCAATACTATTAAAACAGTTCGACCAATACGCTTCGGAGCTTTGTTCTGTTCATCATCTGCAAAAAATAACAAAGTTATAAAAAGTTCACCCTTTATTAAAAAAAGCCATTAATTATGTTTGATGGTTATATGTTAAATTCGTAATAACTTCTATTCAGCAGTACATGTGCTATGATAGTTCGTCACCATTTGTTCACATTGACATGTTTTAAGTAGTGTTTCAAATATAGCAAGTGTATATGATCAATGACTGTTTTAGAGGACACTTGGAAGTTGAATACATTTGTTTTTCTTATGTTGAAAAAAACTTTTAAATGAATACGGGTGATGTATTGTTTCAATGTTCAACATACAGAATGAGAACAATCCTGCTTTGTTAAAAACACACTGACTGCGATAAATTACACAGAAGTATGTATATCACTTAAATGATAAATGTTATATATGGTTAAAATAATAGTAAATGAATTAACTGTTCAACTTTTCTATACGAGTTATTTATATATTAAGATGAAACAGAATGTGTTACTTTAAAACAAATCTTTCACATAAGATACATTGATAATATATTTTGACTTAACGATATCCCACCCGGCACGCAACGTCATTTCAACGTTGAAATGTTGTTGATATTTCGTCATGACGTTGCTTCAACGTTGTTTCAACGTTGTAACAGCAACGTCGAAGTTATGTTGCAGAAAGTAAGTTGATTCAACGTTGAATTTTCAATGTTGAAATTAGGTTGAAATAAATTTGTTGTTTCAACGTTAAATGTTGGTTGACATGTCGACGATGGAGGTTCTTCCAGAAAAAAAATTGTATGCATCGGTGTAAAACATTATCCAACATCATCGTTAGAGGTGAATCATTATAGTTATACATCCTTTGTATCAACAAAAGTTCATAAATAAGGATTTTGCTATGAAAAATTGTAATCAATGTTTCTTTCATTTTTTTTTGTACAAGATCTAGTAAAATTAGGAATATTCCAAATCCGGGACGTTTATCAAAATCATAAAAGTGTACAAATTTAAATTATCATTCATCGAAATATGCTACTAACTAATTTGTTATAACCGGAAATATTTTAATCAAAGATAAGACACAGCATGTGAAATTAACTGATACACGAGGATTAGCACTTCCAATAATATATTGATAAAATTATCACGTGACATGATGCTGATTAATGTATGACCACACGTGTGTGACCGCCTTTTTCAAACGCGGAAATTGTATAGGAATTTTCCTGGACAATATTTAGAACCGTTTTCAGCAAAGAAGAATTCATAGAAATGTAAGTGTTTCTTTAAATTATTATCCGTTGCTGTACTAACTGTTTTTTAATGCTTGTATGATGTTAACATGGGGAGATTATAAATGCACAAACGTACGTGTATATTTTGAAAATCTCGCCATAGTGTATGTTGTAAAGATAACATTACTGACTTCAGTGTTTACATCGTCTTTTTTGTTGTACGTTCAAATTTATGACTACACTTCTATATACATATGTACTACAATCTGGAAACACCATACTCAGCCTACATACAGCTCATTTTAGTTATCAAGTTACTGCTGATTTGTTAAAGAAAAGGAACTTTTGCGAAGTAAGATTATCATTTCCCCCTTTTTTATCTAAAATTTTAACCCGTCATCCATAATCACACTATTTTAATTATTGTCAACTATGCTCTGAAATTTTTAATAATTTCTTTTTACTCTTCAATCGAATTTTACAAATTTAAAATATTGCTTGGCGATGATCATCGATGTTATTCTTATTTTTTGCACAGGTATTCGAGACAGAACAGTAACTTAGGAAAGGGACAGATCAGTAACTTAGGAAAGAAAGATTTAAGGATAAAAGTAATAGCTGTCAAGGTATGTATTTTTCTAAAATTTTTCACATTTTTGATTATCAATAATCAGTATGTATGTTGGATTGCCTGTGTTGTTTGTGTGAACTTTGTGATTTGAATTGATTTCTATGCTCTATATGGGCCCTTTTGATTTGATTTGATTTGATTTGGATTAATATTTTTTTTTTAATGCATATCAAATTTAAAACATAACCTCTGCAATCAATAAGACAGGTGGTATTGTTACAATAGATCCTGGTGTTCGAGATGGGTGGCATTGTTACAATAGATCTTGGTATTCAAGATGGGTGGCATTGTTACAATAGATTCTGGTGCTCGAAATAGGTGGCATTTTAACAGTAGATCCTGGTGCTCGAGATGGGTGGTATTGTTACAATAGATCCTGGTGTTCGATATGGGTGGCATTGTTACAATAGATCCTGGTGCTCGAGATGGGTGGCATTGTTACAATAGATCCTGGTGCTTGAGATGGGTGGCATTTTAACAATAGATACTGGTGCTCGAGATGGGTGGCATTGTTACAATAGATCCTGGTGCTCGAGATGGGTGGCATTTGTACATCAGATCCTGGTGCTCGAGATAGGTGGCATTTTAACAATAGATCCTGGTGCTCGAGATGGGTGGCATTGTTATAATAGATCCTGGTGCTTGAGATGGGTGGCATTGTTACAATAGATCGTGGTGGCCAAAATAGGTGGCATTTGATCGTGGTGCTCGAGATAGGCCGCATTGCTACATTGTACATGTACAGGAGCGAAAAAAATGGTAAAAAAGGATCCGCTATTATATAAACCAGTAAATTATTTTAAAAAAAAACTGGCCTATATAACATTTTATTCCCTGCCTTTGACGTTCTACGTAATTGCTAAGTCATGTTTACAAAATATTATTTGTGTTTGTTTTTTCAGGAAGAGTAATGGAGGCCTACACAAAGATAACAGAAGCTGAATTAAAGAAGGATTGTGCACCAGAAATGGTTGGAGGAGTTTAGAGACTACAATTCATTTTCACGAAAATAATAAAAATTGATTAAGAGATTATTTGTATTCATTTACCAGATCACCTTTTGGCTCTATTTAATTTAGCTTTTGTCACAACTTGACATCTGTTGTACTGTTTTTTTCCAAATCTTGCTGATGTCCTCTGTAGAGTCATGTGGCTTCAATATCTTGTGTGGTTACTCACTATTATAGATATAAGAAGATGTGGTATGATTTCCAATGAGACAAATATCCACCAGAGTCCAATTGACGTGGAGGTCACTAAACGAACTTCAACAATAAGCACACACCACACCGTATAGACCACAATAGAAGACCCGGACACAATACACCCTTCAATAATGAAACGAGAAAAACCAACCGCCTAAATTTGTTACGACAAACACATGTGACAGATGAACCAACAACAAGCAACGTATTGCTTATTTCAACATGAAAGAATGTTGTTGCAATATTAGGGTGTCGTTGTTCCAATGTTAAGTTTCAACCTATATTCAATCAAAAATCAACGTTGATACAATGTTGAAAATATAACGTTGTTTCAACGTCAGATATTCAACGTTGTGTCAACTTTCAAAACCAACCGTTATTTCAACGTCTTTTCAACGTTACAGATCAACGTTGATTCAACGTTGTTTCAACGTTGAAATGCCTGCTGGGTATGTTTTCATAACTACAAGGATCCTAGACAAACAAAAAATCTTGCTTCATGTCTAAATCATTAAGGATCATTTATATACAGTTCAAATTGATTGTTGTTTTTATTTAATTGTACGGTTTCCGGTTCGAATAGTAAAAAGAATGGACAACGTCGATACAGATATCTGTTTAAGGGTGGGATTAACCACACATTTCAAACGAGAGTGCAAACTTTGAAATATCTCGCCTTCTTTACTGATCATGATTGAATTAAGACTTTACATCAAGTATCACACATTTAGACTTTACTTCAGGTATCTTACATTTAGACTTTACGACAGGTATCACATAAACTAAACATAACCAAGGATATATGTCCATGAGGTCATGGTCAGATGAAACCTCTCAGCGAGGCATATACATCTTAAAATCATTCTTATAACTCAATCAATACGTAACATTCGTGTATTTTCACGCCACAAAGACTTCATAAACATGTTATGAGGAAGAACGACCGAGTCGACACGACATAAGTTTTATGGTCATCATAACGAAACAGTTGCTGATAAGATGTGTCTATGTGTTTTATCCCGTAAGCGACATGTATCGTGCCCTTCGATCTTAAGATACAAGAAAACTGGTGTGATCTCCTAATTTATCGATTTTGTTCCATTCACGTTGTTAAATTGTGATTCAGTATGGATTCGCAACTTCGGACTAAAAAATCATATATATTAAAATGAGAAAAGGTGTCGAGATCGAGATACTTCATTCATTATTTTGATAAGCAATATCATACAACTGTTGGAAAAGTTTTTTTCTTTCATTAAATGTCTTTAAAATGAAAAGCATACAACATAGCTTGACATTTCAAACCTTACGTTGTATGGATGGTAGATCTTGTTTATATTCATACCTTGAAATAATACAGCTATGTCAGTTTCAGTTTCATTCTTTTGTCTGAAAGATAAAAATCTAACATTTTATGAATAAAAGGATGCGCTCAGAATACATCGCTGCGAAAGCAGCACAACAACATAATCAAAGCATCGTGGATATTGTGATCCTGCCAATTTTGTACCTAGTCTGACATTTTTCTGACCATACTTTCAATATTTCTTTTGTAATTTTCATTTCCATAATCTCACTGTAAAATTTCTATTCTATTGCCCTAAGATTGAGAATATTGCAATATTGATGCAAATTATTTTGGTATTTCAATTGAAGACACTGTGAGAGATTTTTACTTCTTCTTCCTTTTATTTTTTTATCTTTGGCAAATAAATGATTTTGACAAGAATATTAACATGGTTATATGTCATTTAAATACTAATCGGTTTCATAATTTCCAGAAAGAGGCATTGCAAATGCCCTTTCTCAAAAACAACCAAAAGAATTACGAATTATTATCTAAATTGGTGTTCATTCCTTATTACGAAAACAATACACTTCCTGTATTCAAATATACATGTACAAATACCTAATGCTGAAATATTTCAAATTACTGTTAAATTGCAATATAATGGGGAATGTACATTCAAACAAATGTTATTGCAGAAAATGCTCAGGTAAGAGTTATTCAACTGTGTTTATTGTTTCAACCAAATTACTGATAATTGTAACTTAAAAAGACCTTAGTTATTAACTTATTTCAGATGATTATGACACTGATTTTACAAATGAAATATAATCTGGTTTCACTTTTTATACATATTTTATATTAGTCTTTTCTTTGAAAAAAAACACATCTCATTAATCAGTCAGCTTTCACACAAAATTAACTTTACATTTTATGTAGTGTTGATCAAAATAAATAACAGGTACACTATGCAGGTCAAGATTTTAGGTATTAAGTTAGATATGTAATAAATTGAATTCACAAATTGTTGACCTCATTACGAGTATGATTATCAACTGTCATGAAATTAATTGTGGTCAATCAAGACTGCATTAGAATGGAGTTGATTCCAATTAATGCTTACACTTTTGAGTGTAATTGTTAGAAAATAATGACAGTTGATAATCATACTGGTATTGTATCAATACTCTTATTTGCCTAATGAAAGAATGGGAATAATAGCTTTTAAAAAAAGTGTGGGAATCAACTCTGATATCAATTACATCTTGAACCAAACTTTATTCAATGGCTTACACGAACATTGGATACTGATAAAACCCTTTCCTAATTTCTTATCAACTGCTTGAATTTGATCAATAACTTTTTCACATTAATAAATAAATGGCAATTTATTAATTAAATCTTTATTTACAAAGGAACTATATGTAAGTGTATATCTAAAATAAAGAAGTTGTTTGTCCAACCTTTTCTTTATTTAAGGACTAATAACATATTAGAAGTTGACAGTTGATGATCAAAATGGTGTATAATGTTTCTGCAAGTAATAGAAACACATAATTATTTTCATGATATGTCATCAACTTAGATACAAGCATGAATATGTTCGGTACAGACAAAAAGACTGTGTCCCTAAGGGTGCATATAGCAGGAATCAATACAACGTATCGTTAACCTTTAAACGATCATATCATGTCAACTTTAGAAACTATTCGTCGTTTTAGGACCTTTCTAAAGGTTTCAATTTTTTGCTGCATTTTGGCATGATTTTGTCGTCTAGAATTTTGGCCATACAATACATAACTTTTTTTATTTTATGGCATACACTGCTGATAAAAATTTAATTTATGAGCCTTTCAATCTTTTCTATCAAATTCATAATGGTTTTAGTTTTCACGTTATGTTATAGATAATGCATATTTTAAGGTTTTTCCTGTCGCATGACACACCCCAAGGTGTGCAATGCGACAAGAAAAACCTTAACATATGCCCTATCTGACTTACATACCGTAAAAAATTACTGCGTTCTTCAAAGATTTGCGGGAAAATGTATCCCATTTAACCGATCACATTAAATTGGGATATTCTTTAAGGTATAACAAAGTCCACTTATAATGTGAAATTAAACTCATTTATCTAGATATAAAAATATAAATATCTATATATAATCACTATTCAGTTTAATCAAAATTTTACTGTAATGGCATGAAGCAAGAAATAAAACAATTGTTTCGGTTTATGAAAAATACAAATCACTTGTTAAGAAATTTATTATATTAACTTTATAAAAGGGGGTGTAGTGGTTTTTTTCTCTAGTTTTATGACATTTTACCGCGATAAATCAAAATAATTTTCAAAATTTATGGGAAAAAATGGTTTTCTCTTTTTTGCCTCGCAATACAAGTTTTCTTAAACAATTGAGAATCAGGATAGCATATTGGGAAAGCCGGTGACATTGAAGATTCCCTTCCGGTGGTCACGCGGGAAAGGGAAAGATAATCTAAAAATTTTGTGGTGGAGCTGTAATCACCGTCTAAACAAAATCGTAGCCTGTGATTCAGACAATAAATTTATCAAAACACCTTACTATTCAACACTATTTGCGGTTTAATTTTCATCAGAAGAGATTATATTATATTGTTATCCATTCGTTTGATGTGTTTGAGCTTTTGAATTTGCCATTTACTTAGGAACTTTCCGTTTAGAATTTTCCTCGGAGTTCGGTATTTTTGTAATTTTACTTTTTACTGCAAACAATAAATTAAAATAATTGGTTTGTTATTGAAATATGATAAATAAAGTGACGACCTCTGTTAACTTCCAAAAAAAACGCAAGTCATACCCTCCGTCTCACAAAAAACGGCAACAATTGCATCCTAAAACTTTTTATTATTTGAGATATACAGATATGTGAATAAGAACCATTGGGGCACATGACTATGTGAAAGAATTCCAGGTACTCTGTTTTGTTTGCATAAACAGGAGGTCATAGATCAACGTTTTCCTTACGTTTTAGGAGTTATTGCATTGTGTATGAATGGATTTTCATAGTCATTTCAGTTGTCTGTTGGTGTTCTCCCCCCTTTTGCCAACTTCCAAGAAATTTCAGTGGCTATAAAAAATAGCATTTTCTAAATAAAAACCTTACACAAATACAAGCTCAAAACACTCAGCTAATCTCTGCAAAAATTACTAAAACAAACTATTTACATGTTAAGCCTGACATATATTGATTGCAGCTAACATTCAGATTCAGTCTACGCTTAAAGTTTTTCTGTTATCAATAACTTTGTCAAAGTTTCATAGACTTTTATGAAACTTGGACAGAAGCTTGTTTGTGACAACAACAAAAAACAGTATCGAGAGCAAAATTTGGAAAATATTTGTTTTCGTTTTTCCATATTTTACTGCTAAATGGACTTAGTGCTTTTACACTTAACATTCATATTCAATCTAAATTTAAAGTTTTTCAGTCATCAAAAACCTTCATGTAGTATTATGAAATTTTGACAGAAGCTTGTTTATGACAAAAAGACAATATCATCAAGAGCAAAATCTTGGAAAAAAATTTTGTTTTTCGGTATTTTACTGATAAATGGACTTATTATTCTTTTTCCCAGTTAACAAGTAGATACAGTCTGGGGTTAAATTACCTACCCATCATATACTTTGTCTAACGTTCTTAGAATTTTTTTGAAACGTTGGTAGAAGTATCATAATGATTAAGAGATCATGGCTGAAGCAAACTGTGTAAAACATAGTTTTGTGTTATTTAAAACGAAACTGATGTGAAGAAAATACAGTTAACAAAGTACAGACACATTCTTTACCTGTGGATAGCTTATAAATCTCTTAATGTAATTTCCAATTACGTAAGAATTGTGAATTAATATGCATTGGGGAATATGTTCTCAAATTTTAACTTTAAGACAGAATAATACTTACGTAATTGCTTCCCATCCACATCTCTCTTCAAATACTTTTTTTGAGAACGCTGTTCGTCGAGAGAGACAAGTCAATCACGCATGTGTGATCACTACACACCAGTAAAAATCTGAAATGACTTATATATGTACTCGACTGTACTGATTTTTACTCGGTCAGTCTGAATTGATCTGAAATGTACTCGATATTCCTCGACTGTAGTCTGAACCATACTTAACAGTCTTAACTTCTACTCGACCTTGACTCAACTAGTACTTAACCATTTTATATTCTCGACCAAGTCTGAACCATGCTCGACCATGTCTGAACCATACTCAACCTAGTCAGAACCATACTCGACCTATTCTGAACCATATGTCTTAACATGCAACCTAGACCTATTAAGGATGGTGCTGCATAATAAGTTATTTTTTATCTTTCCTGTATCTTTTCTCGTCTTTTTCATTTACACTATCAGGTTTTTAAAGTATGGAGCTTGTGGATCCAAAAGTGTTTTCGCTTCTTCTTGTCACCGTGGTGTCTCTTTCAGTGTTCACTTCTATAATTTGAAAACATTGTTAAAAGGATGTTTCTTTGAGCGAAGATGTCTGGTGAGGGGACATTTTTTGTTGCTTTTGTACCATGATCGATGGGTATTTAGCCGAATATTATATTTTTCGATTGTTTCTCCCACGTACTGAAGGCTACAGGTGTTACATATTAATACTTCAATTTAGTTCTTTGTTTTACAGTTGGAATTTACGTAGATGGTATAACTTTGTTTTGTAAAGGAGCTGATGAAAGAACTGCTAGTATTGGCAGCTTTACAAAATAAACAATTCCTTCTCCCACATTGTTTGTAGCAACCAGGAGTTGTAGTAGGTTGCTTCGTTAATACAGCTGTCACTAATTTGTCACGGATGTTTTTACGTCTCCTGAAGGCCATGACTGTTGATGAGGAATATATATATTTTTTTCAAATTGGAGTCATTCTCTTTAATTTCTAATGCTTTCGAAAAATGGAAGATACATTTTTGAAATCGGAATTGTAAGTGAGAACAAGAGGTGTTCTGTTAACTCCTTTATTTTATCCTTGTACTCAAGAAGTTCTTTGCGGTTAAATCTGTTTGCCTCTTCGATACAGTATTTTTTCTTTTCATACTATTATCTTCAGAAGCACGCATTACACTAATATTTGTGTAAAACATTCAAAACATTTAACTAAAAGGAACTTCCAACTGAACATCATAAAAATTATGTAAAAATAAATAATAAACTATATTCAAAATAGAATTGTACCAAAAGGTTTAAACATCAAAGTGAGTCCCCAGACACCGGGACAGAAATCCAATAGGTTTATGAGACGTTGGAATGAAATTTTGTTTTAACTGTTCAATCTGGCTACTACAACTGTTACTTTCTTTTTCAACCACAAATTACAAACAAATTGAAAATGAAATCTGATATCATCAACAGTAGTTACATTTTACTTGACGATTTACCAAAGAATAAAACGTATCTTCGAAGATATCGTAAACATGGAACAATCCAAACAAAGGAAATGATTTCAAAGAGATAAAGTTCACACTGTTACTCCACAGCAGCATATTAATGATATCAATACTACAAACCATAAAGCCCCTAGAAAAGAAAATTTAATAGACGGAAACTAAAAACTGAAAGTATTGTTGTGAATTTGTAATCTAAAGAACTGACATGTGCTGAAGAATCTGTTTTAGTAAAGGTTTGAACTTCTGTCCTGTCCAGTCAAATGTAAATAACTTTCACCCAGACGAGGACTTAGACCAATTAACTAGATGTTTACGTTTGAAAGATTTATTCTACAACAGAGGCAAGAAACATCTTGAAAAAGCCGGACTTACAGATTCAGATACTGAGGATAATGAAGAAGTCACGTACATCCCGAAATTTAGGAAGAAACCACCAAAAAGTAAAGACGAAAATTTGGAGCTAGGTCTGATATAAAATCCTGCATAACAAATAAAAAAAAGTTATAATTTATCCAAGTCAGAAAACATCGCTTTGAAAACATTTAGATACCAAAAAGATATTGTAATAAAACCCGCTGACAAAGGGGGCGCTGTGGTTGTTATGAATAAAACAGATTTCATGGAAGAGGGGAGTCGTCAACTGTCAAATTCCAATTTTCACAAGCAATTAACAACAGATCCATCACAAAATACTATTCGAAAAATCAACAACACCCTAGAAGAGATGTACGACCAAAAGCATAGCGGTAATGACACCTTTGATTATCTTCGTCCGCCTGAGAACGATGCCAAGGCTGAAAGAGTATATGTGTTGCCTAAAATACACAAAATTGGCAATAGAGGTCGACCAATGGTTTCAGCAAATAGTCAGACATCTAAAAAGATATCTAAATTTATAGACCATCACTTAAGACCTCATGTTAAAAAACTACCCTCTTACATTCACGATACGACTGATTATTTCAAATGAACTGTTGACACATAGATATGTCTCGCCTGTCGGCATGAAATGCAGAAAAAGACAATCTGATAGACAGCAACATTGCTAATTAATTCAAAGCCTCTGGACTATGTGGGCAGGACCTTGAAATGGTCAACAAACTGAGATATACAGACAGTAATGTAACTATATAGAACATATCATTGTCTATTGTAAGTAGTTCCTAAACCTAACTCAAGCAGACAACTTAAAATTGAAAATTGCTTATTAATTGAAAGTGGCTGGACCATGCTCTAGGAGACAGGGCCTCGAAATAGTCCTCAAACTGATATGAACTGACAGTAATGCAACTACATACAAATATCCTTGATCTATCACAATAAGATCCTATCAAACTAACTAAAGCAGAAAACTTAACATTGAAAATTGCTTACTAATTCAAAGTCACTGGACCATGACCTAGGGAACAGGGCCTAAACAAATTCGTCAAACTGATAGGTACTGATAGTAATGCAATCTCAATACGAAGAAAACAGACAAACATCAGTTTCTCTATCCAAAAAGTTGACATCCCAAACACTGCTCCCGTGGTATCCTTTTCATTCAGGCATTGCGAATCAGGAGAATATGGTCAACTGAAAATAAGCAAAATGCTAGACTTGGAAATATACGTAAACATCTAGTTGTTCGAGGTTACAGTAACAATAGTATTGATACAGCCTTTGAAAAAGCGCGGAGAAACTCTGGAGTACAAGGATAAGAATAAAGGAGTCAACAAAACATCTCTTGTACTCACTTACCATCCCGATTTTAAAAATGTGTGATCCATTGTTTGAAAGCATTGGAATGGAAAATTATAGAGAATGACTCCAATTTGAAATAAAATGCTCCACTGGGTGCAGCTTGATACGAACTCAGAGGTCAAACCTGAACCGTTAGGGCAAGCAGTGACAATACATTTAAGCTTGACAGAGCTCTGACTTTGGATTGTGATTAAACAACTGACGCATCATAGGTTTCTGACACAGAACAAATTTTGTCAACGAACAGCAAAATTTGAAATCGGACTTTCATTTTTTCTGGTCCAATATCCAAAGTCTAAATGCACGATTAGATTCAGCATATCATAAATTCCAAGAATACATTTTTTAAGAAATCAAACAAAGTTTAATTTTGGACCCTTTGGACATCAATGTAGACCTATTTGATGACAGGGCCATAAATCCAAAATCTAAATACAAGGTTAGATTCAGCATATCAAAGAACCTTATATATTCAATTTGTTGAACCCGATTTGGACAGATTCAGCATATCCAAGTACACCTAGAATTAAATCAATTTATTTATTAATGGACAATATGAGCTAAATTTTTAAAGGGGTTCACTTCGTCAAAATACATATGTATATAAAAATGGAAAAATATTGTTTGTGCTGTATTTAGACTCCTCTACCAAGAAATTTGTTTTGAATGCAAACGTATAAAAATTGCGGTTTTCATCCAACGCAATCATAGGTTTAAACGTTGTTTTCAATTTACACTTGTATAAATATATATATATATATATATATATATTCATAACTACTCTAAATATCAGCACAACAATGTTAAATCTGCAAACTTGCGGAAGCTAATTTTTGTTCATCCCTCGCCGGGATTTGAACTCATGCTATTAGGATATCAAGACAACACGGCCTACACTGTGTCCATCGCTCTAGACCACTCGGCCACCTAGACTGAACTAAAAAAGTTCAGCCTTCGTAACACAGTACATATATACTTTTAAAATAGTATCATAATAAATTTTAAAAACAGTGCTTAGAAAAAAGCCTTGGTTATCCCATAAAAGATAACATAGTATAGCTTATTTCCAATGGGGTCCCTTGTTTGAAAATAAACAAAAATAATATTTCAATCTATTGTTAACATTTGACTTTCACCACACAAAAAAAGATCAAATGTTTCTTAAAAAACATATAAAAAATCTCCAGTTTCTATATTTCTTGCTGTTATTTTTATTGTTCTTTAACTGCAGTCTTAAAAGCAGATCTATTTGATATATTTTGTATGTTGGAAGGTAGATTGTTCCTGTCTTGTATAGCATTATAGACAAAGTTATTTTTATTACAGTTTTTAATATTTGGTACAAAAGCGTTCGATTAAGACTTGATCAGACCACGTTAAGATCAAATCAGACCAAAGGACAAAATTCTGTTTAGATTTTGTAAGATCGTGTTCAGTCGTGTTAAGATTTTAAATAGTCTGATGCAAAACGGGCGACACTTTCTCTGTTTTTATCAAGGGTTGCTCCACCTTTATGAATAAAATCGGCAACGCTTGGAGGAAATTCTTTTGTGGTCTTTTAATGTATTATTGAATGTCTATTTCATTAAATAACGTTTGCAAACTTACAGTTTATTTATTTTTCCGATAGAATTTTTAACATTTAGTTGGTTATATAAGAAAAGATTACTTGTTGTAACCGGAAAAGTGTGTAAGTCATTAACACTTTGCAGTCGTACTCTCTGACATTAAGTAATCCTGTATTTATTCATTCCGTCTGTAAAAATATAAAGATTAGTAATATATCTCAAAAATGTTCTTAAACACATTTTCGTGTGTAATGTATAATAAGTTGTTCCTAATACAGGCAACAGTAGTATACCGCTGTTCAAAAGTCATAAATCGATTGAGAGAAAACAAATCCGGGATACAAACTAAAACCGAGGGAAACACATCAACTATAAATGGAAAACAACGAAATAACAGAATACAGAAGTGCAACAAAAAACAAACAACAATGCATCATTCATAGAAACGAACTATTAAATAACAACTGCCATATTCCTTACTTGGTACAGGACATTTTTAAGAAAAAAATGGTGGGTTGAACCTGGTTTTGTGGCTAGCCAAACCTCCGCGCTTTATGGCAATGTTAAATACACCGCTAAAATGACAACATTACATGATGGGAACAGAGTACAAATAAATGCAAAAACACCAAAGACAGAGATATACATAAATTAATAATATAATAGTACATTTCGACATGTTAACCACATAATAACAACGAATAACTAAAATAATTTAGGACAGTACACAAAAACAGCTTAATAGAATTACGAAGTGTGTGTCTGTAACACGAATGGATCAACGCCACAAAAAGTAACGTCACTGGTAAATTTCTGAAAATTGGATATAAATCAAGATTAGGTTTCTAATTATGTTGTTTGATGTATTTTATAACAATTACAAGAATATGTATATAGAATTGTGTTAGTAATAGTGCAACTAACTATGTCGGCCTTTCTTCCAAATCAAACTGTGTAAAACAAATAAATCCTGTGCACATAGTTGCTTTAAACTAAAATCATACAAATGAACTGGGTGATTAATTATCTTTACTTTTACATACGCATGGAAAATAAAAGATAGAATCACAACTACAAACGATAAGACACAAAACAATATCTGATCAGAATTATAAAAATAAAACTTCGTAACTAAATACATGAACGCTGGATAAACAAATACCGAAACAGGTCTTATAGCAATGTGAATTAACACTCAGTAAAACAGTCATATTCGGGAATAGGTCACGTTCGGTACTTAAAAGACCAGACGACGTAAATGGTAAACCACAATCTAAGACGTGGTAATAATGTCGTTAGTTAGTTTAGACAAAGACACATCATATAGATCAACCAATTCGTGATGGTGTCCATAAAGTTTACGGAGTGTTATTTTTAATCTTTCCTCCTCATAACTCTGTTTGAGCAGTTTCTGCGTGAGGAGCACACTCCTGTATATAAAGTCCATATAGTGTGAACATGCACGAGCATAACGTATCAATTGATATCTGTAAACACCATTATGTATGGGTATGTTACTGCTGAGAAATGGGAAATTGATTATTGGGAAGTTAAAATCATCCCGTTTGTCATAAATTTTAGTGTGAAGTCGTCCATCTGTGTCTATATTGAGGAAAAGATCAAGGTATGAAGCAGTCCTTCTAGTATCAGTAGTATCCTTAATTTCAAGTTCACTGGGATATATGAGATGAAGTACTAACTGAAATATAGGTTATTCAGTGATAGGACATCATCAATATATCTTAAAGTAATATTAAAGAATTTCGCAAGGTGCTTTTTTTTTTGCCTTTTAGAAGGTTCTGAATGAATTCTGCTTCATACGAGTTAAAAATAAATCGGCCAGAAGGGCTGCACAATTAGAAAAAAGTAAAATCACAAAAATACTGAACTCCGAGGAAAATTCAAAACGGAAAATCCCTAAACAAATGGCAAAATCAAAAGCTCAAACACATCAAACGAATGGATAACAACTGTCATATTCCTGACTTGGTACAGGCATTTTCTTATATGGAAAATGGTAGATTAAACCTGGTTTTATAGCTAGCTAAACCTCTCACTTGTATGACAGTCGCATAAAATTCCATTATATTAACAACGATGCGTGAACAAAACAAACAGACATAATAGGTAAAATGTCAAAAATAGGGGTACAGTAGTCAACATTGTGTTATAATCTAAATCACTATGAAAACAAACAAGTATGTAACAAAGAAGCACAAAAAGGCATATAGACAAAGCACATTAGCAAAAATGAAAGACAAGAATACAAAAATTTACCATAGCACAACAACACAATGACGGGATGTATAAGTACAGAGCCACGTCATATGTAACAAAGAAACACAAAAAGGCACATAGACAAAGCACATTAGCAAAAATGAAAGACAAGAATACAAAATATTTTACCATAGAAAAATAACACAATGACCCCATTGGAATACCGACTGTCTATTGAAATATCAATCGTCCAAAATTATCAAACAAATACGCACTTAAGATAATGTGTAAGGAATTAATACATCACAAACTTTTCTTCATTCATTTAAATATTTAATTTCCATGATCGTTAAAATGTTTAAGTAAGCAAAATTTCAATTAACTTCATTGTTCCTGTCCTGGAGTGGTAATATCAGAAACTGGACATAATCATCTCTGCATATCAACACACTTATTTTTTTCTTTTAAACATCTGTTTCTTAAGTACTATTATCTGTCCATTTATCAGCATAAAAGACAGATTAACCGCTCTACTTAACCACTTTATAATCAAGAGAAGATATGAAACTTTCAATCTGAAGGGTTTAGATGTAAAATGAAAAGTCTTTTAAAAATCTAAACAACTTAATTATATATATATATAACCTTTAATATATTCAAAATACCTAATAATGAAGAGTAAATTTCAAACGATATTTATACAAAATTTCTATTATGAAATTCAATTTGATGCGATATCTATTTTAACTATGACCCTTCTTATAATTGTTCTCAATTGTGCAATACAGCTCTGAACTTGGATAATGATTATATATTTGACATAGTATAGTTGCTGACACAGAATGAATGTGGTCTAAAAATTTGACGTTTACCTTTTATGGCCCAATATACAAAATCTAAATACGTGGTTAGAATCAGCATATCAAAGAACCCTAAGAAATTAAATTTTTGATGAAATCAAACAAAGTTTAATTTTATACCCTTTGGACCTCAATGTGAACCTATTTGATAATCGGACACAAAATTCAAAATCTAAATACACGGTAGGATTAAGCACATTGAAGGACCCCATGTATTCCAGTATTGATGAAATCAAATAAAGTTAGTTTTGGATCCTGATTCCCACCAGCTTGAAAACTGGGCAAAAATTCAAAAATCTAAGTACATGTTTAGATTCAGCATATCAAAGAACCCCTTGAATTCATTTTTTTAGAATCAAACAAAGTTTAGTTTTGGACCCATTGGACCTAAATATGGACCAACTCGAAAACAGGGCCCAAAATCCCAAATCTAAATACAAAATTAGATTCAGCATATCAAAGAACCCCTTGAATTCATTTTTTTAGAATCAAACAAAGTTTAGTTTTGGACCCATTGGACCTAAATATGGACCAACTCGAAAACAGGGCCCAAAATCCCAAATCTAAATACAAAATTAGATTCAGCATATTAAAGAACCCCAAGAATTGAAGACTGATTTAAACCCAATTAAAATTAGTCAACAAATAAGCAATTTATAAAAACTATTAGAAAAGTATTGTGTGTGGCCCCTTTTTCCTAATCAGCTAGGGTGAGAATCAATCCCAACCTTCTTTTTATGGTATGGAACCTTGTGGTACAATTTCATAGAAATCCATACTGTTATACTCAAGTTATTGTCCGGAAACCAGAAATTCCTAGGTGTTGACCCTTTCTGACACTAATTCCTAAATGGTTTAGGCCATAACTCCCAAAATTACTCCAAACCAACCTTTGATGCATGGAATATTGTGGTGCAATTTCAAAGAGATCCATAGACTTATACTCAAAGTATTGTCCAGAAACCAGAAAATCCTAGATTTTTGGAAACTAAACGGTTAGCCTCATGACCCCCAAAATCATACCCAACCTTCCTTTTGAGGAATTGAAGCTTCTGGAAAAAACGTCATAGAGATTAATACATTGTCCTGAAACAATAAAAATACTTGCTTTGGCCCCTTTTTGGCCCCTAATTCCTTACTATCTAGGACAATAACACCCAAAATCAATCCCAACCTTTCTATGGTGGTATGGAACCTTGTGCTAAAATTTCATAGAGATCTATACCCTTATACTGAAGTTATTGTCTGGAAACCAAAATGTCTTAGGACGACAAATATCTTTGGACGAAAATGCAAACATCGCCATAACATACCCATGATAATACGAACGCAAAAATTTTGCGGTCATTTAAAAACGTATCGTCCTCACCACCAGCTAGCATGCAGTCATGGCCTTCAAAAGACCTAAAAACATCCGTGACAAGTTAGTGACAGCTTTATTAACGAAGCAACATATTTCACCACCTGGTTGCTACAACCAATGTGGGAGAAGGAATTGTTAATTTTGTAAAGCTACCAATACTAGCAGTTCTTTCATCAGCTCCTTAACAAAACAAACGTTATTCTATCTACGTAATTTCCAACTATAAAATGGAGAACTAAATTGATGTATTAACATGTAACATCTGTGGCATTCAGTACAATGGACAAATTTAATATTCGGCTAAATAACCATCGATCATGGTACAAAACCAACAAAAACTGTCCCCTCACCAGATATCTTCGCTCAAAGAAACATCCTTTTGATAATGTTTCTTTTCAAATTATAGAAGTGAACACTGAATGAGACACCACGGCTGGAAGGAGAAGCGAAAACTTTTGGATCCACTAGCTCCATACTTTAGAACCTGATGGTCTCATTGTTGAAGGCCGTACGGTTGCCTATAATTGCTTACATCAACTTCTTTAAACTTAGGTGGATAATTGTCTCATTGGCAATCATACCATATCTCCTTATGTTTATATAGAACTTCGACCATTAATGTATATTTTATGGTAACTTGAAAATTTTCAACACTTACTTAAGCCTGGCATAAATTTATGGTGTCAGTCGGGTTTAGAAAATAAAGCAATGAACTTTTTTTTATATTGTATATAAAGCAACTTAATGAATTTCAAAAATTTTAAAAATGACACCTTTGTTTTGTAACACCATGAATTTAATAAAATAGAACTTCCATAACAATCCTTGATAACCTTTTAAAAAATGAATTGTATTCCAAAGTTACAGTAAAAATTTAGGTTGAAATTGTCAAAATCTTTGACATGGCATACAAGAAGCACCTTAATAAGGTTCAATTTCCTCAGAACAGTTGTGCTTTACGTGTAAAAAAAAGAAAAAGAAAGTCCCATTTTTCTATAAACTCGTGTATTATTTTTCTAGTGAATACAAAAAGCCTTGTGATTTAAGTTTTACAGAATGTTGTTAAATTTACAAGGGTGTTATTTAGAATTTATTACTCTCTGACCAGGTGTGCTCTTTTTAATGAGTGTGCCCCAAGCAAGAGGTATTACTTAATAGAAGAGCATTTTTAAATATTTCTTCAACTCAACTTTTCTTTAAACTCGTGTATATTTTTTCTAGTGAATTCAAAAGGCATTGTGATTTAAGTTTTACAGAATGTTTTTTTTTTAATTTTTCAAAGGATGTTATTCAAAACTTATTACTCTCTGACCAGGTTTTAAACATTTCTTTAAGTTTTTATTCCTTTGAGATATATATAAGACTCAGACTTTAAAATAAGATTTGATAAATCTGATAATCAAGTAAGGATGTAAAAATCTGTAAATATATCTTTACTCTGTTGTGGCTGTTGACAAGTCAGTTAAAAAGATAGATAAATAAACAGTTTAAATTAAAAAAGTAGAGGTTATTTGGTCAAGTATGGTTCATACTTGTCGAGTATTGATCAGACTTTGGTCGAGTATGGTTCAGACCTTTGGTCGAGTATGGTTCAGACCTTTGGTCGAGTATGGTTCAGACTGAAAAAAATGGGTTAAAAACTGATTAAGTATTTGTCGAGTACAGGTTGAGAATGGGTCAAGACTGTTTCAGACTGGTCAAGTATTAGTTCAGAAGTGTTTCAAAGGCAAAGATGAGGGTGAAGTAAAAATCAGTACAGTCGAGTATGGTAAAGATTGGGGTCGAGTAATATCGAATGAAATTCAGACCAATTCGGACTGGTGGAGTAAAAATCAGTACAGTCAAATATAGATATAGGCCGTTTGTGACTTTTACTGGTTTGTAGAATATGGGAGTCGTTACACTTGAACGCTTTATAAATAAATTAAGGCGCAAACGGTGGTGTGAATAATAATTAGGGAGAGATAATCCTTATGTTATTTCCATCACGTAAATATTATTCTACCAGTTTTATGACAGATAAAGGCAACAGTAGTATATCGCTGTGATAGACCAGTTTATATAAAAAAAAAAGGTTCTACAATTAAGTTATTTTCTCACATGTTGAATGAGAAACTTCGATACATTTAATTAAATTTTGACATTAAATCACTTTCCAAATTTGTGACTTAAATAATGTTTACTTACATGTGAGAAACAGAATTGCAGCTTAAACGGTTATTTGTTGAATTCACAGCCACGCATCCATAATCTGAAAATATTTATAAAATATAAATAGTACGTATTCTTCAAATAGGTTACGTAGAGTCCTCCTCTTATCAAATTATAAAACTTTTACGATTTCGCCCTTTACACACAGCGTTTAAAAGGAGATACGATGTATACGTCTATGAAACTCAACCCTACTAAACAAGTAACAAAAAAAACACTCAAAGGGCAACATATAGTCTTCAACAAGAGATAGATTTAAAAATCACTAAAGAAACCAGGGTTATTGCTTATTGCGATATAGATGTAATTGGTCAACTCAAAACAAAATCAATTTCGACGTTTGAGAGTTCTGGAAACAATAAATTCCAAAAGCTTTGCCTATTTTGGAAAAATTGAAGATTTACGAATTACGAATTTTTGACCTCGTTGGCTTCCCATACCATCCGTCGTCATAATGATCAATATAATAATACAACGATGAAATTTAACGAATCGACATGTTTCAAGTTACAAAACGTCAATATACGAATTTCAGCAGGTCTATGGCAAATATTTAGGTGACGTGGTTACAAATGAAGAATGGGAAATAGTATACGAATGTTAGATTTAATGAATTACAAAGTACACTCAAAGTTACAAATGTTGAATTTCAAAGTTGCAAATACTGATTTTCAATATACGAATTTTGAAATTACACAGTACCAGTGGTAAATTGACAATTAATTAATTAGGAATTTTGAAATTACACAGTTACAAGTTACAAATTGACAATTTATGAATTAATAATTTTGAAATTACACAGTTACAAGTTGCAAATTGACAATTTACGAATTAATAATTTTGAAATTACACAGTTACAAGTTACAAATTGACAATTTACGAACTAGGAATTTTGACCTCGTCGGCTTTCCATATTTTCTAGATTTAGACATTTCAATTTCTAAAGGGAAACTCCATACTAAAATTTACGACAAAAGAGACGATTTTTCATTCCCTATTGTTAATTTTCCTTTTTAGACGGCGATGTTCTATTGGCTCCATCATACGGTGTTTATATATCCCAACTCGTTCGTTATGCCCGTGTGTGTAGTGATGTCATAGATTTTAACAAACGTAATCCATGCATCACTGGTAAATTATTAAATCAGGGATTTCTTTAACATAAATTACTTAAAACATTTACTAATTCTTTCATACATACAAAGATTTGATAATTAAATTTGGCTGTAAACTTATTAAAAACGATATTCCACATCCAAAATTTTACGGTAATATTGTACTTAAAGCGCTGAAATCACTGTGTGGTCCCTGTAAACTCAGCGAACCTTTAAACAAAGTTATTAGTGGTAAAAGTCATCTTATAAATGTTGTAATAAGATCTTACACCAAACATCATGACAGTAGTTACAAAGCAACTTGTCGAAATCAATTTTATTTTGAACCAATAGTCCACAGCTTCCCCAATAAAGTATATTACCATTTGATGTTGATGTAACTGTGTCCCAAAACTATTACAATGTCATTATATAAATTACATTGTTTCAACTACAATCGCACGCCAATCTTTACCATAAAGTACAGTTGATTGGATAAAAGTAGGCTCATAAAAGTGATGGGTTTCCACGCCTATATTAAACTGAGGTCCTATGAACTGACTTCAGAAAGCTGCCAATATGGGGGAAAATATTCCATACGGGTATAATTTATATAGACATTTAGTTGGGAACTAGTATTCGATATTTGAGAAAAAAAATATTGATATCTCTATTTGTTTAAGTATTAAAAGTGTTGAGTAACGTTGAACATGAAATTGTGGATTAAGTTTTGAAAGTCGTGTACACCCCCTTTTTGTATGCATTCCACATAAAGAAATACAAAATATCTGCAGGTTTTGTGATTTTATCAGAATTGCAAATATTTAACAAATTCAAATTTTCTTACAGAATGATTTTTTTTCTTTTTTTCTCAACATTGTCTGCTGAAGAGAGAGAGAGAGAGAGAGAGAGAGAGAGAGAGAGAGAGAGAGAGAGAGAGAGAGAGAGTGATTAGGGAGGGCTAGGAGGGATATCTTCCCGAATTTCCGGAAAAAACAAAAGCTGAATACCGAAATCCCGAAAAAATAAAACATTTTTTCCGAATCCCGAAAAATATTAATCATTGATTCCCGAGTCCCAATAAATTCTCGCAAAAAATAAAGACCGAACCCGACGTCGCGAAAAGATCTGTTCTAGAGTTCAGTTTATTCAAATTTTCAGAAATTAAAATCAAACAAAAATATTTTACACAAATTCGTCTTCAGACACGTAAATTGATATCGGTTACTAGCTGGTCTGGATTTTGATAGAAAATAGCTAATGAAATGCATACAATATCTTATGTCACGGGTCACGCACGGACTGTCTTACTTTATAGGGATGCTTATGCGGCGCATCAAAGATAAGATTATTTTTTAACCAGAAATTTACCCATTGTACATATTAATAAATTCACTTGAATACATTGACCTAGCTCTTATCTTTTCGACTTTGAAGCCCGTCAGACAGTTGGCTTATATCCACAGAAGAGACCTTGGTGAAATTTAAACAACTGAAGTAAATTTAAAAATAAGACACCACGGTCAAAACTAGCACTAGCTCAAAATGAAGAAAATGCGAACCGTCTTAAAGCAAGAAGGTCTCCTCGTGTACCCGAAGTTTTGTTTGTGGACATATGTTGCTGGTGGATAAAGTCGCACTGACTTACAGTAATGTAGGGTCTACAGAGAAATGATGATTTAAGGGTTCGAGGTATGTATCATTTGAATAAAAACATTATCAATGTAGAATTTTTGCTGTCATTTCAGCTTGATTCAAACTCAATTATGTATATTTTATTGTTTTATAAAAACAAATTTCCATCTACCGAGTGCAGAAAACCCCCACCAAATTTAATAAAATATGCAAATTGATAGATACAATATTTGGTTCCTTTCCATATTCAAAACATTTAGCATTATTTTAGAATTTTCTTTGTGTTAGAGATAAATTTAATGATACATTTTGTAAGAAATTAAAATTATATTTTTAGGGTGAAGAAGATATTGGTTTTTCCTTTATTGCACAAACCACCACTGGACTGGAGAGATTGACCTATTAGTTACTGCTGGAAAAGAGTCAACGTTTATGAATCGACATGTCCAACACTTGCAAGAGTAATTTCGGCAGTGTTTGTGAAAACAATTTTTTCTTTTGTGAAAAATCATAATTCGCTGTTGTCCGATAATTCAACCTTACAGTGATTTACAGTTCAGTTGCTTGCCATACAACTATTTTCAGCAAAATTATTGAACAGAGAGGAAGAATATCCTGTATTTTGGAACAGAAAAGGAGCTTAAAATATTTACTGAAAAAGTGATAATTGTTAAAGACCGTGAAATACATGTGTACATCAAATTAATTTTATTATGAAAATAGAAAATTGTGCACTCAGAATTGCGCATAGCAAATAGTGATGTTATCAGAACTTTTCATTGTTTGAAGACAATTTTTCTAATGGTCTGAAATCAGAAAGCGGCATTGGCGATAACTTGAAATACAATTTTAGATTTTGTATTTTTTTAAAGAGCAATTTTAATATATATTTTTTGTGATATCAATAATAAATTTATGTAGAAAATACACAAATGAAAGAATTTGGCTAATGTAATAATTCTGTTTAAAAAGTTGATTTGTATTGCAAATTGTTTTACCATGAAAAAAAAATGTTTTGGAAAGGCGGAATCTTCAAAAGTCTACTTGATACTTAGAATACTGAACCGGAAATATATCATCACTATGAAGGTACAAAACTCTTTATCATGCATAGGCAAATGAAAATATTTATTTTTAATCTGACTGATTGTTAACTTTCCTTGTTATATTTGTCATTGTCGATATTTTATTTTTTTGTTGTTGTCCTCAAAGGTTAATTTTGATTCCTTCAACATGTGACCTCATCATTCTACATTTGGGAGCCCACTAAAATATTTAGCCCCGCCTCATTAATTATATGCCTGTCCCAAGTCAGGATATATTAATTTGGTGGTTGTCGTTCGTTGCTGTTTATCATATTTGTTATTCGTTTTTTGTTTTGTACATAATTCAGACTTTTGTTTTCTCGTTTGGAATGCTTTACATTTTGTTATGTCTGGGCCTTTTATGGCTTGCTATGTGGTACGGGTTTGCTTATTAGTGAAGGTCGTACGATGACCTTAGTTGCTATAACATCTACGTCATTTGGTCCCTGGTGGAAAGTTGTCTCATTGGCAATCATACCACATCTCCTTATATTATACTGTACTTATACCAAATCACAAAATGATTGTTTAAAATTCCATAAGCTTTCTAGTTAAATAAAATGCTTATATCATGTGCAGCTAATTATTTGAAATCGAGTCCTTTTCCTCCAGGGATTGTAAAAAAAATGTCTTGCAATTGGATGTTTATGTATTTATTTCTTCCAATATTTCTTTAAAATCAAACAGTTTTTGCAAAAAAAAACCCTTAATTCCTACATCCCAACATATTTTTGTGCGTTATAAATAACACCACAGACTTTGTTTATGCAAAGAATAAGTTCGAAAGTACATAGTTATTACCAATTCACCATGATAAAGAAGGTTTATAATGTATAATGTCTTTCGGATTCGGATACAAAAACATGTAAAATTTGTAGTTTTGGAACTAAATATGCCTTTATCAGCGACAGATAATAATTTAGATTGGAAAACAATATTTAAGAAAATGATGAAGACTGTTAAATAATCAGTGTCCAGTTGGATTTTGCAACTTTTAGATATTTACCTTGCAAGTTAAAAAAAATACAGGGGAAATCACATTTTTGTTCATAAAAGACATCCTTAGATTTTAGTAAAGATTGACATTTAAGACTAGTGTGTGAAATGCATTGCTCTTTTACAAATGTATATTCACGCACGTAGCGAAAATGTATAAATTTCAATCGACAAAGAGAGGCACGTTTTTACTGACTTTTATGCAAAAGAGAACTTTTCCCTTTATACACAATATTTTTAAGCAAGTACAATTTAATCTTACAATCATACGACTCCTGATCACTCCTCTGTTTTCATACTTAAATGAAATCAATGGATCTCGTCAATTTTACGACTCCAGAATATCTTTCACAGTTGATAAGTATTTGAAACATCGGTACTAAATATATCATGCTGAAATTTTCTTTCTTATGCACCGATTTTTTTCCTTTTTTTGGAAGAGGGATGTATTTTTTTTTTAATAAAATGTTTGACTAAATGTCTTGAAAAATGCATTGCTTGTTTTGAAATGGAATGGAAAAAGTAGTTTATTTTCAAAATGTTTTCATTTTTAAAGTTGTCCCGAGATGACGTTCAAAAGACAGTTGTCAATCAATTTAAGAAGGCGGAGCAAACGGTCATTGGTATCCAATGAATGGTACACTGTACAAAGTGTTGGAAGAGCAGTGATGCTCAAACACATCGAATGCCATTGTCATAAATGAATAACAATGTTGTTTAAACAACAAAAGGGGCTACTACATAATCACGATTGTGTAATCCCAACTCAAAATAAAGTTGAAATTGACAAGTAGCTTTGCAACCACTGTCATGATGATGGGTGTATATTGTTTATATTGGCACTAACATCAACAAATCATAACTAAATTTGTATTCTTTTCGAATGGTTTTTGGGATGTATAAATAGACACCCACGTTTCTTTTCTATTTAGAGATTGCTCTCTCTCTCTCTCTCTCTCTCTCTCTCTCTCTCTCTCTCTCTCTCTCTCACTCTCTCTGTATATATATATATATATATATATCCGGATATGGTGTACAAAAACCTTTGCACCTTTTGTTTGCGGTATACCATCTTTTCCGCAAGTTTATTGTTTTCTGTTTAGTATTAAATTTACAATTAAGATCCATTTATTACATCGGTGATCCGTTTATTTGGCAATCGCCAATGGCAGTCAGCAGGGTTTAAGAACATTTGTTGTTCGACCTGTTAGTCAAATGTGTTTTGTTAAAATATACTTTTTCACTTTTTTGGTCTTTTGGAAAAAAGTTGTTTGTGCTGTATTTAGACCCCTCTACCAAGAAATTTGCTTTGCATGCACACGTATAAAAATTGCGGTTTTTATCCAAAGCAATCATAGGTTTAAACGTTGTTTTCAATTTAGACTTGTATATATATATATGTATATATACAAGCCCGACCTCCCCGTAAGTCGTCATTTGAGATCACCTGGGCACGCCCAAGCTGATCTCAAAAACCTTACAATCACAATCATAGACCACAACGAGGGTTGATCAAGGGCCGGAAGACTTGCTCGGGAAAGGTTTTGGATAAGAAAGCTAAGGACAGTTTCCCCAGAGGGCATAAATGAAAAAACATAGTATGAGTCACTCATTTTCCCTATCATCACTCATTTTCCTGACATCATTTGTTTCCAGTTACTTCAGCTTCCTTACTTGACCCTTACAGTTTTTAGGATTCTTTTGGAATTTTTTGAATTTTACTAGTTTAAATACCAGGGTTCTTTTCATTTGGTAGGGATGTACTAGTACCCATCCACGTCCAATTTTTTAACCTTATCCCAAATTTACTATTATTTTTTCTTTTCATTATAAAACTAATATTTATTTGGGATGATAAAAGCCTCTGTTTGACATATTTTACCAGCTTATATCGATCAGTGCTGTTTTTTTTGGGAATATATATTTTACACGAAGTTGTTGTAACATCTTAACTGACGTCATTTTGGAATTTTAGAGTTGGGCCAGTTCATATCTCTAATTACTATTTTCATTTCAGGCATGTCTTTGAGTCGTTTTTTGGAAATTTTAAAAGTTTATTAGCGTCTCTACATATGATGTTCTGGTGAAACTTTTTCACTTTTTTTATTGTATAGATTTCAAGATTGCTATAGTTTAATAATCAGAATAGATTGATCTGATTCATTTTACATCGTGCTCATACTGATGTTATCCGAAATATTTATAGTTACATTTGTTCGTTTATTGTCATTTTTTGGTGATGTTGTACCCTTTTAGACTGGTTATATATTATATTTTGTAGTGTACTGTATCATATTTATATGATCCATCGCCCCTTAAGATTTATCGTTGGCTATTATTCAGTCATTTAATATATGTATATATATATATATATATATATATATATATATATATAATGACTGAATAATAGCCAACGATAAATCTTAAGGGGCGATGGATCATATCTTTATGATATAGTACACTACAAATATAATATGTAACAAGTCTAAAAGGGTACAACATCACCAAAAAATAATAATAAAATGAACAAATGTTAAATATTTCGGATAACAGATATCCTTCATCAGTATGATCACGATGTAAACTGAATCATATCATTGATATGATTCATTTTACATCGTGATCCAACGCAGTCATAGGTTTGAACGTTGTTTTCAATTTAGACTTGTTTATATTTTTTCGTTTGGGCTTGTATTATATTTTCCTTCGGGTTTATATGATCCGTTCATCCTATTCCGACTCTTCAAATTCAAGAGTCTATCCTAAATTGAGGTAAATTATATGGCCTTCCAAATACTGTTTAGATTCCTAACATCACTGAAGAGACATTAGTTGTCGAAATCCGGATATGGTGTACAAATTTTTGCACCTCATGTTTGCGGTATACCATCTTTTCCGCAAGTTTATTGTTTTCTGTTTGGTATTAAATTAATAATTAAGATCCATTTTGTTACATCTTGTGATCCGTTTATTTGGCAATCGCCATGGCAGTTAGCAGGGTTTAAGAACATCAGTTGTTCGACCTGTTAGTCAAATGCGTTTTGTTAAAAATATACTTTTTCACTTTTTGGTCTTTTGGAAAATGTTGTTTGTGTTGTATTTAGACCCCTCTACCAAGAATTTTTGTTTGCATGCACACGTATAAAAATTGGGGTTTTTATCCAACGCAATCATAGGTTTGAACGTTGTTTTCAATTAAGACTTGTATATATTTTTTCGTTTGGGCTTTATTATATTTGCCTTCGGGTTTATATGATCCGTTCATCCTATTTTGACTCTTTTAAAATTCAAGAGTCTATCCTAAATTGAGGTAAATTATATGGCCTTCCAAATACCGTTTCGATTCCTAACATCACTGAAGAGACATTAGTTGTCGAAATCCGGATATGGTGTACAAATTTTTGCACCTCATGTTTGCGGTATACCATCTTTTCCGCAAGTTTATTGTTTTCTGTTTGGTATTAAATTAATAATTAAGATCCATTTTGTTACATCTTGTGATCCGTTTATTTGGCAATCGCCATGGCAGTTAGCAGGGTTTAAGAACATCAGTTGTTCGACCTGTTAGTCAAATGCGTTTTGTTAAAAATATACTTTTTCACTTTTTGGTCTTTTGGAAAATGTTGTTTGTGTTGTATTTAGACCCCTCTACCAAGAATTTTTTTTTGCATGCACACGTATAAAAATTGGGGTTTTTATCCAACGCAATCATAGGTTTGAACGTTGTTTTCAATTAAGACTTGTATATATATATATATATATATATATATATATTTATATGTGTGTGTGTTTAAACGTACTTATCAAAATAATTATTTCTGTGACTGTATCTTACGATCCTTTTACGATAGATATTTAGCTAATCTGCAATCAATTCCATCTTCATGACTAATATATCATGTACTGTGTTAGAACTCTAGATTGTACTGACGAGGAAAGGTAACACTAGGCCACCGAAAGCTGAATAATTAGTTCAGTCTAGGTGGCCGAGTGGTCTAGAGCGATGGACACAGTACAGGCGATGTTGTCTCGATATCCCAATAGCATGAGTTCGAATCCCGGCGTGGGAAGAAAAAAAATTTTGCTTCCGCAAATCTGCAAATTCAACATTGTTGTGCTGATATTTAGAGTAGAAATGAATATAAAATGTGTTTAGCCGTGTATCACCTTCACTGGTGATCCAATGAATGGAGTTGTCACTTGTTTAGACGTACTTAATTACTCTAAATATCAGCACAACAATGTTAAGTCTGCATATTTGCGGAAGCAATATATATATATATATATATATATATATGATACACATGTATTATAATCCTAACGATCCAACTGCCTGTCGATACTTTTATACTTTTATTTTGGCATTGCACAAGTCATGTCTTCCTTGGTTCTCCATTGCGTTTAAACAATAAATCCCTGGGATGTGTTTTAATTGATTTTAGTTTCTGATGCATGATATTTTTCATTGTTAATTGTTTTTGGCTTTTAACTAGCTTTCAGTTAATTTGACCTGCTGACACAATTTGTAAAGCATTTCTGTAATTCAATGTTTACTTATTTTGTGTTATATCTCGTCTCACTGTTTTCAATATGTACCACCTTTAATAAGTATTTAGCATGACGATAAATGTTCACTTCTGTACTCGTAATCTAAACAAAAAATTTATTTGTTTTGTAAAAAATGCTTACTTCCGTATTCCTAACAACAAAATTATTGGTGTTTCTCGTTTCTCGTTTTTTTATTCAGAAAAGTACGTTGGTTTTCCTGTTTGAATTGTTTTAATTTACACTAGTCATTTTGGGGCTCTTTATAGCCTTCTGTTCGGTGTGAGCCAAGTCTCCGTATTGAAGCCTTGTACTTTGACCTATAATTGTTAACTTTTTATACATTTTGACTTGGATGGAGAGTTGTCTCAATGGCACTCATACCACATCTTCTTATCTATATATACAGACAAAAAAGTCTTAGGACAAAAGGTCACAATCCCGTTTTGCGATTACTTTTCTTCAAATAGGAAAACGCTCATTTTTAAAAACATTTTTGTATTTTTCTTGAATTATAATATATAAAGCAATTTAGTAAACAAAATGTATTTTAAAAACATCAATAATGATCAAATAGTTGTTACGAAAATAATTTGTTAAAGTTGCTTGTTACTTAAATGGCTTCATAGTGCCTAGGAATATATCCTTAGCATTATTTAAATTTGATAAGTCTTCATGTTTCATTGATTTTGAACAATTTCCTTAACTGTAACATGAATAAATTTAAATAAAATAATTATTTCAAGATCTTTCTCTTATATATTCAAACAATAATAAACAAATTATTTGTGAATTTTGGTCCTGTGACTTTTTGTCCAATCAAATGTGTAACTTGTGACTTTTTGTACTGTAACTTTGTATCCGTTTACCTAAAATTTTACCAGACTTAAGTTAGTGTTAAAAATTTTCCAGTAACTGCAAAATATATCTGAAACATTCAAAAGTTTTGAATAACATTTAAGATATTAGTATAATAATAGTCGAAAGTTATAGTAGTTTTGATGTACATAATGCAATGTGAACATGATCATGTATATAAAAATTCATTTAACTGAAAACCTTTTTATTACATGATATTTTTTTAATCGCACCAAAATTCATTTCCTTCGATCATCTTGTTTTTATTTTTATTTTAGAGGTGATAGATATATATATATTTATCTTACCTCCTATACAATTCTAGGAATATGATTGGTTAAAAGCAACCGTGTGGAGACCTAGTATATTTCATATGGGGTTAGTAGGCGTTGTTTATTTCGATACACAGTAAGTAGTGGTGTTACGTCCTTTGTAAAAACAACACGGTGTTGAAGAAAAATCTAAAAGGTTTCAACAGACGAAGAAATTGATGATGAACGATTGAAATAAATGTAGAAAACACATTAGAAGCTAACAAGTTGTTATTATTGGCATTTGTTTTTGTATAGACCAATGGAAGTAGGTTCTTAATATTGAAGACTTGATCACTTTGATAGGCCACTTGTCTTAATGCCACATGCTAAGATAGTCGGTAAGATAAATTTGTTACACATTGTGCTAGTGGCCTAATACGATATATATGGAATTTATTTACCCCATATACATGTATATCGTATAAGTTCACTAGCATACTATGTAACTAATAATAAATAATTATATATATGACGAATATGGTGTTGATGATTATATTTTGTTTATTGTGAACTTTTGGTTTCAATGCTATATTAATTACATTTGGGATTTCAAATTGTTCAAATTTATGGCCAAGGGAAACTAACAAACAGTTCCTAAATTGATGGAATACAATAGATAGATACAGAAATAGGTTGGTTAATACCTGTTCGAGTATGTTTCAGTCTAGGTCGGGTATGGTTCAGACTTGGTTGAGAATGGTTCATACACTTATAAAATGGTGAAGTACTGGTCGAGTAAAGGTCGAGAACAAGTTCAGACTGTTAAGTATGGGTCAAACTACAGTCGAGTAATATCAAGTATATTTCAGACCAATTCAGACTGGTCGAGTAAAAATCAGTACAGTCGAGTACATATATAAGCCATTTCAGACTTTTCGTTTCTGTGTGTGTTACATTTAAATGTTGTGTTTCTGTTGTGTCGTAGTTCTCCTCTTATATTTGATGTGTTTCCCTCAGTTTTAGTTTGTAACCCGGATTTGTTTTTTTCTCAATCGATTTATGAATTTCGAACAGCGGTATACTACTGTTGCCTTTATTTTTTAATGGTTTGTAGTGGATGATAACCTCGTGAATTAATACGGCGTAAAATATTGACCTGAACGCAGAACTAAAAAAAAACGAAAAACATAAAAAATGACTTACCAGCAGATAATATGGTGTTATTCGGACATTGTTTAATGTAACATGAACAGTCTTCGACGGACGGAGTGCAAAAACAAGGATTTCGTGGCTGTGATACAATAGCATAATGTCTTGTGTAATCGCATCGACAATTAGAATCGCCGATAGTTGACGTATTGTCGAAAACTATTTGTCCAGTTTCACTACACAGTGCCTTTAGATATAAGCAATCAGTGCTTCGATTTGTCCAAAATGTGATTGGTTGATATCTCTCATCAGAACACCTTACATTTCTGAAAGTCCCAGAGATAACGTATTTCAAGCCTACAACGAATAAAAAACAAAACATACATTGTCAGTGAACTATAAGAAGACATGTATTGGTTAGCAAGAGTAAATTCGTACAAATCGTATGTTTACCCATAGCTCCTGTTATTCTACTCACTTTATTTCGTTTTCATTCTTTTTGTTAATCGATATGTTTTAAACAAATATGAACCGTGTGCATATACGATATAGTGCTCGTTGATTCAGGTTAGAAAGAGGTACCAAAATAGGCTTTTGAGATAATAACCATCATATGCTAGTTGGAAGACCATAATCCACAAAAAGACTATGCAATGAAGAGAGTTAATACAAAAGAAACGCAAAAAAAGCATAAAAGGTTAAAAACTTTTAACATAATTATAATGAAATAAATACGTACCTGCTCTGGCCTCCTCATTTTTCTCACAAAATTCAGTGTAGGTTTTGTTTTTCGTGTTGTATAAACAATTGTATACTGTTGAATTACCACTGCATTCACTACGAATACGAAAACCTCTTTGTGATGAATGTGGACATTGTCGATCGTACCCACAAATACAGACTAAGACTCGAAGAACAACAATCTGAAATGATGCATGGTGATAAACGGTATGTATGACATGGGTTGATAAAAAGGTGATAGATATGCATTTAGCATAATAGAAATAAAAAAGAAACCAGGTTTATAATTTTGTATGCCAAAAGACTCATCAGAATAAAAAAAAGTTGAAGGACAAAATCAAATACACAGTAATCAAATGCAGTTGAAGAGCATTGCGGACCCAAAAATTCCAAAAGTTTTGCCAAATACAGCTCAGGTAATATATTCCTGGGTGTAGAAGAGCTTTAGTCTTTTTAACAATTCAAAGATTTGTAGACTATCTAAAAATGATTTGTTTTCTGTTTTTTCTAAAGTTAAGGACTACATCACTTTAACAAATCAATAATATTGATAACAGAGTCACAAAACATCAATTAACTACTGGTTACTAGACATGGCTATATTTTGCGATATTTGACGATTTCCTTACATAAATATTTAGGAGTAAGGCGTAAAATCTGTCTAGAAACCATAAAATATTTCAATTAAAAAAATTGAAACAATTCAAAGAGAAATCCAATGATTTATACGAAAGTAATGAACAAAACAAAAAGCCAGAAACGATAGATAGCAAAAAACTAAAACACTGAATTACAGGTTCTATGGCTTGTACATAATGCGGCGGTTTTAACACGCGTATGAAGTGAAGTTATTGATTTCAATTAAAGTAATTAATTAGCTCAGAATTAGCTTTTAGTAACTTTGAGTGTTTAAGGTCGGTACTTTCTGTATCTAGTGTAAATTTTAGTTTGTTGTTTATATTTTTTGTGTCTGTTTGATTAGTCAATAAAAAACAAAGAAGATATCGTATGATAATAAGACAACTCTCCACCTAGTATCAAATGATGTAAGAACTAGCATCTATAAATCACCTTACGACCTTCAATAATGAGCAAAACCAATACCACATATCGAGCTTTAAAAGGCCCCGACATGACAAATGTGAAACAATTTAAACGAGAAAACTAATGGTCTGGTCTATGTACAAAACAATAAACGAAATACAAATATGATATACAGCAACAAACGTCAGCCAGTGAATAACAGGAAATGTCTGTACCAAGTCAGGAATATGACAGTTGTTTTCCATTCGTTTGATGTGTTTGAGCTTTTGATTTTGCCATTCGACAAAGGACTTTCCATTTTGACTTTTCCTTGGAGTTCGGTATTTTTGTTATTTTAATTTTTACAGGCTCCTAACTTCGGGAAGGCAAATACAGAATGTGACGGGGTTAAATATGTTTGTGGGTGTCCAACCCTCGCCCGAACATGATAACAGTGGTGTAATAAATCTTTTAATTTTCAACTGATATGTATAGTTTATTCTTATATTGTGCTGTTACACCAATCGCCAGGGATACAATAGGGGTGAGGGTTGTTTTTGATTCATTGAAATTCATTTGTTTTGTTAATAACGAATATACAACCATCGATTTTGTCGTGCCTTAGCACACATATTTTATCCTATAATTCTTTGTTAAATTACGATACAATACCTTTTTTTCAAATATATGTCCTGTGTCATTTAAAACAACATGTATAATAGGAACTAATGTGTAAATTGAAATCGAATTGATAATTGAAACAATTGAAACCTTGGGTATAATCTAAAGCGTTTTTCTTTTCTTTTATTGCTAGACTACACAGGCAAATTTTGTTCACGTAAATTTCACGTGAAAATCACGTGAATTTCACATGAAATTTTTCACGTGAGATTCACCTCAAACGAGCTTATACATGAAACTCACGTAAAATTTTTCACATGAAATTAACGTGAATCGAGCTTTCACGTGAAATTCACGTTAAATTTTTCACGTGAAATTAATGTGAATCGAGCTTTCACATTATTTTTTTGAAATGAAATTCAGGTGAATTGAGTCTCAATCACACAAATTTCACAGTATTTGAGCATATTTTAGATAAGTAAATGCTAATCTAGTACACAATCTATTTTGATATATATAAATATTCTTCTTGGTCTTGAGGATGTATTCATACTTCCATTCTATTTTACTTTCTCTTTGTATCTTAAATTTCTTGGTCCTAAACAATACAAATAATATTTATTCATCAACTCCAACTCACAATATCTTCAATGCAGCAGATAAGATGCAATAAAACCAAGAAGGCAGGCAAATATCCAGGCAAATTTTGTTTACGTGAATTTCACGTGAAAGTCATGTAAAATTCACGTGAGTTTCACATGAATTTCACGTGAATTTTTGCTCACGTGAATATCACGTGAATTTTTCATGTTAATTTCTCGTGAACAGTTTTCACGTGAAATTCACATGAAATTCACGTGAAACTCACATGATCTGACTTACGTGAATTTAACGTGAACTTGTTAACGTGAAACTCATGTGAAATTCATGTGAATTTCACATAAACTTTTTGTTCACGTGAAATTCACGTTATCTCACTCACATGAAATTCACATGATTTGACTCACGTGAATTTCACATGATCTGACTAACGTGAAATTCATTTGATCTGACTGAGGCTAATTTTTTATATAATGTACTTACGTGGTTGGTTTTGCACAAGATAAAATCACTGTTTAAAATAATTAAGTGTGTGCACTTATTATTGCCATTTTGACATAATTTAATTTTGAATGTAACGCGTCTTTCGATTGGCTGACGTTGTTTTGTGTATCAGCTCATAGACATAATTCTGTCATGTGACCTTGACGTCATCAACGTTTTTTCATGATTTACTCCGGTTTAAATGGAATTAAGAATTAAATTATAAGAAATGACTGTATATTTTTTCTGTCTATTCGAAATAACATAAAAAATGTTTTGCACACTTTAAAATAATTACCCGCTACGCGGGTTATTCAGTGTGCACCACATTTTTGATGTTATTTCTTCATAGACAGAAAAAATGTTACAGTCATTCCTTAAATAATCGCCAAAATGTAAAAATAATTATTGAAGAAGAATTAGAATAAGAATATAGATATTTTATTTGTTTGAAATACAAAAATTAACAAATTCTAACAAAATTTCACAATAAACATTTTAAAAACATACTCAGGAGAAAAATTTTACTAGCACTTTAATATAATTTACATAAAAGGGGGACATATAACCATCAAATGATTATTATTTATCTTTTTATTTCGCATGAATTATCTCCCTTGATAGTGGATTAGATGCAACTACAAAAAGATCAGTGTTGGTTTTGAGTTGTATTTTCTATCACTGTTTATATTTATCTCAAGTAGAGCTATAAGGGTAGAATTTGTATCTTTGATTTCAAATTCCTAGATACCTAGATTATATTGATGGGCTAATATTGATTTATCAGTAATATTTCTATTATTATTTATCAGTAAACTTAATTTCTTTCACACATTGAAAGTCTTCTTTATTTTTGGTCTCTTATAAAATATGGGAGGTAACTCCAGCTTATGAAATAGATTCCTGTTTCTGTAATTAAGATCCTTTACTTTCCATAATTGCAAAAAAAAATGATAATGAATATCAGTTACTTCAAAATCTGAGTTATCTCCCTTTTTTGCTGTGTATTAAACTTTTCCTCAAACTTATAAGTCAAGTACAATTTTGAGCTTTGAACCACACATAAGTTTAACAATAGGACATATGAATAAAAATATGTAAGTGTGCTGAAAAGAATTTTATTGGGCCAAATGTTGTCAATAAATGTAAAATTGAGTGTTTATCAAAGTATATATATTGGAAGTGCAGTATATATTTAAAACTGCTTTGCTTTCAGAAATATGAAAAATGTTTGATTTAATGAGTATTACAAAAGCGGTAAATGCTAACTACTCCCTCATCTAAAAAATTCGTAAGGGTTCCGCGGAACCCAGTGTCTCGCCTACTTTTGCTGTCAATCGCAGGCTCAACAAAAATGAGGAAAAAAATAATAAAAATATTCCTCTCTATACTATCTTTTGATTGTAAGTAGCTTCTGTCCAAGTTTGGTAAAAATCCAGGATAGTTTATGAATCTAATAAATGTTTTAAACTGCAGACTGTATGTAATGTTAACTGGAAGAAAAACTAAGTCCATTTATAAGTAAAATACGGAAAAAATGGAATTTTCTTTTACAAAATTTACTTCTGGATACTATCTTATGATCATAAACAAGCTTCTGTCCAAGTTTGGTAGAAATCCTGGATAGATTGAGAAAGTTTTAAAAATTTCAAAAACTTTAACCACAGAGTGAATGTAATGTTTCCTGGCAGAAAAACTAAGTCCATTTATAAGTAAAATACGGAAAAAATGGAATTTTTTTTTTACAAAATTTACTTTTGAATATTATCTTATGATCATAAACAAGCTTCTGTCCAAGTTTGGTAGAAATCCAGGATAGTTTAAGAAAGTTATTAAAATTTCAAAAACTTTAACCACAGAGTGAATATTTGTGGACGCCGCCGACGACGACGACAACAACAACGACGACGCCGACGACGGAATGTAGGATCGCTATGGCTCAACAAAAAAAGGAAGAAAAAAGAAAATATCTTCTCTCAGGGATTGCATGTGTATCAACTGGATTGCAATTTATTTGTTGGTACACTTCAAAATATTTTATAAACCTTTTTATAATTATCAAGATTTCTCAATTTTTCCTTTTGAGTTAATGAGTTGTCAGGGTTTGTCAATCAATGGGAAAATTTTAAACTAAATATTAATTTTATAATTTCAGTAGTAACTAGGTAGGGATTTATTTTAATTTTATGTTGTGTTTTTTTTTTTACATTGAGTCTATGGGAGTAACATTCTGACTTAACAGTGCTTAATGAAAAATGACAAAAAAATCTTTAGGGTAGGCTATTGTTAAGACTGAAAAGTAGGGTAGGTGAGTGGAACCACACATATATCATAGGCGAATCCAGGAAGCTCGCAGCCACACATCCCCCCCCCCCCCCCCCCCCCTATTTTGTGGGAAAAATTTTAGTTGATTATATAGGGAATCACTGAAGCATGACTGGAGCCCCCCACCCTATGAAAAGTTCTGGATCCGCCAATGTATATTTTTATTTGGCTTATTAATAAGTATGTTTTAAGAAGATAATTAAGGATTGTCTGAAATAATTTGTTAATTTATAGCGAATGGTTGGTTAAATTTACAACTTTGATAGATCTGATATTATTTATTAAAAAAAAAAGTACTGTCTTGAAACATGTAAAAACCAGGAATTTTACACCTAAAAATGCTGTATAATTTTCAAATATTTTTAATTATCTTTTAAAATTTATAGATAATAAACACATTTTAAGTCCTATATAGTGTCCCAGGCAAATGCATTAATGTGCTATGTATGTTATAGAAAATTATTGATTGACATTAAATTATTACCAGAGGCAAATATACTAAATAATGTCTCTAATATTATTTAGCTGTAATAAATGTGAGGGTATGATTGCCAATAGACCACTTTCGAGTTCATCCTTCACCGGAAAAAAATCGTCAATTATGCGCGCCTTTATGACGTCATTTACCAGGAAGAGGGGATCGCCTGTATCCCTGCACTATTGACGTTCATCAAGCGTCTTAGAGATTGTCATTGTGCAGGATAAACTGGAAATAACGTTTGTTTTGTAAGTACTTAATCACAATTCCCTAATGACAGCAGTGCTGATTGTCAATTATGAGAATTTAATTTGCCGAATAATTCGTGCACTATAGCATTATAGTTTTCCAACCACTAGCTCAACATTGGAACGGAAGTGACGATGCCCCTAAACGCACGAATGATGTTCACTAAAACCAGAGTTTTTGACGGAAATGCATCGAACTCGAAAGTTGTCTATTAGACAGGCTGTTAATTGGATTAAACATATATATTCTTCAACTAAATGAAATAACTTCATTGAAACTATATCTAACAATATAGTTTATATTATATTAAAATACATCAAATAGTTTTAAGGGTTAAACTTTATGCTCTACTAAAGGGTTCTAACTATTCTTCGTGACGATACCTGTTACCTGTCTGGTAGGTTCACCCTTTCTAAGGGTCACTCCCAATGGGATTTATTTAGGTTAGTATTAAATATGTACATTATTTACAGTTGTACATTTAAACTTTTTAAAATATCAATACCTGTACAGTAACACCATAAACCAAGAAACTCCTACTTTCACTTGATAGACTGATATAGTTCATAAAGAATAGTTTAACTCTTATTCATCAGGGTTGTCCGTTTTGTATGTAGACCATAGCATAATGTTCGTGTGATATTCTCAATGTCTTTGATATTTTGATGTTTGATGTTAACTATTTGCTTGATCTTTTCAGATGATGAGTCCATAATAAACTGCACCATGAGTCCTTCATCCACAATTTTATCAAATATCTCGTTGCCTATGTTGTTGATCACGTATGATTTTAGTGTTGTTAAATGTTTATCTCTTTCGGTTTTCAGTGCATTGCATTCTAGCATAAAGTGTTCTGTATCTTCCGTAGCTGAATTGCACAATAGGCACATATCCTGCTCCACATTTCTGCTAAACTTGGCACGGTCTATTTGAAGTGTATAAGTCCTAGTTATGAGCTTTACTTTTATTTCTGCTTTTTTTACTACTAAAGTATTATTTGAGGTGAATTTCCATATTTGATGAGGATTTCCAATTGGCCTTGTTTTAATATTAATGTATTTCATTGTAGATTTTTCAGATTTTTCTATCTCCCATTTCTCTGCCCAATATTGCTGAATGGCACACTTGACAGTTGTTTTCCATTTTTCCCTAGTTGGTTTAACTAATAACAGTTCCTGAGCTTTTGGTAGTTTGTATTTTGATAAAGCAGTTTCTAATCTACTAATGAATGTATTAGCACTTTGTTTTGACATTATAAGTTGCCTTTCTATAATTCTGTATTCTATGCTGGTGTTGTCTTGAATTATGCCTCCAAAAAATGTGAGTAGCAGTCGGTCCACAGTTGACTGTATTGGTTTTATACCTAGTAAACTGTAGTTGGCAGCACTAGCAACTCTTTTTGGTAGTCCCTGTATCTGTCTGCATATTTGTAGTTGGAGTCTCTCCAATTTTGTGATGTCAGATTTTGTGTAGTTTAGGACCTCAATGCCATACAGACTCCTTGGCAAGGCGTAAGTTTGCCAGAGTTTTGCTGTGACCATTGGCGACATTCCCTTTCTGGCACTTAGTCCAGGACCAAGCATAGCATATATAGTACGTCGGGCAACTTTTAACCGGTCTTCTATATTTACTTTATTCTTTATAGTTCTTATAAGACGAAGATGTTTAACCTCTTTCTTTTCGTCAATTTTATTGTTTCCTAGATAAACATTTAGTTCTTGTTGAACTTTTGTTAACGGCACAATTTCAGATTGTGTAGGATTGATTGACACAAAGTCTTTGTTTGTCATATCATGGACTATATCTAGTAGAGCCTGAACCTCATGCTCCTTGCTGGCCAGTATGGCAATGTCATCCGCACAAGTTGGAGCGACAACATTAATGTTGCCTATTCGTGCACCTATGTTTGACCTTTCTAATGCCTCTAAGATGTTGTTGTTATAGCGTTTATATAGAACAGTCGATAACTTTGCACCTTGTCTAACACCTATTTCTTGTGTAAATTTATCTGAAATGCTATTGTTCCACTTAACTTTAACTATTACATTCCTGTACATATTTCTTAGCAATAACCACATATTTCCCACAATTCCATCATGGTACATTTTGTTAAAGAGGATTTCGTGATGTAGTTTATCGAAAGCCTTTTGAGCATCTAATGTAAGTAATATGAGTTCTTCTAGAATCTCTTTGTAAAAATCTGCAGCAGCAGATACGATAAAGGCAGTATTTAATGACGATGTTTTTTCAGTGAAGCCTCTTTGTAGCTTACTTTGAATTTTCAGTAGTTCGGGTTCTAACCTGTCTTTTAAAATACCTTCTATTAGGGTAGAAAAGGTATTGGTTACTGTAATACCTCTATAATTCTCTGGATGTAATTTATCTTTTCCACTCTTGTGTACCGGAGAAACTACTCCTTCTTTTGTTTCTTGTGGCAGATCTTTATCCTTAAATATAAGGTTCACTATATGCACTATGTACGTTAAAAGTTCTTCCGGCATTAGTTTGAAATGCTCTGCTGAAAGTCTATCAGGACCAGGACTTTTTCCAGTTGTAAGTGCCTTAACTACTTCCTACAATTCTAAGACATTAGTATTGTCAATTTCTATATTTCTTTCTGTTTCCAGTTCTTCTATTATTTTGTTTTGTACCTCTATCACTCTAAGTTTTTTTGTACTAAAGTTTTGATGACTGTTGAGATTGTCAAGTTTGTATAGATTTTCGAAATAGCCTTTCCATCCACTCATCATTAGCTCTGGATCTGATTCCTCAATACCATTAAATACCATAGTATCAGTTAAAATGTTGTTACATTTTCTTTGGCCCTTTACAAGTTTGTGGAACAGCTTAGAGTCATTTTGAGATGCCTCCAGGTTACAATACACCATTAGATTTTATGGGCGCAGCCATTTTATGAGCATAACATGGTATTCAGAATTAAGAGTATAGCTAATCCTGATTGGTTGATATGTGCGCCCGTTATTTTTTGTTATTAGAGACTTCGAGCATTCTGCATTATACCAAAGGCCAAATAAATTATTTTCCTTAGCCCTAACGGAACTGAGATGTCTTTTAAACGCTAGGATGAGACACGTATTTTTAAGTGCAAAATTGATAGGCATGGGAGATAAGTACAAATTACGCTAAGAAAAGCAACGCGAACCTATATTTTTTGGACCAAAAAATACTGTCCTAATAACTTTCCTTTAATTCTAGCAAGATTTCGTTTAAAAAATCAACTTTCTAAAGTCTGTATCTCGAAAAAAAAACTATCATTGTCGCCTATGAGGAAATTAATTGTTTACTTTAATCTATACAGCGTCGACATTTCTTTATCATAGTGCTCAAAAAGTGTCAAAAACAGTAATTTTACTTGATATTTGATGTGAAACCGTATTTTTTGGTGACAAATGAATTATTGATTAACTAGTTTTTAAGCTATAGTCTGTTTCATATTTGTATTGCGTTTTACCTTAGCAACTAGGGTGGGTTCGACTTTTGACTTACTGTGGAGAGAATATGTCATTTTCTGAACTTCTGCTGATTTGTTTGAAAAAAGCACGTACACGTCTAGAGTTTGGATATACAAATCGATTTTTAAACATGACAATCTCGATCCAAGTGCTGTTATCGAAATTACCAAATTCAGTGAATATGTACAGAAATGACCCCCATTGAACATTGAAATGTTCACTCGAATGGCAGACTATAAAAATTAGAATAGGCATGACATTTTGTAGTTAACGAATAGTTTTCGATGTATAAACACAAATATTTACACATTTTTCATATTTTGAAATGCTATAGTCTGTTTCAAAAATGTACTTTTATACGAAAATGGTTTCATTTAAAACTGTTGTTCAAAATTCACCGTAGTAGTTACATATTGGATCGGTTTTGGTATCAATATAATCAGTACTTGATGACATATAAAGAATCATTGGAGAAAGTGGACATTATCTTCAGTCCCTTTTTAGCAGTACCGCATTTACTCAAAAAATCAGAAATTTCTTTTTTCACATTTTTTGACTGGGGTCACCTCTGATAAAAAATTGTGAAAATTCAGAGAGTAATGCCAGAACGTTTTGAAGATGATTTTTGTGTGGCATATATATTTGTGCATCTAACGAACTATGAATTGCATGATTCTAGAAAGTATTAAATACCGTATAGGTTACAATACACCATTAGATTTTATGGGCGCAGCCATTTTATGAGCATAACATGGTATTCAGAATTAAGAGTATAGCTAATCCTGATTGGTTGATATCCCAAACAGAAAAATAAATGAACACATTGCTTTCAAATGGTATTCAAATCTCTTTCAAATCGTAATTCTGCTATTTGTTATTACCATTTGCTTGCGATTCATTAAAGAAATTATAAACAAATCAGAGTTCGCCAAATTCCCAAAACTGATTTATTTGTGATTTCTTTCAAATGTATGATTTGTTAGCAATTTGTTTCTGTTTTTGTGTGATTTCTTTATGATTTGTTTACTTAGAATATCGTATGAAATGATTTCAAAAAGATTTGTTAACTTTATTCGCTAAAATTGTGTGATTTCGTTATGATTTGTTTACTTGGAATATCATAGGAAATAATTTGAAAATGATTTGTTAACTTTGTTAGCTATCATGGTGTGATTCATTGATGATTTGCTACAATGAAAACAATGTTATTGCATTCAGATTTTCTGGGTTTGTCTTTATCTCTGACTTCCGGTTGAGGTCAAATTCAAATTTCAAATACTGTTCTACATTAACTGAACAAAGAAGGTTGCAAGATGAAGAGTAAGCTATACTATCAATGATGACAGTGGTAAGTATCTTAGTCATTAACTTACTGTTTCAGAAATTCAATTGTAAGTCAACTATTCAAACATGTCAAAGGTGTTAAACTTTTATATTCGGAAACTGTGCATTTCAATATCTCGTTATGTGTACTGTGTGGATAAATTTTCAAAAAAAATGTGTAGAAGACATGTAAACAGAACGAGACGAGCAATTAAAGAGTAGCTTCCCGAGTCAGCAGACAATATGCACTGGCAAGTTTTATGTTTAGATTTTTCATGATGTTGACTGGTCAGGTATAGAGCTGTAGCAGATTTGGACCCAGACTAAGACCTATCGCCTATTAGTATTCGACATCCTTTTAGTAAACGTGGTTGCCTATGTTGTCAAATCTCGTTAGATTCAAATTCTGGAGAAATGAGAGAAACTTTTCACAGAGGGAACAATTGCTCCCTCATGACAACCCGAAATAATAATCCCTTAACAATCAGAGGAGTAGCTAAGGTAAAATAAAGACAAGTGTACTTCAAAGTTTGGGGGGTCTCAGGGGCAGAACAGATTTTTGATCCAGATGTAAATGATTTAATCTGTGAATCGATGATGATGTCAATTAATTGACGATTTGCTTGTGATTTGCTTAATGTAGGAATATGATTTACTTCTGATTCGTTAAAGATTTGATAACGATTTGTTTATAATTTCTTCATATTTGAAAACAATTTGTTTGCGATTTGCTTGAGGTAGGAATATGATTTACTTCTGATTTGTTATAATAGATTTGATAAAGATTTGTTTATAATTTCTTCATAATTTGAAAACAATTTGTTTGCGATTCGCTTGAGGTAGGAATATGATTTCATTCTGATTTGTTAAAGATTTGTTAACAATTTCTTTATAATTTCTTTACAATTTGAAACAAATTTGTTTGTGATTTGCTTAAAGTAGGAAAGCAATATCCTCTGATTTGTTAATGATTTCAATACAATTTCTTGACAATTTGTTCATGATTTGCTTATGAATTGGAAGCAATTTGTTTGTGATTTGTTGTTGTGATTTGTTAGCTCATTTGCATGTGAAATTTTATCACTTTCAAATCATAAAGAAATTATATGATTTGGTTATCATTTGTTACCATGATTTGTTCCTCACTTTTTTTTGTTTGGGTTGTGCGCCCGTTATTTTTTGTTATTAGAGACTTCGTGCATTCTGCATTATACCAAAGGCCAAATAAATTATTTTCCTTAGCCCTAACGGAACTGAGATGTCTTTTAAACGCTAGGATGAGACACGTATTTTTAAGTGCAAAATTGATAGGCATGGGAGATAAGTACAAATTACGCTAAGAAAAGCAACGCGAACCTATATTTTTTGGACCAAAAAATACTGTCCTAATAACTTTCCTTTAATTCTAGCAAGATTTCGTTTAAAAAATCAACTTTCTAAAGTCTGTATCTCGAAAAAAAGCTATCATTGTCGCCTATGAGGAAATTAATTGTTTACTTTAATCTATACAGCGTCGACATTTCTTTATCATAGTGCTCAAAAAGTGTCAAAAACAGTAATTTTACTTGATATTTGATGTGAAACCGTATTTTTTGGTGACAAATGAATTATTGATTAACTAGTTTTTAAGCTATAGTCTGTTTCATATTTGTATTGCGTTTTACCTTAGCAACTAGGGTGGGTTCGACTTTTGACTTACTGTGGAGAGAATATGTCATTTTCTGAACTTCTGCTGATTTGTTTGAAAAAAGCACGTACACGTCTAGATTTTGGATATACAAATCGATTTTTAAACATGACAATCTCGATCCAAGTGCTGTTATCGAAATTACCAAATTCAGTGAATATGTACAGAAATGACCCCCATTGAACATTGAAATGTTCACTCGAATGGCAGACTATAAAAATTAGAATAGGCATGACATTTTGTAGTTAACGAATAGTTTTCGATGTTTAAACACAAATATTTACACATTTTTCATATTTTGAAATGCTATAGTCTGTTTCAAAAATGTACTTTTATACGAAAATGGTTTCATTTAAAACTGTTGTTCAAAATTCACCGTAGTAGTTACATATTGGATCGGTTTTGGTATCAATATAATCAGTACTTGATGACATATAAAGAATCATTGGAGAAAGTGGACATTATCTTCAGTCCCTTTTTAGCAGTACCGCATTTACTCAAAAAATCAGAAATTTCTTTTTTCACATTTTTTGACTGGGGTCACCTCTGATAAAAAATTGTGAAAATTCAGAGAGTAATGCCAGAACGTTTTGAAGATGATTTTTGTGTGGCATATATATTTGTGCATCTAACGAACTATGAATTGCATGATTCTAGAAAGTATTAAATACCGTATAGGTTACAATACACCATTAGATTTTATGGGCGCAGCCATTTTATGAGCATAACATGGTATTCAGAATTAAGAGTATAGCTAATCCTGATTGGTTGATATCCCAAACAGAAAAATAAATGAACAAATTGCTTTCAAATGGTATTCAAATCTCTTTCAAATCGTAATTCTGCTATTTGTTATTACCATTTGCTTGCGATTCATTAAAGAAATTATAAACAAATCAGAGTTCGCCAAATTCCCAAAACTGATTTATTTGTGATTTCTTTCAAATGTATGATTTGTTAGCAATTTGTTTCTGTTTTTGTGTGATTTCTTTATGATTTGTTTACTTAGAATATCGTATGAAATGATTTCAAAAAGATTTGTTAACTTTATTCGCTAAAATTGTGTGATTTCGTTATGATTTGTTTACTTGGAATATCATAGGAAATGATTTGAAAATGATTTGTTGACTTTGTTAGCTATCATGGTGTGATTCATTGATGATTTGCTACAATGAAAACAATGTTATTGCATTCAGATTTTCTGGGTTTGTCTTTATCTCTGACTTCCGGTTGAGGTCAAATTCAAATTTCAAATACTGTTCTACATTAACTGAACAAAGAAGGTTGCAAGATGAAGAGTAAGCTATACTATCAATGATGACAGTGGTAAGTATCTTAGTCATTAACTTACTGTTTCAGAAATTCAATTGTAAGTCAACTATTCAAACATGTCAAAGGTGTTAAACTTTTATATTCGGAAACTGTGCATTTCAATATCTCGTTATGTGTACTGTGTGGATAAATTTTCAAAAAAAAATGTGTAGAAGACATGTAAACAGAACGAGACGAGCAATTAAAGAGTAGCTTCCCGAGTCAGCAGACAATATGCACTGGCAAGTTTTATGTTTAAATTTTTCATGATGTTGACTGGTCAGGTATAGAGCTGTAGCAGATTTGGACCCAGACTAAGACCTATCGCCTATTAGTATTCGACATCCTTTTAGTAAACGTGGTTGCCTATGTTGTCAAATCTCGTTAGATTCAAATTCTGGAGAAATGAGAGAAACTTTTCACAGAGGGAACAATTGCTCCCTCATGACAACCCGAAATAATAATCCCTTAACAATCAGAGGAGTAGCTAAGGTAAAATAAAGACAAGTGCACTTCAAAGTTTGGGGGTCTCAGGGGCAGAACAGATTTTTGATCCAGATGTAAATGATTTAATCTGTGAATCGATGATGATGTCAATTAATTGACGATTTGCTTGTGATTTGCTTAATGTAGGAATATGATTTACTTCTGATTCGTTAAAGATTTGATAACGATTTGTTTATAATTTCTTCATATTTGAAAACAATTTGTTTGCGATTTGCTTGAGGTAGGAATATGATTTACTTCTGATTTGTTATAATAGATTTGATAAAGATTTGTTTATAATTTCTTCATAATTTGAAAACAATTTGTTTGCGATTCGCTTGAGGTAGGAATATGATTTCATTCTGATTTGTTAAACATTTGTTAACAATTTCTTTATAATTTCTTTACAATTTGAAACAAATTTGTTTGTGATTTGCTTAAAGTAGGAAAGCAATATCCTCTGATTTGTTAATGATTTCAATACAATTTCTTGACAATTTGTTCATGATTTGCTTATGAATTGGAAGCAATTTGTTTGTGATTTGTTGTTGTGATTTGTTAGCTCATTTGCATGTGAAATTTTATCACTTTCAAATCATAAAGAAATTATATGATTTGGTTATCATTTGTTACCATGATTTGTTCCTCACTTTTTTTTGTTTGGGATGTGCGCCCGTTATTTTTTGTTATTAGAGACTTCGTGCATTCTGCATTATACCAAAGGCCAAATAAATTATTTTCCTTAGCCCTAACGGAACTGAGATGTCTTTTAAACGCTAGGATGAGACACGTATTTTTAAGTGCAAAATTGATAGGCATGGGAGATAAGTACAAATTACGCTAAGAAAAGCAACGCGAACCTATATTTTTTTGACCAAAAAATACTGTCCTAATAACTTTCCTTTAATTCTAGCAAGATTTCGTTTAAAAAATCAACTTTCTAAAGTCTGTATCTCGAAAAAAAGCTATCATTGTCGCCTATGAGGAAATTAATTGTTTACTTTAATCTATACAGCGTCGACATTTCTTTATCATAGTGCTCAAAAAGTGTCAAAAACAGTAATTTTACTTGATATTTGATGTGAAACCGTATTTTTTGGTGACAAATGAATTATTGATTAACTAGTTTTTAAGCTATAGTCTGTTTCATATTTGTATTGCGTTTTACCTTAGCAACTAGGGTGGGTTCGACTTTTGACTTACTGTGGAGAGAATATGTCATTTTCTGAACTTCTGCTGATTTGTTTGAAAAAAGCACGTACACGTCTAGAGTTTGGATATACAAATCGATTTTTAAACATGACAATCTCGATCCAAGTGCTGTTATCGAAATTACCAAATTCAGTGAATATGTACAGAAATGACCCCCATTGAACATTGAAATGTTCACTCGAATGGCAGACTATAAAAATTAGAATAGGCATGACATTTTGTAGTTAACGAATAGTTTTCGATGTATAAACACAAATATTTACACATTTTTCATATTTTGAAATGCTATAGTCTGTTTCAAAAATGTACTTTTATACGAAAATGGTTTCATTTAAAACTGTTGTTCAAAATTCACCGTAGTAGTTACATATTGGATCGGTTTTGGTATCAATATAATCAGTACTTGATGACATATAAAGAATCATTGGAGAAAGTGGACATTATCTTCAGTCCCTTTTTAGCAGTACCGCATTTACTCAAAAAATCAGAAATTTTTTTTTCACATTTTTTGACTGGGGTCACCTCTGATAAAAAATTGTGAAAATTCAGAGAGTAATGCCAGAACGTTTTGAAGATGATTTTTGTGTGGCATATATATTTGTGCATCTAACGAACTATGAATTGCATGATTCTAGAAAGTATTAAATACCGTATAGGTTACAATACACCACATATCCAGAAATCAACGCCACTTTGCTTATTTGAATATTATACTAAAGAAATCGGATACGGGTCACGGAAATTATATTGAAATGATAGGGAATTTAGAAAAAATGTCTGTTTTAACTTTGATTTAAGTGATAGACAGGTTGCCGGGGCAGAAAATAAATATACACAACAATATACACCATTTAAACGAAATATAATGACTGGCGTTGCAAAAATCAAGGTTCCTGAGCTATTTTAAAAATCGAAGCAAGAGGCTTTTAACATTGCAGTATAAAATACAGGCTAAAATGGCTGAAACGTCAAATTTGCAAACTTCGTGTTGAAAATTGGCTAACAAGGTCATTAGAAATACAGGTTGCCGGGGTGAAACTTGAAACTTGAATGTCCAAAGAATAAGCAAGTCCAAACCTTGTATGTGTAGTCGTTGAACTCTAGGTTCCCACGTAAAGTTAAAATGCCTCTATTTCAAGAAGAATAAAATCACGAAAACACGAAAAATTCACTAAATTCGCGTTCATTGTTTTGATTTTGACCGCCTGACAACTTTACGGAAATATCAGAGTGATTATAAACAAGGACTCAGTGACGGGCAACTTATAATGTTTTAAAGATTTTAATGATATCAAGCCAGTCCAGTTCAAACTATTATCACGTGGTACAATTCTCATTTACATATTATGAATATTAATTAGCAAAAGTACTACTAATTTCTGGCTATGATTAGATTTTATGGGCGCAGCCATTTTATGAGCATAACATGGTATTCAGAATTAAGAGTATAGCTAATCCTGATTGGTTGATATATGTGCGCACGTTATTTTTTGTTATTAGAGACTTCGTGCATTCTGCATTATACCAAAGGCCAAATAAATTATTTTCCTTAGCCCTAACGGAACTGAGATGTCTTTTAAACGCTAGGATGAGACACGTATTTTTAAGTGCAAAATTGATAGGCATGGGAGATAAGTACAAATTACGCTAAGAAAAGCAACGCGAACCTATATTTTTTGGACCAAAAAATACTGTCCTAATAACTTTCCTTTAATTCTAGCAAGATTTCGTTTAAAAAATCAACTTTCTAAAGTCTGTATCTCGAAAAAAGCTATCATTGTCGCCTATGGGGAAATTAATTGTTTATTTCAATCTGCATAAGGACTAGTCTCGATCATCCATCCGCTTTATTTTTCAAAGTATAGCGTCTGGACGACAAATGATATAAAAATGGTAATTTATGACAATCGGAATAGTATCGGCTTTTTTAGCTTGTTTTTAAGGATAATGTCCAAGACGAATAACCAAGACGTTGGTTATTGACTTCGGAAGAAATGACATTACGATAATATTGTTGAAAAGCCCGAGTGTATCGATTGTTGTTAAAGCTATTTATATTTTTTTTGTGACGAAATACAAGTCATGGAAAACACCAGACAGCATGGCTTCAATGGCCGCGAGGGAAAATAACAGCACATCCAACCTTGGTAAGATGATATAACAACACAAACTGTAACATAAATTTCCATGCAACCTGATACACCGAGTGGTAATATTCTTTCATGCATGTCCGTGCTATGCAAACGAGTTAATAATTATACAATAAATAGCAATTTTTGTATTGACTGGGACCACTCGAACAGTCGTATACGCTATAAATACATTTTGGGGTTGATATGTAGTATCTTTAACTTTATAAATACTTGATGGATAATGCTATGACGCCGAAATATGACCTCCAACCAAGATTAATTTGTTGTATCTATCCGTATAAAGGAGTTTGCATCTTGATATGTCACTTTATGTGTCAAAAGGGGGGATGGAGAGATACACAATGATGTACACATTCAAAGGAGGGAACACAATACATAACCATAAGTAGAAGAAAAAAAAAAAAAAAGTGTATCTAGAAGATGTCATTTTGTTCATACACCAAACGGTCAAAAATATTTTATACTCGTTTAAAAAAAAAACAAAAATGCATTTAGCTTATACTATACAGATAAGAAGTGGGACACGTTGTTTTGAATAGTAATTTCGTTTAACTCACATTTCACTATCTAAAAATTTACATATACTGTTAGTAAACAAAGTCTGGACCGGTCAAATTAAAATAGAAAAATACATTTTTTGTGCACTTTTATTGCACTAAAAGGCATTTTTTCACACACAAAAAAACCTTCATAAATGAATAAAAATGTTGTCAGGGAAGATACCAAGGGGCTTTCTAAACCTGTATTTTTTTTTTAATGTTGAACAAAACCATGGCATGAGAAAAACACTGAACATTCGATTTTCTGCAAAACAATAGATTCAGCATCAATGAAAGGAGGTGTGAATGAGGCAGCAACCGGTGAACCCAATGCCACGAATAACCAAAAGTAGACATCAAAATGATTAAGAGGTCATCATGTAGACTAAAACAAAAAGTGGAGATAAAAGTACCAAAATGTCAACATTATACAAATATAATACAGGAGATGCGGTATGAATTCCAATGAGACAACTATCCACCCAAGTTCAAATGATGTGGAAGTGAGCAATTATAGGCAACTGTATGGCCTTCAACAATGAGAAAAACCCATGCATGGTTTGGATAGAGAATATAGAAACAGGGAATGTGTCGAAAAGACACCAACCCGACCAAAGAGCAGAAAACAGCCCAATGCCATCAAGGGTCGGGTCGAGAAATTCTCGCACCTGAGGCGGTCTTCAGCTTGGCTCAGGACAATAATGTATACCATATATTTCTATGATGTTGTTATTTTCAAACAATTTGTTTTCATGTATGCTATGCTGGTGACCAAAAATTAATATGATTTTAATATTTACTTTCTTTTGTAGACAAACAAATGGTGATTTCTGGACACAGATTTCATGCGAAAATATGAAGAATTAAAAAGATATATATTAAATTTTCAGGATTTTTATTGTATCTTGCTTACTTACACAGCTTCAATTTTTTTAGAACAAGATTCAAAGAACTTTTCTAAAATTAGTGAAGGATCAATCAGTATTAATAAATCACAGTACCAAAAATGTTGGGTAAACATTATTTTGACAGCAACCACACAGCGAAAAAAGGTACACAGACGTATATTAAGTAAATAAAACAAAATTCAAGAAACACATTGTTGTCAGATATGTCAGAGAATAAAGATTTGTATTAACAAATTAAAAATCATATAAAAAATTAAACAGTTAGTTTTCACGTTTGAATTGTATCTCATTTTCATGTAGGGCCCTTTTATAGTTGACTATATTGTATGGAGTTTTTTAATATTGAAGGCCGTGGAATATTAAAAAAAACTCCATACAATATAGTCAGTTGTCAATTAAATTGACTATATTTGAGTATATCCTCGTCATTTGAACTCTGCTGGGTTGTTGCCTCGTTAGCAATCATACCAATCTCTTTGATTGTATATAAAGGTTCACTGAAGAAGTTATTGTTCTTGTGAAGCTGTCCTTTATTGCATGCTAATTCGTGATGGATATTATAATAGTTGGAGAAGTAGAATACATTTTTGAGTTATTGGTTTTCTTTTACAAGTTACCATGCAGTATGGGATAAATCCCATTCTATCTTTTCCATGAGGATGATTCAAACATGCATTCAAAGAGTATTGGGTTTCATGAATGACTGGTTAAGTTCTGTATTTCCTCCATAGACAGGTGAAGGTTGGTTCCTAAATATTTTCTTCCCGAAAGGGTTAGGCGATATAGATTATTGGTGTAATAGCTAAGAAATATTTAGACTATTCTGTCGTTAGCAGTTAAGATCGGTTAATTTTGTAAATGAAAATTGAGTTGGCTCATTGTGTGATCTCACTGATCTGCCAGTAATAGTTGTTAAGGAAGTTTTTCTACATTGCATTCTTAGCATTTGTTTTTCTTAACATAGACGTTACTTGATGTGTGCTTTTTTTGTAAGGTAAGTGCATCAGATATCTGAAAGAATATATAAAAAGGACAGCATAAATTATAACAGGAATTTACAGACATCAGAATAATGAGAAAATAAGAAAAATGGATAAAAAAATAAAGAATAGAGACTAATGGTGATACAATATAAAGAAAAGAGAATTTCTGGGCCTTTTATAATAGTTGACTATGCGGTATGGGCTTTGCTCATTGCTGAAGGCCATACGTTGACCTATAGTTGTTAATTTCTGTGTCATTTGGTCTTTTGTGGAGAGTTGTCTCATTGGCAATCATACCACATCTTCTTTTTTTATATATAATATGAAAAAAAGAGCATAATGGGTTTTTTTATAGTATGAAGATAAGAGAATAACGTGGTGTCCTGTAATGATATAATAGATTGATTGTGGGTTGCTTGTTTATCATCTTGTGGTAAATTATGGCGTAATGTTCAGGACGGAAAGAAATAAACAATAAATTTATAAAGGAGGTCCTGAATTATAGACCGTTCGGGACACAGGTCGGAGAAATTATGACTCGCTAGAAAATCATGGTACATTATATTCGGGCAGAAATTTAGCTTTAAGTACAACGGTCCACATACGGACCCTCTCTTAACGCGCAGAGAGCGTGGTATCCTCTATACACGAGCAGTCGCGGATCCAGAACTGGTTATAAAGGGGGCGCTATAGTCTTGCTTATTGTTTCCCTATATGATCAACCAAATCTTTCCTACGAAAGGGGGGGGGGGGGTATCTGGATCCGCCTATGACGAATGCTTTAACATTTAGACAGAGCCGTAACTAGGCCTCAGAATCAAACGAGGCAGGTGTTTGGGTGCCGCCGACTGAGGCACCCAGGTAATTGGGGAACCAGGGGGCAACTCCCCGGCCAAAAGTTTTAATATGAGAGGTCGAAATATACATTGTTACATCCGTTTTTTGTATCATATTTACCGTTTTTGTTTCATATTTTCCGTAACGAAGAACTGCATTAGGCTATCAGAACAGGCTGACAGATACTTGTCTCCAATCGTGTTCCATCAAACATTTACAGAAGAGGTTCATGTTTGGTAGTAGAAAAAGCGGGACAAGTGTGTGTGGTCAACGACGCTTCATTAATCAAAGCGCGAAAGCGCTGTAAAGGCAGTTAATTACAGGTTGTGTGTATTTTTAGTCCAGTTATATCATTATCTTGCATAGTACATTGTACTTATCAGAGGTGGCTTTCAGTATTTAAGATTTAGAGTTCTCTAATGATATTGAACAAGTTTTATGAATGTCATATTCTGAGCACTATATGAAGGCGATTGTTCTCACTTGTTTATGAACTAGTGCATTATGTCCAGTTTGTACCTTTTTTTATCTATGTTTATAGTCAAATACTGTTTAAAATAGTTTGGCATCTTCTTTTTAGTAATAAGTAAATGTTATCAACTGTATTTTATTCAACTTTGCAAATGTGGTTTGTTACTGGTAAGTACAATGTATGGATGATAGTTGTTTCATTGGCAATCATAACACATCTCCTTATTTATATAATGATCTATATTCAACGACCTCAGGTACAAAAAAAATGTATGTAACTAAACCATGATGGGAAACCTTTGACTTCTTTCTTTAATATAAACTTTTGATTTGGTACCATAGAACTATGTAGAATAAATGTACATTGCAACATGTCAACTCTTTCAATGACAATACTTTTTTTAGAAACTATAACTCCAAGCAAAATTATATTTCCAAGTATAAAGTAATTTATGAATGAAACAAGAGTGCACACGCTGAAATGTCTCGCCTTCTTTACTAATCATTGATATTATGTTGATAGTCCTAAATATAAAGCTTTATTACAACTGTCACATAAACTTAACATTAACCAAGTAAACTAACTATTGACCAATGAACCAAGAAAATGAGGTCAAGGTCAGATGATCCATGCTAGGCAGGCATGTACAGCTAACAATTCTTCCATACAACAAATATAGTTGACCTATTGCTTATAGTTTAAGAAAAACAGACCAAAACACAAAAACTTAAAACTGAGCAATGAACCTTGAAAATGAGGTCAAGGTAAAAAAAAACCTGTGTGAATGACATATAGATCATAAAATATTTCCATACACCAAATATAGTTGAACTATTGCATATAGTATTAGAAAAAAAGACCAAAACTCAAAAACTTAACTTTGACCACTGAACCGTGAAAATGAAGTCAAGGTCAGATGACACCTGCCAGCTAGACATGTACACCTTACAATCATTCCATACACCAAATATAGTAGACCTATTGCATACAGTATAAGAAAAACAGACCAAAACACAAAAACTTAACTATAACCACTGAACCATGAAAATGAGGTCAAGATCAGATGACACCTGCCAGTTGGACATGTACACCTTACAGTCCTTCCATACACCGAATATACTAGACCTATTGCTTATAGTATCTGAGATATGGACTTGACCACCAAAACTTAACCTTGTTCACTGATCCATGAAATGAGGTCGAGGTCAAGTGAAAACTGTCTGACGGGCATGAGGACCTTGCAAGGTATGCACATACCAAATATAGTTATCCTATTACTTATAATAAGAGAGAATTTAACATTACAAAAAATCTTAACTTTTTTTTCAAGTAGTCACTGAACCATGAAAATGAGGTCAAGGACATTGGACATGTGACTGACGGAAACTTCATAACATGAGGCATCCATATACAAAGTATGAAGCATCCAGACCTTCCACCTTCTAAAATATAAAGCTTTTAAGAAGTTAGCTAACGCCGCTGCCGGATCACTATCCCTATGTCGAGCTTTCTGCGACAAAAGTCGCAGGCTCGACAAAAAGGAGTTCTTAATTAAGTAATAAACTGATTCGCTGAGAGCAGCTGGATAACCCACAGAGGTCCAACCCTGAACAGTTGGGGCAAAAATGGACACAATATTCAAGCTTGATACAGGTCGGAATTTGGATTGTAATTAAATATTTGACATATTATAGTTTCTGAATAAATGTAGTCAAAGAACTTGAAATCGGTTATATAAATTGAATTTATATTCAATTAAAGATTTCTTGCTGTTGTGCAATACACTGTGCTGTTGCGCAATACTTAATAAAACTGTTGCCAGACTATAAACAAATAAAGTTCAATTTCTTCTCAATGTCATATTTGAAATTTATGAAAATCAATTGGGAGATTACATCAATAGCTATAAATAATTCACCAAAGTTTCATGGGAACTGCTTAAAGCATTTTTGAGTTGTCCAAAAACTGGAAAATCCCCCCTTTTTTAATGAATAAAACCCCACAACTCAGAAATGTAAAACGTAAAATTTATAAAATTCTAAAGGGAGCTTACGGATTGATAATTTAGTCTTAGATGCAAGATTTTTTTATCAGTTGTTTGTGGCTTTGAACTAGCTGTCAGTAAATGCGAGTACTCTCAGATCTGTACTTGTGTCTTTTTGTTGTTTGGATGTACAACTACCCGGCCAAGTCCACTTGTATTTGTATTTATCCATCTGATGAGTTAAGCCTCTTTCAACTGATTTTTATAATTTCGCTCTTATATTGTACTGTTACACCACTGTCCCAGGTTAGGGGGCGGGTTGGGATCCCGCAAACATGTTTAACCCCGCCACATTCTGTATGTACATGTATGTGCCTGTCCCAAGTCAGGAGCCTGTAATTTCGTGGTTGTTTGTTTATGTGTTGCATATTTGTTATTCGTTCATTTTTTGTACATAAATTAGGCCGTTAGTTATCTTGTTTGAATTGTTTTACATTGTCATTTCGGGGCCTTTTATAGCTCACTGTGCGGTATGTGCTTTGCTCATTGTTGAAGGCCGTACTGTGACCTATAGCTGTTAATTTCTGTGTCATTTGGTCTCTTGTGGAGAGTTGTCTCATTGGCAATCATACCACATCTTCTTTTTTATATTTACATCAACAGATATAAACAATTCACCAAAGTCAAGGTGAGACAACAAAACTTAGTTGTAAGATCTCTGAAATTTTTTACACGGTACAAGTTTTTCTAATTGTTGGAGATTGTATGGTGACAGTAACACCTGTAACTGCTTAACCCATTTCTTATGCACTTTGGTTCGATAAACTCACTGAATATCATACCACATCTCCTTATTTTTATATGCATTACAATTTACATGTGCATGTAATTGTAAATAATATTTATATATATATATCAGAACAAACTTCATTGCGTCACTTTTATTTATGCATCCTTTGGCACAATACAAGTTCTAAAATTACACAACATAAAACAATTAAATGTTATTTCAGATGAAAGTTGTTTCAGTTCCATTCATAGGATTTATTAGAATTTTGTATGTTTTGCCAAGTCCAATAATTAGCTCTATGTGCATGTGTTAATTGGAGACTTTTCTATCCCGTATAAGAGTTTTGGAACTAATTCTGTTTCTTTTTTTGAAAAAAGTGAGCAAACAAATCTTGCACATTTAAACCTTTGTCTGCCATCACACTGTCACCTGGATCACATAATTGAACTATTCTACATCTTACAACTTTTTCACAGTCACTGGTACAACCATCATATGCATTAGAGACATAGTTGACTAAACCACCAGGTGTCGAACATACAAGTATTTTCAGTGTTTCTGTTTTTATATGATGAAAAGGTTGCCTGAGCTCTAGGAGCTTTAGGTTTTATCACGGGATATTCTGTGCTGTCAATAATAATCCAAGTTGTAGGAAACTTTAATTTGAAGTTGGATGGCGAAAAATACCTGACTTTACCACTAAATGGCCAAGTGTTAGCCTCACGCCACTGTTTAGACATAAAAACAATCCATGTTTACACAATATTCTTAACACTAGTTTCAATCTAGAATCTAGACAGTTCAAAGTTGGTTGTATAATGCATCAATTTCATCAAAGTCATAAAAAAAATGATTTTCAAATGACACCCTATCAATTTGAAAATATATGTATCTCAAACAATGTGCTGTTGGACCAAGTGTGGTCAAAACAAATAAAAATTTAGTATACAACTCTAAACCGGTATAAAAATGCATGGCTGTGTCACGTGTCTTCATTTCAAAATTCTCTGCTGAAAATATAGGCATTGATGGTGTTTGCGTAATTCCATCTGTGAAGCTCAACATTAGCTCGGCAGTTGGTGGTGGACAGTCATAAATCCTGTCTGCAGTATGAATTACTTCTTCAGGAAAACCAACTTTACAATCAAAACTTTCCTCTAGATTTCTACTACAATATTCATCAAGTTTAGTTCTTTTGTTTTCACAGGAAACTGCCCTGATTTTTCTTTTTGCGGACGATTCAGTCTCTTGCTTGGTCCAGGAAAAAAGGCTGGGATTGGCAGTAGACTTAAGTCTCTGTATGGTGGGTTTGTGCCCTGAAAAAGGTTATAAAACATTAGTTTTTTGATAATTAAATGAACTTCCATTAGCAATGCATACTTTGTACGGAAGCAAGTTAACTCGTACCATTGTAAACTCGTACCACGTAACTCGTACCAAAAAAGTTAACTCGTACCAACGTAAACTCGTACCACTGGGAAGTCGAACCAATCAGAACTCGTACCACTGCAAACTCGTTCCATTAAAAATATATTAAAAAATACGAATATTTTATGATTTTTTTTTTGGTAAACTAAATAAAAAAAGTTGAATTACTTGAATTTTATACTAGATTTTAATGAAAACTTAGACAAAAATACGAATGTTTTATGATTATTTTTTATACAAAAAATTAAAATATCTTTGAAATTTATACCAGATTTTAATGAAAACTTAGACAAAAATACGAATGTAATTTCTTAATTACCATGCTAATAAATATATTAAATTCCTTTGATTGTGTGATTATTGGTTGATTATTAACTAATCAACTTTTTTTTTTTATCTTTAACTAATCAACTTGTATAATCATATAAGCATGGTCATTTTCTGTGCTGAATATTGTATAAAAATAAATTTCCTACTTTCTAACTGTTGGTCATAAACAATTTTAAACCTTTAAAACACAATCAATAAATTCTTTCATTAAATAAAATTCCTTTTAGAAACAATAGAAAAATACCCAAATCTATTCAATGTTACTGATTTGGAATGATTAAAAATTAAATCAAATAGTTGTCAGTAAAAGTTTAAAAAAGAGTCTATTCAAGGGAGACAACAAAGCCAATCTGCCACGGTTTTCTCTATCCAATTAGACAAGGAAAATTAGCTACAAATTGGTTATTGTAATTTCAAATTATATACATTTTACAGACTTAAGAGGTATTGGGTGAAATTAAAGTATATATTCATCATTAAACACCATTTGAATGCATTTAAATAAGTTGGTACGAGTTTACAATGGTATGAATTTACCGTGGTACGAGTTAGCAGTGGTACGAGTTTGCATTGGTACGAGTTTACAATGGTACGAGATAACTATAATTCCTTTGTACTACCTGGCAAAATATTAACTAGGTTTATTCATTACAATCTGGATAAAACTATGTTACATGTAGCCTGATTCAATGTACATCAAAATGTATGTTATGTAAATCCAAAGGACAAACAATGAGAGACGTATGCAACAAACATACATTGTTTGTAACTTAATAACTATAATATAGATGAGAGCATGTCATTGTTTTGTTCCTGTTAACATTGTCATTGATATTTTTCAAGAAAGTCTATGAGGCATAGCTTATGCATTCCTGTCATTACTACATTAGCACAATTACTGCTAAAATAATTCTCAGTATGATATACCTCTTGTAAGAAATCATTATAATTGTAGCAAGCACCAAAAAATCTCAAACAGATCACATTGAATCGTAATCCAAAAAATTATGACGTCTTGAATTAACCACCCCCTTTTATTCTAAAACGATAATTGCGGTTGTAAACAGACTTTGGTTTATTCGCATGGCGATTACATATATAACTATATATTTTAAAAAGAAAATAGAGTTTTACCATGAATAGTTTCCTGCACGTAGTCTTTTTCAGTAAAATGTGCCTTGCAAACAACAGCTGATTGAGATGGACTCCACGATTTCATCGTGTTCTCGTCCAATCTGCGTATGGGCCATGGCGTTGATCCAACTTTTCCTTCTTTTTGAGTCATTTGGAAATGCATGTCCTCCTCTTAAATGACATCCAGGTACACAACAACAAGTACTTGGCATCGTTAATTAAAAATGCAACTGTAATAGTTGCACAGTGCAGAAACCGGAAGTTGAGGTACAGGATCGGCTACCACGGCGCCACCTATTCAGGAACGATAATTTGCTACTTTATATAACTGCGAAATAACAATAACGTTAGACGGGTTCGTGTGGATAAACAGAAATGCGTTTTAAATTGTATAATATAATTCATGTTCAGTCGACCTTTAATTATTATATCAAAGACTGAAATGATTTATAAACATCTAAATTGCAGATAACACTCGAAATTAACCCGACCTCTTTCCACACGGAATTCAAATAATTCTAGTTTGTCAATCGGTTGACTGCTTATAATGTAAAATACAAATATATCAAAAGTTTTTAAAACTAACAAAACACAATGTTCGTTTCTCTATTTCCCAATGTAAATGAAATGAGACAAAAAACATTTTATACCACAATAAGAAGAGGAGAGAATCAACATTTTCCGGATCTACTTGGAGCCTAATGACCCCCCACGTAGATAAGTTGGATATCGCGGAAAGAAATATTAACACGGCAACTAGAAAGGCATTAAAGCACTGCCTTTAAAAATAACACAAATTTTCTAATAAAGTACAAAGAGTGGAACCTAGTCACTGTCTGTGAATGCTAGTTCGACCTTTCTTTACCAATTCATTTTTTCTTTTAAAAAAAAATGTACATGTACAAAATTAAGGCAAAGAAAATCAACGTTTATAACAGTTTTTAATCTTTTTTTAGAAATTTAAGCTAGAAAAGTAGTTAATGATAAAGTCTTAGATAAAAATCATGACAAAAAAAAAAATAAAAACTTATAAAAAGTACTTTTAACTTCAACGAAAAAATTGTCCAAAATATTATAAGTACGACCAAAAGCTTTATTTTGACTATAGATACTTATTAAATGTTTATAAATCACTGATACAATTTTAAGAACTCTGAGGACAAGAATACGTGTGAAATAGTTTTTAATGCAGTCTTATTTATTTCACATTACGTCTCTATTTAAATTGCCCATCATCAAGTTGGGCAACATAGGGTGAGGCCAGAGGCGGATTTAGGGGGGAGGGGGGCAGGGGGCCCGGGCCCCCTTTTGTGGAAAAAATTTGGTTGATTATATGCCAGCTTTAGCTGGCACTTATGGTAGAAGCATAGAATTGGAATAAAGAACGATAACTCTCTCTACATGATCAATCTAAAAAGTTTCGTCACTCTCGTTAAATCTCGTACGATTTTTTTTTTTAAATTTCGAAGTTGATCAAGTCAAGTTATCTAACTCTTAAAAATATTTTTTTCTTTTTTTTTCCTTATATTTTTTAAATAAATATTGTATTCTTGCTTGGCTCCAAATATAAAGTCAATTCTTCAAATAATGAAAACGAAATTAGCATTGGAATATCCGTCAGGACATTTTCAGGACATTAGTTTAACCCTTATATTTTTAATGGCTGCCCGATTCTCGTTTAATCGTGATCTTGAAAAAACGGGACAAAACGGAATAAATTAGATGTTAAATACGACATGAATTTTTATTTGTTTACAAAAACAAGAATTCAGAAATTTTAGTAACTTGTGTAGTTTATTTAGATTTTATTGTACCACGGAAATAACCGAAGTTTGGACAACAACATCTTACGTCATGTTTCATCGTCTGCTTCATCTTTCCATTATCAGTGACAAATTTCCTAAATAACCACAGGTACTTCATTTATAAAAGTTACAATATCATAATTTATGATAACATTTGTAGTGTAAAAGCTCCGTCCAGCCATGGGAACACAGAAAAACCCTCTGCAACCAATAAATTTCGGGAGAAACTTAGCCAGAGGTAGTAAAATCCGGTGCTCTACCTCTGGTTGACCATGACTTCTATTATTCATCTGCTACAGAATTCCCCATATCAAGTTACAGTGATAATGAAGTTGGTTATACTGTTGAATGTGGTCACGGTTATCCCTGTAGCTCACAGACAAATGCAGGTGAAATTCAAAACTTAACAAAAGTTTTAAACAAAAAAATATATACAAATTCACTATCTGTAGCCTGTAGACTGTACTTCCCTTGACAAACTCTCAACAAATCTTGTCATTAATTATGACACATATCTACCTTAAATAGTCCCAGGAGATGGAGACTGTTTTTTTTCACTCTCTAAGTTTAATCATAAAACAGCTGTAAAAGAAGACTTGAGTCTGAGTGATACATTTATAGGTACATATATATTGTATGCACCCATATTGTCCAAAATAGGATTTTATGGGAAGATGGAGTTATGATAACCCATGATAATACCATGACTTTTGATAGGTATAGAGCATATGTTACTTGGAAGTATGTGGGCTACATCCTTTGAAAGTCAAGCTGCCGGCACATTATTTGGATGCAATATGAATAATTGCCTCCCGCAGTCGCCTGTACATTCTATGCGTCAGTTTAAACCTGATCAAAACATTTTCCCTCTACTGAATACTTTTATCAGGTGCACACTTCAACCTATTAAAGCAATAAACACTTATGGCTATAACGTCACAGTTCCCAAGTTGCACCGAGTACCCAATTTGCACCTATTCAACAAAAATAACTGCGGAAATCTTACAAGTTTTCTTTGAAACAAAACAATTTGTATTGTTATGATTTGACATTATACATGTCTTTCAACATCGGTTAATATATTTAAATATACACAAATCGTTTACAATGAGAATATATCAACTAATGAAGCATTCCCGGGAAAAAGTAAATCTACGAAAACATCAGTGTTGTCACCATGCAAAGTTATCTAATTATCATTTTTTAAAATGTAAGCAACTTCACAACTACAAGTTAGTTTTCATGAACAAAATAAAATAAAGTACAAACAAAAAGCAATAAAATGCTTCGCCAAGCATCGCCTAATACAACCGCAGATGTAGATTTAGCATATAAAAAACACAAAATTTTTTGTCAGTTGAAATCAAAAATGTTTAATTTTGGACTCTTCAAACTTTAATATGGACCAATTTGAAAACAGGTATCAAGTGAGCCCGAACATTTTTATTCAGCAGCAGTCTCCAACTACATATCTCCTTAATTTTATATGATAGTCCCACAAAAATGTTGAAAAATTATGTGTACATTTAATTTTTTTTCTAGATTCTCTCATGTCATACTTGTGAAAGCGGAACCTTTTTGGTCACTATTTATGTGTTGCGTCTAAATATGAATTGTAACACTTTATAGTGACTGACCAGGTCAAACAAATACTTCTCAAGAAATATGCAGAGAAAGAAGACAACTTGGAACAGCACCAGCCATGCCAGACTATAGATATAGGAAGATGTGGTATGAGTGCCAATGAGACAACTCTCCATCCAAGTAACATGTTAGTTATATGTCCTTGTGAATAGTAAGGAAAGCTATCGATACTTCTGCAGATAACGCAATTTTATCAGGTTTATCGTACATTTTCTGTTCAAATTTTCACACAATCAGTGAATCGCTCAAAAAGGCTAAACTAACTTTTTATTACTGAAAGTTTCAAACAATGACAAGTGTTTCATTCATGAGATAACTCGTGCAATTTTGTGAATTAAAGGTAAAGAAGATCCTTTTGCGGTGCACTCGCGCATGTCAATTGCGAACTGACCCAATATATTTTCTTTATCATGACCAGTTCACTGATACTGACGTCGACATTATCAAGAAGTACACATCAAAGGAAAAATGCACAAATTACCGATAAAATAATTTACACACCCTGTTTTGTGTGTATCTCCTGCCATATCAGTATATGTTGCATTTATATATTATGAGAAATAATCAATGTAAAAATGGTAAACTTTTGGAGAAAAAACCCAAAAATGTTGTTTTTGACCACTGACTCCTAAACTGTTGGTACCATATGATAACCCCCAAAATCAATTCTAAACCTTCCTTTTGTGTATTGAAGTTGAACCTTCTGGTACAATTTCATACATTGTCATAGAGATCCATTTACTTAAACTAATTAGTGTCCGGAAACCAAATGTGTCTTCGGACAACAATAGCAACATTTTTGACATATTCCCCATTTCCATTCTGAATTTTATTTTGCTGTCGTATAAAAACTTGAAAAGTAAGCTAATAAAACAAAATGCAAAAATGACATAAAACTGACTCTGAATTAGTACATGAAATTGATGTAGAAACCCACAAACAGAAGATGATCAGGAATACATGCATTTATACCATGTATACTGCTGAGAAGTGTTCTCCCCTCAAATTTTAAATAGCATCCTAGAATATAGCAAAATCTTTAGATTATCATCTTAACAATCCTATTTATGGTTCCTTAGGCCTAGATGAAAATGAAAAACCTGATCAAAACATTATTCTAAACAGGCTCACTGTAAATTCAAATTTTCTTTTAACAATCAGAATGATCCTCTTGCTGATCACATATATATGAGATGCAGGAAACTGGGAATACAATATGAACATCCAGCTAATTTAGAAAGTAAAATGAATCCAACAAACAGAAAGTGTTGTTTGCAATACTAAATAAAAAAACAGCTACAACTTTTAGATATTGATGAAAAAGATATTCCAAATCCTCCACCTTTTCATGAAAATCAACAAAAAATTAATTTAATAAAGTTATGGATTGTATAACAGTATTCATAGTTTTGAAATTAAACAAATGTCTTATTGTATATTGTAAAATTTGCAAAGAAAGAAAAATGGATTTGAAAATGGCACAAGATAATGAATTTAAGCATTGTCATTTAGATAAATCACCAATAAATTTATTTTCAGCAGAAAACAATATGGACATTAAGGGTGCAACCATTAGCTTCAAAAGGGGGGGGGGGGGGGGGTGTTGTTTGAGTTAGTTTTTTTTTTCACGCAAAGGGATTCAATGCTATCAATCAAAATTATTTGGTCAAAAATTAACACTAGTTAACACTAGAAGGTATGGGGATAATCTGGATTCAGAATATTTTTTTGTCCTCTGCTTGATTAGAATATTTTTTTTTCATCAATTTGGGAATCAGAATATTTTTGAAGAAAAAAAAATACTCCATCCTGCCTTTTGAAGTTCAATGATCGTTCCTTAACATTTTCCATCTGAACTTATTATTTTATTTTAGACAAAAACTATATGTTGGACATACGTCCTGAACATGCATGAAATATTTGCCACAGGACGTTAAGCAAACCAACAATCAATCAATATGTAGGACCATACTGAGATGTATTATACATCTATGGACATAGTCTTGGTAAGCTGGCATTCAAGGTAGCGCCTTCCTCATATTATAGGGAATCACTAAAGCATGACTAGAGCGGGCCCCCTCTTAGGCAGTCAGTGGGCCCTGTCTTATGAAAATTTTTAGATCCGCCACTGACTGAGCTACAGGAATGTCAGTTTTAATAATCACATTTACATATACTAGTACACTGCTTCAAGGATTTTATAGTACTATACAAATCCTTTACTGCTTGCTGTTGTTAATTTTATTATTTTGGGGATAACGGAAGTGCTATTTATAGATATGTTCTATATTTAATTCTTTGTTACGCCCCCTATAAATATCTGACCAGACCGGTTAATCACCCCAGACGCTATATTACCGTATCACCATGGTGATATGGTGATACGGTCTGATTAGTCAGAGGCTGGACGTCTGGAATGTGGTTAATCTGTTAACGGTATCTCATTGGTTATAAATAACATTAAATGGCTGCATCTCAGCTGCTTCCGGGCTGCTTCTGGGGGAAGTGAAGGATATCTTAACGTCTGATTGGCTATTATTGAGTTGTATGCATTATATGTCAACGCGTCCGTAAGTGGGGTCGGATAAAAATCATGATAGTAGGTCATCGGTAGAAACTATAATGAAGTGTTCAATTGCTATCATAATTTAAGCCAAATTTAGTTCACGAAGCTCTGTCAATTTGAGCAAATAATATAATTCTGTGATGATGAAATTTATGTTATCTTGAAATTTTATAGCAATTTTGGTACAAAGGTGTGTATTTATGGATTATTAATGTTCTTTCAAAAACAAAACAATAATACATCCAATCTTCACTTTATAGTGCGTATTGAAAGCTTTCATGTCGATCCGGCCCCACGTCGATCCGGCCCAAGTCGATCCGTCCCACGTCGATCCGGCCCAACGTCGATCCGGCCCATATTTAAAGTCGATCCGGCCCAATAAAAAAATATATTTATAAGGAATAAAAATAAAGATATATATTAATTGTAATTCATAAATGTTTATGAATTTTATTATAATGCAAAAGGTGTAAGGTAAAAAAAAATGGCCTTTGACAAATATTTTCTTTAGATGAGTTTAAAACAACTATGTTGATTATGTTTTCATTACAAGTTTTCAAGATGATTGGGTATAATTATAATAAAAACGTATATAACAGAATTTAGTACAATCAACAGACACCAACATTAATCAGCAGTAATTAGCATTTTCTTTCTGGGATCTTAACAAGTCTTTCATCCTGTGTAATAACAAATAGTTACATACACAACGGTACAAGCCGATCCCCAAGCTGATACATACAAACTTTGTTTTTTTTTTTAAGTTCTTAAAACTTCTCAAATTGAGAAATGTTGTTTGATTTGCCGAATACTTTCTATAAAAGAGGAGACAGAATGCGTTTGCTTTTATCGTAGGCAGTGAGATGTCCAGTTGAATAAAAAAATGTACGACATTCCTGTGCCAGACCCAGAACCAGAAGAAGACAGACAGCGAGTGATTTAATTGATTTAAAAAAAAATACAATTAATTATTATAACACATAACACCAAACAAAAGTTTACCTTAGTTCACAATCATTAGACAATTGTTAAATAAACAAACCAATTATAGACTAATGATTTGATTAAACCGGGAAGTCATTATGATGAGTTAAATTTTATAGGTTCCATTGGACTGTAAATTTTTATTTAGCTATTCTGTGTGTGAATTAAATAAAATAAAAATCGCCATGACATTCAAAGTTATCATGGAAAATAACTTCATATTAATATGTTGAAGCTGCTATACAAACAGACACAATCACACTAATTTTCGTATCGATGTAAAATAATTTTTTGACTGGTACTCCAATACTTCACTTACCTGTTGTCATCCATCAACGATACTTTTTACAAATTCCATTTATACTGTTAAAATTTGTCACAAAATCCTCGAAAGTCAATATAGTTTATTCATATTTTATTATGGGGCCGGATCGACGTAGGGACGGATCGACGTGGGCCGGATCGACTTGGGACGGATCGACTTTGGGCCGGATCGACTTGGGGCCGGATCGGTTTGGGGACGGAACGACCGGATACCTAAATTGTGGAGTGACGAATTAATACCTTCATAAGTGTACAGTTCTATGAATAATTTGTACTTACAAATAACGCCTTTGAAAACTAAACATTTGATATATAACATGACTCAAACACTAGCAACATGATTAGTAAGCACTAAATTTCTTTTTTTTTTTAACTTCCAGGAAGTTACCTACAGACATGCTCATACATTTTTATGTAATTCTGGCAATGCTCTTGCAAACATATAGAATGGTCAAAGATTAAATGTCTACAATCTAGCCGCAATACTTCACTTACCTGTTGTCATCCATCAACGATACTTTTTACAAATTCCATTTATACTGTTAAAATTTGTCACAAAATCCTCGAAAGTCAATATAGTTTATTCATATTTTATTATGGGGCCGGATCGACGTAGGGACGGATCGACGTGGGCCGGATCGACTTGGGACGGATCGACTTTGGGCCGGATCGACTTGGGGCCGGATCGGTTTGGGGACGGAACGACCGGATACCTATTGAAACATATTTTGCTATATTTCTTCATGAACTATAATTTTAAATAGTAAATACACAAAACGTGTGCTCTATGATTAAAAATGTTATCCTCATATTTTTCATTGCTTGAACATATTGATTAGAAAATATTCAACTCACGGAATTTACCGTATTGATACGAAGATGTCCTTTCGTTTCCCCGCGCATTCACCGCTTCATTGATTTCTGATGTAAACAAAACAGACAATTGCCGATAAACAGCTGATTAGAAGAATAGAAAACAAACAATGTGAGTAATATGGTTGCGTGTGTGCAAGGAAGCAAACACCAAGCATCACGGTTTAGTTATGGGCAAGGGTTTCAGTGCATTATAGTTTGTTTAATGACCCCTGTAGCTGGACGTCTACGACTATAGATAGATGAAATTAAAAAAGGTATAGATATGTAACCGGAGAGCATGATTCTACTTGCAAAATCGCATGTCTCCACCGGGACCTCTGTGTTACAAGGCAGCGCGTTAACCGACTGAGCTAAAGATATCTACTAAATTTCCAAGGAAGCAATCCCGTCACACTTCCCCCACCTCAAGAGTCATTTTACTCTATAATGATGATATCTTCATTTTAATATAATTATATATTTCCCTGGCTAGGTATTTCTTCTAACCGTGGGTTTTTATTGTTGGGCGCCAATGTATCTGGAGGCAATCATGTTTGCTGGTTACATTGGTGCCCAACGTGGGCAATTAAAAAAGGCAGCAATGAGCAATTTGAATTAATATGCCTGAAAACCCAAGATACTTGCAACACAGCAAGGTCCCAAATGATGTTCGCATGTGGGGTAGACAGTTTAATGTACTCGTATATGATGATTTATTCTTTGGAGTCGTTGTACACCCCAGGCGGATCCAAAAGAGGGGGGGGGGGGGGGGGGGGGCTGATTGATATATCAACAGCACTGAGAACTGCATTTGACAAATGTTTGATATAGATAAATCCAATTCTAATTTGTTCACATTACAATGTACAATGTATCAGGTCTTACCATGCTTACAATAAGTATATTGCGTCGTGATGATAATTACTATTTGCTTTGATTCACATGCTCGAGATAATCAAGGTTTACCATTTTCAGATGGTGCTGATATTTTGCTAACCTTTTCAAATCTAAATGAGCTGATACTATATGTATAATCATCAATATACAATGGTGCTGAGTTTAATCTATCGGCTGTATTTGTACAAGTATTTGTAATATGTGATATTGGCAGATCGAACTGACTACCGTGGATTCATTTATTTTTGTGGGTACCAATTTTCGTGGATTAAGGAGAACTTACATGTTCGTGGATATTTAATTTCGTGGTTTTTCCAAAGTCTGCATACAAGCCTATGGAAAATTTGTTATTCGTTGAACATTTTATTTCGTGGTTCACCTGTACCCACGAAATTCACGAAAATTGGTATCCAACGAATAATAATGAATCCACAGTATGTAAAGGCTCTAGTTTATGACTTGGATGCGTTAACAATGATGGTGGTTGATAAGGAAATCCAGATCCAGGATGTTAATCCAAAACCGAACAGGTATTTTAGGTATATACATGTATATTAGAATTCATCCTCCTGAACATAGTACCCATATATAATAACCATACACCTAATCGCTTTATGGAATTCTGTCCCAGCTGACCTGAGAATCTGTCCCGCTTCAACCATTGACATCATACTACAATCACTTTTCCATTGTGGCGTCAGATATTTTGTATTATGACGTCAAAATTTTACTTGAACCTTTGTGATGGCCTGTAATTGCAGACAAATAGCAATAAGTAGGATTCAAAGCAATCTTTAATAATTCAACTCAAATGAAATATTCTTATATATATAGATGATCACATGACATCATGAACATAGACGTCGCTTTACTAGTGCCGAAAATAAATTTTTCAAATGCATCTATTGAAAATAAATTATTGCATGCCTTTCATAAGTTCTGCTTTGGACATAACTGAATAACAGTGCCAAATATAATGGAAGCATACATTAAGGTAAATTTCTTTATTTTTCACATAGCATCTGACAGCATTGAATGATACGATATGAATCAGCAGATTTATGGTTGTTTTAGAAGTTCAACGAGAAGTTATATATTTTACTTAGTTGGGTGGGTAACATAACATTTATCTTGTCATTATAATTTAAAAAAAAGAAGATGTGGTATGATTGCCAATGAGACAACTCTCCAAAAAAGACCAAAATGACACAGAAATAAACTATAGGTCACCTTATGGCCTTCAACAATGAGCAAAGCCCATACTGCATAGTCAGCTATAAAAGGCCCCGAAATAACAATGTAAAACAATTCAAACGAGAAAACCAATGGCATAATCTATGTTTGCTCATCATTCATCATGAAAACGATCACATTACAAATCATTTTAGGAAAGCACTGTGTAAGCAGACATTTCAGGAAGCAACAAGTCTGTAGGCTGACTATATATTATCTGAACAAGTTCATTTCTTGTCAACTTCATAATTATTTCAAACATTTGAATAGATGTCATCCAAATATGGTCTATTTCTTTTAGCTTAATATTCTTGCTTTTTCAAAGTCATGTTCATTTATTTTTCAACTGCGCCCAGTTAAACCTTTAATTTCAGAAAGGATTTAGGGAAAGGCGATCTGGGTCCCCCTTTTAAAACCTACATTTAATGTTAATGCAGACATATTACTTGTTCCAAACCAAACCTTGTCAAGTTTCGGGCCCCCGGGTACCCCTTCTTTCTGTGATTCATCCTACATCTATTTTTGAATTTGTTGCTTATTTGTTATTTGGTCTATGAATATCTGTCTATATATTGACAAAAAAGTCAATGAAACCACATCTTGATGGTCCCACAAAAATGTTGATAATGTGTACATTTCATTTTTTTTCTAGCTCCTCTCATATGATAGCAGTACCTTTTTGGTCACTATATTGTGTTGCGTCTAAATATTAATTGTAACACTTTAAAGTGACTGAACAGGTAAAACAAATACTTCTCAAGAAACAGAAAAAGAAGACTACTTGGAACAGCACCAGACTATGTATGAAAAAAAAACTCAGATCGGAATAGCATGGATGATATATTTATACATTTTGTACATCATTGTGAATAAGCAATGAAAGCTATTAATAATGGTGCATTTTTTTAAAGTTTATTGGGTTTTTTATTCATATTCTGTTCGAATTTTCACACAATCTGTCAAAAAGGCAAAACTAACTTTACTGAAACTTTCAAACAATATGAGAAGTGTTTCATTCACCAAAACACTCTTGCGATTCTGCAAAAAATAATCATGCAAGATTTTGTGAATGAAAGGTGAAAGAAGATCCTGACACAGCGTACCTGAGCATGTCAATTGCGAACTGACCCAATAATTTATATATCACGACCAGTCAACTGATACTGACATTATCAGATAGTACACATCAAAGGAAAAATGCACAAATTACCGATAAATTGTTAAATATGATATCATAGAATTAAATATGTTTTATTACAAAAAAATGTGTTCTCAATCTTGTCGATAGATATAACAGAATGTCATATCAGTACCAAAGACAACTCTCCATCCAAGTCACAATTTATAAAAGTAAACCATTATAGGTTGAAGTACAGTCTTCAACATGAAGCCTTGGTTCACACCAAACAGCAAGTTATATAGTCCATATCAATTATGACAATAAACATAAACAATCAAAACAACTTTGGCTTACTAATAATCCTGACTATATGTATTACATGAACTTTTTGCCATCAGAAATGAAAATATAAATATTCCAACAAACAAAAGCATATGCTTACACATGCAACCAAATATAAAGCACTAAATGATAATACCAATATGAAGCTCTCATCTATAGAACTTACAAAAAAAATGTCAAGATTACAAACCGCAACAAAATAATAAAAAATATAAGAAGCCAGCTGACAACATGTTCTAGAAAATTATTTGCAATTAATATTTCATTCCAAATCCATTACTACAAAACATCTTCTTACAGTTATACTACATCTGGAAATTAGTGATAACAACACTTAACCTGTACCTTCAAAACTAATTGCTTCTTCTAAGACAAAAGCCAGATGAGATATTCATCACTTGAAGTGCTCCAGCTAGAAATAGAAAGGGGCAGGGTGCCAGTGAAGGGCAGGGCACTTTTTTATGATAGGAAAAGGCACTTCTCATTTCTTTTGTCTACGTTTCTGTGTGTATCACGAGTTCACTTTTTTTTTTACTGTATATGTTGTTAATAAAGATGCATAAGTTGTTGTTTTGATTATTTACTCTATAAAATTTGCATTAGAAAAGTCATTCATACTACATGTTCATAAAACATGGCAATACACATTCATACATCAGATCACTATTAACCAAAGGAAGCGAAATAAACTTACTATTCTCCCCCTTGGAAAAAGGCGTCCTGGAGGGGCGCAATTGAAGGCACCCAGGGCGTGGCTAATGGCACTCAGGGTGCGGCGCCCTTCTAATTTGGGCTAAAGAGACCACTGTCTTCTATACATATAAGATGTAATATTCTCATATTTGAACGGCCAACTATAGTAGTCAGAGGCGGATTGAGAGTTTTTCAGGGGACCCCCACCCCCCTTTCGTGGGAAAACTTTGGTTGATCATATACATGTAGTGAATCACTGAAGCATGACTGGAGCTGGCCCCCTTATGAAAATTTCTAGATCTGCCACTGGTAGTCCATTTTGTCTAGCAGTAATCCTCAAAAGTAAATAATACGTTTTTCTTATCAACTTGATTATTATTTAAACCTTGCTAACTATTACATAACTGTCAAGACACAGTATGCATGTTAAAACTACTTGCATTGTCATAAAGAGTAAACAATCATATTCCACAAAACAAACAAAAAGTGTTTGTATCGTTACTTTAGCTATTACAAACCATATATATATATATTATCATATGTGACTATCAAGCCTCCTTCAATGATAACCCTGATTCACCAATACTACAACTAAAATCAAAAGCCAGGAGAAAAAAGACACTATATATTCTAATGCTTGGAGTGCAAGATTCCAATAAAAAACCCTATACCCACAAACCACCGACCTCAATACATGTATAAGCAGCTAAAATACGGCAAGCTTTTTAGAAAAGCTATTACTTGTTTATATATGCGTCTGGGTAATCGAGACTACATAAGGACCGGAGATCGGTTTTTAAAACGCTTGAAAAATTCAGATGAATGATGCAAATTTGAAGACGCAGGTAGCCAACTGACAACAACTTGAACAAGTACTTGTTTCTGTTTATTTAACGAGACAAACACAATCAAGGAGCTATGAACGCATAGATACTCGCGGAAATAATACAGGTAACTCAAATAAATGATTTAATAGTGCAGAAATAAACAGAAATAGTGAGAATGTTTTTCAACTTTTTACCTGATCAGTTCACAGTTGTAAAACTCCGTTTAAAATAAACACTCATTAGACACACACACACATGTATACTCAAAAGTTGATACAAAACAAGAAAACTCTAAAAAAAGAAAAAATTCCATCTTCGTCATCCAACTCATGGTTTGAAAAAATAATGTATGATTCTATGAATTGACCTCAGCTCCGGGCTCCTGTAGCCCTAGCTCCGGTTGAGTATTTCTTTGTTCAGAGTCATTTAACCATATTGTAATCAGGTTACCTAGGGCAAATAGAGGTATAAAAGAGAGAAATAGCTGTAGAGAAGGAGTTACGATTTTGTTTACGAGAGAAATGTACTTCAGAGATTTAAGATTATGCCACTGTATTGTTGAGCCTGCAGTTTAGATGTTGTAAACTTATATTACTGTTACTTTGGATTTTGAATAATGTTCAGTAATGAGTATTGAACTTTTAATCAACTTTGTGTTTATGTTCACTGGCAGGACTTCGTTCAGACAACACCAGGATTCCCTCAATCACGCTACCAGTTCTTTTCTAGGGTAATCCTGTAAAAGCGTATCATTGGCATTTGTCGTCAGTGACACTGTGTACGAGTGAAAGGCACGACCTGAAACTAATACACTCAACAACACCGCACAAACAAAAGGATACACACTTTAGTTGAAGTTGTATAACCAACTTTTCGTCACAGGTTATACTTTGAGAATTAACATGCAACTTTTAAAAAAACAATTATTTCTGAAAATTGAAAAACATACATGCATGATTGAAATAGATAAAACCATGATAACAAATATTAAAATGTTTATTAGTCCCCTACCAGCAAAGCCAATGGGACTTTAAGTAATGCTTGAAAATATTGATTTGATATTTATACATTGTACATGTATATAGTTTTACAATGACAAATTTACAGATCAAGCTCAATATTTATTCTGTTGAGATGTTTTTCTTTGCATAGCTATGGTCCTTGGACTTAGAAAGTTCAAGCAAATAATCTGTTTTTCACTTTCTTTTTTAGCTCACCTGGCCCGAAAGGCCAAGTGAGCTTTTCTCATCACTTGGCGTCCGTCGTCCGGCGTCGTCGTCCGTCGTCGGCGTTAACTTTTTACATTTTGAACTTCTTCTAGAGAACCACTGAATGGAATGAAACCAAACATGGCATGAATGTTCCTTATGAGGTGCTGACCAAGTGTTGTTACTTTGTAGCCGATCCATCATCCAAGATGGCCGCCAGCGGGGGACTTAGTTTAACATAGGACCCTATGGGAAATGCATACAAATGACTTCTTTTAGAGAACCACTGAATGGAATGTAACAAAACATAGCATGAATGTTCCTTACAAGGTGCTGACCAAGTGTTGTTACTTTGTAGCTGTTCCATCATCCAAAATGGCCACCAGTGAGGGACTTAGTTTAACATAGGACCCTATGGGAAATGCATACAAATGACTTCTTTTAGAGAACCACTGAATGGAATGAAACAAAACATAGCATGAATGTTCATTAGGAGGTGCTGACCAAGTGTTGTTACTTTGTAGCTGATCCATCATCCAAGATGGCCGCCAGCGGAGGACTTAGTTTAACATAGGACCCTATGGGAAATGCATACAAATGACTTCTTTTAGAGAACCACTGAATGGAATGAAACAAAACATAGCATGAATGTTCCTTACAAGGTGCTGACCAAGTGTTGTTACTTTGTAGCTGTTCCATCATCCAAAATGGCCGCCAGTGAGGGACTTAGTTTAACATAGGACCCTATGGGAAATGCATACAAATGACTTCTTTTAGAGAACCACTGAATGGAATGAAACAAAACATAGCATGAATGTTCATTAGGAGGTGCTGACCAAGTGTTGTTACTTTGTAGCCGATCCATCATCCAAGATGGCCGCCAGCAGGGGACTTATTTTAACATAGGACCCTATGGGAAATGCATACAAATGACTTCTTTTAGAGAACCACTGAATGGAATGTAACAAAACATAGCATGAATGTTCCTTACAAGGTGCTGACCAAGTGTTGTTACTTTGTAGCTGTTCCATCATCCAAAATGGCCGCCAGTGAGGGACTTAGTTTAACATAGGACCCTATGGGAAATACATACAAATGTCTTCTTTTATAGAACCACTGAACGGAATGAAACCAAACATGGTATGAATGTTCCTTATGAGGTGCTGACCGAGTGTTGTTACTTTGAAGCCGATCCATAATCCAAGATGGCTGCCAGCGGGGGACTTAGTTTAACATTGGACCCTATGGGAAATACATACAAATGTCTTCTTTTAGAGAACCACTGAATGGAATAAAACCAAACATGGTATGAATGTTCCTTATGAGGTGCTGACTGAGTGTTGTTACTTTGAAGCCGATCCATAATCCAAGATGGCCGCCAGCGGGGGACTTAGTTTAACATAGGACCCTATGGGAAATACATACAAATGTCTTCTTTTAGAGAACCACTGAATGGAATGAAACCAAACATTGCATGAATGTTTCTTATGAGGTGCTGACCGAGTGTTGTTACTTTGAAGCCGATCCATAATCCAAGATGGCCGCCAGCGGGGGACTTAGTTTAACATACCACCCTATGGGAAATACATACAGATGTCTTCTTTTAGAGAACCACTGAATGGAATGAAACCAAACATGGTATGAATGTTCTTTATGAGGTGCTGACCGAGTGTTGTTACTTTGAAGCCGATCCATAATCCAAGATGGATGCCAGCGGGGGACTTAGTTTAACATGGGACCCTATGGGAAATACATACAAATGTCTTCTTTTAGAGAACCACTGAATGCAATGAAACCAAACATGGCATGAATGTTCCTTATGAGGTCTTGACTAAGTGTTGTTACTTTGAAGCCGATCCATCATCCAAGATGGCCGCCAGAGAGGGACTTAGTTTAACATAGGACTCTATGGGAAATACATACAAATGTCTTCTTTTAGAGAACCACTGAATGCAATGAAACCAAACATGGCATGAATGTTCCTTATGAGGTGCTGACCAAGTGTTGTTACTTTGAAGCTGATCCATCATCCAAGATGGCAGCCAGCGGGGGACTTAGTTTAACATAGGACCCTATAGGAAATACATACAAATGTCTTCTTTTAGAGAACCACTGAATGCAATGAAACCAAACATGGCATGAATGTTCCTTATGAGGTGTTGACCAAGTGTTGTTACTTTGAAGCTGATCCATCATCCAAGATGGCAGCCAGCGGGGGACTTAGTTTAACATAGGACCCTATGGGAAATACATACAAATGTCTTCTTTTAGAGAACCACTGAATGCAATGAAACCAAACATGGCATGAATGTTCCTTATGAGGTGCTGACCAAGTGTTGTTACTATGAAGCCGATCCATAATCTAAGATGGCCGCCAGCGGAGGACTTAGTTTAACATAGGACCCTATGAGAAATACGTACAAATGTTTTCTTTTAGAGAACCATTGAATGGAATGAAACCAAACATGGCATGCATGTTCCTTTTGAGGTGCTGACCAAGTGTTGTTACTTTGAAGCTGATCCTTCATCCATGATGGCTGCCAGATGGGGACAATGTTTAACAAAGGACCCTATGGATGATACATACAAATGTCTTCTTTTAGAGAACCACATACTGAATGGATTGAAACCAAACATGGCATGAATGTTCCTTATGAGGTGCTGACTAAGTTTTGTTACTTTGAAGCTGATCCTTCATCCATGATGGCCGCCAATAGGGGGACTTCCTTTAACATAAGACCCTATGGGAAATACATACAAATGCTTCTTCTAGAGGTGCACTGAATGGAATGAAACCAAAACATGGCATAAATGTTTCTTATGAGGTGCTGATTAAGTGTTGCTACTTTGTTGCCGATTTACTGTTCAAGATGGCCACCAGGATTTTTTATTAAATTACAGGACCAATATTAAACCAAATTTGGCCTCACTCATTATCAGGGTATCTGTTATGATTTTAATCTATTTTTACATGATTTCCAAAACCAAAGTAGAATCAGGTGAGCGACACAGGCTCTTGAGAGCCTCTAGTTTGTTATACTTGGAGATATTGATTTGGTAATTGTCATGAATCATGATTGTTGTATAGTTTTACCATGACAAGTTGCATATACTAGGTATGACACATGACGCCATTTTGTCATCGTACATTGGTGGTCATGAAATAAAATCGAATTTTCAAATTTCCCTGCAGAAAAGGTTGTATTGAAAAAGAAATTGAAAATAACATTTTGTAAACAACTGTAACCCTCTGATTAGTTCTGCCAAATTTCGTTCCAAAAGAAGTTTTTTACATATTTTCCTGTTTATCTGAAAAGGTCCGATCAGCGAGTATTGAATTTCTTCCCGACGTCACGTTCAAAAATTTGCGTTTGTTGATTAAAAGGGTGAATTTCATGGCTTCGCCGGTAAATGAGCCAGTCGCCATTTGCATATAATCTATGGTCCATTTAAAAGCGGCAGTTTCGTATTTTGAGATGATATATTTTTCTTTGAAGAAAATTTATATTTTACGGTAAAAAAATATATTTAAAGTCTTAATTTGAGTTTTACAAATGGTTCCCAATTAGTTTAATATTTGAAAAATGTATCATTAGAAAGCTGAGATTTTTTTCTTCAAAATACAGTTGAAAGTTCGAAACTAACGAAACTGGCTCTTTTGCCGGTCATGACCTTTGTACTCTTCCGTTACTAACGACGCCACGAAAGTAAACGTTACGTCAAACGTCAAAAATTTACAGAAAAAAAATGGAACGTCAACAATTAATGGACTTGAGTGACTGGAATGAGGAATTTTTACATGATTTGATCAACAAAAAGATAAAAGCAGGTAAGATTATATATTTTTTATGTAAGAAATGATAATAAATATTGAAAAAGAGAGAATTGGATGGTCTCATGTCTGATAAATGAGACCTGCCCCCCCCCCCCCCTATTCTTTCTCCTGTATTTTTTTTTTGCAAACATATTCCTCCCTTCTGGCCTGGGTGAAATAGGGTGGGGGTGAAACTAAAATTATCTATTGTAGGGGAAGTGCTGCTCAAATTTTTCCCAGGTCTGGACTTTAGTTTTTTCCCCAGGTTTATTGGGGGAGGGGGGGGGGGGGAGGGCAGCAGGAAAGAGGGATAAAACTTCTGAGACAAACAGTTTATTTTTCCGTCATCATTCATAGCCTTATTTATTTTTTTCTCTCTGTAGAGAGACAATTTTGGGGAGTTAATGTGCAGATATTATTAAAATCTTAATACATTATTGAATGGAAGAAAAAATCCTGTTTATAAATTCTGAATATATAAATCTTAGAAGTCATTTGGATCTTATTTAATAGATGGGTCTAAAATTGTACTAATAAAACAATGCAATACAGGTAACTGCTGTTTTGTTTTAGCATTTTTTGATGATTTAGTTAATACTTGTTATATAAATGTACTTTCTATTGTAGGAATACAGTCAATCACAAATGTACAATATGCCCTACTTTTCACGATGGTGCAGGAAATGGAGTGTCCTATATATGCAACCCTTGAAGATGTTTTACGTTATGCCATGCCTGCTGTTACGGTACCAAAAAAATGGGCCAATGTCACCAGAAGTGTAATGAACAATGTGAATAAAAACATAAATTTAAAGAATATTGTTTATCAGTTAACTCCTCAAGAAAAGCCTACAACTATTAATAATGAAAGTATAGGAAATGTATGTGATGCATTAGGTATACGCCGGTCAACTCTGCTCCATCCACCGGAAAATTTATCAAGTACTCTTTTAACTGTGAAAGCTTTCCATGAAATCTGTCTTTTCAAAAACCGGTATTCCTATACATGGTCAGATGTGGCTGAATGGACCAACAATATGTTGCCAGAAGGCATGCTTGTGAACAAACATAAAGTTCTATATTTATACAAGAAAATTAATGACAATTTTCAAAGTTACATGAAAAATAGACAAAATGAAGATCTTGACACTTTTAAATCATCCAAATTCTTTAAGTTTCTTAATAGTACTTTACAACCAAAATTACAAACAGATATGCAGAAAAATGATAAATCATTAAAAAGGCAGTGTTTAAAACTTGTAGCAAATCAGAGAGAAGTTTTGACTGAAAATCAAGAGTTGTGTTTTGAAAATGAAGTGTTAAAGGAACAAATTGTTGAACAAAAAAAAAACATCAGGAATAATGAATCTGAATCAGTGAAAAGAAACCAGGAACTTAGAAAACTAAGGTTGACAAAGGAGGCAAATGTAAACTTAAAAGAAGAAAATAAATCTTTAAAAGAAAATTTGACTTCTTTGAAAAAGGAAAATTTTTGTAAGAGATTAAGGCGAAAACAGAAAAAGCTTGAAAAGAAAGAAAGAAAAATAATAGAGAAGAATAAAGCTTTAAACAGAGAAAACAGTGGTCTAAATGCAAGAATAAGAGCTATTGAATCAGATTTTGCCAAAAAAAAGAATGAAAAAAAAATAAAAATTCACAGATTGTCAAACCGATTATCTCATGCGAAGAAATTTAATATCAAACTCAAACAGAAATTACACAGCCAAAATGTTGATTTAGAAAATAAAAAAATTGAAACATCAAATCTAAAGAGAGAGTTAAGTGTTGCAAATGATCAGTTAGATATAATTGAGGCAGAAAATCAAAATAAAAAAGTATCTACAAAGGAAGGTTTCAGATATACCGATAGCATGCGAACATGCATTATGGATCTCCATGGCAGTGATATTTCTGCAAACAAAATTTCTAATGTTATAAATATTGTAAGCAACAACTTGTTTGACTCTGTACCATCAGATTTGCCATGTAGATCGACAATTTCAAATATATGTGATGAAGGACATGTTTTAGCTAAACATCATGTGAGTGAAACATTGGCTAACTGTCAGCAATTTGACATTTTCTCAGATGGCACCGGTCGTGAAGGAAAAAAAATAATAGATTTAGGAGTACATACAAAAACCGGTACATTATCATTAGGATATAAATCAGTGGCAAGGGAGGATTCAGATACTGTTGCTCAAACAATTAAAGACTCTTTAAATGAGTTTGCTGATCTTCAAAGCATAACTATTAATAAATTATTGTTGCAACTTACAGCTATGATGAGTGATCGTTCAAGCGTGATGAAAAAAACAAATGAAATTATTGATGAATGGAGAAAATTAAAATTAACAAGATTTAAATGAGAACGACATATCAAAACTTAATTTCTTTTATTGCAGTGCACATGTACTTTTAGGCTTCCACAATGAAATAACAAAATCACTTAAAGAATTAGCAAAACAAACTCCACCTATTGGAAGAGATTCATTGCCAAAATTTGCTCGTTTCAAACACAATTCTGAGCCATCATCCATCAGATTAATTCGTATGGCTTCAGAAGTTTTAGGTCCAAGGGGTGACGAGAAGAACGGTGCAAGACAGGAGTGGCTTGCTTATTTAGCTCTAAAACAAAAATCTTCCATGATTATAAATTACAGGGGGAATAGGTTCAACAATTTGTTTACAGGTGCTGTTTCTATTTTGAACCATTCTGAAGACATAATTGACTTTATTTCGAACTATAGAGAAAATCCAAATGATAAATTGCAATCTGTTCTTGCTGACATTAAATGTCCTGATGTTCTCTCCCATGTTTCCGCCATTGCCATAGCATCTATGATTTTAGCTGAACCATTCTGGAATGTAATTAACAGTGATGAACATTACTTAGATCTTTACAAATTTATTATACCTTTACGAGATAGATTGGTTGATTGGAGCTCAAATGATTTCAATGTTTTTGATTTTAATAATGGCGAAATTCCTAGTTTGTATGAACAATATCCACATGACATAATTCAACAGGTATTCAACAAGGCAAAGATACATCCTAAAACTAATGACATTCTTAAAATTATATGTTCATCCATGTTGACAATTGTAAAAAGACAACTTAATGACCACCTTGAAAATGGAGTATATGGATCGCTCCCTGATCCAGATCTGAAATCAAGAACATCTCATAGCAAGTTAACAAATATACCCGCGGAAAATTTGTTTGGCGATCTAGACTTTTATTTCAAAAGAAAACCAAATGCAACTTTAAGACATCATTCTGCAATAAGTATGCTCAAACGAAATAAAACAATACAATGGCTAAAAACTAAAACTGAAAATTCCAGGAAAGTTTTACTTTTAAAAGCTAGAAAAAGTGCTAAATCTTTAAAGTCAAAAGAAATTGCATATGAAAAGAGTGTTATGGAAGCTAGGAAAACACATTTACAGCAAATAAAGAAGAAAAAACAACAGCTTGAACAAAAGAAAAAGATGGAAATAAACAAAATTGAACTAAATGTGAGGCTAATGGGTGGTATAGTGCGATCTAGGAAGGATGTTGACTGTCTTTTACAATCGTCTAAAACAATCAGATTAAAGAAGGAAAAACTCAGAAATCAGTTACTTTATTGTAAACATTTTATGAATTTAGATGTTGATAAAAAAGACATAATGTGGAAAAACACTGTTAACCAAATGAAAGATGTTTTAACACTAACTTTGAAAATTGACAAACAGAAAGTTTTAGAAAAAGGGATATGGGTTGCAGTATCCTACGAGGATAATTGGTATCCAGGGGAAATTATGGATATAATTGACAATGCATACATTGTAAAGTTTTTAAAACGAAAAAGTATGAGAGGAAATACTTTTATTTGGCCAAACAAAGACGATATAGATAATATTAATGAAAAATTTATAATTTATTCTGATTTTGAAATAATGCCCTCTCCTGGGCTTAGACATTGGCTCATTCCCGACATGGATGAAATTGAAGTATTGCATAAACAATTTGTGGAAAAATACTTTGAAAATTGTTAATTTGTTCTGAAAATGTTTATTTTCAATGTTACATGTAACTGGTAATTGCTATTTTATCTTGTTACTTAAATTATTACATATTCCACTGTTTTATATCATTTTCGGCCAAACCAACCTTTTAAAGATTCACACTACCATGACTGCAAACATATTTGAAATAAACACATTTGGTTGTTTTTCCTTGAAAGGATACACCATATACATTTTAGAAATTACATGGTCTTCCTTTAAAAAAACATTGAAACAAAACAGTAATTTTTAAAGTATCCAATATATTTTGTGGAAAGTTATAGTTAATTGTTGCCATGGTAATTGACTATTTAAGGATAACAAAACTATCATGTCCTGACCAGTAAATATATCTTTAACATTGATAAAAGAAAAAGCATGCCAAAAAGTCTCAGAAAACAAATGTGTGCAAAGATAACTTGGAAATTGAATATTTAACGGGTTGTATGATGGTTGCTTCAAATTAGATCATTGAAAAAATGGTTACCATGGTAACAAAACTCAAATTTCCACTTAAGATATTGCAATTTTGACAATGCCAAATGAAAGAGCATGCCAAATTACCCTGGTAGCCAAATTTTAAAGGAGGTAATGCAAATAGTAAAGGATTTACAGCCAATTCAAGAGAAAAAATGCTGGACTCTGTCGTTTCTGCAGTTCGGACACGTTTCCGAGGGTGCTTGAAGACCTATTTGTGGTGTTTATATTTTTTGGAAACTTTGGGTTTATGTAACTAGTAAAGACCATACCAGTCTAATATATCCCTAATTAGAAGATTTAGAGATTATTTAGGTTGTGTTAGCAACAAATGTGGAGATAAAAGCCTCTAAAATTAGAGATTTTATCATTTTTGTATCAAATATAGCAAAAATGGCAGAAAATATCGCTATTTTTTAAATTTGTTTTGGTCATAACTTTTGAACCGCTAAAGGTATCTTCATATTTTAAACACCATTTTCTTTGTTTTTATGAGCTCTGTAAGTTGAAAGCATTTATATTATGGAAGGGATGTGTTAAAAAAATCATGTGTCATACCTACATATACAATAATGAATTTAGGGCCCAAAAACAAGGATTTTCTGGTTTCCATACATTAATTTGAATATAATATAAAAATATGAAGATGTGATATAATTGCCAATTAGACAACTCTCCATCCGAGATCAAATGACATAGAAGTAAATAACTACAGGTCACGGTACGGCCTTCAATTATGAGCAAATCCCATACATTTCTATGGATCTCTATGAAATTGAACCTCAAGGTTCATACCAAAAAAAGGAAGGTTGGGATTGGTTTTGGAGGGTTATGGCCTTAACCATTCAGGAGTTAGCATGGTAAGGCCAGGGTTTTTTAATTTGTTGGTTTGCACATTTTACACATGAAAAAGTCGAGTCGGTCGGTCGAGAATAAAAAGAAAAAAAATATCTTTCAAGACAGAATAAAATATATTTCACCTTACTAACAAAATGTTTGGTTTGCTATCTTGTCATCGCTTAAATTCTAGTTCCATGAATTATTATTGCTCAGCTGTTATAAACATAAATATACAATGTATGTACATTGTCGGAAAATATATAATTTATTTGTATAAGCTTTAGAAACAGGACGAAAAGCGAGGCTCGCCAAGCTTTTCTCCTGTTTCGTAGCGAGTACAAATAAATTTTATATTTTCCGACAATGTACATATATTGTTTTTATCCTGAAATTAACACCCAAAACTTGAAACTTTAGTTGTTAAAATCTAAATCATTGTCTCTAATTATCATGATTATTCAAAGAAATCGACATAGTTTGAACGCAGACCGCGAAGAGGACCCAAAAATGAACTGGTACGCAAAAAGAAATATCCACATTACCGCTTGCTCAACATGGAAGCGGGGTAACAGGAGACTTTATTTGTACAAGTACAAATAAAGCAAAAATTTATTTGTGTACCTGTTATTTGTACATTAGTTAGCTGATTGCAGGATAAAATGCATGCCATCATCATACAATTTCCAAATAGGGGGGTTATGTCCAAGGTCATACAATTTCCAATAAAATGCTCCGCAGGGCGCAGCTTGATACGACCGCAGAGGTCGAACCCTGAACAGTTGGGGCATGTATGGACACAACATTGAAGCTTGATACAGCTCTGAATTTGGATTGTGATTAAATATTTGACACAGCATAGGTTTCTGACACAGAATGAATGTGGTCTAAGAACTTAACAATTTTAAATTGGACATTCACCTATTATGGTCCAATATCCAAAATCTAAATACATGGTTAGATTCAGCATATCAAAGAACCCCAAGAATTCAATTTTTGATGAAATCAAACAAAGTTTAATTTTTGACCCTTTTGACCTCAATGTGGACAAAGTTGATAATGGGGCCCAAAAATCAAAAATCTAAATACATGGTTAGATTCAGCATATCAAAGAACATCATATATTCAATTTTTGTTGAAATCAAACAAAGTTTAATTTTGGACCCCGATTTGGACCAACTTGAAAACTGGGCCCATAATCAAAAATCTAAATACATGTTTAGATTCAGCATATCAAAGACCACTAAGAATTCAATTTTTGTTAAAATCAAACAAAGTTTAATTTTGGACCCTTTGGACCTTTATGTAGACCAATTTGAAAACGGAACCAAAAATTAAGAATCTAAATACACGGTTAAATTCAGCATATCAAAGAACCCCAATAATTCAATTTTTGATGAAATCAAACAAAGTTTAATTTTGGACCCTTTAAACCTCAATGTGGACCAATTTAAAAACGGGGCCCAAAATCCAAAAACTTAATACACGGTTAGAATCAGCATATTAAAGAACCCCAAGAATTCAAGAATAAAACCCCATTGAAATTGGTCAAGAAATAAGCAATTTATACGAAGTATCTTCTTTTGCACAATACTGTGCAATTGAATATTTCTTGCTATTGCGCAATATTGTGCTATTGGATATTTCTTGCTATTGCACAATACTGTGCAATTGAAGATTTCTTGCTATTGCGCAATACTGTGCAATTGAAGATTTCTTGCTATTATGCAATACTGTGCAATTGAAAATTTCTTGCTATTGCACAATACTTATTATATAATAATTTACACATCCTGTTTGGTGTGTATCTCCTACCATATCATTATTATTTGCTTTTAAATATAAAACAGAAATAACCAACTTAAAATAGAAAATTTTAAAAGAAAAAAAAAAGGAAAAAAAAAAAATCCCCCCCCCCCCCCCCAAATTTTTTGAACCCCCTTATGATTCATCACCCCCAAACTCAATCCCAGCCTTCCCTTTGTGGTATGGTACCTTGCAGTACAATTTCAGAGAGATCCATACACTTGAACACAAGTTATTGTCTGGAAACTAGAAAAATGCTTATTTTTGGCCCCTTTTTGGTCCCTTATTTTCCGAAACGTTTTGGGTTTGGGCAATTACCCCCAAACTCAATTCCAGCTTTCCCTTTGTGATATGAAACCTTGTAGTGTAATTTCAGAAAGATCCATACACTTACACACAAGTTATTATCATGAAACTAGAAAAATGCTTGTTTTTTTACCCTTTTATGGCCCCTAAATCCTAATATTTTGAGGCAATTACCCCCAAAATCAATCCCAGCATTCCCTGTGTGATATGGAACCTTGTGGTACAATTTCAGAGAGATCCATACACTTGAACACAAGTTATTGTCTGGAAACTAGAAAAATGCTTATTTTTGGCCCCTTATTCCTAAACGTTTAGGGCAATTAACCCCAAACTCAATTCCAGCTTTCCCTTTGTGATATGGAACCTTGTAGTACAATTTCAGAAAGATCCATACACTAACACACAAGTTATTGTCATGAAACTAGAAAAATGCTTGTTTTTTGCCCCTTTTTTGGCCCCTAATTCCTAATATTTTGAGGCAATTACCCCCAAAATCAATCCCAGCATTCCCTGTGTGATATAATAATAATATAATAATAAATTCTTTATTTAAAGAGGGTAAACTCAGTTAGTTACAATAAACTAATCTTCCCTGAGGCCCTCACATACAAATTACAATACAATCAAAAACAGATATTTACACATAGTTAATTTACAGTCAATTAGTTCAATGTAATATTACTAACATGATAAGATATAAGGCTGTTCAAGATGTACATGTAGTCAAAAAATCAAATACAAATAAAAATAAAAGAATATACAAATACATTGTAGAAAATATAATCTTATCAGGACTGTGTTAAGTACTTCTTGGTACTTTGTTTAAAAGTATAAGTGTTTTGAGCTTTACGCATTTTGTGTGGTAGTCCATTCCATAACACTGATCCAGAATAAACAAAAGATTTCTTAAATAGCTCAGCTTTTGGCTTAGGAGCTATCAGATTACCTTGAGTGACGCCTCTCAGGGAGTAAGGATTATTATCTGATTTCAGTTTAAACTTTTGAACTAGATACATTGGTGCTTCCATACGCATACATTTATATAGAAGTAAATATTTGTGGTATTTTATTCTATTGTCAACTGTCATCCACCCAAGTTTTTTAAATAAGGGGGCTGAGGAATTATCTATGAAACAAGAAAATTCCAAATTGTTTGTGAATATCTATAATTTAACTTGAAATCTTCCACATTTGGACAGGTCCATTTCATCTATGATATGGAACCTTGTGGTACAATGTCAGAGAGATCCATACACGAACACACAAGTTTTGTCTGGAAGTTACAAAAATGCTTATTTTTGGCCCCTTTTTGGCCCCTAATTCCTTAACTGTTGGTACCATAACCCCCAAAATCAATCCCAACCTTCCTTTTGTGGTATTGAACCCTGTGGTAAAATTTCAAAGAGATCCATTCACTTAAACTAAAGTTAGAGTGCGAAAACCAATGTGTCTTCGGACGACGACGACGCCAACGTCATACCAATATACGACCGCAAAAATTTTTTGCGGTCGTATAAAAAGGTGGGTTATGTCCAAGGACATAGACAAATTAAATCGTTATTTCATGAACAAGAAAAAACAGATCAACCAATTTCAGGAAGACCCTACATCAACTGTCAAGATGAAGAACAAGAAAAAAAGCCCTGTTCATTGATAATTTTCTATGTTTTCTATGTATTGTGTGCGATTTTGTCCCATGTATATTTACTCCATATCCTTTCATTTTCTATTGGTGAATAATGATCTTCAAGCAGGAAAACTAATACATGAAAATTGCAAACACATCGTACGAAAATAAGCTTTACCATTCTTGTCAAAAACGTAACAGACTTGTCCACTGGAAAGACGAAGATATCAGATTCATGAGTTGTCATGCATTCCCATTTTTGATATCCAAATGGACGTTTTTTTTTATTATCTATGAAACAAGAAAATTCCAAATTGTTTGTGAATATCTATAATTTAACTTGAAATCTTCCACATTTGGACAGGTCCATTTCATCTATGAGATGATACATCGTACAGATTTATGAAAAAAAAAGGGAAACAAACTTATTGTAATTGGGTTTTAAACACAGGTTTCGCTCCGCGGCAAAATTATTTGCGCAAACAACATTTTAAGGTCAATTATGATTGACTTGTCTATTTTTAGGTACGACACAATGTGTTATCAATTCTGTTAGTGTTTGATGCATTTCATAAAAAAGAAAATTTGTATTTATATTTCAGGGATAAGGTTTTAAGGTTTTTGTAAGGGTCAGCGGGAATAAAAAGCATGAAATGTCAATTTTATTTTTATTCTGCAAATCAGAAAAATAGGATCGGCGGATCCGTAAACCAACAAATAAAAAAGCCCTGGCCTAAGGGGCCTAAACAATACTTTTCTAATGCACAGTGTACAAGTTACCTATTTCTTGACCAATTTCAATGAAGTTGAATGCAAAGTCTTGAATTTTTCGGGTACTTTAATATGCTGAATTAAACTTATCTTGTATTTTAGAGTTTGAATATTTGGATCTGTTTTTAATCAGTCAGGGGACTTACTTTAATGAGTGATTTTCTTAATCACTGATTCAAGTGACATTATGTCCACAAATGTTGGAAGTAAGAGTTGTTGCTAAAATTACCAGAACCAACATCTGTGTTTATAGACTGTCCAGTCATGTGAAGTGATAACCTTGTACTGAATCTGGGATATTGATGACATGAAAATCACTTGTTTAAGTATCATACCTCTATTTATTTTAAAAAATCACTTCTTTAAGTATTATTATTTTAATTAACCCCCCCCCTAATTTCAACACCCCCGAACAGTGAAATTTTTATGGTGAACAGTAAAATTTTATTATCCGTTAAGAAGGGAAAGTTCATTTATTTCAATTTTACTAATAATTAGATATAAACTAAAACTGTATGTTTAAAATGTTGGTATAACTACAAATTGACAAAATTTCTTATTTGCAACATTTTTGTACTTAAATGAGTGATTCATAAATCAGTTATTTCAGAACAACCGGGCCCTGACTGTTAATTGGTCCACATTGTGATCTCAATTGTCAAAACTTAAACTTTGTTGGATTCCATCAAAAATTGAATTATTGATTTTTTTTTATAGGCAGAATCTAACCTGTATTTGGATTTTTATACGACCGCAAAAAAAATTTTGTGGTCGTATATTGGTATGAGGTTGGCGTCGTCGTCGTCGTTGTCCGAAGACACATTGGTTTTCGCACTCTAACTTTAGTTTAAGTGAATGGATCTCTATGAAATTTTACCACAGGGTTCAATACCACAAAAGGAAGGTTGGGATTGATTTTGGGGGTTATGGTACCAACAGTAAAGGAATTAGGGGCCAAAAATAAGCATTTTTGTAACTTCCAGACATAACTTGTGTGTTAGTGTATGGACCTCTCTGACATTGTACCACAAGGTTCCATACACTACAAACCAGTAAAAGTCTGAAATGGCCTCTATCTGTACTCGACTGTACTGATTTTTACTCGACCAGTCTGAATTGGTCTGAAATTTACTTGATAATACTCGACTGTAGTCTGAACCATACTTAACAGTCTGAACTTGTACTCGACCAGTACTTAACCATTTAATACGCGTCTGAACCATGCTCGACCTAGTCTGAACCATACTCGACCTAGTCTGAACCATACTCAACCAAGTCTTAACCAACCTAGACCTATTTTTTGTATCTATCTATTGTATAATAAACATAATATAACTTCATCACCATATTCATCAACACTTATATACATACATATATATCACCTTTAAAATAAAAATAAAACAAGCTGATCAAATAATCTCAAAACTGAATTTTGACTAATATTTTCAATGTTATTCGAAATTTTTTGAATGTTTCAGATATATTTTATGGTTACTGGACAATTTTCACCATTAACTTAAGCCTTGTATAGATTTATGGTGTCAGTTTAGTTTAGTTAATAACGCAGTGAACATTTTTTTTTATTAAAATATATATAAAATAGCATATAAAGCAACTTAATAAATTTAAAAAATGACAACTTTGTTTTGTTAAACCAAGAATTTAATATAATCATGATAATATAACTTCCATAGTAATCCTGTGATAACTTTTAAAAAAGGAAATGTGTTCCAAAGTTTCAGTAAAAATTTATTTCAATCAAATTTAAATAATTTTTGTCAAAATTAAAGACATGGCATACAAGAAGCACTTTAATAAGGTTTAATTACCTCAGTACACGTGTGTTTAACAGGTAAAAAGAAAGCCCTATTTTTCTTAAACTCATGTATTACTTATCTAGTGAATTCAAAAGGCCTTGCGATTTAAGTTTCACAGGATGTTGCAATTTTGAATGAATGTTATTTAGAATTTAATACTCTCTGACCAGGTGTGATCTTTTACATGAGTTTGCCCCAAGCAGGAGGTATTACTTTATACTTCGCCACTAATCAGAAGAACAATTTTATTTATTTCTTTAATTTTTATCCCTTTTTGATATATATTGTATATAATATATCCCAAATTGTAATAATAGATATATTTCTAAAATAAGGTTAAACAATTTCAGTGATTTTGTTGGCTGTTGTTACCTCATTAAAAAGATAATTATATAACTATTGTACATTTTTTGTATGTAACCATGAAACCTATGTAGTTTTTATTTAGGAAAATTAATTTAAAAAAAAAACACATGCCAAACAAGAAGCACCTTAATAAGGTTTAATTACCCTCAGTAAAGGTGTGGTTTTTAGGTAAAAGAAAATCTTTTTTCAACAAAACTCTAAAACTTTAAAATTAATATAATTAAATTATTATATAAGATAATTTGATTTAACTATCTCTATTCGATAAATCTGAGAATCATGTAAGAATGTAAAAATCTGTTTTTATAATATATCTTTATTTTATTGTGGCTGTTGTCATGTCAGTTAAAAAGATTTTTTTTTAACAGTTAAAATTTAGAAAAAGTAGAGGTTATTTGGTCCAGTATGGTTCAGACTGGTCGAGTATTGTTCAGACCTTTGGTCGAGTATGGTTTAGACTGAAAAAAATAGGTCGAGTACAGGTCGAGAATGGGTTAAGACTGTTTCAGACTGGTCGAGTAATAGTTCAGACTATTTTCAATGGCAAAGATAAGGGTCAAGTACAAATCAGTACAGTCGAGTATGGTTAAGACTGGGGTCGAGTAATGTCGAGTAAAATTGAGACCAATTCAGACTGGTCGAGTAAAAATCAGTACAGTCGAGTACAGATATAGGCCATTTCACCCTTTTACTGGTTTGTAGTGATATCACAAAAGGAATGCTGGGATTGATTTTGGGGGTAATTGCCTCAAAATTTTAGGAATTAGGGGCCAAAAAAGGGGCAAAAAACAAGCATTTTTCTAGTTTCATGACAATAACTTGTGTGTAAGTGTATGGATCTTTCTTAAATTGTACTACAAGGTTCCATATCACAAAGGGAAAGCTGGAATTGAGTTTGGGGGTAATTGCCGAAACTTTTAGGAATTGGGGGCCAAAAAGGGGCCAAAAATAAGCATTTTTCTAGTTTCCAGACAATAACTTGTGTTCAAGTGTATGGATCTCTCTGAAATTGTACTGCAAGGTACCATACCACAAAGGGAAGGCTGGGATTGATGACGGGGGTAATTGCCTCAATATTTTAGGAATTAGGGGGCAAAAAACAAGCATTTTTCTAGTTTCAGGACAATAACTTGTGTGTAAGTGTATGGATCTTTCTTAAATTGTACTACAAGGTTCCATATCACAAAGGGAAAGCTGGGTTTGAGTTTGGGGGTAATTTCCCTAAATGTTTAGGAATTTGGGGCCAAAAAGGGGCCAAAAAACACATTTTTCTAGTTTCCAGACAATAACTTGTGTTCAAGTGTATGGATCTCTCTGAAATTGTACTGCAAGGTACCATACCACAAAGGGAAGGCTGGGATTGAGTTTGAGGGTGATGAATCATAAGGGGGTTCAAAAAATTTGGGGGGGGGGGATTTTTTTTATTTTTCATTTTTTTTTTTTTTTTTCCTTTTTTTTTTCTTTTTAAATTTTCCATTTTAAGTTGGTTATTTCTGATTTATATTTAAAAGCAAATAATAATGATATTGTAGGAGATACACACCAAACAGGATGTGTAAATTATTATATAATAAGTATTGTGCAATAGCAAGAAATTTTCAATTGCACAGTATTGCACAATAGCAAGAAATCTTCAATTGTACAGTATTGCGCAATAGCAAGAAATCTTCAATTGCACAGTATTGCGCAATAGCAAGAAATATCCAATAGCACAATATTGCGCAATAGCAAGAAATTGACAATTGTACAGTATTGCGCAATAGCAAGAAATATTTAATTGCACAGTATTGTGCAAAAGAAGATACTTCATATAAATTGCTTATTTCTTGACCAATTTCAATGGGGTTTTATTCTTGAATTCTTGGGGGTCCTTTAATATGCTGAATCTAACCGTGTATTTAGTTTTTTGGATTTTGGGCCCCGTTTTTAAATTGGTCCACATTGAGGTCCAAAGGGTCCAAAATTAAACTTTGTTTGATTTCATCAAAAATTGAATTATTGGCGTTCTTTGATATGCGGAATCTAACTGTGTATTTAGATTCTTAATTTTTGGTTCCGTTTTCAAATTGGTCTACATTAAGGTCCAAAGGGTCCAAAATTAAACTTAGTTTGATTTTAACAAAAATTGAATTCTTAGGGTTCTTTGATATGCTGAATCTAAACATGTATTTAGATTTTTGATTATGGGCCCAGTTTTCAAGTTGGTCCAAATCGGGGTCCAAAATTAAACTTTGTTTGATTTCATCAAAAATTGAATTCTTGGGGTTCTTTGATATGCTGAATCTAACCATGTATTTAGATTTTGGATATTGGACCATAATCAGTCAGGGATATAACTCTATAGGGTTATTACAGAAAAATAACATACATTTGTTATTGTGGACTAAAAAATCAAAGAACTGTGATAACATATGTATGTTACATGTTTCAAAGGGACAATATACATCACTAGTTTAGTTAAAATGCATACAAGTTCTATTGATATTACTATTGTCTTTATGTATACGTAACTATAGAAAGATATAACAGTTCATAGTTTGCCAATTTTGCATAGTACACCTATATGTTATTACAGAAAAAATATGCCTGTAATAACTAAAAGGGTGTTATCCCAGCTTCTCTATATCACTCCTAAGCATTTTCTCAGACATACATCATGCTTAATTACAATGAATTTTAATTTATTGTAAGAAATAATGACCAGAGCATGTAATGAGGTTCTGCGCAAGCTTCCCAGTAATTCCCAAGTGTCTCATATAATAAGTTACATTCCTTTAATAACTAAGCTATGTTATTACAGCTAAGTTTATCCCTTTAAAGCCTCGTCTCATTGATTTACCATGGTTAATTAAAAATGTATCAATTTAATTAAAAAATTAATTATCAAGGCTATGCATTTAGTTTCTGCGCAAAGTCTCAAGAGTTCCCTAGAGCCCATTATAAATAAAAATATGTTTGATTTATTTTACAAATAACAAACATATGTTATTGCAGATTTAGAAAATTTAAGGAATAAAGAGTAGACAACTCATGAAAGTGTCTGTAATAACACACGCAAGTTATTTTCTGTAATAACCCTATAGAGTTATATCTCTGACTGATAATAGGTGATTGTCTAATTTAAAATTTTTAAGTTCTTAGACCACATTCATTCTGTGTCAGAAACCTATGCTGTGTCAAATATTTAATCACAATCCAAATGCAAAGCTGTATCAAGCTTGAATGTTGTGTCCATACTTGCCCCAACTGTTCAGGGTTCGACCTCTGCGGTCGTATCAAGCTGCGCCCTGCGGAGCATTTTATTAATTTTGGGTCTGGTTTTCAAATTTGTCTTCATAAAGGCAGGGGTCATGTTTAAAGCATCTAATCTGTATGAAGAAAGAAATTCTGAATGGTAGGTCCATGACTTGTAATTTAAAAATAAGTCCCCTCCTACATGTCCTAGAAAAGACAGGTCCCGGACCTCAGACTTGCACTATTTTGAACCGCTGCATAAATTAAAGGTCCAAAGGGCAAAAAATTTAACTTTAATTTTTCTTTATTGTTCTTAATGATGTTAATAGCAACTTCAATCCATTGCTTTTTGATATTTGATAATACGTGTTTAATATTAGTAAACAATAAATATATAAGCTAATTGTTTGCAAAACTCTTTGAATACTTTTTATAGTCTTGCATCCACATGCTGTAATAAAGCACTGTTTTCTCCCTTTCAGCAGTACATTGTATTACAACAAATGGACAGAGGAGTTGACTATTGATAGTGACTGATAATGGACTGGAGTAACCTAGCGTCCAATGACTCTGAACATGCCTGACAGTACTGGCGTGTGTACATGTATGTCGACAGCCAATTCTAAGTAACCTTAAACGTATACATTGTATATACAAAAGACCTACAATAATGGTATGTGCATCTATGGGTGACTTATATTTCACTGTTGTCACACAGTGTTGTGTTGCTTTATTACTGGTCAGACTATCTATCCTTTACTATTATAAAGTTCAAATATCATGTACATGATTATGACTTGCATTGTATAAATTATGATGCAGCATGATATCTTTTTGACCTACATTTTTGTCGAAAAAGCAAGACATAGTGATCCTACATTCCGTCGTCGGTGGCGGCGGCGTCCACAAATATTCACTCTGCGGTTAAAATTTTTGAAATTTTAATAACTTCCTTAAACTGTCCTGGATTTCTACCTAACTTGGACAGAAGCTTGTTTATGATCATAAGATAGTATCCAGAAGTAAATTTTGTGAAAAAAAAATTCCTGTTTTTACCGTATTTTACTTATAAATGGACTTAGTTTTTCTGCCAGGAAACATTACATTCACTCTGTGGTTAAAGTTTTAAAAATTTTAATAACTTTTTCAAACTATCCTGGATTTCTACCAAACTTGGACAGAAGCTTGTTCATGATCATAAGATAGTATCCAGAAGTAAATTTAAAAAAAAAAATCCTGTTTTTCCGTATTTTACTTATAAATGGACTTAGTTTTTCTGCCAGGAAACATTACATTCACTCTGTCATGTCTGCATGGTTAAAGTTTTTAAAATTTTAATAACTTTCTTAAACTATCCTGGATTTGTACCAAACATGGACAGAAGTTTGTTTATGATCAAAAGCTAGTATCTAGAAGGAAATATTTATTATAATTTTGTACTTGTTTATCATGTTTATCCATATTTTACTTATAAATGGACTTAGTTTTTCTTCCAGTTCACATTACATACAGTCTGCAGTTAAATTTTTCAAAACATTTATTAGATTCATAAACTATCCTGGATTTTTACCAAACTTGGCCAGAAGCTTCTTACAATAAAAAAATTGTATCAAGAGGAATATTTTTATTAAATTTTTTCCTCATCTCATTTTCGTTGAGCCTGCGATTAACAGCAAAAGTAGGCGAGACACTGGGTTCCGCGGAACCCTTACGAATTTTATGTCTCACTGATTTATTAAGTACATTGTATATGTATGAATTCAAATTGTGGTACATCATGTACATGCACAGTACTTAGTTTTGAGTCTTGCACAAATACCTTGCCATTTAAGGAATGACTGTAATATTTTTTCTGTCTATGAAGAAATAACATAAAAAGTATGGTGCACACTGAATAACTCGCGTAGTGGGTTATTTAAAAGTGTGCACCACATTTTTTATGTTATTTCGAATAGACAGAAAAAATATTAAAGTCATTTCTTATAATTTAATTCTAAAAGGGAGTAAATCATGATAAAAACGTTGATGACGTCGCGGTCATATGACAAAATTATGTCTATGAGCTGATAGACAAAACACTTTCAGCCAATCAGAAGACGTGTTACATCCAAAATTAAATTATTGGTCAATGGAGTTAAAATAAATTTGATCGCTGACAATGACAGAGTGTTTTGAACATTGCCTTATAGTGTTGATCAGAATACCTTTATACATGTATTAAATCAATAAAATTTTATTGTCACAGATTGAAAATATTTAGTATTTTAAAAATAAGGAGATGGGTAGGATTGCCAATGAGAAAACTTTCTGCCAGTCGGAATGAAAGGGGATGTAAGAAATTTTAGGTCACTGTATGATCTTCAACAATGAACAAAACCATACTGTAGTGTCAGCTGTAAAAGATCCTGTAAAAATGAGCAACAATAAATGTCAATTCAAATCAGAAAACTAGTGACGTTCTAATTACTTTTTTTGAAATATTCACCAACATGACCAAGAGAGAACTGTATTGCCAATTTATTTTTATCGGAAAGCAGTGCATCAGGTTCAGGTGTTTTACATGATAATCACAGGAATTTAAATTTTCAGAATTAGCTCCTCAGATGTCAGTGGAATGGAAGTAATACACATCATATGTTTTAATGAAATTAACATGATTAATGATGGGATAAGACGTAGAGGAGATCCTATAGCTACAGTACATGTACATGTAACTGGTATGTATATTTGTTACAGTATTAATAGTCCAAATGGTATAACAATAAAGAAAATACTGAATTCCAAGGCAATTTCAAAAAAGGGAAGTCCATGCATATGGTAGTGGCTGCTGGGTTTTACTATTTGTATTATTAAGCTTTACAATGTATATTTCATAGGGTACAATGTAGTAGACTTGGATGTTTCATAAATTGTATACAGATGCCTTTTGTTTAATACAATGTTTCTGTCCTTCATATGTTGGTTGGCCATGTTAGATCACATTTTAATGGTTCAGCGACTGCTTGAAAAAAAGTTTAGGTTTTTATACGACTGCAAAAATTAAAAATCGTATATTGGTATCACGTTGTTGTCGTCGGCGTCCACTCCCCTTTTTTTTGAAAACTTGTAAACAGTCAAGATCCCCACCCCGAAACCATATATATTCTTGTTTGGGACAATAAAACAAATCAAATGAAATAAAAGGCCAGTCCCCTGGGGTCACCCCACCCCCTCCTGTTTGAGAACTTGTAAACGGTCGAGATCCCCACCTCTAATCCATATATATTCTTGTATGGGACAGTAAAACAAATCAAATGAAATATAGGGAAAGTCCATGGGGGTAACCCCCACCCCCCTTCTTTTGGATAACTTGTAAATGGTCGAGATCCCCACCCCTAAACCATATATATTCTTGAATGGGACAATAAAACAAATCAAATGAAATTGAGGGAAAGTCCCCTGGGGTAACCACCACCCCCCTTCTTTTTGAAAACTTGTAAATGGTCAAGATCCCCAACCCGAAACCATATATATTCTTGTATGGGACAATAAAACAAATCAAATGAAATATAAGGTGAGTCCCCTTGGGTCACCCCCACCCCCCTCCTGCTTAAGAACTTGTAAACAGTTGAGCTTTTCATTATTAATAAGATAATACCACATTGAGGTCCAAAAATTGAATTCTTTGGTTCTTTGATATGCTGATTCTAACAATGTTTGAGTGTTAAATCATGAATATCTAATTTTAGAGAACTTAGTCATCACTGGTTGTTGTTATTATATTAATGATTATAATTTGAAAAATTGCATCATATCTTAAATTAGAGAACTATTTATCCAGTTTGAGTTATTTCCATTTGCACAGAAAATATTATGGATAAAATTAACCAGCTGTCCAGGAGGATTTTGAAAATAAATAACTCAGCCTTGATAATAACAAAAATGAATGGTTTGTTCTGTGGTAGTTTGAAAACAAACTTTAGTTTGCCTCAACCAAATGTTATGAAACTTATACAAAATGCTTATTACCACTTAGTACAGATCTAGTTAGAAATTGGGTGGTGTCACTTTTACTGCTCTTGAGTTATGCCCCTTTATAAACATAAAAATTGCTGAATTATTTGTTTCCGTTCTCTAACTTTAGTTTACCTCAACCAAATGTTATGAGACTTATACACAATGCTTATTACCACAAAACTCAGATCAAGTACAAATTTAGGTAGAGTCACTTTTACCGTTCTTCAGTTATGTCCCTTTATATCTTTTATGATATGCAAGCGGGGGCATCATCTGTGTCCATGCATGGACACAATCCACATTTTTGGTTAGTATCATTATTATAGATAGAGATAAACTGTAAATAGCAATAATGGTCAGCAAAGTAAGATCTACAAATAAGTCATCATGACCAAAATGGTCAATTGACCTGATAAGGAGTAATTGCCCTTTGAAATCAATACCCTAATGACGATTGTGGCCAAGTTTGGTTTATTTGTCTCTGTTGTTTCAGGAGAAGACTTTTGTAAATTTTTGTCTCTGTTGTTTCAGGAGAAGACTTTTGTAAATTTTTTTAATTTACAAAAGTCTTCTCCTGAAACAACAGAGACAAATAAACCAAACTTGGCCACAATCGTCATTAGGGTATCTAGTTTTTAAAAACATGGCAGATATGGCTAAAAATAGAACATAGAGGGAAAATGCAGTTTTTGACTTATATCTCTAAAACTAAAGCAAAAGTATAACGGTTGCATTATTTCATGCATCGATTGTAAATAAAAATATCAGGTGAGCCTCTAGTTTGGTGTATGCAATAATTGTACATGTTGTAAGGTGCATATGTCTGTCTGGCTTGGTTTATCTGAACTTGACCTTAATATTTGCTTGACAGTATATTTTCATGAATCATTGGTAATGTTAAGTTTATTTGATACTTATCGTAAACTTATAATTATTCTTATATCTTTAGGACAAGCACCATAAAACAGTGGGGACATAAAAATACCTGGAGTCCGTCTATCCCTTTGGCCTTATAAGCGCTCTCACTTGCATGTCTTGTACAATTCTTGTCAAATTTTTAGGAAACTTATTTTGATAGGTTATATCAACAATGTCTGACAAGTTTTAAAATCAGTGCCAATCAATCATTTTTAAAAGAGTTATGCCCCTTGGAAACATTAATTATTTGGAAAATTGCATTGTTAGGGCTCTTGTGTACAATTCTTACCAGAATTTTATGAAATAAATATTAAATAGGTTTATATCATCAGAATGATCAGAGCATTTTGATTTTCATCTGTAATGTTTACAAATTCCAGGTTTCATGGCAAATTTCAACCGTTATAAACCTCCACAACCTCCATAGCAGAGGTAATCAAAAAGTAGTGCAGCAACAAACAACAACTATTAATATTCCACTCCAGTTTATCTGACACACAATATATATACATGTATGATTATATACATAGATATAAGAAGATGTGGTATGAGTGCCAATGAGACAACTCTCCATCCAAGTCACAATTTATAAAAGTATATATATATATATATGTACCCGGTAAGTTTGGATATTAAATTGATGTTATCATTTTTGCGTGAATGGTTAGGCAATATTTAAAATTTGATGTATATTTTACAAAATAATATATGCTGGGGTTTTTTTTTATTACAGCAAATGTATTCCAAGAGTTTATGGCTGATTATGCAACTACAGGATTTTATCATTGAAGCAACATCTTAGAAGGATAAGTGCAAATGTATGAAGGAAGCCTTGTGTACAAATACATGTAGCAATTACATGCAGGAGAGAACACTTAAACATTACTAACATGTAGTCATGATATTGGAGTGGTGCGTTCTAGAAATCTAAACACCTGGAATTAAATATTGTGTATATTTTTTTTCAACCACAAGTACTTTCAGCATATAATACAATTCAAATTCAAATTATTGTGTCAACATGACAGTTACTGTCTAAAAATGGAAAATGCTTGTTTTAAAATGAATTTTATATAAATATTTCAAATAACAAGAATTTTTAGCTTATTGTGCAGCCAAACTTTGAGATCTTTTAATGGTATATGCCTGTTGTTTGTCAACATTTATTTTCTTTTTGACTTAGCCTTAAGATCAGTGTTAAAATGAAAAACTGAAAACCATATATGAAATAAGAAGGAAATGGTTGTAAATAACAGCAAGACTTTCAATATGGTATATCAAATCTATTTCACAGAACTTTCTATTTCAGTTTATTAATACAATGAGATATGAGGTATAAATCAATCAGACAGTAACACAACAACAAAAACACCTGAAAGGCATTAAGGTGCTAACATACAGTCCTCAACAATAGACAGGTGTCTAAACAATATGTCATGATCTGTTTAATTGACCAGAGTACATGAGTATGTGGCAGGGTGAACTACCTTTTTTCTTCAAAACTCTCATAAGAAGAATTGGCATCTTTTGCAAGTAAGACTTTTCCATACTGTGATTGGAATGTCTCAAAACTGATGAACACAAAAAGACTTATACATACATATTAAAAATGAAATATACATCAGTGCATACATCTTCTATAAATGAATCACCTTCCATACATCAAATTAAAAAAAATATTAAGACTTGAATACAACCAAAAATGTTCTAGGAGTGAACTATGGTGTCCTGGATATTTGCTTGCCTTCTTGGTTTTATTGCATCTTATCTGCTGCATTGATGATATTGTGAGTTGGAGTTGATGAATAAATATTATTTGTATTGTTTAGGACCAAGAAATTTAAGATACAAAGAGAAAGTAAAATAGAATGGAAGTATGAATACATCCTCAAGACCGAGAAGAATATTTATATATATCAAAATAGAATGTGTACTAGATTAGCATTTACTTATCTAAAATATGCTCAAATACTGTGAAATTTGTGTGATTGAGACTCAATTCACCTTAATTTCATTTATAAAAAATAATGTGAATGCTTGATTCACATTAATTTCACGTGAAAAATTTAACGTGAATTTCACGTGAAAGCTCGATTCACGTTAATTTCACGTGAAATTCACGTAAATTTAACGTGAGTTTCACGTGAGTTTCACGTGAAAAATTTCACGTGAGTTTCATGTATAAGCTCGTTTGAGGTGAATCTCACGTGAAAAATTTCATGTGAAATTTACGTGAACGAAATTTGCCTGTATACTCCTTGAATTGTGGCGTTCAGATTTTAATATTTTTAAGTGCTAAATTGTAGGATTGACAATAGCTTCTTATTAAAAAGTAATTTTTCGAAAAAAAAAGGTATAAAGGTAGATACACATTTCTTGTTTTAAGTCACAAAAACTTTTGCCCTGTGAAAAACCATATTGATTCCATCCAACGTCTGGTCGACAGCATATATATTTGCGGAGTTTGTTGTATTGACATTTCAATCAACAATCGGTATGCTAAATACTACTTATTATACATGATATGAAGCAGAATGCATACAAAACATTCTAAAAAGCAAAAGAAAAGTATCAGGCAATGTTCTGTAACCTTATCTTCAGATATATTTGTTTCGTATCTTAATTGGTATACATACATTCTTAATGGATTTACGATAATTTAAAATCAGATTACCATTTTTGTTTCATATCTCATTTTCCACAAATGGTGCATTATATAATCAAGCTTTTAAAACTATGTATGTGAAAATATGCATCTTAATGTTTTGGATTGCCCCATTATGATCTGTACTCTCTTCTTATGAATAAGAAGGAGTCATCTTCTATCTGACAATATTAGAAATAAGTCCATCATCTGTGTGTCATATATATAAATATCTACATGTTTGTTATACCTTAATTGAAGATTTATGTATGGAATATCAGTGTCACAGATAATCATGTAAATATTCCTTTTGTTGTAACCATGTTTCCTTGATTGTTACCTTATCTAATTCGATTTATAATTTGTATTTGCAAAAAACAACATGACGGAGGCAACCCGACAAGCAAAACTTGCTACCCTTCTCTTGTGTTGGCCCCCATTTTTTAGGGGATTCGTGTTCGTTCCCGAGGATATCATGAGCTCAGTAGTCAGTGCTTCGGTACATACATGATTCATAACATTAATTTTTAAGAATTCACCTTTGATAAATTAAGAAATTAACTGGAAGTTTCAACTCCCTCAGGCAATGTTGACCTTTAGTGAATTGGGATATTTTGTATGGTCTCTTTTGGTTATAAATCTGATGTGTTATTTTGTTTTTATTCTGTGTAAATTAGAATAACACTTTATCAATTTCGTGCGTTCAAAGCGGTTTTCTAGATTTACCTTCATAGGAACACTCAAACCGATACATTTCAAAGCCAAGGATGTATAAAGCCAGTGCCACACACGTGAAGAGCAACATGTATATAACCAATAGGGACCTTACAAAATAGCCAAAATCATCTTAGGTCAACTTTGCCAGAAGGAGTTGGAAACTTAGTCATTCTATAATTTTATAATTAATTTATCAACGGATAATTTAGAAAAAGTTATGTTCTGCCAACGTTTTGTTCATTGTCTCTCTCTCTCTCTCTCTCTCTTTGATTTGTAAGTAACCTTTTCAAGGTAAAGTTACTACAACTACATTTTTTCTCTAGTTATTCAAAGGTTAACAAAGAATTCTAAAATATAAGCTCCATACGTTTACCGTGTAAACTAGAATTAAAATATTATTTGAGAGGAAATCAATCCTCAAAAACGTAAAACTATGTCTTTTCAATAAGATTTGTTTTAATTATTTTAGAGATTTTCTTACCATAACAATTTCTAACGTCAATGGTAGTAACTTCATATCTGTAAAAGACATTTAGAAGTATATATATCAAGTATTCATAAGATCTTTTATTCCAACAGTTCAAATCTTACCCTTCCAAATAACAAACATATCTACAAAACTGAAAACAGTTAACAGGTACATGTACCTAGGTTGACTGGGGGTGTAGAAATATGGTCACTTGTACTCTATATGATCGGCAGTAGAATTTCCTCAAAAATGTACGTCCGTTAAGAACCATAAAAGCTGTTAATACCTTACCACGTGCGTTCGGAATGGGGACATTAAATTCTAACTCTAGCGTTACAGAACCATTGCAACGTAAGCGGCTGTTGTACAACTACAAGTCGGACCCTATCCATCATACTCTTATATCTGATGACCGTTCTAATTTCCTGCCTTTCTTTTAAGGCGTCCTACCTGGCAGAGCCTACCTTTTCTATTGTTTGTTTGAGGTTTGCAGGATGGTACTGGACGTTGATCAATTATCAATCAACCAATCAATACAAAACAATGACACTATCAGGAAAGGTAATATTTCACTATTAAAATATCAATTGGTATGATGTTGTTACTTCATCATTAAATATTTTGGAGATGGTGATACATTAAGCAGTTAATTTCAGTTAGAAAGACAGCAACCCAACGACAATTCAAATCAACAGATTTCAAAAGGCTACTAAGGTGGTTCTACCTTCGGCAAAGAAAGCGTTGGCCGTATGTGGTACAACTTTTCGGAATTTTTGGTTTTCAATGCTCTTCAACTTTGTATTTATTTGGCCTTGTGACCAATTAGATTCGAGCACCACTAATGTGTCTGATGGAGACGAAACGCCCGTCCGCGTACTTAGTAAAAGTCTGATACATTTGATGAGTACAACACATTTGGTTTTTTTCTGTCTTTTTCGTTTGTTTTTGTTTGGGTTTTTTGTTGTTGTTCTGTTTCGTATTAGATTTTGTGTTTTGAAGCTAGCCAAAGTTTTCACTTTGCAACGGGACAGAAAATTTTTATTTATTAACTCCTGCAATATTTTGAAACTACGAAAAAAGTATTCAAAACAAAATGAAAAGTGTCAATATGTATGTACCACAATTCAAACAGAACATTCCGGAAGTTAAATTATGGCGAGATCACATCTATGATACATTTCAAATAACCTTAACAGCAGGAGATAAAACTACCATTTTGAAATCATTTATGCGGAGAATCCTTAACAACTTAACATACAAATTAATATAAAATTTAAAAATAAAACAGTTTTCTTACTGATGTAAAAGTTGTCGTGTGTCACTAGAATGTTATTGGTAGTTATTTTTATCAGGTTTTGAAGGTCAATAACATTCTTATCAAACATTGGTCGCTTTAAGTGGTTAGTTTGAACTTGTTTTTATCTACCGTTCAATGTAAAATAGCAAAATGATAGGTATTAAATTCATTACAAATAAAATGAATGAAAAGTAAGTACATGTTGTATTACAGTTCAAATGGGTCTATATTTACAGTTATAAACTATCTATTACAAGGTTCTTTATGACAACAATTAAATATTTGTTCAAAATTTATGCTTTCGTTTTGAAAGGTAAACACGGTAAACACAACAATGGCAGCAAACAAATAAACAAAAATGATTGGTATTATTTCCCATATCAAAATGTTTCTATACAAAATGTCATAAATTACCCCTAATCTTGGAAGAATTGAAACAACTATAAATAATATGTTATCAACACCTTATTCCGTTAAAGATGTTGTTAGATTATATTACATTTTAGCATTGGTGGTACATTTTGACTTAATGTATCGACTGGGGAACAGTTCGGTCGGCATCTGTTTGGTAAAAACAACGATTGAGACAAGTAGAAACGAATGTATATTGCTGAAACTTACCTTGTTCTTGTCGAAAATTTCAGAAATCTATATTTTGAACTCATGAAGAGATCAGGTTACGGCAGCGGTACACTTCCCCAGAACCATTACTTGTGCAGAATCGGAGTACGTTCTCAGAACCAATATAAGTCTTGCGCAGATATGTCTTTGATTGACATCTCACTCCCGTAAAATTAAGACAGATAACAACGACCCTGAAATAAAACATTAAAGTTGTTTGCATTAACCAGAGACATATATACACAGAGATTGGCAACTGTAACAGTGGTCAGCGAAATCCAATTAAAAACACGCATCACACGAGACTTTAACGAGATCGCCATTTTGCATCTGATCATGACAAGTTCACCACCGCTTCGATTTTTATTTTACATCAAGCTTTTCAAAAAAGCATAATGTAAGTATATATTTCAATTTCGTAAATTATTTACCTTGTTTTATTCAGTTTGTTGTAATTGTTAGTTAAAATATTGTGACGATTAACGTTTTATTGTGGTCAATAATAAGGGGAAAGCTTGGCCGACATGGACGTTATGAAAAATTTTTACACGGACGTATTTTTTATTAAAACCTTTTCATTCGAAAAGGAATAAAACCATTTATGAGATGAATCACTTTTCCCAAGACATACTGGTTTTGTGTAAATATGTTGAATTTTTCATTAAATCACCCACTTTGATGCAATTTACAATTAAAATTCAGTATTCTCGCTGTCGGCCACGTTCAATTTTTAAAATATAAAGACAGGCCCTGTCCATGTCTACAGTCAATAAACTTTCCCATCTTTAGAGAATAATTATTCCCAGCACATGAATTACTTTCTTATGACATACTGGATTTGTGTATAACAGTTGTTTTTTCCATATTTTCACCCACTTTGATGCGATTTACAATTAAAAATGACCATTCAAGCTGTCGGCCATTTTCATTCTCTTCAATATAAAGACAGGCCCCTGTCCATGTCTACAGTCAATAAACTTTTCCATATTTAGAGAATAATTATTCCCAGCACATGAATTACTTTCTTATGACATACTGGATTTGTGTATAACAGTTGTTTTTTCCATATTTTCACCCACTTTGATGCAATTTACAATTAAAAATGACCATTCAAGCTGTCGGCCATTTTCATTCTCTTCAATATAAAGACAGGCCCCTGTCCATGTCTACAGTCAATAAACTTTTCCATCTTTAGAGAATAATTAATCCCAGCACATGAATTACTTTCTTATGACATACTGGATTTGTGTATAACAGTTGTTTTTTCCATATTTTCACCAGCTTTGATGCAATTTACAATTAAAAATGATCATTCAAGCTGTCGGCCATTTTCATTCTCTTCAATATAAAGACAGGCCCCTGTCCATGTCTACAGTCAATAAACTTTTCCATTTTTAGAGAATAATTATTCCCAGCACATGAATTACTTTCTTATGACATACTGGATTTGTGTATAACAGTTGTTTTTTCCATATTTTCACCAGCTTTGATGCAAATTACAATTAAAAATGACCATTCAATCTGTCGGCCATTTTCCTTCTCTTCAATATAAAGACACGCACCTGTCCATGTCTACAGTTTATAAAATTGTCCATCTTTAAAGAACAAATGTACCCATCACCATTGATCACAGGAATTACTTTCCCAAGACATACCGGTTTTGTGTATATAAATTGTTTTTTTTTTCATTATTTCCACCACTTTGATGACATTTACAAGTTTATATACATGTATATTTACATTGCTTTCATGTCGATCCGGCCCCACGTCGATCCGGCCCAAGTCGATCCGTCCCACGTCGATCCGGCCCAACGTCGATCCGGCCCATATTTTTTAAGTCGATCCGGCCCAATAAAAAAATATATTTATAAGGAATAAAAATAAAGATATATATTGATTGTAATTCATAAATGTTTATGAATTTTATTATAATGTAAAAGGGGTACGGTAAAAAAAAATGGCCTTTGACAAATATTTTCTTTAGATGAGTTTAAAACAACTATGTTGATTATGTTTTCATTACAAGTTTTCAAGTTTATTGGGTATAATTATAATAAAAACGTATATAATTGAATTTAGTACAATCAACAGACATCAACATTAATCAGCAGTAATTAGCATTTTCTTTCAATCAGTTGACTGTGATCTTAACAAGTCTTTCATCCTGTCAGTGTAATAACAAATAGTCACATACACAACGGTACAAGCCGATCCCCAAGCTGATACATGTATACAAACTTTGTTTTTGTTTTAAGTTCTTAAAACTTCTGTAGGAATATCTAGGGAAAACAGAATTAAATAAACTAAATAAAACAGGAAGATTGGTCAGTTTCGAGGCAAGTGCGTCTGGTAGATGAACGGAGTCTTGCCCGTTGGCAACGCACCAAGTATCAACGGTCACAGGGACGCCTCTCTTCACTATGGGAGCAACTTCAAGACGGTACCATCACCACCTCCTTCTTCCGTCGTGCCGTCGAACACATGTACGACATTCCTGTGCCAGACCCAGAACCAGAAGAAGACACTGACAGCGAGTGATTTAATTGACATTGAGTGAACTGTTTGACTTGTATTATGTTAGTGCATATGTGGCTACAATCTATATGTTTATATAACATTTATTTATTAAATGCTTAATGAGTATTCTTTATGTTTAGAATAATATAGTGCGTTTGTTCTTGGTGAGCTAATCAAATTGAACAATTATTGTGCTGTTAGTTGTTCTATATATTATATATGTACTGCGTATGATAGTTACTGTATATGTTATTGAAGTGCTGCAAGTGTGACCCCTTTTATAATATGTAAGTGACAGTGTAACTGTTAGTGTAAATGATTTAAGAGTAATATATATTTATGTTAGTGTCAGAGATAGTGTGTTTGTTAGTGTGTATGAATTTATTGTTATATTATAGTAGTGCTGATATTATATTTTAGAGAGTGAAAATGTGCATTCAGTGTAACTATTTTGTTATTATCTTGCAATAAAGAATAATGGATACTCATATAACTTGTTTTTTTTATCTACATACAACTATTCAAAATATTTAAAAAAAATATATTGACTATATTCGATATTACAAAAAAAAACATGTGTTATAGAAGCCTTTGATGTTACCTGAAAAAAATACAATTAATTATTATAAAACATAACACCAAACAAAAGATCAAACTATAAAGACCTTGTTGATTACGTAACTTTAATCAATCAGGATTTGATTGAATTAAGTGATTACGAGTGGCATTACCTTAATTAGTTTACAATCATTAGACAATTGTTGAATAAACAATTAAACCAATTATAGACTAATGATTTGATTAAACAAGTCATTATGATGACTGAGTTAAATTTTATAGGTTCCATTGGACTGTAAATATTAATTTAGCTATTCTGTGTATGAATTAAATAAAATAAAATCGCCATGACATTCAAAGTTATCATGGAAAAAAACTTCATATTAACAAGGATTTGTATACAAATCTTTGATATTAATATGTTGAAGCTGCTATACAAACAGACACAATCACACTCATTTTCGTATCGATGTAAAATAATTCTTTGACTAATACTCCAATACTTCACTTACCTGTTGTCATCCATCAACGATACTTTTTACAAATTCCATTTATACTGTTAAAATTTGTCACAAAATCCTCCAAAGTCAATATAGTTTATTCATATTTTATTATGGGGCCGGATCGACGTAGGGACGGATCGACGTGGGCCGGATCGACTTGGGACGGATCGACTTTGGGCCGGATCGACTTGGGGCCGGATCGGTTTGGGGACAGAACGACCGGATACCTTTACATTCAGTATCTGACAGCATTTTTTTTTTAACAGGATCCTGCATGTTATAAAAGAACAAAGATATTGATCAAATTTACCTAACAGTGCAGCATACAAGAGATGTAATATCATACATGTGCTGAATGTAGGACTCCCTAGCCTTTCTGATTGAAAAAAAGATTCCCTGGCAGACAGGAACAACTATTAGTGATGACTTTTTTCAAATGTTACTGCACAGTCATGTAGTGGACCGATTACATGTACTACTATCAATGTGATACTAAAAATGGTTTTGTAAGAGAGAAAATGACATGTGCTTATCCTGACTGTGAAAACACCACATTATTGTAGTTCAAATATCATAGTTCATATGCCAAACTTGATGTACATGTGTATGCGATTTTTGTGCAAGTGATGGTGACATCATTGAACTAAGAATAAATACAAGACTCCGCATTCAATCTATTGAATTTGAAACAGAAGTGGCAGTTGTGCAGAGACTATACGGATAAAAATGCAAATAAATATCTTGTGTTCAACTTCATTTGTCTTCTTTACGTTTACAAAGTATACATGTACATAATTTTTACATACATGTATAACAATATGATGATGTAGTATGATTGCCAATGAGACAATGATTTACATGTATGACTATCATTGGAAGGCCACTCTATAATATCTTTGTATATCATGAGAATGGAAATGCTACCTTTGTAGCATAAAGGTAGCATAATGTAAAAAAAGGGAAAATGTTCATTTATTCAACAACACTCCTGTGAATATACAAATGTATAACCTGACACTACTAAAGGCAAAATAGTTCGTTTCACAAATTCCTTCCTCTCCTCGGAAAATAACATATTTAATTGTTTACATGAAATGACAAAATGTGTAGAATAAGAAGCAAGAAATGTTCACTCTACTTGTACACTACTAGTCGCTCATATTAGTCATCATGTTTGTTTCAGTCCTTTAGCAATGGTGCTTGTTTATATTTATCTGTTGTGTTGTGTTGTTTCAGTTTTACATGTCCTCATTCTGTGATCACTGTTTCACCTCGCCTATTTTGAAAAATGTTAATGCAAATATTTTCTGCAATAAATTGAAAAGGCACAGCTGCTATGACTATTCAGAAATGTGAGGTATATGTCAATGAGACAACATCCCAACGACAAAAATATGCTTTGCACATCTATGAATGTTTAAGAATTCTTGTGGAGGTCAAAAGCACATAATGTGTACTTATATATTGGTGACCTGGTACATGTATGTACCTATTGATGCATTCCGTCCTAAACATAAATTGTGTGAAGAGACCAAGCAGTTTATACATGTATGCTTATAAAAAAACTGATATTAAAATGAATTCCTGTATAACAAATTCCGGGAATGAGACACTATTTTATTTAAACCAGATGAGATATTAGTGGTAAAGGTTTAAACAGAAGCAGGAGATGTCAAGGGGCAATACAAAAAGTACAAGGTCATGTAACACAGATAAAAAATGACAAATGAAAAGAAAATAACAACCCACATAGCACTGCACCGAAACATAAACCCACAACAGATCAGATAAAACTTGTCTTCAATTTTAAATCTTTCTAATTTCAAACTCGAGTTTCACTACCCGATAAGAAAGAGTAAAGATAAGGATGTTGCAGTACTTCTGTGGTCTATGAAACAGAACATTAAAATTCTACAGTTCAGTAGAGCATTTTATTGTACTTATGATACACGTTGTTTTTAATCAGGGTCTGTGATATTAAGTCTATAAAAAACTACAAATAATGACAGATTCATATTCAATATTTCATGACAGCAAAAATAGTGATTTCGACAACACTGTACATAATGTACGTTCATTTAGGAAATTCATGCAAAGGTTCCACAAATAATGTAATTGTAGGTCAAACAAAAATTAATCATTTAAATCCGTTTTCCACGAGACAAAATTCTACTGGCTACATATTTTTTTTATATACAAAAGTTGCTTTCTGATTTCTTTTTTTGACATGTTAAATGACTATTTTTGTTCCTGATTGAATACTACAGTAGAATGTAGGACAGTAAGTCACAGGACAAAAAGTCACAGACGAAAAGTCACAATTCAGTTTTGAGATTATTTTTCTCTGAACAAGAAAACACTAATTTTAAAAATAATTTTTTGATTTTTTATTGAACTATAATATATGAAGCAACTTTGTAATTAAAATTTATTCAATAAATATCAATGATGATCAAATAATTGTTATGATAACAAAATGTCAAAGTGGTTTGGCACTTAAATGGCTTCATGGTGCCAAGAAATATATTATTTGCATGATTAAAATTTAATAATTTTTCATTTATAGTCGGGTTGTTGCCTCTTTGACACATTCCCCATTTCCATTCTCAATTTTATTATGAACAATTTCCTGAACTTAAAAATGAATAAATGTAAAAAAAGATATTATTTGAAGATCTTTCTCTTATATATTCAAACAATTGTCAATAAATTATTTGTGACTTTTTGTCCTATCCAATTTGTGACTTTATGTCCTGTGACTTTTTGTACTGTGACTTTCTGTCCGTTTACCCTATTCATAGTATAGCCCAGTGTTTCTGTTAAAATAAAGTTCTGGTCATGGTTAAAATAATGTCAGAATTTGTTTAGTTGTAAAAACAATTACCAAGTAATAATCCACTTAGAACTTCACCTCCGGCAAAATTCAGGTGATCGGAGGGCAATAAATTGCGTAATCGCACACCTGTGAATCCACAGTCACAACCCTCTGGGACTATTATACTAATAGTTAGTATAATAGTCCCAGCAACTCTAAGGAAATAATGACCGGAAAATCGGACACACATAATTTCACTGTGTAATTTAGAAGCAAACTTTAGCAAAGAAATGTTTCTTGTAATATCATGATCATTACCAGATTTTACTTTTTAAATTAAAAGAAATGCCGAAAAAAAGAAAAAAATATTTTCTCAATCAAATACATTAAAAAAACCCAATTATTTTAAGTAGTTTTTTAGAAAAAGAATTTATTTGATCTGAAATAAGTTTTCCTATTACATTTCTTGATTAGCTATCGAGGTTATTCATCCCTGACTTGTCTACATGTTGTAGAATAATTATCGACGAGAATCTCATTCCGGGCCGCGTTTTTTAACGGGATTTCACGGAGTTGCCAATCTCTGTGTATATATGTCTCTGCATTAACAGAGCCGGCGTAATAAAAATGTCTACGTGGTGATTACTTTACCATGTGAGGTTATATAAGCTATATATTAAAATTTTATATGAATTACAATAAACTATTGTAATTTTACAAATATAGATTTAAGTTAATTAGAAAAACAGGAGACATGTATAAACATCAAAGATAGATAACCCCAACATTAAATAGCTCAATTTCAATATGATATGGCTCTCTTATTTTTATCAAAATACATAATATGTATTTATACCCCACACTAGCTGACACGAAAGATACATGAAACACCCGTTCGATATCGTTGTCACTGCTCCCTAGGGAACCTTAATTGGAACAAACACACATTGTATTGTATTGTATAATGTTTTGTGTAGTGTATAGTTTGTAATTTACTCAGTACAAGATTTAGAGTATTCTTCAACAGTTTGCGAATTTGCGAGCGATGCCCCCGGAAATGAAAGTAGTGATTTTTATTTCATTTTTTTCAAATTGCCATTGGGTCACTTCCAAATATTCATTTCATGAATATGTTTCTTTTGAATTTCTTTCAGTATCTTCTCACCTTCTCTTCCAATTTCTTTTCCGGGCTTTCCGTGTTGTCCCCTGAACTAACAGTAGAAAATATTTTGTTTTTAAACTTTAATGTCAATGGATACCACAGCTAGGTGACATTGAGTTTTACCCCAATCACAATAAAAGTGTGCATTATTCAATCAATGAAAATTATTCAAACAACATTTTGTGTAGCCGAGCTAACATATAATTCATTAATATATCAAACGGTAATAAAAGAAGCGATATAACGTATAAATATAATTTTAGTTATACTGATCATATGTGTAAAACAGTTGCTTGGATTAGAATACTTTTATCTATTTGTGAGAAAAAAATGTTGGTTCTGACAAGGCATACTTGTTTTTACCGAATATAACGAAAAGTTGTAGCAGGTCACTACCTAAAGTCTGCATTAAAAGACAACTATTCAAAAAAAGTATTAAAATATTTACTTAAAATAACGGTTTGTTCCTGAGGAGTAAACGACCAAAAGTCTACATAGAAATTTTGGTTCTGACACGGTATTCTTGGTTTTCAAAGTTATTCTGAAAAGGTATATGAGAAAGTCTGCACAGAAAGAAAATTATCCCAAAAAAGGTATTGTTATATTTACTGGAACAAACGGTCTGTTCCGAGAAGGTAACGATCTTAAGTATAAATAAAAAAAATGGTTTTGATAAGATATTGTTTTTAGTTTAAATAACAGTTGGTTTTGAGGAGGTTACACTTTAAACATTAGTTAATAACGTTTGGTTCTGACAACTGATAAGGTACTGAGGAGGTAACGATATTAAGTCTACATAGAAATTTTGGTTTTTACTGTATATAACGGTTGTTTCTGAGGAGGCACCGACATAAAGTTTACTTACAAAATTTGGTTCTGACAAGGTACTTATGTTTTTACTGTAAATGAAGGTTGGTTCTTAGGAGGTACCAACATAAAGTTTACTTATAAAAATTAGTTCTGACCTGGTATTGTTGTATTTACTGTAAATGAAGGTTGGTTCTGAGGAAGTACCAACATAAAGTTTACTTATAAAAATTAGTTCTGACCAGATATTGTTTTTTGTTACTGTAAATAAAGGTTGGTTCTGAGGAGGTACCGACATAAAGTTTATTGAGAAATTAAGTTCTGACCAGGTATGGTTGTTTTTACTGTAAATAAAGGTTGGTTATGAGGAGGTACCAAGTTGAACCTAAAATTTACTTAGAAAATTTAGTTCTGACAAGGTATTGTTGTGTTTTACTGTAAATTAAGGTTGGTTCTGAGGAGGTACCGACATAAATATTACTTAATACGAAATTTTGTTCTGACAAGGTTTTGTTTTTTGTACTGTAAATAACTGTTGCTTCTGAGGAGGTACCAACATAAAGTTTACTTATAAAATTTGATTCTGACAAGGTACTTATGTTTTTACTGTAAATTAAGGTTGGTTCGGAGGAGGTACCGACATAAAGTTTACTTATAAAATTTAGTTCTGACCAGGTATTGTTTTTTGTACTGTAAATAAAGATTGGTTCTGAGGAGGTACTGACATAAATTTTACTTAGAAATTTTAGTTCAGACCTGGTATGGTTGTTTTTACTGTAGATAACGGTTCGTTCTGAGGCGTTACCGACATAAGGTTAAGTTAGAAAATTTGGTTCTCACAAGGTACTTATGTTTTTACTGTAAATTAAGGTTGGTTCGGAGGAGGTACCGACATAAAGTTTACTTATAAAATTTAGTTCTGACCAGGTATTGTTTTTTGTACTGTAAATAAAGATTGGTTCTGAGGAGGTACTGACATAAATTTTACTTAGAAATTTTAGTTCAGACCTGGTATGGTTGTTTTTACTGTAGATAACGGTTCGTTCTGAGGCGTTACCGACATAAGGTTAAGTTAGAAAATTTGGTTCTCACAAGGTACTTATGTTTTTACTGTAAATTAAGGTTGGTTCTAGGGAGGTAACGACATAAAGTTAACTTTTAAAAATTAATTCTAACCAGGTATTGTTGTTTTACTGTAAATAAAGGTTGGTTCTGAGGAGGTAACGACATAAAGTTTACTTATTAAAATTAATTCTGACCAGGTATTGTTGTTTTACTGAAAATAAAGGTTGGTTCTGAGGAGGAACCGACATAAAGTTTATTGAGAAAATTTAGTTCTGACCTGGTAATTCTTTTTTACTGTAAATAAATAAAGGATGGTTCTGAGGAGGTACCGTCGTAAAGTTTACTTATAAAATTTGATTCTGACAAGGTACTTTTGTTTTTACTGTAAATTAAGGTTGGTTCTGAGGAGGTACCGACATAAAGTTTATTGAGAAAATTTAGTTCTACCAGGTATGGTTGTTTTTACTGTAAATAAAAATTGGTTCTGAGGAGGTATTGGTTTTTTTTTAACTGTAAATGAAGGTTGGTTCTGAAGAGGTATCGTCGTAATGTTTACTGAGGAAATTTGGTTCTGACAAGGTATGGTTGTTTTTACTATAAATAAAGATTGGTTCTGAGGAGGTACCAACATAAATTTTACTTAGAAATTTGATTCTGACAAGGTATTATTGTTTTACTGTAAATAACTGTTGGTTCTGAGGAAGTACCAACATAAAGTTTACTTATAAAATTTGATTCTGACAAGGTACTTTTGTTTTTACTGTAAATTAAGGTTGGTTCTGAGGAGGTACCGACATAAAGTTTATTGAGAAAATTTAGTTCTACCAGGTATGGTTGTTTTTACTGTAAATAAAAATTGGTTCTGAGGAGGTACCGACATAAAGCTTAGTTATAAAATTTGGTTCTGACAAGGTATTGTTGTTTTACTGTAAATAACGGTTGGTTCTGAGGAAGTACCGACATATAAAGTTTACTTATAAAAGTTGGTTCTGACAAGATTTTATTGTTTTTACTGTAAATAAAGGTTGGTTATGAGGAGGTACCAACATAAAATTTACTTAATAAGAAATTTGATTGTGACAAAATTTTGTTTTTTGTACTGTAAATTAAGGTTGGTTATGAGGAGGTACCGACATAAAGTTTATTGAGAAAATTTAGTTCTGACAAGGTATTGTTGTTTTTACTGTAAATAAAGGTATGTTCTGAGGAGGTACCGACATAAAATTTATTGAGAAAATTTAGTTCTGACCAGGTAATTTTTTTTACTATAAATAAAGGATGGTTCTGAGGAGGTACCGTCGTAAAGTTTACTTAGGAAATTTGATTCTGACAAGGTATTGTTTTTTTTTAACTGTAAATGAAGGTTGTTTCTGAGGAGGTACCGTCGTAAAGTTTTCTTATAAAATTTGATTCTGACAAGGTACTTATGTTTTTACTGTAAATAAAGGTTGGTTCTGTGGAGGTACTGACATAAAGTTTATTGAGAAAATTTAGTTCTGACCAGGTATGATTGTTTTTACTGTAAATAAAGGTTGGTTCTGAGGAGGTACCGACATAAAGCTTAGTTATAAAATTTGGTTCTGACAAGGTATTATTGTTTTACTGTAAATAACTGTTGGTTCTGAGGAAGTACCAACATAAAGTTTACTTATTAAATTTGGTTCTGACAAGGTACTTGTGTTTTTACTGTAAATTAAGGTTGGTTCTGAGGAGGTACCGACATAAAGTTAACTTATAAAAATTAGTTCTTACCAGGTATTGTTTTTTTACTGTGAATAAAGGTTGGTTCTGAGGAGGTACCGACATACAGTTTATTGAGAAAATTTATTTCTGACCAGGAATGGTTGTTTTTACTGTAAATAAAGGTTGGTTCTGAGGAGGTACCGACATAAAGCTTAGTTATAAAATTTGGTTCTGACAAGGTATTGTTGTTTTACTGTAAATAACAGTTGGTTCTGAGGAAGTACCGACATATAGAGTTTACTTATAAAATTTGGTTCTGACAAGATTTAATTGTTTTACTGTAAATAAAGGTTGGTTATGAGGAGGTACCAACATAAAATTTAATTAATAAGAAATTTGGTTCTGACAAAGTTTTGTTTTTTGTACTGTAAATAAAGGTTGGTTCTGAGGAGGTACCGACATAAAGTTTATTGAGAAAATTTAGTTCTGACAAGGTATTGTTGTTTTTACTGTAAATAAAGGTATGTTCTGAGGAGGTACCGACATAAAGTTAAGTTAGAAAATTTGGTTCTGACAAGGTACTTAAGTTTTTACTGTAAAGTAAGGTTGGTTCTGAGGAGGTCCCGTCATTAAGTTTACTTATAAAAATTAGTTCTGACCAGGTATTGTTGTTTTTACTGTAAATAAAGGTATGTTCTGAGGAGGTACCGACATAAAGTTAAGTTAGAAAATTAAATTAAAATTATATAAATTAAAAAATTAAGTAGTTTAAATGTAAATGGTCCTAAAAATAAAGCTAAAAGAGACAGAGTAATTGAATGGATTAAATGTCAAAATAGTTCTATTTGTTTTTTACAAGAAACTCATTTTGATGAAAACATAGAAACAGAAATAAGAAATAATTCAGAATTTAATATATTTTGCAGTCACGGAACGACCTAGGCCTCTAGTAGGGGTGTGGCTATTCTAATTAAAAAGTCACTGAATTATAAATTGATAAATAAACATACCGATGTAGATGGACGATTAGTTCTTCTTAATGTAGAAATTGATGAAAGCGTTTTTACACTAATGTGTATATATGCACCTAATTGTAAAAGTAATAGAAATATATTTTTCAAAAAAGTAAATAATATTTTAAAAGAACAAGGGATAGGAATTACGATAATGGGGGGAGATTTCAATGAAACGATGAAAGCGATAGACAGAAAAAATACTCGTTCAGAGGTAAAAAATATTCAATCAGTAAATAGTTTAAAATCTTTAATAAAAATAAATAACTTAGCAGACATTTGGAGATATTCAAATAAAAATAAACAACAATATACTTGGCGAAGAAAAGATAAATCCCAGGCAAGTAGGATTGATATGATTCTGATAGGTTCAGACTTCATACCACTAGTAGAATGTTGTAAAATTAAACCTGCAGTTATTGATTGTACGGATCATCAAAGTGTTTTTATGAAATTTAGAACTGGTGCATCAGAAAAGGGAAGGGGGTACTGGAAAATAAATAATTCTATATTAGAAGATAATAACTACATACAATTAGTTAATAAAGAAATGAAAAGCTGCTTTATGAGTAATCGTAATTTAAAAAACCTTGGTTTAGCATGGGATATATTTAAAATAAAGGTAAGGGAGGCAACTATAGCTTATTGTAAATCTAAAGCAAAATTTACAAGAGAAAACTTACGAACTCTTGAAAAAAAATTAGAAATAAAATTGAAAATTAGAGATGAGCAAGAATCTGAGAATAATTATTTAGATAAAGATATTGAAGAACTTGAAAATAATATTGCCAAAATTTACGAACAAAAGGCTAAAGGGGCTCAAATAAGATCACGAGAGAAATGGTTTGAATTTGGGGAAAAAAATAACTCGTACTTTTCAGGTTTAGAAAAACAGAGACAGGTAAAAAAGTCAATCAATAAATTAAAAGGGGAAAATGATGAGATTTTAACGGATCAAAGTGATATACTATGTAGTATTAAAGAATACTATAAAAAGTTATACTCGACGCAAAGCCCTGATAAAACATCAAGCGATAAATATATATTTGAGACAAAACTCGAGAAAGAAATGGATAAAAATGATAAATCACTCTGCGATGGGGATATTACAGTAGAAGAATGCTCAGATGCTATTTATAAAATGAAACTTAATAAATCCCCTGGATTAGACGTTTTAACAGTTGAATTTTATAGAAAATTTTGGGATAAATTAAAGTTCATAGTAGTAAACATTCTTAATATTGGATATAAAGATCAAACACTTACATACTCACAGCGTACAAGTGTATTAACGCTATTATTTAAAAAAGGTGATCCATTGTCACTAAATAATTACCGTCCTATTTCTCTTTTAAATATTGACATGAAACTTCTATCATACACTCTAGCACAACGATTGAAAAAAATCTTACCAAAACTTATTAAAGAAGACCAGACTGGATATGTAAAGAATAGATTTATTGGTTTCAATCTTCGACAGATACAAGATATTATTGATTTCACTGATTCATACAAAATTGAGGGGCTATAGTCTTTGTTGATTTTTCTAAAGCGTTTGACTCTCCAGAATGGAATTTTATGTTTTCAGTTTTAAAACATTTTGGATTTAATGAATCTTTTATCAGATGGGTTAAGACTTTATATAGCGATATTCAAACATGTGTTATGAATAATGGTTGGATATCTGATGTCTTTAAAAACACCAGGGGTATACGCCAAGGATGTCCTTTATCTGCGTTATTATTTGTTTTATCTGTGGACGTTATGGCTTCAAGATTAAGAAGCAATACTGATTTTAAAGGTATCAGAATCAAATTAGATTGCAAAAATCATAGTATAAAAATTTCGCAACTAGCAGATGATACTACTTTATTTTGTTGTTTTAAATATGATGTTCAAGTTGCTATGAACGAAATTGAAATTTTTGGTTCTTATTCAGGATTGAAATTAAACAGAAATAAAACAGAGGGGTTATGGGTAGGAAAGCTTAAATCATGTAAAGACAAAATTGAGGGAATCAACTGGAGCAATGGACCAGTTAAAACTCTTGGTATATACTTTGGGCATTGTAGAGAGGAATGTGAAAAACTTAATTGGGAAAATAAAATTGAAAAGATGAATAAATTATTTTGTGCTTGGCAAAAAAGAAATCTTACTATTTTTGGTAAAATTTTGATTATCAAAACACTAATTGTGCCCATTTTTACTTTTGTGGGATCTGCCTGTATAGTTCCAGAGAAATATTTAAAAGAAATAGAAAAAAGTTGTTTTAAATTTGTTTGGGATAATAAACCAGTTAAGTAAAAAGAAATTCAATTATTGGTCCCTATAAAAAGGGGGGATTGGATATGATAGATATAAGGAGTTATTTCACTGCTTTAAAAGCTATGTGGGTAAAAAGACTAGTAAATGAGTGTGAAGGAGGTTGGAAGATTATACCTCAGCACTATTTTTATATTTTTGGGTCAAACTGGTTAGTGTTTCAAACAAACAGTGGGGATAAGCCAGACGAAAGCATTGAACACATCCCAGATTTTTATAAAGATATCATTAAATGTTGGAAATTAACTGGTGGAGGTCTAACAAAAAAAACAGAAACTTTTACAGATATAAGAAAACAAATATTATGGAACAATAAATTTATTAAATTTGAAAATAAAGCTATATTTTTAAAAAATTGGATTAAAAGCGATCTTATTTATGTAAATGATGTCATAGATGAAAAAGGCTGTATTTCTCAAGACATAATTTTAAATAAACTAAAAAATAAATCAAACTGGATAGCTGAAATTAATTTAGTAAAGAAATCAATACCAAAAGACTGGGCAGCAATTTTAAAATCGGAAAATTCTGTAAAAAGTATTGTTAATATAAAAAGAAACCAATTTATATTGGAAGGTTTACCTATAAAATTAGAATCACTAACAAATAAACTTTTATATAAGTCTCTGATAAATAAAAAATTTGAACCAGCTATCGGACCAAAAAAATGGCTGCGTATATTTGATATAGATGATGTGTTATATCAAAACAATTTATATAAATTTTTATTCAGATATTTAAAAGAAAATAAACTTAGAATTTTTAGATGGAAATTACTACAACATATTCTACCTACAAAGAAACTTTTATGCAGGTGGAAAATTGTAAACAATAGTTCTTGTAATTTTTGTACACAAGAAGAGGATTATGATCACTACTTTATACTGTGTCCGTATTTAAAACTTTTTTGGAATAGAATAAATGAAGTTTTAAAGAACAGTAAAATAACTTTTAAGATAAAACTAAGACACTTGGTGTTTGGATATAAAACTTTTGACGAAGAATATTTTGACTTTAACTATTTTTTAACGATTGTTGGCTTTTCAATTTACAAAGCCTATTACATATCTGATCAAAAGACAAAAAATGTCAATGTTTACTTAATTTTTCTCAATGAGTTCAATAGAAGAGTATGTTTGAAAATTAAAAGTAATATTTTAGCAACTATTAGAAAACATATGAATAGTCATATTAAGTGATATTATTTAATATATATTTGATGTACAAATGTAATATGTATTTTACAACTAATCACTACCCTGAGTGATTAGTGGATTGTAACAGGGAACATCAGGAGGAGCTTGGACTCCTGAAGGATATTGTAACAAGCCAATATTTGAAATAAATATTTAATTATGAAAAAAAAAAAAGTTAGAAATTTTAGTTCTGACCTGGTATGGTTGTTTTTACTGTAGATAACGGTTGCTTCTGAGGAGGTACCGACATAAAGTTAAGTTAGAAAATTTGGTTCTGACAAGGTACTTAAGTTTTTACTGTAAAGTAAGGTTGGTTCTGAGGAGGTAACGACATAAAGTTTACTTATAAAAATTAATTCTGACCAAGTATTGTTGTTTTTGCTGTTAATAAAGGTTGGTTCTGAGGAGGTACCGACATTAAGCTTAGTTATAAAATTTGGTTCTGACAAGGTATTATTGTTTTACTGTAAATAACTGTTGGTTCTGAGGAAGTACCAACATAAAGTTTACTTATAAAATTTGGTTCTGACAAGGTACTTATGTTTTTACTGTAAATTAAGGTTGGTTCTGAGGAGGTACCGACATAAAGTTAACTTATAAAAATTAGTTCTTACCAGGTATTGTTTTTTAACAGTAAATAAAGGTTGGTTCTGAGGAGGTACCGACATACAGTTTATTGAGAAAATTTGGTTCTGACCAGGAATGGTTGTTTTTACTGTAAATAAAGGTTGGTTCTGAGGAGGTACCGACATAAAGCTTAGTTATAAAATTTGGTTCTGACAAGGTATTGTTGTTTTATTGTAAATAACGGTTGGTTCTGAGGAAGTACCGACATAAAGTTTACTTATAAAATTTGGTTCTGACAAGATTTTAATATTTTTACTGTAAATGAAGGTTAGTTATGAGAAGGTAACAACACAAAATTTACTTAATAAGAAATTTGGTTCTGACAAGGTTTTGTTTTTTGTACTGTAAAGAAAGGTTGGTACTGAGGAGGTACCGACATAAAGTTTATTGAGAAATTTTAGTTCTGACCTGGTATGGTTGTTTTTACTGTAAACAACGGTTGGTTCTGAGGAGGTACCGACATAAGGTTTACTTAGAAAATTTGGTTCTGACAAGGTACTTATGTTTTTACTCTAAATTTAGGTTGTTCTGAAGAGGTACTGACATAAAAATTATTGAGAAAATTTAGTTCTGACCAGGTATGATTGTTTTTACTGTAAATAAAGGTTGGTTCTGAGGAGGTACCGACATAAAGCTTAGTTATAAAATTTGGTTCTGACAAGGTATTGTTGTTTTACTGTAAATAACGGTTGGTTCTGAGGAAGTACCGACATATAGAGTTTACTTATAAAATTTGGTTCTGACAAGATTTTATTGTTTTTACTGTAAATAAAGGTTGGTTATGAGGAGGTACCATCATAAAATTTAATTAATAAGAAATTTGGTTCTGACAAAGTTTTGTTTTTTTGTACTGTTAATAAAGGTTGGTTCTGAGGAGGTACCGACATAAAGTTCATTGAGAAAATTTAGTTCTGACAATGTATTGTTGTTTTTACTGTAAATAAAGGTATGTTCTGAGGAGGTACCGACATAAAATTTATTGAGAAATTTGATTCTGACAAGGTATTGTTGTTACTGTAGATAACGGTTGGTTCTGAGGAGGTACCGTCATTAAGTTAAGTTAGAAAATTTGGTTCTGACAAGGTACTTAAGTTTTTACTGTAAATTAAGGTTGGTTCTGAGGAGGTAACGACATAAAGCTTAGTTATAAAATTTGGTTCTGACAAGGTATTGTTGTTTTACTGTAAATAACGGTTGGTTCTGAGGAAGTACCGACATAAAGTTTACTTATAAAATTTGGTTCTGACAAGATTTTAATATTTTTACTGTAAATGAAGGTTAGTTATGAGAAGGTTACAACACAAAATTTACTTAATTAGAAATTTGGTTCTGACAAGGTTTTGTTTTTTGTATTGTAAAGAAAGATTGGTTCTGAGGAGGTACCAACATAAATTTTACTTAGAAATTTTAGTTCTGACCTGGTATGGTTGTTTTTACTGTAGATAACGGTTGCTTCTGAGGAGGTACCGACATAAAGTTAAGTTAGAAAATTTGGTTCTGACAAGGTACTTAAGTTTTTACTGTAAAGTAAGGTTGGTTCTGAGGAGGTAACGACATAAAGTTTACTTATAAAAATTAATTCTGACCAAGTATTGTTGTTTTTGCTGTTAATAAAGGTTGGTTCTGAGGAGGTACCGACATTAAGCTTAGTTATAAAATTTGGTTCTGACAAGGTATTATTGTTTTACTGTAAATAACTGTTGGTTCTGAGGAAGTACCAACATAAAGTTTACTTATAAAATTTGGTTCTGACAAGGTACTTATGTTTTACTGTAAATTAAGGTTGGTTCTGAGGAGGTACCGACATAAAGTTAACTTATAAAAATTAGTTCTTACCAGGTATTGTTTTTTAACAGTAAATAATGGTTGGTTCTGAGGAGGTACCGACATACAGTTTATTGCGAAAATTTAGTTCTGACCAGGAATGGTTGTTTTTACTGTAAATAAAGGTTGGTTCTGAGGAGGTACCGACATAAAGCTTAGTTATAAAATTTGGTTCTGACAAGGTATTGTTGTTTTACTGTAAATAACGGTTGGTTCTGAGAAAGTACCGACATAAAGTTTACTTATAAAATTTGGTTCTGACAAGATTTTAATATTTTTACTGTAAATGAAGGTTGGTTATGAGAAGGTAACAACACAAAATTTACTAAATAAGAAATTTGGTTCTGACAAGGTTTTGTTTTTTGTACTGTAAAGAAAGGTTGGTTCTGAGGAGGTACCGACATAAAGTTTATTGAGAAATTTTAGTTCTGACCTGGTATGGTTGTTTTTACTGTAAACAACGGTTGGTTCTGAAGAGGTACCGACATAAGGTTTACTTAGAAAATTGGTTCTGACAAGATTTTATTGTTTTTACTGTAAATAAAGGTTGGTTATGAGGAGGTACCAACATAAAATTTACTTAATAAGAAATTTGGTTCTGACAAGATTTTATTGTTTTTACTGTAAATGAAGGTTGGTTATGAAGAGATACCAACATAAAATTTACTTAAAAAATTTAATTCTGACAAGGTATTGTTGTTTTACTGAAAATAACGGTTGGATCTGAGGAAGTGCTGTCTATCATTTGTTGTTTAGTTTTATATGTATTGTTTATCATTTGTTGTTTCAAATGTATTGGCCTTTTGTTGGGCAATGTATGACAAATATATGTTGAAAAACCTCGCGCGTACTTATAAATTATGTAATTCATGACCGCTCCCGACATGTGTAACTTCAAAGCATATTTTAGTGGCGATCGATGTCTTTCAAAATTACTGCACTTTTCTTGTATCCCTGGTGCTTTCGACTGGAGAACCGTCGTACATAAGCATCGCACAAGTTGGCACTCCGAGGCGGGTGGGGAGCAAGAAGGTGAACTGTGGTTTATTTTTATCAATAGGACCGCTTAAGCCGACGGTAGGGGCCGTCTTGACCTTGTTCTTGGGTATGAATGATTCGTTCATTGTTGAAGACCCTACAACAACTGTCAAGATGAAGAACGGGAATAAAAGCCCTGTTCATTGATATTTTTTTTATTTTTTCTATGTACTGTGTGCGATTTTGTCCCATGTACATTTACTCCATATCCTTTTATTTTCTATTATCAACGTCATGGTCGTGAATGAATGCACTAGTGCAAATTACATCATTCATATACTCATAGTGTAACGTTTATGTTTGACGACAATTGGGTCGGGATTGTAAACTAGTTTTCAGGTTGTTTGTTCTTTCAATAAAGTTTGAGTTCTGCAGACATCTTTTTGTTGTAGCCTAGCTTTTGTTGATATCTGCGATTTAAGGTGCCAATTAGGACCAAAGAAGTGCTTTATTCATTCATCACAATATCGTATATTTTGATAACTTTTAACGTGTATTCTTTTTTACGATAAAACAAGTCATATGATGATATAGTAAAAGAAAATAACTCTGTCAAAAAGTTCTTGGAAATTTATAAATCCAGCACGACATACCAGCTTCTCCGTGATCAATGGATATAGAATATGGAGAAAATTGTGAAAACATCTTTTGTTTAGTCAACATTTCACTTATGACTGCAACAATCGCAGTCGAGATACGCGGAAGCCTTAGAGAATTTTGAAAAATATTCAATTCTGCAATGAACCTAAGATATTTATTGTATGATTTTACACCTATACTAAATTTGAGCTTAACGGAAATGCAACTTTTTATGTTAACTTCTAAAATCCATTGAAATATTTACTTTGCAGTATGATACTTCCGTGCTCAATCAAAGAAATAAAATAGATAAAATAATTAATTGTGATCTTCACAAACTTTGAATAACAGAAGCTTAATTAGAATGACACTTTTATTAGTCATTAATCCCCCATTTGCAGCTCGTAACGCACTGAGATGGGGCATAAGATAGCAGTAATAAAAATATATATCAATGCAATACTAAAACTACCAAATAAGCAAATTTAAATCGCCATAGATCCTTATCATTGTCATACTAAAATCTCATAAAAGTACTGAAACCGAAAAATAAACACCCCTTTTTCTGTTTTTGTTTTTTCTTCAATTTTTTAAATATATATTCTTTAATATTTGACTTATTTCTGATATTTAATGTGTTCTTACTCTTATCCATACGATTTTACAATAACAGTGGTTTATATAAGGTGCCCAACTGTTCTTATTGAAACAATAGAGCGGCATCATGTTATTCTTTTTTCTGCGTTAATGTTTGTTCTTTGTTTCCGTCTGGCCCGTATACACGGATGTCATTCAGTTTAAAAGAAAAATGATCGTAAAAGAATACCTAACGGTGGTCAAATACTGCGATTGGATCGTGAAAGTTCTGGTATAGGACCGTGAAAGTTCTGGTATAGGACCGTGAAAGTTCTGGTATAGGACCGTGAAATTTCTGGTATAGGACCGTGAAAGTTCTGGTATAGGACCGTGAAAGTTCTGGTATAGGACCGTGAAGGAAATCTTATCGAGAAGACATATCCAAGGTCAATTACTAATCTTATTTAATGAATTATACGGACAAATTTGCAAAAAATAAAACTGTCTGTCAAAAAGGTTCAACATAATGATCAGTATGTGAGAAAAATCAAGCCTTAAAAGTACATCGTTTTAACATAACAGTTTTACAAAAGGCAGATTGCTCCTCGACATTTCAATGACATTAGATATGTAAACAAACAAGTTGTTTTTCATAATTCAAATGACTAAACAACTTTTCTTTGTAAAATATCATTCCAGTTTAATGATTCAAATGGTTTTTAATAGATATATAAGAAGATGCTGTATGAGTGCCAATGAGACAACTCTCCATCCAAGTCAAAATTCATAAAAGTAAACCATTATAGGTCACAGTAGTTTAAAGCTACTTTGTGTTAGCATAATAAGAAATTTAGCAAAAAATGAGATATTTACAAAATATTGATTTTTTGGATCGTGAAAGATGGCGTACTGCTTTTTGAAGATCGTGAAAAGGATCATGAAAGATCTAGTTCTACGAAAACATTCAAATCATTATCTAATTATAGGATAACTTATATTTTTAATTGGTATAGCAAATATTGGATTTGCATGACTCATTCCGGTTCTCTTTTGTTGGTGAATAGGGCTATAATCATTCAATGCTTTTTGATCTGATAATCTTATAGCAATATCAGTATATTTGTCCGTTCTCTATAAGTTTTGATTTCATATACAAATTTATGATTGAGAATAGAACTTAATCGGCTGAATTACAGTTCAAGCGTGGCACCATGCACCTTCGAGGTACGTGGATTGGTAATTTCCCCACCAAGTTGGGTACAATGGGTACACATGCATATAGTTCAAGGGCCGATACATTAAGCATTATAGATACATATATTCTTTTACTTTTGCTCCTGAAGGTTCTTTCATCTTGTAAATCTACTTATCTTCACACGTTTTTAGTTATTTTAATAACTTTTAAGGAAAAGTGTTGAAATAAAAAAAAAAACAAAAAATAGTTACACGCTTCAGGGACTTTCTATACTAACATAGAAAGTCCCTGCACGCTTCAGCTAGTTGCAAGTTAATCAATTGGTAATTATATATTAATATTATTAAGTCTGGTCCGTTGCGGGACGTTTGCGCTTTAATTTTTAGGGCATTTGCGCTTTTTAAAAAAAGGACATCTGCGCTTTTTCATTAGGACATTTGTGCTTTATCAACATAACATAAAAAAACAAAAAACAAAAAACACAAAATATTCATATATATATATACAACTAAAAGCATCAACCTTTCACCATCATACTTGTGTCAGATGAAAACGACTACGCTCCGGGAGGATGGATGGGAGTAAATTCCTTTTAATAAACATGAATCTTTCTAAAAGTGAAGATGTACAGCGGGTGATTTAAAAATACAATTTCGGTCTTCATAAAATTGAATTAAGCTTAGATAAACTATGATGAAATTGAGAATGAAAATGGGGAATGTGCCAAAGAGACAACAAACCGCAAAAAACAGCCGAAGGTCACCCATGGGTCTTCAACACAGCAAGAAAATCCCGCACCCGGCGGACTTTAGCTGACCCCTAAACAAAATGTGTACTAGTTCAATGAAAATGAACGTCACAACAAACTCCAAAACATATAAATGAACTAAAATTAAAAAAAACATACAAGACTAACAAAGACCAGAGGCTCCTGACTTGGGACAGACGCACAAATGCGGCAAGGTTAAACATGTTTTGTGAGATCTCAACTCTCCTCTATACCCCTAGTACAAGAGGAATATAGTTTCAAATTCTAAATCCACTACTAAAATAATTAGAAAGCTAATTGAAAAATTTCGCTCAAAATTCAAATGTTCCATCTATAAAAGTTTCGTTTTCTCTATCGTTTACCAAGAAATTATATTTTTTTTTACAATACTAGACCATAGTTTACCCGCGACATCGCGGATCCGTGACTGAAATAAAGAACCTACGCCTTATTTTTAGCCTGGATTTTTAGAATTCGTATTGTCATTTGGTAAAGTCACGCTGATTATAAGGTGCACAGTTGTTCCTTGTATAATGACGAAGTTCAGGTGTGATTATTACCCGTTTTTATAGCAAATCTTGAATCATTGACACCGTTTGGTTGTGCGCCTGACAAAGGCGGAACGTACAGATAACTAAAGGTAACAGGGATCAGGTAATTTTGTGACATATACTATTGGATTCGACCCGGAACTTGTTAATTATTATGTGGAAAACAAAAGGGCCTGGAATGGTGTAATTTTTAATCTACACCATTGTCCTATATTTTTTATATATAAAGTAAATTCTGCGGGCATTACGTCGACTGAGCATGCGCGAAAGCGTATAAGACACGAATCAATAACGGTCTCCGAATTTGGATATGTTCTCAAAAATTGGCGTTTTCTGTGGAAAAAAGATTGTTTCAAAGACAAATTTAGGAAGTAAAAACACTATATTTATAGGTCATATCACAAATACTTCCGACTTTGTATAGTTTAGAGGAGTTGCGCCTCAATGAAATCGGTCTCTTCCATTAGTAGTATAGATGTCTGGTTTACCCGAATAATTTTTTCTGATTTTGTCGTTTGTTCGGAAGAACTTTCAAAGAATTCGTGAACATCTTTCTATGACTTTGGTAAATTTCCGAAAGATTACAGGTAAACTATTATAGGTAAAAAAAAGCGCAAACGTCTTGTGTCCGTCTAGTCACGCCCTGTCTTTCACGATCAAGATAATGCGTTGCCCTGTCTTTCACGATCAATTTTGATGAAAAATCAACAAAATTCACTGTTTTCAAAAACAAAATGAACGGTTTCAAGGGGAAAAAACTTTTTATTTTACTGTACTATCTGACACACCAAAGATCCAGTTTCAAATATATCATTATATATTGGAATGTGACCATTAGGCCACACCAATTTGATTTTTAGTTCTTCGGACAATAGCTCCAAAAAATTTGGGGTGAGCGAGCGAATTTTTTTTTATTATATTTATTTCTTGAAAATTAGTTTTGTTGAGGCGGGAGCTCTACAAGTGGAGCGAGCGGTATAATTTTTTTTTAATTGTGCGATTTAGAATTTTATGTACATATTACGACTAAGTTACTTCAAAGAAAAGGAGGAGAAACATGCTCATATGCATATAATATGATGTATTTGTGCCTGTAGTACAGTCTGTACCATATCTTACTTTCTGGTTCGCTTTGGTTTAGTATAATTTTGATTATTTTCGTCAAATAACCTTTGACTGTGTGAATTTTCATTTAAATTCATACATGTGTATATATCAAGGAAGCATAGAAGATGCAGTTTAACAAGAGGAATTATGTTAGTTAGGTAAATGAAATGTGTTGAATACAATTAAAATATGTGTATGTATTCCAAAAAATGCCCTTGAAAAATATTAAACAGCTTTTGATATAGTTGTTTTCATCATAATGATAATGATTGTTTATTGGCTGCTTGACATCCAGTTGGAACTTTTTATCCATAATAGGATCAACATAATGAGTGAGCTGAATATTTCAACAACATCCTGAGTAAGATAGTTATATTGCTATGCATGTAGATCTCAATGTATTAAAACATTCCCTTAAAATACCTTTAACCACATTCACATGCATTATTCTGACTGAGCAAAATACTTTTTCCTTTTGCCCCTGAAACCTGCAATGTATTTCAAACTGAAAGTAGTTGCACCAATAACTCATCCCTAATTATTATTAGCATTGCAATCACAATACCACCACTTTGGTCTCAAACGTTGGAACTCTTAAAATTTCCCTTACAAAAGAGTTCTAATTGCATGTCAATAGACTAACAAGGGGATATGGGGTTTTCATCTGTCATTATACGACCGTAAAAATTAAAACATTTTTGGTCGTATATTGGTATCACGTTGTCGTCGTCGTCGTCGTCAGCGTCGTCCGAAGACAGATGGTTTCCGGATAATAACTGTAGTATGAGTAAATAGAAATCTATGAAATTTTAACACAAGGTTTATAACCACTAAAGGAAGGTTGGGATAAATTTTGGGGGTTATGGTCCCAACTGTTTAGGAATTAGGGGCCAAAAAAAGGGCCCAAATAAGCATTTTTGTAGTTTCCAGACAATAACTTGTGTTAAAGTGTATGAATCTCTCTGAAATTATACCACAAGTTTCCATACTACAAAGGGATGGTAAGGATTGACTTTGGGGGGTTATGGATCAAACCATTTAGGAATTAGGGGCAAAAAAAGGGGAAAACAAGGGTTTTCCTGGTTAAAGGACAATTGAGACAATTTAAAAGCAGTGTAAGGGAGGTAATCCAAATCAAAATCCAAATCAATTTGAATAACAATGTTTGATTACCTCCCTTACACTGCTTGTAAATTATGTATTAAGAAATGATAATTGTCTGAGATACTGACCATAACTTGAGGGAAAGAATTATTTTTTTGAATAAGGGAAAGGGGGGAGGTGAAAAAAATTGGAGGGGAACAATTTTTTCTCATTTCAGATTTCAGAAATTAAACGAAAATTTCTTCAAATATTTTTTTTTGGGGGTTAATATTCAACAGCATAGTGTATTGCACAAACGCAAAAAAACAGGGTAAATTTTTTTTTTGGGGGGGGGGGGGGGGTCAATTCGCATAGTGTATTGTACAAAAGCAAAAAATATAAATTCAAATCATATAACCAATTTGAAGTTCTTTGACTACAGTTATTCTGTGTCAGAAACCTATTATGTGTCAAAAATTTAATTACAATCCAAATTCAGACCTGTATCAAGCGTGAATATTGTGTCCATTTTGGCCCCAACTTTTCAGGGTTGGACATCTGCGGTCGTATCCAGCTGTGCTCAGCGAAGCAATTTATTTTTTTTTTAAATTCATGTGAATTTAATATTAATTTCATCCAAGACAGATAGCTCTATCTATGTCTGTTGTAGTCCGAGATTACTCTGACGTCCAACGGCTGTTTTGCCAGGACGTTGCGCACGATGTTGGTACTACTTAGCGTTTCACGACGTTCCTCAAAATAAGGCGATTTCGACGATTTCAAAGAAAGTTTCAGGCGTTCAAGCATATTATTGATGATGTCAATTTACTGTTGTGAATTTGGTAACCGATTTCGGTTTGTCTGAAAAAATGCATAAATTTACAAATAAAACTCAAAGTGGTCGTATAGATATTTTTTTAATGAATTTCATTTACAGGAGTTGTCAGTCTTTCCAACTCATAATTGATAATTTTCCTTTCGACAGCAGTTCGCATTAATGAATCCGATACAATAATGTCCAAATTTACACAGATTTATTTTTAATATAAAGAAGATTTTGAATTCATATTCTCCTATTTATTCCTTTTGTTGCATTTCTTCCCGTTTCCGTTTCCTTTCTATATTTTATCATTTCCCGATGCTTTCTTTGTCGCAAAATGTTTAGGAAGTTAAACATTCGGGACTCATGTTTTAAATTTTCTCATTCCCGTATATTTGTGGCATATCCTTTGTTTGTTATAATTGCCAGCAATGGGTTTTCTCTATTTTATTTTATTAACAAAAAAAATATACATGTTACTTTTGACGATTTAAAACTTGCAGATAGACAATGTTCCTTATATAAAACAAATATGCTATAAAAAAAAACCCTAAGATCCCGATATTTTTTTTTATATCGATCTCATTTGGTCAACATTTGAATTTAAACTTAAACTATTCCTTTCTCATACATTGGTTGTATTGTAATTTATACATGTATTTTTATTTTCATTCCAATTAAACTGGAAACAAATAATTACGATATAAAATTAAAAATCAGAGCATGACATCAATTACGTTTTGCGAACGTTGGGACAAAACGGCTATACTTTTTGAAACGATCTAAAAACCTTGTTGCCTAACGAAAAAATATTAAACACTATATTGTTTAAGAAGAAAAACAGAAAAACCTTTACCGCCAAGTTTTATTTTTTATGATCTAACTATGCTTATTTGATAGACAGCTGGTTAAAACCTCAATTTTAAAGAAAATACAGCGTTTTTTTCGTTGGGATAAGATGGCTATACTTTTTGAAGTCATTGCAATAGAAACTATACGCATGGTTTCCGGCAAAAACATATCATGAACCATGAGAAAAGTAAAAAAACTTTCAAAATATAATAAGTATTTTTTCTCTCAGCTTTTTCCATTTAACGGTATAAATGCGCAAACCCGAAATATACTTACTTAGCATACGGTTGGACATTTTTCAGACCGTTTACAAAAATAACATTTTCCGGATTACGGTTTCAGTGATATTGATTTTGCTTTAACACGCGAATAATTATAACAATAGCAATATTATTGTGAAGTTTTACGATGATCAGAGAAAAAATACCGTAGGAGAGAAACGGAACTTTGATCTTTTGCACACAAAATGAAACGTTGGACATTACGTTTTTGCGTAAAAATGGGATAACTAAGTGTTATAATTCCTGGTATTTTAAATTTCGGTTCCTTTTTTCTTTAATTTCAAGTCTAATGGAATGAATTCAATCAGAAATCACTATATTTTTATCGAACTGACCAGTCTACGTATTTATTTTTATGCTAATCTATAGCAAAATGGAATTGGTACCAACATCGTGCGCAACGTCCAGACAAGCTGGGGCCGTGGGACAACAGCGCCCCATCATGTCTGGCAAAACAACCGTTGGACGTCAGAGTAATCTCGGAATATGACATTCTATGTCTGTTGAAACAATGTCAATGATCGGGGATGACAATGGTTCTAACAAGTACTGATGTGATCGTGGTCATCTAACGAAATTGTTTTTATTTTTGTCTCCTAGAACAGGTCTTCATAGGTAAAACGAAATGCATTTCAAATAACTGTGTGTTTAATAACTACTTCAACTTGTCCTCGGCAATGATTTGACACAACTTCATGTTGGCATCCCGATTTTGACCTTTTATTTACAAATCGATTTATCACACGTGCGTTTGAATCAATCGGAGCAATATGTGCACAATTTTGTTCTACATGCCGAACAGATATTGTAGCGGTGTGGTTGTCCTACAAAGGATGTGAAGATTTGGAAAGAAAGAAAGAAAGACAAGAAAAACGTCCTAGAGAAAAACAAATCAAGGATAAACTAATTTTGGAGCGGCATGCGGCCCAAAAAATGGCGGAAGCGGTAATTATTTATTTTTATTGAAAAGTCAATTTCTCAAAAAACAGGAGCGAGAAAATCCAAAGAACTATTAACCAAATTGGTGTGGCCTTATATAGGTACAAAACGTGTTTTGATCTTAATGAATCACATAGACTTGTGTTGCGCCTTTTCAGTGTTTTCTCATAAAATACTGCATATCTTCTTTATCTTATTGCACAGTATATGGACGAATTTCGGGATGTCGGGATTTAAATTTCTTTAAATTCGGGACCTCGGGATTTCATGTTTTTAAGCCCGGGATTTCGGGATCAGGACCCCTCCGAACCCCCCTCAGTATTATTAAGAATCATTTTGACAGACACAATTTTTTTTCGGATTTGTTCCGCGTTTTGAAAGTACAGCAGATTTTTCATAGATTTTGAAGTAGAATTACAAATAATTTGATTCACGATCCGATCGCAATGCTTTCGACCACCGTTAGGTATTTTTCACGATCATTTTTCTCAATATAATATATATATATTTATTCAAGATAAAAAGGCATGAATTTGACAGATACAAAATGTTACAAAGACACAGATATAGCACTAGACATAGTTTATAGACACTAAAATGATATACATGTTTACTAAAAATTTTAAATTAAGAAATAAAAAATAAAATTATAAAATTTTCATGATATTTTGATAATATGATTAGACTAGATTAGAAATGATTGAAATTTAACTTGACTAGATTTTACACTGTAGCCTAATATCTTAGGATGACCCACAAAAGTTAGTAAAACTTATTTCCAGTGGGGTCCTTTTATAACGAGACTTCCAGTTTACACCAAGGGTTGATACATAGAAAATACAAGCACAAATCATTTAGAATGGTCAAAGCCCCAGTATAATTAATAAAAAAACAAATTCGCTATTAAAGATGGATTTAAATTTATCCATCAAAAATTTTTTCACCTGCACTTTAAAATTATATTTTTTAGAGCAACTTTTAATCATGTCTGGTAACGAATTCCAGTCTTTTATTCCATTATAAAAGAAAGTGGTTGATTCACACCCTTTAATTCCTGGTATATAAAAGTTTTTACTACTAGATCTTGTATTGAAAGATGTTTCATTTTTAACAAAATTAGTATGTAAATAATTTGGGCATATATTGTTAAAAATGTTAAAAACATGATTGAGTCTTAGTTGTTTGACTCTATTACTAATATTTAAAAAGCCCAATTTCTTGAATTCAATATATGTCACACTCTTTCTGGGATGTAATTGCAGAATAAATCTCACAATATTATTTTGTGCCACTTGAAGTTTATTCTTCATTTGTTTTGATATACCTTCATACCAGCATGCACATGCATAGTCAAAATGACATTGAATTAGGGAAGAGCACAATGTTTTCCTAGATTGAAAATTTAGACACTCTTTGTTTCTATATAAAAATTTAAGCCTTTGATTGACTTTTTTCACTATAGAGTTGACAATAAAACCACCAGTTAGAAACTGATCAATTATTATTCCCAAATATTTCACAAAAGTTTTGGATTCAATATTAATACCATTACAGGAGATAGCAAAATCACCCGGTATTAAAGACCGAAGTTTTCGACCAGGACTAAAAATTATACTCTCCGTCTTTCCCAAATGTAAGGACAATTTATTGTCAGTGAACCAATCATGGCATGATTCCAGCATTCTGGATAATTTATGCGAGATGACCCCAGGGTCTATATGGGAAAATAAAATTGCAGTATCATCTGCATATATCAAAACTTTACAATCTGAGTCGATGCTAGTTTGAACATCATTGACATAGATCAAAAACAAAAGTGGACCCAGTAATCTATCTTGAGGGACACCACATGTAATATTACACACTTCTGAAATCATCCCATTTACACTTACAACCTGTTTTCTGTTTGTTAAATATGACTCAAACCAAGGTATAGATCTAACCCCAATTACTTCTAATTTGTCACATAATATCTTGTGATCTACTGTGTCAAATGCCTTCTGTAGGTCTAATAGGACCATGCCTGTAAAAAGACCTTTGGCTGTTTGAGCTTTAATGTGATCTATCAAGTGAATGAGACAAGAATCAGTTGAATATGAACTTCAAAATCCTGATTGAAACTCAAATAATAAATTATTTGAAATCAAAAATTTTTCAAGTTGCTTATAGGCAGCTTTTTCTAGAATTTTAGAAACAATACTTAAAATGCTAACAGGCCTGTAATTTTCAGGCCTAAGTCTGTCATTTTTCTTAAATAGGGGCTTGACCATAGCCATTTTCAGATCGTCAGGTACCGTACCCTCAGAGATAGATAAATTTATCAAGAAAGTAATGGGTATTTTCAGAATTGGGGCTGCATCCTTAAGAAACCTTGCTGGAATACCATCTAGGCCCATGCTCTTACTTATATTTAAACTGCATAGTTCTTTATACACAAACTCCTCTGCTACATGCTTTAGGTTAAAACAAATATCTGATTTCCTTCTCTGAACATAAAAGGATCTAACAATATTTGTAGTGGCACTATATAAACCCTTTGCAGTTGGTAGTTTTTCTACCAGTTTTGCAGCTATAGTTGTAAAAAACATGTTAAAATTATTTGATATTTTTTTGTTATCGTGACAGTTTTGCCCATCAATATTTAATACTATATTAGGATTTGATTTAGGATCTTTTTGATATCCTAAATTTTTTAAATTTTCCAAAGTTGTTTTGGGTTATTTCTATTTTCTTCAATTTCACTGCTGTAATAGTCAGATTTTGCAGTTTTGCATGATCGTTGAACATGATTTCTAAGTTTACTAAACTTTTTGAAATCTTCAGGATTTTTAGAAGTCTTAAAATCAGATAAAAATTTGTCTCTCTGCTGAATATCTATCAAAATTTCAGCTGACATCCATGTCCGAATGACAGTCGTGGTATGGGTGAAATAAGCAAATAAAGTTATTATTCATTCCCCAAGTTAATCTCGGAGCAAGTATTTTAAGTCAATTTTATTAAAAAGACACACACACACACACAAACCTATACATACACAAATGTCATTATAAAGGTGTGGGGAAAATTTCCCTCGTATATGTACGTATGTTACTAACAGTGTCAAAATCAGAAAGTTGTTAAACCCTATTCAAATATTTATATTAGGAGTCTATTTCATAAACTTAAATATACATAATTATTGAAATTATTTTTAGTGTTACAGGAATACTGCTAGTGAAGACAATATTGCACATTTTTCATTTTTTTTTTTTGTGAAATTTTGCATAAAAAAATATCGTTAACAAAAAATTATTAAATTTGCATCTGAAAGACCATATAGAATTACCGTCCAAATAATTTTGGGCTTGGTTAAATACGATATTCCAATCTTTTAATAACAACGCAAAACTATCAATATTGCTGTTTTGGTGCATCTTTAGGCATTTACAATTTGGTCACATTTTCGCAAAATACGCCAACAATTTGTTAAAATCTATAAATGTGAATCTATAATACAGCGAATTATAGTATATATTTGAGGACATTTAGAAAATAGTCCTTGTGTGAAAAAAATGAACTAACGGATAAACGAGCAACGGCATACATACATGTACCATTACGAATTATAGAGCGTATAGAAAGTTACCACATACCTATACAAGATTTGAAACAAACTGAAGATGAACATATAGGAAAAGTGCAGACGCATATTAGCGCCGAGTGATTTAACTTAAGGTTCATGCTTGAATAAATACCAAAGAGATATAAATTAATTAGTATTTTAATTGGCAAAATAAAGGCCACGGCTCACAAATTTATCAAACATTATCATCAATAAAGATGAAACATTATAGCATGATCATGAATCACAAATGATCAAAATTAACACATCAACGTGGATCACTGTTGATCAGTTATAATATTAGATGGATCACGATTGATCAATTAAAACCTTAGCATGGATCACGATTGATCAATTATAACATTAGCATGGATCAAGAATGATCAATTAGAACCATCTGTACAAAAAGAGCACTTTATCATTACTGTCCATTTATGAATACTGACATTGACTTTAAAAATACTGGCCCTGGGAACAGAAGCTCAGTAACGGATATTATAGTCCATTATGTGAACATGGTGCAAGATTGTTGGTGTTGTGTCGCTTTACCGCCAATCTTCTTCAGATAGTCCTTCAAAAAAATTAGTTGATTTTTAAGAGAATGAAAATGTTCATTGATCCAACGCTTCTGTGTCAAAATATATCAACATTTGTCCATTAGTTAAGGCGTAGAAAGTTCAATTATAGAATAACGATCAAAATTTGAACGGAATATAGCTAATTAAATCTCTTCTTGAGTCATCTTGGAATTTCTACACTTGGTGAGCCATGACGAATCATCATACAACATTGGGTACACGGAAATAATATATGCCCATAAAAACCTGAAAAATAAATCAAAACAGCAGCAGTATATCGCCAAAATACACATTTTAAAATCAAGAGGTGGGATGGTGGGTTTATCTTTTAAATTTTTAACTTTTGCCTTATTTCGAAAAATTTTGCATGATTTCGCAAAGTTTTGTGTTATTTGGCAAACTTCACGAAATTTTACTCTTCGACACATAGTCATGGCATAATAATGAGTAAGAAATTACTACAACGACATTTGAATAAACTGAAGGAAACCAACGAGTTATAAAAAGCTATCTTGTCGTTAATGTAGCAAAATTTATAACTGATTTACAAGCTTCTGAAATAAGTGGAAGCATTTAAAATGCCTTGATCAAAGGTTTAACCGTTGATCAAGAAACTGTTCGATAAATTATGCTTATAAAAGAATCCTAAAGTGCTAGGGGAAAACGCATATGAAGGACATTGAAATTGAATGGTAGAATGAACTTTAATACTGGACCAAATATTATAAGATAAGTGCTTTTCTTCTGCTAGGTTTTGTTTTTACACCCGTCAAATACATATTATGGTATAACATAGTACGTCCGTCCGTTCGTCGACATTTAGTATCATCACTCAAATTTATGTGAACTTATCAAGAAACTGTTCGATAAATTATGCTTACAAAAGAATCTTAAAGTGCTAAAAACGCATAAGAAGGAGATTGAAATTGAATGGTAGAATGAACTTTAATACTGGACCTTACATCATATGATAAGAGTTTTTCTTCTGCTAGTTTTTTTTTTACACCCGTCAATACATATTATAGTATAACATAGTACGTCTGTCCGTTCGTCATTATTTATTACATCCTAGCTCCTTGGTTCTGAGCCGGATCACCCCTGCCAGATCACCCTAGCTTGAGTTTCTTTGTTCTACATGCTTTCCTTTGTTCTGTAAACTGAATGTCGGAACCTCCTCAGAACCAACCTTATTTAACGGTAAAAACAACAATACCTTGCCAGAACAAAATTTTCAAAGTAAATTGAATGTCGATACCTACTCAGAACCAACCGTTATTTACAGTAAAAACAACAATACCTGGTCAAAACTAAGTTTTATAAGTAAACTTTATATTGGTACCGCCTCAGAACCAACCATTATTTACACTAAAAACAACAATACATTGTCAGATACAAATTTCTTAAGTTAATTTTATGTCGGTTACTCCTCAGAACTAATCGTTATTTACAGAAAAAACAAAAACAATACCTGGTCAGAACTAAATTTTCTAGGTAAATTTTATGTTGGTACCTCCTCAGAACCAATCTTATTTACAGTAAAAACAACCAAATTTTGTCAGAACTAAATTTTAAGTAAACTAAATGTCGGTACCTCCTCAGAACCAACCTTTATTTATAGTAAAAACAAACATACCTTGTCAGAACTAAATTTCCTAAGTAAACTTTATGTCGGTACCTCCTCAGAACCAACCTTCATTTACAGTAAAAAAAAACATGATACCTTGTCAGAATCAAATTTTCTAAGTAAACTTTATGTCAGTCCATCCTCAGAACCAGCCTTTATTTTCATTGAAAACAACCTTGTCAATACCAATATTTCTCGGTAAAGTTTATGTCGGTACCTCCTAAGAACCATCCTTAATTTACAGTGAAATCATTAATGCCTTGTCAAAACCAAATTTTAAATGTAACTTTTATGACTGTGCATTCTCAGAACCAGCCGATATATAGAGTTGAAACAACAATACCTTGTCAGAACTAAATCTTCTTAAGTAAATTTTATGTTTGTACCTCCTCAGAATAAACCTTTTTTTACAGTAAAAACAACAATACCTAATCAGATCTGATGTTCTAAGTAAACTAAGTGTCGGAACCTCCTCAGAACCAACCGTTATTTACAGTAAAAACAACAATTCCTTGTCAGAACAAATTTTTTTCAGTAAATTTTATGTCGCTACCTCCTCATAACCACCCTTTTTTTTCAAGATAAAAAACCATACCTTGTCAGAACTAAATTTTTAAATGCAACTTTTATGACTGTACATTCTCAGAACCAGCCGTTATATACAGTTGAAACAACAATCCCTTCTCAGAAAAAATTATAAGTAAACCTTATGTCGATACTCCTCAGAACCAACCTTTATATACAGTAAAACAACAATACCTTGCCAGAACTAAATTTTTCAAAGTAAACTGAATGTCGGTACCTCCTCAGAATCAACCTTTTTTTACAGTGAAAACAACAATACCTTTTCGTCAGAACAAAATTTTCTCAGTAAACTTTATGTCGGTACCTCCTCCAAACTAATCTTTATTTACAGTAAAAACAACAATACCTTGTCAGAACCAAATTTTTTCAGTAAATTTTTTATCGTTACCTCCTCAGAACCATCCGTTATTTACAGTTAGAACAATAATACCTGGTCAGAACTCAATTTTCTAAGTAAACTTATGTTGGAACTTCCTCAGAACCAACCTTTATTTACAGTAAAAACAACCATACCTTGTCAGAACTAAATTTTCTCAGTAAACTTTATGTCGGTACCTCCTCCAAACTAATCTTTATTTACAGTAAAAACAACAATACCTTGTCAGAACTAAATTTTCTAAGTAAACTTTATGTCGGTACCTCCTCAGAACTAACGCTTATTTACAGTAAAAACAACAATACCTTGTCAGAACCAAATTTTTTCAGTAAATTTTTTATCGGTACCTCCTTTTATAACTGTACATTCTCAGAACCAGCCGTTACAAACAGTTGAAACAACAATCCCTTCTCAGAACAAATTTTACAAGTAAACTTTATCTCGGTACCCTCCTCAGAACCAACCGTTATTTACAGTAAAAACAACAATAACTTGTCAGAACCAAATTTTCTCGTTAAACTTCATGTCGGTACCTCCTCAGAACCAACCTTTATTTACAGTAAAAAAATACAATTCCTTGTCAGAACTAAATTTTTTCTAAGTAATTTAAATGTCGGTACCTCCTCAGAACCATCCGTTATTTACAGTAAAAACAACAATACTTTGTCAGAACTAAATTTTCTAAGTAAACTTTATGTTGGTACCTCCTCAGAACCAATCTTATTTACAATAAAAACAACAATACCTTGTCAGAACTAAATTTTCTAAGTAAATTTTATGTTGGTACCTCCCCAGAACCAACCTTTTTTTACAATAAAAACAACCATGCCTTGTCAGAACTAAACTTTCTAAGTAAACTGAATGTCGGTACCTCCTCAGAACCAACCTTTATTTACAGTAAGAACTTCAATACCTTATCAGAACCAAATTTTGTCAGTAAAGTGAATGTCGGTACCTCCTCAGAACCAACCTTTTTCTTTACAGTAAAAACATCAATACCTTGTCAGAACCAAATTTTAAATGTAACTTTTATGGCTGTACATTCTCAGAACCAGCCATTATATACAGTTGAAACAAAAATCCCTTCTTAGAACAAATTTTCAAAGTAAACAGAATGGATGTACCTCCTCAGAATCAACCGTTATTAACAGTTAAAACAACAATACCTTACCAGATCCAAATTTTTAAAGGAAACTGAATGTCGGTACCTCCCAAGAACCAACAGTTTTTTTACAGTAAAACAACAATACCTGGTCAGAACTAAGTTTTCTCATTAAACTTTATGTCGGCACCTCTTCAGAACCAACTTTTTTTCACAGTAAAAACAACAATACCTGGTCAGAACTAAATTGTTTATGTAAACTTTATGTTGGTACCTCATCAGAACCAACCTTTATTTACAGTAAACAAAAAAAAATACCTTGTCAGAACCAAATTTTTAAACTAAATTTTTTGTCGGTACCTCCTCAGAACCAACCGTTATTAATAAAAATTTACAGTAAAAACAACAATATACCTGGTCATAACTAAATTGTATATGTATACTTTATGTTATAGTACCTCCTCAGAACCAACCTTTATTTATAGTAAAAACAACCATATCTTGTCAGAACTCAATTTTGGATGTAAATTTTATGACTGTACATTCTCAGAACCAGCCGTTATATCATACAGTTGAAACAACAATCCCTTCTCTTAACAAATGTTCTCGGTAAACTTTATGTCGATACTTTCTCAGAACCAACCGTTATTTGCAGTAAAGCAACAATACCTTGTCAGAACCGAACTTATATAACTAAACTTTATGTCGGTACCTCCTCAGAACCAACCTTTATTTTTAGTAAAAACAATCATACCTTCATGCCCTTGTCAGAACTAAATTTTAAATGTAGCTTTTCTGACTGTACATTCTCAGAACCAGCCGTTATATACAGTAAAAACAACCATACCTTGTCAGAACTCAATTTTGAATGTAAATTTTATGACTGTACATTCTCAGAACCAGCCGTTATATACAGTGAAAACAACCATACCTTGTCAGAACTCAATTTTGAATGTAAATTTTATGACTGTACATTCTCAGAACCAGCCTTTATATCATACAGTTGAAACAACAATCCCTTCTCAGAACAAATATTCTCGGTAAACTTTATGTCGATACTTTCTCAGAACCAACCGTTTTTTGCAGTAAAACAACAATACCTTGTCAGAACCGAAATTAAACTTTATATCGGTACCTCCTCAGAACCAACTTTATTTACAGTAAAAACAATCATACCTTCATGACCTTGTCAGAACTAAATTTTAAATGTAGCTTTTCTGACTGTACATTCTCAGAACCAGCCGTTATATAGAGTAAAAACAACCATACCTTGTCAGAACTCAATTTTGAATGTTAATTTTATGTCGGACTGTACATTCTCAGAACCAGCCGTTATATCATACAGTTGAAACAACAATCCCTTCTCAGAACAAATGTTCTCGGTAAACTTTATGTCGATACTTTCTCAGAACCAACCGTTATTTACAGTAAAAACAACAATACCTTGTCAGAACCGAATTTATATTACTAAACTTTATATCGGTATCTCCTCAGAACCAACCTTTATTTACAATAAAAACAACCATGCCTTGTCAGAACTAAACTTTCTAAGTAAACTGAATGTCGGTACCTCCTCAGAACCAACCTTTATTTACAGTAAGAACTTCAATACCTTATCAGAACCAAATTTTGTCAGTAAAGTGAATGTCGGTACCTCCTCAGAACCAACCTTTTTCTTTACAGTAAAAACATCAATACCTTGTCAGAACCAAATTTTAAATGTAACTTTTATGGCTGTACATTCTCAGAACCAGCCATTATATACAGTTGAAACAAAAATCCCTTCTTAGAACAAATTTTCAAAGTAAACTGAATGGATGTACCTCCTCAGAATCAACCGTTATTAACAGTTAAAACAACAATACCTTACCAGATCCAAATTTTTAAAGGAAACTGAATGTCGGTACCTCCCCAGAACCAACAGTTTTTTTACAGTAAAAACAACAATACCTGGTCAGAACTAAGTTTTCTCATTAAACTTTATGTCGGCACCTCTTCAGAACCAACTTTTTTTCACAGTAAAAACAACAATACCTGGTCAGAACTAAATTTTCTGAGTAAACTGAATGTTGGTACCGACTATAGGACGGTACCTCCTCAGAACCAACCGTTATTTACAGTAAAACAACAATAAATTATCCGAACTAAATTTCCTAGGTAAACTTTAGGTCGGTACATTCTCAGAACCAACCGTTATTTACAGTACAAACACCAATACCTTGTCAGAACTAAATTATCTATGTAGACTCTAGGTCGGTTCCTCCTCACAACCAATCGTTATTTACAGAAAAAACAACAAAACTTTGTCAGAACCGATTTTTTTATCGACTTTAGGTCGTTACCTCCTCAGAACCATTTTGTTTATTTGAGACACGAAACGTACCATGCTCAGTACCAACCATTATATACATTAAATTCAACTGTATATACCTTGCAAGAACCAACTTTTGTACTTTTTTAGGATCTCAATGAAAATGAATGGGGAATGTGTCTATGGGACACAGATGATGCCCCCGGCCCGCTTGTATATAGATCTCAAAAACAGTCAAAGTGACGCTACCCAATTTCGTACTTGACCAGAGTTTTGTGGTAATAAGCATTATGTATAAGTTTCATAACATTTGGTTGAGGCAAACTTAAGTTGGAGAACGGAAACGAAAATTTTAACAATTTTCCATTTGTAAAGGGCATAACTCTAGAAAGGTAAAAGTGACGCCACCCAAATTCAATCTTGATCTGTGTTTTGTGGTAATAAGCATTGTGTATAAGTTTCATAACATTTGGTTGGGAGCAAACTAAAGTTAGAGAGCTACTATTTGATTTTTATGGGGGGGGGATTTTTTATTAGTTTATCCTGACATTTTTTACATAAATTGTCATCCTGCCTTTTTTTGCCAAGTTGCTCACCCTGCCTATTTTTTTTACTCAAAACTCTTGTCCTGCCTTCTTTCTTCAAATTTCATCCTACCCCCCCCCCCCCCCCCCCCCCCCCCCCCCCCCATACAAATCAAATGGTAGCTCCCTAATAATATAAGTCAAATCCAATCATTATTTACAGTAAATTATACACCCTGTAAGAACCTACTTCTGTATTTAAAATATAGGACGAAACCTCCTTAGAACCAACTAATATTTCTGGTAATTCAACAAAACCTTCTCAGAACCAAATTGTCTTCATTATTAAAAATTGTTACCCTCCTTATAACCAACCATTTTTTTACTTATTTTTGAAGTGAAAATTCAGCGGTTGCGATCCTCTATATTGTCAGTTTTCACATACTCATTTTTCAAGTTATGTAATGAGTTAATGAAAAAATATTTTAATTGTTAAATATACAGCTAAAATTAAGCAAAAATGGATAGACGTACAAATTTATCGAGAAGCAACTGTTTTCCCCTTATAACAGCTGTATAATGTGACATAAATGTTTTAATTTGTTTATCTTACCGACTCCCTATTCCATATTGAAGAAAACAAGTGTATTCGAAGAAAAATTGTACGTGTAAATTCGGACAAAAATATTTAGAAAGAAAATAAACCAAAAATTAAGAAACCAATTGTATAATATTCATATTTTATTGTAGGATACACTATCTAGCACATAAAACCAAATTAAAATATGTCTCTTGGGACCAATAGATCATGAAGTGTAAATAACAGATGTTTCTAATATATAACTGACAAAGATAATAAAATATAAAGTTATCTAATTAAGGACGCATCTCAAAACATTAAATTTTACATACTGAACCCAAAACACCGGCTAACATGCAATTAATGAAGTCTTTAATGTCTATACTTTATCATTAAATCAGAGACATTGTACAAACTAAAAGTGTATATAATCTAAGACTACTGTGTTATAGTAGTCTCAGATATAATATATGTCTCCGAGTAGATCAATATATATGTCGTGATTATTGGTGTACATTCAGGTCATAATTGTTTGTCGGTAATTAGCTAACAACTGCTGCGCATGACTTTTGAATGGTCTGGAGACGTATTCCGATGCTGCATTTGTACGGTTCTGTGCTCGTACCGGCTGCCGTATATTGATGCATGAAGATATGCTTCAGTTATCATTCTTTGTAAACACGCATCTCTTGACACTAATCAAAATTTGTGTGCTTATTAAAAAAAATTGTATATATATTTATATATTCCTGAATTGCATTTTTAAATAATATCCTGTGGTAAACTTGAGTTTAATATATTTTGGTTTATTATTGTTTCTTCGTCTTCATGGCTAGTAATTCCGCAAAATGATTTGCATAGCTCGAAATTGGGCGTGATTTGACGTTGTCAATCAACGGATGTACAAAATTTAGTTAAAACAAATTGATTTGACCAGGGTTTGGACATACAACTTCGAGTTAATTATCTTTTATTTATATTGGATTATTGTTTAGATAAAAGAACAAAATGTTTAAGATTATATATGTTTATACTTCAAATTTATATTTCAAAGCAATTTTGTGTCATCTAGCGATGAATTTGCGACTTCATTTTCGAAAAATAACGGAATTTAGGTTGGTCAGTGAAATATTTAGAGTCGTTGGAATATGTCTTGAATTAAAATTGGTATAATTGTTATATTTATAACTTAACTTTTAAAATCAGGTTGGGCAAATTCACTGACTATACAGGTTAACTCATATTTTTTTTAATTTTCCTAGGTGTTTACAGAAATCCAACAGGTAAATAAATTTAATTATCTAGGAACTGTGGTTAGTACAGAAGATCCAACACAAAAAGACATTAAAAGTAGGCTAGCCAAGGCAAGATCTGCATTTCAAATACAACGACCGTTTTGGTAATACAACAGGAAAACAAAGATAAGGCTATAAAACAGTGATGTTAAATCTGTCCTTTTGTATGGAAGTGAATGCTGAAGAGTAACAAAAACAGTTGTGAGATCGCTCTCAAGTTTCAATCACAATTGTCTGAGGCGAATTTGCAAAATCTTCTGGCCAAACCGTATTTCAAATGAACATCTCCTTGAAATGACTAAGTCCACATGTATCCTCAAGGAAATACAACAGCGGCGCTTCAGATGGCTGGGGCATGTTCTCAGGATGCCGGTATCCAATATAACCAGGATAGCTCTTAGATGGACACCCTAGGGGAAGAGACCAACAGGAAGACTCAAAACCATCTGGCGTCGAACGATTGAAGCAGAACTGAAGGAGCTTGACATGACCTGGGGAGAAGCCGAAACAAAGGCTAAAGACAGAACTGGATGGCGAAATCTTGTGGCGACCTTATGCTCCACCATGAGCGAAGAGGGTAGGTAGGTAGGTAGTTGTATATAATAGGTTGTAAAACTGTTGAAATATATATTAATGTTGTAAAAAATATTGATGTTTGTACTTTGATTGTGAATATTTTAAATTCAGAAAAGCGCTTCAAACGCATCAAATTATTTAACGTGTTGTTTTCATTTTTACAGCACTGGGTCGACTGCTGGTGGACTATCAGTCCCCGAGGGTATCATCAGCTAAGTAGTCAGTACTTCGGTACTGACATGATATATTGCAAACCGTTCTAAAATTGTCCGTCTATAAATTTTGAAATTATAAAGAAACTGAGGTTTCAACTCCCTCAGGCAAAGTTGACCTTAGATTGATTTATCTTTTTTATGTATTTTTTTTTTTTTGTCATAGCGCTCTTCAACTGTTTTGGTTCTTTACATACTCGGCTTTCAAATATTCGGCTTTGAGCATTCCTGATGAAGGTGAATCCAGAAAAGCGCTTCGGACGCATAAAATTACTTAACTTGTTGTTTTTATTTTTTTGCCACCAAACTATCCAAATCCGATCAGAGAAGCAGTTGTCCCGACAAGGAAAATAAAATCCAAAAACATCAAAGAACAACTTATGACAATGATCCTATACATAAACTAGGCCTATGGGTGAAAAGAGAGGGATAGCGTCATATAAAATCGAAAAAAGACACAGATAATACCAAAGGGGCAGCCAAAAACCAAAGGTAGACTACAAGGTCATGTTTTTCTCTGACTGTTTATGACGTCTTTACACTAAATCCATTGGATGTTGGATGTATACGGATTGATAATTTAGTCTTAGATGCATGATTTTTTTCATTAGTTGTTAGTGGCTTTGAACTAGCTGTCAGTAACTGCGAGTACTCTCAGATCTGTACTTAGTGTCGTTTTGTTGTTTGGATGTACAAGTACCCGGCCAAGTCCACTTGTGTTTGTAGTATTTGTATTTTTATCAATCTGATGAGTTAAGCCTCTTTCAACTGATTTTTATAGTTCGTTCTTATGTTGTACTGTTACACCACTGTCCCAGGTTAGGGGGAGGGTTGGGATCCCGCTATCATGTTTAACCCCCGCCACATTCTGTATGTATGTGCCTGTCCTAAGTCAGGAGCTGGTAATTCAGTGGATGTCGTTTGTTTATGTGTTACATATTTGTTTTTCGTTCATTTTTTTGTACATAAATTAGGCCGTTAGTATTCTCGTTTGAATTGTTTTACATTGTCATTTCGGGGCTTTTTTTAGCTGACTGTGCGGTATGGGCTTTGCTCATTGTTGAAGGCAGTACGGTGACCTATAGTTGTTAATTTCTGTGTCATTTGGTCTCTTGTGGAGAGCTGTCTCATTGGCAATCATACCACATCTTTTTTTATATAGTATTTAAATTCTCCCTCATCTGTTCGTCCGAATTTAAAGCACTTCTTCACTAAATCCCTTCGTATAAATAAGACAAAACTCTAATTAATTTTGTTTGCTCGCAGTAACTTGTTCTTTTCTCTTGCAAACAATTTTATCTTCTTATCTTTATTGACTTCAGGGTTTGTTGCTCGTGCTGTGTGGATACAGTAGAATGTGCCCCCTTGCTTGTGGTGTATACCCTTATATTTTACAATTATGGGTTGTTTGCCTGTGAGAGAGCTTTCACATGTTTATACAATCTGTGTTCTATATTTGCTAATTCTATAATAATGGTGTAAGGATGTATAAATACTCATCCATGTTTGCTGTTTTTATTATTGCCCCCTGCTATGGTTTTTAATAGATTTCATAAATTCTCATTTTTTTTCCTGTATTTGTTGGTTGCACTTCTGTAAATATAGACAATGCAATTTCCCATAAGAAATTGCCTTTGCGGCTAAAGCTGTGCCACTTTTACTATGAAGTTTCGTGAAAAATTAAACGGAAAGTTGATATGCACTACTTTTTTATTCAAAGGTCAAAACATAGGGCTGTGCGGCATATTTTCAACATTTATATGCCCCGAGCTTCTAGGAGTTTAAACTTATACTACAATTATGTACTACCCCTACCTTCACTCTGAGTCTTCCTCAGAATTCAATTTTAGCCGCTACCATGTGTTTTTATACTGGTAACATTGCCAAATTATTTCTCTATGACATGAAACATAGAGATCATATCTGGGAACCAGTACGTTAACAAAGCAAAATATCTATGAATATTATATATCTCCCCAAAAGAGGCGTGGCTTGTGAAAGAGTTGTATTTACAAAATGCAACCTATACGTTATATGTCTGTTTTTATATTACTTAAGTCTGTTTGTAGGACATTTTATTACAGTTTTTGTAACAGTTCTTTTACTGCTTTGCATATTATTTCTTATTTCGTAATTGTGATCCTTATTCAATGTTACAACCTCTAGTCTTTTTTGTCTTACCTGGTCCAAAGGGCCATGTGAGCTTATCCAATCACTTGGCGTCCGTCGTCGTCCGTCGTCTGTCGTCGTTGTAAACTATTTCAAGAATATTCTCCTCTGAAACTACAGTGCCAAATACCTTTAAACTTTAACTGAATATTTCTTAGGGTATCTAGTTTATAAATTGTATCCGAAGTTTTGATCCATCAACAAACATGGCCGCCATGGCTAAAAATAGAACATAGGGGTCAAATGCAGTTTTTGGCTTATATCTCAAAAACTAAAGCATTTAGAGCAAATCTGACAAGGGGTAAAAATGTTCAATAGGTCAAGATCTATCAGCCCTGAAATTGTCAGACGAACCAAACAACCCATTGCTGGGTTGCTGTCACTAAATTGGTAATTTTAAGGAAATTTTTCATTTTTTGGTTATTATCTTGAATATTATTGAAGATAAAGATAAACTGTAACAGTTAAAATGTTCAACAAAGTAAGATCTACAAAAAAGTTAATATGACCAAAATTGTCAGTTGACCCCTTCAGGATTTATTGCCATTTAAAAACAATTTTACACAATTTGTTCATCATGTTTGCTAACATTTAAACATCTTCTCCTCTGAAATAACTGGGCCTAATACTTCTAAACTTAAAACGAATGTTCCTTAGGGTAACTGATTTACAAATTGTATCCGAAGTTTTGATCAATTAAAAACATGGCCGCCATGGCTAAAAATAGAACATAGGTTCAAAAGCCGTTTTTGGCTTATATCTCAAAAACTAAAGCATTTCGAGCAAATCTGACAAGGGTAAAAATGTTCAATAGGTCAAAATCTATCAGCCCTGAAATTGTCAGACGAACCGAACAATCCATTGTTGGGTTGCTGCCACTAAATTGGTTTTTATGGAAATTTTTCAGTTTTTGGTTATTATCTTGAATACTATTGAAGATAAAGATAAACTGTAACAGCAAAAATGTTCAGCAAAGTCAGACCTACAAAAAAATTAAGTGATCGAAATTGTCAATTGACTCCTTAAAGAGTTATTCCCTTTTAAGACAATTTTACACAATTTGTTCATCATGTTCGTTAACATTTAAAAATCTTCTCCTGTCAAACTACTTGGCCTAATACTTCTAAACTTTATCTGAATTTTCCTTAGGGTAACTGGTTTATAAATTGTATCCGACGTTTTGATCCATTACCAAACATGGCCGCCATGGCTAAACATTAGAACATAGGGGTCAAATGCAGGTTTTGGCTTTTATCTCAAAAACTATAGCAGTTAAAGCAAAGGTGACAGGAGTTAAAGTGATAAATGCATGAGTAAAGATCTATCTGCTATGAAACTTTCAGACCAATTGGACCACCCATTGTAGGGTTACTGTCCGAAATAGTTTATTTTTATGAAATTTTACTGTTTTTGGTTATAATCTTTAATATTATAATAGATAGAGAGAAAGTGTAAACGGCAAAAGTGTTCAGCTAAGTAGGATCTTCAAATAAGTCAAATGATGAAAATAGTCAATTGACTATTTAAGGAGTTATTGCCCTTGAAACGTTTATTTTTTACATTTTTTCGTGGAAGTCTATTACTTTTTCAAAAAGCTTCTCTAAAACTACTGCGCCAAATACTTCCAAACTTTAACTGAATGTTCCTTAGGGTATCATAAAGGTTCATAAATTGTATCCGAAGTTTTGATCCATCAACAAACATGGCTGCCATGGCTAAAATAGAACATAGGGAACAAAAGCCGTTTTTGGCTTATATATCAAAAACTACAGCAGTTAGAACAAAAGTGAAAGCACTAGTAACTGTTTTTTCTACTGAAACGGTCATTTTAAACTAAACAACTCTTAAATGCCTGAATTTACCGCAAGGAAAAATGTCAAGACCTTTTTCAGTTGTCCAGTACATGTTCAGTACACTGATTACATCGAGCGATTAAGTATCGATCAGTTCTGGTTCAGGTAATTAAGAAAAAACGCTTTGCGTTCGAATCAGTAGAAGTAAGTACGTTTTAGATCATGTCAGTTCATCGATAGAATTGTTGTCCAGTAGTGAACCGTGCATCAAAATAATATACGGATTGCTTCCCTTCGGTAAGCAGAGAGTCAATAAAAGGAAATCGAAATAAAAAAAATAATTGATGAATAATTAAATAAACACATATACTTTTTTCATTAGAGACATAATTGGCAACAGTATTGTATACATGTTTTTTTTTACATGTGTTTCGTTTTTATAAATTTATAAAAAAATGATAACTGTTATAATATTCTTCTATAACCAAATGAAAAATATAATTTCTTTTAATATTGTTACGCAATAAATATTTTGAAGACTGTATATTGAATTCGGTAGCTCCTTCGTATAAAAGTTAGAATGGAGTAGAATCCCGATATCTTTCGAATATGATTTCGCGCCATTTGTCATTTGTGAGTTCGTGGTCTAGTGGTTAAGACCGATGGCTACAGTGCTGAAGGTCCCGAGTTCGATTCTCACTCGGGGTGCTAAAAATATCAGTAGATCAGAAGGGTGATTTTCACCCTCTCACACACATCTCTGGTACCCAGACCGGAGTTTAAACTAGAATGGGTACTATGGGGGCCTCGGTTGGTCAAAGTTGTTCCCGACTTTGACCTGGAGATCAATCTGCTGATATCTCTTCGGTTTGTCTGTTCCCGCCGAGCAGCCCGGTGGTTCTCTCCGAGTACTTCGGCTTCCTCCACCATAATAACACATCCACCCGGTGTCCTAACACTCCCTGGTGTTGGGGTGGGGATTGTCCTTGTAAATATTGAACATTGTAAATACGTTAGTGACACATCTCCATTAATCCCAATAGGGAGTGTACACGGATTCCACTGTACCCTCGCAGCTCTCGAGGGGTGCTCCGTAAACGGAGGGATTTGTGAATGTATATTTCTTCCGTATAATATTTATAACTATACTATATATAAAAATATTAATTTTCGCGAACCATTTAGGTCATGGAAATTCCATTTTTGCCATCAGTAAGGAGAGTTGTACAAATAATGTGAATACACAGAACCCCGATCCAATTCATCTTTTGCTAAAAGTATTTATCATTTTCTGTTTTGTATCTCTTAACATCATTCCATTTTTCTCTAATTTCGATTAAAATATGCCAAAACCTGCAGTAAAAATAGATGTATGCCCCAAATAAACATTCCCCGATTGGTTGAATTACTATGGCGTCGATGTAAAGCAACGCAAGCCTCGATGTAAAGCACACGCTTCCCAAGAGTAAGGAGAGTTGTACAAATAATGTGAATACACAGAACCCCGATCCAATTTATCTTTTGCTAAAAGTGTTCATCATTTTCTGTGTTGTATCTACCAACAACATTCCATTTTTCTATAATCCCGATTTAAACATGTCCAAACCTGCAGTAAAAATAGATGTATGCCCCAAGTAAACATTTCCCGATTGGTTGAAAAGCTATGGCCTCGATGTAAAGCAACGCAAGCACACGCAAAAATTTCCGTTGATATGTTGAACTTCGACCCCGGGATTTAGCCGATTCACAAGTAGATTTTCTTGCGCTCAAATGTAATTCTATGTGAAGTATACTGGTAAATTAAAATTATATTTTTTTACAGAAATATTTACACATTTTATCATTAATTTATTGTCATGCTTCTGCATATTTACGCTGAGCTTTAGTTAAATATAATTCTATACAAATTTTGTTGCGTCAAGCATTAAGAGTAAGAATATTTCGCGCCAAACAAGAAAATAACCTGTATCACCAAATAAGTTTATCAGCATCTTTCTGAAATTTTCAATAGAAAATAGCGTTTAGTATAGAGAAATTTTGGTAAGTATTACTTATTAATGTTAAGGTTCTCCGGAGGTGGTTCTCTAGACCTTCTTGGCGGTCAATTTAATCCCATTTATCAATCATCCCCGATGACAGAATACACCTAATCGCTATTTATTCCATTCCGGATAAGTTTTAAAATTACACAACTTTTTCATCCACTTGAAGATTTCTGGGACCCTGTTTAAACAATGCACAATGCATGATACTTTTTAATGAGACCTGTTTAAAACATCGTAGATACTTGAAACAAAATATGTTTTTGACTATAATTTGAGTTTCGGAAAAGTGGATCATTATCTATCAAAGTTTCCTATTGATCGCTTTCTAAATTTTTCCCTCCCTGGATCAGCTCGTTACTGATGACCTTTGTTTTTTTCCCTGTTGACCCAAACAGGAAGTTGTCTAAATGACTGTTTTTTTCCGGATAGGACTAAATAGCGATAAGGTCATGGCAACCCAGTCGATTTGTGTCATGAGTGAAAATCTTAAAATTGAGAATGGAACTGGGGAATGTGTCAAAGAGATAACAACCCGACCATAGATCAGACAATCTATTTGATGAAATAACTTCTTAATTAATTGTACATGCAATATTTTTGTAGTTTTTGATAACCGTGCACATTCCCATCGCATGTCCGCAAGATAAATGGGTTATGCATTTGTGAATTGTGAAATAACAGTAATTGTGTAATAAGAATAATGGCGGACGATAAAAATTTGTGACGTCAGTGCGTGATCACGTGACATTATTATTTTTAAACAAACGGGCTCCCCATGTAACACGTGTTGGAACTATCCATACAAGGTGCAATAGTGTCATAGTGTAGTTTCATAGACAGTCACAAAGTACCATTGACTTTTGTTTCTATTCAGTAGTTACAGTAGTTGTGAATTTTTTTTATAGAATTAGAAGGTAAGTCTACATTAGTCATTATTTAACTTTCTGAAAAAAATGACTCAACTCTGTGTAATTTTTCCCTAATTTTTGAAACACGCATAATATAAAGAGCATTTGCTTCCCTTGAAGTTGAAGTTGAACCCTCCCTCCCCCCCCCCCCCCCCCCCCCCCCCCCCCTACAAATTGCCCAAAACTCATACTCATAGTCCGAGATTACTCTGACGTCCAACGTCTGTTTTGTGATTCCGGCATTTTAACTCTTTGTTTTCAAATTGAACACACTCGGCCATTCAGCTTATTTGCATCATAAATGAACGAGGTGTTAGATTATGTTTTCTTATTGAATAAGGGCCATTTGCATAAATCAGCTCCCATAATGCATGGTAAATTACTCTTTCTGTTGGTCATGTCACAATCTTTTTTAAGTGAAAGTTAACATGCCAGTATTGATGTGTCAATGTGAAAACTGTCCAAATATGAGAAAATAACGAGTGGCAGGTCGATTAAACTTACTTAAATGAAGAGAAAAATGAACAAATTGAAGCTCGATTTATAAGGATTATGTTTTCCTATTGAATAAGGGTCATTTGCATAAATCAGTTCCCATAATGCATTGTAAATTACTTTTTCTGTTGGACATGTGACATTCTTTTAAAGTGAAATTTAAAATGCCAGTATTGATGGGTCAATGTGAAAACTGTCCAAATATGAGAAGATAACAGGTGGCAGGTCGATCAAACTTACTTAAATGAAGAGAAAAATGGAAAATGAACAAATTGAGGCTTGATTTATATGGATCCAGTCACCTCCAGAAGCAACGAAGCAGCACATCCACTTTGGACGGGCAAATATCATCTATCTGATATGGGACGAGCTGAAGTCCCACTGCCCCAGCTGGTGTGGCAAAACAGTCGTTGGAGGTCAGAGTAATCTCCGACTACAAAACTCAATTCCAATGACAAAAATGCCCTAATCTTAAATTGAAAGCAATGGGAAAGTAAACTGTAAATTATAATTTTGACAATGACCACATATATTGTTTAAGTTCAATGTACATGTAATAATATGCAGGATAATACATGGACTTGGTCCAGGATGAAATTTGAAAAAAAAGGCAGAAGATGAGTTTTTAAGTAAAAAAAAAGGCAGGATGAGACAATTTGAAAAAAAAGGCAGGATGACAATTTATGTAAAAACAAGTCGGGATAAACTAATAGAAAAAAAGGCAGGACCAACAAGCGTGAAAAATAAAAAGGCAGTACAGATTACAACTCAACTAAAAAAAAATGCAGGACAAAATTATTCATCCTAGCGCCCCCTATACGCCTGTTCATGAGAAATATTATGGTATGCCTTTGTCCGTCTGTCTGCCCTGATCTGTCTGTTTCTAGCATGTTGTTCACTAACTCAGTAATATTTTCACCAATTTGCATGAAACTCTAGTGAATTGATTATATCTACTGACGTGAGCTCCCTTTTAGATTTTTAGGAAATTAATAATTTACGTTTTCAAAATGTGAGGTTTTATTCATTTAAAAGGGGGATTTTCATGTTAACGCCCATTAACTCTAAACATGCTTTGTTCACTAACTCTTCAACGCTTTCACCAGTTTGCATGAAACTGTTGTGAATTGATTATTTTTTAAATTTTAGGTTTCCCGTTTCAGAGTTATATGGGATTGTTTCAGAGTTATATGGGATTGTATTCATGTATTGATGTGAGCTCCCTTTAGATTGTTTTGGAATTTTAGATTTTACATTATTCTGTTACAATGTAAGGGGTTTTATTCATTCAAAAAGGGGGATTTCCATGTTTTCGGACATTAACTCGAAAATGCTTTAAGCAGTTGTCATTTGTCATGAAACTTTGGTTAATTGTTTACATCTATTGATGCAAGCTCCCTATCAATTTTATAAAGTTAAGGTTTTAGGTTTCAGAGTTGTGGGATTTTATTCATAAAAAAGGGTGGATTTCTTAGTTTGCGGATCAAATTCAAAAGTTTGTACATGCACTTCTCTGGCATGTTTCAGTAAATGTGTAAAATATAACTGACAAAACTAACTTTGACAATGACCACATATTTTTAAGTTCAATGTACATGTAATATACAAGGTAATGCATATAGACTCGACTCTACTGCTGCAAGGTTATACAGGGTTGTCAATGAAAAAAAACAATTTGTTTGCCAACTTAGTGTTTCCTTCAGAAGGTATTGGTGTGGTGTGACACCCTGTCATTTTTATACGTCCGTTTACGAGACGTATTATGGTATACTGTTGTCCGTCTGTCCGTCGTCAACATGTTGGACATTAACTCAAAAATGCTTTAACCAATTTGCATAAAACTTTGGTGAATTGTTTATATCTATTGACATCGGCTCCCTTTCGTTTTTTATAAATTTTAGATTTTACATTTCCGAGTTATGGGGTTTTATTCATTAAAAAAGGGGGATTTTCCAGTTTTCGGACAATAACTCAAGAATGCTTTCACCAACTTGCAAGAAATTGTGGTGAATTGTTTATATCTATTGAAATGAGCTCCCTTTCGATTTTTATATATTTTAGATTTTACGTTTCCGAGTTACAGGGTTTTATTCATAAAAAAAGGGGAGATTTTCCAGTTTTCGGACAAAAAATCAAAAATGCTTTCAGCAGTTAGTATGAAACTTTGGTGAATTGTTTATATCTATTGATGTAAGCTCCGTTTAGAATTTTATAAATTTTACATATTACATTTCTGAGTTATGGGGTTTTATTCATTAAAAAAGGGGGGATTTTCCAGTTTTCGGACAATAACTCAAAAATGCTGTCAGCATTTCTCATGAAACTTTGGTGAATTGTTTATATCTATTGATGTAAGCTCCCTTTACATTTTCATAAATTTCTAATATGACTGGGAATTAATTGAACTTTATTTGTTTATATATAGCCTGACAACAGATTTACTAAGTATTGCGCAACAGCACAGTGTATTGCACAACAGCAAGAAATCTGTAATTGAATATAAATTCAATTCATATAACCAATTTCAAGTTCTTTGACTTCATTTATTCAGAATACTATAATATGTCAAATATTTAATACAATCCAAATTCAGACCTGTATCAAGCTTGAATATTTTTCTACTTAAAATATCTATCTTCTTGCATTGATGATCATTTACCCTATAACCTGATTACATGGTCTGATAAGGCTGTCACAGGTAAAGCAGAGACTTGACAATTTTAACCAATATTTATAATTAACATGTGAAAATTAACACGCTGCAGGATCAATTATTAGGGACAGCAGACAATTAAGGCGTAGGGACAGCAGACAATTAAGGCGCTGCAGGATCAACGAAAATATTTAAAAGTCGCTGCGGGACCACACCGTCATATTGGCCTGGGGAGAACACTGTATTGCATTATAAACAGGTTATATATAAAAAAGGAGATGTGGTCTGATTGCCAATGAGACAACTCAGCTATAAATGTTCTTTTACAGCCGATTTTGCAGTATGCCACTATGGGGTTTTCTCATTTTATGACGCTGTATGGTTGTCTATAATTACTTACATCCACTTTATTTGAACTTTGGCGAATAGCTGTTATTTACGTAAATAAATTCCACGTTGATATTACATGTACATTTTGTACAACAATCAGCCCAACGCAAAACTGAATGTAATTGAAAGACATCTAGAGGTCAATATGTAAATGCTCTTTTGTTCCGACGTTGGAAAGTTCCGGGCGGAAAGAACTAACTAGCCGAAAAGTTCCGGAGGAACTTATTAACTAGTTACTTTGTTCTTCCTCTGGTTTAAAAGTTCCACCGGAACAAAGTGACTAGTTGAAACGGAACAAAGTGACTAGTTTCAACGGAACATATCAACTAGTTAGAAAGTTCCTTTTTGCCAAATTAGTCAAAACCGGAACTAACAAACTAGCCCAAAAGTTCCAACGGAACTTATCAACCAGTCACAAAGTTCCATTTGGAGAAGTGATGCAAAGTAAAAGCGCAACATATTATATTTGAACATTTCAAATGGGAAACCAAGATACTGATTACAAAAGTCAAAAGGAACTTATCAACTAGCCACAAAGTTCCTCTTTGGCAAATAAGTCAAACCATAAATAAGTTTTCTTTGGAGGTATATGTTCTTATTTCAAACAGAAAGGCACTCAGCGATTGTTACTTTCTAGGATTTTACCACAACTTTATGAAAGTTTTAACCAGTGCATATACTGAAAATATGATAAAAAATTCATGTCTTTTTCAGGAATTTTGATCCACCTATGTAGTATGGCATGTTTGTGAGATGTGCTTATGGAGGATGGATGTTCATGAAGGACCTGTTATACAAAGTATATCGCTGGATTGAGCTCTTTGTCCAAGTGTATTATTAAATTGCTTTGCTTTGAGCTCAGTTCATTGTTATGCAATTCATTCTTGGTGAAATAAAGATTTGACAGATAACTCTCTTCTGCACAAGGAATTGTAGTAGAATCCAATCTATGTAAGTAGTAATGGGGAGATAAACACATTTTATTTACATTTGAACCAAATTTTTTTTATCCAGAATCCAAATTAAAAAAAATTGATTTCTAAAATTATATTTTATTGTTCAACATTTATCATTTATTCGTTAATTTCTGAATTTGTGTGAAATAATCCAGTAAATGTTAATTACAGCACTGTTTACTTTCATACCACTATTGTTTGCTGCAGGATGTTTTGGCATGGTATGGCGCCATGCCCCTTTTCCGCCGTAATTTAATATCGGTTCTGTAATTCATATTTTAGAAAGACCATTTCGAGTTATTTCCCTTGGAATGAAAATGAAAATTTAATTTTAATGGCCGACATTTTATAAGGATAAGGAAATCTTGGCTGACAAAGCATACTCCAGTATTTCTTCATAAAGTAAGACCAAACAAACAAATTTCCCCTGGTAAGTGTGGTTGTGCCGCGCTATACCTTATCAAAGTTGTGTTATAGCAAATCCTGAGTTTGCAAAGCATATCTCAGTTTTCTTGGTCGTGGTTAAGTGTGGTTGTACCGCATCATTTAAATAGTGGAGTAGCAAAATCTTGGTGGACAAAGCATTTCTTTCATATATTATCTAAATAGCAAACAAAATTAACTTGTCAAATCTCACCTGTGGTAAGGGCGGTTGATCTGTGCTATAACTTATCATAGAAGGAAAATAACAAAATCTTGGGCTGAAATCTATCTAAAGAGCAAACACGCACAATTTACCCTGGGTAAGTGTGGTTGTTCCGCGCTAAACCCTCTATAAAAACTCTTTTGATTAAAAACAGCACTAGCATAAAATGGCAAACAGTAGCACTAGTAATGAGGTGGGCAATAGTCAGTCTCTATCACTGCGTCGCAGTCAAAGATCTAATACAAATCTAAGGAGATCGGATCCAACACCAAATCATGTTGATAATAAAATACCTACTTTTCAGAAAGACTATCAACTCAATGTTAATAAGGCTATCAGCAAGAAACTATCAGGTTGTTCAGATTCTATGATCAGATATGAAATGAAACAAAAGAAAAATCTTTGTATTCAACTTAACACATCATCATATCTAATCTTTAAACAAAAGCTTTTTGATATACTAGAGGGGGATGGCTTTTTAGAACACTTTTCAGTCTTAAAAGAGAGAGTAAAAGATAAAAAAAGGCCATGAAATAGAGATAAGGCTTAAAGTATCTGCCCAAAAGCATGATCATACTAAGGCATACCAGAAATATACCATAAATTTATACCACTCACAGTCATCTGCACTAGTTAATGGACCCAAGGCAGACTTATTTATGGAAACTATCCTCCCGCAAATTGAAAACTATCTGTCACAAAATGAAGACACTATTTGTGATATGAACAACAAAATTACTCAAGTGATAAGTCACAGCAATGTTGTCAGAAATCAAACTCATGATCATGACAGTGACCAAACACACACAAAGGGAGCTTCATTAATTGACTCCCCGTGTCACCCAATAACATCGAATTCTGATCTAGATCAGGAACAAGAATATTTATGTCCAGTATGCAATGGTAGAGCAGATAAAGACACCATAGAATGTAAAAGTTGTGATCACTTGTTCCACTATAGCTGTGTTGGTTTAACAAAAGGCAAGGTAAACAAGATTGACCCAAACGTACCTTACATTTGCAATGGTTGTAATGAGAACGAACTTTATAATGATGACCGTACATCGCATCTAAATCTTGGCATATTACCTTCACTAGCAAAAGCTAATGAAAACCAACCTTCACGCTGATTAATTAAAACAGCAACCACTGAAGTTACCAAACCAAATTCATCAACTATGAGAAAAAGTAATCCAATCTTGTCGAACCACTCAAACCAAGCTGAAAGTGTTAATGACCAAATGTCAACCAAAGAGTATAGCAAGAGTAAGAGTGACCAAACTGCACTTGAGAATTGCATGTACATCAACACTCCTGTTGACTACTCTGTTGCAAAAGAAACAATCAATATTCCGATTGACCAAATTCCTTTCGAAGAAACCACCAATATTCAGTCTAAAGTAACTTCTATGAAGGAAACCAATAATACTCTGAACAGCAACAATAGTATAACTATAAATAAAATAGCAAAAACTTGTCAACTTCAACAAAACCTTAAACCACTTCAAGACCAAAAACCGGTACAAATAACCGGGATATGGAGCTACATGGTTACGTAACAGAATTAGAACAAAAGCTAAAGAACCAAGAGAAAACAATAAAACTTCTTCAAAAGAAAGAATCTTTGACCAACAAAACACAAAATAGCAGTTACGATGCAGAAAGGCATATCCACAACAGCATGGATCGAAACAACCAAAATCAAAAAATCAACCAGAATTGCCATAGAATAGATCCTTTTAACATATATGAAAGGATGCACCATATGGAAATACAGGCCTTAGAATCTCGAATTAGAGCAATTGAAGTTCAATCAACCCAAAATGTATCCATCTGCTCTGCGCTAACTACGCAAATGGCCTTACAGATACAACAGAGTATGGCCACAATGAACAATCAAATTAGGCAACTAAACCAACAAAATCAATTTGCCAACCACCAACCAACATGGACCCAACATACCAACTTTAACAATCAAGGTCCACACTTGTTTCAACAACAAAATCAATTTCTCAATCCTCAACCAACATGGACCCAACATCCAAACTTTAACAATCCAGGTCCACACTCGTTTCAACAACATCCAAATGTCCATCTGTTTCCTCAACCTCTAGCTTACCAACTTACACATCCTCCACCAAATATTCAACATACAAGACAGCCGTTTCCTCCTCATTACAATGCCATGCATCAGCTCCCTCAGGCTAACATACTTAACAACTCAAATTCTCAAAGAAATGATCGTAGTCACTATGCAGCTTCATCAACGAAAACTCTTCCAACCTACCACAGGCAAAACGATCAAATGCCGAAAAATCTATCAGATGATTCGCACTATCAAGAAAAACCTGTTCAAAAAGAATTGAACAAAGCGAAAACTTATTACAAATCTGATCAAATGAGTTCCAAAATCAATCAAAAAGAAAGAGCTGAGTACAACACAAACTCAATACTACTAGCACAAAGTATGGACACTGAACTGGCAACTAATACAGATGAGACGAAAAGTCCAAAGTTGCAAATTGAACTGGCAACTAATACAGATGAGGGGAAAAGTCCAAAGTTTCAAAGTGTAAAAAAATCTGGTAAGGAAAAGAAAATATAATTGCATTCACTGACAATTCTGTGACTACGACTACTTCAACAAATATCCACCAATCACCATCCTGTGAAATAGAGCAAACAACAAAAGATATAGGAGCCTCATGTAGTGTCGATAGCACATCACAGAATTTTTTAGAACTTCCCGGCCTAAGGAAACAACCACCAGACAACAAATACACGTTTCTTTCTTACAGCCAAACCACGAGAGATTAAAAGTAACCACTTTCAATGTTGAAGGGGTCAAAACCAATCAAAACTATATTTTAAACCTACTTAAAGCACAGGATACAATTCTGTGTGCTCAAGAACATTGGCTTTGGGACTTTGAGAAAGGAAAACTGGATGAATTATTTCCAAATTTTAATAATTACATAAGATGTCATGATACATTCGATCCTATTGTAAATTTCCAAGCACCAAGGGGACAAGCGGGTATTGCTATCTTATTGCCTAAAAAGTGGAACGATTTAATTAGAAAAATTGCCAGAAGGCAACGAAAGAGTTAATGTCATCTCTATTCAGACCAAGGATCGACAAGTTTGTATTATCAACTCATACCTACCAACTTTAAATACAAACTCAGTAATAAAATATAGGGAAAATTTAGATATTATTAAATTCCTTATACAAAAGTATTGCTATATGGATTTCATAATCTGTGGGGACCTAAACGGAACCTTACTCAATTCAAGACAAAACCAGCATGATAGAATATTAAAAGAGTTTGTCAAAGACTATAATCTACACCAACTAGATACTGATGATCACCTACACTCTTTCTATCATCATAATGGAAAATCTACGTCTAAAATAGACTACATCCTGTCATCAAATAGCAACCTTATCCACTCTATTCAAACTTTCTCTCAAGATGCGATAAATTTATATCAGCCCATGTACCAGTCAAGGCTCTTTTAACACTTCAAGCTGACAAGCAAAAACTAAAAAAATCATCAAATTTCAGCAACGAGGTACTGCATAAAACAGAATGGGAAAAATGTGTTCCAACAATTTACAGTGAAGCAGTGAAAAAATCTTTAGACCAAAATAAAAATCGAAAAGTAACAACGGAAGACCAAACAACTAGTCTGATAGATGCAATTAAACAAGCTGCAAGGAAAACAATTCCGACAAAAACTCTGAAAATCCGCGGCCCAAGACTAAAAGTTTCGCAGCATGCAAAAAAGTTGCTAACGATTAGTAAGCAGAAACACAGGATATGGGACCTACATGGAAGAAAGAGAGGTGAGGACACTTGTTTTTTGGAACTGAAGGAAGCAAAAAGAAATGTTAGAAAAAGATTACGGCAAGAGAGAGCAGCTGAATGTAAAGAATTTTATAAAAAACTGGAAAGTGAACCCAACTCTAAAAATTTCTACAGATTAATACGCAGAAATACAAACAGCACTATAGAACTTCCTACAACCATACTATATGATGATCATGAACTCACCGATCCAGAAGAACAAAGGGAGGTAATGGCAAAATATTTTCAAAATTTAGCAACACCTAAGGACGATTCTGACTTTGATGAAAATTTCCTAAATAACTGCCAATTCCGCTGTGAAATTATAAAAGAAATCTGTAGCTTATCTGATTTCAGTTCAGACAAATTCAACCCCGCCGAAATTTCAGAGGCAATATCAAATCTGAACAATGGAAAGGCATGCAATGAATATGGGCTTTCTGCTGAACACTTCAAATCTGCTGAAGAGGTTGTTGTTCCGTATCTTGTTTCTCTATTTAATCAAATTTTGGCTGAGAAAAAAGTACCAATCCAATTCAAAACCGGTATTTTTAATGCAGTATGCAAGAAAAATAAAGATGACAAAATACTTGATAACTACAGAGGCATCACCGTTTCGTCAATTATTGGAAAAAATTTTGAACATGTTATCCTGAATAGAATACTTTTGAAATTAGATAAACAATCAGAATCACAATTTGGCTTCACAAGTGGCCTCTCACCAGCAATGGCAGCACTACTAGTCTCTGAATCGGAACTTATATCAAAAAATCAAAAAAATAAATTAATTTTTGGACTTCTGGACTCACAAAAGGCATTTGATGTTGTTCATCATGATATTCTTCTCGACAAGTTATTTGACCAAAATATTGATCCAGATATTTTGGAAATCATTTTTGATATGTACAACAACCTTACCTCTAAAGTTAAATGGAAAAACGGTAGTAACAGCTTCCCTGTACGTCAAGGAGTCCGCCAAGGAGGAATTCTATCCACCCATTTGTACAAACTGTACATTAACGACCTACTTACAGAACTTGAAGAGAATGGTATGGGCCAGTACATCGGCACAAACTTTACATGATGTCCAACCTGTGCAGATGATATTATACTTTTGTCATCAACTGAAGAAGAAATGCAATATATGCTATATACATCTAAAAGATACTCAGACAAACATAGATACAAGATCCATCCAACCAAAAGCGTTATAATTAATGAATATAGTAACTCAAAAACAACGAAGAGTGAAGTTCAATTCAAACTCGATGATAAAAACATGCCATCAGCTAATCAAGGTACACATCTGGGTATCATAAGAGCAATTAAAGACCAAAATAAAACAAACATCCAGGACAGAATTAGCTTAGCCAGAAGGACAGCCTATTCTCTTATGAACGTTGGAGTACATGGTACAAACGGATTAAACCCTAAAACTTCTTATATGATATACAGAGTATACGTTCTACCAAGGCTACTTTACAGCCTGGAAGTTCTGCCACTAAATAATGGGGACATTAAGTTGCTAGGAGATTACCACGTGAATTTTTTGAGACAAATACAAGCTCTTCCCTCACGGACAGCAATTTCAGCAGTATACTTACTCTTGGGTGCGCTCCCCATAGAGGCAGAAATTCACAAAAGTGTTCTTAGCCTGTTCCACTCCATCTTTTCATCTAACAACGAGAATCTAAAAAAGGCTCTAGAGAGGCAATATGTCCTGCAAACACATGAACTAACTTTCCTTAACAGAGTAGCAGATCTTTTATACATGTATAATCTTCCTCCATGGACTTATCTGAAAGATCAATTGCCATCAAAGTTATCATGGAAATGCAAGGCAAGAGAAGCAATAAACAACTACTGGAAAGTGAATCTTCAAAGGGACGCCAATAGCAAAACAACACTAAAATTTCTCTGTATCCCTAATTTAGACATTGGAAAACCTTATACTATCTGGAATAGTCTACCACCAAATATTGGCGAACTCAGGAAAGCAACAATAAAAGCAAGGCTATGCACAGGGACATATATATTTCAATCACAGAAAGCTCGTTTCTCAAATATTAACCTTGATGCAACTTGTCCAATTTGTCAACTGGAAGAAGAGATATCATCCATTTTCTCACTCGCTGTCCCGTTCTGGAAGGCATACGCAGAGAATCTCTAAGTGTTATCAAAAGAATTACCATCAGTAAAATTGGGCTAGGGAACTGGAATTCCAACTTTCACGAGAGAACTTGTATTGCCCAACTAATTTTGGATTGTCAGCAACTGGCTCTAAACAATATTCTCCCTCATGATGACCTTTTTCTTAATTCAATAGAAGAATTAAGCAGGAACTTATGTTATAGACTCCATCTAAAAAGAGTGTCTTCTCTTAAAGTCTAGTTGTCATAAGGTCAGTGTGGTTGTACCGCGCTATACCTTAAACAACTATCTTCAACTTCATAAAATAAAATATGGCTTTTTTCTCCAATTTAAGGAATAATCATTTATGCTTCTTCGACAGTACAACTAGGTCAGTGTGGGTGTTCCGCGCTAAACCTAACACCAATCTTTTACACAGAATTAAATGCTGCGAAAATCTAAATGTTTAAATCTTCATTTAATTTAGGTTAATATGGCTGTTCCGCGCTATACCTTCAATTGCTTTCTTTAACTCCGTAAAATGAAACAACTGAAACTTGTTCGACCTGTTAGTCAAATGCGTTTTGTTAAAATATACTTTTTCACTTTTTTGGTCTTTTGGAAAATGTTGTACATATATATATATATGTAGTTCGACTCCATGCAGTGCTTCACATTTGGGTTATATTACTTATTATTACAGTCTCTGTTTCTATTTCTTTACTTTACTCATCTCTAAAATCTGTTGAATATACCAATTTAAATTGCTTAATTTTTTGAGGGATGTAAAAGTGCCAAGCCACGTTCAACTAGTTAACCTTAGTCAAAATTTATTATCATATTTTAACGGCCGTTTGTTTGCGATGTTTAAATACGCAGACTCTGTTGTAACTACTCTACCGTTGTCAAATTTGAAATATTTACAAATTTAGATCGTTCAGTGCTGTTTATTTCGAATTCTTATTGACGCAATCGTTCTTGTAACATCATAACTGTCGTCACCGTTAAAGCTTTAGAATTGTGCTAGTTCATATCGCACATTATTATTTTTATTTAAAGCATATATATTTGAACTCTCTGCTGTAATTAGTCATATAATCTATGTCGTGTTTAACACATATTTAGAATTGTGCAAGCGTCTTACCTGATGTTCGGTTTGACTTTTTTATTGTATAAATTTCAAGATTGTTATAGTTTAATTTAAGTAGACTGATATATGATTCATTCAACATCACAATCATATTTACTGATGAAGGATATCTGTTATCCGAAATATTTATAAATAATTACATTTATAGTTCCTTTTTTGTTATTGGTGTTGTTGTGTACACTTTTTAGGCATTTATACAATTTATTTATTGTGTACATGTATCGTTACTCGTAACGATCCAACGCCCTCGTGGGAAAAATCGTTGACTATTATTCAGACGTTTTATATATATATATATATATATATATAAGTCTAAATTGAAAACAACGTTCAAACCTATGATTGCGTTGGATAAAAACCGCAATTTTTATACGTGTGCATGCAAAAACAAATTTCTTGTTAGAGGGGTCTAAATACAGCACAAACAACATTTTCCAAAAGACCAAAAAAGTGAAAAAGTATATTTTAACAAAACGCATTTGACTAACAGGTCGAACAACAAATGTTCTTAAACCCTGCTGACTGCCATTGGCGATTGCCAAATAAACGGATCACAAGGTGTAATAAATGGATCTTAATTAAAAATTTAATACCAAACAGAAAACAATAAACTTGCGGAAAAGATGACATACCGCAAACAAAAGGTGCAAAGGTTTTTGTACACCATATCCGGATTTCGACAATTAATGTCTCTTCAGTGATGTTAGGAATCGAAACGGTATTTGGAAAGCCATACTGTGAAGCATATAAACAATACTTCAAAGTATCACTTTATTTATATCATCATTGATCACAACTGCTTTTTGCTAACAAAAGTCAAACAACTATAAACATTCAATAACATGTAATTATATTTTGGTCTTGTGTAGTATAAAATAAGGAGATGTGGTATAATTGCCAGTGAGACAACTATCACCAGGTAGTTATTACATGTAGCAACTAATGGTCACTGTACAGCCTTCAGGGATGAGCAAAACCCGTACTGCATAGCAATCTATAAAAGACCAGACATAACATGGAAAACGTCAAACAATTCAAAATAGAAACCCAACAGCCTGGTTTATGTACAGAACAAACGAATTACAAATAGGATATTACAACAACCACTTAAAAGTAGCATGCTTGTTTTAAGTATGGGTGATTGTTTGTTAGATTCTTATTCCAGACATAAACATTGGTATTTGCTGATCTTCACTATACATGGCAAAGCATGTAGCATTCAGGAAAAGAGTTGATGTCTTTCAGCAGACTGATGTATGTAGCCTGCTTAAAATCTGGTTAAAACTATTGGCCTACTACAAAGCAGGTTTCATACATATTAACATGTTGTCCTTAGTGTTTGCCATTTGATGTATAGCCACCTTCATTCATTGAATCAGAAAGTTGATCATGTGATTTGCTTGTATAATTTGCAAATTATGTTCAACAAAAGGATAACAACTTGGTGTAATCATATAACCACATCGTAAATACCAATTCTATACATCTTGATCTGTCATGTCTGTGTAACCAATTAGAAAACTTATAATTTGAAGCTAACATAATGATCATATTCCATTAATAACACTTTTGATTTTGTTTCGTCATGCTCCCATTGTAGCCCCAGATGTATTTGAATTAGCTGTATATATATATTTGGTGCCACGAATCTCGGCCAGGTTAGAACAAAAAATTTGCTTCAGCAAAAAGATCTAACATTGTTGGGCTGTTATTTCTGGGACTATTATACTAACAGTATAATAGTCCCAGGTTATTTAGACGAATTATGTATACAGAATGTGTTTTCAGCCTTGTATAACCATCACTGCTGATCCCATGGATAAAATCTGTTGTAGAGTTGTCACTGGTTCAGACGTACTTATATATATATATATATATATATATATATATATATATATATATATATATATATATAAACAAGTCTAAATTGAAAACAACGTTCAAACCTATGATTGCGTAGGATAAAAACCGCAATTTTTATATGTGTGCATGCAAAACAAATTTCTTGGTAGAGGGGTCTAAATACAGCATAAACAACATTTTCCAAAAGACAAAAAAAAAATTAAAAAAATAAATATTTATAGATTATATCGTTGGTTATCTCAACGAGATTGATTTTCTCGCTTGAGCCGGTACGGCGAAAGCGAGTTGAGTTGACCAATGATAATCTGTTTATCGCTATTTTACCTATGAAGACGTTGTTAATTTCCTTGACAACGGCACGTGTTCCCTTAGTTTCTAGCGATAATTTTCATATCACTCGACTCCGTTTTCATATCATTCGACTCCGCTGAGAACGGAAATTATCAGTCAGCAAGATCAAGGGAAAAATTCGTAAAATAGCGATAAATATATATATATAGTGGTTTGATGGCCATGGTCCCACCATAAAAATATACTAGTATATTGAGAAAAATATGATTTAAATTGATTTTGAGAAATAAAGAAAATACATGAATACCAGTGTTAATAAAGGTACCAGCTGGGGTCCAAGTCGCATTTAAAAAAAAGTTCAGTTAAGGCTATGATACAATACCAGTTATTCCTAGATTGTAATAAATAGTATGTCCCATTTTTCAACAGAATTGAACGAAGCCCAAAACCGTCCTGTAGTCTGGATGGGGGCTCCTTTAATTTCTGTATTCTTTAAATTTTAAAGCATTTTTCTTTATCTTTGAAAACAGTGTTTATTCTGTTAAAATTCTTCTGAAAATGATTTTTTTTTCTAGTAAACATGTTAAATTTCATTTAATAAGCTATTAAAGATGATTTCTTTATTCTTCTGTCATGTCTGTTATCAGTATTGTTTTAACTAATTCTTTTATTTTCCACAGTTATTCTTTACATTTTTCAGCTATTATTCTGATTCATTAAACCCATAGGCGGATCCTGTGGGGGGGGGGGGGGGGGGGGGGCTGGGTGGCCCGCCAGCCCCCCCCCCCCCTTTTGTGGGAAAAATTTGGTTGATTATATAGGAAATCACTGAAGCATGACTGGAGTGGGGGCCCCCTTACAAAAAGTCCTGGATCCGCCACTGATAACCCCATGCATCCAGACCCTCATTATTGTGGATTCAGGAAACAGTTAACAAGTTTTAAGTTATTGTTTGTATATTATTTGTGGAAAGCCCCCGATTAACACATTTATTTCTGGTTCAGTAATCACAATTAACTGTACCGTAACATCTCCGGACACGTGCCAAACTGCCCCTTTCAAATTTGAATTTACAACTTTATAAGATGCGCAATTACTTCGTGATTATTATTGGCTACATTTATGTCACAAGTGAACGATGCATTTAAAGGTTCATGTGGACCCTATGGCTACAATTGCTGCATTTTCACCCCAAAATTTACTCGGAGTACAGACAAACCTGTGTATCTGGAAAAAATTTAAGGCATAGTATGCCCTAGATAAATAAAATTCAAATATATTTTATGTTTTAGAAAATTAAAAACTTAACAGGATTTTGCAGTGCACTTTTTTTCATTCCTCCAGAAGGTGCCGAAATAGACTTAAGTTTGGAAAGTGGTTTGAGAACTTCCCCACAGGTAATAATTGAAGTGAACTGTAGATGGACAATAGATACCTGACAATAATTGGTGATGTAAACTGTGTACCTGAGTGGACCATATCAAGTGAAACTCAACTGTTTGTTAATTATACGCCCGCTTTAAAAAAGTGGGGTATACTGTTTTACCTTTGTCCGTCCGTCCGTCCATCCGTCAGTCCGTCGGTTTCAGGGTTTATATAAGTCAGCTATACCGTGTGATGCGTTTTCAGATTCATCACTCAACAACTTCCTGTTTACCAAACACTTGCATCAGTTTACACATGACATCCAAGTTGAAAATTTTCGTCACATTTTTCTCAGGAACTGCATTACAAGGATTTCTGAAATTTTGTTTCAGGGTTTATATGAGTCAGCTCTACCGTGTGATGCGTTTTCAGATTCATCACTCAACAACTTCCTGTTTACCGAAATATTTGGGCGGGATTATCATCAGTGAGCAGTAGCTCGCAGTTTCACTTGTTTTATCATCTTCTGCAAGGACGAAAAAAAGTGCACTGCAAAATCCAGTTAAGTTTTAAATTTTCTAAAACAATGCATTTGAATTTGATTTATCTAAGGCATGCTATGCCTTAAAACTTTTCCAGATTATACAGGTTTGTCTCTACTCAGAGTACATTTTAAGGTGAAAACGCAGCCATTTTAGCCAAAGGGTCCATATGAACCTTAATAGTGCTTTTTAGGCCTCGGTAGTAAAAGCATGTACTCTAATACCACCCTTCCAGTCTGAATAAGTCGTAGAAGTTTAAGTAGCCTGGCATTCTGGTCAAACCTCCTCTTCGTGCAGTACGAAATAAATCGACCTGTCGATGGATTTATGTGAGAAATTAAAGTTTCCAAAACAATGTAAAATTATTCGTTCGCTGTTTAAGATGTATAATATATTGGTATAAGCTAGTTCAGCCCTTATCAAAATCTTGGTTTTTTTTTTGGAAAAAAAACATAACCCCTTAAATGGTCAATCCCTATCACAAAAATAACGTGAAGAGCTATCTGGCCAAAAAGGGACCTAAGATAGCCAAATATTAATATTTAAATGATTAAATTTATTAAAGATTTTTTTTAGATATCTTAAGATTAATAAAGTTAAATAAGAAATTAGAAACCTAGAATTCAAATGTATATTGACCTTTAAAATACAATATATTGTATAATAAGAAAATATTTTAAATGATCTATATCTATGGCACGCCTGAACCACTTTTATTGATAATCCTAGATTATCTCAGATAAACTAGGATTATCTCACTATTTTACATTAAACTCAGATAAACCGGGATTATCTCGATTTTTTTCAGATAATCCCGGTTTATCTCAGAATGTTAAGATAAACCGGGAATTTTCTCAGCTTAATGCATATTTGAGATAATTCATTATATTCCTCACAAAATTACCTGACTCAAGCTAGCGAACAATTGTAGCGAACAATTAGCTAGCGAACAATTAGAAGGTATAACTAAAAACAACAATATCACATAAGGTTATCACGTTTTTTCGAGCTAGCGAACAATTATGAGAATATATACAATCTTAAACAAAAACGAAAAAACTAACTTAAAACAAATGGGAAACTATACTTCATATATAAAGAATACAAATCTTTTCTTTCCTAACTAAATAAATCCACATAAGGCATTCAATAGACAGCTGGATTACAATGACCATAAGTTAACACATTGACACAATGTATTTTTAGGGAATGGGGGTGCACTTTACGTTGTTTGGTCCGATTAATAGAGATTGTGACAGGTTACGACTATATAGGTGTTTAAGAGGATATAGTGCCGCATCGTGTAGGAAAATCTCGAGAGTGGTTTATGTTCGAAAATCTTAAACTGTGGTAGAAAAAAACTGAAATTAACAAAATGAAATTAGGGTATAGGACATTTTAAGTTATTTTTTGACCAATTTGAATAGATTGTTACAGGCAACGACTATATAGGTGTTTTAGAGGAGACATTTCCGCATCGTTTAGGAAAATCTCCAGAGAGGTTTATGTTCAAAAAACTAAAATTGACAAAATGAGATTAGGGGGGAAGGGCACTAAAAGTTAATGTTGAACCAATTTATAGAGATTGTGACGGGCAACGACTATATAGTTGTTGTAGAGGAGACATTGGCGCATCGTGTAGAAAAACAATCCAGACCACTTTATGTTCGAAAATCTGAAGTTAGGGTTAAAAAACTGAAATTTACAAAATGAGATTTGGGGGTTGGGCACTCAAAGTTAATTTTAGACCAATTTATAGAGATTGTGACGGGAAACGACTATTTAGGTGTTGTAGAGGAGACATTGGCGCATCGTTTAAGAAAATCTCCAGAGTGGTTTATGTTCGAAAATTTGAACTTGCGGTTAAAAAACTGAAATTGTGAAATTGAATAAATGAGATTAGGGGGGTAGGCCAATTTAAGTTAATTTTGGACCGATTTCAAGAGATTGTGACCGACAACGACTATATACGTGTTGTTGAGGAGACATGGGCGCATCGTTTGAGAAAATCTCCAGAGTGGTTTATGTTCGAAAATCTGAAATTACGGTTAAAAAACTGAAATTGTGAAATTGACAAAATGAGATTAGGGGGTAGGGCACTAAAAGAAAATTTTTGACCAATTAAAAGAGATTGTGACGGGCAACGACTATATAGGTGTTGTAGAGGAGACAATTGCGCATCGTTTAAGAAAATCTCCAGAGTGGTTTATGTTCGAAAAACTGAAGTTACGGTTAAAAAACTGAAATTGTGAAATTGACAAAATGAGATTAGCGGGGTAGGCCAATTTAAGTTAATTTTGGACCAATTTCAAGAGATTTTGACGGGCAACAACTATATAGGTGTTGTAGAGGAGACAATGGCGCATCGTTTAAGAAAATCTCCAGAGTGGTTTATGTTCGAAAAACTAAAGTTACGGTTAAAAAACTGAAAATTTTATTGTAAAATTGACAAAATGAGATTAGGGGGATTGTGCAATTTAAGTTAACTTTGGACCAATTTTAAGAGATTGTGACGGGCAACGACTATATACATGTTGAAGAGGAGACAATGGCACATCGTTTAAGAAAATCTCCAGAGTGGTTTATGTTCGAAAATCTGAAGTTACGGTTAAAAAACTGAAATTGTGAAATTGACAAAATGAGATTAGGGGGGTAGGCCAATTTAAGTTAATTTTAGAACCAATTTCAAGAGATTGTGAAGGGCAACGACTATATAGGTGTTGTAGAGGAGACAATGGCGCATCGTTTAGGAAAATCTCCAGAGTGGTTTATGTTCGAAAATCTGAAGTTACGGTTGAAAAACTGAAATTGTAAAACTAACAAAATGAGATTAGGGGGTAGGCCAATTTAAGTTAATCTTGGACCAATTTCAAGAGATTGTGACGGGCAACGACTATTTAGGTGTTGTAGAGGAGACATTGGCGCATCGTTTAAGAAAATCTCCAGAGTGGTTTATGTTCGAAAATTTGAACTTGCAGTTAAAAAACTGAAATTGTGAAATTGAATAAATGAGAATAGGGGGGTAAACCAATTTAAGTTAATTTTGGACCGATTTCAAGAGATTGTGACGGGCAACGACTATAAAGGTGTTGTAGACGAGACATTGGCAAATAGTTTTAGAAAATCTCAAGGTTGGTTTATGTTCGAAAATCTGAAGTTACGGTTAAAAAACTGAAATTGTGAAATTGACAAAATGAGATCAGGTGGGGTAGGGCACTAAAAGTAAATTTTGGACCATTTTAAAGAGAATGTGACCGACAACGACTATATACGTGTTGTTGAGGAGACATGGGCACATCGTTTAAGAAAATCTCCAGAGTGGTTTATGATCGAAAATCTGAAATTACGGTTAAAAAACTGAAATTGTGAAATTGACAAAATGAGATTAGGGGGTAGGGCACTAAAAGAAAATTTTTGACCAATTAAAAGAGATTGTGACGGGCAACGACTATATAGGTGTTGTAGAGGAGACAATTGCGCATCGTTTAAGAAAATCTCCAGAGTGGTTTATGTTCGAAAAACTGAAGTTACGGTTAAAAAACTGAAATTGTGAAATTGACAAAATGAGATTAGCGGGGTAGGCCAATTTAAGTTAATTTTGGACCAATTTCAAGAGATTTTGACGGGCAACGACTATATAGGTGTTGTAGAAGAGACAATGGCGCATCGTTTAAGGAAATCTCCAGAGTGGTTTATGTTCGAAAAACTGAAGTTACGGTTAAAAAACTGAAAATTTTATTGTAAAATTGACAAAATGAGATTAGGGGGGTTGTGCAATTTAAGTTAACTTTGGACCAATTTTAAGAGATTGTGACGGGCAACGACTATATACGTGTTGTAGAGGAGACAATGGCGCATCGTTTAAGAAAATCTCCAGAGTTGTTTATGTTCGAAAATCTGAAGTTACGGTTAAAAAACTGAAATTGTGAAATTGACAAAATGAGATTAGGGGGGTAGGCCAATTTAAGTTAATTTTAGAACCAATTTCAAGAGATTGTGAAGGGCAACGACTATATAGGTGTTGTAGCGGAGACAATGGCGCATCGTTTAGGAAAATCTCCAGAGTGGTTTATGTTCGAAAATCTGAAGTTACGGTTGAAAAACTGAAATTGTAAAATTAACAAAATGAGATTAGGGGGTAGGCCAATTTAAGTTAATCTTGGACCAATTTCAAGAGATTGTGACGGGCAACGACTATTTAGGTGTTGTAGAGGAGACATTGGCGCATCGTTTAAGAAAATCTCCAGAGTGGTTTATGTTCGAAAATCTGAAGTTACGGTTAAAAAACTGAAAATTTTATTGTGAAATTGACAAAATGAGATTAGGGGTGTAGGGCACTAAAAGAAAAATTTGGACCATTAAGAGATTGTGACGGGCAACGACTATACAGGTGTTGTACAGGATTGGCGCATCGTTTAAGAAAATCTCCAGAGTTGTTTATGTTCGAAAATCTGAAGTTACGGTTAAAAAACTGAAATTGTGAAATTGACAAAATGAGATTAGGGGGGGTTGGGCAATTTAAATTATTTTGGACCAATTTCAAGAGATTGTGACGGGCAACGACTATACAGGTGTTGTAGAGGAGACAATTGCGCATCGTTTAAGAAAATCTCCAGAGTGGTTTATGTTCGAAAATCTGAAGTTACGGTTAAAAAACTGAATATTTTATTGAGAAACTGACAAAATGAGATTAGGGGGGTAGGGCACTAAAAGAAAATTTTGGACTATTTTAAGGAGATTGTGACGGGCAACGACTATATAGGTGTTGTAGAGGATTGGCGCATCGTTTAAGAAAATCTCCAGAGTTGTTTATGTTCGAAAATCTGAAGTTACGGTTAGAAAACTGAAATTGTGAAATTGACAAAATGAGATTAGGGGGGAGGGGGTAGGTTAATTTAAGTTAATTTTGGATCAATTTCAAGAAATTATGACAGGCAACGACTATATAGGTGTTGAAAAGGAGACAATTGCGCAACTTTTAAGAAAATCTCCAGAGTGGTTTATGTTCGAAAATCTGAAGTTAAGGTTAAAAAACTGAAACTTTTATTGTGATATTGACACAATGAGATTAGGGGGGTAGGGCACTAAAAGAAAAATTTGGACCATTTTAAAGAGATTGTGACGGGCAACGACTATATAGGTGTTGTAGAGGATTGTCGCATCGTTTAAGAAAATCTCCAGAGTGGTTTATGTTCGAAAATCTGAAGTTACGGTTAAAAAACTGAAATTGTGAAATTGACAAAATGAGATTGGGGGGTAGGCCAATTTAAGTTAATTTTGGACCAATTTCAAGAGATTGTGACGGGCAACGACTATACAGGTGTTGTAGAGGAAACAATTGCGCATCGTTTAAGAAAATCTCCAGAGTGGTTTATGTTCGAAAATCTGAAGTTACGGTTAAAAAACTGAAAATTTTATTGTGAAACTGACAAAATGAGATTAGGGGTGTAGGGCACTAAAAGAAAATTTTGGACTATTTTAAGGAGATTGTGACGGGCAACGACTATATAGGTGTTGTAGAGGATTGGCGCATCGTTTAAGAAAATCTCCAGAGTTGTTTATGTTCGAAAATCTGAAGTTACGGTTAGAAAACTGAAATTGTGAAATTGACAAAATGAGATTAGGGGGGAGGGGGTAGGTTAATTTAAGTTAATTTTGGATCAATTTCAAGAGATTGTGACAGGCAACGACTATATAGGTGTTGTAGAGGAGACAATTGCGCAACTTTTAAGAAAATCTCCAGAGTGGTTTATGTTCGAAAATCTGAAGTTAAGGTTAAAAAACTGAAACTTTTATTGTGATATTGACACAATGAGATTAGGGGGGTAGGGCACTAAAAGAAAAATTTGGACCATTTTAAAGAGATTGTGACGGGCAACGACTATATAGGTGTTGTAGAGGATTGTCGCATCGTTTAAGAAAATCTCCAGAGTGGTTTATGTTCGAAAATCTGAAGTTACGGTTAAAAAACTGAAAATTTTATTGTGAAACTGACAAAATGAGATTAGGGGTGTAGGGCACTAAAAGAAAATTTTGGACTATTTTAAGGAGATTGTGACGGGCAACGACTATATAGGTGTTGTAGAGGATTGGCGCATCGTTTAAGAAAATCTCCAGAGTGGTTTATGTTCGAAAATCTGAAGTTACGGTTAAAAAACTGAAATTGTGAAATTGACAAAATGAGATTGGGGGGTAGGCCAATTTAAGTTAATTTTAGAACCAATTTCAAGAGATTGTGAAGGGCAACGACTATATAGGTGTTGTAGAGGAGACAATGGCGCATCGTTTAGGAAAATCTCCAGAGTGGTTTATGTTCGAAAATCTGAAGTTACGGTTGAAAAACTGAAATTGTAAAATTAACAAAATGAGATTAGGGGGTAGGCCAATTTAAGTTAATCTTGGACCAATTTCAAGAGATTGTGACGGGCAACGACTATTTAGGTGTTGTAGAGGAGACAATGGCGCATCGTTTAAGAAAATCTCCAGAGTGGTTTATGTTCGAAAATCTGAAGTTACGGTTAAAAAACTGAAAATTTTATTGTGAAATTTACAAAATGAGATTAGGGGGGTAGGGCACTAAAAGAAAAATTTGGACCATTAAGAGATTGTGACGGGCAACGACTATACAGGTGTTGTACAGGATTGGCGCATCGTTTAAGAAAATCTCCAGAGTTGTTTATGTTCGAAAATCTGAAGTTACGGTTAAAAAATTGAAATTTTGAAATTGACAAAATGAGATTAGGGGGGGTTGGGCAATTTAAATTATTTTGGACCAATTTCAAGAGATTGTGACGGGCAACGACTATACAGGTGTTGTAGAGGAGACAATTGCGCATCGTTTAAGAAAATCTCCAGAGTGGTTTATGTTCGAAAATCTGAAGTTACGGTTAAAAAACTGAAAATTTTATTGTGAAACTGACAAAATGAGATTAGGGGGGTAGGGCACTAAAAGAAAATTTTGGACTATTTTAAGGAGATTGTGACGGGCAACGACTATATAGGTGTTGTAGAGGATTGGCGCATCGTTTAAGAAAATCTCCAGAGTTGTTTATGTTCGAAAATCTGAAGTTACGGTTAGAAAACTGAAATTGTGAAATTGACAAAATGAGATTAGGGGGGATGGTTAATTTAAGTTAATTTTGGACCAATTTCAAGAGATTGTGACGGGCAACGACTATATAGGTGTTGTAGAGGAGACAATTGCGCAACTTTTAAGAAAATCTCCAGAGTGGTTTATGTTCGAAAATCTGAAGTTAAGGTTAAAAAACTGAAAATTTTATTGTGATATTGACACAATGAGATTAGGGGGGTAGGGCACTAAAAGAAATATTTGGACCATTTTAAAGAGATTGTGAAGGGCAACGACTATATAGGTGTTGTAGAGGATTGTCGCATCGTTTAAGAAAATCTCCAGAGTGGTTTATGTTCGAAAATCTGAAGTTACGGTTAAAAAACTGAAATTGTGAAATTGACAAAATGAGATTGGGGGGTAGGCCAATTTAAGTTAATTTTGGACCAATTTCAAGAGATTGTGACGGGCAACGACTATACAGGTGTTGTAGAGGAGACAATTGCGCATCGTTTAAGAAAATCTCCAGAGTGGTTTATGTTCGAAAATCTGAAGTTACGGTTAAAAAACTGAAAATTTTATTGTGAAACTGACAAAATGAGATTAGGGGTGTAGGGCACTAAAAGAAAATTTTGGACTATTTTAAGGAGATTGTGACGGGCAACGACTATATAGGTGTTGTAGAGGATTGGCGCATCGTTTAAGAAAATCTCCAGAGTGGTTTATGTTCGAAAATCTGAAGTTACGGTTAAAAAACTGAAATTGTGAAATTGACAAAATGAGATTGGGGGGTAGGCCAATTTAAGTTAATTTTAGAACCAATTTCAAGAGATTGTGAAGGGCAACGACTATATAGGTGTTGTAGAGGAGACAATGGCGCATCGTTTAGGAAAATCTCCAGAGTGGTTTATGTTCGAAAATCTGAAGTTACGGTTGAAAAACTGAAAATGTAAAATTAACAAAATGAGATTAGGGGGTAACCAATTTAAGTTAATCTTGGACCAATTTCAAGAGATTGTGACGGGCAACGACTATTTAGGTGTTGTAGAGGAGACAATGGCGCATCGTTTAAGAAAATCTCCAGAGTGGTTTATGTTCGAAAATCTGAAGTTACGGTTAAAAAACTGAAAATTTTATTGTGAAATTGACAAAATGAGATTAGGGGGGTAGGGCACTAAAAGAAAAATTTGGACCATTAAGAGATTGTGACGGGCAACGCCTATATAGGTGTTGTAGAGGATTGGCGCATCGTTTAAGAAAATCTCCAGAGTTGTTTATGTTCGAAAATCTGAAGTTACGGTTAGAAAACTGAAATTGTGAAATTGACAAAATGAGATTAGGGGGGGGATGGTTAATTTAAGTTAATTTTGGACCAATTTCAAGAGATTGTGACGGGCAACGACTATATAGGTGTTGTAGAGGAGACAATTGCGCAACTTTTAGGAAAATCTCCAGAGTGGTTTATGTTCGAAAATCTGAAGTTACGGTTGAAAAACTGAAATTGTAAAATTAACAAAATGAGATTAGTGGGGTAGGCTAATTTAAGTTAATCTTGGACCAATTTCAAGAGATTGTGACGGGCAACGACTATTTAGGTGTTGTAGAGGAGACAATGGCGCATCGTTTAAGAAAATCTCCAGAGTGGTTTATGTTCGAAAATCTGAAGTTACGGTTAAAAAGCTGAAAATTTTATTGTGAAATTGACAAAATGAGATTAGGGGGGTAGGGCACTTAAAGAAAAATTTGGACCATTAAGAGATTGTGACGGGCAACGACTATACAGGTGTTGTACAGGATTGGCGCATCGTTTAAGAAAATCTCCAGAGTAGTTTATGTTCGAAAATCTGAAGTTACGGTTAAAAAACTGAAATTGTGAAATTGACAAAATGAGATTAGGGGGGGTTGGGCAATTTAAATTATTTTGGACCAATTTCAAGAGATTGTGACGGGCAACGACTATACAGGTGTTGTAGAGGAGACAATTGCGCATCGTTTAAGAAAATCTCCAGAGTGGTTTATGTTCGAAAATCTGAAGTTACGGTTAAAAAACTGAAAATTTTATTGTGAAACTGACAAAATGAGATTAGGGGGGTAGGGCACTAAAAGAAAATTTTGGAGTATTTTAAGGAGATTGTGACGGGCAACGACTATATAGGTGTTGTAGAGGGCGGCGCATCGTTTAAGAAAATCTCCAGAGTTGTTTATGTTCGAAAATCTGAAGTTACGGTTAGAAAACTGAAATTGTGAAATTGACAAAATGAGATTAGGGGGGGGGTAGGTTAATTTAAGTTAATTTTGGACCAATATCAAGAGATTGTGACGGGCAACGACTATATAGGTGTTGTAGAGGAGACAATTGCGCAACTTTTAAGAAAATCTCCAGAGTGGTTTATGTTCGAAAATCTGAAGTTACGGTTAAAAAACTGAAAATTTTATTGTGAAACTGACAAAATGAGATTAGGGGGGTAGGGCACTAAAAGAAAATTTTGGACTATTTTAAGGAGATTGTGACGGGCAACGACTATATAGGTGTTGTAGAGGATTGGTGCATCGTTTAAGAAAATCTCCAGAGTTGTTTATGTTCGAAGATCTGAAGTTACGGTTAGAAAACTGAAATTGTGAAATTGACAAAATGAGATTAGGGGGGGGATGGTTAATTTAAGTTAATTTTGGATCAATTTCAAGAGATTGTGACGGGCAACGACTATATAGGTGTTGTAGAGGAGACAATTGCGCAACTTTTAAGAAAATCTCCAGAGTGGTTTATGTTCGAAAATCTGAAGTTAAGGTTAAAAAACTGAAAATTTTATTGTGAAATTGACACAATGAGATTAGGGGGTAGGGCACTAAAAGAAAAATTTGGACCATTTTAAAGAGATCGTGACGGGCAACGACTATATAGGTGTTGTAGAGGATTGTCGCATCGTTTAAGAAAATCTCCAGAGTGGTTTATGTTCGAAAATCTGAAGTTACGGTTAAAAAACTGAAATTGTGAAATTGACAAAATGAGATTGGGGGGTAGGCCAATTTAAGTTAATTTTGGACCAATTTCAAGAGATTGTGACGGGCAACGACTATACAGGTGTTGTAGAGGAGACAATTGCGCATCGTTTAAGAAAATCTCCAGAGTGGTTTATGTTCGAAAATCTGAAGTTACGGTTAAAAAACTGAAAATTTTATTGTGAAACTGACAAAATGAGATTAGGGGGGTAGGGCACTAAAAGAAAATTTTGGACTATTTTAAGGAGATTGTGACGGGCAACGACTATATAGGTGTTGTAGAGGATTGGCGCATCGTTTAAGAAAATCTCCAGAGTTGTTTATGTTCGAAAATCTGAAGTTACGGTTAGAAAACTGAAATTGTGAAATTGACAAAATGAGATTAGGGGGGGGGATGGTTAATTTAAGTTAATTTTGGACCAATTTCAAGAGATTGTGACGGGCAACGACTATATAGGTGTTGTAGAAGAGACAATTGCGCAACTTTTAAGAAAATCTCCAGAGTGGTTTATGTTCGAAAATCTGAAGTTAAGGTTAAAAAACTGAAATTGTGAAATTGACAAAATGAGATTGGGGGGTAGGCCAATTTAAGTTAATTTTGGACCAATTTCAAGAGATTGTGACGGGCAACGACTATGCAGGTGTTGTAGAGGAGACAATTGCGCATCGTTTAAGAAAATTTCCAGAGTGGTTTATGTTCGAAAATCTGAAGTTACGATTAAAAAACTGAAAATTTTATTGTGAAACTGACAAAATGAGATTAGGGGGGGTAGGGCACTAAAAGAAAAATTTGGATTATTTTAAAGAGATTGTGACGGGCAACGACTATATAGGTGTTGTAGAAGAGACATTGGCGCATCGTTTACTGAAAAACTCCAGAGTGGAAAATCTGAAGTTACGGTTAAAATTGAAATTGTGAAATTGACAAAATGAGATTAGGGGGGTAGGCCAATTCAAAGTTTATTTTGGACCAATTTCAAGAGATTGTGACGGGCAACGACTATATAGGTGCTGTAGAGGAGACAATGCCGCATCGTTTAAGAAAATCTCCAGAATGGTTTATGTTCGAAAATCTGAAGTTACGGTTAAAAAACTGAAAATTTTATTGTGAAATTGACAAAATGAGATTAGGGGGGTAGGGCACTAATAGAAAAAAATTGGACCATTTTCAAGAGATTGTGACGGGCAACGACTATATAGGTGTTGTAGAGGAGACAATGGCGCATCGTTTAAGAAAATCTCCAGAGTGGTTTATGTTCAAAATCTGAAGTTACGGTTAAAAAACTGAAATTGTAAAAACGAGGGATGGCGTACCTTAAGATGATTGAAGACCAATTTATAGAGATTGTGACGGGCAACGACTGTATATGTAACGTAGAGGAGACATTAGAGAAGACATTGGCGTATCTATTTAGAAAAACTCCAGAATCGTTTATGTTTGGAAATCTGAAGTTAGGTTAAAAAAAAATAGAGGGGGTTTACCTTGTATAATGGAATGATGTTACTTTTATACTTGTATAAAAAAGTACATCAATATTTTTCCCGCGAAATTTATCCGACAGTATGTATACACCGTTTACAACACACTTTGTTGAAATCAACATTCTCTTGGGTCGGTAGTCCACAAACACGACAATGAAGTAAGTAATTTTTTATATTGAAATAACAGGGTCCTAAAACTTTGACAATGTCATTTTATATTCTTTTTGCATATCTCTTTCTGTCAACTCCGTCGCCATCCACATAAAACATGGATGATTGTAAACGTGCACATTATTACATATTTGTATACTGCACACAACATAATTGATAATAATGGTCCCCAAAAATGGAAAGAAATATAATACAGTACTATTTATTTTATTTTACTAATAAAAAAGAAGTGATTGCTGAAATAAAGAAGTAATTTAGCTGAAAGCTTTGGAATAATCTTTTTGAATGACCAAACCACACCCCTTCCCTTTTTTCGACGAGTCAACGGTTGTTAAACGTTCTTACGGGTGAACGTACATTTATCTCCGAGCTTCGTTGAGTATAATAGGGTAATAGCTAAACTTCTGATAAACTTTGTCAAATTATTTGACTGAGACAATTTCAATTTTTTTTTTACAAAATAATGGAAAATATGAGAGAACAGTAATACAAAAACGAAATTTAAAACACAACTTTGATTTGAATTTAAAATTTTAATAGATGTTTATATCAATGTTTATTGTTTTCTCTGTCCGAACTCAGCATCTGTCAAATTCATAAATGTTATGGGGACGATACGCAAGTTTATGGCAAGAGTTGATAGATGTTCGTCTGTGGTAGCTAATAACGGTTTATTATCTTTCTCGTGAACTAGGTTGCACGTGTTCCAATTTTAGTGTTTGTCAACTTTTATGTTAATCAGTTGTTTCTAGATTTTAGAAGAATTAGCTGTGCGATATCGAACTTATATTTTTTTAGAAAATAAATATATTTACATTTCCTCGCGTGTGAAATAATTCTAGTGAAAAAAATATCACAAAAAGGAATTCTATAACCTATCAATATTTTTAGCTTATTGTGCCCCCGCCGTAGCGGTGGGGCATTAAGATTTACCCGTGTCCGTCTGTACGTCCGTGCATCCGTACGTCCCAAATAATGCCAATGCTAAATATAAGGTAAAAGTCCAAGTCATCCGTTTCCCCCCATTAAAAAAAACCATATATCACAAACAGGAATTCTATAACATATCAATATTTTTAGCTTATTATGCCCCGCCGTAGCGGAAGGGCATTAAGCTTTACCCTTGTCCGTCTGTACGTCCGTGCATCCGTACGTCCCAAATAATGCCAATGCTAAATATAATGTGAAAATCCGAGTCATCCTTTTCGCCCCATTTAAAAATAAATCATATATCACAAAAAGGAACTCGATAACCTATCAATATTTTTTCAGCTTATTATGTCCCCGCCGTAGCGGAGGGGCATTAAACTTTACCCTTGTCCGTCTGAACGTCCCTGTGTCCGTACGTCCCAAAATTGGTTTCCGTTCTCTAACTTTAGTTTGCCTCAACCAATTGTCATAAAACTTATACACAATATGTAGATATAAGAAGATGTGGTATGAGTGCCAATGAGACAACTCTCCATCCAAGTCAAAATTTATAAAAGTAAACAATTATAGGTCAAAGTACGGTCTTCAACATGGAGCCTTAGCTCATACCGAACAGCAAGCTACAAAGGGCCCCAAAAATTACTAGTGTAAAACCATTCAAACGGGAAAACCAACGGTCTAATCTATATAAAAAACGAGAAACGAGAAACACTTATGAACCACATCAACAAACGATGCTTATTACCACAAAACACAGATCAAATTTTAATTTTGGTGGCGTCACTTTTACCTTTCTAGAGTTACACTCCTTTACAAATAGAAAAATTGCTGAAATTTTCATTTCCGTTCTCTTTAACTCCAATTTGTCTCAACCAAATGTTATTTTGTTCCATAACTTATGCTCTTCTGACTTAAAGTATCAATTTTAGATCGGTTTTTGTGTTAGAATTTCACCTACCTACACCCTACAGATGGCTTTATTACACATTTTTGAACATTCATAAAGAGCATTCTAAGGATAATTTTATATTCAACGTGTATAACTTCAATTGATGTTTTCACCTTTGACGTTTTTATTTCCCGTCTTACGAAAAGAGAAGAAGTCTGTTTGTTAACATTTTACACCATATTCACACGAAAAAAACATGATAAAACTCGAAAAAGACCGATCAATTCACGCTTTAAAATGATCCAGGGCACAAAATCGTCTATTTTGTCGTCGTGAAGTTTTCTTTTGATTTTTGTCGAGCCTGCGACTTTTGTCGCAAAAGCGAGACATAGCGATCCTACATTTCGTCGTCGGCGTTGTCGTCGTCGTCGTCCGGCGTTGTCGGCGGCGTCCACAAATATTCACTCTGTGCTTAAAGTTTTTGAAAATCTAATAACTTTCTTAAACTATCCTGGATTTCTATTAAACTTGGACAGAAGCTTGTTTATGATCATAAGATAGTATCCAGAAGTAAATTTTGTAAAAAAAAATCCTGTTTGTCCGTATTTTATTCATAAATGGACTTAGTTTTTCTGCCAGTTAACATTACATTCACTCTGTGGTTAAAGTTTTCAAACTTTTAAGAACTTTCTTAAACTATCCTGGATTTGTACCAAACTTGGACAGAAGCTTGTTTATGATCAAAAGCTAGTATCTAAAAGGAAATTTTGTAAAAAAAAAATTCCTGTTTTTCCGTATATTACTTATAAATGGACTTAGTTTTTCTTCCAGTTAAAACATTACATACATACAGTCTGCAGTTAAAGTTTTTAAAACATTTATTAGATTCATAAACCATCCTGGATTCCTTCCAAACTTGAACAGAAGCTTCTTACAATCAAAAGATAGTATCTAGAGGAAAATTTGTAATAATTATTTCCCCATTTTTGTTGAGCCTGGGACTAACAGCAAAAGTAGGCGAGACACTGGGTTCCACGGAACCCTTACGAATTTTTCGTATGAAACTGAAATGTAATCATATGTCAAAATCTGCAAAAAGCAAAAGTATTGCTGTTTATACAAGTATTACTTTTATTTAAAGTAAGTTCTCTGGGGTAAATTTCAGCAGTATGATTAGGAAATTCTTTATTATTTGAAGCAAAAATGCAATCAAGGTAACGGTAAGCGCTATTAAATATATCTATTAAATGAAATTTAGACGAATCTTCACTAAGAAATTGGCCATTAACTGAAATTCATAACAATACAGGAACAAGTTCTGAAGTAAAGTATCATAAGGATGAAAATTAAGAATTGAAAAAAACCATTTGGTATTTCAAAAGTAGTTTTGTAGATAAATTGACTTGTGATTACAATGTAGATTTCAATCATTCCAATAAAGAGTTGGACCAAGTGATACCGGAACGGACTGTTGGTTGCAGGCTGCAATCGGCAAGTCAGTTGAATATGAAGGAGGAAAGAAAATATAAGTGTTTCACCAAAACATTATATATACGGGTATATAAGGTTCAATTTGTGAATATTTGAAAAATGTGTAAGAATGTTTCGTATTTTATTTCCTTTATTAAACTGAACGAAGGTTTGAAACTTATTTGAAATTGATTCTTGCTGTTATAAAACTTATATGTATGAGTGCCATTATATGAATTTAACAATTATGAGACAAATAACAAATGATTTACCAGCGGGAAAATTTTAGCTGGAGAAGTTAACTTGCTACGGATAAGTAGCAGAAAATGTAGAAATTTCGAGAAATCACACATAGCGATGTGTACGAAACAGAACCTTTTCAGGAAGAAATACACGACTTTATCAAAATTCCACTGAAAGAATTGTTGTGAAAAATAATGACCATAACGCCGGAGTATTTTTTGTTGATTTACAAAGTCATTTAAAAGGGTACAAAGTTTGCTACAATTCCATTACGACCTTTCTTAAACTATTTATGTTAAATGTTTTGTTATTTTGTTATGTTATATTAAACATGTAATATCAGATGTAATAGGTATGTGCAATTCAGTATCCCTTTGCATTTTCATCCTTAAATTTAATGAAGTAATTAAGAACTTGTATCTGTCAAGACCTATTGTTATTGTTATTGTAAAATGAATGAGTATTCATTTGGTATAAATAAAACCAAATGAAGTGCAAATGTCAATCATTAAGCAACCCAACAAAAAGTAACTAAATAATAAGAACATAGATTTCAAATATTAACAGAAGTATACATAATTAAATGTTTAGAAAAACCTCATTTAATTCCATTCCCATTGTTAATTCTAAACGTAGAATGAGAGGAAAATATTTATTTGTTTGCATGTCTATGTTCACGAATACGTAGTAATCTAAAGAAAAGGGAAAACGTAAGCATTTCATAATTGTGACTTTCAAATTATGTCTATTTTTGTTATTGTAATAAATAAACCATTTTTGGCCACTTCTGCTTCCGTATGTTTTTTCTTTATTATTTTGTGATATTCATTTATTTATTAAAGATATGTTTATTTAGACAAATTACGAATTTGAATGACTACTACAAAAAGTGAGATATCGAAAAAAGAAAGCACTATCAAGCCCATTCAAATGTTTAATCAAATGATCACTTTAAAATTACTGCCAATACTACTTCAAGTGATCTGAAATACATTGTACATGTCAATAAATGTCTGAAGGTATATAAATTGTCACTTTGATTAATTGGGAAATAATTATTTTTAAACATTAAGGATCAGTGTTGGTCTATTTTTCAAGATTTTAAATATGCATGAGTCAACTTCCACATACAGTTGAAACCATTTTGCGGTAATAAGCATTGTGTCTAAGTTTCATAACATTTGGTTGAGGCAAACTGAATTAGAGAACGGAGACGAAAATTTCATCAATTTTTCCGTTTTTGTCAATTTCACAATTTCAGTTTTTTAACCGTAACGTCAGATTTTCGAACATAAACCACTCTGGAGATTTTCTTAAACGATGCGCCAATTTCTCCTCTACAAAACCTATATAGTCGTTAACCGTCACAATCTCTTTAAAATGGTCCAAAATTAACTTAAATTGGCCTACCCCCCTAATCTCATTTTGTCAATTTCACAATAAAATGTTCAGTTTTTTAACTGTAACTTCAGATTTTCGAACATAAACCACTCTGGAGATTTTCTTAAACGATGCGCCATTGTCTCTTCTTCAACACCTATATAGTCGTTGCCCGGCACAATCTCTTGAAATTGGTCCAAAATTAACTTAAATTGGCCTACCCCCAATCTCATTTTGTCAATTTCACAATTTCAGTTTTTTAACCGTAACTTCAGATTTTCGAACATAAACCACTCTGGAGATTTTCTTAAACGATGCGCCAATGTCTCTTCTACAACACTTATATAGTCGTTGCCCGTCACAATCTCTTTAAAATGGTCCAATTTTTTCTTTTAGTACCTAACCTCCCTAATCTCATTTTGTCAATTTAACAATAAAATTTTCAGTTTTTTAACCGTAACTTCATATGTTCGAACATAAACCACTCTGGAGATTTTCATCAACGATGCGCCATTGTCTACTTTACAACACCTATATAGTCGTTACCCGTCACAATCTCTTTAAAATGGTCCAATTTTTTTCTTTTAGTGCCCTACTCCCCTAATCTCATTTTGTCAATTTCACAATAAAATTTTCAGTTTTTTCACCGTAACTTCAGATTTTCGAACATAAACCACTCCGGAGATTTTCTTAAACGATGCGCCAATGTCTCCTCTACATCACCTAAATAGTTGTTGTCCGTCACAATCTCTTTAAAATGGTCCAAATTTTTCTTTTAGTGACTACCCCCCTCATCTCATTTTGTCAATTTCACAATACAATTTTCAGTTTTTTAACCGTAACTTCATATGTTTGAACATAAACCACTTTGGAGATTTTTATAAACGATGCACCATTGTCTCCTTTACAACACCTATATAGTCGTTGCCCGTCACAATCTCTTTAAAATGGTCCAAATATTTCTTTTAGTGCCCTACCCCCCTAATCTCATTTTGTCAATTTCACAATACAATTTTCAGTTTTTTAACCGTAACTTCAGATTTTCCAACATAAACCACTCTGGAGATTTTCATAAACGATGCGCCATTGTCTCTTCTTCAACACCTATATAGTCGTTGCCCGTCACAATCTCTTGAAATTGGTCCAAAATAAATTTAATTTGCCTACCCCCTAATCTCATTTTGTCAATTTCACAATTTCAGTTTTTTAACCGTAACTTCAGATTTCCGAACATAAAACACTCTGGAGATTTTTTTAAATGATGCGCCAATGTCTCCTCTACATCACCTATATAGTTGTTGCCCGTCACAATCTCTTTAAAATGGTCCAAATTTTTCTTTTAGTGCACTACCCCCCTCATCTCATTTTGTCAATTTCACAATAAAATTTTCAGTTTTTTAACCGTAACTTCAGATTTTCGAACATAAAACACTCTGGAGTTTTTCTTAAACGATGCGCCAATGTCTCCTATACATCACCTATATAGTTGTTGCCCGTCACAATCTCTTTAAAATGGTCCAAATTTTTCTTTTAGTGCACTACCCCCCTAATTTCATTATGTCATTTTCACAATTTCAGGTTTTTAACCGTAACTTCAGATTTTCGAACATAAAACACTCTGAAGATTTACTTAAACGATGCACCAATGTCTCCTTTACAACACCTATATAGTCGTTGCCCGTCACAATCTCTTGAATTGGTCCAAAATTAACTTAAATTGGCCTACCTCCCTAATCTCATTTTGTCAATTTCACAATTTCAGTTTTTTAACCGTAACTTTAGATTTTCAGACATTAACCACTCTTGATATTTTCCTAAACGATGCGCCAATGTCTCCTCTACAATACCTATATAGTCGTTGCCCGTCACAATCTCTTTAAAATGGTCGAAAATTTTCTTTTTAGTGCCCTACCCCCCTAACCTCATCATGTCAATTTCACAATAAAATTTCAGTTTTTTAACCGTATCTTCAGATTTTCGAACATAAACCACTCTGGGGATTTTCTTAAACGATGCGTCGTTGTCTCCTCTACAACACCCATGTAGTCGTTGCCCGTCACAATCTCTTGAAATTGGTCCAAAATTAATTTCAATTGGCCTACCCCCTAATCTCATTTTGTCAATTTCACAATTTCAGTTTTTCAACCGTAACTTCAGATTTTCGAAAATAAACCACTCTGGAGATTTTCTTAAACGATGCGCCAATGTTTCCTCTACAACACCTATATAGTCGTTGCCCGTCAGAATCTCTTTGAAATTGGTCCAAAATTAACTTAAGTTAGCCTACCCCCCAATCTCATTTGGTCAATTTCACAATTTCAATTTTTTACCGTAACTTCAGATTTTCGAACATAAACCGCTCTGGAGATTTTCTTAAACGATGCGCCAATGTCTCCTCTACAACACCTATATAGTCGTTGCCCGTCACAATCTCTTGAAATTGGTCCAAAATTTTCTTTTAGTGCCCTACCCCTCTAATCTCATTTTGTCAATTTCACAATAGAATTTTCAGTTTTTTAACCGTAACTTCAGATTTTCGAACATGGAGATTTTCCTAAACGATGCGCCATTGTATCCTCTACAACACCTATATAGTCGTTGCCCGTCACAATCTCTTGAAATTGGTCCAAAATTAACTGAAATTGGCCTACCCACTTAATCTCATTTTGTCAATTTCACAATTTCAGTTTTTTAACCGTAACTTCAGATTTTCGAACATAAACCACTCTGGAGATTTTCTTACACGATGCGCCAATGTCCCCTCTACAACACCTATATAGTCGTTGCCCATTACAATCTCTTCAAATTGGTCCAAAATTGTATTTTAGTGCCCTACCCCCCCCCTCATCTCATTTTGTCAATTTCACAATTTTTGTTTTTTAACCGTAAATTCAGATTTTCGAACATAAACCACTCTGGAGATTGTCCTAAACATTGCGCCAATGTCTCCTCTACATCACCTATAGACAGTCGTTGCCCGTCAGAATCTCTATAAATGGGTCAACAATCAACTTAAGGTATCCCCCCTTTTGGTTTTTAATTACAATTTTTTCAACCTAACTTCAGATTTTTTAACATAAACCATCCTGGATTTTGTCTTAATAGATACGCTAATGTCTCAGCTGCATCACCTATGCAATCGTGTACCGTCACAATCTCTATAAATGGGTCAAAAATCAACTTAATGTATGCCCCCTCCTCCCTTTTCGTTTTTACTATTTCAATTTTTTAAACTTAACTTCAGATTTTTAAACATAAACCATTCTAGAGTAGATACGATAATGTCTCCTCTATGTTACCTTTACAGTCGTTGCCTGTCACAATCTCTATAAATTGGTCAAAATCTTTATGGTATCCCTTTTGTTTTAATTTTTTTTATTCGTTCTTGTTTAATATTTTGAATATTCTCATAATTGTCTCTAGGTCTCTGTAATTGTTCCCTGCTCGAAAAAAAAACGTGATTGTCTTTTGTGAAATTGTGGTTTTTAGTTATACCTCCTAATTGTTCGCTGGCTAATTGTTCGCTACAATTGTTCGCTAGCTTGAGTCAAGTCACAAAATTAGATAAATAATTAACTGGAGAAAATCCGGGATTAACTGAAAATTTTGAGATAATCCGGGATTATCTGAGAATTTTGAGAAAATCGATTAACTGAAAAAAAGGAGCCAATAGAAAGCCACGACACATTGGAGGAAAATTTCATGGTCATAAGGGATAAGATATAGAGACAATGGTGCATCTATACAGATAGAGAAGAATGAAAGATTACGCTCTTACGAGAAACGTTTTAGAAGTTTTAAATATGCAAATTTGATAAAAATAACAATTGATTTATTCAGGATGTACATGTATGACAAGTGTATCGATAATAATGAAGATCAGAGGGATCTAGAATTTAGAAGTTTGTCTTGAGAGTTTTTTTAAGAGAATTTGAATGTTATATCCGTATTTGTCTTTATGAAGATAGTGAAATATGTTACATAAAACTGGCATCCGCACAATTAACTAGGACAAATAACCAAAATGTTGAAATAAGTTTAGCAAAGTTGAAATACACCATTTCGAAGTTCTAATGAGTTTCCTTTTAGAAAGTTATAATCTTTAAAAAAAAAAATATCACGCGCCGTTTTTCCTTCCTTAATTTTCTCTATTAAAAGAGTGAAATATGCAGGAATTTATCATCCATTTTATTGCAAAGTGTTACATTTTAGCACTTACTTGGTAAATTGAATTATAAAGTGTTTTTGTCAATTAGATAATCTAATCATGATAATGACAAATGCCCAATACCTGAAATATCTATTACCTTACAACTCTATTACATTGTATTAATCAGTTTGTTTTTTTTTAACGACACGGGGCCAATGCATAAATAACCTTTAAACAAACGCTGTTAAAACGGGGTTTTGATCCCTGAAGGACGCTACACTTTGCAATGAATTAGATCTTGGTTAACTAGTACGTGTTAATTACCTTCACTAATTACTAAAGATCAGACGACCTAATTAAGGATTTGTATAGACCTAATCAACATGATAATTGGTATTGAATATGATCATCGGTCATGCATGACATATTCCAAATAACGACGCGTGTTAATAAACTCTTCAATAACTTCTGAAATATTCAAACAAAAATATTAAGATAAAAAAATAAATAATTTATCGGACGCATACCCTCAACGTCCACTAAAATATCTATAAATTACATGTCCTGAGTGCACTCAGGAGGCCCTGAGCGGTTTTAAAACGTACCTCAAAATTATTACTAATAATTTTTGTTGACCGTTAAGTGAAATACATTTCAATTCATGGAGTGTCAGTGAGTTATAATATATTTTACAAATGAGGGCCCCACTTTGGTAGTCCAAGTTGAACACATTGGGCGATCGTATATATGCAATCAGGAACAGATGTATCCACGAAATTATAATAACATTTTATGAACTTGCCTGCTTTAATAAATCATGTTTTAGTTATAACATACACTTTTAATGTAATATTATTTATAAATCAATGTTTAAAATTCACATATATGTGTTAAGATTAAAACTTCATGTAATATTTTAATACTTTATTCTTGTAAAATTTTTCATTAATAAATACTGTTTAAACTAAGATTAAAATTTCATGTGTCATACGGTCATTCCAAGTGTCATTCGGTCATTCGTGTTACGTATCTCCAGTACTTCTCTATGGATAAGAGCTAAAACTACCAAAAACAAGTTCACCAGAATTAATAGAAAACTTCCAGAAAAAGCTACTTATAAGCTTATACTCTCATTACCAACTTATGTAGCAGATGTTACTATCAACATCCTACACGGAATACTACCAATAGAAGCCCAACTACATATCCGAGTACTTGGATTATTGAACAACATCTGTAACCAGCCCGAAAAAGGCATGGATAAATTGCTAGCTGACTACAACTTAAACTGAAAAATAGCCTAAGTTCTAGTTGCTTGTCGCTATAAAACATATGCCCAAGAAGTACGAACTACAAAATGGTACATGGACAACACCGTCAAAAAAATCTTATGGACCTCCAACATCACGAAAACGGTACAGAACTACTAGTGTAAGAGTAACTTCAGTAAATGGCAACACTATATTCTAGCTTCGAAGGCCGTACGGTGACCTATAGTTGTAAATTTAAACATATTTTATTGTTCAAAAATGACAAATGGATTAGACACAAGTTTTTTCAACTTAGTAACGTCTTCTATTGTTGTCAATTTCTGTGTCATTTGGTCTCTTGTGGAGAGTTGTCTCATTGGCAATCATACCACATCTTCTTTTTAATTTCCAAAACGACGAGTGTAAAAAAAAGCAAATATGCAAACATACAGCCTGATTTATATTTACAACAAAAACAAAATGAAATACAGGAACAAAGACTCGATGACACAATATGTCATGACGTGGGGAAGGTACATGCAATTTTGGAGGGGGTTAAAAAAAGGTCTAGTGCCAAACCATACCTTAAACTGAAACTGTACACATGGGATAAGACCGAAGTCAGAACTTAAAGTAAAAATTTGTTGAAAAAGGTTGAGATCAACGCAATACAGATAAAAAAATACCAATAAATAGGACACAAAAGAACGATCTGATAGTACTAGCAGTTTATAACCTAGTTCAACATGTTCAAAGTCAGTAAACTTTGATAGATATACAGAGTGGTGATAGATATGCAGAGTGGTGGTAGATATACAGAATGGTGATATATAAACGAAGTGGTGATCGATATACAGAATGGTGATAGATATACAGAGTGGTAGTAGATATACAGAGTGTTGATAGATATACATAGTGGTGGTAGATATACAGAGTGGTGATAGATATACAAAGTGGTGATAGATATACAGAGTGGAGATAGACATGCAGAGTGATGGTAGATATACAGAGTGGTGATAGATATACAAAGTGGTGATAGATATACAGAGTGGAGATAGATATACAGAATGGTGATAGATATACAGAGTGGAGATAGATATACAGAGTGGTGATAGATATGCAGAGTGGTGGTAGATATACAGAGTGGTGATAGCTCTGGTACCGGATCGTGAATGAAATTAAATGTAAATTCTACTTCAGAATTTAAAAAAAAAATCGCTGAATTTTCAAAATGCGGAACAAATCTGAACAAAAAAATATGTCTGTCAAAATGATTCAACTTCCTCAACATTACTGTGCAATAAGATAAAGAAAATATGCAGCACTTTATGAAAAAACACAAAAGGCACAATGCATGTCTATGGGATTAATTAAAAAAACCACGTTTTTTGTACCTATAATGGTCGTATTTCAATGTATCATGATATATTTGAAATTTAATCTTTGTTGTGTCCGAAAGTACAGTAAAATAAAAGTATGCTCTTCCCTTAAAATCGTTTATTTGTTTATGAAAACCTTGAATTTTGTTGATTTTTCATCAAACTTGATCGTGAAAGATCAGGCAATGCATTATTTTGATCGTGAAAGATAATGCGTGACCAGACTTAATAATCAGAAATCAATATTTCTTTTACCACTTGATATACCTGCAACTGGTTGAAGCCTGTAACTTTTTTGATTAGAACGAAAATGAAAGCTATCATTTGTTTTTTTAAATTCAACACTTTACCTCTAAAGTTAAAAAAAAAAATAACTTAAAACGTGTCTAAATCAGTGTGAAAAATTCAGCTCTGAGAATCGGACTAGTACAATTCAGTCAGACCGCCACTATTTAGCCAATAATACGGGTATGCAACGTTTAAACCAAAAAGTTAACCATCAACCAAAAACTTATAGCAAAAACAGCATCTTTCATGAAAAATTTGAGATTGAACGATAACCAACATTTTGTGCAACAATACTTTCTTAAGTTATATGTATCTTTGTATATGTAACGTAGCAGATATGGATTGATTTCCAATGAGATAACTATATATTACAGACTAAAGAATACCAGAGCGCAAATGCTGAAATGTCTCGTCTGCTTTACTTATGATAGTATATTTGTTGAACTTCTGTAATATTAAGGGTTTTAATAGAAGTGTCACATACGCTTAAAATTGTCAATGATTCATAAAAAGAGGTCAAGGTCAGATGAACCATGCCATACAGATCTCTACAAAAATCCCGTACACCAAATATAGGTGTTCCGATGCTTACAGTACCTTAGAAACTGACAAATGTAAAAGTTATGTTTGGCCAATTAATTTGTAACATGAGGTCGAAAGTATATGAACCCTGACCGACAGTCAGACACAGACATCTTACTATCATTCAATATATCAAATACAATTGACGTCATATATGAAACATGCAGACAGACATGTACACCATACACCAAATACCGTGGCCCTATAGCATACAGGTATGTAAGCTTTATAAATATAATGGGCATAAAAATGAGAATTCAAAGTTATAAATACAAAATAAAACATCTTAATGTATAAAAAACAATACTTATGAAGGACGGACAAATGGACTGGTATTGATACAGTTTACCAAGTCTGTGTGGTATTTTAAGATATTAGATCCAATGACATTGCACGATTATAGCCTCATTCACCAACAAAAGAGACCCGGGTCAGTCATGCCAATCTAGTTTTATTTAATACCAATAACAAATATTAATTATCATATAATTGAAGAATAATTTGAACGTCTTCGTAGCATCAGATCTTTCACGATCCTTTTCACGATCTTCAAAAACCGGTACGTGATCTTTCACGATCCGAAATATCAATTTTGTGTAAAAATTTCTTTTTTTACCAAGTTTCAGATTATGTTTATACAAAATAACTATGAGAACCATTTGATGTATTCAAATTTAATGCCCTTTTTCGAAGAAAAATAGTTTATTTTATTCGAATTTGTGAAAAAATCATGTTTGTTTACATTTTTGATGTCACTGAAATGTCGAGGAGCAATATGCCTTTTGTTGTTTTGTAAAAACTATGTACTTTTAGAACTGGATTTTCTCACATACTGATCATAATGTTGAACCATTTTGACAGACAGTTTTATTTTGTTGTAAATTTGTCCGTGTAATTAATTAAATTAGATTATTTACTGACTTTTCATATGTTTCCTCGATTAAATTTCTTTCACGATCCGGTACCAGAGCTTTCACGATCGTCTCGCAATACTTGACCTCCGTTAGATATTCTTTCACGATCATTTCTCTCGATAAACCGAATGACACCCGTGTTAGCGAGTACACACACATTTTGTATTTCAGACAATGTACATTTATTGTTTATATTCTTCAATTAATAACTGGCGCTTTAAGGTTCGTGGCATATAAACTCTTATGTATTTAATTATTTTGAAAACAAAATGAAAGTTGTGTCTTATGAATAACCATGATGAAATAATTGTTTTTTTCCATAATTGAGTCGTGCATTATTTGTGTATTGGATCAGTGGCGGATCCAGAACTTTTGATAAGGGGGGGGGGGGGGGGGGCTCTGACTGACCTAAAAAGGGGGGGGGGGGCTCCATTCATGCTTCAGTGATTCCCTATATAATCAACCAAATTTTTCCCACAAAAGGGGGGGGGGGGGGCGGACGCCCCAGGCCCCCCCTTGGATCCGCCTATGTGGATAACTTAGTTGCCTTCTTTCTAGTGTTATCTTTTTTGTTTACTGACAAATGACGAAATAATGCAATAGTTTAAATTAAATATTTTACAAAACTTTGTCACGATTAAAAAATTAAAACCGACTGAATAAATTAAAATATGAGAATTCATTGATTATCGATGTCAAAATTAGCCGTCGGTAATAAACAGTCAGTTTGTGTAAAAGAAATAGCTTCCAAATTTGTTTATTATGTATGTACAAAGTATATGATCAGCCCTTCTGTATATTACTTGTTTTTATAATTGATTCAACAAATTTCGCTTGTCCACACCATGAGAAGTGATAAATGACACAATAACACAGCGATCGATCAATAATATAAGTAAAAATTGCGTGCCGTATGCTGAATGTCGCCCCTCCTCTGAAAAAGGACGCTAATGTTTATAGAAAATCTCGCAAAATTATGACCCATATTTTGGCACATCCCCGTTCACCCAATAATAGGAAGTGAATTCGTCACCATCATGGTTTCAAAGAGAAAGTAAAACGTTAAACGCCGGATTGTCGTCCAATTAAAACACTCGTTACATTGTTCTTTTGTATATTTAGAATCCGAGATAAACCTAGATTTTCTCGAGAAATGAGATAATTCATTATCTGAAATTGAGAAAATTAATTATCTGGAGATAAATTAGGATTATCTGAAAATCGCTCAGAAAAACCTAGATTTTCTTTATATTTTAAGATTAACCGGGATTTCCTTCAGATAATGAATTTTCTGTATTTTCTGAGATAAACTAGGATTTTCTCGAATTTGAATTAAGCTGAGATAATCTTAGTTTATCTGAGGTAAACCGGGATTATCTGAGATAATCCTAGTATATCTGAGATAATCTAAGATTAATTAATAAAAGTGGTTCAGGCGTGCCATATATATCGATTAAAACAATCTTATAGTGGCCGAATAAGGTTACATGTAATTCCATGACCAGGTGTTCAGTGTTCGGTGACCCATATCGGCTCACTTTATACACGTATCGGACAAATTAACAAAAAAGCTAATTGCCAATCCAATCAGGATGACCACCTTGGCTTTACATCATATGTTACATTCAGCGGGAAATTACCTGTGTATATTTAGATTCTAACTTGTAATTAAAAAACAAAATCATGCAGATGTACAAGCTTTATATGTTTGCACATTTTTATTCTGATTTCGACAGATTATATACCAAACTATCTCAACTCTATTCTCGAATGTACTTTTAAGGATTAAGATACAATGTATCTAAACAAAAAAAAAGGGGGGGGGGGGGAGAGGGGTAAAAATAGACAGTTTTAAAACGTGCTATCGTGTTACTATTAATGAACTTTACATTAAACAATGAACTTTATTTCATAACTCAGTCGCAGTTTTTTGCGATACAGGAGATGCAATACATATGAGCACATGATGTAATGGCTAACAGAAATACATTAACAATATAAATATAAATAGTATACAATGAAAGTTCGTTATTTACAAATTGATACACATTGAATGAACAATTGACATTTAAGTGACCATCCAAAGACCTGTCTCACAAAGCACGTGCAATTTAAAACCCACAGATGTACACGTGGTTATCAAGACTGATCCATTAGTGTAATGTAGTGACATCGATGAGAGAACAATCAAATTTCAATGCATTAGGATAGTGATGACATTTTTAAGATGAATACAGATAGCTAATTCAAAAGCGAAATATTACAGTGCGATAATAAACCATACACTTTATAATTTGATGGAAAATCAGTAAATTATATATAGGGCGGTATGAATTTTGAACGAAGGTGCGCAACTAAAGAATGATTACAAATGAATAAATAATGGAATTCGTCTCCAATTAAGCGGTCTTGGATTAAAGTGCATAATATCTCATCGCGTGGTATGTTACGCTACCTTCCGTATATAATTTCGGACTTGAACTTGAAAGTTTCGACAGATATATGGCTCTAACTGAAATTCCGATTTTTAAAGGAATATGAATGTCCCTGGGGTGAATTCGTAATATCGATGTTCGGACAATTTAAGCATCAATTTGTAAGGCATGTTTGATAATTTATTCTCGCACTGCTGAAGTCTGCTCCAGAAAGAAGTTATTTTTGTTTTTATTTGACAATCTACAGACACCCATCCAAGTTCACCGTATACCATATAACATGGAGTGCTGGTTCTAACATGCATGACATGTAACACTCTTTTACAAAACTAGACATGACCTTTTTTTAATAACACTTGTATTTTCAAATCCCCATATTTTGGAACCATACAGCAATACAGGAGATATTAATGCATCAAATAACTTTATTTGTAGATCTACAGGTATATGTATGTTTCTAATTTTTCTATACAACACAAGTCATGTTAAGCTTTCTGTGCTTGACTTACCAACTAATTGTCAAAACTACACATTTGCAAGAAATTCTCATAAGTTTCAGACATAGTTTCCGTTAAGATTATATAAAACTAGTTCATAATAACTTGTATGTAAACCTACATGTATGGAAGATTTGCATATACGTTCACAATAATGGCTTAATGACTGCATTCTCCATAGACGGCTGATCTTATAGCTTTTTGCCAAATTGAAATTATCCCAGCCACCCCGAAGTTACACTTTTTTAGACACTCATTTCTTATGATGAGCGAATATGCTGGACTGGAGTTAGAGATTCCTAATAAGCGTTTTCTTTTCAAATTAATGGAAATTAAACCAATTTTTTAAAAAATCTTTTACTCTTAAAAAAAAATCACAGTATCACAGCTTCAATATATAAATATGTATTTACTTTGAGCTTCAAAACATAATGTCATTTCATGAAAATGATCGATTGATAATTGCTTAACGTCCAGTGACAAATACTACATGCATGTTCAATACGAATTTTTGTGAAAAAAATGAAATGGGTGTTGATGGCAGACCTTTGATTGTTTCTGTTTAATTAATTCTCAATTGTTATACACTATATGGGCACACCTGTCTACTGTTAAAGACTTATGTTGGTCTCAAAATGTCTTCTAGATATTGTCGTAGGGTTGCTGTCTTATTGGTGTACACCCAATATATTCTTACATTCATAATTGTCGGGTTGGTTATGCAGTGACTGTCGGGATAAAAAGCATTATTTAAGATGAAGTTTAATTGCTGAATAAAAAAATTTAATAATTGACATTCGTTCATTTATTTGAACAAAATAACTTCCAAGTAAATCCTCAAAATATTAAATTTTCACTTAAAAAAAAAAATCAAACACATTACAAGGAGAAAATAAACAGAAAGATTGAAACAAAAGTGTACATATTTGGTTTACGTATACAGAAATATTATTTGATTAATATTGTTATTCATTATAAACGGCCACTGGCATTGACAGACTTATTCAAAATATAAATAAGAAGATGGGGTATGATGCTAATGAGACAACTATCAACCATTCGTTTGTCCACCGACAAGCAAATAACAAAACTTTAATGCCTACACGTCTTTCAAGAGCTTGTAGTATAAACGAGAAAATAAACTATTTCTGAAGAAAAGTGTATATCTATTTATTCGTTTATTTATCTTGGGGTCGAGTAAATAAACGTACATGCATGTAATACTTAGGAATAATCATACTAATTTATTTTCAGCGGCGGATCCAGGAATTTTGAAAAGGGGACTGGGGGGGGGGGGGGGGGGGCTTAATGGTATTTGGTTGGACGATGTTATGCTACAACGTCATATAACATAACACCCATTTTGTATATATTGAACATTATTGATAATGATATATGTGTATGTGGGTATTTACTGATAATTGGTGTATGCTTGTGTGTATGTTTGTGTGTATGATGTAATTATAAATAAGATTGTTTTCATCGCTATATGTATGTATATCTCTGTACCGTTGTAACTTATGGTTTATGAGAATAAATGTAGTGTATAAATCGTGAGAAACATGAAATTTTATTAGCATCAAAGGCCCTCTACGCCCTCTGGATCCTCAACTGATTTTACTATTAGTGTGTTTTACTATCGTTACAAGGATTTATATCGGATTCAATCCTATAGCTGGTTGCATGCAAATTATAATACATATAATACCGGTATAGGGAAAACGGTACTATTTATTCTACCATAGGCGACAATACTTACATTTTCTAAATTGACCACGTTTTATAATAAAAACCTGGACAAAACAGTTATGTGTGGTGTTATTACTTTATTATTTTGTTTTAAAAATTGAAGCCAAATAGTATCATGACCAACTTCCAACGGAGCTTGTTTATGTTATCCATGCCCACCGTCATTTTACACCAAATTTATGAAATTTTGGAAGTCTTTTCGAATAATTCTCTAGAAAATATTTCAATGGGTTTCCAAATTTATATTGTAAATATACACACTGCAGTTATTCATAGATACATAAAACAATATATTGTACCTTTACATCCAATCACAGCGCTCCTAAGTTGACTTCCTTCACCTGCCTTGGGTACACAAAAGGCCAACCTAATGCTGGGAAAATGTAATAGTACTATTTTCCCTATACTGCGGCATAAAGATATAAAGAATTCTTATTACACCATAAATGCAATACTGGGTTATTATGAAAACCTTGGCTATAATACATTCTTGTATGTCCCCATCACTTAAAAAACATGGATAATTTTATGTCCCCATCCCTACATGCTGGTTTACCTTTTTTTTGTACTTCTTTCAGATAAGGCTTAATAAACTACCTGTATCCAATCATATCTTATCTCATTTAAAAAAAATAATAAACTGTACCACTTAAACAGATAAAAATGACAGTTCCATTCAATTTGTATTCAATTTATCCAAAATTTACAACATAACCACAAATTCAAGATTTTTCATACTGATCTCCATTCCATGCTTTAGTATATGCCATATTGTGGTTCAAAATTTCAGAACTTGCTATAAAATCATTTATGCTCTCCTGAGATGACAAAAAAAAGATATTAGATACTTAAAACATTAAATATGCAAAATACTCAGTCTTTGTTTACTGTATTAATCTATGAAAAAGTTGAATTATGTCCCTTGGGAGTATTCATTTCCAACAAAAGTCCTTTCAAGCAGTAGAAAATGAAAAATTATATATGCTTGATATAATAAAAGATAGAAACTACAAAAAAAAGCACTATTGAAATATTTGCTGCATGAATTGCCAAGAATGTTAACAATTCTTTACACAGGAGAGTATAAATTCTATATAAAAGAGGGACGAAAGATACCAGAGGGACAGTCAAACTCATAGATCGAAAACAAACTGACAACGCCATGGCCAAAAATAAAAAGACAAAGAGACAAATAATAGTACAGATGACACAACATAGAAAACTAAAGACTAAGCAACACGAACCCCACCAAAAACTGGGGGTGATCTCAGGTGCTCCGGAAGGGTAAGCAGATCCTGCTCCACATGTGGCACCCGTCGTGTTACTTATGTTTTTACAAATCCGGTAAATAGTCTAATTCGGTAAGTCACATTCGTGAAAAGGGAAGGGTATTGTAGTTACGACATAAGGAACATATCCGATATCATCTGTGAAACGGTTATTCCATAACGGTCAACCAACTCGTGATGGCGTCCGTAAAATTTACGAAGGGATGATTTCAACTTCACCATTAGGAACTCTTGGTTTAATAGCTTCCTTGTGAGCAGCAATCCTCTATCAAGGAAATCATGATAGGAAACACAAGCTCGGGGATATCGTATCGATTGGGAGAGATATATACTCCGTATGCAGGCGCTGCTGGAATGTTGCTACATAGAAATGGAAAGTTCACAATTGGGAAGCTGAAATCATCTCTTTTGTCGTAATGTTTTGTATATAAATTAAGCCTCAATTGGGCCTCTTTTCTTCTTAGATGGACAATTTTAACACTGAAAATGCTTCTATTCAGACCAAATATTGCCTAACTCCATAAACAGTACAAACTTAACCAGACAACTTCCCATTTTAATAGATTATGTCTTGAGAAATACCCAAGTGATACATTTAGGGAATTACACAGCAAAAAAGGCAAATATTTCAGTTAAAAATATTTGTCGCGACTTGAATTCTGGTGTTTCCAATTGAATTAATCATTGCGAAAGGTGAAAACAAATACAAAAGAACTAGAGTTTGGTGCATTTTATACAATATAGTTAATATTGAATACCTAGAATAAAGTTTTATATCAGTACCCATCAATTTGACTTATTATGATGACTCAGCACTTTTCTCAACACAGTATTGGTCTCAGTGAAAAATTTCTATTCTTGGTAAAAAAAATCAAATGTACTAATCAAAAGCTTCAAAATAGTGTAATATAACGGAAGTCTGATTGATTTTGAGTTCCCTTGCTATCTTCAGTATAGAAAAAACGGTACTATTTATTCTACCATAGGCGACAATACTTACATTTTCTAAATTGACCACGTTTTATAATAAAAACCTGGACAAAACAGTTATGTGTGGTCTTATTACTTTATTATTCTGTTTTAAAAATTGAAGCCAAATAGTATCATGACCAACTTCCAACGGAGCTTGTTTATGTTATCCATGCCCACCGTCATTTTACACAAAATTTATGAAATTTTGGAAGTCTTTTCGAATAATTCTCTTGAAAATATTTCAATGGGTTTCCAAATTTATATTGTAAATATACACACTGCAGTTATTCATAGATACATAAAACAATAAATTGTACCTTTACATCCAATCACAGCGCTCCTAAGTTGACTTCCTTCACCTGCCTTGGGTACACAAAAGGCCAACCTAATGCTGGGAAAATGTAATAGTACTATTTTCCCTATACTCCGGCATAAAGATATAAAGAATTCTTATTACACCATAAATGCAATACTGAGTTATTATGAAAACCTTGGCTATAATAAATTCTTGTATGTCCCCATCACTTAAAAAAACATGGATCATTTTATGTCCCCACCCCTACATGCTGGTTTACCTCTTTTTGTACTTCTTTCAGATAAGGCTTAATAAACTACCTGTATCCAATCATATCTTATCTTATTTAAAAAAAATAATAAACTGTACCATTTAAACAGATAAAAATGACAGTTCCATTCAATTTGTATTCAATTTATCCAAAATTTACAACATAACCACAAATTCAAGATTTTTCATACTGATCTCCATTCCATGCTTTAGTATATGCCATATTGTGGTTCAAAATTTCAGAACTTGCTATAAAATCCTTTATGCTCTCCTGAGATGACAAAAAAAAGATATTAGACACTTAAAACATTAAATATGCAAAATACTCAGCTGTAAATTTGTCTTTGTTGACTGTATTAATCTATGAAAAAGCTGAATTATGTCCCTTGGGAGTATTCATTTCCAACAAAAGTCCTTTCAAGCAGTAGAAAATGAAAAATTATATATGCTTGATATAATAAAAGATAGACACTACAAAATAAAGCACTATTGAAATATTTGCTGCATGAATTGCCAAGAATGTTAACAATTCTTTACGCAGGAAGGTATAAATTCTATATAAAAGAGGGACGAAAGATACCAGAGGGACAGTCAAACTCATAGATCGAAAACAAACTGACAACGCCATGGCCAATAATAAAAAGACAAAGAGACAAATAATAGTACAGATGACACAACATAGAAAACTAAAGACTCAGCAACACGAACCCCACCAAAAACTGGGGGTGATCTCAGGTGCTCCGGAAGGGTAAGCAGATCCTGCTCCACATGTGGCACCCGTCGTGTTGCTTATGTTTTTACTGATCCGGTAAATAGTCTAATTCGGTAAGTCACATTCGTGAAAAGGGAAGGGTATTGTAGTTACGACATAAGGAACATATCCGATATCATCTGTGAAACGGTTATTCCATAACGGTCAACCAACTCGTGATGGCGTCCGTAAAATTTACGAAGGGATGATTTCAACTTCACCATTTGGAACTCTTGGTTTAATAGCTTCCTTGTGAGCAGCAATCCTCTATCAAGGAAATCATGATAGGAAACACAAGCCCGGGGATATCGTATCAATTGGAAGATATATACTTCGTATGCAGGCGCTGCTCGAATGTTGCTACATAGAAATGAAAAGTTCACAATTGGGAAGCTGAAATCATCTCTTTTGTCGTAATGTTTTGTATATAAATCAAGCCTCAATTGGGCCTCTTTTTTTTCTTAGATGGACAATTTTAACACTGAAAATGCTTCTATTCAGACCAAATATTGCCTAACTCCATAAACAGTACAAACTTAACCAGACAACTTACCATTTTAATAGATTATGTCTTGAGAAATACCCAAGTGATACATTTAGGGAATTACACAGCAAAAAAGGCAAATATTTCAGTTAAAAATATTTGTCGCGACTTGAATTCTGATGTTTCCAATTGAATTAATCATTGGAAAAGTGAAAACAAATACAAAAGAACTAGAGTTTGGTGCATTTTATACAATATAGTTAATATTGAAACCCTAGAATAAAGTTTTATATCAGTACCCATCAATTTGACTTATTATGATGACTCAGCACTTTTCTCAACACAGTATTGGTCTCAGTGAAAAATTTCTATTCTTGGTGATAAAAATCAAATGTACTAATCAAAAGCTTCAAAATAGTGTAATATAACGGAAGTCTGATTGATTTTGATTTCCTTTGCTATCTTCAGTATAGGGAAAACGGTACTATTTATTCTACCATAGGCGACAATACTTACATTTTTCTAAATTTACCACGTTTTATAATAAAAACCTGGACAAAACAGTTATGTGTGGTGTTAGTACTTTATTATTCTGTTTTAAAAATTGAAGCCAAATAGTATCATGACCAACTTCCAACGGAGCTTGTTTATTTTATCCATGCCCACCGTCATTTTACACCAAATTTATTAAATTTTGGAAGTCTTTTCGAATAATTCTCTAGAAAATATTTCAATGGGTTTCCAAATTTATATTGTAAATATACACACTGCAGTTATTCATAGATACATAAAACAATATATTGTACCCTTACATCCAATCACAGCGCTCCTAAGTTGACTTCCTTCACCTGCCTTGGGTACACAAAAGGCCAACCTAATGCTGGGAAAATGTAATAGTACTATTTTCCCTATACTGTGGCATAAAGATATAAAGAATTCTTATTACACCATAAATGCAATACTGGGTTATTATGAAAACCTTGACTCTAATAAATTCTTGTGTGTCCCCATCACTTAAAAAAACATGGATCATTTTATGTCCCCACCCCTACATGCTGGTTTACCTCTTTTTGTACTTCTTTCAGATAAGGCTTAATAAACTACCTGTATCCACTCATATCTTATCTTATTTAAAAAAAATAATAAACTGTACCATTTAAACAGATAAAAATGACAGTTCAATTCAATTTGTATTCAATTTATCCAAAATTTACAACATAACCACAAATTCAAGATTTTTCATACTGATCTCCATTCCATGCTTTAGTATATGCCATATTGTGGTTCAAAATTTCAGAACTGTCTATAAAATCCTTTATTCTCTCCTGAGATGACAAAAAAACAGATATTAGACACTTAAAACATTAAATATGCAAAATACTCAGCTGTAAAGTTGTCTTTGTTGACTGTATTAATCTATGAAAAAGCTGAATTATGTCTCTTGGGAGTATTCATTTCCAACAGAAGTCCTTTCAAGCAGTAGAAAATGAAAAATTATATATGCTTGATATAATAAAAGATAGAAACTACAAAATAAAGCACTATTGAAATATTTGCTGCATGAATTGCCAGGAATGTTAACAATTCTTTACACAGGAGAGTATAAATTCTATATAAAAGAGGGACGAAAGATACCAGAGGGACAGTCAAACTCATAGATCGAAAACAAACTGACAACGCCATGGCCAAAAATAAAAAGACAAAGAGACAAATAATAGTACAGATGATGACACAACATAGAAAAACTAAAGACTAAGCAACACGAACCCCACCAAAAACTGGGGGTGATCTCAGGTGCTCCGGAAGGGTAAGCAGATCCTGCTCCACATGTGGCACCCGTCGTGTTGCTTCTGTTTTTACAAATCCGGTAAATAGTCTAATTCGGTAAGTCACATTCGTAAAAAGGAAAGGGTATTGTAGTTACGACATAAGGAACATATCCGATATCATCTGTGAAACGGTTATTCCATAACGGTCAACCAACTCGTGATGGCGTCCGTAAAATTTACGAAGGGATGATTTCAACTTCACCATTTGGAACTCTTGGTTTAATAGCTTCCTTGTGAGCAGCAATCCTCTATCAAGGAAATCATGATAGGAAACACAAGCTCGGGAATATCGTATCAATTGGGAGATATATACTCCGTATGCAGGCGCTGCTGGAATGTTGCTACATAGAAATGGAAAGTTCACAATTGGGAAGCTGCAATCATCTCTTTTGTCGTAATGTTTTGTATACAAATTAAGCCTCAATTGGGCCTCTTTTTTTCTTAGATGGACAATTTTAACACTGAAAATGCTTCTATTAAGACCAAATATTGCCCAACTCCATAAACAGTACAAACTTAACCAGACAACATCCCATTTTAATAGATTATGTCTTGAGAAACACCCAAGTGATACATTTAGGGAATTACACAGCAAAAAAGGCAAATATTTCAGTTAAAAATATTTGTCGCGACTTGAATTCTGGTGTTTCCAATTGAATTAATCATTGCGAAAGGTGAAAACAAATACAAAAGAACTAGAGTTTGGTGCATTTTATACAATATAGTTAATATTGAAATCCTAGAATAAAGTTTTATATCAGTACCCAACAATTTGACTTATTATGATGACTCAGCACTTTTCTCAACACAGTATTGGTCTCAGTGAAAAATTTCTATTCTTGGTGATAAAAATCAAATGTACTAATCAAAAGCTTCAAAATAGTGTAATATAACGGAAGTCTGATTGATTTTGATTTCCCTTGCTATCTTCAGTATACTGTGGCATAGAGATATAAAGAATTCTTATTACACCATAAATGCAATACTGGGTTATTGTGATAACCTTGGCTATAATAAATTCTTGTATGTCCCCATCACTTAAAAAAACATGGATCATTTTATGTCCCCATCCCTACATGCTGGTTTACCTCTTTTTGTACTTCTTTCAGATAAGGCTTAATAAACTACCTGTATTCAATCATATCTTATTTTATTTAAAAAAAATAATAAACTGTACCATTTAAACAGATAAAAATGACAGTTCCATTCAATTTGTATTCAATTTATCCAAAATTTACAACATAACCACAAATTCAAGATTTTTCATACTAATCTCCATTCCATGCTTTAGTATATGCCATATTGTGGTTCAAAATTTCAGAACTTGCTATTAAATCCTTTATTCTCTCCTGAGATGACAACAAAAAGATATTAGACACTTAAAACATTAAATATGCAAAATACTCAGCTGTAAAGTTGTCTTTGTTGACTGTATTAATCTATGAAAAAGCTGAATCATGTCCCTTGGGAGTATTCATTTCCAACAAAAGTCCTTTCAAGCAGTAGAAAATGAAAAATTATATATGCTTGATATAATAAAAGATAGAAACTACAAAATAAAGCACTATTGAAATATTTGCTGCATGAATTGCCAAGAATGTGAACAATTCTTTACACAGGAGAGTATAAATTCTATATAAACTAAGCCTCAATTGGGCCTCTTTTTTCTTAGATGAACAATTTTAACACTGAAAATGCTTCTTTTAAGACCAAATATTGCCTAACTCCATAAACAGTACAAACTTAACCAGACAACTTACCATTTTAATAGATTATGTCTTGAGAAATACCCAAGTGATACATTTAGGGAATTACACAGCAAAAAAGGCAAATATTTCAGTTAAAAATATTTGTCGTGACTTGAATTCTGGTGTTTCCAATTGAATTAATCATTGCGAAAGGTGAAAACAAATACAAAAGAACTAGAGTTTGGTGCCATTTATACAATATAGTTAATATTGAAATCCTAGAATAAAGTTTTATATCAGTACCCATCAATTTGAATTATTATGATGACTCAGCACTTTTCTCAACACAGTATTGGTCTCAGTGAAAAATTTCTATTTTTGGTGATAAAAATCAAATGTACTAATCAAAAGCTTCAAAATAGTGTAATATAACGGAAGTCTGATTGATTTTGATTTCCCTTGCTATATTCAGTATACTGTGGCAAAGAGATATAAAGATGTCTTATTACACCATAAATGCAAAACTGGGTTATTGTGAAAACCTTGGCTATAATAAATTCTTGTATGTCCCCATCACTTGAAAAAACATGGATCATTTTATGTCCACACCCCTACATGCTGGTTTACATCTTTTTGTACTTCTTTCAGATAAGGCTTAATAAACTACCTGTATCCAATCATATCTTATCTTATTTAAAAAAAATAATAAACTGTACCATTTAAACAGATAAAAATGACAGTTCCATTCAATTTGTATTCAATTTATCCAAAATTTACAACATAACCACAAATTCAAGATTTTTCATACTGATCTCCATTCCATGCTTTAGTATATGCCATATTGTGGTTCAAAATTTCAGAACTTGCTATAAAATCCTTTATTCTCTCCTGAGATGACAAAAAAAAGATATTAGACACTTAAAACATTAAATATGCAAAATACTCAGCTGTAAAGTTGTCTTTGTTGACTGTATTAATCTATGAAAAAGCTGAATTATGTCCCTTGGGAGTATTCATTTCCAACAAAAGTCCTTTCAAGCAGTAGAAAATGAAAAATTATATATGCTTGATATAATAAAAGATAGAAACTACAAAATAAAGCACTATTGAAATATTTGCTGCATGAATTGCCAAGAATGTTAACAATTCTTTACAAAGGAGAGTATAAATTCTATATAAATTAAGCCTCAATTGGGCCTCTTTTTTCTTAGATGGACAATTTTAACACTGAAAATGCTTCTATTTAGACCAAATATTGCCTAACTCCATAAACAGTACAAACTTAACCAGACAACTTCCCATTTTAATAGATTATGTCTTGAGAAATACCCAAGTGATACATTTAGGGAATTACACAGCAAAAAAGGCATATATTTCAGTTAAAAATATTTGTCGCGACTTTAATTCTGGTGTTTCCAATTGACTTCATCATTGCGAAAGGTGAAAACAAATACAAAAGAACTAGAGTTTGGTACATTTTATACAATATAGTTGATATTGAAATCCTAGAATAAAGTTTTATATCAGTACCCAACAATTTGACTTATTATGATGACTCAGCACTTTTCTCAACACAGTATTGGTCTCAGTGAAAAATTTCTATTCTTGGTGATAAAAATCAAATGTACTAATCAAAAGCTTCAAAATAGTGTAATATAACGGAAGTCTGATTGATTTTGATTTCCCTTGCTATCTTCAGTATACTGTGGCATAAAGATATAAAGAATTCTTATTACACCATAAATGCAATACTGGGTTATTGTGAAAACCTTGGCTATAATAAATTCTTGCATGTCCCCATCACTTTAAAAAAACATGGATCATTTTATGTCCCCACCTCTACATGCTGGTTTACCTCTTTTTGTACTTCTTTCAGATAAGGCTTAATAAACTACCTGTATCCAATCATATCTTATCTTATTTAAAAAAAATAATAAACTGTACCATTTAAACAGATAAAAATGACAGTTCCATTCAATTTGTATTCAATTTATCAAAAATTTACAACATAACCACAAATTCAAGATTTTTCATACTGATCTCCATTCCATGCTTTAGCATATGCCATATTGTGGTTCAAAATTTCAGAACTTGCTATAAAATCCTTTATTCGATCCTGAGATGACAAAAAAAAGATGTTAGACACTTAAAACATTAAATATGCAAAATACTCAGCTGTAAATTTGTCTTTGTTGACTGTATTAATCTATGAAAAAGCTGAATTATGTCCCTTGGGAGTATTCATTTCCAACAAAAGTCCTTTCAAGCAGTAGAAAATGAAAAATTATATATGCGTGATATAATAAAAGATAGAAACTACAAAATAAAGCACTATTGAAATATTTGCTGCATGAATTGCCAAGAATGTGAACAATTCTTTACACAGGAGAGTATAAATTCTATATAAATTAAGCCTCAATTGGGCCTCTTTTTTCTTAGATGGACAATTTTAACACTGAAAATGCTTCTATTCAGACCAAATATTGCCTAACTCCATAAACAGTACAAACTTAACCAGACAACTTCCCATTTTAATAGATTATGTCTTGAGAAATACCCAAGTGATACATTTAGGGAATTACACAGCAAAAAAGGCAAATATTTCAGTTAAAAATATTTGTCACGACTTGAATTCTGGTGTTTCCAATTGAATTAATCATTGCGAAAGGTGAAAACAAATACAAAAGAACTAGAGTTTGGTGCATTTTATACAATATAGTTAATATTGATATCCTAGAATAAAGTTTTATATCAGTACCCATCAATTTGACTTATTATGATGACTCAGCACTTTTCACAACACAGTATTGGTCTCAGTGAAAAATTTCTATTCTTGGTGATAAAAATCAAATGTACTAATCAAAAGCTTCAAAATAGTGTAATATAACGGAAGTCTGATTGATTTTGATTTCCCTTGCTATCTTCAGTATACTGTGGCATAAAGATATAAAGAATTCTTATTACACCATAAATGCAATACTGGGTTATTGTGAAAACCTTGGCTGTAATAAATTCTTGTATGTCCCCATCACTTAAAAAAACATGGATCATTTTATGTCCCAACCCCTACATGCTGGTGTACATCTTTTTGTATTTCTTTCAGATAAGGCTTAATAAACTACCTGTATCCAATCATATCTTATCTTATTTAAAAAAAATAATAAACTGTACCATTTAAACAGATAAAAATGACAGTTCCATTCAAATTGTATTCAATTTATCCAAAATTTACAACATAACCACAAATTCAAGATTTTTCATACTGATCTTCTTTCCATGCTTTAGTATATGCCATATTGTGGTTCAAAATTTCAGAACTTGCTATAAAATCCTTTATTCTCTCCTGAGATGACAAAAAAAAAGATATTAGACACTTAAAACATTAAATATGCAAAATACTCAGCTGTAAAGTTGTCTTTGTTGACTGTATTAATCTATGAAAAAGCTGAATTATGTCCCTTGGGAGTATTCATTTCCAACAAAAGTCCTTTCAAGCAGTAGAAAATGAAAAATTATATATGCTTGATATAATAAAAGATAGAAACTACAAAATAAACCACTATTGAAATATTTGCTGCATGAATTGCCAAGAATGTGAACAATTCTTTACACAGGAGAGTATAAATTCTATATAAACTAAGCCTCAATTGGGCCTCTTTTTTCTTAGATGGACAATTTTAACACTGAAAATGCTTCTATTTAGACCAAATATTGCCTAACTCCATAAACATTACAAACTTAACCAGACAACTTCCCATTTTAATAGATTATGTCTTGAGAAATACCCAAGTGATACATTTAGGGAATTACACAGCAAAAAAGGCAAATATTTCAGTTAAAAATATTTGTCGTGACTTGAATTCTGGTGTTTCCAATTGAATTAATCATTGCGAAAGGTGAAAACAAATACAAAAGAACTTCGATTTCGCGGGTGTGTTCTAGTATATCTAAATCCAAAATAACAATAACCCGTTTCACAACTTCTCTAATCAGTTCTGAATATATTTAACTATATGAACGCAGGGGAAATCTCTATAGTCAACCGAAAAGAAATATGTATATTCATAACGTCTAAGTAAATCTAGTTATGGTTAATTATTCCTTTGGTACATTTGGCCTCTCTTTCATAACTCCATAGTCCACCATAAAGTATTGGTTCATCGCTTCTGTTTACAATTTCTCCATTGACATGTTAATTTTGAAAAAGATCAGATCACTTTTAATTAAGTCAACAGGGCTATTCTGACATTTTTACCGATTTATTCTCATATTACTGACCGGTCATTTATTGCATGATTTGACTCGTGTTTGGAGAACAGAATAAAAATAAAGTGTGAGTAAAGAATGAATTAAGGAGAGATCAAATAAAATTACTATACATACTTGAACGAAATGCTTGCTATTGGTCTTTTTCTTTTTTAGCCATGGCGTTGTCTGTTTATTGTCGATATATGAGTTTTAATGTCCCTCTGGTATCTTTCGCCCCTCTTTTGCTAGCAAACGCACTTTTTTTCTTTCCAGTTATGTGTATGTGATTCCTGTTGTTCACTACCGCGTTGTGTATTGCTGTCTTGTTTTTTTTAACATTATTAAACGTTTAATCCTCATATATTTCAACACTCCATACTATTCTTTTTTTCATTCTGATCAGATCATCTCCTTGTGAATAACGGTCTATAATAGAATAAACTATTAGTCTACAAATACAAGAAACACAAAAAGGCCCAAGATCCTTCCTTGAAACACATTGTAAAAATTATAACGATTCCTGTCTGTTAATATATTGATCTAGAAACAACTAACCCCGCCGCATTTTTGCGCCTGTCCCAAATCAGGAGCCTCTAGCCTTTGTTAGTCTTGTATTATTTTTAATTTTAGTTTCTTGTGTACAATTTGGAGTTTAGTATGGCGTTCATTATCACTGAACTAGTATATATATTTGTTTAGGGGCCAGCTGAAGGACGCCTCCGGGTGCGGGAATTTCTCGCTGCATTGAAGACCTGTTGGTGACCTTCTGCTGTTGTCTGTTCTATAGTCGGGTTGTTGTCTCTTTGACACATTCCCCATTTCCATTCTCAATTTTACACATGTAAATAGAGAAAGAAGATACAAAGTCGATATTATAAGAAATACATTGCATAAAACCTAGATTACATATTAAAATTTTTGTATTTCTAAGCTGAGTTTCTCTTTTTGTATGAAGTTTGAATATATTTTTTTGAAACCACATTTAAAATATGATCCACCTGACCATTGATAAGAAAGTTCCACATTAGCTCTGAATTTTTGACAAACGTAACTGTCTACAAGGGTACCAAGACAGGTTAAGCTATTTGAGCAATAATTTCTAAATCTGAAATCATGTATGTATATTAATAAATAGAAAGACTCGGTCACAGATTTAGCGTTTGTTAAAATTGATCAATTTATCAACAGGAAAGTAGAGCAAACATATTTTCAATAACAATAACGTTAACTTCCTAAAACACTTTATTGCTATGATATGTTTCCTGATTAGGCTAACATTAAACCTCACATATTATCATATTAACATAATGTGTTTTATAAAATCATTGCCATGATTTTATTCGTAAGTCTAATGTTGATAATATATGAAGTGGAATCTTCACTAAAAGGAAAATGTTCCGAATATGACAGGTAAACTATGATAACATAACAACAATTAATGAATATAATAAAAAAATCACCTTATTTACTTATGAACTTAGTTATCATACTAAAAATTATAAATGTTCTCGGAACATATTTCCCCTTAATTAATAATTAATATGATCTGACGTCTTTGCGTTTCATTTCTCGACTGAGGTAACGGGGTATTAGTGTTTTGTATAATAAAACCAAGTTAAATTACAAATAGGGGAATTAGTTTGTTAGCGTATAGAATCGATTGTTTTCTTTTAGAATCTTTGTTTCTAGAGTTACAATCTGGTCAAGGTAAAAAACTCAGAAGGTTTAAATTCTAAAGCTTTCGAGAGCATTACAACTAAAACAGACCAGCATAAACCATATCATGCATAAGTACAGGCACAGTTTTAAGTATTAAAACAGTATATTTGGAATTGCGTTTTCAGCAAAAATAACAATATTGGGAAAAGACATTAACAATTAACGTGGCATTATTTGTTGTCACTAAATTCGTTTTTATTTTCTAATTTCAACGATTTTAACTTAACCCAAATGGTTGTTATGGCTTATAAAGGAGAGCTGTGGGGTTCTAGTAAATGAGACAGCATCCAAAAGCCAAAAGACCTGTAAAAGAAAGGCGGACGACACCAAATGTGATATTCGAATATATGGCATCTAGTGATCTGAATACAATATTCTATTATTTACAGTTATCGCCCCCTAAATTAATATTTCGAAAAACACATTACGTATCAAAATTCAATAAAAATATAACTATTATTGATATCTAAGTACCAAATAAATCCTTTTATAAAAGATTGAATGTCGTAAATTTCAGCATACTTTAGTTCTCCTCCAGTAGTATATACCTTAACTGTATTTGCGTCTACAGTAACTGCTAATCCTTCCAGATCATCAGAATCGCCAAGATAACGTTACTAGTAATTTTTTAAATACTTATCATGTAAAATCTTTAGTACTAAAATTCGGAGACTGCAGCTTCTCTTATTCTGCCATTCTATAATTGGTTTAAAATTATTTGGTTTCTCATTTGATTTTTACAGTGTTGACTTTCTTGATTTGCATGATTTCAATTCAGCTATTTGCTTTGTAAAAGTTTTGTATATTTGTTTTAGCATTTTTTTTTAAAGATATTTGTACGCATATTCTAAAGTGAGCATGGACTCTTTATAAGGCGCTACATACACATCAGAAATTAAAAATAAAAATTGACTTAAATCCAACAACAAATCTTTAAAACAACGTTACTTTACGCTCTTAAATGATGATCAAGTTGGACATCACCCACCATACGAGTCCATGATTTGGAATATAAGCAATGAGTTAAATATACTCATCATAGATACCAGGATTGAAATTTTATATTTGCGCATACGCGCCAAACGCTCCAAAGTTATTGCGAAACTGCCTATTCTAGAGTTGGCGTGAATCAGATGTGGATACTAAAAAATTCCAAAGATCTTTTAGAGTACATACAATCTAAGACTCTCTCATCTTGCAATAGTATGAAAACATTTGACTTTTCTACAATTTACACAAGTATTCCCCATTCCAAACTAAAAGACAAATTGAAAGAGTTGGTATTACTTTGTTTCATTAAATAGAATGGCGAACGTAAATACAAGTATCTTGTCTTGGGGAGGGATAAATCCTACTTTGTAAAGAATCACTCTGATTCAAACAAAAAATTCTCTGAAACTGACATTATCAAGATGCTTGATTTCTTGATTGACAAAATATTTGTTACGTTTCGAGGACGTGTTTTTCAACAGACTGTCGGAATTCCAATGGGAACTAATTGTGCCCCTCTTCTTGCCGACTTGTTTCTTTATTATTATGAGGCTGACTTCATACAGGAACTTCTTAGAAAGAAAGATAAGAAGTTAGCAATATCCTTTAACTCTACGTTCCGCTTTATAGATGATGTTCTCTCACTAAATAATACAAAACTTGGTGACTATGTTGAACGAATCTATCCCATCGAACTAGAGATAAAGGATACTACAGATACAGTTAAATCTGCCTCATATCTTGACTTACATCTAGAAATTGACAATAAGGGTCGGTTGAAAACAAAACTTTACGACAAAAGAGATGATTTCAGCTTCCAAATTGTGAACTTTCCATTTCTATGTAGCAATATTCCAGCAGCGCCTGCATACGGAGTATATATCTCCCAATTGATACGATATTCCCGGGCTTGTGTTTCCTATCATGATTTCCTTGATAGAGGATTGCTGCTCACAAGGAAGCTATTAAACCAAGAGTTCCAAATGGTGAAGTTGAAATCATCCCTTCGTAAATTTTACGGACGCCATCACGAGTTGGTTGACCGTTATGGAATAACCGTTTCACAGATGATATCGAATATGTTCCTTATGTCGTAACTACAATACCCTTCCCTTTTCACGAATGTGACTTACCGAATAAGACTATTTACCGGATTTGTAATAACATAAGCAACACGACGGGTGCCACATGTGGAGCAGGATCTGCTTACCCTTCCGGAGCACCTGAGATCACCCCCAGTTTTTGGTGGGGTTCGTGTTGCTTAGTCTTTAGTTTTCTATGTTGTGTCATCTGTGCTATTATTTGTCTGTTTGCCTTTTTGTTTTTGGCCATGGCGTTGTCAGTTTGTTTTCGATCTGTGAGTTTGACTGTTCCTCTGGTGTCTTTCGTCCGTCCCTCTTTTATAGACAGATCAGACGACTTTTCTTATATCAAAAAATCAAAAGTCGCAAAGACATGTCGCTCATGATATGAGACACAAACACATCGTCTCGGTCATTTTTTTTTCTTTGTTGACATATTTGTTTGTTTTTATAGTGATTAAGATTATAGCACAATGTTGACGGCTGTATCCCTATTTTTGACATTTTTACCTACAGTATAATGTGTCTTTGTTTTGTTCATACATTGTTGTCAATATAAAGGAATTTTATGCGACTGTCATACAAGTGAGAGGTTTAGCTAGCTATAAAACCTGGTTTAATCCACCATTTTCTACATATGAAAATGTCTGTACCAAGTCAGGTAAATGACAGTTGTTTTCCATTCGTTTGATGTGTTTGAGCTTTTGATTTTTCCTTTTAATGGACATTTCGATTTGAATATTTCTTGAAGTTCGGTATTTTTCTTATTTTACTTTATTCATGGTTTAAAAAATCAAAAGTTTTGATAGAATTAATTTCAGAGAAATACCGATATTCAAAATTATCCAGAAGTTCTTTAAGATCAATAAAGATCTGTTAAATGCTCAGACTGTTCAGTTTTTTTTTAACTGTACGATACAACCATATTCTGAACTATACAGGATTGCCTGCATAATAAATGCATGAACAGAAGAACTGAATTTACAAAAAGATCTGAAAGTAAACTCTTTAAAAGTTTTTAACAGCATAAAAAAGCGCAATAAAAATGTTTCTAGATGGAAAAAAACTCTTAACGCGACTTGTTATGGTTCAGATTTGTCACATGATTTTAAAATCAAAATTGCTGTTTACTTGTATCCGTTTCAGAAGAAGATGAACTACATTTACTAAAATTTTTTGAAAGGCCAACTAAAAAATTGAGAATAAGTTTTCATTTTCTTATTGAATTTCTGCAGCATTGTATTCAAAATATGTGTCCTTGATCTTTATTTATGAGATTTTAGATATTGTTTGATTTATGTAACGACAAATTAATTTATGCATGTAAAATTTGCATACAATTCATGAAGTTAAAACCTTTTATTAGTAGAAAAGAAGTACAGTTTAAAGAACAACGAGTATTGTCCGAACTTTGTATTGCATATATAATCATCTTTGCAGAATCTTAATTTGATCTAAGGATTTGCGGGTTCATCCACTGTTCTCTTTTAATAATACATACACAAAACGAGCTAATTTAATAACATTGTTGACAAAACAATTTACTTGTTTTTTTGAAGCAGTAAGCAGGAGGCGGAAGATAAAAAAGAGAATATTCAAACTCACAAGTCGAATATGAGCTAAAACGCCAAAAAAAGACCAAACGACCAAAAGACAAACAACAGTACACACCAAACAACATAGAAAACTAAAGGCATGAACCCCACCAAAAACAAGGGGTGATCTCCAGTGCTCCAGAATATTAGACAGATCCGGCTTGTTTTGTGGCACCCGTCGTATTGCTTGTTAATACTAACACGGTGATAAGTCTAATTCGGGGAAAAGTGGACGGGTTTGTTGTTACGACAATTGGAGCATAACTGTCGTTATTTGTGAAACAGATATTCTAAACCGGTCAACCAATTCGTGTTGGCGTTCCCGTTTTAAAAGGGATGATTTCAATTTCACCCTTTGTAACTCTTGGTCTATTAGCTTCCTTTGTGAGCAGCAACCCTCTATAAAGGAAATCATGATAAAAAGTGCAAGCCCTGGAATATCTTTTCATCTGGGAGATATCTTCTCAATATGCTGGAGCTGTAGGAATGTTGCTACATAGAAATGGAAAGTTCACAATTGGGAAGCTGAAATAGTCTCTTTTGTCGTAAAGTTTTGTTTTCAACCAATCATCAGTGTCAATTTCTAGATGTTTGTCAAGTTACAAAGAAGACTATGATTACAATGATAGCAGATACAGAATTCACGATTCACTTAATGAACACTGTCAGGGTTTGTTTGAAATAAAACATCAAAAAAGTTCAGCTGTTATTCACGATGCTGTTTGTTTTATATGGGAAAATATTATTATTTGTGTGTCAAAGTTAGCCAAGAAAGGTATCAAAAAAGTAATATCGTGTATAACTTTTTCATTTCAGTTCAGGAAAAGAAACATGGTTTTGTTGCAATAATCACGAGGATGTCAATGACACGTGTATTGGTGAGTTTAGAATTATTTAAATTGTTTTTGAATTTTTTTCCCCATTTTTTCCTTATAATGCATAATTAACGATACATAAGAGCGGTATTTGTCATCCAGTCATTCAACAAACTGCATTTCGTATATGTATATAGGTATAACTAATATGTGTTGAGTATAGTTCGATTTAGCAGCAATGCAACGACAAAAAACAACATGGACTTATGAAGGTTTACCATGTTTACGTTAGAAGGATCCAGGAAGCTAAACGTCATATAGTTTAATAAAATATTTTTTAAGCATATATATAGCAGGCCAATACTAAACATTACATCAAACTGCACAACCTAACTGCTCGTCGAGAAAAAAACGGTCTAGATTTTTAAAAAACTCATCTTAGATAAACAAAAAATAGTACATTTAAAAATATTAATGCAGAAGACTGTAAATTAGTCATATGCGTTGGGATCATTCGAACACATGTCTTTGTTTAGGTGGTTGTTGCAAACACAAAAGTGACCCCTACTCTGTCGACGCATTCGGACTTACTCCTTTTGAAGTTCATGCGATATCCTCAAGTTTTGTGGGCTACCTTGATTTGTCTATACCTAATCGATTAAAAAACATCAGGTTCCTGACTTAGTAAAAAAAATTAACAGACAAATTACAGTACTAGTATACAAACCTCAACATAAAAAATAAAGACTGAGAAATACGAAGCCAACCAAAGAGTGATCTAAGTGCTTAGAAGGGTAAGCAGATTCTGCTACACATGTGACACCGGTCGTGTTTCTCATGTAAGTACAAACCAGTTTTTTGAAACCCCCAAAATCTAGTCGCTAACATTGCTTAAAACAGGCCAGGTCAGGGAAGAGTTGGGCGCTCAAAGCATGTTTAAGTCACTCATATTATGTGTTCGTGTGTCCTGCACATGACAGGGAATTTTACAAAACGAAATCAATAATAAAAAATCTTGGGAAATACAATGCATCACATAACGCTCCCACACTTAAATGAAACATTTACAGCAAACCTGTGTAGACATATCACTGATAATGTCACATTCTGTAAATTCACTGTCCATAGCAGTTATCACAAAGCTGACGGAGAGAAAATATTGGATGATTGATGAGTATTTCTGACATTCTCAATTTTATTCTATAAATGAATCGAGAAATAGATTTTTTGAGAAGTCTGTACTAAAAAGTATGCCTTGCAAAAAACACGAAACAGGGGTATATTGCTCAAAAATAGCAAGTCGACCTTAGCTATCACTTTCAACTAAGTAATGCGTTATCTTGAATATCCGAAAATGCGTTCATATGGCATTATAAATTCACAGGTATAATGTTTGTGTATAACTTGTTCAAAGTCTTTTCCTCAACAAAACATTTTTTTCTTTTAAATTAGATTTAGTGTGTACATAAATTGATGTACTCACAGTATATTTTCAAGCAACCTGAAGTCTTATGAGTTACATATATTGATTAATATTCATATATTATAGTTTTACTTGCTGTTGTAGCGTGATTAGTCTACCTTGGTTTATAACCATATTTTTTTGTAAATACTTATGGAAGAATATGGTGTATCAAATTAGTTCTGTTGTGTTTAAACAGAATGTGCGAATGGCTTTGAATCGCTAGATGGCAGTCCTTGCAGACCTTGCCCAAGAGGATTTTTTGGAAAAGAATGTCTCAAGATTTGTGACTGTAACATAATTAAGTATATTGATTAGTAATTAATTGCTTTTACAATTCTTTTTTTATTAACAAAATAGACCCAATTCTAGTTAATAGTATTTTCTCTTGTATTAGTGTTTGATCGAAATAGGCACAGCATAATAGACATATTTATATAAGAGTGTATGTAAGGGGATGGGTGTGGGTATGTGAGTGTGAACTTAGTACGCCTTAATACTATCGGAACATATTTTTGTTTCATACGATAAAATTTAGAAGAGTATGCAATTTATCCGACGATTTATTATGAATAAAGAAGATGCCAATGTCTATACATAACAATATTTATATTGCACAAATAGGTATATGCTATGTACATGAATTAATTTTAAATGCATTGGGTCTGCCTGGTGCGTGTCTTTGTCGCTTTATGCAATTCTCTGTTTCCGAGTACTGTTAACGTTATCTCCGACTGGAATTAAAATATCCAAGGAAAACGGAAAACGACAATCCTGTCGGAATATTTTGACTTCTAATCAATTTTCAATATCCCAAAATGAGTAATTCATACACGATTTGATATTGGTGCAACTTATTGCTGCTTTAGTAATATAGTTTATTTTTTCGTTTATTAGTTATATAGAATCACAAAACAATGTAAACATCCCGATAAAGTCTGCAAATCTAGTCTATAGAAAACAAATGAATAAAATTAAATTCTATGTTGGTAGATGTAATCACATTAAAGGATGCATCAATAGTGAACAAAACTGGACAGTAGAGAAAACAGGTATGTATATGTGATGGTGAATAATTTGTTTTCCACTTCATATGTTATTATATCGTTAATTATATAATTGCTACATTTTGCCTTTTATCACAGTGCTTTCAGTCCTGTATTCATTGCATATTGAAAAGCTTGTTTAACATGTTCAATTATCCATTATTTGATTGGAAGAGAGGCAATACTTGAATAAAAAGAATTGAAATTAAAAAATCGAAATCTGAATCAGAATGCCCGTATTTAGAAAATTATGTAAAATACATGATTTCCACATTTTCTATGGAAGGCACACAATATATATGATTAGTAAATGAGGAAATACTGTTATCATAACAATTCATTCATTGCTGTTTTTTGGTTTCAATGTTAGGTTGTAGCTGACTGTTAAATTGAAATGTGTCATTGCAGAATCTACCACACCACTGACAAATACGCCTACTTCTAGAGAATACAATGACAACTGGCTTACTACACTTTTGTCTCCTACCATAACATTATATACCATCAGAGAAAAAACCTCAAAGGCTATCACCAGTACAAGAAGATTACAAAGCACTACTCCAAAGCCTAAAGCGAACGATCTGGGTAAGAACAAAATGCAAAGACAACAGGTTTGTGATCTTAGTATTCACACAAACCTCTTGAACCGAATGCTGTAGGTACCTCCTTCTCGTTTTCGTGCGCATATCTGTAGACCTAATTATCTCATAAATCCATAAATCTCCCAGTCCTCCTCCTACACCTAAATTTAATTCATTCTACCGATAGGGGATAGTTGCATCATCAAAGATATAAGCTAAGTGCTTCTGACGCGCTTTTCTTGGTTTAACTTCATATAATAATAGTTATCAATGAACTAAAAAGGTAATGATGTTTTATTATTAAATACTGTAGAATATATATGACGTATAGGGAAAAAGCCTAATCTTACCTCCTATACATTTCTAGGAATATGATTGGTTAAAAGCAACCGCGTGGAGACCGTGTTTAATTTATATAGGGTTAGTAGGCGTGGTTTGTTTTGATACACGTCCCTTTATAAAAAAAACACGGCGTTAAAGAATACTCTGAAACGTTAAGTCCGGACATCAGATGAAGACATTGAGATAAATGCAGAAAACACATTAAAAGCTAACAAGTTGTTATTGTTGGCATTTGTTTTTGTATAGACCAATGGAAGTAGGTTCTTTATACGGAAGACTTGATCACTTTGATAGGCTACTAGTCTAAATGCCACAAGTTAAGATAGTCGGTAAGATAAATTCGTTACACAGTGTGTTAGTGACCTAATACGATATATATGTGGTCAGTAAATTAAATATGGGGTTCGAGCTTCGCTCTGGAATTTACTGACCCCATATATATCGTATTAGGTCACTAGCATACTATGCAACTAACATTATTGCACCTCGGATAAATTATAACGTTATGACCCGTCATGTGGCGAACCCCTATGGATCCACATAAGGATTAGTAGATTTTATATGGGGTTTATGACTTCACGTTTACTATCAATGGTGGCGTCATCAATTAATGTTTTTGTATATCATTGCTTATTTTTGTATATAACTTAGCAAGAAAAGTCCCGTGTGCGATAAATTCGTTATACGGTTCACAATTGACCCCCTACGGATCCATAGTTGGCTGGTAGCAAACCATATAACTTATAATATCCTTACAAGAACAGATTTTTTTTTCCAGTACCACTCGAATCAAACAGTTCTAAGGCGAAATCATTTTTGAAAATGAAGATCATTGAATACTTTTTCAAAAGTGTACAAAATATTAATTATTGCCATGATCACTTATTATTGCGAAAGAAGAAACTACTGAATACAAATTTAAATTGTATGAAAAGTTTTACAAAAATTAACAAGGTATCTGATATTTCATGTCAGCAGCGTGGGGCTAAAAACTAGTTTTGCGATAAACTCGGATATGGATGAAACGTATACCAAAAGTGGTATAAACCTAGGGATATTAAAATGTCAACAGATACCAGGTGTACAAATACGTTAAAAAAACAATATTGTATCATGATTATATCATGATTATATATTAAATGGTATCAGTTAATTTATAATCAGATTTTGACTCAATGAGTTGGCAACCCAAATTCATAAATTCTAAATGCCGACATACAATCGTCAACAATAGACAATTGTTTTTTTTTAATATTATTAGTTCTTAATCATCCGTAGTTTAGAACAAGTTGTGAATCAATTTAAAAGTGACTATGATATTACAACCATCATCCTTAATAACATGGGTTAATACTACTGATGGACAGCTTGTCATCGGGGATATCATCGGTTTATAAGTCAATGTAACGGCATTAATATGACTTATAAATTTTTCTAATAAATCATTAGGAAAACTATGGTTTCTTTTTCTTAGGTTAAGTGAGTTTTGTCTATGTTCTCGGATCTTTTTTTTTGTCTTGTAACTCCTTAATAATTCAAGTATTTTGATAAACTTGACTTTCAAATAATTGTGTATTCTGATAAAATTGCATATAGACCCACCAAAATGAGTAGGACAAATATCACCTCTATTTGCTTCAATTGCATGGTTAATTGAACATTAAAGGGTACATAATATATACTTTGGATTTTCAAATACCTCAATAAGTTAAAAATGCAATGTATTATTATGATGGCATTTAATAAAATTCAAAATTTCGAAGATTTTGTCAAATTTTGCAACAAAAAATAAAGTAACAAAAATACCAAACTCCAATGAAAATTCGAAATGGAAAGTCCCTGATCAAATGGCAAAATCAAAAACTCATACACATCAAACGAATGGAAAACAACGGTCATATTCCTGACTTGACAATAAACGACGTACGTTGCTTACTAAATTGAACTACTTTAATAATATAGACCATCAACAGTTTTACCTCCAAAAACTGTGGTTTTGATAAACGATGTCTTCTTTTTATTATTTTCTTAAATGTTTACAAAATCTATCAAATTAAAGTTTGTTTTTTTTTATCTCAAAGCTCATAATAAGGCGACCTTTTTCTATCTAGCCTTAATATTGTTAAAATTCTTAAGTAAGCCTTTTGGCTTATTATAATATGAATTCAGATAAAGATTAGAACAATATTTGAGAATGTCCATGGTTTGCAACTAATTCTGGAGAATAAAATAAATAGTGGAGCTAAATGATCATACGGGACAAAAAAGGATTTTAAAAGTCACCTAACGTCAACTTCGCCTGATGGAGAAAAAAGTAAATTAACAACAATACCGATCTCTAAGGAAACTCCAAAGGGAAAGTCCCTTATCAAATGGCAAAATAAAGCTAAAACATGTCAAACGAATAGAAAACAACTACCATATTCCTGACTTGGTAAAGGAAATTCAAGGAAGTAATATCTTCTTTTTAGTAACTTCCTAAATTTTAAAAGGTCATTTCAAAAATTCATGTTTTAAATAATATCAGTACCGACTGACTTCTTTTACCAATAGTTCTATTTAGTCCGCTGTTTATTAAATATACAAAACTCTGTCATTCACAATATGTGTGATATAAACTAAAATAGACCTTTGCATATTTAGCATGTCTAATTTTTGTTGAAAAGGAGATTCTACTGAAAACGAGAATGTAAAGTTGTTGTCTCCAAACTCATATATTTATAATTTATCAAACGAAAGTTCAATAAGAATGTCGAGACTTACCACTTACAATATTTAACTATAGTTGAAGTTGTTTGTGAGAACAGTCAATAGAACGCATAAATTCACCAGGGCAACTGATCAACCAGCTTTAACGGTTTTTTTACAAAAGGTTAAGGTCAATGATTACAAAGTTCTAATAATTAGAAACAAAACCGGACAAAACTGTACACTTTCCGTAATCATGTGACTATATTTTTTTCCAAAATAAAATTTGTATTAACTATGAGTTGTAAAACTAACTAACTACTTATAAATATGAATTCACTGGATAAATTGCCTGGTTATTTAGTGACTAATTCACAGAGGTACTCGGCCAACTGCTGTAGGTCAAGTAATTTGTAATTTCAGCAAAGAAAATTGCAATACAGATATATTTTAGAAAAAAGGGAGATTCTACCTTTATTCTTATTTGTTCATGCACGTTTACTGATTGAGATCGGTATATCCATTCCTGATGTTGAAGCTTTTAAAGTTTTATCAAGTTTATATATCCACATTTGCTTATCAACGCATACATAATGAATTTGACTATTTCAGTCGGTAACTGTTTTAATTGTGAATTTTTGCAGGTTTGAATAACAGAGAAATAATTATCTATTCAATCGGTGGCGGTACATTTGTATTCTTTATACTAATGTGCAGTGTATACAAGCAGCGGTATAAACAGATTTATGGAAATGTTAAGAGATACCACACGGACAATAGACGAAAGAATAATATAACAAAAAATACACGACAGGAAATTCCTCTGGGGGAAATTGAGGGACTATATGAAGAGATAGATGAATCAAATATGACAGATAACATTGTAAACCTTAGGGATAACAATGTGTCGGTTACCGATTATAATGGCAAATATGTTCAGCCTGATAGCAACAACTATCTTACGCCGTATCAACCTGCTGATGAAGAAGCAAATACTAATACCTCAAATGACAGTAAATCAGAATCATCAGCGTCAAATAATCAACCAATAAGTGATCACGAATCTACTTCATCAAAGTCAGACTTCATAGGGGAAAGATCTAGCTATCTTAATCCGTATCAACCAATTATTCATTCAGCAGATATACATGAATATTCATCTACTCATAAAATTGATGAGTCCAGCTCATCGGAATCAGATACACAAACGATGGGATCCGGTTATTTGAATCCATATCAACCAATGGTTTCTGACAGAGATTTATATGAATATAAATCTGTCCATGGGAGTTCAGACGGATCGGGTTCCTCATTGTCAGATCAATGTACTAAAGAGATAGGAGTTAGTTTTCCGTGTCCTCATCAAGATCTTACTTCGGACATTGATACACAAGGGCACAAATATGTCAAGGTTGTATCATGATATACAGTTTCAAATATTTGAGATATGACGAAAGATGATTCTATTGAAAAGTTCCAAATCAAAAACGAAGAGGCTTATATGCACATGGACTAAATTCACTTAACTATTTCTGCACTATTTTCGTTCATTCAAATCAAAACAATAGATAATAGTTTTACCATAAATCATAATTTTGTTATTAGAAAAGTTCCACTAAAACCAGGAAGCATCGATTAAGAGACATACATATCTCGTCAAAGTTAACACAACATTTAATTGTCGAAGAATCTGAGGTTTTAATAGTTCTTTGGTGAATGGTGTTGGCAGAAGATAGTAAAATTATAAGAATTCATTGTAAAGTAACTTTTTTCACATGAGTGTATGTGGGATCCACCTTAAGATTTCTAATTGTTGTTTGAGATTTATGCTTCAATTTCATTTCATGTCCGTCCCTAAAAAGTTACCTTTTTTAATTTTATGAGATTTTGCATACAATAAGTAAATAATATTAAAGTTTATATATGCTATGTTTAAAAAAAATACATTTCAATCCTTAAATCAGATATCTGATTTTTTTTTTATTCAAACATCTGTATGTGGAGAATGCTTGAACTATGAAAAAGTGGAATTTTATACCTTTTTAACGTAATCATGTATGTCCTTTTAAATGATTTGAAGGTCCCCCTGTTACTTTTCATTATTTTATAATATTTGATTTTCCACAGCTTTATTGTGTGATTTTATCCATATTTTCAAATTTCAATTGAATAATCACATCTACGAATACTCCAATTATTGAGATTATTTGTCAATATTGCCTGATTTTCCCATCGAACCTGTTAAGAAGAGTTATTATTTCAATGTCAAAGGCATGGCACATCAGACAAAAATGCTTGTTAATGCACCTTTGCAAACAATGAAAGCCGAACTCTGTTATAACGATATTTGTTCTTTCTCATCAAATGTTTAAATTCTAAATTAAAACAAACTTTTGCTTCTAAATGTACTCTGAACTGAAAAGCCAATTGAATTTAGACTTTTTGTTATGGATTATATAGTTAATCTTTCTTGAAGATAATAATTCTCAATTAAATACATTTTATCTCAAGGTAAGTAATGTGTTTAATGAAGTTCAGTTTACTTAATCTTAAACTTAGAGGATAAAGAGTGATTTTAAACGACACACATAACTTCATGGAAGTAAACACTATAACAAACTCATTTGTACCTGCTCAATATCACGACAGTTGCTTGGATGTTTTAAGTGTTGTCTGTTGTCTGAATCATTACATGTGTATGAGAGTATATCAGTGCTTGTCTTTGATTGGATTCTGCTTATCTATTTCATGTATTGTACACAAACCTTTTTATCATATTTGTAGTTTTGCAGTTCGGATACTCTTATTTCAAAATTGATGTAAACATATAAACGTAACTGTTTGGTTTATGAAACAAAAAACAGAAAATAATGATGAAAATGCAGGGTTCAAAATCCCTACAATCGTCTAACAAACCCAAATGAAAAGCATAGAAAAGTTTTTTCTTTCAATGTTGAAAAAAGGCAGCCTGAAACTCAGAGCAAACGTTTTTTTTCTCAGTAAAAGTTCAAACCGGCACATAGTTAGTGTATAAAATTGAGAACAACCCGACCAAAGAGCAGAAAACAGTCCAAGGCAACCAATGGGTCTTCAATACAGCAAGACAATCCCGCACCCGGAGGCGGGCTTTAGCTGATCCCTAGATAAAATTGTATACCTGTTCAGCGAAAATGGACGACACACTAAACTCCGATACATATATATATACCTGTATGAGCATAAATTTAAAATCATACAATACTAGCAAAGCCAGAGGTTCCTAACATGGGACAGGTGCAAAAAATGGGCGGGGGTTAAACATTTTTTGTGAGATCACAACCTTCCCCTATACTTCTAGCCGATGTGGAATAAACAAACACACAGCAATACTCACATTAAAACTCAGTTTAAAAAGAAGTCCTAGTCCGGTGTCAGAATAAGTAACAGAAGAAACTAGACACAATGACAATGATCAACATAAATTAATAAAGGACTACTAGCAGTTATTGACATGCCAGCTCCAGACCTCAATTAAATTGATTGAAATATTATGTCTTCATCATATGAGAATGAATGCACAACCCCTCCCGTTAGGTGTTTAGTATCGTACCAACATAAAATTTACTAGAACATAACGTAATTTAATGCCAACAACTGGTTTTAGGATAAATTTGTTTATTTCCGACGCAAACACCGAATGAGCCAATCAATGCTAATTAAAAAAAAATGACATCTTTAATGACCTTACAACAGTATCGTAACTATATCCTTTCTTATTCGACTATTATATTATTTGGTTGTGCGTTTCTCTGTTTTGAATATTCTTGCGTGTATTTGTGCTGTATTTCTGTCAAGTAGTGTTTAGCTATATATTTTTACATCGCTATAAAGCGGGAGGTTTGGCATGACATTAAACCAGGTTCAACACACCATTTTGTTCTTAAAATGTCCTGTACCAAGTCAGGAATATGGCAGTTTTTACCAAATAGTTCGTTTCTATGTGTGTTGGCGTTTGTTTTTGTTGCACCTCGGCGTTCCTGTTGTTCCTTTGTTTTTCTCTTATAGTTGATGTGTTTCCCTCGGTTTTGGTTTGTAACCATGATTTGTTTTCTCTCAATCGATTTATGACTTTTGAACACCGGTATACTACTGTCGCCTTTATTTAGCAAGTCTTTTAAAGTTTTGGTTAGCTTTTGAGGTACATGACTACATTTGTGTGCATTGAATAGACTATTATCATAACAGATGGGATGTGAAATACCTGACCGTATAAGATGTATGCACGTTGATTTATATTACGAATGATGTCCGATGATAAGATTTAGTAAATGGTTTGACAAGTCTGTGTTATCAAAAACCCTGGTGTAATAATTTTTCAATGATATAGGGATTTCTTTCGTTCAAATCAAATACGTTGTGACATTAACGAGCGAATCGAAAAAGTTGATTTATATAAACACAATAAGATGTTCCCAAATGTACGTCACCATTTAAAAAATGATAATTAACAATAAGAAATGAAAACACATCTCTTTTATCCAACATTTTAGTATTAACCTTTCCGTTAAAGATATAGATCTTTAAAAAAGAAAGGACAGTGTTTATTGTTAGTATTAGCTTTTATTAAAGTCAGTTCAGCATTAATTATAAATGTCGTTAGTGTACATACTGAAGTCGTCATTATTGAGAGCTAATATATGATCAAAATATCTAAAAGTGTAAATAAATTGTTGTATGTCATATGTTGTTTCGATGGGTCTTTGCTGATTTTAGTCATAAATTGCAATTCGTAACAATACAGAAACAGGTTCGCAATAAGTGGTGTACAGTTAGTCTCCTTTTGAATTCCGATAACCTGACGATATACGGAATCTCCATACCGAAAAAATGTTATCTAGAAAATACATAAGTGCAGCTATAGTATCAAAGCAAACTCTGCACAAAAGAAAAAAGTCCACGAAATGACAAATGTAAAACAATTCAAACGAGTAAACTAACGGCCTAATTTATGTTCTAAATAATGTACGAAAAACAAATATGTTACACAGCAACAAACGACAACCACGGAATTACAGGCTCCTGACTTGGGACAGGCACATACAGAATGTGGTCGAATTAATTTAAACTCGTTTGGAAGCTCTTGGGACAGTGGTGTTAAAATACAACATAAAAATAAACTATGAAAATAAGTTGAAAAAAGGCCTTACTCCTCGGATGGATACAATTAGAAATACATCTAACAAAAACAGAGAGTGGACGTGACCGGGTTCATGTACATCCCAACAAAAAGACAATAAGAACAGATCTGAGAGTACTCGCAGTAACTGACAGCTAGTTCAAAGCTAACCTATAAAAGAATCATGCATCTTAGACTGAAATATCGACCAGTACACATCCAAAATCTAATTGATTTACTTTAAAGACATCATAAACAGTCAGTAAAAAAAATGACCTTGTGCAATGTCAAGATACAGGTATCGACAGATTGTAGAGCCATGAATGTGCAAATGTATATAGAAATTACATTTAGTATGAATTTAATTTACTGATAACAAAATCATTATTTAGGTACAACTAAACTTCAAAACCATATATTTGCTTCTATGGAAGAATTAAGTAAAGGTTTTAAGTAATTTGTGGTAACGAAAACCCTAAATGAATAATTACCAGTAAAACATAGATTACTTTCATTGACATCCAAAGCGTCACAACAGACACGGGCAAAGCGAACAAGTTGTGATATATAAACACCGTAAGATGGTGTCAAAGGCACATCACCGCCCAAAAACGGGAAATTAACAATAGGGAACAAAAATCGTCCTTTTTGTCGTAAATTTAGTGTAGAGTTTCTCGTGTAAAATTGAAATATCCAAATTTAGGAAAGGACAGTTATTACCATTTGTATTTGATTGATTTAAAATTAGTTCCTTTGGGTAAATTTCGGCAGTATACTTAGAAAATTCTTAATTATTTGGTTCATTTGTTTCTTATTACTAAAACATGACCTTAAAGAGTTTGAACATATGTATTTGCATTCTGACTTTTTAAATTTCCATTTAATTAGGTATGAATTTTTCCTTAATTAGATTACGGGGCAAAGATTATATAGGGTAAAAAATAAAACTTTGAACAGATTCGAAATTACCAATATGAGCATGCAATTTATCAAGTACTTCCAACAAGTAATTATTTCCAAAATTTGTAAAGCCTTATTTAAACATTTTATTACCAGGTACCTATTGAACTAGTAAGTAGTATAGACAGCTAGGTAGTACAAACAATGGCTTAAAGACAAAATAAATCTATATTTGTAAGGTGTTTGTGCAGCTTCGGAAGCCAGTACATAGTTGGAACATTCATTATTCGGTTCTGCTTGTAAAGAGGTAGCTACAAATTAATGTGTATTACAGATGTTATTTTTGTTAGTTGTCAGTTGGAATATTGGTGAATTCTTAATTTCAATAACGGAACCTCAATATAAAATTTACGTCAAACACTAATGATATTATTGGCAACCTTATCAACCAAGACGAAACAAAATTCCTTGGTGAGTTTTTTAAGCTTATGTTTGATACGAGAAATAAGGCTATTATAGTTGTTGTTAGGAGTAAAATGTTTCTGTATACACATTTTAGTAATTCCGTTCAGATATCTAAAGTACTATAAATGTGCATAAAACACCGATGTGCATAATATTTAAAATCACTTTCGAAATAAAAAAAACATTCTTAACACATAACTTCTTGTAAATGTAGTAAAACAACAAGATCATAAAATTATAAAATTTATATACTGATTTGAACTTTCAACAATCGTTTTACAGTCTTCAAGTAGCTTGTTTGTGTATCAAGTGAAGTATTAGTACATTAAAGTTAAATATTATATTTTGAAGTAGAATAAGTAGGCTGCGCTAGAGTAAAATGTGAATTTCATGACACATTATCAGCCAAAACAAATTTAAGGGATAAAGAAAAAAGGTTCAGAAACTATGGTAATAAATACATTTGCAACTTCATTTTCGCTTTTGCGATTAACTGCGGTTTCGTTTGTTACGACAAAAGCTTTTTTATGTCCATTTGGGACGACTTTACTTTATATAAGTTAAAAAAAAATATATAGAATATTTTATCATGATAATTTTGTTAAAGAGATATTCTGAGTGATTAACCTTCTTTATTACATTTGAAATTCATCCTTTATAATTCGTTCAAACAAATGGATACTGAATTAGGTTGTCTAGGCTTACAATCTGTCCACATTGTACAGATTTATTTATTAATCAGCTTGAACATTTTAACTAAAATAGATTTGTTCCTCTAGCTACACAACGTTGAAGTTAAGTCAAGGACTCAAAGCATAAGATAAAACAAATACAATCACCTTGTAAACTTATCATAATATCTAAACCGGCTGTGATTTCACAAGCACATACATGTATAAAGTATTCCTGTTTTTTATTTTTGTCATCGTTGGTAAGTTTTATCTTTTTAATAATCGAATGAAACACATAACTCATTGTGTTTTTCCTTTTTGCGGATATTTCTACTTATCAGTCTGCTTGAACGGATGTTCAAAAGCGAAAACTTTTGTACAGACTGGAAACCAAAACGGCGGTAAAAACCCGACATTGGTTTGGGTTCTATTTATTGTAGAACTAAGTGTCGGAATGCAGCAAAATCAAATTCCTTTACAGCATATTAAATTCCAAAATTTAAAAGAGGTACCAAAAGAGATACAAGAAGAAAGAGCTAATTGAGAACGTATTTCAATTTGAATGAACTCCCACAATAAACGTCACGAGTATTTAGAAAGGATCATTCAAACATTGATAATTCAATAGCTACCTTGTAAACAAAAACCCTCTATCAAGGAAATCATGATAAAAAAGCAAGCCCTGGAGTATCGTATACACTGAGAGTTCCACAGAAGTGAAGTAAAATTAATGTTTAAAACATTTGGTGCTTCCAAAACGCTTCCTTGTAAATTTACAATAATACTATAGATGTCATATGAATCCGAACTGTCTGCAATAAACTAATCAATCACAAATAACAAATGTTTCGTCAAAAACAAATACAGAAAAATTTAAAACAAACTTAATATGTAAATAACGAAATGATAAAGACAAAGAAGACATTCTGGTACACCTTATCAAAAATCAAAAATGAACAATTGGTAACACAAAGAATTCATCAGAGACAAAACCAGTCAGCGCATTCTTACCGCGTACCATCAGACATAGGTAACACGGATGCGGTGCCGAATACCCTCAAATAATTCAAAATCACATAAATGCATAATACACATAGAACCTGGAGTATCGTATACACTGAGAGTTCCACAGAAGTGAAGTAAAATTAATGTTTAAAACATTTGGTGCTTCCAAAACGCTTCCTTGTAAATTTACAATAAAACTATAGATATCATATGAATCCGAACTGTCTGCAATAAACTAATCAATCACAAATAACAAATGTTTCGTCAAAAACAAATACAGAAAAATTTAGAACAAACTTAATATGTAAATAACGAAATGATAAAGACAAAGAAGACATTCTGGTACACCTTATCAAAAAATCAAAAATGAACAATTGGTAACACAAAGAATTCATCAGAGACAAAACCAGTCAGCGCATTCTTACCGCGTACCATCAGACATAGGTAACACGGATGCGGTGCCGAATACCCTCAAATAATTCAAAATCACATAAATGCATAATACACATAGAACCTGGAGTATCGTATACACTGAGAGTTCCACAGAAGTGAAGTAAAATTAATGTTTAAAACATTTGGTGCTTCCAAAACGCTTCCTTGTAAATTTACAATAAAACTAAAGATATCATATGAATCCGAACTGTCTGCAATAAACTAATCAATCACAAATAACAAATGTTTCGTCAAAAACAAATACAGAAAAATTTAGAACAAACTTAATATGTAAATAACGAAATGATAAAGACAAAGAAGACATTCTGGTACACCTTATCAAAAAATCAAAAATGAACAATTGGTAACACAAAGAATTCATCAGAGACAAAACCAGTCAGCGCATTCTTACCGCGTACCATCAGACATATGTAACACGGATGCGGTGCCGAATACCCTCAAATAATTCAAAATCACATAAATGCATAATACACATAGAACCACAACGGAAAAAAATCAATAACCACTACTTGTTGCTTATTAACAGTACATAAACATTCAGGAGATCTCGGTTTGAAAAAAATCAGCACCTTCTTAAAGATAACTGCATATCAGCCATGCTAATTGTTTTACTAAATTTAATAAAAATGTATGCCATACAAGAGATCATTTACTTACATTTGAAGTTGTTGAACACTATTATGACGTGTAACACAGAAATTCTTGCCTTTGTAGTGAGCGGTGAATATTGTCGTCATTTCACGTCAGAATGTAAAGAGACAAGATGCCAGTATTCTGACATACTGCAATGCAATGCCCACACTAATGTTTGTCAATGTTGGTTACCAGGGAAAAGTGAGTTTATATCTTTCCTATCCATTTCCAGTTTCCCAACGTAGATACATTTTCAAGTAGTTTCAAGTTCAAATGTTGATACTGCTTGAATATTGCTACATAGATATGGAAAGTTGACAATTGGAAAGCTGAAATTATCTCTTTTGTCGTGAAGATTTGGTCTCAACCGACCCTTAATCGGTGATTTTCTACAGGTCATTCGATATATGAAGCAGACTTAACTGTATATGTTGTAGTCTTTAATTGAAGTTCGATGTGATAGCTGCGTTCAACATAGACAACAAACTTTAATTATTGAGCGAGAGAACCTCATCCATATAGCGGAATGTGAAGTAAAATGATAATGACAGCTCCTTTTCATTCTTCCTACCAAGCTATTGTATAAACATACAAATAGCAGATAGTTAAATCAAAAAGCACAAGCCGGAGAAGGACGAGATCGCGTTTGTTATATGAAAAACAACAAATCAGTCTACAGATAAATATTAAGTTAATGATCAAGAGATTGAGTACTATAAATAAAGGCAGCAGTAGTATACCGCTGTTCAATAGTCATAATTCGATTAAGCAAAAGTAATTCCGGAAAACAAACTAAAACCGAAGGAAACACATCAACAATAAGAGAAAAACAACGGAACCACAGAAACACTGAACTACAACAAGCGTCAACATACATAGAAACGGACTAGCTGTAGTTGTCAACTTCCATATTCCTGACTTTGTACAGGGCACAAATCCATGCTAAAGTCAAAGAGGGTAGGCATTAATCATCCGTTGTATTCCTCGTATCAACATTCAGTTATTAGTCATACTCAATAAAATGACTTCATACAATAGCAGTGTTCAATTTGCTATGCAATGATATAATACAAATTCCGTTAGACCTTTCAAGTTATACATCGAAGGTAAGACCATCCGATAATAAATTGAATTGTATTTATTTTTCATGACATAAAACAAATGAAATCAAACCCCTATTAATCATGCATAATTACTATCTTATATTTTAGCATGCTACACAATGGAAAACGAAGAGTGCGCACACGCCTGCTATTTTCCAAATACGGCGTATAGATGTGATTTAGGAACTTGTGCTTGTTCACTACCAAATGACCACATCTCTTCGTCAACTGACTTATTGGGTTGAAAATAAAAGAACCTATAAATCCTTTATTCATTTATTTTCCATTCGTTATACGATTACAGAAAGCAACGTGTTGGATATTTAAACTCGGGGGCAAGGGGAGGGAGGCTGAGCGGTAGTTTTGTATAAGACGAGTAGTGCACAAGAAGTTGGTTTACGGTTCTATTGTTGAATCCAAACTTCAATATTTGTTGATAACATGAAGACAAAATCACATTCGGTAATCTATAAAGTAAACAACGGTTGTGGGTTGTATACGATTGAACGTCCATATAGTGTATAATTTCAGAAGGCCATATATGGAAGTCATTTAACTGTAACAACGGCATGGTATGCTTGATAGTGTCAAATTTAGAAATACGGGGTCTATATAGAAAAAAAGAATGTCTGAACTATAGGAACTCCTTAACGAGGGTGTGCTTTTTGCACAAAAAGTGCTAAACCAAAGGTATGAGGAAAAACGAGTACAATTGAATGTGTCGGTCTCTCAACTCAATATCGACATGTTTGCGTGGTCTCAGATCTTTATATACCAGTATAGTTGTCTGATTACCCGATTTCACATCTGGACTAAGTGTGGATTTACATGGAGGGTGGTGCATGCATAGCATAAGAAGCTTACCGTATCGAAGCACCAGGTCTCGCTCCTGTAAGGGTGCGAATTTCCTCAGTGTATGTTTGTTACCTTGATTTGTCTCTTATTAATATACGAAATATTAACATTGAAAAACTTAGTCGCCTTATTTCATAACTTGATCTTGTCCGTGATCTTGACGCAGATGGACGACTTCACTCTAGAATCTATGACAAAAATTATGATTTTAGTTCTCTTATTGTCAATTTCCAATTTCTCAGCAGTAAAATACCATCTGCCCTATCATATCGCATTAACAATTATTAATGTCTCTTCAGTGATGATTTAGGCCAAAATATTTGAAATCTTAATGCAAACGTTGGCGAGCTGATAAAACAAACAAAAAACGCTTCTATATATTCCTTTGTTACTCTGTTGTGTCTATTCCTTTAGCAATTTTTTATCTTATATTCCTTTTCATTTGCCTAGCCTTTTTCTGTTCCTTTAGCAACTCATCATTCTTTATACCTTTTCTAGGGGATGGGGCAGTTTTCATAATTCTTTTGGCTACTCATTATCGTGTATTTCTATTTTTTGCACTGGTTTCCTTTACTTTAACAACTAATTATCCTGGATTCCTTTTGTTTTAGTCCCAGATTTATCCATGGTTTTAGCAAACTATTTTTTCTGTGATTTATTTGTGTCCAAATTTTCTTTTCCTTTTACACCTCATTGTGCTGTATATTTCTTTCTTTATTCTAGATTTCTCAATTTGCTATATTGTCATGTATTCTATATTCTGTAAACCGATCAAACGATGCTCAAACAATAGGAAATTGACTTTTTACTCCTATTATGGTACAGTTCGAAAGACAGTTGATTTTTTAGGAACAAACGCTTACAGCTTTAAGTTGAACCTTCCTGCATGACAGTCATTTGCTTGTCCAAATTATAATCAAGCTCATAAGTACTTTTGTAGACCCTGAGTATTTGCGTTTAAAGCTTTGGTACTATACAATATCTCTCTCTCTCTCTCTCTCTCTCTCTCTCTCTCTCTCTCTCTCTCTCTCTCCATTTCATCATTTATTTATTTATCTCCTACACGAAGTTATTCCAAAACTTTTTATTTTATTCTGTGATATGTTGAAAGGGAATTAAACTATCTTTTCATTTTAAATTTTAGATGTATAGATAAGATTCAACAGAGGTGTACCGAAGATCAAACTATTTATACTATATCCCTCATTGAAATTACGCAACTGGCTTATAGACGATAAGAGAACACATAATTATAAACGGAATTTGTACTTTAGCATGTTTTGCTAACTAATACTATCATTAATTATAAGGCAAGTTGAACTTCACAGTTAATATTTGATTTACCACATATATATCGATTTCAAAATAATGACACACTTATCACAGATCAGTACGCGTTTTATTTTTCAATATCGATTGTGTATTGTTCAGTAAACGAATGATATGTCAGAGTACAATATAATATTAAGTGCGACGGAAATTTATATATTACATGTTATTCGATATAAATCAATAACTTTGTCAAAAAAGAGAACTCAACGTTCTTGATATTGACAATATCACACAATAAAAATGACATCATTTTCCAACAGCTGTTAATATGATGAATTCATGAACACATTATGTTTACTCTGTATACTTTGTATAAGAACGTTTATCAGGTATGTTATATTTTTATACATGAGTGTCGGTGTTTTCATATATATATATATATATTTGGTAATAACATCATGAACACGTGCACGTGTTTGTTTTGTAAAACATTTATATTTCGAAATCCCTGTTCATAATTCGTTTTCCGAACTGGAAATTTGTTCAAAAGAAAAATGGCGAAAAGAAAAACTGTTCACAAAACACCAAACATAAATATTTAATAGCACGAGCCCCATTAAAAACGGAGGGAAAACACGGTGCTGCTGATGGGAAGACATTCCACTTCCATAGTTGCACCTGTTATGATGCTGATGTCAAAACAAAATTCTCAAGGAGGTCGTATTAGGCGATGTCACGAATAGGATATAAAGAGGACGGCATTGTTTCTCTAAAATATCCTGTCCATGGAATTTTACCTTTATGAAAAAAGTAAAATCACAAAAATACTGAACTCCGAGGAAAATTCAAAACGGAAAGTCCCTAATCAAATGTCAAAATCAAATGATAAAACACATCAAACGAATGGACAACAACTGTCATATTCCTGACTTGGTACAGGCATTTTCAAATGTAGAAAATGGTGGATTGAACCTGGTTTTATAGCGCTAACCCTCTCACTTGTATGACAGTCGCATCAAATTCCATTATATTTACAACGATACGTGAACAAAAATGTTCTGAAAATCGCTAGGTAAAAATAATGTTTAGTGCATTAGATTGGTTAACATGGTTTACGGTTATTACTTGCGAGACAAACATGATATCAAATTTTATTAGTAGAATGTTTTGTATTCATTCATAAAGTCTACACAAAACTACTCTCCTACAATGTATCGTCCATGTGACTTACATATGCATATATTTAAAATAATTACTCTTTGAATTTTGCTTAAACTAATTGACTAGTACTAGAATTCGATCGGGAATTATACTACAGAAATTCGGCGCTCAAAGTTTTCTTTTGTATCCTTCCTTATAAAAAAAAATACTATCTTTGGTAAATAATAGTTTCGATTTTTTCTGACATTTTCACATTCATGTTGTTTTTATGTTGACTACTAAAATAGTAGATTTATATATTTATGTTGAGTTAATTATATACATGCATATTAATTGAAATGCCATCTGTGTGTCATATAATTGGGAATAAGGATTATTTAGAATAAATATATTTGTATTTGTAAACCAAAAAGAATGTATAACAGTAAAGAATGTTAGCCAATAAACTCTCGATTATAGATATCATTATTGCATAATAGTATTACTCTAATTATCATTGTTATTTGTAAAAGGACAATCGAAATGAAAGACTGGAAAAGAGAAATTCTGGAGGGTGTTGAAATCGTATCATTCCCCGGCTCTGTCCCGGGAGTCATTTATGTTTACGGAGAGAAAGCAGAAGCAATCCTTGCCAACAAGAGAGGACACGTTTTATGTGCGACAGGTTTGCATTCTTTAATGTTATATTGCGCTGATTCTTCTATATTGAAAAAAATGATTCCAGTAAGTATTAAAGTTTCTTTCTGTCACTATTGGTTACATTTCTATAAATATTATACAAATTACATTTTAAGAGGGAATTCACAATTGTGTTTTTCATATCCAATTGATTGTTTCAATTGTTTCGTTAATTTAACCAGTGTTTGAACACCGTAAAGTCATTACTAGAAACAAACTGAAAAACAGATATCAAAGGCCAGCAAAAAACTTTCAATGTCGAAGATATGTATAGTAAAAACAAGATATAACATATCACATCATAAAACCTACGAATAGCAAGGGGAAATATCCGAATAGCAACACTGATAATCCATAACATTTGTTTCAAAGTTTCTGTCTTCATCAATTATATCTCTTTGAAATACTGATAAAATGACATCGAGATTTTTGTTGATATTTTGTCTTCATTTCTATTTGCATAGAACAGCAATACATTCGTATTATTTATATTTAGTTTATCGGGCATCAGTTAATTGATTGCTGGCTGCTAATGTCTTACGGCAAATATTCTTCTTCTTTTTTATATATATTCAGGAGAAATGCATATCTTGCTTTCTACTTGATTAATACCTTTAAAAACTTGTATGATTTCAATATTGCAGTCTGCTGGAAGACATTTAACCCTTACCCAACACATCTTTCTAATTCGAAACCGACACACTTTAAATTTGTTCTAATTCATCAATGCCGTCAGCTTCGCAGATATATGAAAGTAAGAATTTTGCTTAAGCATCATCAGGAATCGCACCATCGACGCCTCGCACTGACGAGCACGCTAGCACTTACATTATTTATTGGCACTAACACATTAACTTACAATACATGGTGATGACAATTCTGTTCGGTTGGAAAATATCCAAATCGAGTCTGCTCGTATAGTTACTGAAAATCGTTCAACAGCTTATCAACAGTCTCATATTCAATCATATATTACATTGTGGAATTCTTTGGAATTGAGTATTAGACAGATTCCTAATATGTTTTCCTTGTTTAAACTAAATTTGCATAAACTAAATTTACAAAATCTCCGATTTAGTTCATCAGATCAATTGCATTCTGGTTTACATGCAAGGCTGCGTAAGAGATGTAGCGCTCTGCTTGGTGACTTGTTCAAAGCAAATTTGATACAAAATGCCAATTGTTCATGCGGTTCTATCAATTAAAATGTCAAACACTAGTAAATATAAAGTAATATTTTGTAAACACCTAAATATCTGATGTTAAACGAAATTATTGTTTTTAATGTCAATATTACTATCGATTTATTATTATTTGGGGACGATGCATTGAGTACTGAAGAAATTTATATTATTTGTTTATATGTTCAAAAGTATATAAAAAATAACAAACGTTTTTCTCTGCGTTGACAACATTAATTCTGTTAACAACACATGTGATTAAATATATTTCTATATAATGACAATAATCGAATGATCTTGGTGAATCACTACTTTTATGTTATGTTATGTTAACGATTCAATGGATTTTAATGAAAGAATACGAGTTATAAATCAATACTTACCGTTATTGTGTAGTTTAGATCCTTACCATAAACTTACATTTTGTATATATCCCACGCAGAATTATGAGAAACGCACAAACTTATTAATATTAACGTTATATCTACAGGTTGCACTTCTGTAGATATAGACAAAGCAATTTCCCATAAGAACTCCGTTTACGGCTAAAACTGTGCCCCTTTTACTATGAATTTTCGTAAAAAAATATATCCTAGAATGGAAAGCTCATATGCACTACTATTTTTTTTTCAAAGGTCAAAATATAGGGCTGTGCGGCATATTTTCAACATTTATATGGCCCGAACTTCTAAGAGTTTAAACTCATACTAAAATTCTGTACTACCCCTCCCTTTACTTTGGGTCTTCCTCAAAATTCAATTTGGCTGCTATTCATGTTTATTTATTCTGGTAACATTTCCAAGTTATGTCTCCATGAGATGAACATAGAGATCATGTCTGGGAACCAGTACGTGAACAAAACAAAATATCGATGAACTCAAAAGAGGCGTGGTTTGTGAAACAGCTTTATTCAAAGTGCAACCTACACAAGACGAGATTTGTGGATCTAATTATTTCACACTGACATTTCGGTGTGTTGTTTTTATTTATATTGTAAAAAAGATGCACTCGATTAAAATCCATTGATTCGTTTCAAAAAGCATGACAAGATTGCTTTTGTTTTCATGTCTTTTTTATTAAATAATTTGTAAGTATCAAATATTTGAAGTGTTCATTAATTTATGTGTATATTTCCTATTGTTTTGGAGAAGACGTTACTAAGTTGTAAAACTTGTGTCTGACCTATTTGTCATTTTGAACACTAAAATAAGCTTAAACTAAACATGATTATGACTTTACAAAAAGTCTCCAAAATAAAAAGACGCCAATAATTTGTCAAAAAGAACTCTAGAATTGTTCCGGGAATATATTACCTTTTCTGTATTTAGGAAAACCTTTCGGAATTTTGGGTCCTCGATCCTCTTCAATTTCGCACATTATTTTGCTATTTTAACTTTTTCGATTCGAGCGTCACTGCTGAGTCTTTTGTAGACGAAACGCTCGTCAGGCGTACATAATTTTAATCCTGGTATATAGTGATGAGTTTATTGTTCAATATTCAATGTTCTAGAGTAGATTTTAAATTAATTTTGAAAAGTTGCAAGTTTTAAGAGTTGTAAGTGTTGTTCACATGTTGTTTGTCTTTTTGCATATGAACTGGTCAAAAGAAGACCGCTCTGAACAAAACGTTGTGAACCGCTGACTTTCATTCAGTTAACATCCGAATGTATCAATAAGATACTACTAGAAATCTAAAACTTGACAAAAAATGAAACAAACAATTTCTCCATTTGATAGTATGTATCTCTGATCATAACTTAAAGCTTCATTGCTTTCACAATCTGAAATTGTTCTTGAACTATAACTTTCGTTGATATGATCACAAATTTGAGAATGTCTGATTGCATCTAAAACAGCATGCCATGGCCATCCTATTCTATTTCATTTGGTTTAAAATTAGTGATGTTTTAATGCCCAAGTTTTGCATGATCTATAATTGATTGATGTTAGCTCATAAAGACATTTTACTGTTGATTCATACTCATTTGGGATACCAATTATCGTGGTTTTCGTGGGTACCGGTAAACCACAAATTTCAATGGTCAACGAAGTACAAATGTTTTATACGCTTGAATGCAGACTTTGGCAAAACCACGAAATCAAATATCCACAAAAATACATTTTTTTTCCCAATCCACAACAATTGTCATCCACGAATTTAAATAAATCCAAGGGAATTCATTTAGCAGTATAAGTTCTAGTATATGTATTGTAAATACAAAGTATTAAGGCTTTAAGAGCCAATTTGACGGTTAAACTTTTTTTTTATCATAGAATACTGTGTATATTTTCAGCTGAATATGGTAAAGGAAGAATCGTTGTATTTTCGCACAATGTATTTGTTAATAGTTTTGGAAAGAAAGATACGAAACGCCAAAATAAACGATTCAACGAAAATATCAGAAATTGGATAACGAAAAACATGGACAAGGGAAATGAGATACCTTGTTTTTCTGAGTATATAAATAACTTTGATGAGCTACCTCCTGAATGTAGGATATTAACATGGAATGGGCTTCCGGTTCGGACAGAAGATAACAGTGTATTGAAATTACTTGATTGGATAGAGAGGGGAGGCGGGTTAATATGTGGAGTGTGCCCATGGGGATTCGCGGAAGTTTATAAAATAGACGTTGAAAATATACCACTTAACATCATCTTCAAGGCAATAGGTATCGCTTATGCTGGAAAATTGATGTACAAGAATGATAACGATTTAGCGGAAATCTTAGTAAAAGACAATATGGCTGATTATGCAAAGCCCAGTGATCTATTTGCAGCCATAAACAAGCACCCAGAAAAGATTAATAGATTAGGAGGAATAATACACAGTGTATTGCATTTACCGGAGGAATTGTATATCAATCACAGACCACATATTGTGGAAATGATTCAGAAATTATCACCAGAAAATGACCATACACCAACACGAAGTAAACCCGTTGAGTCACATGGAGCCAAAAAAGCTGCAATGCTTATGTGTGATATGATGATCAGAGATGGTTTAAAGGGGTATGTAGTATTAGCAGAGGGAATTCATGAATTTCCCGGAACATTTGAGAATACACCGGAAGTTCAGTCTATCGCATTAGAATTTTCCTCACAGACACAAAAATTTCATTCAACGGGATGTTACCTTCCTGCTGGTACTATCATGGAAGTGTCGTGGAGCAAGAATAAAAAACCATGGAATATTATAATTGGTCTTCATGGTGACGAACTTTACAATACTGATTCTAAGTTAAGACGATGGCCTAAGATCAGAATAAAGAAAGAACTTAATACAAACGAATCGGGTAATCTTCTTTCAATGCCACTAAACATTTGTAGTCCATTTGGAGGACTAGTTTATTTACACTCGCCTAAATGTACAAAGGATAAACTACAATTGAAACTACATAATGTCGTATCTGCTCCCATGTTTACCTACAAAACGGCAGATACATGGGAATCTGTAGAACGTAACAATCCAGGGCTATGGTGTGACATCATTGGTGACAAAATAACCTTGACCTTACCATCCACATCGGTAAGACAGCTCTCAGATCCAACAATGACGATGAAGGTATGGGATTCTGTAGTATCTGCCCACATGGATCTACTTGGGAAGGATCCATCCAATGGCAGAGGACAATGGGTCGTTACAGATGAACAGCCGTCCGTGGGTTATATGCATTCTGGTTATCCAATCGTCACCCATCTTGACATGGCAGATCCTAATAAGGTTCGTTTAAAAAAACTGACAAAGAAAATATGTTAGAACTTTTTCATACTTCGTACTTTGTTTGGCCTTTTGACCTTTTTTTATTCTAGCGTGATTAATGAGTCATTTTTAGCCTGGTATATGCAATGAAGTTTATTTGTTATAACGGAAATAGCAAGTGATATTTTGCAATGAAAACATTGACTTTTATTTACCGGAACTTATATTGATAAAATGCATACTTAGCTGGAATATGGTCTGAATGACAATTCTAAAACCCTACTTGGGAAGATCAGGCCAGCTGTAGTTCCGATTATTTTAAACCATGATAAACAGTCCTACCACATATTATGTGTCCGTTTACAGTTATTCATCGATATTTCACCTTACTTTCTAAGCATATCTGAACAAGCATTCTGAGAGTATTGCATGGCAATACATAGTCCCCTACCGGGTAAAAATTCATTATACTGGAACAAAAAGCTAACTTGTTCTATAACTTGTCATGGTGTAAACAAAAATAAAATATCAAGTCAATATCTTCAAGCATGATCATGACTAAACACAGTGTGGAAAACTGATAAAATGAGTGAATTTTTCAAGTCCAAGGACCATAACTCTGCACAAAATTATCAGACCGAAACAAAATTTCGAACTTGATCTGTATAACTTGTCATGATAAAACTATATACCAATTATCAATCAATATCTTCAAGCATGATGAAAAAAGTGTGGAAAACACTTTAACATTAGATATGATTAATAGTTCTCTAAAATTAGATATGATGTAATACAGTGTATATCTATTTTTAAATTATAATCAAATATAATTAATAGTTCCAAATATTTTGTCTTTTATTTGTCACAAACTAATATAGATTTTAGACGGACAGACGGACAGAGTGCAAACCTAAAGTCCCCTTCGACTTCGTCAGTAGGGGACTAAAAACTGCGTATTATTCTTGTTAACGAAAATCATGGCATGCAAATGGTTCGGTCTAACTAAAAGAGGGACGAAAGATACCAGATGGACTGTCAAACTCATAGATCGAAAACAAACTGACAACGCCATGACCAAAAATAAAAAGACAAACAGACAAATAACTTTCATGTGTTGCCCTTTTCCTAAAATATGGTAGAACAGTTTTTTATTAATTTATTTACAAAGTTGGATTATTCAATGAAAAAGATTTATTATTACATAAATCGTTTTACATTTGTAATTAGATCTGCGAGGACTGCTTCCTGTTATCCAGAGACCACATCTTAAACGTAAACAACAAGAAGGGAAGTTGGGGAATGTTCCATGAACTAGGACATAATTTCCAGGATTCTATGTGGACCTGGGGTGGTACGAATGAGGTGACTTGTAATATATTTACTTTGCACGCTATGGACGTAATTTGCAATGTAAAACCATGGGATCATCTCTGGGTCAGAGAAAAGTTTGAAAATGCTAGCAACTATCTCCGGGTAAGTATATCATAATCATAGGTTTCATGACGAGTGAGAATGGAATATCGCTTTATATCAATTCGAGTTATTTAATTTCAACATAATAATAAACGAGCCTTCGGCGAGTTTATTATTACTATTTACATTAAATAACGAGAATTTATATCAAGCGATGTCCAATTCTCACAAGTTGTTCAACCTATTTCTCTTATGGTCAACACTCCCATTGTGTTAAATTAAAAATTCCGCAAATCGTTGATCTAGTCTTTTGTACATGCCAGTATGACGTCAAATGTACTTTTCCGGTGTCAAACTTTAACATCAGACATTTTAAAACTTTTTGTACGCTTAAGATTGTAATAAAATTTGACAAAAAGAAGATTGTCGGATGAAAAGTGTGAGTGTTTTGTAAATTATTGAAGAAATCACAGATGACCGTTGCCATGGACGAAATGTGCATCGTCTTAACCTTTGTAAGTCGTCAATGACCTAACGAATAGCCAATGGAAATGCCGTGATATTGTCTTATGATGCTGGATAAGCCAATCAAATTAACGCAGATTTTCGTATCACTTTTTCGTATCACACTCCGTACAGTGTGATACGAGAAATATCTATTCATCCAAGAAATAGATAAAAGGCCACAACCATAAGAGAAGTAATATTTATGTTTTCTTTTTTTCTCAATTTTATACACAATCCTTCTTCTCGTTTTGTCACTTTTAAACGCAACAAATTAAGGCGACAGTAGTTTACTGATGTTCAAAATGTGTTTTTTGGTTGCTTGAAATATACGGCTTTGTGTACATACCATTTTCTGATAAAAAGTACTTTTATAAACTTGAGTCGTATGCCATGAAATTATCAATATTTGCTATTGCTTTGCCGACTGGTTGATTTTATCAATAGAAAACTAAACAACATGTACACGAAAGGAAAAGTATTATCACATAAGTATTACAAAAATACCAAACTCCTAGGCAAATTCAAAACTGGGAAGTCCATATATTCATGTACGTTTTATATTTTAATAGCAGGAAAAAGTTTGATTGATTTGTGTTAACTAACAAATAATACACTTAGCTTTATGTCCCAATCATTACTATATGCTCTTTAAATACGGCGGTGATGAGCAAAATTATTCTGTGATCACACCCTAAACTTATTGGAAAATCCAGATTTTCAAAGGTTTTAATTTGTATAGACATACACTCACTATTATTTATAGGAAGGTGCAAAGTATGACAAATGGTGTTCTAATCCTGGTATAGCGTTGTTAGTGTATGCACAGTTGGCGAGGGATTTTGGCTGGACTGCTTACAAATCTGTATTCAGGACTTATAACAAACTTCCGAAAGACAAACGACCATCAACACAGCAGGAAAAGGAGTACATGTGGATACAGACCTTTTCCAATACAGTCAAGAGGAATCTCAACCCTGTTTTCGAATTTTGGGGATGGCCGATTCAGCAGTCTGCTATTGACGAGTTGAAAAGATTTCCTCCATATCTCCCTGATGACGTGACAACAAGCGAATTTGCAAAAGACAGAGCGACAAAAATACTTAAAAAGTACGAAGATAATTCTTCTGGTGCTTGCCCTACTCAGAAACCAACACACAAGGACAATGCTTATTGTCAAGGTAATGATGGTTCTAATAAGACTGATCAATGTGATGTAAAAGGTAACAGTATAAAGGAGGATGACAAAGACAACAATTCAAGTTCATGTTCTGTTTTATAAGTAGATTGAACAAACGGACTTACATATTTAGTACTTAACATGCTTGTAAATATTGAAATAAAAGTGAAGTTCTTCATAGTCACTTTTTATTCATCACTTCTCATGCTGAAAGTTTAACACTTAAAATCACTTTAGCTTTAATTAAATGTTGAAGTTAATGTGTATACCAGTCACTTTTCAGATCAAAAGTCCAACATGTCTTTTATGTCAACAGTGAAATGATTAAAACATCGGGAATCAATTTTACTTTTAAACAAATTGAGACAGAGCGCGTTAATGACCACGTTCTTGACAATTTAAATGATCAACATATTTCGAAGTGACAAGTCAGATATGTATCTTGCATGCTGAAACTGAAACACTGTCAAAAAGCACTTGTAAGTGAAGTCCGTTTTCTCACTGTTATTGGTAAAATAGCTCTATAAAGGCTAAACCATTCCAATAAAATGGAAGATTCTAATGAATGTAGCAATATAATGACACTAAAGTTCCATCTTATCCCAGCGTTATACAACAGAATTAGTTCTGTGAAGTCGAAGGTCAACCAATACAACAGACGGCTTTTGCTAGCGTTGAGTTGCTTGAGGTTGAAATTATCCCTTTGAATTAGTACAAAAGGATACCACAGATTAAGATTGCAATGTGTGCAGAAACATTCCATTACATTCAATACATGCAACGTTACTTGAATATTCCCCAGCTTTAGAAGCATGTGGTTCTTATCAGATTTCTTTGAAACAGAGTTGCTCCTTATCAAGAATCTGCTAAACTAGGGTTCTTAAGGTATCCCCAAAAGGTTTTACTGTAATTGTAGATGTTAACTGTGTCAAAAATGACTATGGATATTTTCCATTGGTTGCATCCACAGTCACATCTTTTTTGCCTTGATTATGGATGAACAGTAGAAATGGTGTCATTAATGGAGTAGAAACTGTTTATCTTTCAACAGCATACTAGTTCATCCTACTTTGTCTTCTTATAGTACATTGCGAAGTAGTTTATACAATAATTCTTACACCTGAATTTAAACCAAATAAGTAAGAGTGATCTTAAAAACTATTGAATCAGTTTTTTTTTTGTTTTTGTTTTTTTTCATTTTAATGTAATGTATAAATTCATTCATACATCAATGTATTAACAAACCATGTTTCAAGCTGATAGCACAGTTATGCATTCACATTTAACACATTGAACTTGAAAACAAAATCTCAATTTGACAGACGTATTAATACATTTTTTAGATTGAGGCAAAAATACAAGACACATGAACACTCAAATCAAAATATCTTTAAACATAAACCTAATTAAAGGAGCAGTTGATATATATATACAATGTAATAAATGTACCTCTTTCATGAATTTTTGCTGTAAAATGGTGACAAAGTTCCCAAGTCCAGAAAAGTGAGAATAAAATATCAATTCCATATTCTAATGCAATTATTTTGTATCAATGGTTCTGATTGGATGACAGTAAGTGTAAAATTCTCTATCTCCTTGTCTGTAACTAAGGAAGCTGACATTTTGAATTGAGGAATGTATTGACATGTAATTTCTACAATAATAAGCAAAAAACTCACATGTTGCACCTAGAAATCTTCTTTTTATCAAATTTTATTATATTCTGAAGAAGTCAAGAAGCCAGAAAACACCCGGTGTTTACATTTGACGCCAGAAGCATACCTATGACGTCACCTTGTTTAGGGGCCAAAGAAGATAATGAAAATTTTACACTGAAATAATGCTTGAAATTGAATTATGTACTTGTTTTGCATTAGAATAGAGATAACTGTATTGTATTTGAAGCTTTGCGGACGACCATCGGTAGTTTTACTGTCGCAAAAACCCGTTTACCTGTCTCCGCTACGCGTCGCCAGGTAAACTAAATTTGCGACAGTAAAACTACCGATGGACGTCCACAAAGCTTCAAATACAATACAGTTATCTCTTAATTCTAATGCAATTCCTTTGTAACGATAATTTTCATTGGACATTGACAAATATTTTGAGGGGTTAGATTCCACGTTCTACTAGTCTGTAACTAAGGAAAGGCCACCATTTTGAATTCCGAATTTCCCGGCCAGAATAACTGACTATAAAATTCTTAGTAATCATAATTTATTTTTATTAATTATATATATACAATGTAAGAAATGGACGCAAAACAATAACAAATAATTCATATAAAATTTCAACGACAAGTTATATAAACACTCTTGTAAAGTCTGGTGTAATATGTGAGCTAATTGCTAAGGTGGAATAATAAGTTACTGTTGGAGGTTAATACATGTAAACAGTACCTGCAAAAAATACCTAAAAAAAATTGTATTTCAAATGAAAATACAAAATCATGAAATCATAAAAGTAAATCATCTGGAAAAAAAATATTTGCAAAATTTAAGAAAAAGGAAGCCGAAGATAAAAGGCCACTTATATGATAAAAAATTTTCAAAAGTATCATTACACTTCTTTCATTCTTTTTTAATGTGCCAAATCAAATAAATGAACAAAATCATGTTTCATCTTAACAGATCATGTATAAAAGGTTAAAGATTAAACTTATATGTTTTGTTTGTTTTCGATTTGAATTTCACAGGATAAAACTTCTACAGACTATCAACAGAGAAATATGTTCACTAATTTGTATTTTAAGTCTAAACCATCTACATCTAAATAGTATTTTGAACATGAAAAAAGCAGGAATTGAGATTTCAAATGAACATTGCAAATATATGTTCAATATTAATAATATCAATATATATACTATCTTAACCTCCATGTTAGAAATGCCTTAATTATAAATATAACATTTGTCATGATGTATCATCATTAGTTTTATTTATGGATTTAGTATGAAATATATCTACAGTAGTTTTATGACAAGGTCGTAGGTCAAGGTCACTGGATCCTATAGAAAATTTATTGTCTGAAGCTTTGTATATATCTAATCCTCTTCCTATCTTTACAATCCACCCAGTGTTGAACCTAACAATAAAAAGGTCAAATGTTAAACATAATTTTTCTGTGATAATAATATACAGGTAAGTAATATTATTGTAAACAACTAATGCAAAGATTTCTTTAGTTAAGAACGCAGTTTAAGAATGATGTGGCAACATTCCTTAACTTTCAAATCCAGTGCACATTTTGTTAAAAAAATACTATAATACACCTACTTAATCTCCCTGTCATGTAGAAAATCATGATAGGACAAGGTGAATTGATTTTATTCCCTCTCTATGTTAACTGATTAACTAATCTCCCTGGCAATTAAAGAATCATGATAGGACCAAGTGAACTGTATCCCTTAACTAACTACCTGCCGAATCAACTCTTGACAATTAGAGAATCATGATAGGACCAAGTGAACTGTATCCCTTGACTCAGTTAACTACCGTCATAATCTCTCTTTAATGTGAGGAATCATAATAGGACCAGTGATCTCCATGGATGCAAATTTAATCATGGAAGAACTTTCACCAGGACAAAACCCAACATGATCGAAATTATTTCATTTCCTCATTTTGTTGTAAGAAATAGTGGACAGTCTGATATATGCAAGCTCTGGAATATAGCATCAACTTGGAGATATATACTCCATATGCAGGCCTGTTACTTTGCATAAAAATACGTGAGTTTTACCAATAAGAGTCTAACCTTGCAGTCATATAAAATGGGTGTACGCATTACGGAAGTCAAAAATAAGCACCCACTCAACTTGTAAAAACTTTTTTCTTCCTATTAAATTGAAAGTAAAGTAAATTTATTTTTTAAATCTTAAAAACCATAAGCATTTGCTGAAAAGTAATTAACTTATGCAGTCAATCATCTGATCAGAATATTCTCCTGTTAGGTGTCTCTAACTACCTGTACAAGTGATTAACAATCATTAGAATGATATTGCACAGGACATTAAAACAGTAATAAGGAGGACCCTTTGGGTTATAAGACAAGAGGGATTAAGTAATTACAGTTGATTGAATTTAACTGAAATCAAGAATGGGGGGCAAACAGCAAATCAAAAATGAATTTTGACTTCTCCTGTCAACTATAGCGCCATTATTTTAAAGATGGCAGGTCCATGGACAAGATTTTTTGACAATGATCAAAGATAATTAACGATGGCGGTATGCCTAAATGAAACTGGTCATAGAGATACCTTATTCATCCAGATGAACTGTATCCCTTCACTCAGTTAACTACCTACCTAATTTCCCTGTCATGTAGAGAATCGTGAAAGGACCAGTTGAATTCTATTCCATGGCTGAGTAAACTTTTCTTTAGTTGGTTCAGTTTCTGCTGTTGTTGCATTTGAGCATCAGGATACTAAAAAATATATTTTGTTATTTGGCAAGATGTAAATTGATACACACAAATCTTCCTGAAATATCACATCTAATAATTCTTAGCTATACATATAGCGATGGTTCATTTTTTTCAATGAAAAGAGAAAATGTTGGTACTGTAAAGATCACTTTCTTAAATGAATATTTCATATTATCTGCTATCTGTTTATACAAATGATTCTCTATTGTATATCAAATATCATATGTTAATATCTTTTCTGGATCAATCATTAACAAAATGTTTACTTTGGTACAATTTAGTGCTGGTTTTTTTCAAAGAAATAGCATAAGGTTGTTATTTCCAGACACTACAGTTATTTCTGGAATTTGCTTTTATACACTCACTACTAAGTGAGGATTAAGAAGCAAAATAAGAAAAACATATTATTAGATTCTCATATCCAGTAAGATATCAACATTATCATATGAAAAGCAAATATAAAGTGCCTCAATTTACTCACAGAATCTTCAAGAATTTAAATATGATATAATGTGTATACATTTTTTGTTTAAAAAGGAAAGTAAATGTTATGTGCCTACCTCATCTCTGCCAGTCAGTAACCTTATCTCCTTTACTGAACACTGACTCTTTACAACAACTTCACAAAATCTCAGTAAATTACAAATCTTAAAATAAACCAACATTCAATTGTTTTTATTGATAATGAAACCTTTGACAATGAACTTGTTCAATGCCCTAAATAGGTGGTGGGAATTGATATTCATATTAGAATTCATGTAATGGGGATTCATTAATTTTTGTGAGTACCAATTTTCATGGATCGAATAAAAATATATATATATGAGTTCGAATACCGGCGAGGGAAGAACAAAAATTTGCTTCTGCTGATATTTAGAGTAATTATATATATAATATGTGTTTTCAGCCATGTATCACCTTCACAATGGATGGATCTGCATAGAGTTGTCACTTGTTTAGACGTACTTATCAAAATAATTATTTCTGTGACTAAATCTTATGATCCTCTACAATAGATAATTTAGCTAATCTGCAATCAATTCCATCTTCATGCCTAATATATCATGAACTTTGTTACAACTCTAGATTCTACGGACGAGGAAAGGTAACACAAGGCCACCGAAAGCTGAATTTTTTGTTCAGTCTAGGTGGCCTAGTGGTCTAGAGCGCTGGACACAGTGCAGGCGGTGTTGTCCCGATATCCAAATAGCAAGAGTTCGAATCTCAGCAAGGGATGAAAAAAAAATTTGCTTCCCCAAATTTGCAGATTTAACATTGTTGTGCTGACATTTAGAGTAATTATATATATATATATATATATTTTAGATTCCTAACATCACTGAAAAGACATTAATTGTCGAAATCCGGATATGGTGTACCAATTTTTGCACCTTATGTTTGCGGTATACCATCTTTTCCGCAAGTTTATTGTTTTCTATTTGGTATTAAATTAATAATTAAGATCCATTTTGTTACATCTGGTGATCCATTTCTTTGGCAATCGCCATGGCAGTCGATCAGGGTTTAAGAACATCCGTTGTTCGACCTGCTAGTCAAATGCGTTTAGTTAATATATACTTTTTCACTTTTTTGGTCTTTTGGAAAATGATGTTTGTGCTGTATTTAGACCCCTTTACCAAGAAACTTGTTTTTCATGCACACGTATGAAAATTGCAGTTTTATCCAACGCAATCATAGATTTGAACGTTGTTTTCAATTTAGACTTGTTTATATTTTTTTGTTTGGGATTGTATTATATTTTTTCCTTTCGGGTTTATATGATCCATTCATCCTATTTCGACTCTTCAAATTCAAGAGTCTATCCTTAATTGAGGTAAATTATATGGCCTTCCAAATACCATTTCGATTCCTAACATCACTGAAGAGACATTAATTGTCCAAATCCGGTTAAGGTGTACCAATTTTTGCACCTCATGTTTGAGGTATACCATCTTTTCTGCAAAATTTATAATTTTCTGTTTGGTATTAAATTAATAATTAAGATCCATTTTGTTATATCTGGTGATCTGTTTATTTGGCAATCGCCATGGCATTCAAGCAGGGTTTAAGAACATCCGTTGTTCGACCCGCTAGTCAAATGTGTTTTGTTAAAATATACTTTTTTGGTCTTTTGGAAAATGTTGTTTGTGCTGTATTTAGACCCCTCTACCAAGAAATTTGTTTTGCATGCACACGTATAAAAATTGCGATTTTTATCCAACACAATCATAGGTTCAAACCTTGTTTTCAATTTAAACTTGTTTATGTCTAAATTGAAAACAACGTTCAAACCTATGATTGCGTTGGATAAAAACCGCAATTTTTATATGTGTGCATGCAAAAACAAATTTCTTGTTAGAGGGGTCTAAATACAGCACAAACAACATTTTCCAAAAGACCAAAAAAGTGAAAAAGTATATTTTAACAAAACGCATTTGACTAACAGGTCGAACAACAAATGTTCTTAAACCCTGCTGACTGCCATTGGCGATTGCCAAATAAACGGATCACAAGGTGTAATAAATGGATCTTAATTAAAAATTTAATACCAAACAGAAAACAATAAACTTGCGGCAAAGATGGTATACCGCAAACAAAGGTGCAAAGATTTTTGTACACCATATCCGGATTTCGACAATTAATGTCTCTTCAGTGATGTTAGGAATCGAAACAGTATTTGGAAGGCCATGTAATTTACCTCAATTTAGGATAGACTCTCGAATTTTGAGGAGTCAAATTAGGATGAACGGATCATATAAACCCGAAGGCAAATATAATACAAGCCCAAACGAAAAAATATAAACAAGTCTAAATTGAAAACAACGTTCAAACCTATGATTGCGTTGGATAAAAACCGCAATTTTTATACGTGTGCATGCAAAAACAAATTTCTTGTTAGACATAAAGTGCCTAGAAAATCAACCTAACGATGTTAGAGTAGATCTGTTTCTTAACTTCCTTCCCGAGCGTGGCTGGAACCTGCACTTTTTATTTCTTACTTCGACGACAACACCGCCTAGCATTGCGCAGACACCTTATCCCCTCCTCTAACTATAGCATATAAAAATAAACTGCTTCGCTGAGCGCAGCTAGATATGCCCGCAGAGGTCCAACCCTGAACAGTTTGGGCAAAAATGAACACAATATTCAAGCTTGATTCAGGTCTGAATTTGAATTGTAATTAAATAATTGACATATTATAGGTTTCTGAATAAGTGTAGTCAAAGATCTTGAAATTGGTTATATGAATTGAATTTATATTCAATTAAAGATTTCTTGCTGTTGTGCAATACTTAGTAAATCTGTTGTCAGACTATAAACAAATAAAGTTCAATTAATTCTCAATGTCATATTAGAAATTTATGAAAATAAAAAGAGAGCTTACATCAATAGATATTAACAATTCACCAAAGTTTCATGAGAATTGGTGACAGCATTTTTGAGTTATTGTCCGAAAACTGGAAAATCACCCCTTTTTTTAATGAATAAAACCCCATATAACTCAGAAATGTAAAATGTAAAATTTATAAAATTCGAAAGGGAGCTTACATCAATACATACAAACAATTCACCAAAGTTTCATAAGTATTGCTGAAAGCATTTTTGAGTTTTTGTCAGTAAAACTAGAAAATTCCCCCTTTTTTTATGAATGAAACCCTGTAACTCGGAAACGTAAAATCTAAAATTTATAAAAATCCAAAGGGAGCTCATGTCAATAGATATAAACAATTCACCACAATTTCTTGCAAGTTGGTGAAAGCATTCTTGACTTATTGTCCAGAAACTGGAAAATCCCCCTTTTTTTAATGAATAAAACCCCATTACTCGGAAACGTAAAATCTAAATTTTATAAAAAATGAAAGGGAGCTCACGTCAATAGATATCAACAATTCACAAAAGTTTTATGCAAATTGGTTGAAGCATTTTTTAGTTAATGTCCGACATGTTGACGACGGACGGACGGACAGACGGACAACGGTATACATTTTGTACCATAATACGTCCCGTAAACGGGCGTATAATCAGCTTTCGTTTCAGGAGGTGTTACCTTCTCATAGGAATTAAACAAGGATATCTGATACAATACACGAAGTATTCTTTTTAGCGTACAGAAATGATCATCTACTCATCTCTTCAGTATAATTACAGGATGCTAATCTATTTTTAGAAGCATACAATCACTGTAAATTAATATACTATATATATATATATATATATATATAGTATTTTTGTAGAAACTTGATTTCATGGTTTTGCGAAAGTTTGTATAAAGCCTAAAGAAAATTTAAACTTTGTTGAACAATTAAATTTTTAGTTTCCCTATACCCACCAAATCAACCAAAATTGGTAATTAACCTGAGAGTAGTAATGAATCCGCAATACCAATTATTTTGGCAGCTATTAAAGTCCCTTCAGCATTTTCAGTTTTATTTCAAAATTTATATATGTAAACTTTTCCCTTGATCTATAAAATTCTAAACTCTCAAATCTGATATCATTTAGGACAATTCTAAGGCCATAATTCAACAACTCATTTTGACAAAGTTGTTATTAGATAAAAGTAAGAAGATACCAAGGGTTAGTCAAAATCTAAGTATGGAAAACTATACCATGATAGAACAAAAACAAACATACAGAACAAGACAAACAACAGTACTGTAAACTGAGATGTTATGTAAGAGTAAACAGTTCCTGCTCCACTAGTGGCTCCTGTGATGTTTCATATGCTTTAGTTATATAGCTTCCAATGTATTTATGTAAAAAGTTAAATTGTGAAGCAACTGAACCATGTCAGCACTATAATTCAGTAAAATTAATTACCTTAAGTAAATTAAATCAAGTTTCTGTATGATTACAAGTAGTAGTATACATAACTGTCAAATCTCCTGAAACAGAGTTATTTCCCTTTATCACTACCATCTGAAGGATAACTTTTAACTTCAAGAAGGACATATCTAAACAAAAACTGAATTGTTGGAAACATGGCTAGCCAATGTCTAGCGGCAAGTATTACATGCATATTCAAATGAAAAACACATTAATTTGATATGAGTATGAAAACATGAGTATGAAACCTGCTTTGTACAAGACCCACACAGTTACCAAGATTTTAAACGTGCTAGTTCCCAGGGTTAAAGTCTGCAGGAAAACAGGTCACATGACACACTAACTCTGACTGTGTGAGACCCTCATGAGTAGTAAAGGTCGTTAAACACCCCCTATAGCTAGTAGTACTCTAAAATTACCAGTCTTTGCTCTTACATCTAAATGCTACATGCTTAGCAGCAAGCAGCAAATGAATTTTCAAAAAATCACAACCACACTACCATAAGACCACTTGAGCAGAATTAAAGTAAGATCTATACTATTTATAATTGATCAAATATCTTACTTTAATTTATATGGCACAGATTATGAAAGATTGGAAAATCTGTGACAAAAAAGAGTCAAATTATGAAAGATTATAAAAACAAGGAGTTTGATATGCACCCTACAACCTTCAACAATGAGTAAAACCCCTATCAGGTTTAATTACATTAACATTAATAACTTACTTGATGGTGTGCTCTAATGTAGGGATCTTCTATTTCTATTTCTGTCAAAAATTCTGTCATGAAACGTGAAAATAATTTCTCCATTCCAAATCCAGTAGCATTGTCATCTATCTGGATCTGTTCATGGGATCCTCCAGCTAGAAAAAAAAAGGAAAACTACTGACTTTGTAGACAGTATGAGTTTTGCTCATTGCTGAAAGCCATTCCTTGGCCTATAAGTGTCTACATACATTTGAACCATACTTTGGTCTGTGGTGGATAAATAGGAAATCAAGCTGGCTCTCCTTATTTTTATAAGCTATGTATTGATCACTTGGAAGTATTCCCTTTTAAGTGCTGAAAAAACTTTTCACACAAGTATACCATATTCCTATAAGACAAACTTTGAAGAAGGCTACTGCTAGTGGAAACATTTATCAGCCAATGGCATTCAAAGAGAAAATAAAAGCTACACACACTGAAATGTCTCGCCTACTTTACTTATCATAATTGAAATTATGATGAAAGTGTGTAATATCAAATCAAATCAATTATTTTAAAGGATAAAGCACATATAATAAATATGACATTGCGTAATCCAACTGTACAACATACCTGACATATACAACATGACAAATAATGTAAATAAAACATAATGCATAACAAGAGAAAATTAATGACAATAGATATTATGCTATCTATATATATAAGTCTAAATTGAAAACAACGTTCAAACCTATGATTGCGCAATTTGTATACGTGTGCATGCAAAACAAATTTCTTGATAGAGGGGTCTAAATACAGCACAAACAACATTTTCCAAAAAACCAAATAAGTGGAAAAGTATATTTTAACAAAAAGCATTTGACTAGCAGGTCGAACAACTGATGTTCTTAAACCCTGCTGACTGTCATTGGCGATTGCCAAATATATATATATAAAATTATGTATAACTAAAAGCCTATTTTTTTTGTATAGTACTTCCATAATATAAAGGTTTTACTCAGTTTTACATAAGTTAACATTATCGATGATCAATGTAAATGAGGTCAAGTTCAGATGAACCATAACAGACAGACAGACAAGAACACCTTACAATCATACCATACATCTAATATAGTTAACCTATTGCTTATAGTATCTGAGAAATTTGAACATTGACCAATGAAACATGAAAATGAGGTCAAGATCTGAAGGATAAAATTGAGAATGGAAATAGGGAATATGTCAAAGAGACAACAACCCCACCAAAGAGCAGATAACAGCCGAAAGCCACCAATGGGTCTTCAACGAAGCGAGAAAATCCAGAACCCTGCCAGACAACATGTACAACATGAAATCATTCCATACACCAAATACAGTTCACCTATTGCTTACAGTATCCAGACACCAAAATAACAATTTACTTTAAAAGACCTTAATTGATACAGGGTTCTCACTAAAGAGTTATGGAGAAAGTGTAAACATTAAAAGTTACAGGCATGACGAGTAAATTGTTGTTTCCATATTCACTTCAGTCATGTAAAAGTTTGATGTAGAAATTCTTCTGCTGGTCATTTATTGTTCATACTTTCTCTATATCATACTATGTATGGGCTTTGCTAGTTGTTGAAGGCCTTACGGTGACCAATAGTTGTTAATTTCTGTGTCATTTGGTCTCTTGTGAAGAGTTGTCTCATTGGCAATCATACCACATCCTGTTTTTTTATATTTAGTATATATTATACATGTAGATTTTATTAAATTTAAGTTCATATTTACCATTTTTTGTTTCTATAACAAAAGATTTGAGTTGTTCAGCTCTGTCCATATATTCTGATATATTATTAATATTTACCATTTTTTGTTTCTATAACAAAAGATTTGAGTTGTTCCGCCCTGTCCATATATTCTGATATTTTCTTCCTGTATCTTTCCTTCTTACTTTGATCACTTGTAGCTGTAATATAATGCAAAGTCAGCATTTATTCTTATGTTTGAAACCGTCAGTCAATCTGTAAAAACAACAGGCTTTATGTTGTGTTTAATCATTTTAGATCATAGTGAATAAGAAAGAAAGTCATTACAAATTGACAGGAGTAACACTTCCACTAGTGCAGAGCTTACCCATCTAAAACAAATGATTTTACCCAAGGCATGTGTTAAGAGGAGTTCCAGATGCTCAATCTTTAGTTTTCTGTAGGTCAGGGGCAATACAAGTCATGCTTATTGGTTTATAGAATAAAAGAAGTATGTGTCTGAAGACACGAATGCCCTCGCTCAAGCTTTGCAATTTTCCAAGTTATAAAGGGGCATAATTCTAGAACGGTAAATGACCCACTGTCCAAATTTAAACTCTGTCCATGAGTGTTGGTTCTTAGCATTGTGTATAATTTTCATAAAATGTTTAAGAGAAAAACTATAAATAGAGTGTTGAAACGAAAATGTGACAGCAAATGGACAGTCAAGGATAACACTTAATACCCCCTTCGCCTAGTGGTAGGGGCATAAAATTCTAAATGTTTAAGGGATATCAATCTGCCAGTAAATAAAACACATTTGTATTACTCCTGTTCGTCTATGTAACAGTTAATCTATGAACTGTCTTTTGCTCCTGTTAGTCCTTTATTATTTGGCCAATGTCTGTTTATCTTTAACTTATGTTTTTTTGTTTTGCATGTGTTGTAGTATCTCCCTTGTTAATAATCCTTCTTATCCATGGTATCTGGTGAAAAGGAAAACACACTTTTAAACCAACTGCCAATTGCAAGCCTATTACCATATATATCCTTTTAACATCTAGATCTATAGAGCTAATAAATGTCTTACTGAAAACCCACCTAATTAGAAACCCCTTAGACCTTACAGACTGCTGCTGTCTCCAGTACTTTAATATCCACTCTAATATCACATCTTCTTATATCTAACACTATATATCCTTACCTCAATACTTTCTAGCTGTATCCAGTCTAAAACTATATATATCCTACATTGGCTAGAGGTAAGGGGGAGGGTTGAGATCTCACAAAACATGTTTAACCCAGCCGCATTTTTGGCCCTGTCCCAAGTCAGGAGCCTCTGGCCTTTGTTAGTCTTGTATGTTTTTTAATTTTAGTTCATTTATCTGTTTTTGAGTTTAGTGTGACGTCCATTTTCATTGAACTAGTACACGTTTTGTTAAGGGGCCAGCTGAAGCCCGCCTCCAGGTGCTGGATTTTCTTGCTGTGTTGAAGACCCATTGGTGGCCGTCGGCTGTTTTCTGCTGTTTGGTCGGGTTGTTGTCTCTTTGACACATTCCCCATTTCCATTCTCAATTTTATACCTTACCTTTTAAAACCTGTAATAGTAAATTAATGCCCTCTTGGTAACACACCAGTGATTCATCAAACCTTCTAGCTGTATCCATTTCCACAGCTCTCTTTAGGACACTGATTGCTGAGGCTTCTACCCCTGTTACGACATCAGCCATTTGACATTTACTCTGACATCTTCATTTTAAATGATATTCGGGCTGCTACATTTTTCTGAAAATTGCCTGGAATGAGAACACTAAAGATTTTAGAATTAACATACTTAATATAATACATTGTAATAGTGCTTATGAGATAATGAGATCTCATGTTTAAAATAATTGATAAAAGCTGAAGCTAACATGTACCTATAAAAGTTTCTTGAAATTCAAAAAGTTTGGAAAGCTCTCCTTTGTTGTTATGCATTGACACTTAGCCAAAGCAGTTTTAAAGCAGATAATATAAATAAAGCTAAATTAAACTAGTTCTTAAAGTTGCATGGAAAGCATAAAAAATCAAAAGCTTTAAGATCTGCAGGAGCCACATCTGCATGAGTTGCCATTCCAGTTGTTGATCATACTTTTAAAATGGTTCAGGTTCGACTGCACACGGATCTTGTCAGGCAGCTCATTCCAGAGTGTAGCTCCAGCATACCTTAAGGAATGAAGTACAAATTGTGTTGTTCTCACCTGTGGTACTTCAACTGTCTGTTGCTTTCTAAAAGAGTAAGGTACATTTTTAAAATTAATAATATCGTGGAGATAAACTGGTGACTCTTTGTGTAATATTTTAAAAACTTCTATTGCCATCATTCGTAGACGTCTTATTTTTAAAGAAGGTTAATCAGATTTTAACAAAAGAGTTTCATAGTCACTACTAACATCTTTATAGATGAACCTCAAGGCATAACAAAGTAAAGGATGTATATTGCCTCTTTGAAACATGTAACATACATATGTCATCACAGTTTTTTGATATATGTATGTTATTTTTCTCTAATAACTTATTTAAGTTAGACCCTTGACTGTTGACAGGCCATATGCCTTCAACTTTAATAACAGTAAGTTATGGGGCAGGCAATCAAAGGCCTTTGAAAGGTCCATAAGAACAGCTGCAACATATAAATTTTGGTCGACTGCTTTTTTCCAGTCCTCAATGACTTTTAGAAGTGCTGTATTACAGCCATAGCCAGGTCTTAAAGCTGACAAAGAAGGATGAAATATCTTACTAAAATATTCTATAAGGTATAGAACCACTAATTCAGGCCCGGTCAGAAAGAACATACAAGAAAGTAGTACATATTTTAAACAAAATAGTTCCTACGCATAGCTGTATCTTTGTCAATAGCGGGTATATTTGGGTAGTTTTGGTATCAAATGAAAGCTTGTGGACTTGGGATCATTGTAGAACCCTTGTTGAAAGATTTATTTGAATAATAAAGAAGTATATGAAATTTTGATAGGAGAGCACATTTGGCCTGTTGTTCAGATCAGAAGTTCCTGTTTTTGTATTATCAAACTTCCGGGAACCAGTACGCTCTAATATGCAATTAAAGGTATGTTGATTTTTTCAGCACAAGTCAGGATAAGGTACATTTTTGACATGAAATAACTGCCACTTTATTTGAACTTAAGACAAAGTAGCCATTAATGCTTGAAATTGCAGAATTTAACATAGAAACCAATGGGGATATGAATTAGTGGTTTTATACCTATTACTGACAGGCATATGAAATTCTATTTTTAGAAATCATACCCTTTACAGTGTAAATTGGTCACATTTGTTGTCAGAAATCATGTTAATTTATTCTTTTTATGTAACAATTATGTTAGTGTCAAATTACAGCCCTCAAATTGCTACATTAAGGTATTTTAGCCATTTTTTTTGGTCATTTAGCATGCACACAGTTAAGATTTTACCTGAAATTTTAATTTTTGTATTATCTAACACTGAAACCAATGAAACTTGTATATTATGACTAGTTTATAGTATAAATATTACTTTTGGTCAAATTATCTAGTGAGTGTTCATGTTTTATTGGGTTTCTTAGTGAATTATTTATTTCAAGGAAAATTGGTGTATACTTATACAGGAATTCCAAAATCTCACTGGAAATGCATTTAATAACCATTTTTGCAAGTTGTCTAGCTTAGAGATATATAAATTGCTCTTGTTGATCCATGTTTATACATAAAAGTATGGTTTTTTACCAAATCGCTCTCCTTTTTCAACATGTTGAAAAAAGGGGGGACAAAATTATCAATTACATTTTATGTTTGGACCACTGTATTCATATTCAAGTAAGAATCTCTGATAAGAATAAGACATATAGGTAAGAACACTGTTATTTGAGTAGATATTAACAAATCAGAACTGGTAAAAAATGAAAAAGTGTCATATCTGTCACTATTAGTATCCATATGTAGTTTTCTTTGTTTAACGCATATGTTACTACCAGTCCAATTTGAGCTTGAATTCAGTGATATAGTGTTTTGACAAAAGCTTTATGTGTTTTTCTATGCTAGAAATAGATCATAGAAGGAAATTAAGTCAAGCAGAAGTCAATATAACAAGTTTGGTGCTGTTATAGGTATAGAACCACTAATTCAGGCCCGGTCAGAAAGAACATACAAGAAAGTAGTACATATTTTAAACAAAATAGTTCCTACGCATAGCTGTATCTTTGTCAATAGCGGGTATATTTGGGTAGTTTTGGTATCAAATGAAAGCTTGTGGACTTGGGATCATTGTAGAACCCTTGTTGAAAGATTTATTTGAATAATAAAGAAGTATATGAAATTTTGATAGGAGGGCACATTTGGCCTGTTGTTCAGATCAGAAGTTCCTGTTTTTGTATTATCAAACTTCCGGGAACCAGTACGCTCTAATATGCAATTAAAGGTATGTTGATTTTTTCAGCACAAGTCAGGATAAGGTACATTTTTGACATGAAATAACTGCCACTTTATTTGAACTTAAGACAAAGTAGCCATTAATGCTTGAAATTGCAGAATTTAACATAGAAACCAATGGGGATATGAATTAGTGGTTTTATACCTATTAGTTGCTAGTATATGGCCCTTTCAAAGAACTTTGACACCACCGGTAGTATAAGAATAAGAATAAGAATAAGAATATTTATTGAATCCAATTAAAGGGCCCGTTTCCGAGCATATACACATATATATAGTATTAATTATACAGTAATTTTTTAGATATATTACATTAAAAATAAAGAATTAAATAACTATACTCCATACCAGATGGTGTTTGAAAATAAATAAAATAGAATATTAACCCTCTCTAATACATAAAAATAAATAAACTACTGTAACAGTACTACTACCATGACTACATGTATATTTAGTTAGTTACCGGAATGCAAATTTTCTCTTATTTTAAAACAAGTACTTAAAAATATTGACACTGACATATTAACATTTTCAGACTCACATGATATTAACCAAATAAATTGTTCATACTTTGAAATAAAAGGGAAGTTTTTACATTGAATGCATGCTTCATTAAGAATACAATTCCGTTCCTTTTCATAAGCAGTGCATTCCATTAAAAAATGAAACTCGTTTTTAACATGCATATTTTTACACTGCCCACAAAATCTTTTATCTTTATTGATTTTTTTATATCTACTTTTCTTAATAGCTAACTGATGAGCACTGATTCTAAATTGAGTTAAGCTTTTTCGATACTGAAATTTATTAACTTGACATAAATATGCTTCCCTTTTGAAGATGTTTTTTTAAATTTAAAATAAGTATGCAATTTTCCTTTTTTAACATTTGCATTATCTTCTATAGTATTTTTCCAGTAAATCCTATATCTACTAATCAAAATATTTTTAACTTTTTCAATGTCAAAACTTTCCATATCAACATCAATACATCTTAAAATATATACAATATTAGAATACCAAGATGACTTATTACATTTGTGAGTGTCAATACTTGTGAATAGGGCTTGCTTTAACAAATGATCCTTTTCTAAACCATTAATTTCTTTGTAAAAATTTAAGAATAGAACAAATGATTTCAATATGCAATGGAGTATGACCTAACTCTCCCATAACAGCTAAATTACATGACTTTTTATTTACCCCGAGAATGTATTTGTAGAACTTTAAACTTAAGTTCACGCAATCAAACTTACTAAATTTTTTCTCAATTTCAAAGGGGCTGTTTGTTCGACATTTTGAAAAATTAAAAGTACAAGTTCCCCAAATTTCAGAGCCATATGTTAAAATTGGCTTCATTGTATGGTCAAAGATATGTAAACGACTATCAATTTATGGGATGTTTTCACCGAAAGTACTTTTTAACTTGAAAAAAGCTTTTAATCCCCTTTGATACAAATCATATCTAGCCGTAGAAAAACTTCCAGAAGCAGAAAAAATAACACCTAGATATTTATAATTTCTAACATTCTCAATTGGTTCACCATTAAAATAAAAGTTACTTTTAATTATTTTACCACCTTTGTTAAAAATTACAATTTTTGTTTTTTTAAGATTAACCTGAATACACTAACTTTTACAATATTCTTCTAATTTATTTAAACATCTACTCAAACCTGTTTGACTAGTAGAAAGAAGCACAACATCATCGGCATACATTAAACAATTAAGTTTTGTACTTCCTATTTCAGCTGGTACACAGTAATCAATAAAAATACACGGCAAATCATTGACAAATATTTTGAAAAGATTGGGACTTAGATTATCCCCTTGTCTAACTCCAATGTTAGCTTTAAGTTGATTTGTTAATTTATCATTTAATTTAACTTGTAAAAAATTATTATTATACATGTTCTTAATAATATTATAAAAATAATAATAGTACGGTGTCAAGGTCTGTAGTTTCCTGCCTCTGACTATTCTTTTTATGCAATGGAACAACCTGCGCTTCCTTAAGATGGTCAGGAAACTCTGAACATTTTATTGACATATAAATAGGTTTAGTAATAGGTTTTACAATTACTGGTTTGGCTTTTTTCAAAACTTTGACTGATACACCATCAAAGCCAGTAGCTTTGTTTACATTGATCTTATTAATTTGTTTTTCTACAAAGTCATCATTAATTTCATTAAACGATAAACTGCCTTCAACATTACAATTCTCTATAATGGTTTTAATGCTTGGACGGTTTTTATCTACCGCACAACTATCATTACCAATGTCTTTGGCTACATCATGTACATATACAAAGTAATCATTGAAAATTTCTGCGACATTAGATTGATCGTTTATGATGTTATGATCATTGCACAATACAATATTGTTGTCAAAATGACTACCTTTTTTTGTTAAAAAGGGTTTAACTGTTGGCCAGAAATCTTTTTGTTTTGGACCACCAGTGCAATGCTCTATAAAATAGTTTCTTATAGACTGACGTCTTAGTTTGGTAACAATGTTTCTTTGTTGGCGATATGTCTCCCAGTTTTTTCTTTGATCTTGTTTGTAAATATTTGTTGTGTAGCATTTGTTTCTTGTAGATTGCATTTTTTAGATGTTTATTCATAAATGGTGCAGGTTTGTATACAGTTTTTCTTTTTTTCACTGGTATGTGGTTGTCAACTATACTTATTAATTTTGTATGAAAAATAGTGTATGCCTTGTTAACATTGTCTACATTATCTACATTATCTACAACTGTTGTAAGGTCAGTCAGAGGTACTACTTGTACAAGTAATCTTTATTTACTTGAAGAAGTAAAAAAAATATACTTATATAAGTTAATTATAATGTTTGAATAATCTCCCCTTAATTTTCTCACAAATTTACTTGTATAAGTAAATTTTTTTTACAATCCCACAAAAATTCTCAAGTTTTGAGATGTAAAAACATGCCTTTAATGATTTTTCCCAGGTTAGCTCATAATTTTTGATCAATGTTTCATCTCATTAATTCAACAAAGAAACTGATTGCGCAAAGATCTTAAGTATTTGCGCAAGGCCTTCAAAAATTGCCCCTTTGGGGCTTGTAAATGAGCAGTGTTCTGAAGATAACAGATTTATAAATGAGATTTTCATTGTTCATGAAATTACACTAACATGATTAGTAAAGACATCTGCAAAGGACAGACAATTTAAAATTCTATTAGAACAAAGAAGTCCTAAGAATTCAAGAAAAGAAGATAGGATGACTTTTTTACTTATATAAGTAAAAAAATCTGAATGTCTAAGGGACATAACTAAGCCAAAAAATTATTTACCTATACAAGTAAATAAAATACACTTGTATAAGTATCCTACAAATTTACTTATAGAAGTATATTAATATTACTTCTTTAAGTAAATAAAAATTACTTCTACAAGTAGTACCCCTGACTGAAGGTTTACCTATTCTAGATCGTATAAAAAATTAAAATTCCTCGTCTAGCTGTTTATAGCTTCTGTATGTTTAAATGTTTTTTTAGTTGGTGGAACATCAGAGGGGGTGGTGGGGGCGGGCCCCCCCCCCCCCTAATGTGGGAAAAATTTGGTTGATTATGTAGGGAATCACTGACGAATGACTGGAGCCCCCCCCCCCCCCCTTAAGGATGTTTAGGTTAGTCAGTGGGCCCCCCTTTATGAAAAGTTCTAGAATTAAGTTCTGGATCCGCCACTGAATGTTTCTATCCTTTCCTTTGTGTTTTCATCGATAAACCTATATTTTGAGCAGTCAACGATCAATTGACATAGATTGCCACCTTTTATTTATTCATTGTGTATATATATCTCATTGTCAGTATATTGTCATCTTGACTATTTGTTGTTGTTTACCCAAGTGTCATGCTTGTGGGCTTGTATAATTTGGAATAAAGTATATATTCTATTGTGTGTATCTAAATACCAATATTCTTCCTTTTCCACGAGCTTATATAAGATGTTAAGAAATCAGGATGTTTTTACCTGAACAGCAGGCAAATTCTAGATTTTCCAGATTGATTCTAAAATTAAAAAGTCCTTACACTTCCAGTTTGATCTGGTTACCAACTGAAAGATTTCTTCTTCTGCTCGACTGTCTACATGTCTATCTCAGGTAACAGTCTGTAAAATCGATTTCCGGTCAAAGTCAAAATGTTGCCTCAAATTACGATGGATGACGTGCTAAAATCTGTTGGTTTTTGTGCAGTTTATGTCCTTTTGATGAGCCTTAGTTGCGTCCTGTGTGACAGTTCAGAACTGGAGGAAACAGAATCCATAGACAGATTTAAGTTAGAAGGAAAAATTGATCTGTTTTCAGCTGGAAAAAACAAAGATTGGGTTGTACATGCACGCGTGTTTGTTGATGGCGGGGACTACGTGGGATTATTAAAGTAATTAATAATATTTTTATAAGACAAGTGCTAACTGATGAAACCTGAGGTTAAACAAGATTAATAATGTTTCCTGTAGTTTTGAAAAGGGGAGGGTTTTGTTTTCTCTGATTGCTTCCCTTCGTTAGTAATTTATAACCAAGGCCAGTACTTTGCTGATTCCTGACCTGGTTATCTTGCTAGGTTGGGGGAACTAGCTGGTATCTTTCTTAAACCGTGTGCCTACATGGCTTGTGCAACATAGATTCAAGTTCTATATATAAGTGTTTTTTAAATCAGCATTCAGTATAATTCAGCAATCACAATAATTACATACGTTCATGGGACATAATATAGCAGCATGTCTAATATCAATCCAATAACTAACTGTATAACTGTCTTAAACAACTGTCTAAACACAAGTGTCTCTAACTACATCATGTACATGGTCAACTAATATTTGTTGTGTTTTTCATTATTCAATTTACATAACATTAATACTCAATATACTGTATTTACTTAACATTATAATGCTAATTTATCTATTTTCCCAAATATCAAGTCTTTGTGACATAACCTAAATTATCTTAAAAAGTAAGAAATCCCTTTTGTATATAACACTTCATTTTGACTTCTCTAATCCTTAAATTCTCTATTGTCATTTAACCCTCAGGGGATTACATAATAATTTGCTTTACCAGTCAGGGGTACTACTTAAACAAGTGATTTCATTATCACCTATTTCAGTGATTTTTTAAATTCAGTTATCACCTATTTAAGTGATTTTGGTGTTTCCTTTGATCTTCAAATGCAAATTTCATTGATTTTCCATATTTTCACAAACTTTTCTATAATTTTCCTATATAGATCAATTATCCCTTTACCTTTGGATATCAATTTCACTAGTGCGCTTGGCCAGTAAGTTAGTGCGCTAAAGCTTTTAAAAGTACCCTTGGGAATTGTTCTGTAATCAAATATTCATTAACTACTCTTACTATCAGACAAAGGTCAACAATATTAGGTAACCTGACTGGTTTTCTTTATAGTTAGAATGATTTATTTCAAGGTTATGTCCTGATCTACAAATTATTCCAGTTTTTGCATATATAAATAAACTGTTAAAACTGACAGGCTTATCAAGCAAAAGACAATTTCTGCATGTACATAGTTGTTTTTTCAATGCAATTCTTGTCTTTTTACCAATAAAGAAAACAAGCTTGTGGGAAAAATATCAAAAAAATGTTATAAACACTTATTGAAGTGATTACATTTTAACTTCTCAAATTACTTGTTTCAGTGATTTTAAAAAGTCTGTGCGAAAAATTTTAATATTTCACAGCCAAAATCACTCAAAGAAGTGATTCTGAAATCACTTGTTTAAGTAGTACCCCTGACTGTTTACACTTATCTAAAATTGTGAAGATTTATATTTATTTTATTTATATATCAAGTAAATTATTTCTTAAGCTAGTGCTAAATATCTTTAACTAATACTGAAATATAACAATTCTAAGAATTTTACATATTAACATTCTGACATCTAAAATATTCCGGTTACAAGATACTTTGTCAGCCGTAAGCAGTTGAGCTAAGGAAGAAAGCTTTCCAGATGCGTCGGCCATATTTCCATGACCTCCATAGGATGTGTCGTCCATACTTCTATAGCTCTCTTGCTGCTGGAGGGACACATGTGTCCACACTGGCTATGCCAAAATGAAGTAATGGATCACAATGGAAACAAAAAAGCTCATTAGAAAAAGAGATAAGACTTTATAAAAAATCCAAAAAATCCGGCAATCCAACATTTACTAAAAATACAAAAAGGTTAAACACCAGGTACAGAAATTTATACGGAAATCATACTGGGAATACATTGAAAGCATCATATTACCACCACAAGATGAAACAAATTTTGGCACTATGAAAAAATTTTGGACCTACATTAAACATAAAAAAACTGATTACAGTGGTATTACTGAAATTAAACAAGATGGCAAACTCCTAACTGATCCACTACAAAAAGCTGGGGCACTTAACGCATAATTCCAGTCTGTATTCACAACAGCATCTAATATCTCCCATACAGAATTTGTCAAACAGTGCAACACGCCACAGAATACTCTTTTTCCACCCATATCAAAATTATTCATAACAGAAGGTATACAAAAACTTTTACATAACTTAAATCCTAACAAAGCAGCAGGACCAGATGAAATTAAACCAAGATTTTTAAAAGAACTTTCACATGAAACTGCACCAATACTCACCATCATCTTTGAGAAGTCAGTTAATACCAAAGTTGTTCCATATGACTGGAAAACTGCCCATGTCTCTCCTGTATACAAAAAAGGTCAAAAATATAACCCTGAAAACTACCGCCCTATATCCCTCACATGTATTTGTTGCAAACTTTTAGAACACATAGTAGTTAAACACATCATGACACATGCAGATAATCACAACATTTTATATCCCTACAGCATGGATTTCGCAGAGGTCGATTCTGTGAAACACAACTACTTGAATTTATAGATGATGTCTCACTTAACATGGAAAACGGTAAACAAACAGATATTTTGGTCATGGATTTCTCTAAAGCATTCGATAAAGTTTCACATTCTCTTCTAATTAATAAACTTCACCATTACGGGATACAGGGGGAACTAAATTTATGGATACAAAATTTTTAAACAATCGCAAACAGGCAGTAGTTTTAGAGGGGGAAAATCTGAGTATGTTACAGTTGAGTCAGGGGTACCACAGGGGTCAGTTCTTGGACCAAGTCTTTTCCTGTATTATATAAATGACATTCCAACTGGTCTTACAGCTACAGTGCGTTTATTTGCAGACGACACAATAGTTTATTTGGCAATAAAATCAAATTCTGATGCATCCACATTAAAAAAAGATCTTGACAAATTGGCATTGTGAGAAACTATGTTGAAAATGGCATTCCACCCAGATAAGTGTAATGTAATTTGAGTCACCAGAAATAAAAACCCAATCACATTTAACTACACATTACACAATCACTCCTTAGAACATGTGACAACAGCAAAATATCTCCGGGTAACCATCAGCTCGAACCTTAAATGGGGTGTACACACAAACAGCATATGCAAAAAAGCTAATAGCACCCTAGGCTTTCTAAGGAGGAACCTGAACATAAGCTCAACATCCATTAAAGAGCAAGCATACAAGTCCCTAGTAAGACCATCACTAGAGTATGCTTGCTCTGTTTGGGATCCATACTTACAACAAGACATAGATAGCATTGAAAAAGTTCAAAGGAGGGCTGCTCGTTTTGTTACCAACAAATACAGAAACACCTCAAGCATTGGTAACATGTTACAACAACTTGAATGGCGCAGCCTCTCTGACAGAAGAAAAGATTCAAGATTGGTAATGCTATATAAAATTGAACACGAAAAGGTTGCAATACCTAAAAATAATAAATTAATCCCACAAAAAAGACAAACAAGACATTCAAATTCGAACAGCTTCAAAATTCCATCCTGCAAAACACAGTACAGAAAAGAATTCTTTTTTCCAAGAACTATAACCGACTGGAACAAACTACCTGATAACATTATAAATTGCACATCAGTAGACTCTTCAAATCAATTTCAAAGCATCAATATTAACTCAACTATTACATTAAACTTATCATACACAGCATTTTTCATTTTTCCTATATTTTTTAATTTGTATATATATATCAATCTATGTCTTGTTGTAAGTTACATGTATCCTCCAGTGACATAATCTTCAATTTGTTGAAGGCGGTCACTATATGGTAGAAGTAGAAGTAAAAATTTACAAGTGTATGATGATATACTTGTAATTCAGAAATTCATTTATTTTTTTATTAAGATTTGCCAAAAAAAATCATAAAACATTAGACTAGTAAATTGTATATTTTTTCAATTTGAATTCAATAAAATTCTATATTTTCATTGATTTTGTAATCATGGTAATGGTACGATTTTGCAGTGGTAAGAGTTAACATTGGTACGAGTTCACTTTAAGTGGTACAAGTTGACCTGGTACGAGTTTGCAATGGTTGGAGTTGACTTGCTTCTGCTAGAAATAATCTGTAACCACCGTGTTCTTTAGTTGAGCACAGAAAGTAACCGCAGAGCATGATTTACTATGCTGATTAATAAATAGAGTCATTTGATTATGTCTAATAGTTAACTAATTAACTTGTTTCAATAATCCAATTAATTATTATTATTTTATGATTGGTGCGCTATATAATTTAACAAAAACTGAATATTTATTCATCGTAAAATTTAGCATCATTTGAATGTATTTAGGAAAGTTGGTACAAGTTATTAATGCTACAAATTTACCTTGGTACAAGTTTGCTTTTAGTATGATAATATGATAACTATAATTCATTTCTAGCTAGGGTATGTCATGTATGTGTAACACTTGTAAATTTTTATCCTTACTTCATTTGTACTTTACTATTCTGTCAGGGGTCACCACACCTGGTACCAGGTATGATTATAAATGAAACAACTATCCATCAAAGACATAGTCATGTACATGTTCAACTAACTTAATATTCTCATGACCTCCTTCATTCAATGTCATTCATACATAATTTGCTTAATTTGTTCCTTTCTTTAACATGTTTAATGTAATATATATTTTTTTTATAGAAGTGACGGATCTTTTGTTATAAGTGGTTTACCATCAGGATCTTATGTGGTAGAAGTCTCTCATCCAGCATTTATATTTGATGCTGCCAGAGTAGATATAACATCGAAAGGCAAGATACGAGCAAGAAAAGTCAATTATTTACAGCCAAACCAAGTCAAATCACAGACATATCCATTGTTTATACAGGAAAGACAGAAAACTAAATATTTCCAAGATAGAGAACAGTGGAAAGTAACAGATTTCTTATTTAATCCAATGGTAAGAGTAGATATATTTAATCCAATGGTAAGAGTAGATATATTTAATCCAATGGTAAGAGTAGATATATTTAATCTAATGGTAAGAGTAGATATATTGAATCCAATGGTAAGAGTAGATATATTTAATCCAATGGTAAGAGTAGATATATTTAATCCAATGGTAAGAGTAGATATATTTAATCCAATGGTAAGAGTAGAATATATTTAATCCAATGGTAAGAGTAGATGCATTTAATCCAATGGTAAGAGTAGATGCATTATCAGTAAATGTTATAGAAAGTAAAAAAACAAAAAAACGAACTCCAAGGAAAATTCTAAAAGGAAATTCCATAATCAAATGGCAAAATTAAATGCTTTAACAGATGGAAAACAACTGTCATATTCCTGACTTAGTACAGGCATTTTTCTTATGTTGAAAATGGTGGATTAAACCTTGTTTTATAGCTAGCTAAACCTCTCACTTGTTTGACAGTCACATAAAATTCCATTATATTGACATCAGTGTGTGAACAAAACAAACAGACATAATACATTTTGTATGTAAAAATGTAAAAATTAGGAGTACAGCTGTCTGTCAGCAGTCAACATTATATTATAATCTTAATTACTATAAAAACAAACAAATATGTCAACAAAGAAACACAAAATGGCATATAGACAAAGCACATAAACAAAAATGAAAGACAAGAATTTAAAAAATGACCATAGCACAATAACACAATGTTGGGATCGAGCCATGCCAAGAGAATTTTACCAAAAATGGACTAAACAGTGAAGGAAAATAATTTACCAAGAGTGGCAAGACAAATCAAAGAACGTTAACACTATAACACATGATTAGGATGATAAACAACTTCAGTACCTAGAATCTATACTACAAGACCATTGTGTAATATTTGTGAAGTTGATACAGAATATTTTTCAACAAGGTCTCGGAATCTTCAGAGGAACTTTTTTAGAGAAAGGACGAGAGGTTCTTTGACGTAACCCTGGTTCATATACTGACCTTTATTCACAAAAGAATGATATATGAGACATACTTCAGTGAATTGACAGAGAAACCGTTCTTACCTCTGTACACATTAAAAAAAAATATATAATCAGTCATGCATCATTGAATATGGAAGAAACAATCCTTTGTACGGAAAACAGTCCTAACTTTTCCAAAAAGAGAACGAATCAGTTATCATTGGTTATACATCAGTGAATATGGAGAGAAGTCTTTTACCGTTGTACACAAAAAAAGTATGAAATAATCATACATACATTAGAGAATATGGGAAGAAACAATTTTTACTGATTATGGTATAATTGTTTCTATTTTTAGGTACCTCTGTTATAAATTGGACTATTATTAGATTTGTTCTATTTTTAGGTATTAACAATGGTATTACCTCTATTACTGATTATGGTATTACCCAAGTTAATGAATGCAGCAGATCCTGAGGCTCAACAGGTATGTCTATACAATAAGAGATGTTCCTTTTATATCAATTACACATTTTGTTGGAAGGCAAATAAAGAGTAAAATAACAAAAATACCAAACTCCAATGAAAATTCAAAATGTAGAGTCCCTTATAAAATACCAAACTCCAATGAAAATTCAAAATGTAAAGTCCCTTATAAAATACCAAACTCCAATGAAAATTCAAAATGTAAAGTCCCTTATAAAATACCAAACTCCAATGAAAATTCAAAATGTAAAGTCCCTTATAAAATACCAAACTCCAATGAAAATTCAAAATGTAGAGTCCCTTATAAAATACCAAACTCCAATGAAAATTAAAAATGTAGAGTCCCTTATAAAATACCAAACTCCAATGAAAATTCATAATGTGGAGTCCCTTATAAAATACCAAACTCCAATGAAAATTCAAAATGTAAAGTCCCTTATAAAATACCAAACTCCAATGAAAATTCAAAATGTGGAGTCCCTTATAAAATACCAAACTCCAATGAAAATTCAAAATGTAAAGTCCCTTATAAAATACCAAACTCCAATGAAAATTCAAAATGTGGAGTCCCTTATAAAATACCAAACTCCAATGAAAATTCAAAATGTAAAGTCCCTTATAAAATACCAAACTCCAATGAAAATTCAAAATGTGGAGTCCCTTATAAAATACCAAACTCCAATGAAAATTCAAAATGTAAAGTCCCTTATAAAATACCAAACTCCAATGAAAATTCAAAATGTAAAGTCCCTTATAAAATAGCAAAATCAAAAGTTCAAACACACCAAACAAATACAAATGAAATAGAAAACTACTCATATCCTGACTTGGTACAAGTATGTCCTTATATAAAAAATGGTGGATTAAACCTTGTTTAATTGATAGCTAGGTTTATAAAAACAAATGTTAAGCACAAATTAATGCAGATTTATTGGTCCATTTACAGTGTCCAGAAAGATCTAATTTCAGATAAGTTATGAATGAATTTAGTAGAAATAACCAATGAGCTTACATCAGAAGCAACATTTGAACTGAAATGTTATAATAAAAATCAGCTGTGGTTTTGATTTCCAATGAGACAACTATTTACCAGGCCAGCTGAGAACAAAGGCTCTTGATGTAAATAACTATATATAGGTCACCTTATGGCCCTCATAAATCAAAAAAAATTCATTCTGTATAGTAAACTATGAAAAGCCCTGACATGACAAAATATTTAGTGCAGTTGTATAAATGGATGTTGTATCAGTAATATATGTACAATCGGGTAACTAATGTCATGTCAACACTATATCATTGCTAGCTATTAGACTTTCAATAAAAAGTGGATGATTTATTGATGATGCTAGGTCTTTAATATGCTCAACTGTCAGATTCTGTTACTTAAATTAGTTAAACACTTGTCATGACAGTACATTTGTAGATCCAAAATAATATGAAAAAATATGTGTAGGACTCCGAGGTGTGACGCGGACACTGAAGGGTGAGAATCTACGCCCAAGTGCAATGGTTCAACCGCTGATTTGCGATTGTCTCTATGACGGGTGATGGCTTTTTTAAAATCTGCAGATGTGTAATTATTTAAATGTTTTATAGTTAGTATATAAAATATTCATTATTGTCTATGTATGTCCTAAGTTACAGCTGTATACTGAATGAGAGATTGTCCTCTTTGATTTTCTGTATTTGAACATAATTCTGCTTTAAAATTTAATTTTTACCTGGTTCCTCTCATGAATTCCTTGTTTACAGTAATATTATAATACGAAGAGTTTGTTAAAGGACTCGTGTGTATTTAGAGTATAATGCCATGCTCCATCATATGTAAACTAGAACCTTTTGTAGATTTCGGAAAAAAATTGCTACAGAAGGTTACTTTTCCCTCTCTACCAATCACTCTCTGTTTCCCGTTGTTTATAAACGCCTTATTAACATAAAACCCTAAAAAACTGCTTATACAGTAACACAATGTATTGTCAACCTAAAGCAAATAAATTGCATCACACTTCAGCGTTACCACAATCAAGCTTTGGTGTACAGACAAGGATACAACTCTATAGGGTTATTAGAGAAAAATAACATACATTTGTTATTGTGGACTAAAAAATGAAAGAACTGTGAAAACATATGTATGTAACATGTTTCAAAGGGACAATATACATCATTTGTTTTGTATACATGTATACAAGTTCTATTGATATTACCATTGTCTTCATGTTGACTTAACTATAGAAAGGTATAACAGTTCATAGTTTGCCAATCATGCATAGTACACCTATGTTATAACAGAAAAAATATGCCTGTAATAACTAAAGGGTGTTATTACAGCTTCTCTACATTACTTCAAAGCCTTTGCTCAGACACACATCATGCTTAATTACAATGTATTTTAATTTATTGTAAGAAATAATGATCAGAGCATGTATTGAGGTTCTGCGCAAGCTTCCCAGTAATTCCCAAGTGTCTCATATAATAAGTTACATGCCTTTAATAACTAAGCCTTTGTTATTACAGCTAAGTTTAACCCTTAAAAGCCTTGTCTCATTGATTTACCATGGTAAATGAAAAATGCATTAATCTTATTCAAAAATTAGTTATCAAGGCTATGCATTTAGTTTCTGCGCAAATTTTCAAGAGTTCCCTAGAGCCCACTAAAAATTAAAATATTTATGATTTATTTTACAAATAACAAACATATGTTACTACAGATTTAGAAAATTTAAGGATTAAAGAGTAGACAACTCATGAAAGTATCTGTAATAACACATGCAAGATATTTTCTCTAATAACCCTATAAAGTTATATCCCTGACTGGTGTAGCTATCAACAAAATCGCAATACAATGCCACCATCGAACTTCCAGGGTGATAAAAAAAAGCTCTTCAGGGTCCAACCATTGCGTTTCAGAGTCCTACGTATATATTCTTATTTGTAGTTTTTATGATGTATCTTTTGTATTCCTATTACATTAATGGTAGCTGATTAATGTGATTTGTAATTTTTCCTATTACATTAATGGTAGCTGATTAATGTGATTTGTAATTTTAGGAGATGCAGAACCAGATGAAAGCATTAAATGATAAATCTAATTTACCCGACTTATCAGAAATGTTTGCTGGACTTTTTGGCGGAGGTTCAAAGAAACAAGGAAAGGCTAAGGCAGTAAAGAGGAGATAAGTTCTCGTACCATGTGATCTTGACTTAACTATAAAGAGGAATCCACCTAAACACACTATGGACCTGTCAAAGGGTCAATCATTTTCTTGCCACAACTGTGAGTGGTATTGACTGTCTTTTGCAAGTTTTATCTGGACTGTTAATGGCAGTTATTCTGTTAACCTACAGGTCTGCTTTTTGAAAAACTGTTATGTATTGATTTACACAGCATAGTCATTAACAGCTCTTAAAATGTTCATAGTATGTTAATCACATTTACTAACAGTCAAGGTATAAGTTGCAAAAGGCAGTTGCCATCATTCCTATGAACAGACACACTTGGTCAGAAAATGACTGTACAACTAAAGCACTTAGTTATTGTTTGGTCCATAGTGAAAGTATCTGACATTCCTCAAGGTTCAAAATGATAGTCATTTTAAATTGTTATAAAATATTGCTCATGTAAATAAAGGTACAGTGTAAATAAGATGTTTTAAATTCCCTCAGAATGAACTAAATTAGAGTATAAATCATTTTACTGTATTCGTCAAAATAACTTAATAACTATGTGCAAATAATTTGACAATGTTAGTTGATGATTTTTCAACATACATGTAATGATGTATATATATCTGCAGTGATATTTTTTCCTAATTTATCCTCTTTTTTTGTTGGACAATATGACAAATGTTTCTGACTTTTAACAAAGACATTCTCAATTACATGTACCTGGTACAAAAATATAACTTTCAGTTCAAATTATGCTAAATTGGAATGCTATGTTTTAATTTTTGTTTTGATAAATTTAATCTTTCCATGTTTTCAAACAAATTCAAAATTATTTTTGTTGCTCTTAAACAATAGATTCTCTCTAAGCATAATGTTTATTAGATTGTTTATGTAAAATTCAGATGCATAAATGTTGATAATACTTCATAGATATTAGTTATATATAAATTACACATAGTGAGAGGGTGATAGAGCAGATTGTTACCCAGAGAAAACATAGTCAACCGAGTCGAAAGATTTAAAAACAGTATTGACAGTTGTTTACCACCTCAATTTTTAAATTGTGTATTGAATTATACCCACCAAATCAGATTAGCCTACTTGCCTGTACTTTGGGGGACATGATATTAACAGTTGAAGATAAGCATTCTTATCATTTCAGCCAAGTTTAATATTTTGAAATGAATCTAAACAAGACTGAAAATCTATATTGCAGTTTTCACCATATTGCAAGGCCAATATATTTTCCCTCCACAGCTGTTTGTGCCATGCTGTATTCATGGTATTCAAATTTTAAGATTAAATATAAACAGCTATTCTTATTTTTTGTATCATGTTGTCAAGTTTCTGTTTCCTTGTAATTGTTTCAATTGTTTCAATTTGTTGTCCTTGTTTTATCCTGATTTGAAGATGCCAATTAATTTAGTGTACATATGTGAACAGTATAGTAGTAGTTTGTTAATTCAGTCAGACTGTTTATCATGTTATGGTAACTACAAAACTTTCTATACTGATCCTTGGTGTCAGCATGTTGTACATGTTATGGTAACTACAAAACTTTCTATACTGATCCTTGGTGTCAGCATGTTGTACATGTTATGGTAACTACAAAACTTTCTATACTGATCCTTGGTGTCAGCATGTTGTACATGTTATGGTAACTACAAAACTTTCTATACTGATCCTTGGTGTCAGCATGTTGTACATGTTATGGTAACTAGAAAACTTTCTATACTGATCCTTGGTGTCAGCATGTTGTACATGTTATGGTAACTAGAAAACTTTCTATACTGATCCTTGGTGTCAGCATGTTGTAAAGACTCAGGATTTTAACATGTTCCATCCACTAATGGAATGGAAGAAAAAAGTCAAAATGTGCAATACATATAACAAATACATCTGATTAACAATAAAATATTGCTCTATATATTTATTAAATTTGGCACCACATCCTTTCCATCTGAATTGCCTAACTGAATATTAACCTTTTAAAATCGTTGATACATTTTATTGTCATTTATGTGCATAATCTTTTTATGTCAAAACCACCTTCAAGGGAGATAACTGCACAATATAGCATATTTATATATTTGTTGTACATTTTTTTTATAAATTAAAATAAATGGATAAATGAATTTTGTTAATTTTCTATTGAGTCATTGGAGACACTTAAAGTATTTTATTTTTTAAATAGGTTCAGTTGCTTATACATCATAGTATGTTTACTAGAGGTATGGAATATCAAGATATCATTTATAACATTACTGATGGAAGGATTGGAATTTTTATTTTTTTCAAATGATGTGTTTAACTGTGATATTATATCAATTTTATTTTAACCAGAATAAATTTTCTATCTGTCTTCATTGATTTCACTTCAGATTGAACTAAATGAGTTCAACCTTATTTTCAAATAATTTGAATTTTCGGCTGATGTACATTGTAAATTTTTATTTCTTAAAAACAAATGTTAAAAATGGTGAAATTTGTTATTACAGAAAATCTTTTAATCTTTGCAGATTTGTTGTGAATTAACAGAATGGTATTCTTATACGATAAAGAAAAATGTTATAATTATTTGATTTAATGCTGTTTGCAAAACTTGCATGCATGAATGTTAAAAATATACTCAGGTCGTGTGTTTTTTTTTTATCATAGTTCTTTACTTATATAACACTTGACATGTGATTTGATTAAAGTTATATTGAACTGCAGACAATATGTGAATGTTTGTTGATTTTTAAGACATGTAAATTTGCTTGTCTGTTATGTATATAAAGAATTTATCATGCATTTATGTACATTTGCAAATGAGGTTAATTTAAACAGTTTTATACATAGTAGAATAAAGATTTGACAATTTCTGAACTTCTAATACAAAACACATTGCAGAAGTAAAATCAAAGTAAAATGTATATAAAAAACACAATTTTAATCAGTCATATTATTGCCTATAGTTTTAAAAGAGAGTTTACAGATTTTTCCACCTCCTCGTTATATTGAGGATTGTGTTTATATCTCCCAGTGTAGCTGTTTTATACTTGTATCCTGTACCTATTGTTATTATTTAATTAGAACAACTTATTTGTACACAACTGTACAATTACTATGTGTAAATTATGACTTATTAGTACACCACTGTACAATTACTATGTGTAAATCATGTCCTGTTTGTAAACTAAACTTTTGTAATAAAATTTAAACAGAGAGAAAGCGTTGTTAAGTTTGAATGAAAATATAAATAGCATGTTACCAGTTTGTTATGTTTCTGGTTTCAGGACATACCAGTGGATGAGATTTTGTATAGTGTAAGGGCATATACACTATTGGAATCTTATTATACCCCACGCAAATTTTTTGCGAAGGGTATAATGTTTTTGACCCGTCCGTCCGTCTGTCTGTCCGTCTGTTCGTCAGTCCTGTTTCTTGTCATCGCAACTCCTCTCAAACCACACAACAGAATTTCATGAAACCTTTTCAGATAATAAGGACATACTATGTAGATGTGCATATCGACAGGAATTTACGAATCAATTTTTTCCCAGGAGTTACGCCCCTTTGAACTTATTTGCCCAATATACTACTGCAACCTATTGTCATCGCAACTCCTCTGAAACCACACCACAGAATTTCATGAAACTTTGTAGAAAATAAGGACATACTATGTAGATGTGCATATTGACAGGAAATTATGATTCAAATTTTTTTTCTTACACTTATTTTATTTCTCAAATGACAATGTGGGGTATGTGAGCGCGCTCACTAAGGTTTTTATACGACCGCAAAAATTAAAAATTTTTTTGGTCGTATATTGGTATGACGTTGGCGAAGACACATTGGTTTTCGCACTCTAACTTTAGTTTAAGTGAATGGATCTCCGTGACATTTTACCATAAGGTTCAATACAGCAAAAGGAAGGTTGGGATTGATTTTGGGGGTTATGGTACCAACAGTTAAGGAATTAGGGGCCAAAAATAAGCATTTTTGTAACTTCCAGACATAACTTGTGTGTTAGTGTATGGATCTCTCTGACATTGTACCACAAGGTTCCATATCACAAAGGGAATACTGGGATTGATTTTGGGGGTAATTGCCTCAAAATTTAAGGAATTAGGGGCCAAAAAAGGGGCAAAAAACAAGCATTTTTCTAGTTTCCAGACAATTACTTGTGTTCAAGTGTATGGATCTCTCTGAAATTGTACTGCAAGGTACCATACCACAAAGGGAAGGCTGGGATTGATTTTGGGGGTAATTGCCTCAAAATTTTAGGAATTAGGGGCCAAAAAGGGGAAAAACAAGCATTTTTCTAGTTTCAGGACAATAACTTGTGTTCAAGTGTATGGATCTCTCTGAAATTGTACTGCAAGGTACCATACTACAAAGGGAAGGCTGGGATTGAGTTTGGGGGTGATGAATCATAAGGGGTTTCAAACAATTTGGGGGGGGGGTTTCCTTTTTTTTCTTTTTTCCTTTTTTTTTTTCTTTTAAAATTTTCCATTTTAAGTTGGTTATTTCTGATTTATATTTTAAAGCAAATAATAATGATATGGTAGGAGATACACACCAAACAGGATGTGTAAATTATTATATAATAAGTATTGTGCAATAGCAAGAAATTTTCAATTGCACAGTATTGCACAATAGCAAGAAATCTTCCATTGCACAGTATTGCGCAATAGCAAGAAATCTTCAATTGCACAATATTGTGCAATAGCAAGAAATATCCAATAGCACAATATTGCACAATAGCAAGTAATTGTCAATTGTACAGTATTGCACAATAGCAAGAAATATTCAATTGCACAGTATTGTGCAAAAGAAGATACTTCGTATAAATTGCTTATTTCTTGACCAATTTCAATGGGGTTTTATTCTTGAATTCTTGGGGTTCTTTAATAGGCTGAATCTAACCATGTATTAAGTTTTTGGATTTTGGGCCCCATTTTTAAATTGGTCCACATTGAGGTCCAAAGGGTCCAAAATTAAACTTTGTTTGATTTCATCAAAAATTGAATTATTGGGGTTCTTTGATATGCTGAATCTAACCGTGTATTTAGATTCTTAATTTTTGGTTCCGTTTTCAAATTGGTCTACATTAAGGTCCAAAGGGTCAAAAATTAAACTTAGTTTGATTTTAACAAAAATTGAATTCTTAGGGTTCTTTGATATGCTGAATCTAAACATGTATTTAGATTTTTTATTATGGGCCCAGTTTTCAAGTTGGTCCAAATCGGGGTCCAAAATTAAACTTTGTTTGATTTCAACAAAAATTGAATATATGGGGTTCTTTGATATGCTGAATCTAACCATGTATTTAGATTTTTGATTTTTGGGTCCTGTTATCAACTTTGTCCACATTGAGGTCAAAAGGGTCCTAAATTAAACTTTGTTTGATTTCATCAAAAATTGAATTCTTGGGGTTCTTTGATATGCTGAATCTAACCATGTATTTAGATTTTGGATATTGGACCATAACAGGTGAATGTCCAATTTAAACTTTTTAAGTTCTTAGACCACATTCATTCTGTGTCAGTAACCTATGCTGTGTCAAATATTTAATCACAATCCAAATTCAGAGCTGTATCAAGCTTGAATGTTGTGTCCATACTTGCCCCAACTGTTCAGGGTTCGACCTCTGCGGTCGTATCAAGCTGCGCCCTGCGGAGCATGCATTTTATTTAATTTTGACATAGGTCAATATTACTGTGCTAAATGCGGCAATATTCACTTTGTATGTTTTAACTAAAAATGTATCATGTAATCTGCCTTTTAGGTAAAAAAATGTCTAGGTGGCTACATTGTAGCGTGATTGTCTGTAGTGCATAAGATGTTTGCTCACCTAGTCTCACATTTCAAAACATATGGAAGACTTATGTTCATTTTGTACCATAGAGACAACAGTAATTTGTATGGGATTTTGTACCATATTGGCCACCTGGAAGGATGCCACCATTTGTACCAATTAAACCAAGTATATGCAAGACTTATCTGTGGTAATAAATCAACCTGTGTTTTCATATGTTAATCTTGATATTTTTTAAAGGCAGATCTCTTTTTATCTGTTCAATGTATTCACAACTGTTTTAGTGTCTGGACAGTTTAGAATTAGACATATTGTATTGACACCTGGGCTCTCGGTCATAAAACTTTACTCAGTACTCGGAGTACAAAATTTGTGCTCAAAACACCAAACCCAGGATTTTGATTGGTTGATTTCTGAGTCTGAGTACGAAAATCATGCTCGAAAGTTTTATGACCGCAAGGCCTGTCCTTTAAGGAATAAAACAATTCATTCATATTTCCCATCCTTTCTGGTCTCAGCAACAGAGCAAATATGCCATCCTCTTTTGATTTCATACATTTTTTTTATTAATCAAAAAACATTTTCAACAAGGGTTCTACGATGATCCCAAGTCCTTGAGCATTATTTTGATACCAAAATTGCCCACAAATTTTACTTATTGACAAAGTTATAGCTATGGGTAGGAACTGTTTTGTTTAAAATATGCTCTACTCTCTTGTCTTGTATGTTCGTTCTGATCGGGCTGAATTAGTGGTTCTATGCTTATAAAATTAAAATAAAAATTGTAATGTAAATTATTTTAAAATTTGGAAAAAAATCTTTACCTGGTTGAATGGTTAAATGTAAAATAATTTAGAAATTTATATGAGAATATGTACTTAAATTCCTGTTATTAAAATTTTTTTTGCTTGAAAATAAATCATCAAAACCAATGTTTGCACCAAGTTAAAAAAAAAAAGCATTTGCAAGAAATATGGTACAAAATAGAAAACATGTGTTTATTTCATATGATATAAAAATGGAATACATGCAGATGGCCTATGTAGCTATAAGGATCAAAATAGCTAAAGATGGTAGGAAATTGTTTTTGACTCGCCTGCAACGAAAATGGCAGCATTTGAGACACAGCTAATGCTATAAGTCACAGTGTAAACTATTTGTATATAGCTTTATATTTCAAAAGCCATCATACTTTGTATATAAATGCCTTATAATAGGAAGCTACCGCTGTCAAATGTCCATTGTCCTTGACCTCATTTTCATGGTTCAGCAACTGCTTAAAAAAACTATAGTTTTTTGTCATGTAAATTAATTACTCCTATTCTCACTAACTATGAGTAATAGGATAATTATATTTGGTTTATGGGAACTCTGCAAGGTCTATAAGTCTGTCGGCATGGTTTACTAACCTTACCTGGACCTTATTTCATGAATCCATGATTGAAATTTAAGTTATGTTATTAGGTCCGTTTCTCAGATACTATAAGCAGTAGGTCAACACTTAAGCTATTTGATGTATGGAGTTACTGTTAGACGTACATGTCAGACTGGTAGCTGTCATCTTATCTTAAACTGATATTCATGGTTCATTGGTCAATGCTAAGTTTTTATGTTTTGGTCAATTTCTCCAATACTTAAAGCAACACAGCAACTATATTTGGTGTATTGCATGATTGTAAGGTGCACATATATGTCTTGCAGGTATCATCTGACCATGACCTCTTGAAGGATTCATTGGTTAATGTTAAGCTTCCCTAGTTTGGTAGTTTTGTCAGTTTCCATAAACAATAAGTCAACTATATTTGGTGTATGGAATGGTTTTTATGTGTACATGTCTGTCTGGCAAGGTTTATCTGACCTTGACCTCATTGTCATGGATCATTGATAATGTAAAGTTTATTTGATACTTGTAGTTAAACCTTTAAGACTTTCAATATAAGAGTAATCATAGTCAGTAAAGCAGGAGAGACATTTCAGTGTGTGCACTCTTTGTTTTTTTTTATAAAATAAAAATAGTTTAGAATAAAGAATGGACATGGGGAATGTGCCAAAGAGACAACAACCTGACCAAAGAGAAAGTAGTCTGGATTAAATAAAAGGAAAAAATACATACAACATTAGAGTTTCAAAAACAAAATTCTGATCTTGTCCCTGTATGTTATAGGAAAAAAATTAGTTTGTTTTTGGTGAAATTAAAAAAAAAGTGTTTGTCTCCAGAAAACAATCCATGTCCCCAACAAAAGATGAATGACCAGCCTAGACCATACCTGTTTCAATTTTGAAATGCACCCCCTTTCTTTCAGCTTAAGTTTATTGGTAATACCAAAATTTAACAGAGTGCTTGCATCTCGCCTACATGTATAACAATAAACTTGACATTTTGGATAATTCTGAAACTAGAAGTTCTGCTTAGTATCTGGATCCTTTCTTGGAATTCATAGATTGACGTCATTAAACAAGGTTCTATGACATGTGTGACTATTTCAAATTTCCCCATGTCAACGTCAAAGGGAAAGTATGACAGCCAGTTTGAATTCATGGTTACATTACACACAATTATAACAAGTACTATCGTTTAAAAAGGTATCTGACGCCTGCAAAAGGGAGCATAATTGTGTCCAAACTTAATGTTTTCTTCTTTTTTATCATATCAGATTGTCCTTAATATTGACGTCAAAAGTCTGACAATTCCGAAAATCACTATTTTGAATTAATCAAGCAACTCTGAAAGACGGTGTGTAAAACAATGAAGGTTTACTCTTTATAGAGAAAGGGACAACCATCGCATTTTGTATTCACAATCATAGGTAACATTAGAATAGAACAAGATCAATACCGGGTCTGGGCCTGTGTGAGTGTGTCGCTGCATGCAATTGATTGAGGTAGCATGTGAGCTGACGCATAACTGACGAAGAAGATTTTTCAAACCATCAGCAAATAGGAAGTGGCTGCACGGCATATCTTAAAATTACTTCCACACAACAACTCAACATAACCAAGCTCCAGACCAAATATGAAATTATTCCTTTTCATAAGCGAAGAATCTTTGACGAAAGATTTCTAACCATGGTCTTATAGACGGAGTCGAACGGTTACTAGACATGTTTTTGCCGTTGGCTACGCAGGTAAAAATGGTCACAAAGCTCTCAGAAACATGTTTAATCACGCCACATTCTATATGTATCTGTCTAAAGTCAGGAGCCTTTAATTCAGAGGATGTCGTTAGTTGCTATCTGTTAAATTTGTTTTTTGTTTATTGTTTTGTTATAAATCAAACCGCCTTTTTCTTCGTTTTAATTCTTTCACATTTTGTCATGTCGGGACATTTTATAGCTGACTATATGGTATGGATTTTGCTCATTGTTTCACGGCCGTACGGTGACCTATAGTCATCGTTGAACTGTGTTGGATATAAGCTGTCTCATTGGCAATCATACCACATAGACCTCTCCAGTCTTGTAGGAAGACCTATTACTCGGGGGAGGATCTCTGCTTGAAAGTTTTACACATGACTGTTTGACTGTTCAATAAATATTATCGCCCTAATTGTGGCTGAAATATTTGACACCGGACGTAAGAAAATAACTGCAAGTTACTTATAGTAGTCTGACAGGGATTATAGTAGTCTGACAGGGATTTATAATTCTGTATATATGATTTATTTGCCATCCGTCAGATCTTGGGGTTCATTTTAGTAAATAGTACTTCAGTTTTTTAATTGATTCAGCCATGCTGGATCTATGCGATCACTCTGGATTTGGAGATGGTGCAAAATTCTAAGTTGAATACTTATGAAAATAATTATGTGTTTCTATGACTTGCAGAAACTTTATACACCATTTTAATAATCAACTACCAACTTTAAGCATGTTATTTGTCCTTAAATTAAGAAAAGGTTGGGCGAACAACTTCTTTATTTTAGATATACACTTGCATATAGTTCCTTTGTAAATCAAAAATTTATATTAAATTGCCATTTATTAATTTACGTGGAAAATGGGATTTATCAAATTTAAGTAGTTGATAAGAATAATGAAAGTGTTTTATCAGTATCTTATTTTCCTATAAACCATCGAATAAAATTTGGTTCAAGATGTGAATTAATATCAGAGTTGAATCCCACTTTTTTGAAATGCTGTTGTACCCATTCTTGCATTAGGCAAATAAAATACAATACCAGTATGATAGACAACTGTTACAATTTTCAAACAATTACACTCAAAGTGTAAGTATTAATTGTATTCAACTCCACTCAAATGAAGTCTTAATTGGACACAGTTGATATATCATTACAGTTGATAGTCATACTGGTATTGAGGTCAAGAATTTGTGTATTCAATTTATTACACATCTAACTGAATACACAAAATCTTGGCCTCAATATTGTACCTATAATTTGTTTTGATCAACACTGCATAAAATTATTCTGTTAATTTTGTGTGAAAGCTGACTGGTTAATAAGATGCGTTTTTCAAAAAAAGACCAAGGATTTGTATTTTGTCTTGCTATACAAATCCTTGAAAAGACTAAAAATAAAATATGTATATAAAAAGCAACCAGATTTTATTTTACCTGTAAAATCAGTGTCATAAGTTAAGTTGATAATTAAAGTCTATTTAAGTTACAATTATCAGTAATTTGGTTGAAACAATAAACACAATTGCACAACTCTAATTTGAGCATTTTCTGCAATAAATTTATTTGTATATTCCCCATTATATTGTTATTTAACAGTAATTGGAATAATCTCAGCATAAGGTATTAGTAAATGTATATTTGAATACAGGAAATGTATTTTTTCCATAATGAAGAATGAATACCAAATTGAATTTAGATAAAAGTTAATTATTTATTTTTGTTGTTGTCAAGAAAGTGCATTTATTGACAACAACAAAAATAAATAATTAACTTTTATCTTTTTTATATGTCATTAATGATGATTGGCTCTTTCTTGAAATTATTAAGCCAATCATCATTAATGACATATAAAAAATATGCTACACATTTGAAGATTTCCCTAAACATTCTTGTCAAAATCATTGAATTTCAAATGTTTCTAAAATAATGATGACAGTGTCTTCAATTGAAATACCAAAATGATTTACATCAATACTGCAAAATTCTCCATCTTTGGGCAATAGAAGAGAAATTTTAAAGTGAGATTATGGAAATGAAAAGAACAAAAGAAATATTGAAAGTATGGTCAGAAAAAATGTCAGACTAGCTACAAAAATGGCTGGATCACAACATCCATGATGCTTTGATTTATTATTATAACGATCCTTATTGATCGGTAGAGTTACTCTCTAGCTGGAATGTTCGCTATAAATTGGTCGATATATAGCTTGAAAGTTCGCTATAAATTGGTCACTAGCTTGAAAGTTCGCTATAAATTGGTCGCTAGCTTGAAAGTTCGCTATAAATTGGTCGATAGCTTGAAAGTTCGCTATAAATTTGTCGCTAGCTGGAATGTTCGCTATAAATTGGTCGCTAGCTTGAAAATTCGCTATAAATTGGTCGATAGCTTGGGGGTTCGCTATAAATTGGTCGCTAGCTTGAAAGTTCGCTATAAATTGGTCGCTAGCTTGAGTCTGGTACCCAAAAGACAATATACAGCTACAATGTATACTTCAATATAATTAAGGGATGGTCAAAAGTAACCTTCTAATGCATTTGTTCGGATAAATACTTCCAAATTATCGAATTCTGTCCAAAAACTTGGTTTTTATACGCCCGTCAAATTTTTGACGGGACGTATTATGGTATACAAATGTCCGGCGTCCGTCCGTCTGTCTGTCTGTCCGTCCGTCTGTCTGTCCGTCTGTCTGTCCGGCGTCAACATGTCGCACCGTAACTTGAGAATGACTTATCCAAATTTCATGAAACTTAACATAGTTGTTTCTTATGATGGTCAAACGATCTGTATACTTTTTGGTGAAAATAAGATTAAAACTTTTTGAGTTACGGGACTTAGTAACTAAAACAGGTGTGTGTTTTTTTTTTCACATGTCGCGCCGTATCTCAAAAACAATTTATGATTATTGCTTAAAACTAAACACACTTCTTAGTTATATTAATCTTAAGATCTGTATACTTTTTGGTGATGATTCAAAATTTTATTTTAGAGATATTGAGTATTTTGTTAAAAAAGGGGGAGGGGTTTTTCACATGTCGCGCCGTATCTGAAAAACAGTTTATGATTATTGCTTAAAACTTTACACACTTCTTAGTTATATTAACCTGAAGATCTGTATACTTTTTGGTGATGATTCAAAATTTTATTTTTGAGTTATTGAGTATTTTGTAAAAAAAAAAGGGGGAGGGGTTTTTCACATGTCGCGCCGTATCTCAAAAACGATTTATGATTATTGCTTAAAATTTTACACACTTCTTAGTTATATTAATCTAAAGATCTGTATACTTTTTGGTTTTGATTCAAAATTTTATTTTTGAGATATTGATTTTTTTTTTTTTTTAAAGGTGGGGTTTTCACATGTCGCGCCGTATCTCAAAAACGATTTATGCTTATTGCATAAAAATTCACACACAAGACGACGGGCGTATCATGCGCTCATGGCAGCTGTTTATCAGCTATTTATTAGACGTTTATTAGTTGATCGTCTGTTTAGAAATGAACCATACTAGTTTCACAACCTAAAAGTATATTCATTGACACTATGAATTTCAGTAAAGATTGAAAGACTTTTTCAAAATTCACCTTTCGTGATATAAATTCAGAAGAAATTGGGTACGTAAATGGGCGATATCAATGGTTTTATCAAATTTTGCTTGCAACTTGAGCATGGAGAACTGCATATGAATATAAAAAAAAATGGGTTACGCAACTTTTATACTTTCTGGGATAAAGCAAATTAAATATTTGGAAAAAGAGAAGTACAAACGTATATAATACATATAAATATAGCAAACAAGTTCAATAATGTTGACTCGATATCATAATATTACATCTACAGACACGGGACACGAATTCTCTCTATAAATGATTCGCAATTGTTTCTGATCTTTTGGTTTTATTGATATCAAAGAGGGGGATGGGGTCACCGAATTGTTTTGTGTATGTATAGTTGAATCTTATACAAAGCGTGGAAAAAAGCACAGGAAGGACAGAGTAATCATGACGTCGTGACCATTCTGGTACAGGATTGTGTAAATGTTCGCCAACGTCGCCAACGGCGCCAACATTGACGAAATCATTACTGTTCGCCAACGTCGCCAACATTTACGAAATCATTACTGTTCGCCAACGTCGCCAACATTGACGAAATCAATATTGTATGCCAACGTCGCCAACATTTATGAAATCATTACTGTTCGCCAACGTCGCCAACAATTACGAAATCATTACTGTTCGCCAACGTCGCCAAAATTTACGAAATCATTACTGTTCGCCAAGTTCGCCACTGTTCGCCAACATTTATGAAAATAATTACAGTTGGCCAACTTCGCCAACCTTTGCAAAATCATTGCTGTTCGACAACTTTGCAAACTTCGCCAACATTTACGAATTATTAATGTTTGCCAACCTTTATGAAATCATTATTGTTCACCAAGTTCGGCAACATTATTTTTTATGTAATGTTCACCAACTTAGCCAAGTTCGCCAACATTTATTTTTTTATGTTCTATTCACCAACTTCGCCCACATTATTTCTTATGTACTGTTAGCACAGTTTGCAAAAATTATCTTTTATGTTTTGTTCAGCATGTTTGTAAACATTAAATTTAGATTTAAAAATAATATTATAACAATTTAATGGAATTTTATTTTAATCATGAGTATTTTGAAATGGGGGAGTGAGTTGAAATAAAGTCCACCTTATCCCCCCCCCCCCACATACACCTTATTCCCCCCCCCCCCCCAACCACCACATAAACGCAATAAAAAAATGTTCCTCTTATGTGAAGTCATTGGGCACGGCAATTTTTTTTAACGTCACAACAGGATGTCCAGTTAAACAAACATGAAGGCATGAAAAGTCTTTTATTTGCAGTAAAAAAGAATGGACCATGACGTTGTCAACACGTTATGGCGGCCACAGTTTGACTCTCAGGTTTGAATTTTGACTTGGCAATCACACTTGGAAGTATTAACTGTATGCTACAAAACATAAAAGGTACACGCTGATATATATACCTAATATTAATTTAAATAAGTGTGCTTTCATGTATGTATCCGCCTTTGTCTCCGGAAATACACAAGTTGTCAACATCCGTTTTCAAATCTCTCTGGAAATTGACCGCTAACCTTTTAAGGGTCTTTACTGAGTCCTACTTGGTACTGAGATTATAGAACATTATAATGCTGTGACTAAATGGTATACAGTATGTTCCTTATTTTTGTAAGTCCCAAACATTAAATACCGACCAAAATGAATCAGTTTCAGGGCAAGAGTGATGATGATCACATGTATTTTTAATTCAAATGTCCATGACCATGTTACGGCCTTAACAAGAAACTACAGAGGAATAACAGTCACCTCTGTCTTGTGGAAAGTTTTTGAATATGCATTTTTAGAAAAAATGCCTGATCTGAATGCTAATCAGACAGAACTCCAATTTGGGTTTACAAAGGGTCTCTCACCAATCAGGGCTGCTCTCTTATTGTTTCTGTTATATAGATACAATGGATAAGCGTTGATTCTTGAAAAAGAAACCATGAGCCCGGAGGGCGAATGGTTTGTTTTTCATGAATCAACGCTTATCCATTGTATCTATAATAACTTAAACTATTGTATTAATGTCTTTTCAAAATTAAAGCCTTTTCTTAATTAGAAGGTATTGTAAGTGAGTTTAAATAACCATGTTATCGTGTCCAACGATGCATTGATAAATCTAAGATCACAATTAATTGGTTAAAAAAATACAAATATAATACAACACGTCTGCCTTTAAAGATCTTAATATTATCAGGCTTCTGAATATTATCTATTTTTACAAAATAAGAAATATTCGAACGTATTTCTAATAAAATTGAGAATGGAAATGGGGAATGTGTCGAAGAGACAACAACCCGAACAAAGAGCATATATAAAGTATATATAATATATATGTTACCGAAATTTCTAGCAAGAAGCCTAATTCTAGACACATCACGATCTTCTCGCAAAGGAATTTGCGAATAAACATTTGTAAAATTATGTAGCAAAACAGATGAAATCATTCTATATTTATAAAACAAAAATAGACAAATAGAATGTAATCATTTTTCGTTTCAAATATGTGAAATAGCCAAAAATAATCCAAAAATAAACGGTCAAACTCGTTATTATTACAAAAATATCCACAATAACATACAACACAAGAAAAAAACCCCAGGAAAACTAAAGAATAGGGACAACAAAGAGAATACAGGGATTCGAACCTAAACCGACAAGTCCCTACCTTTAACCCATTGATCATAACCATTCTAACCTCGCGGCTACCGACTTATACTGTACGATTGCCTATTATGTATATATAAAGGTACAAGCCGTATGTGTCCGTTGTACCGATGTATATCATATGTTCATTTATATATATAAAATAGACATTTAAATCGTAACCCATTGGTAGCCGTGAGGTTTTGTCGATGTGGTGATGTCAGTCACACATAACAGATTTTAAGGACGGGTTCGATTCCCAGTGAAGGCATATAGAAATTACAAAAGTTAAAGGTAAGTTTTTAAAATAATTCCATTAGTGAACAGAAATCAGTAAATTAGCCAATTCAAACTAAATGAAATTAGGCACACAAAGGAAACAGTTGAATATAATTTGGTGAGTCCATTTCAGCGACAGATTTAGGAAGTGTTGATTCTAGAAAAAGAATCCACGGTAAATGAATAGGCTGACGTCACGATAATGGTTAAAATATAACTTAAACCATTGTCGTGACGTCAGCCTATTCATTTACCATGGATTCTTTTTCTAGAATCAACACTTCCTAAATCTGTCGCTGAAATGGACTCACCAAATTATATTCAACTGTTTCCTTTGTGTGCCTAATTTCATTTAGTATCTGTTATATAGATACAATGGATAAGCGTTGATTCTTGAAAAAGAAACCATGAGCCCGGAGGGCGAATGGTTTGTTTTTCATGAATCAACGCTTATCCATTGTATCTATAACTTAAACTATTGTATTAATGTCTTTTCGAAATTAAAGCCTTTTCTTAATTAGAAGGTATTGTAAGCGAGTTTAAATAACCATGTTATCGTGTCCAACGATGCATTGATAAATCTAAGATCACAATTAATTGGTTAAAAAAATACAAATATAATACAACACGTCTGCCTTTAAAGATCTTAATATTATCAGGCTTCTGAATATTATCTGTTTTTACAAAATAAGAAATATTCGAACGTATTTCTAATAAAATTGAGAATGGAAATGGGGAATGTGTCGAAGAGACAACAACCCGAACAAAGAGCATATATAAAGTATATATAATATATATGTTACCGAAATTTCTAGTAAGAAGCCTAATTCTAGACACATCACGATCTTCTCGCAAAGGAATTTACGAATAAACATTTGTAAAATTATGTAGCAAAACAGATGAAATCATTCTATATTTATAAAACAAAAATAGACAAATAGAATGTAATCATTTTTCGTTTCAAATATGTGAAATAGCCAAAAATAATCCAAAAATAAACGGTCAAACTCGTTATTATTACAAAAATATCCACAATAACATACAACACAAGAAAAAAAACCCAGGAAAACTAAAGAATAGGGACAACAAAGAGAATACAGGGATTCGAACCTAAACCGACAAGTCCCTACCTTTAACCCATTGATCTTAACCATTCTAACCTCGCGGCTACCGACTTATACTGTACGATTGCCTATTATGTATATATAAAGGTACAAGCCGTATGTGTCCGTTGTACCGATGTATATCATATGTTCATTTATATATATAAAATAGACATTTAAATCGTAACCCATTGGTAGCCGTGAGGTTTTGTCGATGTGGTGATGTCAGTCACACATAACAGATTTTAAGGACGGGTTCGATTCCCAGTGAAGGCATATAGAAATTACAAAAGTTAAAGGTAAGTTTTTAAAATAATTCCCTTAGTGAACAGAAATCAGTAAATTAGCCAATTCAAACTAAATGAAATTAGGCACACAAAGGAAACAGTTGAATATAATTTGGTGAGTCCATTTCAGCGACAGATTTAGGAAGTGTTGATTCTAGAATCAACATTCTAGAAAAAGAATCAACACTTCCTAAATCTGTCGCTGAAATGGACTCACCAAATTATATTCAACTGTTTCCTAGAAGGCATACTACATGCAAAACAACAAAAGAAAAACTTATATTTAGCAACCCTTGGCAGTCAAAAGGCCTTTGATGTGGTACATCATATGATCTTACTAGAAAAATTATACTATGAAGTTCCAGCAGGTTTGGAAAGTAATTCAAAATCTGTATTCAAATATGTCAACGGAAGTAAAATGGAATAATCACATAAGAAAAAGATTTCCAATAAAACAGGGAGTAAGACAAGGAGGTGTCTTAAATCCACTCATTTTTACAAGTCCTTTATCAACGACTTGCCAATAGAACTAGAAAAAAGAGCCCTAGGACTATCAATAGGACTAGAATATTGTGGCAGTCCATTATGTGCAGATGATATTGTACTGATGGCAACAGACGAAACAGAGATTCAAGCAATGATTGATATAGCATATAAATATTCCTGTGAAAAAAAAGCACTCCTATAAAGACAGAAAGGATCAAGTCAAAATGTCAACCAGAAATTATCAAACTAGAAAATGAAGCAATACAAACTGACAACCAAGCCACACATTTAGGAATCATACGAGCAACCAAAAACGAATCAAGAATAAATATACAAGAACATATAAGTATTGCAAGAAAGACTTTGTATTCTTTAATTCCAGTGGGACTAAATGGAAAAGGAGGTCTTAACCCCAAAACAGCTTATAAGATCTATCAAGCGTACTTTCTCCCAAGACTACTATACGACCTGGAAATACTTCCTCTGAATTTAACGCAAATAGGAGAATAAAGGCAATTCCACATCAGCACTATCAGATGTTTCAAATCCCTTCCAATAAGAACTTCAACAACTGCTGTATATATGCTTATTGGCGCAATACCATTTGAAGCAGAACTTCATAAGAGACAGACAACTTAGCCTGCTTTATTCTATTCTAGTAAGTGAAAACACCAAACTAAGAACTTTAATGGAAAGACAGCTGATTGTCAACCCAGAAAATCCAGAAAGTTTCTTCCCAAGGGTACAAGAAATCTTACAATATTACAGTCTAATGCCGATTCACGAGCTGATAAAAAATCTTCCAACAAAATTTCAATGAAAAAAGCAGATTAACACAGCCATAGCCGATAAATGGACAAGTAAGCTACAAACCGAAATGAAAGAAAAATCCACTCTTAAATTCTGCAATACAACAGAGCTCAAAATACACCAGACTCATCCAGTATGGAACTCCTTACCATCCGTTACATATGAGGTAAAAAAGGCATAAATCATAGCCAGATTCAACTCACCGGTACATACCTTTTAGAATGTGACATACAGAAATTCAAAAGGGAAAAAGAAAAAGCAAATTGTACTCTGTGTCATTTGGAAATAGAAACTCTAGAACACTTCTTACTCAAGTGCCCAGCTCTATATGATAAACGGCAAAAAAGTTTCCCGGAGTTGAAAAAACTCATCATACAGTCTGTTGGATATAACAAATGGAATGAAACTTTCAAAGGGAACCAGGTATTAATTATTCAAATAATTATAGATTGTACGACATTGGCCCAAGAATTGAACTTTAGTTCAGAGACAATTATTCAAATAGAAAATCTCAGTAGAGATCTATGCTATGGACTCCATTCTCAGAGAATATTGATGCAAAAGAAGACTAAGACTTTATAAAGTGATCTTCACCCAATGGGCACAAATTCTAATGACTGTATATTTTAAATTTAAAATTTTATTTTCAATTTTAATGAATTTAATTATTGGAACTACATATCAGATAAGGGTTGATAACCTATATATTAAGATTAGGACCACCGATTGAGGGCACTATTACATGTATCATGTACAAACCTTTGGAAGCTACTACTTTTTACACCAATCGTAATAAATTTTAGGGTTTAAGTCACTCTAATCAAGTTACTTTTAAATTTTAGGAGTTACCATATATATATATACATGTAATTAATGCAATTAAATCAACTGCATGATGTAAATATTTCCACTGTAAATTCTTGAGCACCAATTTAACTTATTTTAATTTGTTTATCAACATCGTTTTAAAACATCTTACCATAGCTAAAGTATACTAAAAAGATAAATAATGGCCTGCTGTAAATATATCCCCTTACCACCTTCTCTTTTATATTAATGTTAATTTTAAAGATAAGGTTCTATATTTTACTACCGTGTGACACGGGTGCTCCGTTGCGGAGGAATCTACGAAGAAAAGAAGTTACGGCATGTATCAACTTATAAGAATGTGAGACATATTCCTTTTTAGCTCACCTTGGGCCGAGTGAGCTTTTCTCATCACTTGGCGTCCGTCGTCCGTCGTCGTCGTCCGTCGTCGTTAACTTTTACAAAAATCTTCTCCGAAACTACAAGGCCAAATTTAACCAAACTTTACCACAATCATCATTAGGGTATCTTGTTTAAAAAATGTGTACGATGACCCCGCTTGCCAACCAAGATGGCCGTGATGGCTAAAAATAGAACATAGGGGTAAAATGCAGTTTTTGGCTAAAATCTCTGAAACTAAAGCATTTAGAGCGAATCTGATTTGGATAAAAATGTTCATCAGGTTAAAATCTATCTGCCCTGAAATTTTTAGACGAATCAGACAACCCGTTGTTGGGTTGCTGTCCCTGAATTGGTAATTTTTAGAAAATTTTGCAGTTTTTGGTTATTATCTTGAATATTATTATGGATAGAGATAAACTGTAAACAGCAATAATGTTCAGCATAGTAAGATCTACAAATTAGTCAAATGACCAAAATTGTCAATTGACCCCTTAAGGAGTTATTGCCCTTTATAGTCAATTTTTAACAATTTTTCTTAAATTTTTGTAATCTTTTACAATAATCTTCTCCTCTGAAACTATTGGGCCAAATTTAACCAAACTTGGTCACAATCATCGTTAGGGTATATAGTTTTAAAAATGTGTCCAATGACCCCGCCTGCCAACGAACATGGCCGTCATAGCTAAAAATAGAACATAGGCGTAAAATGCAGTCCTTGGCTTATATCTCTGAAACTAAAGCATTTAGAGCTAATCTGACTGGGTAAAAATGTTCATCAGGTAATGATCTATCTGCCCTGAAATTTTTAGACGAATCAGACAACCCATTGGGTTGCTGCCCCAGAATATTCGTAATTTTAAGGAGTGTTTGGTTATTATCTTAAATATTATTATAGATAGAGATAAACTGTAAACAGCAAAAATGTTCAGCAAAAATCTACAAATAAGTCAATATGACCAAAATTTTCAATTAACCCCTTAAGGAGTTATTGCCCTTTATAGTCAAATTTTTAACAATTTTTTTCGTAAATTTTTTTAATCTTTTACAAAAATCTTCTCCACTGTGGCTAAATAGAATTAAACTTAGCCACAATTTTCAATAGGGTATCTTGATTGAAAAATGTATCTGATGACCCTGTCATCCGACCAATATGGCCGCCATGGCTAAAAATAGAACATAGGGATTTACTATAGAAGTCTAAGGGACAATTGTAAAAAAACCAATTTCAAATGGTCACAACTTGAAAACTACTTAAAAAAATGATAAGGAGTCTTCAGTAACTATTGTAAGTCTAGTTACTAGTTGGATGACCTGCTTTTAATTTAACTACTGGGCCAAATTAAACAAAACTTAGCCTCAATCTTTAAGGTATCTAATACTATTTATTATGATTTAAACCTTATTTTACATGATTTCCAAAACCACAGAAGATACAGGTGAGCGACACAGGCTCTTGAGAGCCTCTTGTTACCACTTTCAGACCACTTAGGGGCAGATTCAGCCATTTTTTAAAGGGGGTTCCAATCCAGGATTAAAGGGGGGAGTATCCAACTATATGTCCCCATTCAAATGCATTGTTTGTAAAAACAAAAAGGGGGTTGCAACCCCCAGGAAACCCCCACTCCCCTTTGACAGTAAACTGGTCAATATAAATTAATGTTTTTGTCCTAAAATTATTAAAAACTTCCATAAAGGCAATGGAGAAATTGAATTCAAAAGTAAACTTAAATTACAAAAAAAAAACAATGGGAAAGGAATACGTGTATTCAGCGTACTTGGGTGACTAATAAAGGGCGAAATCGTTTTTAAAATCTAATTTTACTGCTCTCAATATAAGTTTAAACCATAATCAACGATTCTAATTGAAAGATTTTTTATCATGTGTATTGCTTTTTGTTTTTATATATATTTTGGACATTAACTCATTTTAACTGCAGATTTTAGGGAAGAAAAAGAAACCTTTTATTCTAACGTGAGGGTAACTAAATTGCATCTATTCTTAAATTCACATTCTTAAAAATCAAATTAAAGATGATTTGTTTTATTTCTTCAAATATTTAGAACAATTTGATATTTTTCGATGCTTACTATTCATTTTTGAAGAAATGGAGTCTTGTAACATATTTTATTTGCTCATTTTTAAAAGATGACTTTTTGTGGACGTCGCTTGGCGACGTTTCCGTACATTTGACTTTTTCCAGTGATACTTCATCTGTTGATATATACAGTGAACGTTTTGTGCATATTTATATATATTTACTTATGCAAAAAGACTTGCATAATGTCAAATAATCAAAATACAATTTGTTTAGTCTCCAAGAAAACATGTAAAATTTCTGCTACTACTTTGTTAAATAGGTGCAATTTGGGTACTCGGTGCAATTTGGCTACTGTGACGTTAAATTTTTTTTATTTTTGTCACCAAATTTCACTGTTATTCAATTAAAACATAGTATCTTTATGAGAACAATCTTCATGCTAACCCTTGTACTTTGGACAAGACAAGCTTTCATTTTATATCACATAATACCTACCCTATAGTCAAAATACCATTCAACACACAAGGACTGCATTTACAGCAACAGAGCTATAGAAGGGGTGAATTATATATTTGACTGAGCAACTTAGCAACCAAGTAACTCCAGCTGTACAAACCTACTACTGGATAAAGATCAGTAAATAAAGGCAACAGTAGTATACTGCTGTTGAAGGCCGTACCTTGACCTATAATGGTTTACTTTTATAAATTGTAACTTGGATGGAGAGTTGTCTCATTGGCACTCATACCACATCTTCCTATATCTATATAATAGTGACAAATCGATAAACACATATACGAATGTGTCAACCCAACTATGCAATTGCCAGAGACAGGAGTACCAAACAACCAATATTACTCCTACTCAGCGGTATAGAAACTAACCCAGGTCCTAGACAGCAAGGATTTTCATGCACAATTTACAGAGAGCATGCAAATTGGAATATGTAGCCTGCGATGACTGCGACAAATGGACACACAGAAACTGCATTGGAATGTCAACATCAGAATTCAGCAATTTAGGAAAAAAGAGAAGACACTTTGACTTGCCCATCTTTTTCCAAATCAAACAACTCTGTAACAGAAATATATTTTATACTAAATGGAGATAACAGCAAACATTCAACGCTAAACATATCAACTAATCCGTTGGCAGACAGTATATCCGAAGCATCTATCCCATCAACATCAAGATCAAGCATAAATTCCCCATCATTTAACTGTTCAACTTTCAGTACAGATATACCGATCATGACATCATCACCTAAACCAACAAAAACAATCCAGTACCAAAGAAACAGTTGAAAATTTTAAACATCAATTGCCAAAGTCTAAGGAAAAAAGGCAAACTGCTAGAAACAAGCATTGCCTCAACTGAACCAGGTATAATCATAGGCACAGATACATGGTTAGATTCAAACATCAAATTAATCGAGATAATCCCTGGGCCGTACGCATAAAGCTACTTGAGTTAAGATTTGTTCCGAACGGACGGAATTTTCTACATGTTCTACGATAAATTAGTATTACGATTGGATATCTTAACTTAAGTAGCTTTATGCATACGGGCCCAGATTACTAGTACCTTAATTATGATACGGAACGCAGAGATCTCCCCAAAAACTCTCAAGGAGGAATAATGATAGCTGCTAAAAAAATCATTACAGCTAGGGCACATCCATAGAATTAATTACTGGAACCGTAAATCTAGAAGGGAAAAAGAAAATACTTGTAGGTGCTTTCTATCAGCCACATGATAAAACTGACGACACATATCATTCTGAACCTAACAAAAAATGAAATAAATACCAGCAGCATGAAGCATCAGAAAGGCATCTTCTTAATTGGAGGCGACTTCAACCTACCAGACACTAACTGGTCAGAACAAACCATAAGAAACAGACAATATCCTATCAGGACCAACCAAACTTTCTTGGATATTGTAGCTGATAATGGATTGGAACACATTCTTCGTGTGAATCTTATAGTGTTATATGTCCACTTTTGATAAAAATGGAGATAACTATATATTTGAGATCCAAGTGCAATGGTCTATCTCCCTATACAACTATAATACAAGATTTCTACACTGTACATGTTTTTGTCAGAACTACACTGTTCTATCTCCACACTCCCATTGGATTATAATGGTATATTCATCTAGTTAGTTCAGAGAAAAATATTTTTATAGTGTTGTATCACCACTATATCTCATGTAATTTTGCTGTTAAATAAGTGTTATCAAAATTATCTTAGCAGTACTATGACTAAATGGTTTGCATGGTTTGAGCTCAACCTATGAGCAATTCTAAGCAAATTCAGCTGTACAGAATTAGGGATATTACAAAGTTAAAAAATCCATGGTTTTATATCTCAATGGAAATATAGGGATACATTTCTAAAACTACATTGTTTGTAGTGAAATGTTCAAAAAGGGGATGCTTTATTTATCTAAGTTGTTTGTCTATTAACAAACCTATCGTACAAAGAGTTACTCTTCATGTACGTAACTTCAATTCCTATATAACTTTTTATGTCTCAGACAAATGTTTGATATTGAGCTTTTAAACTTTAATTCAAATTTTTAGCACTATTACCAAATGGGAAATATATCATTCTAAGAGTTACACGACGAATAATTGTATAGACTTCACAACATGTAAAGACAACACTCTGGACCTAAGACTAACCTCTCATCCAGCATTTAAACTACGATGCAAACCATTACCATCAAAAGGAAACAGTGATCATGATATCGTCCTACTGATTTGGAATGCCAAAGCCAGTGAGAAGGAAACTATATTTATCGAAGAAAGCAGAAATACACAAATCAAAATGAGACTTTGCCCTTTTCAACGCAACTTTCATAAACACCACATATAGAAATGATGAAGCCATTTGGCAAGCGTTCAAAAGACCTATCCAAAACACTATAGACAAGAGAGTACCAACTAAAATGAGCCAAGGAAGACACATACATCTATGGATAAACACCACCATTAGACGGGGAAAAAATCAGAAACAAAAAGCCCACAAGAAGGCCAGGAAAAAAAGAAGAGAGACATGGATAGATATAAGAGACTCAAACAAGAAGCACAGTGGAAAGTCAGGCAAGCCAACAAAAATATATGGAAGAAGTAGGCACCAATTATAAAGACAACTCGAAAACATTTAGTCATATATAAAGAGCAAAGGTCAAGAATGGACAGGTGTAGCACCATTAAAGAACAGATTGTAATTTCTATTAAGCGATAATAAGAGAAAAGCTGAGATCCTCAATGAACAATTCCAGTCAGTATTTACAAAGGAAAACCTAAATAACTTTCTCAATAAAGGAAAATGTCCATATTCCACCTTGGATGATATCCAAATTAGCATCAAGGGAGTACACAAACTACTAAAAAACCTCCGACCACACATACTACTGATCCATACTCAATTCCATCCTCCATACTAATCAAAGAGCTTGGTCGCTCTGGGGAATAAGATCATTTCAAAAATAATTCTTCTGAATGTTCTAATCAATATCACATACTCAGTGTCAAATATTCATTTGTACAAGCCTTAAATAACAGGTCAATCTGTTCTTTCTTTAGCTTTAGGGGTCATATGGCCAACAATGTTAACAGTCCAAGAAGTACTTAAAAACTACAGAAATTTAAATGACATAGAGTATGTGGTCAAGAGAATAAATTCTACCATGTACAAAAGCTGTAGGGAAAATAGTCTTTTGAGTTACATTTATTAACTTGTTTGGTACCGACAGAAAGACTGTGTGCCTAGAGGCGCATGTGGCAGGGGTCAATAAAACCTAGTATTATTCATAACCTTGAAACAAATATACCTGCCAACTTTCAAATTATCCATGATTTGTTCACCTGAATTGTGCAAGGAAAGACATTTTTTAAAGGAATTGCGATTCTCTAAGAATTTGTTTCATAAATTACATATCTTCTGGTTTTATTTATGGTATTCACTGCTGATGACCCTATTTTCTTAAATTTTTTTTAAATCTTTTTCAAACTATTGAGGGGTAAAAAAAGATTACCTGCAAAGATACTAACCGTTGATATATGTTGATACATTAAAACTCATATGTGATAATTGAAAAGAAATTTTAAGACATAGGGCACAATTTAATTTAGCAAAAAATCCTAAAGGGTAAAACTAAACCCTGCCTTTTTATGCTCTTCAACTTCGTATTTGATTTGGCTTTCCTACTGTTTTGATTCAAGCGCCACTGTCCCCACTGATGAGACATATACTATCTAAATGTTAATGCAAACAAATAACGCAGTACATTTATCAGTAAAATATCAGTAAAATATGAATAAAGTTAACATTAAAAAAAATTATTTCAAAAAATTTTGCTCTCAATATTGTTGATCATGATGAACAGAAGCATTTGTCCCAATCCAGATAGTTTTCCAAATATTCCATGAAATATTGCCAATGTTATATTGATGTCTGAAAATTTTTAATCTTAGGGTTAACTGCAAAATAAGAATAAAGCGATATTATCTTTTTTTTTTTGCAAAATTATCTTGTGATAAAACACATAAACATTCATTGCAGCTTTCCAGTTTTCTGTCTGATCCAACAAGCATTGTTCAATCGGATTGAGGAAACCCAGAGCTGTCAATTAGTCGATTTTTCTGTAAATAGATGCCCCGCAAAGGTCAAGAAAAATACGCATGCGCTCAAAGACATAAACAAACCGTTTGGATTATGTTTATGTTTAAAATGAGGACAACCTATCAATGCTGGTTCTTCATCTCCTGGAAGTTCAATATCAAAGTTTCATTAAGGTAACTTAATTGGAAAAACATCACTTCAGTACTTATCGATCTGATAGAAATATTTTTTATTCCAAAACACAATGCGAAACACAACTCCTTGAATGTATCGATGATATCACAAAAAATCTGGAAAACGGAAAACAATCAGATCTGTTTATACTGGACTGTTCAAAAGCTTTTTGACAAGGTGTCCCACAGTTTACTCCTACATTAACTACACCGTTATGGCATTCGAAGTAAAACAAACAAATGGATAAAAGAATTTCTCACCAACAGAACCCAAGTAGTAGTTGTGGAAGGCGAAACATCAGACAATCCGGAGTACCTCAAGGATCAGTTCTAGGACCCAGTCTCTTTCTTTTTTACATAAACGACCTACCAGAAGGCCTACACTCAACAGTGAGACTATTTGCGGATGATACTGTTGTCTATCTGACCATTTCCTCCGACAACGACTGCCACAAACTCCAAAAAGACCTGAACAAACTGGCAAAATGGGGAAAAACTTTGGAAAATGGAGTTCCACCCTGAACAATGCAGCGTCCTAACAGTAACAAAAAAGAAAAATCCAATCAGGTGGGACTACAAACTCCACAGCCATACTCTGGAGCATGAAACATCAACAAAATACCTAGGCTGCACCATTGCAAATGATCTAGATTGGGGAGAACACATAAACAACATCACAGGAAAAGCCAGCCGAAGCCTTGGTTTCTTACATCGAGACCGCCACATCAGCTCAAAATCCACCAAAGAGCATGCCTATAAAATAGTAAGACCGCAAATGGAATACGCCACGACAGTATGGGACCCGTACCAGCAAAACCCCATAGAAAAAATCGAAAAAGTACAAAGACGAGCTGCACGATATGTAAACATCAGACATATCAATAGATCAAGTGTCAGCAATATGATTACTGAATTAGGATGGAAAATCCTACAAACAAGAAGAAAAGAAGCTCGACTCATCATGTGCTACAAAGTTACAAGCGATCTTGTAGCCATAGACAAGAGTAAATACCTACAAAATCTAACAAGATGCTCTAGCCGGACAGGGCATCATACTTACCTTTTACAGCCAGCCACCGAAGATTGTAGGAAATGGTCCTGCTTCGTAAACACCGCCAAGGATTGGAACAAACTGCCTCCAGATATTGCTACATCAAAGTCTCTTGAGATATTCAAGTCTCAAGTTACCAAATCTTCTAGATCACCATTTTGTTTTTAACCGTTTTTAATCATGCGCAACATGCCAGAATATTCATCATGTTGAATGTGGGCAGTGTTTGGAAGAAGAAGAGAACAACTCTCGCATTTTAACAATGAACACAGCGGAATTCCCATATTGACGTGATGCTAAATATACATATTGCTTAATAGTAATACTGATTTTGTAAATTAAACGACTATAAAAAAAGAAATATCAAAACATGAGGATTTTGAGAAGAAAATTAAAGGATAGTTATTTTAGTTTAACCTGTTTGTTTGTTTGACTCTTTTAATCAAAACAATCTTAAGAATCTGAGTAGTTCCTGTTTACAAAGAACAAAACGGTTGACGTGAGAGTCTTGGAAAGTAGTCAAAAGTAAAAGAAAACAGATTGCTTGACAGCAATCTTATTCCACAAACAGCGGTAGACCAACTCGCTCCTTTTCCAACAGAACTGTACCAAACATCACTCAACACCGGTGATGTTCCACAAGATTGGAGAGATGCTAACGTGGTACCCCTATTCAAGAAAGATAGAAAGCAGTTATCTTCTAACTACAGTCCTGTGTCATTTACCTCAATTACATGCAAGCTCTTAGAACACATAGTCAGCAGCTTAATGGACCATTTTGAAAAAACATAAAATCCTAACTAATGCACATGGATTCCGCAAAAACGATCATGCGAATCACAATTAATCATTACCATCAACGACATAGCAAACAAAAAACTGGATAAAAGATCCCAAGTCGACATCATCCTTCTTGACTTTGCAAAGGCATTCGACAAAGTACCACACAATCGCCTATTACACAAACTAGAATACTATTGAGTTAACCCTAAAACTAACAAATTCGTTTTTTCCTCGAAAAATCGTAATATTAGAAGGAGCTGTCTCCTCTCAAGTCCCTGTACTATCTGACGTACCCAAGACACAGTTCTTAGACCATCTTTTGTTTCTGACCTGAAGTAGTATCTCATGGTGACCTTTCACTTATATTAACTAGGATATTAGCCTGGACATATCATGATAATAGTATAAGGATAAAGAAACCTTAATAAAAATCAGGTCAAGGATGGAAAGTCTTGTCAGGCAGACATGTCAACCTTGCATGCATTGATTCTGTCTACCAAATAATGTTCATGAAACTTAGTTTTGTTCAAGCGGTCATAGATAGAATAAAATGCTCCGCAGGGCGCAGCTTGATACGACCGCAGAGGTCGAACCCTGAACAGTTGGGGCAAGTATGGACACAACATTCAAGCTTGATACAGCTTTGCATTTGGATTGTGATTAAATATTTGACACAGCATAGGTTTCTGACACAGAATGAATGTGGTCTAAGAACTTAAACATTTTAAATTGGACATTCACCTATTATGGTCCAATATCCAAAATCTAAATACATGGTTAGATTCAGCATATCAAAGAACCCAAGAATTCAATTTTTGATGAAATCAAACAAAGTTTAATTTTGGACCCTTTTGACCTCAATGTGGACAAAGTTGATAACGCGGCCCAAAAATAAAAAATCTAAATACATGGTTAGATTCAGCATATTAAAGAAACCCAAGAATTCAAGAATAAAACCCCATTGAAATTGGTCAAGAAATAAGCAATTTATACGAAGTATCTTCTTTTGCACAATACTGTGCAATTAAATATTTCTTGCTATTGCGCAATACTGTACAATTCACAATTTCTTGCTATTGCGCAATATTGTGCTATTGGATATTTCTTGCTATTGCGCAATACTGTGCAATTGAAGATTTCTTGCTATTGCGCAATACTGTGCAATTGAAGATTTCTTGCTATTGTGCAATACTGCGCAATTGAAAATTTCTTGCTATTGCACAATACTTATTATATAATATTTTGGTGTGTATCTCCTACCATATCATTATTATTTGCTTTTAAATATAAATCAGAAATAACCAACTTAAAATGGAAAATTTTAAAAGAAAAAAAAAGGAAAAAAAAAAAATCCCCCCCCCCCAAATTTTTTGAACCCCCTTATGATTCATCACCCCCAAACTCAATCCCAGCCTTCCCTTTGTGGAATGGTACCTTGCAGTACAATTTCAGAGAGATTCATACACTTGAACACAAGTTATTGTCTGGAAACTAGAAAAATGTGTTTTTTGGCCCCTTTTTCACCCCAAATTCCTAAACGTTTAGGGCAATTACCCCCAAACCCAAACCCAGCTTTCCCTTTGTGATATGGAACCTTGTAGTACAATTTCAGAAAGATCCATACACTTACACACAAGTTATTGTCCTGAAACTAGAAAAATGCTTGTTTTTTGCCCCTTTTTGGCCCCTAATTCCTAAAATATTGAGGCAATTACCCCCATCATCAATCCCAGCCTTCCCTTTGTGGTATGGTACCTTGCAGTACAATTTCAGAGAGATCCATACACTTGAACACAAGTTATTGTCTGGAAACTAGAAAAATGCTTATTTTTGGCCCCTTTTTGGCCCCCAATTCCTAAACGTTTCGGCAATTACCCCCAAACTCAATTCCAGCTTTCCCTTTGTGATATGGAACCTTGTAGTACAATTTCAGAAAGATCCATACACTTACACACAAGTTATTGTTATGAAACTAGAAAAATGCTTGTTTTTTGCCCCTTTTTTGGCCCCTAATTCCTAAAATTTTGAGGCAATTACCCCCAAAATCAATCCCAGCATTCCTTTTGTGATATGGAACCTTGTGGTACAATGTCAGAGAGATCCATACACTAACACACAAGTTATGTCTGGAAGTTACAAAAATGCTTATTTTTGGCCCCTTTTTGGCCCCTAATTACTTTACTGTTGGTACCATAACCCCCAAAATCAATCCCAACCTTCCTTTTGTGGTATTGAACCTTGTGGTAAAATTTCATAGAGATCCATTCACTTAAACTAAAGTTAGAGTGCGAAAACCAATGTGTCTTCGGACGACGCCAGACAATGACGACGACGACGTCGACGCCAACGTCTTACCAATATACGACCACAAAAATTTTTTTGCGGTCGTATAAAAATTAAAATGAGGACATTTGGCATATGTTAACAGAAACTTCAGACCATAAGGCATCTTAATTCAAGATATAAATTACTAATATTTATGTCCACCATCTTATAAAATTCAAAGCCGTATATTAATATTCAAGCCCTATCCTCACAGCCCTGGTTATTATACACATCTCTCCTTTAGTGACATTCGTGGCAGATGAAATAAAGTAAAAGTGAAAAGCAGAAAGTAGAAAGTGGGACAGTGTATGTCTTTTGCAAGTTAAACTCAGTAATTGCATAACAATTTATATAGACATCAGCGTACATGACCATGTGAAGTCAGACAGGGCTGTTGTGGGGTTACGTGCCTGGGTACATTTGAACAGCACTTTAAAACCTTTTACCTGGACTTCCAAAAACGTTCTTTGTTGAAGGCCGTACAGTTGCCTACAATTGCTTACATCCACTTCATTTGATTGATTGATTGATTGTTGGTTGCTTAACGTCCAGTGGCAAATATTTCATGCATATTCAGGACGAGAACAAGTTCACAATAAATACAATAGGTAGGTTCTGTAATAGATTAAGGGATTAAGGTCGGAGAAATTTAGACTGCCACGGGAAATGAGGGTACATTGGATAGGGACAGAAATTTAGCCTTGCAACAGGTCACCTACGGACCCCTCAAAGAGTTGTCGCAAGGGTTCTTAACGTGCAAAGAGCGTGGCACTCTCTTTACACGAGGCATCGGATTTAACGTCCCCATTCTGACCGGACGTGGCTGCAAATTTGTACATCCCGCACAGCCAAACGGACGCCCCACTTTAGCACGGGTTTTACTGCCGGTCGGAGGAAGACCAATGGTGACCATACTTCTATTCCCCAGTCACCCTTGGGGGACCACTTCATTTGAACTTTGGTGGATAGTTGTCTCATTGGCAATCATACCACATCGCCTTATCTTTATATTAAATTAAATATGCAGAACTGATCATATCTTGGCTAAATATATATGATAGAGAAGCATATTTCTTAACCTATTTTATTTTTCCCTGTTACAATGAAATTAATAAAATAAGACTATATTCAAGTTCAAATATACACTACGGTTATAATTAACTGTAGATGTATAAAATTTATTAAGAATTTGATACATTTGATCAATTATGATATCTAAAAATAAACCACACAGGTGCATGTACAATAAACACAAAAATATCTTCAAAAAACTTTATTCTCAACCCTATTACATTATGAAGATAAAATAAAGTGATATGTTCTTCATAAATAGTTTAATTTTGGATGTAACGCGTCTTCTGATTGGCTGACGTTGTTTTGTTTATCAGCTCATAGACATAATTTTGTCATGTGACCGTGTCGTCATCAACGTTATTTCATGGTTTACTCCGGTTTAAAATGGAATTTAGAATTAAATTATAAGAAATGACTGTAATATTGTTTCTGTCTATTCAAAATAACATAAAAAATGTGGTGCACACTTTAAAATAACCCGTTACACAGGTTATTCAGTGTGCACCACATTTTTGATGTTATTTCTTCATAGACAGAAAAAATATTACAGTCATTCCTTAAATGGAATACAATAAATTGGCAGTCCAAATAAGCGCTCAATGAATTAAATGTTGAGTATTTAGGTCACACCAGATCTAGATTTCCTAACATATACATTTTTTTTTTGTAAGCATAGTTTCTGGTCTAGTACCAGTCGCTGTCAGAAATTCACAGCATTTCTTAAATTGTTTAACAGGAAGTCTGGATGAAAATATTGTAACAACTGAAAGGTTGCAAAAGGTAGGTCTAGCACAATAAACTGAGACTTAAATCTTTACCAGCAAACACAAGTGTGTTGCTAGCATTTTGATCTTTGTGTGCTATTCTATAAAAAACATCATTTACTGTCACTAATGAGTCAAGCCATTAAATGAGTAAAATTACTATTTATATAGGACATAAATGTCATATTCTGAATTTACATAGCAAGAAGAGAATAAGGTATGTCAAATGAACCAAACACATTGTCATTCCAGCCATAAATTCAGAATTTCTTCTTTCTTCTCCAAATCAAAAGATTATCATTAGTTGAAATAAAAATTGTCTTATTTTGAAATTTAAAAACTTTTTCTTTTAATTCTTTTAAATCAATTTTTTTATTCTTAATCAAGCTTAAAAATTGCTTTCACAAATATTCGAGGATGTCATGTTGCCTCATTCATGTCTCACCACTAGGCTTTAAAAAACAGAAAACTTTTCCTGCTCTATAGGGATCAATTGAAAGAGACTTTTTATAATGAAAAATAACATGTATGAAGATAACAGCACTTTGCCTTATTTGCACAGTGAGCTGTCATTACATTAAATGCTAGATGATGGTAACTGATAATTAACAGTAACTGGTCTTTGACTTGTATAGCTGTAAAACTGTACACAAATTGAGATATACAAAGGATTGTAATTATAACTCTTATTGAGAAAAACTTTAACCAAATCAATAAACTTGATTTGATAAAAAAATAAATGAACCAACATTTGGACCACATAGGTGGTACCAATGTATCCAATTGCAGAATAAATAGATTTTTTTATATTAGCAATAAATGATTGCTGAACACAAAGTGAAAACAATACCTCCTACTAACCCTATGGGCTTTATCATATATAATGGTTGAACACAAAATCATAACAATGTGTCACATTAGCCTTTAGGGCTTGGCAAGCTGTAAAGTTAACAATGAATGATGGTTTAACACAAAATAATGGCAATGGGTCACCAGATTTTTTTTTCGGCACTACAATTCAAACACTAATGTTATATTATAGCTGTACTTAATTTGTCTTTTTACATGTATTGATCAGAGGCTTTAAGGGAAACACAAAATGATGAAAACTAATCCATGTATAAAGTGAATTAATTATTACCTTTATCATGTTAAGGGTCAACACCTCTAGAATTCATATCTCTCATTATATATGTGAGCATAAATTGACGTATGGTTGCAATCTGATATAAACTATTTCAGTGAGCATTAGGAATGGTTTTTAAACTATTTCAGTGAGCATTAGGAACGGTTTTTGCACAAATTTTGGTCTATTTTTAATAATTGATACCTTGACCTTTGAGGTAATTACCTTAAAATCAATGAGATCCTCCTCTTATTATATGTGAGCATAAATATAAGCATGATTGCAATTGCATAACATGCTTATATTTATGCTCAGAGTGACAGCAAACCTGATTTTCCTGCAGAAGTCGAACCCTGAACAGTTGAGCAAGTATGGACACTACATTTAAGCTTAAAACTGCTCTGAATTTGGATTATGGTTGAATTTTTGACACAGCATAGGTTTGTGACGCAAAATGAATGTGGTCAAAGAACTGAAATATTTGAAATTGGACATTTACCTATTATGGTCCAATATCCAAAATCTAAGTACATTGTCAGAATCAGCATATCAAAGAACTCCAAAAATTCAATTTTTGATGAAATCAAACAAAAGTTTAATTTAGGACCCTTTGGACCACAATGTGGACCAATTTGATAAAGGAGCTCACAATCCAAAATCTCTCAATACATGGCAAGATTCAGCATTTCAAGGAACCACATAAATTCAAATTTTTGTGAATCAAACAAAGTTTAATTTTGGACCCTGATTTGGACCAACTTGAAAACTGGGCCCAAAAATCTAATATTTAAATACAGGTTTAGATTCAGAATTTGAAAGAACCCTATATATATTTAATTTAAGTTGAATTGAAACACAATTTGATTTTATCCATATATTTTCTGTGCAAAGGGAAATAACTCAAACTGGATAAATAGATATGATTATAATCAATAAACCAGTGAAGTGATGACTAAGTTCTATAAAATTAGATATGCACAGTATTATCTAACTAATAATAAAAATAAATACAGGTTTAGATTCAGCATTTCAAAGAACCCTATATATATTCAATTTATGTTCAAATCAAACACAGTTTAATTTTGGACCCTGATTTGGACCATCTTGAAAACTGGGCCCAAAATCAGAAATCTAAATATATGTTTATTAATAGATAATATAAGCTAAGTTTTGAAAGGAGTTCACCTAATCAAAAAAATATACATAGCATTCAGAAAATTAGTTTTTACAGAATAACAAACAATTTACAATTTACCAAAGAAAAGAAAAAAAAATCAAAAATTTTATTTATCATTAATCATGTTAATACAATGTCTTTTAAAAATCGATAAAACTTATCTGTAATTAACTTCAAAATGTCTAATAATGAACAGTAAATTTCTAACTATATTTACTCCTATAAAACTTTTAATCATCAACATTTAGAAAACAGAAAATTCTCAAATAAATCTTTCACTCAGGATAAGACATTAACCATATGTTTAGTAAACTGATAACAGGACATATAAACAGGTGAAAATTATCTATAAAGGCTTAGTGTAATCAAACTTAAAGTATATAATTAACAATTTCTGTTCAAAGGAAAATAACTCAATCACAAAAAAATACCACTTATCGATATTAAAAAGGGCAATAACTCTCAAACAAGAAAAGCAAAAATCGTGAAAATTGAACCAGACTCTCATTTAGTTGCAGGAAACAACATATCTAAATTTGAAATAATTTTGTCAAAGGGTTTTCATGTTATTGAAGAGACACTGTTTGGCAGCCCACCGTCTGCCCGCCCGCCGTACATCCCCAAATCAATGACCAATTTTTACTTCGAAAATCCGGTAAAAAAGTGTCTGAAATGAAAATTACTGACTGAGGCATGGACGGGACAAAAACTATATACCCTTTCTGTACTTTGTAGCAAGGGGAATAATTACAATTCTTATAAAAAAGCATGTTACTGAAAGGTTGTCCTCCCCCAATAAGACCCAACTTGAGGGGGGCACATGTTATCATGCAAAATGAATTGTTCCTATAGGCAGTATTTTTTCGGTAATTGAAACCTCACAAGAGATCATCTCTATCACAAGGCTACATCACACTACTAAGAACTGGCTGTATGAGAGGGGAAAGGATACTGTAGTCTGTAATCATTGTCATCTAACAGGTATCTACAGAACAAATATTGTAAAAGGACATCTTTGATATTATACAACCACCTAAATGATACCTTTAACCAATATGCAAAAAATGGTCCACAAAATATAAGATGTTTAAAACATCAATGCATTTAAAGTCAATAAAAAATAATATAACATTAATGAAATAAGAATACTTAGAATTGAACATTTCAATAGATAAAGGAAGATGTGGTATGAGTGCCAATGAGACAACTCTCCATCCAAGTAACAATTTATAAAAGTAAACCATTATAGGTCAAGGTACGACCTTCAACACGGAGCATTGGCTCACACTGAACAGCAAGCTATAAAGGGCCCCAAAAATTACTAGTGTAAAACCATTCAAACGGGAAAACCAACGGTGTAATCTATATAAAAACGAGAAACATGTATGAACTACTACATAAACAGACGACAACTACTGTACATCAGATTCCTGACTTAGGACAGTTGCAAAAATTTGCAGCGGGATTAAACGTTTTAATGGTACCAAACCTTCTCCCTTTTTCTGAAACAATAGTATAACATCACAACATAGAAGTCTACAAATTCTTTAATCTCATTATTAAACATCTTTTAAATCCATACCATATAACTTTGAATACATGGACAAGATTTCAAAAACAATTCTAATATAACATTTCATCTTAAAAAATAATTGCATAATCATTTTTATAAACATTTAATACAAACGGTTTTTCTGCAAGTTAAAATGAAGTTTCCTTTTGCAGGTAGCATCCAACCCCTTACCCCTCCCCCCCAAAAAAACACACCTTAAAGAAGAAATAAACAGATATTTTTTAAATAAGTATAAACTAATTTTAGACTTGTCACTTATTCTCCATTTCCTTTGTCATTCCAATCCCAATTATAGTTACATGTAGAGCCACCAATTGACCTGGACATAAATTAAATATTTTTCTAATGTATTTTTTTAAACTCCTTAACTGGGAACTGTGAAGGTATACTTAATAAAACTGTTCACACATATAAATGTCTCATCTGTATGTACATGATGTATAAATTTTGACAGTAAAATGCAAATTTGAAATAAAAATGGCAATATTTAACATGTAAACAATCAAAAACATTCAAAGTCAATGAACCATGACTGGAGGTGCTGAGCCAAACATTGCTGTGAAAATGAAATATGGCAATGCTAATACAGCTGCATATCAAATATCATTGACAGATCATTAAAATTCCCCTTAAAACTTAACTTATCACAAATGTTAAAACTGCAAAAGTTCAAAAGTCATTGCAACATGACTGAGCAGGGGCATATATCTCCATGGAAATGAGATTTGCTAATGCATACCAAAAAACTTTGACTTACTATTAGTGGTTCATCTGGAACTGACCTAATTACAAACCTTTACATATAAACTAATCAAAAGTTTTAAGGTCAATAAACCATGACTGAGAAGGTGGGCCAAATAATCTCCATGGAAATGGGATTCGTATGCAACTACCAAATATCATTGACATACCATTACTAGTTTCCTTTAACATGTTTAAACTGACCTAATCACAAACTTATACAAATCGTTCACGAGGCCTGAGGAACAGGAAACAGTAGGCTAAAATTCTCATTTCTTCAAATTTGTTGAGGTGAAACGAAAATAAAATATAAATGCACATATAGATGAAAGCAATATTATGAACCACTTCTATTCAACGAAGACCATTGTTCAATTTCATTTAATACAAGTCCATAATAAGTATACTGTCTAGAAAAAAGATACACCAAATAAAAGAAAAAAATTCTAGAGATTTCATCTGTTTACAAAGGATTTCTTAAATTGGTTTAATGGAAATCAATAACTATTTCCACTTTCTACTGTAATATTAAACCTCCTACACATACTACATCATCAGTCATTCTTTTAGGTTACCAGTTTGTGGAAGCACTATCTTATAGTTTGATCAGCTGATTCATATCAGAAGATATTCTTCATATCCTGTTCAAATATAGCAACGAGAAACATTATTCCTCCTCCTAACAACATTCCTGACATCTGTAACAATAGATGACACAGCGGATGCTCTCCCTTCTTTGTATCTACATCCGACACCTGTGGAAGCTGAAGAGAAATAATTCACATTGTTATTGCAATTATTACTTGATGCCAAATACAATTTAACTCACATGATTTAAAACATATTCTTAGGGCAAGACCATGTGATTCTCAAGTGGGGGCTCAAGAAGAACTTGAAAATAATCCCTAGCATCCTGCCTGAATTGGCCCCTGATTGTTACGCTATTTTCATATCTCTAAAATTTTGACTCCTTTTTTGTGTTTGAAGATGACTGTGTATCCTACCAAAAAAGTGAGCTATATCATTTAAGTTAAATAGCTGATATTGTATTAAGTACCATACATAACCTACTATATGACCAAGCTTGCTGATATTGTATAAAGTACCATACGTAACCTCCTATATGACCAAGCTTGCTGATATTGTATTAAGTACCATACATAACCTACTATATGACCAAGCTTGCTGATATTGTATAAAGTAACATATATAACCTACTATATGACCAAGCTTGCTGATATTGTATAAAGTACCATACATAACCTACTATATGACCAAGCTTGATGATATTGTATAAAGTACCATACATAACCTACTATATGACCAAGCTTGCTGATATTGTATATAGTACCATACATAACCTACTATATGACCAAGCTTGCTGATATTGTATAAAGTACCATACATAACCTACTATATGACCAAGCTTGCTGATATTGTATAAAGTACCATACATAACCTACTATATGACCAAGCTTGCTGATATTGTAAAGTATCATACATAACCTACTATATGACCAAGCTTGCTGATATTGTAAAGTATCATACGTAACCTACTATATGACCAAGCTTGCTGATATTGTATAAATAGAGAATAATACATGGCAAAATCAGTATCACATGCCGCATCATCCCGAGATACCAATATCAGCCCGAGGGCCTTTAGGCCAAAGGGACCTTCAAAACAGTGAAAATACATGTTGAAGAAGCTCTTGTACATGTCTTATTGTAGTAACAAATAATTAATCAAAACACTACTGTAAGTCAGAGAATTATTTCATGACTTAAAATGCCTCATATGTACAAAAAACAGACTCTTTTCTGTAAAATATTGGTGGCCCTGAAAACTATCCTTTGCATCAGACGGATTTCAAATACTTGTTTCTTCGTCACTCCAGTCTACGGACCAGTTTTTATCCGAGAGTTGCCATTTTGTTTACATATGTCAGTGACGTCATTTTGATAGGAGATAACTTGTGTAAAAATTGTGAGACTCAAAGGTTTTTTTTACTGGTGAATAAAAGGGTAATTCATCGCACATTGTAATTTTCAGGGTTATTCCACATTCCTTGCTTTTAAATGATAATTAAACCAAATAATTCATATTGATCCTGTATGAGTCTTCCTACAGTCATGTTAATCATCAGTCAGCTTTTGGTGGTTATTTTAAGTCATTGGTAATAATAAAGGTATCATAAAATGAGTGTTTTCATATTAATTCATGTATTATGTCCTCGTACAGTCGTATTGGGTCTCGATTAGCTGTATTGACCCTTGGCTAGGACTCAAGCCAATAGAGCTAACCTCAACCCTTTTTGCGCAGAACCTCATTACATGCTCCGATCATTATTTCTTACAATAAATTAAAACACATTGTGATTAAGCATGATATATGTCCGAGCAAAGGCTTTGAAGTAATGAAGAGAAGCTGTAATAACACCCTTTAGTTATTACAGGCATATTTTTTCTGTAATAACATAGGTGTACTATGCATGATTGACAAACTATGAACTGTTATATCTTTCTATAGTTTAGTATACATAAAGACAATAATAATATCAATAGAACTTGTATACATTTTAACAAAACAAAGGATGTATATTGCCCCTTTGAAACATGTAACATACATATGTTATCACAGTTTTTGGATTTTTTAGTCCACAATTACAAATGTATGTTATTTTTCTCTAATAACCCTATAGAGTTATACCCTTGACTGGCTGGGAAACAGTCCTTACAACATGTATAATGGATATATGGGTGGTTTAACCAATGTCCTTTATCCTTAATTATCTTACCATATCAACTAAAGCAATGTACAGGAACATGCCAGCTACTCCAACAAAAATCCATAGACTAGCACCATCTATATTACCAATGAAAATACCAATACTCATACCCATGAAGGCAAGGACAGATGATACACAGTTATATACCAGGGCTTGTTTAACAGTCATCCCTGCTCTTAATAAAACAGCGAAATCACCTGAAAATACAAAACAATATTACCCTAAACATTATGAGAACCATATTTTTGACAACAATAATTACTATGAGAAACATTTAACAGATTTAGATTTTTTTTAAATCAAAATAGACAAATAGTTTGATCAACAATGTATAATGGCAAACAATTTTGTCAATAAACTGTTGACATAAAATTCAGAAAAATACAATCTGATGGACAGCAACATTGCTAATTAATTCAAAGTTGCTGGACCATGAACTAGTGGGCAGGGCCTTGAAATGGTCAACAAACTGAGATGTACAGACAGTAATCATGGTAATGTAACTTTATAGAAAATATCTTTAGTCTATTATAAGTAGTTACTATCAAACAAACTTAAGCAGAAACTTAACATTGAAAATTGCTTATTAATTGAAAGTCGCTGGACCATGACTAGGGGGCAGGGCCTTGAACTGATAGTAATGCATCTTCATAAAATATATCATTGATCTATCACAAGTACTTCTTATCAAAAATAACTTCAGCAGAAAACTGGAACATTGGAAATTGCTAATCAATTAAAAGTCACTGGACCATGACCTAGGAGGCAGGGCCTTAAAATAGTTGGCAAACTGATAAGTACTGATAGTAATGCAACTTCATACAAAATACCATTGATCTATCACAAGTAGTTCTTCTCAAACTAACTTAAGCACAAAACTTAATAATTGTTATTGCCAACTACATCGTCTTTGCCAATTAATCAATACCTATGTCTTCCAGGCGAGATAAAAATGGAAGCTTTTGGGCAAAAGTCTTAAGTTGCATTTACAAGGTGTACCTATGCAACAAATTTTACGACTTCTCTTGCAATGACCATCATTACACTACTAACACATAATTTCAATGACACAAAGCACATGTTCTGATAAACTATTGCAAATATTCAAAGTCAATGAACCATGACTGAAGGTACATGGCTAAACAATCTCCACGGAAATGAGATGTGCCAATGCTAATACAACTGCATACCAAATACCATTGACTTATCATAAGTAGTTCCCTTTAAACAAACCTAAACACAAACTAATACATGTAAACTAAGCAAAATTTCAAAGTCAATAAACTATAACTGAGGGGGCAAGGTCAAATAATCTCCATGGTAATGAGATGTGCCAATGCTAATACAACTGTATACCAAATATCATTGACCTACCACTAGTGGTTCCCAATAAACCGACATAATCACAAACTAATACATGAAAACTAAGCAAACATTTCAAAGTCAATAGACCATGACTGAGGGGGCGGGGGCAAATAATCTCCATGGAAATGAGATATGCCAATGCTTATACAACTGCATACCAATTATCATTCACTTACCACTAGTGGTTCCCCATTAACTGACCTAATCACATACTAATACATAATAAAATGCTTCGCTGGGGCGCAGCTTGATACGACCGCAGAGGTCGAACCCTGAACAGTTGGGGCAAGTATGGACACAACATTCAAGCTTGATACAGCTCTGAATTTGGATTGTTATTAAATATTTGACACAGCATAGGTTTCTGACACAGAAAGAATGTGGTCTAAGAACTTGAATTTTTTTTAATTTATCTATTATGGTCCAATGTCCAAAATCAAAATACATGGTTAGATTCAGCATATCAAAGAACCCCATATATTATCAATTTTTGTTAAAATCAAACAAAGTTTAATTTTGGACCCCAACTTGGACAAACTTGAAAACTGGGCCCATAATCAAAAATCTAAACATATGTTTAGATTCAGCATATCAAAGAACCCCAAGAAATCAATTTTTGCTAAAATCAAACTAAGTTTAATTTTGGACCCTTTGGACCTTAATGTAGACCAATTTAAAAAACAGGACTTAAAATTAAAAATCTAAATACACGGTTAGATTTGGAATATCAAAGAACCCCAATAATTCAATTTTTGATGAAATCAAACAAAGTTTAATTTTGGACCCTTTTGACCTCAATATGAACCAATTTGATAGCGGGGCCCACAAATAAAAAATCTAAATTCATGGTTAGATTCAGCATATCAAAGAACCCCATATATTCAATTTTTGTTGAAATCAAACAAAGTTTAATTTTGGACCCCAACTTGGACCAACTTGAAAACTGGGCCCATAATCAAAAATCTAAACACATGTTTAGATTCAGCATATCAAAGAACCCCAAGAATTCAATTTTTGTTAAAATCAAACTAAGTTTAATTTTGGACCCTTTGGACCTCAATGAAGACAAATTTAAAAAACGGGACCCAAATTAAACATCTAAAAACACGGTTAGATTTGGCATATCAAAGAACCCCAATAATTCAATTTTTGATGAAATCAAACAAAGTTTAATTTTGGACCCTTTTGACCTCAATATGAACCAATTTGATAGCGGGGCCTACAAATAAAAAATCTAAATACATGGTTAGATTCAGCATATCAAAGAACCTCATATATTCAATTTTTGTTGAAATCAAACAAAGTTTAATTTTGGACCCCAATTTGGACCAACTTGAAAACTGGGCCCATAATCAAAAATCTAAATACATGTTTAGATTCAGCATATCAAAGAACCCCATATATTCAATTTTTGTTGAAATCAAACAAAGTTTAAATACTGGACCCTATCTTGGACCAACTTGAAAACTGGGCCCATAATCAAAAATCTAAACACATGTTTAGATTCAGCATATCAAAGAACCCCAAGAATTCAATTTTTGTTAAAATCAAACTAAGTTTAATTTTGGACCCTTTGGACCTTAATGTAGACCAATTTAAAAAACAGGACCCAAAATTAAAAATCTAAATACACGGTTAGATTTGGAATATCAAAGAGCCCCAATAATTCAATTTTAGATGAAATCAAACAAAGTTTAATTTTGGACCCTTTTGACCTCAATATGAACCAATTTGATAACGGGGTCCACAAATAAAAAATCTAAATACATGGTTAGATTCAGCATATCAAAGAACCCCATATATTCAATTTTTGTTGAAATCAAACAAAGTTTAATTTTGGACCCCAATTTGGACCAACTTGAAAACTGGGACAAAAATCAAAAATCTAAATACATGTTTAGATTCAGCATATCAAAGAACCTCATATATTCAATTTTTGCTAAAATCAAACAAAGTTTAATTTTGGACCCTTTGGACCTTAATGTAGACTATTTTGAAAACTGGACCCAAAATTAAAAATCTAAATACACTGTTAGATTCGGCATAACAAATAAATAAATGTGATCAAAGATTTTACAAATCTAATGTGCCATACTGTGCAATTAAAGATAACTTCTTGAAATTTTTCAATATTTGAAATTTGAAAAAAAAATAATATTTGAAGAATAATTCTTTTTAATTTCTGAAATCTGAAATGAGAAAAAATTGACCCCCCACAATTTCTTTTTATCCCCCCCCCCCCCCCCCCCCCCCCCTTTTTTCCCCCAAAAAATTCTTTCCCTCAAGATATGGTCATAATCTCAATTCAAATTTCCAATGGAGTTGGCAACCATAATTACCCATTTAATTTTACCATAGTGCTAACTTAATCTATTTTATAAAAGAATTAAAAATATAGTGTCAAATCTTTCATATAGATTTTTTTGTAAAATAAAATGATGCAACATTTGCAGATATTTTTACTGGTCTTCCTTTATAAATATGCATTTCTTTAAACATAATTTAAAAGCAGTGTAAGGGAAGTAACCAAAACGTTGTATTTGGATTACCTCCCTTACACTGTTTTAAATTATCTTTATTGTTCATTAACCATTACTTTATACATAATTTAAAAGCAGTGTAAGGGAGATAATTTCAATGATGTATTTGATTTATCTCCCTTACACTGCTTTAAATTATGTTTTGTACTAAAGTATTTGTCCATTAACCAGGACAACCTTGTTTTTCCCCCTTTTTTGCCCCTAATTCCTAAACGGTTTGAGCCATAACCCCCCAAAGCAAATCCTAACCATCCCTTTGTGGTATGGAAACTTGTAGTATAATTTCAGAGAGATCCATACACTGTTCCACAGTTATTGTCTGGAAACTAGAAAATGCTTATTTTTGGCCCCTAATTCCTTAACTGTTGGTACCATAACCCCCAAAATCAATCCCAACCTTCCTTTTGTGGTATTTAACCTTATGGTAAAATTTCAAAAAGATCCATTCACTTAAACTAAAGTTAGAGTGCGAAAACCAATGTGTATTCGGACGACGACGACGACGCCGGACGACGACGACGACGACGCCAACGTCATACCAATATACGACCACAAAAATTTTTTTGCGGTCGTATAAAAACTAAGCAAAAGTTCAAAGTCAATAGACCATAACTGAGGGGGCGGGGCCAAATAATCTCCATGGTAATGAGATGTGCCAATACTATTACAACTGCATACCATATATCTTTGACCTACCACTAGTGGTTCACCATAAACTGGACCTAATCACAAACTAATACATTGTTGACGCCGCCGCCATCGACGCCGGAAACAGCATACCTATGTCTCGCTTTTTGACTCCGTCAAGCGAGACAAAAATGTAAAGATACATTGATTGAAATTTAGTTTGATATCAGTATGCAGGGTTTTCAATAGGTTTGAAGTAAACAGGCTGTTTACTATTTTGAAGCGGGTGATAGAAGTAAACAGGCTGTTTACTAATTTGAAGCGGGTGATAGAAGTAAACAGGCTGTTTACTAATTTGAAGTGGGTGATAGAAGTAAGATTAATCTTAGTAAATTGTGATATTGCTTATCAAATAAAAATAATTTGTATCAATAATGATCTTAATTATACTGATTATTGACAGAAAACAGGATGCAGCTCTCCATATGGTAGGGTTTACATCCACAATTCCAATTGCTGTAGAATTATTCTTTATTAATAAATAATTTTGATAGAAATAACATGCAAAAAACAAAAATTGCAGGCCAACCTATATGAAATTTCATCAATTTTTTTTTTGTTATCGAAATTTTCAGAGTAGGTTAGACTATAAAACTATGAACAGAAACTGGAAACAGGATAAACAATACATGTCCATTGACCTGTTGTTACACTGACATATTGTGTTCACAAAATATTCACAAATGTCCATTGCGTAACGATATATGTCCCCTATGAAACGATCTGTGTTCTCTTCGCAACAGGTTGTGTCCACTTCACAATGAAACGTTGCGTAGTGGACCGTTGCGCAGTGGACATATTTACATGTTAGCAGCCATTGAACGTTGTTACACCCGGTTCTTCAGATACATGTTTTTATGAATATTTTCTTATATAATACATTTTATTTCATGAACTCAAGTTTTTTTATGATTTGTGGTCAACATATCTTAAAAAAAGATAATGCAAAGTGGAAAAGTAAAAAAGTACGCTATCAATAGGACTTGCCATTTGATTCAATGCAGACGAACTATATCCTCTGAATCCATAGATAACCGCCATTTTACTAAAGGAAGTATGTATTAGTGGCAAGTTAAAGGAAAGACTACAATCTATATAAAAGAATGATTATAATATTGTCAATTGTGTGTTGTTGTTGCGAAGTGGACATTTTTTCATGGACACTACTTAAAAAGTTACTAGCAAAAACCTATTAGAACTTATCTAAATATCTGAATACTTTTTGTAATTTTCAGATGTAGCTTTATGACAAAACATTGAAAAAGGCACAAAAAAGATTGGTAAATTGTATGGAAAATTTTAATAAACTTTCAAATGTGGAGAGAGCGTTTTTTCTGTTTTCAAGCCCTTTGGTCTGATATTTTCACAGAGTCCTTCCCACAAAGCAGACAAAAAGTGTTGTTGTTGTCTTTAATAAGTACAATTTATAGACTGAGACAAAAAGAAATAAAAATATAAATGATTTTATCCCAATTTCAACCGTGGACAGAGAAAATGGACATTTTTTTAAAACACCCATATATACTTGACAACCATATCAGCGTTGAATGGATCCCAAAATTATTATGATCATTATTAAAGAATTGTCAGAACTTTTGATATTCATGCGTAAATTGCATATGTGATTCTGTTTTCACCTGCTTCTTTTTTCTTTTTGTGGCTGTAAAGAAATCAAGCAACGTCTGTTTAGTTGTCATCTTGAATCAACATGTGTTTTCTCTCTGTGACAAAAGTGCACTTTACTAATATGTAGAATTATTCTTTTTCAAAGCACACAAATGATCGCATTAAAAATCATTTCGGATGTCTCGTTCCTTATCCATCTCTGTAACGTTGTCAAGAATCTATAAATATTTTGTAATGCGGACCTCGATGAGAACACCTAAACAAAGTGCAAGCCAAGACAAAAGTCAATTCAAACGATGACTACTTGTTTTACGCAACGATTATGAACACAGTTTTATTTTTATTTGAAAACACAATTTGAACTGGCGATATCCTTATTTTGAAATGGGGAAATGTCAACGGGTGCCAGTTCTTATTGAAAACCCTGAATATTGTATTGTAACAAAATTTACATTTTTAAATGAAAACTTAACACATATCGTGCATATAACAGAACTGGACTTCATAAAAAGCTTGAAAAATTCAACCAAATTTAGAAATGTCTGCTTAGCGGGACTAATGTCCCTTTGTGTAAGATCGAAACATGGTTATTGATCCGTCAATCTGAAAGAATTATAATGAACCGGGAACAAAGTCTGAGGTTCGTATACTGTAAATTCAGAAAATAATGGTCAATGTTAGTATGATGCTTCTGCATACAAAGTTTTGTCAATCTAAGTGCTACAGTACATAATTTATGCACCAAACACAAATCAGACAATGTCTTACTATCATAGGGGTCAAAGGTCAAATTCAAGGCCAGAGTAAACTGACTTGGAAAAATGACACATCCCATCCTATGATATATCAGCATACTAAGTTTGGTCAATTTAAGTTCTATGGTACAAAAGTTATAATGAGGACACAAATTATTAGACAAGGTGTCAAAGGTTAGAGTGACACACCCCAAACCCATGATGCAACTGCATATCAAGATTGTTTAACCTACGTTTAACAGTACATAAGATATGAGCAGGACATGAATTGGATAAGGTTTTACTATCATACGATTCATAGTGGTCAAAGGTCAAAGTCAAGGTCATAGTGTCCTGACTTTAGTATGTGACACATCCCCATCCCATGATGCAACTGCATACTAAGTTTGGTTTGCGTTGGGTATAATTATTCTGTGATAGCATTAGGCTTCTTTCCACCCTTAAATTGTTTCAGCAGCTTGAAGTAAAAAATTACAAAAAATGACTACATACACAACAAACCGTTATCAGCATTATAAAGTCTGCAATGATACATTATCTGCACCCCCTTTTCGCCACCAGGAATTCAGGAGAAAATTTTTTTTTCTTTTGTTAAAAAAGTCTTTGGAAACTATAGTAATTTCAAAGGTTGTGTGATCGTTTGCGGATTTGTCATGGAATAAGCCATTTTCCATCCTCAATTAGAAGTTGAAAATGCTTGTAAATGATACTAGAACACTTCACGAGTGTTAAAATAAGCCAAAATCACAAGAAAAACACTTATAAAAGTTGTTTTGATATTAACCAGATATCGTAATAGAACGTGTAAATCGCAAACAGAGAGTGTGCAGAAAATTCATACTTAATAAATATCACTAAAGAATACGACCATGAAACTAAAACTGTTCCATCCTTTAGTGAAATACGGTCAGATCTAGACATATTCATCACATTAATGTTTGATTGATTGATTGATTGTTGGTTGCTTTACGCCGCATTAGCACAACAAGGCTATATCGCGGCGAGCATTAATGTTTGAAGGACCTTTAGCTAAAAGCAGTGTGAAACACCAAAACAGAATGAATTAACAATAACATTTTGTATTTTAAACATTGTTATGTTTATAATACTGGTTCCTGGCTGACTTCTTTACTTATTTCAAATAAAATGCTCCGCTGGGGCGCAGCTTGATACGACCGCAGAGGTCGAACCCTGAACAGTTGGGGCAAGTATGGACACAACATTCAAGCTTGATACAGCACTGAATTTGGATTGTAATTAAATATTTGACACAGCATGTGAGGTTTCTGACACAGAATGAAAGTGGTCTAAGAACTTAAAAATTTTCAATTTACCTATTCATACATGTGATGGACTTTGAAACTCAGATCAGGAGATTGGGAAATTTTGGTCAGGAGATTAGGACTCACATCAGGAGGTTTTTAATCGACATTAATTTTGTTGTAAATGTAACCGTGTGCTGTAAAAATGGTCTTTTAAAGTGTGTTTTCTTCAACTTTCCATCCAATTTATTATGTTTATAGTACCCTTGTACTTATAAAGTTTCTCCATCTTTATATTCTACATGTTCAATCTAACATTGTTTTTTTCCAGTATGTTCTTTAAATTTTTTACTTCATATTCTATAAAACAATCATTGCAACCAGAACATTTGTTTAGCTATCTGCAAATATGTTTTTTTTGTTTTTTTTTTCTCTTGCAAATAGTTTTTATTTGCAAACTCAGAAAATCATTCAATCTGTAAAATTAGGGTCATAGTTATTATATAAATTTCAATTTAAGCCTTGAAAGGAAGTATAGAATCCTCAAATAATTTTCAAATTATTATTTTTTTATTTGTCCTAAGACATTTAAAATCATTTAATAACCATCCTTTTATGATTATTTGTTCAATTTATATTTTATTTATATTCTTTTAAAAATTTTCATTATTAAAAGGAAAGTAACTTAAAACAGGATAAATCAAGGGAAGTAACCCAATAAATACACAGTTTTTGTTACACAACGGCAGTTAGCCTGAGGTAAAAATCGTTGATTACCAGTATGTTTGACACCCAAGCTGACAAGTGAAGCCATATAATTATGCATGTTAATTGATTTACAGGTAAAATATAACTTCAGGTAATGTCAGTTACACCAGATGCCTGAGATGATATGTTGGGCAGAAATTTTTCATTCATGAAAAATTTCAACACAGGATTTTTTCCTCTTCAACGGGAGGTCGGGAGGAGACCCCTGAAAACGGGGTTATTGTACTCCCGTCGGGAGGTTCACATGTATGCCTATTCAAACCATATCATTATTATTTGCTTTTATATATAAATCAGAAATAACCAATTTAAAATGGAAAATGTTAAAGAAAAAAAAGGAAAAAAAAAATCCCCCCCCCCAATTTTTTGAACCCCCTTATGATTCATCACCCCCAAACTCAATCCCAGCTTTCCCTTTGTGGTATGGTACCTTGCAGTACAATTTCAGAGAGATTCATACACTTGAACACAAGTTATTGTCTGGAAACTAGAAAAATGCTTGTTTTCTGGCCCCTTTTTGGCCCCAAATTCCTAAACGTTTAGGGCAATTACCCCCAAACTCAATTCCAGATTTCCCTTTGTGATATGGAACCTTGCAGTACAATTTCATAAAGATCCATACACTTGAACACAAGTTATTGTCATGAAACTATAAAAATGCTTGTTTTTTGCCCCATTTTGGCCCCTAATTCCTAAAATTTGGAGGAAATTACCCCAAAAATCAATCCCAGTATTCCCTTTGTGATATGGAACCTTGTAGTACAATTTCATAAAGATCCATACAATTACAAACAAGTTATTGTCATGAAACTAGAAAAATGCTTGTTTTTTGCCCCTTTTTGGCCCCTAATTCCTAAAATTTGGAGGCAATTACCCCCAAAATCAATCCCAGCATTCCCTTTGTGATATGGAACCTTGTGGTACAATGTCAGAGAGATCCATACACTTACACACAAGTTATGTCTGGAAGTTACAAAAATGCTTATTTTTGGCCCCTTTTGGCCCCTAATTCCTTAACTGTTAGTACCATAACCCCCAAAATCAATCCCCACCTTCCTTTTGTGGTATTGAACCTTATGGTAAAATTTCATTGAGATCCATTCACTTAAACTAAAGTTAGAGTGCGAAAACTAATGTGTATTCGGACGACGACGCCGGACGACAACGACGACGCCGGACGACGACGACGACGACGACGCCAACGTCATACCAATATACGACCACAAAAATTTTTTTGCGGCCGTATAAAAATTGTTAACAAGTAGATTCCAGTTTCACCTATGCAATGCTATGAAAAGAAATGAGAAATTTGTAAAGAAGCATTTGATTTTGATACATATCAGTTAATATGGGATTTTTAAATAATAAACTGTTAACACAGAGATATGTCTCGCCTTTTTGTTATTTTGATAATAAAATGCAAATGTTGAAATTAAAATAGCAATACTTATTTATGCAAAATAGTCACAAAGTCAATGATCCATGACTGAGTGAAGGTACAGAGCCAAACAATCTCCATAGAAATGAGATGTGCCAATGCTAATACAACTGCATATCAAACATCATTGACCTACCACTAGTGCTTCCTCATTAACAGACCTAATCACAAACTAATACATGAAAACTAAGTAAAAGTTTCAAAGTCAATAGACCATAAATGAGGGGACAGGGCTAAATGATCTCCATGGAAATGAGATTGATTGATTGATTGTTGGTTGCTTAACATCCAGTGGCAAATATTTCATTCATGTTCAGAACGATGGAAATGAGATGTGCCAATGCTAATACAACTGCATACTAAATATCATTGACCTACCACCAGTGGTTCCCAATAAACTGACCTAATCACAAACTAATAAATGAACACTAATTAAAAGTTTCATGACTGAGGGGGCGGAGCCAAATAATCTCCATGGAAATATGATATGCTTATACAACTGCTTACCAAATATTATTGACCTACCACTAGTTGTTCCCCATAAACTTACTAAATCAGAAACTAATACATTGTTTATGCTGCAGCTGCCGACGACACCGGAAACAGCATATCTATGTCTCATTTTTGACTCTGTGGAGGGGAGACAAAAATTGCATATTTATATGGATTAGGTAAATTAATAGTTTTTAAAAGAATTAAGGCGCCCTCTTCAGTTTCAATAACAAACATGGCGGACGTCAACATCAAGTTTTTCTCGTATTTCTTGCTTATAGTACTCTATAATCCACACCCCTGTCTGGTAATCTTAATTTTGGAGTAAAAAACTGTGGACAAATACACGACTGAATTCGGTAAGAGTATATAGAATTGCAAGACAAGAAATGTCTTTACATTGCTACAATCTTTACAAAAAAAAAGACTTGCAAAGATTTCCTTAGCTTTTGCAATGCCAGTACAAAGTAATATTTGTATACATCTATCAACAACCATATCAATATCTAACCTATTTCATGAGGTAGTTCATGACAGAATATAGCAATAGTTGTACTCAATCCTCCTGTTAAACTATCTGCAAAAGCTGCACCTATAGCTAAACCATCAGAAAAGTTGTGGATTCCATCACCAATAATGACCATCCAAGCAATAGCAGCCACTGTCTTGGGTACTTTGTGACAGTGGCTATGACCATGACCACCATGCGAATGACTTAGTACTAGCGTTGGCTCTTCCTCTTCTGTAGGCTTCTTGCAGTTGACATGATTGTCTTCATCACTCATATCATCCAGCTTGTGACAGTCTGCATTGTGAGATTCTTCAGCATAATTCTTCAAAGCTGAAATAAAAATATCCAGTTGAAAAGAAACAATTTTGACATAATAGAAATTTTTAAAAAATCTTGACGCACAGATCTGTCTTGACTGCATGTAATTTTGATAGTAAATTGCAGAAAAAACAATATAGGGAGTTGGAAGGCACTTTTTTTTTATGGCTGTCACCCAAACAATTACATTTTACTTGGCAAGCATATATAACACAAATTGAAATTCGTCACCTGCACCCACTCATACAAAAATAATTCAAGTGCCGTCCAAACCCCACTATTTTTTTTTTCTGAAATAGCCCTTACTATTAGTGATTCTATTTAACTGACCTAATCACAAACTTTAACATACATGTAAACTACTCAAAAGTTTCAAAGTCAATCATCATATTTGAGGGGCTGTGCAATACATAACTACTTGGAAATTATTTATAACTGGTTGATGGTATTTAACGCCAACTGCAGCACTATATATATATATTGTGGTGGTCAGTTTTTATTGGTGGAGTGTCCTGTGAGAACCACAGACTTCAGGAGGAAAAAAGACCATCCTAGTCAATTAAAGTTAGAGTCAAATGCACCTACCACTTGCAGGATTCAAACTCACAAACATAGACTGAATCTAAACTGACATCTAAGTCAACAGAGTCTTGAATCACTATGTCTCACTTGGGCAACATAAAAGTTTCAGGCTTGACAATAAAAATAGGATGTCTTTTAGAATTACTTCTCTAAGGAACATGCGATGACAGGTCCAACCAAGATCAATATGATTTTGCAAATTAGACACTGACTTCTACAAGAGATGCAATGGCTTGCAGTTGTGTGAGAGTATGTGAACCTGTGTAGAGTGGAAGTTAACACCAACATACCTTTGTGTCCAGGATGAATGCCCATTATCATATCTTCACAATCAGGTTGATTGATTTTTCTCGTTTGTCCTATAAAACTGGTGTGTTGTTCCTTACTACATACTGTCTTGTTATTTGTGTTTTTAGATTTACCCTATAAGTTAAAAAAAGAAAAAAAGACATGGAAAGTTTTTTTTAACTCAATAATATATGTATGTATACAAGCTCTACATCGACAGTATGACCATATCAATTATATTTCATGTTATTTGACCAATCAAGCTATTTTGAACAAAACTAGAGTGTAAAGATATTTTCAATTTTAATGTTACCTCTAAGAGCTAGTTATCTTTCACATTGAATCATTTTAAAACTAATAAATTGCTTCGCTGAGCACAGCTGGATACGACCGCAGAGGTCCAACCCTGAACAGTTGGGGCAAAATTGGACACAATATTCGCACTTGATACAGGTCTGAATTTGGATTGTAATTAAATATTTGACACATAATAGGTTTCTGACACAGAATAACTGTAGTCAAAGAACTTAGAATTGGATATATGATTTGAATTTATATTCAAATTTTTGCTTTTGTGCAATACACCATGCTGTTGCGAATTGAACCCTCTTTCGATTTATAAAGGGGCATAACTCAATAATGGTTAAAGTGACACTACCCAAATTCAACTTGATCTGTGTTTTATCAGTGGAAGTCAAAATTAAACATTGCATTGTATAAAGCATTGATTGTAGTTGATTCAACTATATAATCATGGACAAAGAAAGATAACTCCAATTTAAAAAATTACTTGATATTTAAAAGAAAATAAAAATTTTGCAACTTTTCCATTTATAAAGGGGCATAACTCTAGAACGGTTAAAGTGACGCCACCAAAACTCAAACTTGACCTGTGTTTTGTGGTAATAAGCATTGTGTATAAGTTTCATAACATTTGGTTGAGGCAAACTTGTTAGAGAATGGAAACTAAAAATTTTGCAATTTTTCCATTTATAAAGGGGCATAACTCTAGAACGGTTAAAGTGACGCCACCAAAATTCATACTTGATCTGTGTTTTGTGGTAATAAGCATTGTGTATAAGTTTCATAACATTTGGTTGAGGCAAACTTGTTAGAGAACGGAAACTAAAAATTTTGCAATTTTTCCATTTATAAAGGGGCATAACTCTAGAACGGTTAAAGTGACGCGACCAAAATTCAAACTTGATCTGTGTTTTGTGGTAATAAGCATTGTGTATAAGTTTCATAACATTTGGTTGAGGCAAACTTGTTAGAGAACGGAAACTAAAAATTTTGCAATTTTTCCATTTATAAAGGGGCATAACTCTAGAACGGTTGAAGTGATGCCACCAAAATTCAAACTTGATCTGTGTGTTGTGGTAATAAGCATTGTGTATAAGTTTGATAACATTTGGTTGAGGCAAACTCAAGTTAGAGAACGGAAACCAATTTTGGGACGTACGTACAGGCGGACAAGGTTAAAACTTAATGCCCCCACCGCTACGGCGGGGGCATAAAAAAACTTCTATGTTTGTAAAATGTGACACAATTTTATTGGTCAAATACCAACTGACACAGTTCATAAACATTACTAACACATACAGGATTGCAACATGTTGCTTACATCTTACCAAATTCAGGCTTTCCCTATGTGCTCAGTACACAAAATTTATTTCCAAATTTTTTGGGGGATTGGCAAAACTGCTAGAAGTGCTAGACAGATTATTTTTTTTACCAAATCAGGGTCAGGATATTTTTTGTAAAAATATCCCAGTCAGTTTTCACTCTATATGTCACCAATTAAAGGTATTTATAAACACATATTATTTTGATCAGTGCAATGCATCCCGGGTATAACAATGACATATCCTATGATTAGATTACAAACGCCAATAGTTTCTGTCAGGAAGACTATTCTTTTGGGTGTCATATTGAGTGGTGGTATTTCGTCTGTGACACGCTTCAAAAAGATTTAAGATCTTAATATCGCCTTACAACAAAACTATGTATCTTCAAATTATGAACCAAAGTATATTTCGCGGGTATTTTCTAGTCAAATATAAACTGATAAATTACAAAATTAAATGCTTCATTACAAATTTCTGGTTTCTTTTCACTGCATTGCATAAAATAATCTGGGATCCGCTTGAATTTAACGGAAAGAAAAAAGTGTATAAGTCAGCCGGGAACCAGCTTATGCATTACAATATTCTACAAAATGTAATCGGTTTTTCGTTCCTTTTTGATGTTTCATACTGATGCATGTGTTTTGTTTTAGCATAAGATCCTTCAAACATTTATGTGATGGATATGTTAAACATTATTTTAAATAAGGATGGAACTGTTTTACTTTCAAAGTCGTATTCTAGTGATATCTATTAAGTACAGACTTTCCGTACACTCTCACCGTATCTATTTTCATTTAAACATGCTATTCAAACTTCCGGTTTAAACAAACACAATTTTCTCAATTGTTTTTTGGGATTTTGACTTATTTTCTCACTCGTGAAATGTTCTAGAATCATTTACAAGCATTTTCAACTTCTATTTGGTGATGGAAAACAGGTTTTTCCCAAGAAAATACCCCAAACGATCACACAAGATTTGAAATTACCCGAGTTTCATTAGATGTTTTCGAACAGTTACAAAAAGTTTTTTTACCTAAATTCTCATGGCGAGAAGGGGGGTGCGGACAATGTACCAGTGCGAACTATACAAAGCCGATTATGGTTACTACAGAACAATCTTGAGGTCTACAAGGATGAAATTCTTTCTCCGTTCAATTGGTAAATATGTAACCATGGTAACCTACCTTTTTTCTTTTCTGTTTTTCTTGTGTATGTATTGTCAAGAGTCTTTCTATCAGAAAAAAGAAATAGATTCCTAAAAGTCCACACAACCCTTTCAATACAGATGACATATGCTGTGAGTTGTCATGGTGATCATGTTCACCATGCGAGGAATGTCCACTTTCGAATGCCTGAAATTTATGTCGAACATAAATATATACATGTTAGACAATGTCAATGGTTTAATATCAACATAGTGTAGTTGAAGTACTGTCCCACCGATCCAAAAAGCGTTCACAAGTTACAAGTCATCATTGTTAAGCTGATGACTAAATATGCAGTAATTCTGGTTACTAGTCCTTGAGAAATATGTGTAGAAAAAGCCTTCCTTTTTGTAGTCCAATGGTAAATTATTCCTGTTTAGTCCACTTTACCGTAGCCAAGTAAAGTTTTAAAGATTTGCCATAGGGCTGAATGGGCATGCAATATTATCTCAAGTCTCACCACTTTGCCTCAATAATCAAAGTGTATTCATTTGGAACTTAAAAATTAAACATTTCATTGTAATTAAGCATTGGAAGGAAATACTGTGAATTGGTTCAACTACAATGCTGTACACAGGAAGTTACTCCAATTGGTCCAACTACCATGCTGTACAGAGGAAGTTACTCCAATTTTAAATATTTCTTTAACAATGACACCATTGATACTTTTAGATCAGATACTGGATTCATGCAACATGCACAATTTATGTAATTTTCTTGACAAAGATGGTTATACAAATACACACCATTTTGTAATTTGAATATCTGAGTAAATGATTCATTGATAATTTCTTAAAATGTTCATGGATAGGATGTGTATAATCATGATAATGTTGTGCACTATGTTTTATTTATCTCAAAAGTAGTGGTAAAGTCAAAGGGAAGTCTGGAAGTATAATAACTATCAAGCTAGCAACATAAGGTTTTCAATTCATGAATGCAATCTTTACCCTAAAATCTTACACATTGTAGAAAGTCTGTAAACCAAATAAACCATTCTTTTGAATTTTGAAAGACTTGAATTTTATTTTTCAGAAAGGGAGAAAGTTGAAAATTCACCAATCAAAATCAAATACAATCATGACAAAGGTCAAGTTACAGAAAATGTGTAATGTCACAGATTTTTGTCAAATTTTGCATATAGCTGTTGTTTGATGTATTAATCTCTTTTATTTTCTGAAACATTATTGAATACATCCTTTCAAAAAAGATGTATAATTGTTTAAAATAACATTAACTCTGTGAATATGGTGAATACCATTCTTAAATTCGTCTTAAAATCATCAAATCTCCAATAACTAATGCATAGAACTTTACTTAAAATTTTGATAAATAATCTTCTGTTTGATTAATATAAAACAATCATAGGCTCAAAGACCTCAGGGGCGGATCCAGAACCTCGATGTCTGGGGGCACCACGAAACCAAAATTAAAAGATTTTTTTTATATATGCATATGTGCGAGTTTGGGTGGTGTTGGTGTCATGTATTGGGGATGATGGTGGTCGTTTTAGGGATGGGGTAGGGGGTCGGGTCTTCATTTTTATATCTTTTCATTATTTTTGGGTCAATTTCTTTCTATTCTTTTATTTGCTGCCAATTGTCCTCTATTCTTTACAGTTCATCACAGCTTTAATCTGTTTTCTATATTTTTGGGGCCCATTTTTTTCTAGCCTTAACTTTTTGACAATTATTCTCTAATCTGTAAACCCCCCTTCATACCCTCATTTACGGTAGCATATTCATACCCTCATACATGGTATTTAAAACAAGAAAAATATACACATATTACTGTACTATAATAGAAAAAGAAAGGATATGGGGTATCCATCCGTGACACAAAATCAGTACATGCACAGCAAAAAAAACACATAATAAGCTTTTATTGCTGTTCTTCATCTCAAATATAAGTAGGTTTTCTAAGTTACAATATCATTTTATTAATGATTATATATAAGGCACAGACCATTCATGTTTGTGGAAGGTTTTGTTTCCATAAAAAAAATAAGTGAAAAAAACACGATATTCAGTTTAAAAAAAATGCTGTATGCATTGAAAAAAATCGTTTGTTGTTTAATAAAGTCCGAAAAAGACTATTCTGAGAAAGGCACATTCCCCAGAAACAGTATACAATGTGAGTGTTTGGAATAAAAGACGTATCTTATATCGATACTAACATTCCTGACACTAAACATCTATTTTTACATATTCTTTTAAGACCGATTTTAGTTGGTAATTTCTTTTCTGATCAAAAGATTTCACTTGTTAATCGATCTTGATCCTGTAATATTGTATAAGAAACCAATAAATATATTCGTATTAATTCCAATCAGCATGTACATGTACATATAGTTTACATAAATGCTTTTGGATATAGACATTACACAAAGGTGTCAATATTTACACACCCATCGATAAGTTGTCATAAATCACACATGTTGAAGCTGGGGTCAATTAACGACCAGTTTAGGAAGTCAAATCAAGCTGTGTCTTGATTTTCGATCTAGATAAGCAGATACAGTAGCAATAGCTTATGTTAGAAAATTTTTTGGTGACCCCAACTGGGGGGGCACGTGTACCCTGCCCCCCCCCCCCCCCCCCCCCCCCTGGTAAATCCGCCACTGGACCTCGTTTTTGATATATAAACCAATCTGTTCCCAACTTGCTAGTGAAAAACATCAATCAAAGTGAACAAAAACAATGGTGGAAAGACAGGAAGAGTAGTTTGAATAATTTCAAATCATATAAATTTATGGTGTGGAAAAAAAACCCTTGATATAGCACTATTGAAGACAATGGCATTTACTGCAGCTCAGTAGAAAGATAAGAATTTTTCAGAGGATAAATGAGCTAGATGTGAGTCACTGATTGTGGGTCCCTTAACTTCAAACTTTATAAATTTTATTAAAACAATCTTTCTTTGGTAATTTCTTCTGTTTCTAAAGATGAAAACATAAAACATGAAACCGGGAACATTATTTGATTAAAATATCAAAGTGCAATTTCAATAAAGTTGTTATGCAAATTAAGAGAGTCACTGTCATTAGCTAATCTTATCCTTTGAAAAAATTCTAACTGGTTGACGTTTCGCCTGTCTGCAAGCAACAATTTACATACAGAAAATCAACACTAAAGTACAAAGCTTGGTAAATTAAATTGATGTCACAATGTATGTTGCTCTGGTGAGAGAAATAAAAAAAGCAAAGTAGAGAGCTATATATATATATATATATACAGCAGATAGATATGAAATATAAACTCAACTTGAGTTCGTTTTTGTTATATATGACGCATGACATTGTTTTGAAGCTTGATACATGTATCTAATGGACAAACTTCCCATGGTCCCTACAACTTGCCAAGTTTAATCCAGTGTAAGCATGGTAAGAGGGTATTGCTTTCTGGCGCATTGACAGACACACTACCATTTTACTCTCCATAACTTTAATGTTTGGGGGTATATCAAATACTAACAAATAAACCTACATGAGGAATGAGATGTAACATAGCATCCCCAGAGAGGGCTCCAACAGCTAACGCTACTAAAAACTGTAACAGGTGATTATAGAACACTTTCTGCATGATAGGAATAACAGTTACACCAAGTAGTCCTACTAAACTGATGACAGTCACTGACAGACAGCTGAATCCCCATACTGAAATACAATTACATTTAGTGTGTACTAGTCAATTCATTTAACTACATTGGGGCGAAAAATAAAATTTAAATTGTTTGATGTTGCCTACCAAGTTGTAACTTATGATGTTGGCCAAATAAAATAAAAAAATCTCTACCTACCTACCCAACCCTACAAGGCATGGGTAGGCAACACCAAACAAAACAAAAGTTCAAGGGTGGCCTGGTCAATTATTATTTATTGGTGTGTAAACAGTTTTACTTTTGAGATATTTAAATTCTTCGCTTTACCAGTGGTTACTAACAACACACATCACAATCGACCTATTTCATTCTATTTTCTCCGAATTTAAATTTCGTTATTTGACAAGTGTGCTGTTGTAAATTTTTAGTCTAAGTGGGTAGGTGTAGTGTTTCAGCGCAATAACCTTCTTGATTTTGTCTTAAAAATGATGATCTTTAGTAAAAAGTTCTTATTTTTCTTTAAATATAAGCAAAAATTGTCATTTTTTAAACAGCCAATTAATTTATAAGCTAACAAGTAGTCAATATATGATCATCTTGCAACGCTCCGATAAAAAGTAGATATGCAGAGCAAAAGTTTAATTCTTTGGACTATAGGAAAAACTTTCACTGCAACTACCAATATTTTCTTAACTAAAAAGTTTGTTTAATTTCATATGTAATTATGCAATAATCTTTATTGTAATATCTATCTAAGGTTGTACTTTGTGCAGCATATTTAAATATCTTGACAGAAAGAAGACTCCTAATTCATTTTTATGATATTTGAATGTACAATGTATGACTGTGCTTGCTGTATTATTTAATCTATAACATTATAAAGTTACATCATGTTCATGTACATCATTCTACATACTACTTACCACGTGTTCTTTCTCATTTTATAATCATGTATGACGTCTTTACACTAAATCCATTGGATGTTGGATGTGTGCAGATTGATTTTTTAGGCTTAGATGCATGATTTTTTTAACTACTTGTTATTGGCTTTGAACTAGCTGTCAGTAACTACCAGTTCTCTCAGATGTGTACTTTAGGTCTTTTTTGTTGTAAGGATGTACAAATACCCTGCCACGTCCAGTCTGTGTTTTTGTTAGATGTCTTTCTGCTTTGTATCGATCTGATGAGTTATTATGTTGTACTGTTATATGACAGGGGGAGGGTCTGGCGCCAACAAACTAGTTTAACCCCGCCACATACTGTATGTGCCTGTCCCAAGTCAGGAGCCTGTAACTCAGTGGTTTTTGTTTGTTGCTGTGTATCATATTTGTTTTTCGTTTTATTTTGCACATAAATCAGGCTGTTAGTTTTCTTGAATTGTTTTACCTTTGACATTTCAGGGTCTTTTATAGCTGACTATGCTCATTGTTGAAGGCCGTACAGTGACCTATAATTATTAACTTCTATATCATTTGGACTCTGGTGGAGAGTTGTATCATTGGCAATCATACCACATCTTCTTATTTTTATATATATGATTATTATGTTCCATATAACCAATACCAGTATTAGTAAAACCATTTTTTTTCTTTTTCAAGGACTAGAAGTTGATAACAAAATGTTACCTTCCATGAGGTCAATTATATATTTTTTTTTGTCAGGTTGATTTTTGAGGCTTGACCGGACAACAGCAAACAAACCTATTTTTATTTTATGCCTCATAACTTACATTTCTGTACTAAAGTGTCTGGATCACATTGACACCCTATCCATCTATTGATAAATCAGACAAAAATTTGAAAGAATTTAAGAATTCCAGGGGCCAGATGGAAGGCTTTTATCATATCTCCTTTTTTTAAAAACTTTTTTACGTACCTTTTGGGAGACGGTAGCTACTCTCTGATGTATTCAGATGTTGGTGAATTCCATTGTGATCATGTTCATCAGCATGCTCTAAACCCATCAACATGAACAGAAACCCAGGACAAAAGTTAACAAACTGGTTCCTTGTTATACCAGCTGTATATCCATACTCATGTAACATACTGTCAACATTGTATTCTTCCTAAAAATTTAAAGCCAACATTTTCTCTTTTACAAAAGTTTTTACATTGTAAAATTTCAAATTATAATTTTATAAAAATAACTGACAGTCATTATTGTGTGATGTACAAATCGTTATCATAAAATTTGAACCAAGGGGACATTAAGTCTGATGATACAACGTACAAATGTACATTGTCACCCTTTTTAAGTAAAGGATCCCATTTGATTAAATCAGTGGCGGATCCAGAAATTTTCATAAGTGGGGGCCCACTGACTGCCTAAGAGGGGGCCTGCTCCAGTCATGCTTCAGTGATTCCCTATATAATCAACCAAATTTTTCCCACAAAAGGGGGGGGGGGGGGGGGGGGGGCCCGGGCCCCCTAGGCCGCCCCCTAAATCAGCCTCTGTAAATGTCAAATGTAACTTCAGAGAAAGTTAAGGATGTTAAGTATGCAAGCCTATAAGATAATTTATGATTTATGTAAATAATTTATATATACATGTATATCAATTCAAATACCTACGAGCAAGTTATTTTATACAGTATTTAAGTTTTCTATCATCCTGATCACCAAATATTGCATATAAATTACAAATTGTACTCTTTTATCATTTTTCTTTGAAGATTAGAATTGATAAAAGAAGAATTTAATCATTCATATAAAATATCCGATTATTTCATTACCACATATATAATATATACATATACATTGTAATATTATAAATGTCTCTTTTAAAATAATATTAGTGTCCAATATTACTACATTTTGAACATTATGTTACACAATGCAAATACTCACTTTAACAGAACTTTCATTTTTTGAAATAATTTTCAAATATCTTTTATCTTTATTCCTGGGAGTCTGATCTTCCTCTTCTGAATGTTTGTGCTCATTTTCAAAGTGATTGTGATGATGGTCTTCGCTGTGATCATGATCTTTATCAACATGGTCAACTTTAAAACCTAACTGTGTTAACATTTTGTCCAGTCCATCATGTGTCAACACACCTTTTTCATTACCAAAATCTTCAAATAACTTAGAAATAAAATATTGCCTCTTTACAAGTCTCTCGTGTTCTGACGTATTACTTGAGTTCTGAGGAATGATCTGTTTCAGTGTTTCTTCGTTTGGTTTGATAGGTTTGGGGATGACTTTATCATACAATTTGTTTTGCTCAGTTTCTTTACAACTTCTTTGTTCAGGTAAAAAGGACAGCAAAAATAGTGATAGACATACAAAACATAGTTTTGAGGAACACATCTGGAATAAAAAATTACATCATTATTGAAATCCCATTAATGTGTGTTTAAAAAGAAAGATTCCTCAAATGTACCACTTAACAACTATTGAAAATTTATCTTTTTTGACCAATCTTATTATTTTCATTTTTTCCAAAAATATGCTTGTTCCAGGTTTTCCCACCTAGTTATCATCGTCGTGTATCATGTGTATATATATATATATTGTTCAATTACCTCTGTGTACATTTCAAGTCAACAGTACTGTTGGCTTATGTAATGCATCTAAGCTTTAAGCATTTGAGTAATTGTGTGTGATGATCGAACTACTAGACTCCTAAGTATATAATGATTTAGGGATAAATTAGGATAAATATTTTATCTTTTCAATTTTACACAATGTATGAACATTTTTATGAACACGATTTTATTTATTACCAGTATAATACACAAATATAAAAAAATGAACTAAAATGTAACCATCCCTCTTTTTATGATGCAATGTCAGATAGAAGGCTAATTTGCTTGATTTACAAGTGTTTTTAATAAGCTACATCTACTACATTTTGTAACGGTTACCCTTAAGGAGGATCCTATATATTTTTAGCCTATAGACATGATAGACATTTTTTGGGGTCTCATTTCCAATATTCTTCTTACATACTTTTTTCCAGGAGAAATCAATAAGCAATAATAGTTATTTATATCCAATGTCTTAGGCCCTGGATGGATTTTCAAGATGTAACATTATTTAAAGTGAAAACATTCAGCAGAAAGTTATAGGGAATCGGGTTGGCCTGAGGCGATTTGGCACACTGGGGCAAGTTTGTCTTGCATTCCAGGTATCTTCTTCTTCTTTAGGCTTTCAGTAGACCTTCAATTATCTGAGGATTATTTACTGTTTTCAGCAGCTTCACTGGCCTTTACATGTATATAAACATTTTTGTATTTACAAGAATACAAAAATGATTGAAAATGAATTTGTAGTGCATAACTTTTTAAAATTGTGATTAAAAGATGATGCAATGTAGTATAATCAGTTTGTTTAAGTTGTTGATTGTGTGCAATATCCTGCAAATTGCAAAAAAAAACATAGCAATGAATGTTGTTTTCCACATCTTTCCACCAAAAATGAATCTTCCATGCTTAAAATATTATTTGGAATAAAATGTATACGCACATGTACAGCTGTACAGCGTGCGTCACATAATTTACACTACAGAAGTCAACTATCAAGCTGTTGACATTTAGAAGATATCACTTGATTTGCAACAATTAAAACATTTCATGTGTGCCATTGACTTTTATTTTAATAATATATATGTGAACGGCAAAATACCAGTAATTGTAATTTAACTTTATTTGAAAGGAGGAGGATAATTTCTGTATGACGCAATGTTAAAACCTGATGTTGAAGCGGTTCCTTTGACTTTGTTTATTTACATTAAATTCTGTATACTGGGACTGTACTGATCTGTACTTACTGCACGCTTAAAACCTTCCCATTTCGTTTCCCATGTCGTAAACTTACCGTAATTTTCGGTCCGTGTGCAAACTTTACCATGTGAAGACAAACACTGGCTGCTTCACCTTTTGGGACAATCGTAACTACTCGGCCATTCTCGCTATGCCTATTGTAGGCGTAGCGGGAATAGCCGAGTAGTTACGATTGCTTTCGGAAGTTTTCTTCGTTAGGATTCGCCAATCGCTAAATGATCGGTATATTCCGTACTGTAGGTATATGTGTAGTTCATTCATGTGTAAATTTTCTTTTTCTTTTCTTTGTATTATACCCGACTATTGTTTTTTGTTTGTTGTTGTTTATTAATGTCTTATATTGCATTATGCTCTTTGTGAGCCCATTTATTGGAATTAAAACATCTTCATTATATTGATGATCATTGATTGTTAGTTCCTCTACGTCAAGTGGCAAATATTTCGTGCATGATCAGGACGGAGGGGTTTAGCACAGGTACTTGTTTCTGATTTTTTTTTACATAATTATACCTTATTATTAATGTGTTAATAGGAGTTTCTTGGTTTTTATGGTGTTACTGTACAGGTATATTGATATGTTTAAAAGCTTAAATGTAACTGTATTCAATCAGAGTATTATATGTCTCTGTTATAATTATGTCTCTGATATAATGTACATATTATTTAACCTAAATTAATCCCATTGGGAGTGCCCTTAGAAAGGGTGAACCTACCAGACAGGTAACAGGTAACAAGTATAGTAGAGATTTCCAATAAAATGACATACGTACGTAACTCGACGTACGGACCTAATGGGACTGGTTGTTGCCAACCATTGAATTTGATTAAATACGTCGCTCAAGTTTGAACAAAGTTTTCCAAGACTTTCAAAATCATACACTGGAATTTTCGTTCATATCAAATAATTTTAACATGATGAAAAATGAAAGAAATCATGCATTTTTATTTAACACGTACGTGGTTCTCCAGATTCCCGCCTTATTTTTTTACTGTCATAAGATCACGTATAAACACACATATCCCTTACCTATCATACGATCGATTTTAGTTATCATTCCTTATTTCAATTATGACAATTGTTTTTTAATATACTTTGCAGATGAACGCTACACTATTCTATATTTCACATGGGTTGATTTATCCAATGTTCTTTCTTTCTTTCTTTTTCTTCCTATCTATTTATTTATATTTTTTTGTGAGGATAACATTTTTAGAAGGATATTTTTCTGACAATTTTATATATGTCGAAATCAGTGTTTTGTTCATTGTTGAAGGCCGTACGGTGACCTATAGTTTTTAAGCTCTATGTCATTTTGTCCCTGGCAGAAAGTTGTCTCATTGGCAATCATACCACATCTTCTTAGCTTTATATTTGTTAGAATTTGCCTCTTTATAAAAGTGAGAATTGAGATAAAACTATTGCTTCCATCTAATTTCTAAATAAAAGTATTTTCCATTTATTATAAAATGTATAGATAAAAAATTCGCTATATAAATTTTATCTTAGGAGGTGTGACCATTAAGGATTGTTCTGTGTTGTTTTGTTTAACGGGAATGCTATAGGAGTCCAAATACAAAAACAAGTAGAGGGTCAAGGAATTTGTTTTTACTGAATAAATCATTGAAGTGGATGTGTTTGGCAAGAATCAGAGAAAAACAAAAAAATACAAAAAAAGATTTCGATGCCAGATGCTGATCCAGCATTTTGAAAGGGGGCAAAGGTTTTGAATGGAACATGTAAAAATTCTAGGCATTATCCATAAATGTAGCTCTATAAAGGGTGGCCGGGCCCCCTGACCCCTTTCCCCATAAATTTTCATTACCAAAATCTTCAAATAACTTAGAAATAAAATATTCCCTCTTTACAAGTCTCTCGTGTTCCGACGTATTACTTGAGTTCTGAGGAATGATCTGTTTCAGTGTTTCTTCGTTTGGTTTGATAGGTTTGGGGATGACTTTATCATACAATTTGTTTTGCTCAGTTTCTTTACAACTTCTTTGTTCAGGTAAAAAGGACAGCAAATATAGTGTTAGACATACAAAACATAGTTTTGAGGAACACATCTTGAATAAAAAATTACATCATTATTGAAATCCCATTAATGTGTGTTTAAAAAGAAAGATTCCTCAAATGTACCACTTAACAACTATTGAAAATTTATCTTTTTTGACCAATCTTCATGATCTTATTATTTTCATTTTTTCCATAAATATGCTTGTTCCAGGTTTTCCCACCTAGTTATCATCGTCATGTATCATGTGTATATATATATTGTTCAATTACCTCTGTGTACATTTCAAGTCAACAGTGCTGTTGGCTTATGTAATGCATCTAAGCTTTCATTGAAGCAATTGAGTAATTGTGTGTGATGATCGAACTACTAGACTCCTAAGTATATAATGATTTAGGGATAAATTAGGATAAATATTTTATCTTTTCAATTTTACACAATGTATGAAAATTTTTATGAATACTATTTTATGTATTACCAGTATATACACAAATATAAACTAGAGGCTCTCAAGAGCCTGTGTCACTCACCTGTATTTGCTGATGCTTTGGAAATCATGTAAAATAAGGTTAAAATCATAATTAATAGTATTAGATATTAGATATTATAATGATATCTAAGATAATAACAAATAACTGCAAAATTTCTGTAAAATTACTAACTAATAACGGGTTGTTGGATTCATCTGAAAATTTCAGGGCAGATAAATCTAAATCTGATGAACATTTTTGCTACCTGTCAGATTTGCTCTAAATGCTTTAGTTTCAAAGATATAAACCAAAAACTGCATTTTACCCCTATGTTCTATTTTTAACCATGTCGGCCATGATGGTTGGAAGGCAGGGTCATCGGACAAATTTTTAAAACTAGATACCCTAATAATGATTATGGCCAAGTATGGTTAAATCTGTCTCAGTAGTTTCAGAGAAGAAGATTTTTGTAAAAGATTACAAAAATTTTAGAAAAATTGTTAAAAATTGACTATAAAGGGCAATAACTCCTAAAGGGTTGACTGACAATTTAGGTCATGGCAACTTATTTGTAGATCTTACTTTGCTGAACATTATTGCTGTTTACAGTTCATCTCTATCTATAATAATATTCAAGATAATAACCAATAAAAACTGCAAAATTTCCTTAAAATTACCAATTCAGGGGCAGCAACCCAACAACGGGTTGTCAGATTTGTCTGAAAATTTTAGGGCAGATAGATCTTGACCTGATAATCAGTTTTATCCTTGTCAGATTTACTCTAAATGCTTTGGTTTCAGAGATATAAGCCAAAATCTACATTTTACCCCTATGTTCTATTTTTAGCCGTGGCGGCCATCTTGGTTGGTTGGCGGGGTCATCAGACAAATTTTATAAACTTGATACTCTAATGATGATTGTGGCCAAGTTTGGTTTAATTTGGCCCAGTGGTTTCAGAGGAGAAGATTTTTGTAAAAGTTAACAGACGACAGACGCCAAGTGATGAGAAAAGCTCACTTGGCCCTGTGGGCCGGGTGAGCTAAAAATTGAACTAAAATGTAACCATCCCTCCTTAGATAGAAGACTAATTTGCTTGATTTACAAGTGTTTTTAATAAGCTACATCTACTACATTTTGTAACGGTTATCCTTAAGGAGGATCCTATTTATTTTTAGCCTATAAACATTTCTTGGGGTCTCATTTCCAATATTCTTCTTACATGGTTTTTCCAGGAGAAATCAATAAGCAATAGTAGTTATTTAAATCCAATTTCTTTGGCCGTGGATGGATTTTCAAGATTTAACGTTATTTAAAGTGAAAAGATGTATATTTTTCGCAGAATTTTTCATACATTTATAGACATAGTTTACAACTTTTTAGTTGACTGTATCTCTTGAAGAATAAAAATTACGGGTCATTTTTTTCAATATTCCAATGCAGTTCAATAAGTTCTAAATGGAAACAAAATTTTATCCAAAATCAATATACATGTATCACCCGATTACCAGTACTTTGCCTGAACTCGTTTCATTTCCATTATCTTGCACATAAGGGAGCTACCATTTGATTTTTATGGGGGGACTTGGATGAAAAATTTTGTCCTGCAAGTTTTTTAGTTGTAATCTCTGTCCTGCCTTTTTATTTTTCACTCTATTCGGTCCTGCCTTTTCTTTTTAAGTTTATCCTGACTTTTTTTTACCTAAATTGTCATCCTGACTTTTTTTTTGGTAAGTGTCTCATCCTGCCTAAGCTTTGCATTTCTTCATCAAGTTCTTTTTTTATCAAAGGTGAAAAAGTACCTAAATAAATACCACAATTATATACATGTAATTATAAATGTTACACTAAAAGTTCACAGGCATTGCATTCTATCTTTTTATTAGTGGCAGAGTAAGCAGGCCTTAATTTAGTGGAATTTAACTCTTTTTCATTTTGGGGAAAGATGGCAGGTCTTCATTCATCAGGATTTAAATCCGGGGGGGGGGGGGGGGGGTTAACATGAATACTTTTTAAAATTGTGATTAAAAGTTATGATGCAATGATTAATGTGCGTCACATAATTTACCCTACAGAAGTCAACTAACACACTGTTGACATTTAGAAGATATCACAATTAAAACATTTCATTTGTCCCATTGACTTTTATTTTAAGAATATAAATGTGATCTGCAAAATACCAGTAATTGTAATTTAACTTTATTTGAAAGAAGAAGGATAGTTTCTGTATGACGCAATGTTAAAACCTGATGTTGAAGCGGTTCCTTTGACTTTGTTTATTTACATTAAATTCTGTATACTGGAACTGTACTGATCTGTACTTACTGCACGCTTAAAACCTTCCCATTTCGTTTCCCATGTCGTAAACTTACCGTAAATTTCGGTCCGTGTGCAAACTTTACCATGTGAAGACAAACACTGGCTGCTTCACCTTTTGGGACAATCGTAACTACTCGGCCATTCTCGCTATGCCTATTGTAGGCGTAGCGAGAATAGCCGAGTAGTTACGATTGCTTTCGGAAGTTTTCTTCGTTAGGATTCGCCAATCGCTAAATGATCGGTAAATTCCGTACTGTAGGTATATTTATATTTATACTGCACTCGTTCTATTTGAGCAGTCAAAATGCGTTGACCGTATATTTCTATGTCATATACAGTCACTGACCTGATATCACTTTTCCTCATGAATATTTAAATAGAAATTGCCGAAATTATAATTAATTATTCATACGACCTATTCAACCTGTTCTTGTTTCCAATGTATACAACGACTTAAACTTATTTCTTTTGCAATTTTTAGAAAAAAAACATATTTCACTTGCTAATATTTTTGGTTTGCAAACTATAAATCATTATGTTTTATGCTTATTGTTGATATTTTAGTTCATTCTCAAACAAATTCGTTCACCATCGTTTGCGGGTTTCAACAGGTAATGTACATTTCATTGTGTTCTATATTTCTCCGCCTGCATGATATGAGGCCTTTTTATAAAAGGGGGAAGTTTCCCAACATTTAAATCTAATAATAACATTAACACATTAAACAACAATTGAAAATGTTTTTTTTTTAGATTGCAGTATAAAGACAATAATAGTGCATTGACTTGACATATCAACGATATAAGGATTCGGCCCGAAACGGGAAAAAAGCTCGGCAGAGCCTCGCATTTCCCCGTTTCTAAGCCTCATCCTTATATCGTTGATATGTCAAGTCAATGCACTATTATTGTCTATTTATACTGCACTCGTTCTATTTGAGCAGTCAAAATGCGTTGACCGTATATTTCTATGTCATATACAGTCACTGACCTGATATCACTTTTCCTCATGAATATTTAAATAGAAATTGCCGAAATTTTAATTAATTATTCATACGACCTATTCAACCTGTTCTTGTTCCCAATGTATACAACGACTCACACTTATTTCTTTTGCAATTTTTAGAAAAAAACATATTTCACTTGTTAATATTTTTGGTTTGCAAACTATAAATCATTATGTTTTATGCTTATTGTTGATATTTGAGTTCATTCTCAAACAAATTCGTTCACCATCGATTGCGGGTTTCAACAGGTAATGCACATTTCATTGTTATGTATATTTCCCCGCCTGCATGATATGAGGCGTTTTTATAAAAGGGGGAAGTTTCCCAATATTTAAATCAAATAATAACATTAACACATTAAACAACAATTGAAAATGTTTTTTTTTTAGATTGCAGTATAAAGACAATAATAGTGCATTGACTTGACATATCAACGATATAAGGATTCGACCCGAAACGGGGAAAAAGCTCGGCAGAGCCTCGCATTTCCCCGTTTCTAAGCCTCATCCTTATATCGTTGATATGTCAAGTCAATGCACTATTATTGTCTATGTGTGTGTAGTTCATTCATGTGTAAATTTTCTTGTATGTATACTTGACTATTGTTTTTTGTTTGTTGCTGTTTTATTAATGTCTTATATTGCATTATGCTCTTTGTGAGCCCATTTATTGGAAATAAAACATCTTCATACGATTGATGATCATTGATTGATAGTTGCTTTACGTCAAGTGGCAAATATTTCATGCATGTTCAGGACGAAGGAGGGGTTTAATTAGCACAGGTACTTGTTTCTGATTTTTTTTTTACATAATTATACCTTATTATTAATGTGTTAGTAGGAGTTTCTTGGTTTATGGTGTTACTGTACAGGTATTTTGATATGTTTAAAAGCTTAAATGTAACTGTATACAATCAGAGTATTATATATGTCTCTGATATAATTATGTCTCTGATATAATGTACATATTATTTAACCTAAATTAATCCCATTGGGAGTGCCCTTAGAAAGGGTGAACCTACCAGACAGGTAACAGGTAACAGGTATAGTTGAGATTTCCAATAAAATGACATACAAATAAATATACAAATATGTTATTGGCACAAACTCATTAACAATAAATGGTTAAGACCTTTTGCATACATATAATTATATGAATTGACATGGTAGAATGAAAAGTTACATGATAACATATCATTATAGAATGAAAAGTTACATATTGGTGTTTCATATTAGTTCACTATTTCTTATATTTAGACACTCTGATATGAAAGAGGAAGACAGTCTAAGTAATAATGCTGAGCTATTGTTAACCAATAGAGATATTTTATCATCAGTGGTAATGTTACGCTGTATTTTAAATATAACATTTATTTTATTTTCTAATATTTCTCGTTTTGAGGTAAATCTATTACATTGTAATAAGAAATGTTGTTCATCCTCAATTTCCCCATTTTTACAGACAGGACAGTATCTTTCCTCTCTAGGAATGTTAAGATGTCTTCCCCTTTCAATCATTAAAGAATGTGCACTTATGCGTATTTTGCATATTGCTGCTCTATCATTTACATTGTTTAGTGAATCAACATATGATGGTCTTTGACCCATTTTGTAGACTCGACGAAAGAAACTGAGTTTAGAAGATTCCTGTATGTTTGCATTTTGATTTTGCAAGCACTGGTCATAAATTCTTTGTTTTACTTGTCCCAAGTGCTGCTTTGTTAAACAACTTTTTTCTACAAGATATGAATATCCTAATTTTTGTAAAGTGCATTTAGTTTTTTTATCCAGGGGTTTGACAACCTTGTTGCAGAGAAAATTTGATTTACAAGTGTATTTTCTGATGAAAGGTATATGCTCTAAAAAAATTATGCTTGAAAATTCGATTTTATTTTTGAGTGGAATTCGACCAAGCTCAGCATGACAAGCATCATTTGAAGCCTTGCAATGAACACCAAGTGCTTCTTTGATAAATTTAATGTGTAGTTTTTCAAAGGGTTCAGACGGTCCCTTAAGGATGAGTAAACACCCCAAATTTCACAACAGTACATAAGTATAGGTGATATTAATGTATCAAACAGTTTTTCAAGTAGTCTACATGGATTATTCCGACCAACAGTTTTCTTTATTTTGAAATAGGCTTTTCTTGCCTTTTCCATAAGACGGTATTAATGGCTAAATTGAAATTACCATTACATTTTATTACAATACCTAAATAAGAGCAATGACTAACAGTTTCAATACAAGAATCATTGTAAGTAAATTCGTCCAAAAAATTTTTACCATTTGAATTAAATACAATAACTTTGGACTTATCTGTGCTAACTTGTAGTTTCCAACAGTCACAATAATCATATAAAGCATTAAGACTGTTTTGTAGTCCTTTTTTATTTTGAGACAATAAAACAATATCATCTGCATAAAGAAGAATATTTAAAGAAAAGTCCCCAATTACAACGGGATCAGAATTACAATTGATTAATCATTAAGGACTTTTCATTTTTTACCTCGGAGGGGGGGGGGGGGGGGGGGCTGGTCATTTTGAAATCATACATACAAAATTTCTTGATCCCCCATAATATTTTACTATTTTTATTTGATCCCCCCTGTAAAAACATTTAAAAAATGTGATCCCCCCTCTAATAAACATGCCAAAATTTTAACATGCAAATCACTTATGTTATTTCAAGGAAATATTGAAAATGAAATATTCTCAGTGGATTGAGTCCCAAAACTTATTTGAGGGAAAATTGCCTTGAAATAGGGCTCTTCCATGAGGCCTGTTCCATGAATATTAGTACAGTGGAGATCACTTCTAAGCTCTCATTAGAACTGTCAGAATAATCTGTCATAAAACTGTTCTAAACTGTCCTAAACAGTTCTACCCTAGAACTGTTCTAAGTAGAACTGTCAGAATCAGATCTAGGTAGAACTGACCAAATCAGTTCTAGGTAGAACTGTCAGGATAAGTTCTAGGGTAGAACTGTCTAAAACTGTTCTAGGTAGAACTGTCCAAATCAGTTCTAGTCGTAGAACTGTCAGCAGAACTGACCAAATCAGTTCTAACCGTAGAACTGTCAGCAGAACTAACTAAATCAGTTCTAACCGTAGAACTGTCAGCAGAACTGTCTAAAATTGTTCTAGCCGTAGAACTGATCAAACCTGTCAGGATTGTAGAACAGTTCTAAATGACGTCACTGCAATTTTTTAATATATATTATATTCTTTTGACTTATTTATATTTAAGACAAAGAGTTCTTAAAACTGTTCTATGGATAGAACTGACTAAATCAATTCTAGCCGTAGAACTGACCAAATCAGTTCTAATCGTAGAACTGTTCTAGTCGTAGAACTGACCAAAGATTTGGTCATTTCTAGGTAGAACTGTCTACAACTGTTCTAGGGTAGAACTGTCAGGATCAGTTCTAGGTAGAACTGTCTAAATCAGCTCTAGGTAGAACTGACCAAATCAGTTCTTGGTTAGAACTGTTCTAGCTAGAACTGTCTAAAAGGTGTCAGGATGACAGTTCTTCATACTGTCCTAGAACAGTTCTCTTGACAGATTCTGACAGATTTGATGAGAGGTTAGAAGTGATCTCTACTGTAGGTAGAGCAAGCCAGTGCTTTGTGTAGCTTTTTCTGACTTTTTTTCTAATTTCCTATATTGGGCTATTAAAGAAAACTTGATTCTGAGTAACTCTGTAAAAAATATACATTAAAAAGTAAACTTTTTGAAATAGTAACAACACATTATTTATATGTCCCTCTCTTGAACGCTGCTTAAACTCAAGTTTTACGTATGGCCTTATTGAAACCTCCATTGAGTCGCTAAACTTTTATATGGATAGTTCATGCTTTCAGCTTGAACAATTCAATTACTCATTTATTGTCACATTTCATTCATAAATGTGTGATAGTAACCTCAAATTTTTGATTTATTAGCCTAAAAAGTACAAATTTTGAGGTAGTGAGAGGTATAAATGGACCCAAAGGGCTCTTGTAATGAAAACAAAAAGATACATTGGCAATAATGCTTGTTAATTTAGTGATCGATGTGAGTGAAATATAACAACTGAATTTATCGGATTATGAAGCACCTATGCATTTTATATAGGACAAAATGACACAAAATGGCAGCTTCCTACATCACCAAAGTCTTGTGATGTCTTACTTAATTGTATATGAATGGTGTTAAACATACATTTCGATTTGACTGTTGTAAAATTCTTTTTGACATTTTGTCTCTTGAAGTATGTGAACTACTTATTTCCAAGTGAAAAAAATATTCACCCCCCCCCCCCCCCCCCCTGCATTTTGACCAGCCCCCCCCCCCCCCTTTTCCCAGATAAAAAATGATAAGTCCCTTAGTGAGGTCATTAATATAATAATTAAAAAGTACAGGGCTCAGTACATCTCCTTGTTTTACTCCTCTCTCAGATAAAAATGCTGAACTGAGTCCATTTGAGAACTTGATTCTGCATACTAAGTCAGTATACATTGAATAAACAATTCTTAAAATTCTATTTGGAATATCGTGTATCAAAAGTTTATAAAACAATCCTATTCGACAAACTGTATCAAAGGCTTTTTTGAGATCTGCAAAAACCTTTTTATTTTGTTGTTTATAATGGTCAATTACTGATTTTAGTGTAAATATGTGATCAGCAGTGCGACTGTTTTCTTTAAAACCAATCTGATTTTTGCTGATTAAGTTTTTACTATTTATGAGGTTCATAAGTCTGTTATAGATAACTTTATTATATACTTAGTAGTAAATACAGATAAATTGTATGTGTAATACAGTCATTGGCAAGCGTGCTGTATCAGCCAGCCGTGATGATATCGATATCAGCACGGTTGCAAAGGCTTTATCACACCTTTAATCTGTATGACGTCACGTCATCGATTGCAGTCATTTCAAATCCCCTTATATGTATGACGTCATGTCACATAAAAAACATCTACGTGAGGTACATGTATATAATAAAGTGTATATGATATGGCTTTTTCAATATCACACACCGTATCAACCCTCAACCAATATAATCCCTCGAGCAGAGCTCTTGGGATTATATCGGTGTCTCGGGTTGATACGAATGTGATATTGAAAAAGACATATGATATTCTCTATTTATTAAACAGCTTGCCAAGGTTGGAACTGATGGATATGCCCCTATAATATCCAGGGTCAAATTTGTTTCCCTTTTTGTGGAGAAGAACTAGAAAACTTTCATTCCAGGTCTTTGGAAAATTTCCACTAGTAAAAATAAAATTAAATAATTTATGAAGTGGTTTAATTAATACAGATACAACATTTTTTAACATTTCATTTGAGATCATATCAGCAGATGAACTCTTACCATTACGGAGCAATCTAATAGCTTTTACTATTTCATCTGCATTTATTTCTGTGTTTATTTCATCTGATATAACAGAATAATTTAAATTAGCTTTTAGTGATTCAAATTTGTGGACTACATTGATTTGGTGATCATTATACTCATGATCAGACTTATTAAGATTTTTATAAAATTTAATAAAATCTTTTTGGGGAATATCATTAGCAGATTTATCTTTAATTCTGACTGCTTACTAAGTTTGTTCAAAATCTTCCAGAAAACCTTGGGATTCTTTTCACAGGTGTTACTGAGTTCAGAGCATATTTTTCTTTTATATGTTTTTTCTTCATATTTACAAAGTCGTCTAAATTTTGACCGAAAGGAATAAAAAAATTTCCTGTACTCTGCATTTTCAGGAAATTTATTTACAAGTTTTTCATAATTTTTCACTGAAGTGCGAAGATCTTTACAAGATTCTGAAAACCAAGGTTTTCGGTTAGACTTCTTGTTTGAATTATTTTTTGGGAAACTTCTAACTAATTTAGCTGACTTTTGAGCATTTTCATAGAGAATTGATGTAAAAGCTTCTACAGCTTTGTCAGCATCTTTAAAATCTGTTTGTAAATATTCTTCAAATTTTTTCTGACTTGTTGTGCTGTTACTGTTTTGAGTAAAGAGGTCAATTGCCACTTGCGACCATATAAATTTATTAGGGAGTGTATCCAGTTGACATTGCACAATACTACTCGTAAAAACACTAGTTAATAAAGTACAACAGATTATACAATGATTTGAAAGTGAAGTAAACTCATGCACCTCAAAGAGGCCTATTCAATTTAATAAATCATTTGAAACAAGCATGTAATCAACAACACTACATCCATTATAAGTAATACAGGTGTATTTGCCACGAAGATCACCTATAGTTCTTCCATAATATTCTTAGGCCTGACTCTTTGCATAGGCTAAGCAAAATTTTACCACTATTATTAATGAGTTTGGGGTCAAGATTATATCATGACATTATTTTATCATCAACATAATGACTATATCCTCTAGATTTGTTTTCTTAGAATCATCAAATGTGACATAGTCAGGTTTAGTATTTGTGTATGCATTAAAATCTCCTTGTAGCATGATATGTCCTAAACTACTTTATATATATATACTTTACTGTATCAGCAAGTAACTGATTATAAATTGGTTCAATTCCAGAAACATTTACACTTGAGTTTTCAGGGGATATGTAGACTGTAGCTATGTACACATCTTTATCAAATTTAAAGAATGAACGGTCTAATTTAATCCAAAGAATATCTGGGTGATTCTTAGGTAGTTTTTTAATACCTTTTGCTATGCTATGTTTAGCAAGTACACAGATGCCACCTGAATTTCGCCTAGCTTTTTTGTGTTTTTTCCTGTTATTTATATGAATTAGACTAAAGCCTGGTATGTTAATTTCATCGTCTAAATTATTAATTAGACCAGGTTTCAACAAAACCAAAAATGTGAAATTTCTGTACGTCACTCGACGTACGGACCTAAGGGAGCTACCATTTGATTTTTATGGGGGGGCTAGGATGAAAAATTTTGTCCTGCCTTTTTATTTTTCCCTCTATTCGGTCCTGCCTTTTTATTTTTCACTCTATTCGGTCCTGCCTTTTTTTTAAGTTTATCCTGACTTTTTTTTTACATAAATTGTCATCCTGCCTTTTTTTTTGCAAATAATGTCATCCTGCCTTTTTTTTTTACTCAAAACTCCTGTCCTGCCTATTTTTTTCAAATTTCATCCTAGCCCCCTGTTATTTATATCAATTAGACTAAAGCCTGGTATGTTAATTTCATCGTCTAAATTATTAATTAGACCAGGTTTCAACAAAACCAAAAATGTGAAATTTCTGTACGTCACTCGACGTACGGACCTAAGGGGGCTACCATTTGATTTTTATGGGGGGGCTAGGATGAAAAATTTTGTCCTGCCTTTTTATTTTTCCCTCTATTCGGTCCTGCCTTTTTATTTTTCCCTCTATTCGGTCCTGCCTTTTTATTTTTCACTCTATTCGGTCCTGCCTTTTTTTTAAGTTTATCCTGACTTTTTTTTTACATAAATTGTCATCCTGCCTTTTTTTTTGCAAATAATGTCATCCTGCCTTTTTTTTACTCAAAACTCCTGTCCTGCCTATTTTTTTCAAATTTCATCCTAGCCCCCCCCCCCATAAAAATCAAATGGTAGCTCCCTAATGGGACTGGTTATTGCCAACCATTGAATTCGATTAAATACGTCGCTCAAGTTTGAACAAAGTTTTCCAAGACTTTAAAATCATACACTGGAATTTTCGTTCATATCAAATAATTTTAACATGATGAAAAATGAAAGAAATCATGCATTTTTATTTATCACGTGGTTCTCCAGATTCCCGCCTTATTTTTTTACTGACATAAGATCACGTATAAACACACATATCCCTTACCTATCATACGATCGATTTTAGTTATCATTCCTTATTTGAATTATGACAATTGTTTTTTTAATATACTTTGCAGATGAACGCTACACTATTCTATATTTCACATGCGTTGATTTATCCGATGTTCTTTCTTTCTTTCTTTTTCTTCCTATCTATTTATTTATATTTTTTGTGAGGATAACATTTTTAGAAGGATATTTTTCTGACAGTTTTATATATGTCCGGCGAAATCAGTGTTTTGTTCATTGTTGAAGGCCGTACGGTGACCTATAGTTTTTAAACTCTATGTCATTTGGTCTCTGGCGGAAAGTTGTCTCATTGGCAATCATACCAAATCTTCTTAGTACTTATATTTGTTAGAATTTGCCTCTTTATAAAAGTGGAAATTGAGATAAAACTATTGTTTCCATTTAATTTCTAAATAAAAGTATTTTCCATTTATTATAAAATGTATAGATAAAAAATTCGCTATTTAGATTTTATTTTAGGAGATGTGTCGATTAAGGATTGTTCTGTGTTGTTTTGTTTAACGGGAATGCTATATGAGTCCAAATACAAAGACAAGACATTTCCAGGCAAAATTTTTCATATCCCTTGAAGTACTGTAAACATTAACTTATAGTATTCTATTCATTTTATTGATAAACAATTTATAGGGGGTCTCGGAATTTGTTTTTAATGAATAAATCATTGAAGTGGATGTGTTTGGTAAGAATCAGAGAAACCAAAAAAATACAAAAAAAAGATTTCGATGCCAGATGCGGATCCAGCATTTTGAAAGGGAGCAAAGGTTTTGAGTGGAACATGTAAAAATTCTAGGCATTATCCATAAATGTAGCTCCATAAAGGGTGGCCGGGGGCCCCTGACCCCTTCCCCCATAAATCCGCCTTTTAATGCGTTATGCAGTCAAAACGGCACGGTATCCCCGCCCCCCCCCTTCCCTTTTTCGATGTTTTATTCCCAATGCAGTGCAGAAAATCACGATTTTGCGAAACGCTAAATATAAGTATCAACATAATGTAGGGTCATATGTATAAGTGCTCATTGCATATGTTGTTTGAATATGCATTTCAGGACGAGAGGAAGAATATAAACCCGACTTTGTACTAGACCGACAATCTGATCCAAATTTTTAAACGTCCTAGTTCACAACGCCCGCAGGAAGACGTGTTACCCTACCCGGACACATTATTCTGACTCCGGACCGACCAATCTTTGCTCTTACTTTTATATACCCCCCTTTTTTGACGATCAATGCTTTTGAATGGGGACATATGGTTGGACCCCCCCCCCCCCCCCTTTATCCTGGTTTTGACCCCCCTTTTAAAAATGGCTGGATCAACAGGGGGATTTTGAAAAAGAAGGAGGGTCCCACGTTTTGGAGTGATACTTGTAAAAGTCTTAGCATTTATCATAGACGAAGGTCCTTAGGAAGCTACCATTTGATTTTTATGGGGGGGGGGGGGGGGGGGGCTAGGATGAAAAATGTTGTCCTGCCTTTTTATTTCCCCCTTTATTCGGTCCTGCCTTTTTATTTTTCACTCTATTCGGTCCTGCCTTTTTTTTTAGTTTATCCTGACTTTTTTTGTTCCATAAATTGTCATCCTGCTTTTTTTTTGCAAATAATCTCATCCTGCCTTTTTTTTTACTCAAAACTCCTGTCCTGCCTCTTTTATTCAAATTTCATCCTAGCGGAATGTTTTTTTCATTGAAAATTTTATTAGATATAAAGCACCACCAAAAATGAACTAAACACCAGGGGAGGAAGCTTCTGTCTTTATGTCTATCAGACGGGTATATGGGGTCTATATCACATGTGAGCAGCTGCTTTTGAGGTCAAATTGAGTTTTAAGACGCATTGCCATTGGTCCACAAGCTTGTGTTGTCCATTCCAGAGGCCACTTATGGTATATTTCATCTGTTCATTAAAAAATTATATATCAGCACCACCAGAAAAAACTTACCAACACAGATGATAGCTTCCACCCCGCTGTCCAAATAATGTCCAATAAGCAGGAAGACGGGTCTACAAACCTCTTTTGGGGTCTATGTTAATTTGTAGGGCCCATTAACCCACAAACACTTTTGATCCAATCCTAAGTATAGAGGTTATGGTATATGTATATTTCATTAAAAAAAAGTAACAAGCACCACCAAAAATGAACTAAGCACCATGTGATGTAGCTTCCCTCCCATTAGTCCAACCGATGGGTATAGGGGTCTAAAACACTCTTTGGGGTTCTAAGTTGGTTTGTGAAGCTCGTTGATCTACAGGCACCTTTGGTCCAATCTTCAAGTCAAGGGGTCTTTTATGTTATATTTCATTCAAGAAATATACAAGCACCACCAAAAAACGAACTTATCACTACAGGAGATAGCTTCCTTCCCACTGGTCCAACAGACAGGTTTAAGGGTCTCGAACACTCTTTGGTGTTCTAAGTTGGTTTATTAGGCTCATTGGTCCACAGGCAACTTTGGTCCACTCTACAAGTCAAGGGGTCTTTTATATTATATTTTATTTGATAAAAATATAAGCACCACCAAAAACAAACTTTGCACCACATGAGGTAGCTTCCCTCCCTTTGGTCCAACAGATTGGTTTAGGGGTCTAAAATACTCTTTAGGGTTCTAAGTTGGTTTGTGAAGCTTGTTGATCTACAGGCACCTTTGGTCCAATCTTCAAGTCAAGGGGTCTTTTATGTTATATTTCATTCAAGAAATATACAAGCACCACCAAAAAAGGAACTTATCACTACAGGAGATAGCTTCCTTCCCACTGGTCCAACAGACAGGTTTAAGGGTCTCGAACACTCTTTGGTGTTCTAAGTTGGTTTGTTAGGCTCATTGGTCCACAGGCAACTTTGGTCCACTCTACAAGTCAAGGGGTCTTTTATATTATATTTTATTTGATAAAAATATAAGCACCACCAAAAACAAACTTTGCACCACAAGAGGTAGCTTCCCTCCCTTTGGTCCAACAGATTGGTATAGGGGTCTAAAATACTCTTTGGGGTTCTAAGTTGGTTTGTGAAGCTCGTTGATCTACAGGCACCTTTGGTCCAATCTTCAAGTCAAGGGGTCTTTTATGTTATATTTCATTCAAGGAATATGCAAGCACCACCAAAAAACGAACTTATCACTACGGGAGATAGCTTCTTTCCCACTGGTCCAACAGACAGGTTTAAGGGTCTCAAACGCTCTTTGGTGTTCTAAGTTGGTTTTTTAGGCTCATTGGTCCACAGGCAACTTTGGTCCACTCTACAAGTCAAGGGGTCTTTTATATTATATTTTATTTGATAAAAATATAAGCACCACCAAAAAACAAACTTTGCATCACGGGTGGTAACTTCCCTCCCAATGGTCCAAAGGATGGGTAATGGGTCAAAAATACTCTTTGGGATTCTGAGTTGGTTTGTAAGGCCTGTCGGTCTAAAGGCAACTGTGGTCCAATCTACACAAGTCCAGGGGTCTCGGGGTATATTTCACCAAAGAAAAATATAAGCACCACCAAAAACAAACTAAGCACCACAGGAGGTAGCTTCCCTCCCTTTTGGTCCAACAGATGGGTATAGGGGTCTAAAACACTCTTTTGGGTTCTAAGTTATTTTTTAAGGCTCATTGTACCACAGGCACCTGTGGTCCAATTTACAGGTCCTGGGGTCTATAAGGGTATATTTCATTAAAGAAAAATATAAGCACCACCAAACACAAACTAAGCACCATGGGAGGTAGCTTTCCTCTCATTGGTCCATCAGACAGGTTTAGGGGTCTAACACACTCTTTATGGGTCTAAGATGATTTGAAAAGCACATATGGTGCAATCTTCTAGTCCAGAGGTCTGTTGTGATATATTTCATTAAAGAAATATAAGCATCAACAAACACAAACTAAGCACCATGGGAGGTAGCTTTCCTCTCGTTGGTCCATCAGACAGGTTTAGAGGTATAACACACTCTTTTGGGGTCTAAGATGATTTAAAAAGCACATGTGGTGCAATCTGCTAGTCCAGAGGTCTGTTGTGGTATATTTCATTAAAGAAATATAAGCACCACCAAAAACGAACTTAGCACCACGGATGGTTGCTTCCATCCCCTTGGTCCAACAGACAGGTATAGGGGTGTAAAGCCCGCTTTTGGGGTCTTTGTTGATTTGTAAGGCCTATTAATCCACAAGCACATGTGGTCTAATCTTAAGTCCAGATGCCATTTAGGGTATATTTCATTTAAAAAATATAAGTGCCACCAACTTAACTCCTTGGAAGGTAGCTTCCGCCCTCTTGGCCTAACAGACAGGTATAGAGGTCTAAAAAAAACTTTTGGGGTCTATGTTGGTTTGTAAGGCCCATTGTTCCTAATGTACCTTTGGTCCAATCTTAAGTTCAGAGGACTTTTATGGTATATTCTAGTAAAAAAATAACTAACACCACCAAAAATGAACTTAGCACCACAGAAGATACATGTAGCTTCCAACCCCTAGTCCAAACAGACAGGTTCATGAGTATAAAACACTATTTGGGGTCTAAGTTGATTTAAAAGGCTCATTGGTTTACAAGCACCTGTGGTCCAATATTTAGTCCAGAGCCACTTTAATATAGTATATTTTATTTAAAAAATATAAGCACCATCAAAAACTTACTTAGCTGCATGGAAGGTAGCTTCCACCCCCTTGATCCAATAAACAGGTATAGGGGTCTAAAAAAAACTTTGGGAGGTCTATGTTGATTTATAGGGCCCATTGTCTGTGGTCCAATCTACAAGTCCAGGAGTCTTTTATGATATATTTCATCAAAGAAAAATATAAGCACCACCAAAAACGATCTTAGCACCACAGGAAGTAGCTTCCTACCCTTGGTCCAGCAGACAGTTATAAGGGTCTAAAACACTGTTTTACTTTAAGGTTTAAGTTAATTTGTAAAGCCTATTGGTCCACAAGCAACCATTGTCATGTTGACAAGTCTGGATACCTCTTATGGTATTCTTCATTAATTATATGAAAGCACCACCAAAAATGAACTTAGTAACACAGGTGGTAATACAACCTCATTGATGATTATAGAGGTCTTATGTTCTCTTTAAGGATCTAAGTAGATTCCTAAGACCCATTGGTCAACAATTCCCAATGATTTGTTTAACAAGTCAATAGTCCTTTAATGGTGGACATCTTAAATTAATTAAGCACTACCAAACACAAATTAAGCACCACAAGACCCTTTGGTCTACATGTATGCACAAAATGTTACTGACAGGTCCTTATCCTTAAAGCTGTGTAAATGCAAACAAATGTTATGAGGAGATTTTAAAGCCAGAAAATTATAATTCTTATGATAATTCTCCATTGCTCTACCTGTCTTCAAGGCGAGAACCCTCTAAAGGAGCACATGAAGTAGTATGAAATAAGCACCACAAAAACATGAAGTAACTTTGTAAAAAAGAAGAAAAAACAAATATGATATTCAGCAACAAACAGCAACCACTTAATAACAGGCTCCTGACTTGGGACAGTCACATAAAGAATATTTATCAGATCGATACATAGAACCAAAACAAACAAAAAAAAACATAAATAACATGACATGTTCATTATGATGTGACATTTAAAATCATATGCTAAATTATTGATTCTTAATTGTACATCAATTTTATGAGTTTGTGTGTCTATATATCTAAATCTTGTTTTTCTTTCCGCAGACTTGTCCAAATTGACATCAAAAGTGTTCAGATATCAGATGTATCACAGCTAAAGAATGAAAGTATTTGTGGTCCTTTCACAGCTTTTGCCTACAGTCAGCTTTTTATGGTATGATAATATGCACGTCTTAAGTATTTTATAGTATATACAAATGTAAATTAAATCAATGTATACACACCTTTTATCAATTAATAATTTGTTCATTCATTTACACATAGTTTGATAAATTACATTAAACATAATCCAAATAAATTATCACATATTAAAGTAAACAATAAGTTTATATCCAATTGGGCAAATATAAGTTTCAAGTAGACAATTATTCTATAATATTACAAAAGTGGCAAATGACCTGTAGTTGTTAATTTCTGTATCATTTGGTCTCTTGTAAAGAGTTGTCTCATAGGCAATCATACCACATCTTTTTTTTAATAAATACATGAACAATTTGTTAAGGGGCTGATTTTAGCTGATTCAGACAATTTATTTCATTCTATCTTGATTGATTCTGTAGCACTTAACAAATGTCACAAGCACACATGTAATTGATTTTCATATTATTAATTTAATACATGTACGCTTTATTATTTCAGTGAATTAAAGAATCAAGAGATATCAAGCTGACCAACTGTCAAGAAAGGGAAGGCAACTCCATCTGAAGGAAATTAAAAGAAAACATTTTACAATTACAACAATAGATGTGAAAATGTTATTTTTTCAATCTAATAATACACATAACAAAAAATACACTTAAGAAATACTGTTCAAGATTGTTTCTTAAAATGTCAGTCTTACATTTCAGTAGGAGTTAAAAGTTTGCAAATACTTTTTTTATATACTTGAAGATGTATTGTAAATGTAAATTTGTCAGATTTTAAGTTTTCAAGGCTTTAATTATCTCCCCTTATTAATCTCCAAAAAACTACTTATGCAAGCCTCTTTATTTTCCAACTCCTAGAATTCAAAATTTTTAAAAGGTCAAAACGTGTGTCAATTTTTTTTTCTTTGTTTACTGTTTTATGATTGGAGTTCAACCTTTTATCTCAAGAACAAAATAAAAGAAACCTACTGTGCACAGATGTTTTAATTAACTGTAAAAGTCTTCCTCTCTTTTTTTTATGAATTGTAAAGATAATTTTTGAAGACAGACAATTTAACACTGTATTAGAGAAATGTCGTTTATAGAAATTCAAGATACATTTTGTAAAACCAAACAATATGACTCTTTTACTTAAATTAGTTCTTATTTCAAAATCGCATGACTAAGGGAGATAACTCTACTTCTAAATTATTTATCTGAAATAGTAAATTAAAGTGGCTCATTTTGGTATTATCACTGACTGATAGATTTGCCACTTAATAGAGATTAACGTTCATAACAATTGATGATAACTTATATCTGCTGGTGCAAAATTGTCCCTTGCTTTAAAGTATTACTTTTATATTAAATATATGTTGCTTTCAGGAGTTATGTCCCTTTAATATTTTTTTTATCAGAATATGTTTGTTATATATGTAAACAAGGTGGGATTTTATACTAATTACAATATCTTTATTTGTATTCAAGGTTGTCAAACAGTCCCGTAGTTGTAGTATTTTTATACGGCCGCAAAAATTTTTTGGGATCGTATAATGGTATGATGTCGTCGTCTGCATCGTCGTCCGAAGACACATTGGTTTCCAGACAATAACTTTAGTTTAAGTGAATGGATCTCTATGAAATTTTTTAAGAAGGTTCAATACCACAAAAGGAAGGTTGGGATTGATTTTGGGGATGATGATCCCAACAGTTTAGGAATAAGGGGCCCAAAACAAGCATTTTTCTAGTTTCAGGATAATAACTTGTGTATAAGTATTTCGATTGCTCTGAAAATGTACCACAATGTTTAATACCACAAGTAGAAGGTTGGGATTCAATATAGGGGTTATGGGGCCAACAGTTCAGGAATAAAGGGCCAAAAAGGGGCAAAAAACAGGCATTTTTCTAGTTTCCAGACAATAACTTGTGTGTAAGTGTATGGATCTCTCTGACATTGTACCACAAGGTTCCCTATAACAAAGGGAAGGCTGGGATTGAGTTTGGGGTTATTCGCCCTAAATATGTAGGAATTAGGGGCCAAAAAAGGGCCAAAAAGAAGCATTTTCTAGTTTCCAGACAATAACTTGTGTTTAAGTGTATGGATCTCTCTGAAATTGTACTACAAGGTTCCATACTACAAAGGAAAGGCTGGGATTGAGTTTTGGGGTTATTGCTCCAAGGGGGTTTCAATAAGTTGAAAGGGGGGGGATTTTTTGTTTACAATTTTTTTAAGGGATTCATAATTTTTTTTCAAAATTTTTCAAATTTCGAATTTTTGAAAAGTTTCAAGAAACAATTTTTAATTGCACAGTATTGTGCAATAGATTTGTAAGATCTTTGACCACATTTATTTTGTGTCAGAAACCTATATTATGTCAAAAATTTGATCACAATCCAAATTCACACAGTATCAAGCTTGAATATTGTGTCCAAATTTGCCCCATCTGTTCAGGGTTTGACCTCTGGGATCGTATCAAGCTGCGCTAAGAGAAGCATTTTATTGAATTTAGAGATGATCTGTATTATTAAAATTAATTGTTCCTTTTCCTCTATTACATAGTAATGGCTTATTTTTTTTTTTTATATCAACCTTAATTGTGAAACTATTCAGAATTGATGACTTCTGAAATTCTGCAGTTTAGATCTGTGGTAATTAATAAGTTTTGTAAATTTGAAACATTATTTAAGTTGACATGTAACATTTTCAAACATATACAAATGAACACTTCTTTTTTTTTATTTAAAAGACAATAAATTGAAAAACTTATTACATTTTTAATTAATGTATATCCTACCTACTGATACTTCTAAGAATTATGTATGCAAATAAAAATGTTCATAGCTATAAATTTATAGAAAGTCAAACTTTAAAAGAAACAGTGGGGTTTCTGTGCATAATTTATGTTTAATTTGAAATTGTACTGTTATTTGATTGTACATTGTGCTGAATGTTGAATGAAGTTTATCTGTATGGATGAAACTTATGTTTTTAATATTCATTGATTAATAAACTTAATAAGAATATAATGCAATACCTGTCTTTGTATTTTTCTGAATCAATTCAAACTACCACAATTTATAACATAAAAACAAAACATTTGTCTTCTGTTTTAAGTTTCTCTATGTCCATTTTGAAAATAATTACTCCTGTTAAACTAAGCATGAACATTTTCTTGATTACTGTTCCAATCAATAGAATATAAATCATATGTCACAGAATGCGAGACATAGGGATACTGATCTCAATTTTTTTATTTCAGAAGGTAGAAGAGTTTGATAAATTATATTTAGATGTCTGGCTTGTGTCTGGTGTCATTGATCTAAGTGTTTTTGTCACCTGATTTTGTCAGTTATCATGAGTAAAAGGACAATTATATTTGGTATTAACTCTGCACAAGAGGTATACATTTCTGTAAGAAGGGGTTCATCTGATGTTACTTCTTTTTAATTATTAATTAGTCAAATACTATAAGCAATAGTAAATATGTGTTGAGTATGAAATGATGATAAGATCTATGTGTCTGTTTGGCAGGATTCATCTGACTTTTATATTGAATTTCATGATAATAATGAATTTCTTTATTAAAGTGTCACATACTAATTGTCATAAAACCATTACAGTATTTGTAATATTTACACATACAACAATCAATATCCAGCCATGAGACATTATCAGTATAAAACTTTTTTACAACTAAACAATTCTTATTAAAAGTGTAAACTTGTCAAACAAAAAACAAAACAAAAATGAAACTTATACACAATGCTTATTACCACAAAACACAGATCAAGTTTGAATTTTGGTGGTGTCACTTTAATATAAAATTTAATCCTGGTATCTATGATGAGTTTATTTAACTATTCTAGAGTTATGCCCCTTTATAAATGGAAAAATTGCTAAATTTTTCATTTCTGTTTTCTAACTTTAGTTTGCCTTAACCAAATGTACTGAAACTTAAACACAATGCTTATTACCACATAACACAGATAAATTTTGAATTTTGGTGGCAACACTGTTCTAGTGTTATGGCCCTTTGCAAGATGAAAAAATGCTGAATTTTTCGTTTCTGTGACTGTCCTGTTAAGTTTGCTTCAACCAAATGTTACGAAACTTATACAAAATGCTTATTACCACAAAACTCAAATTAGGAACAAACTTGGGTAGGGTCACATTTACTGTTCTTGATATATGTTCCTTTATAACATTTTATTCAAGCGGGGGCATTATCTGTGTCCCATGGACACATTCCCCATTTATTTTTACATTGTAGCTATTATCTTGAAAACTATAATAGATAGATAGAAACTTTGATTAATAAAAATGATCAACAATGCAACATCTACAATTAAGACAAAATGGAAGAAATCAACCAACGACTCCTTGTTGGAGTATTTGCCCTTAAACGACGATTTTTACCTTCTTTTTTGTTTGTATATATTTTTGCCTTCAAACGATAAGAATTGTAATAAATAGACACTTAAAATCTAAAAAATGATCAACAAGGCAAGATCTACTAACAAATCAAATTTTGCGTATATAGTTAATAGACTGTCGCCCTTCTAAGGAGTGATTGCCTTTAAATGAGGATTTTTTTTACCCTCTTTTGTGTCTTGAGCAAAACAAAAGAAGATAGAAAGAAACTAAACCGACTAAATGATCAGCAATACAAGATTAACAAAACAGAGGTATTTAAATGAGAATTCTATTCCCATATATAATGTTTGAGAGTGTCCTTTGTTGAATAAGATCAAAAACCAAGGTGAGCGACACAGGCTCTTTAGAGCCTCTAGTTCTGTAACACTTGTACAAGTGTTCAGTCCAGCTTTGTTTCATTAACGTAGCTGTAAATATCTTGTAGGAAGGAATTCATCATTCTTTCTAAATAGATCTGATTTAAACAGAAAGGTCACTGAAACTGACATCATTAGAATGATAAATTGAAAATATACTTTTTAAGTTTGGAGGACATGCTTTTCAACAGACAATTAACATTCTTTTGGGAGCCAACTGTGATCCTCTTTTAGTCCATCGTTTCTTAATTGAAATAAGACCTTCATAATATTGGAGCTTCTCAAGAAGAAATTTTAAAAGCTAGACTTTTACTTCCCTTTTCCCAAATGAAGAGGATGTTCTATTAAATAAATACGTTTGGTGACTATGTTGATACCATTCATCCCTTCCCAACTTGAAATAAAGCATACCATCAGTACAGCCAATTCAACATCATATATTGACTTTCATCTAGCAATTAACAATTAGGGTGGTTCTGCACTAAACATAAAGACAAAGAAGATGATTTCAGCTTTCCTATTGTGAACTTTCCATTTCTATGTAACAACGTCTTTGCAGCACCATCAAATGGACTTATTCCAGTTGATATACGATATTTCATAGTTTGCATACACTAACATGATTACTTTGCAAGAGGCTGTTGCTTACAAGGAAGATTTTGGAATCAGAGATTTCAATTGGTAAAGTTAGCCCTTAAAAAAGGTTTACGGAAGCTGATATGATTTGGTTGACCGTTTTAGAATATCTGTGTCACAGATGACCACGGGTATGTTCCAAATTGTCAAAGCTATATTCCTGTTCTCTTTTCCTTGACTGTGAAATCGACTTATCACCAGATTTGTAATTGCCATGAGCTTCACGATGGGTGCCTCTTGTGGACCAAGATAATATGTTTACCTTTCAAGAGCTCCTGATATAACCACCGGTATCTGGTGGGTCTTTTGTTGCTAAGACATATGTTTCTATGTGGTGTTTTGTAAAGTATTGCTTAATAGGTAGTCTTTTCGTTATATTCGTTGGATGCCAAACTTTTTCCCGTTTTCAACGGATGAATGGAATGTTTTGCAACTAACATTAAGATGAACTATGTTTTTTTTATTGTTTAAGATTCAGTAACTCTAACCTGTATGGCATTTTGTTCATTGACTTGGACAGATTCTTCTTCAAGATTTCGAAGGTTTTTTAAAACGCATTTGGTATTTACTGCTAAAAGGGCTTTTGATGTTTGCATTTAAATTAAGTGTAGAGATAAAGTTTTTAAACATCAATAACTTATTTCAAACCTTAATGGAATTTCAGAAAACCTTTGCAAAAGCTTTTCCGAAATCAAGACATATATGGGAGTAATAAAGTCTAAATCTGAGCGCCATAGATGGAAATTCCAGCATTGAAGATATAAAAGCCAGCGATATAAAAATCAAGCGATGCTGGTACATTCGTGATAAATCAGAAAAATGTGTGACTGAAAATGTATAGTTGGTCATAGTTTAGCGCTGTAGACATAAAGTTATGCGTTGTAGATATAAAGATCAACACACGGGATGTAAAGTCCAGCGCTCAATATGCCAAGTCCAGCGCTCAATATGCCAAGTCCAGCGGCAGAGGCTACATCTTCAGATCTTTCACACTAGACCTTATATTTTCTGCGGTAGCCTTGACATTTTCAGCGTTTTAGTTTACGGCTTTAGCTCTGGACTTTGTATCTTCAGCGCTAGACTAAAAATGAATGTTGTTCATCTGTATGAGACCAATAGGGCCGTAACTCTATACCATTCACATATATAGCATTTGAGCCTAATGATAAGGACACCGGTTTGTCTCAAAGAGAATAGAAAGTTCTTGTGTATAATATCTTGCGCATTTAGCACTGTACATGTGAATATTAGCGACAGAGAAAAAAAAATTGCAATAGAGCAGATATTTAGTCAAGCACATGATATGTTAAATCTTACACTCAAGAGACAACATATAATAATAGAAATGTAATATAAAAGGAAAATATGTCTTGCACTGAATACCCAATCACTGTCAGAGGTTAAGTATTTGTTTGTATCATAAGGTTTTATTCTTTACATCTCAAGCCCAAAGACAGTACTTCTTCAAAAGACAACTTTGCAGTTGCATTGCAAGATTTAGATGAATTTGGCTAACCGTTTATATTGATTCCTTATGGTTTTACTTAACAGCTGAATTGCAACAAGACTATTCCTATAGAATAGATGTACGACTTCTAATTTCAAGCGCACGACTTTACATCTTCATCTTAAGACTTGACATATATTGCGCTAGACTTTGCTACTACAAGACCTTACACATCCAGTAAAAAGTAAAATAACAAAAATACTGAACTCCGAGGAAAATTCAAAACGGAAAGTCCCTTATCAAATGATAAACACATCAAACGAATGGACAACAACTGTCATATTCCTGACTAATAAAGGACTTATGCAGTGGGACCAGCGCCAAGAAGACTATGACTATTTATATAAATTTGCGCGGAGTCATGTCCGCCTCATTTAAATGATGAGTTATGATTAAGCGCTTGAGAAGTAAAGTTGTACGATGCAGATTTATACTCTACTAATGAAGTATTAAAGTAATCAGATGTTAAGTTTATCCGGCGCTGCAGATGTAAAGTCTAGCGTACAAGAACTTCAGCGCTGGACTTTTATTTTATTTATACAGTACTTAATCAGTTCAGACATCTCCAAGGTTTTTCGACAGATGTTCAGCATCCCTCTGCAGTTCTATGATCATATATACAACTCTGTATTTTATATGTTCATGTGCATCTACATTGCCATACTTTGCATCAGTCAGTGTCAATCATTAGAGGTTATACATGTATCTATACAGTGCTAATCTTTGCACACCCAGTGCAAGAATTTTTCATAAGCACTAGAGTTTACATTTCAACACTGCACTTTGTATTTCAGCGCTGGTAGTGAGAAAACATGCACTGCAAAACACTTTCAGCGCTAATCCATGCATTTTTAGGACTATACATGAAATCTTAAATCTTAACTCTCAATGTCTTAAATATACAGGGTTACTTTAATTTCTGTGCGAGTAACAATTATCTATAGTGAGCAATACTTGTGTGAATATATCACAAAAGACCATCGTATTAGATAATACTCCGATGAATTGATTTAGACTCTGGACCTTGCTTATTAGGCATAATGGATGATAGCTGCAGCCCGTGGTGCTAAATACAAAAAAAAGAAGATGTGGTATGATTGCCAATGAGACCACCCTCCACAAAAGAGCAAATGACACAGAAATTAACAGCTATAGGTCCCCGAACGACTTTTAACAATAAGCAATGTCCATACCGCATAGTCATTTATAAAAGGCCACGAAATCAAATGTAAAACAATTCAAACGAGAAAACCAACGGCCTAATTAATGTACTCAAAAAAGAACAAAAACAAATACTAGTATGTAACACAGTAAAAAACGACAACCACTGAATTACAGGCTCCTGACTTGGGAAAGGCACATACATACAGAATGTGGCGGGTTTAAACATGTTAGCGGGATCCCCCCCCCCCTAAACCTAAATTCATTTTTGGTGGTTCTTATAAATAAACTTCATGATAGGGACCATTATATGAAGGGACATCTTGGCCTTGTAGACGGGACAACTAAGTCTGATGGACCAATAGGCCCTAGAAACAATATAAGACCCTAATAGAGTGATAGAGGCTCTACTGGATAATAGCTGAAACCCATGGTGCTTAGTTTATTTTTGGTGGTGCTTATAGATATGCTTCCTGATATGAACCATTAAAGAACTGGACATTGTAGACCGGACCACTTAGTCTGATGGACCAATAGACCCTGGAAACCACATTAGACCCTAATAGAGTAATTTAGACCCTGTATATTACCTGTTGGACCTAATGGATGATACCTACAGCCCGTGATGCTTAGTTCATTTGTTGTGGTGCTAATATATATGCACCATTAAAGAACTTGACATCTTGGCCTAGTACACCGAACCATTAAGTCTGATGGACCAATAGGCCATAGAAACCAGATATGACTACACCAGAGTGATTAAGACCCTACACTTTAGTTTTTGGACATTAAGGAACATAGCTGCTGCCCATGGTGCTTATTTTTTTTGGTGGTCCTTACAAATATATTAGACGGGTGGACATCTTCAACTTGCAGACGATTTTAGCAAGTCTGATGGACCTATATGGTGTGTTTATCAGATTAGACACAAACTGAGTGCTTTAGACCCTGGACCTTGAAGCTTAGACCTATTGGAGGCTAGCTGCTGATCATGGTGCTTATTTCCTTTTGGTGGTGCTTATAAATAGATGAGATGGATGGACATCTTTAACTTGTAGACTTCTAGTATTCTAGAAAAGCTGGTGGACCCCGTTTAAGTGCTTTAGACCCTAGACCTATAATCTTATATCAATTGAAGGATAACTGCTACCCGTGGTGCTAAATTCGTTTTTGGTGGTGCTTGTATTTTTCTTCAATGAAATATACCCAAAGAGACCCCTGGACTTCATGTGTCTGTGAACCAATGAGTCTTACAAACCAACTTAGAACCCAAAAGAGTGTTTAAGACATCTGAAACTGTCTGATGGACCAATAAGAGGAAAGCTACCTCCCGTGGTGCTTAGTTCGTGTTTTGTGGTGCTTATTTCTGTAATGAAATATACCCTAATAGAAAGGTGCATGTGGACCAATGGGCCCTACAAACCAACTTAAAACCTCAAAGAGTATTTTAGACTCCTAAACCCGTCTGTTGGACCAAATGGGAGGAAGCTATCTCCCGTGGTGCTAAGTCCGTTTTTGGTGGTGCTTATATATGTATTTATTTAGATATATACCCTAAAAGACCCATGGACTTGTAAGTTGGACTACAGGTGTATGTGGACCAATGAGCCTTACAAACCAACTAAGACTCCCAAAGAGTATTTTATACCCCTACAACCGACTGCTGGGCCAATGGGAGACAAGCTATCTCCCGTGGTGCTTAGTTCATTTTTGGTGGTGCTTATATCTGTATTTTATAATGAAATATACCATAAATGATCCATGGACTTGTAAGTTGGACCAAGGGTTCCTGTGGACCAATGAGCCTTACAAACCAACTAAGACTCCAAAAGAGTGTTATAGACCCATATACTCGTCTGTTGGACAAATGGGAGGGGAGCCACCTCCCGTGGTGCTAAGTCCGTTTTCGGTGGTGCTTATATTTTTCTTTAATGAAATATACCCTGAAGGACCCCATGAACTCGTAGATTGGACCACAGGTGCCTGTGAACCAATGAGTCTTACAAACCAACTAAGACTCACAAAAAGTATTTTAGACCCCTATACCGGACTGCTGGGCCAATAGGAGGGAAGCTATCTCCCGTGGTGCTAAGTTCATTTTGGTGGTGCTTATATTTTTCTTTAATGAAATATACACTAACAGCTAAGAGACCCCTTGACTTGTGTAGATTAGACCCCAGAGGCCTGTGTCCTAACGAGCCCAACAAACAAACTTAGACTCCAAAAGAGTGCTTTAGACCCTTATACACGTCGATTGGACCATTGGGAGGGAAGCTACCTCCCGTGGTGCTAAGTTCGTTTTTGGTGGCGCTTATATTTTTCATTAATGAAATATACACCAAGAGACCCCTGGACTTGTGTAGATTGGACCATATGTTCCTGTGGACTAATGAGCCCGACAAAAACACTAAGACCCCAATAGAGTGCTTTAGACCCTTATACACGTCTATTAGACCAATAGGAGGGAAGCTACCTCCTGTGGTACTAAGTTCGTTTTTGGTGGTGCTTATATTTTTCTATAACGAAATATACACTAACAGCTAAGAGACCCCTTGACTTGTGTAGATTAGACCCCAGAGGCCTGTGTCCTAACGAGCCCAACAAACAAACTTAGACTCCAAAAGAGTGCTTTAGACCCTTATACACGTCGGTTGGACCAATGAGAGGGAAGCTACCTCCCGTGGTGCTAAATTTATTTTTGGTGGTGCTTATATTTTTCTTCGATGAAATATACACTAAGATGCCCCTTGACTTATGTAGATTGTACCATATGTGCCTGTGGACTAATGAGCTTAACAAACCAACTTAGACCCCCAAAAGAGTGCTTTGGACCCATATACCGTCTGTTGGGCCAATGAGAGGGAAGCTACCTCCCGTGGTGCTAAGTTCGTTTTTGGTGGTGCTTATATTTTTCTTTATGAAAACCTCTTGACTTGTGTAGGTTAATTCCCCTTAATTTCTATAGATCAATTATTTATTAATTAAATGTCTATTTTAAATTTATTTGATTTAGACATATAAAGATACAAGTAAAAATTATTACTTTGACTGTTTTAGTAATTTACTTTCATGTTTTATATACTGTATTAAGAATATTCATTTATTCAACTTTTCTTTAGTACCTTCTATGTTAAAGTTATGAAGATTAATGACATCATTAGGCATTTCTTTGTTACAGAGGCTGCCAAGCTTAATGCCTTGAAAGCCAATGGGTGACCAACTTTTACTCGTGTTGCTAAATATTTAACTGGTGGTGCTTACATTTTTTTGTTATAATTATACCCATGGACTCGAAAATCGAGTCATAGGTGCCTGTGGACTAATGAGCTTAACAAACCAACTAAGACCCTAAGAGAGTGCTTTGGACCCATATACCGTCTGTTGGACCAATGGGAGGGAAGCTACCTCCCGTGGTGCTTGGTTCATTTTTGGTGGTGCTTATATTTCTCTGCAATGAAATATACACTAAGAGACCCCTAGACTTGTATAGATTGGACCATGGGTGCCTGTTGACTAATGAGATTAACAAACCAACTTAGACCCCAAAAGAGTGCTTTGGACCCTTATACACGTCGGTTGGACCAATTGGAGGGAAGCTACATCCCGTGGTGCTAAATTTGTTTTTGGTGGTGCTTATATATTTTACTTGAATGAAATATATACCAAAAGACCCCTGGGCTTGTAGATCGGACCACAGTTGCCTGTGGGCTAATGTGCCTTACAAATAAGATTAGGACTCCAAATTGTGTTTTAGACCCATATACCCGCCTGTTGGACCAATGGGAGGGAAGCTACCTCCCGTGGTGCTAAGTTCATTTTTAGTGGGGCTCATATTTTTCTTTAATGAAATATACACTCAGAGACCCCTTGACTTGTGTAGATTATACCCCCAGGTGCCTGTGTCCAAACGAGCTCAACAAACAAACTTAAACTCCAAAAGAGTGATTTAGACCCATAAACCGTCTGTTGGAACAATGGGAGGGAATCTACCTCCCATGGTGCTAAGTTCGTTTTTTGTGGTGCTAATATTTTTCTTTAATGAATACACTAAAATGCCCCTGGACTTGTGTAGATTGGACTACAGACTAACTTAGACCACAAAAGTGTGCTTTAGACCCATATACCCGTCTTCTGACTGGGAGGGAAGCTACCTCCCGTGGGGCTAAGTTCGTATTTGGTGGTGCTTAATTACTGTAGTCCATAATACAGATTTTTATTTTTCTGTTTTTATTATTTCTATTCTTACTTTTCATTTAATGATTATTTTCATGTATCTTTATCTCTCTCTTCCTGTCTATTAAATAACTCAAAGTTGCCTAAATGTATTTATTTTACTGTTAAGTCGGTGGTGCTAGTAGTGGTTCTTCGTGGTAGAATCGGGGGATATTATAACTCACATTTCACAAAAACAATTTTTGAGCAATGACATTAAATTTCGCATACATTTGTATATAATCTTCATAGAACATATGCATCATTTTAACAAGAAATAAAAAAAAAAATTTTTTCAAATCTTATTTTAATTTAGTAGTTATAAGAATTCACCCTTTGAGAAATAAATATATAGGTCAAGTGAAATGAAGAAGTTATGATCGGTGCATTTGATTACCGATACCTGGTGTAATAATTCCCTTACAAGGTTGTTGTCAGTAGAATTATCCCAAAATTAATATCAAAATATGTAAAGAATAAAAATAACAGATTGGCTTAATTTTTGAATAGCATCTATTCCAACCAAGTATGTGTATTCAACGAACTAAAAATTCACGCAGTCCATGCTCCCCTCCGTCATACTTCAATGCAATAGGCCGAGATACGTTCAAATAGGTTGCTTATGTCAAGTAATGTCATTTTATTGAAAATCTCTAGTAAAATCCGAGAAAAGACTTAATTTTTTAGTGCCTGGTTTATTTTCTTTTAGATTTAGATAACAAGTTGACCGTCCTCATTAATAAAAAAAAAAAGAAGATAATTCACTTACAGGGAGAATCTTTTTTGATGCATTTTCATATTGATTATGGAAATTAAGGAATAACAGCACCAGTACTGTAGTTGAAGAGTTGCCGACGTCAGTTGGGGCTTTGATTATTTATAATGTTTTGTTATGTGTATTATTTAAAAAAATATTCAGCATTAGTTTAACTTGCTTATTTTTTCAATAAAAAAATTAAATTAAAGCGTGACTGGGGCAAAAAAGAAAATAAGGAAAAGGGTATGATCAATTTCCCAAGCGCCTGTGCCGGGTGTTATATTTATCTTTTTAATACTGGTTTATGAAATCATAATACAATGTGTACTGGCTGGTCATTATCGCGTATGATACGATTTTGACACGCCTACATAGCTAATGAATATTCATTACTATACATAATGAGTTTTAATGAGCTTTGGTGGTTAGATTTGTTGATTTGTAACCATAAAATTTATGCACACTTGTCATTTTGACAAATAAGAGAATTTCCGTTTCAAGAATTGAAAATAAAACTGTTAAAGTTAATTACACTGGTCATTAAGTTTAAACCATGATCATCGATTCTAATTGAAAAATGTTTTATTGGTTTCTGTTTTCATATTCATTTTCACATATTATTTTTTTTTTACTGCATATTTTAGCAAAGAAAAAGAACCTTTTATTCTAATTTTTTTATTTATTGTTTTTATTTTTGATTAACTCATTTCGCAGTTATTAGATTTAAAACATTGTATTTTAAGGATAACTTTTGATTTTTTTTAATGTGTGTTAAGTACAGTTTATTTGAATATAGATTGTTTCAGTTTTTTTTTTAATTATTATTCATAATTTTTATATATACATATTTCATTTACCAGTAAGAAATTTTTAGAAATTTCTAATTTGTGGGCGGGGATGTTTTATTTATCTTTTTAATATTGGTTAATGAATTCATAATACAATGTGTACTGGCTGGTCATTATCGCGTATGATACGATTTTGACACGCCTACATAGCTAATGAATATTCATTACTTTAGAGATAAGAACAGCACGTGTAGCCAAAACTGGCAGTTGTAGATTTGTAGCATAACTGTACACATGTAGTTGAGATAATAGAAATTAGAACAGAAATATAGTGTTTGATTATTTAATGATCCGAGAGAGTAAAACACGGATCTATCACGGGTTGAAACTCACGGGTTTCTAGTGAGTAGAGTAGTACGACCCTAACAAAATGCCAAGTTTTTGTAGAAAGATGATAACCCTTTTTCGACTAAGTTTTTCAAGGACAACTATTGCCATTATATTTCTTGGTCACCCTTTCCGCAATCAACACCTAAGATATGAATATTAAAACCACGCGGTAATTTACATCCAATGTCTACTTCTACCAAGGACGTTTATTAGTTATACGTCCTTGCTTCTACTAAAAGTCTAGTAGACCGAATTAATATGGCGTGTCAAACGTTGCAATATTCACAAAAAATAAAATATATGTTCATAAAATTATAAAATTGTTCGTAAAAACAAGTATATGTTATATCTGGTGATCCGTTTATTTGGCAATCGCCATGGCAGTCAGCAGTGTTTAAGAACATCCGTTGTTCGACCTGCTAGTCAAATGCGTTTTATTAAAATATACTTTTTCACTTTTTTGGTCTTTTGGAAATGTTGTTTGTGCTGTGTTTATACCCCTCTACCAAGAAATGTTTTTGCATGCACACGTATAAAAATTGCGGTTTTTATCCAACGCAATCATAGGTTTGAACGTTGTTTTCAATTTAGACAATTATTTGCTTAGAGATTGTTTTAAATATGTTTTTTTCTTTCATAATTTTTATATAAATTAACAGATTTCATTTACATCGTCTGTCGTTGTTAACTTTTACAAAAATCTTCTCCTGAAACTGCTAGGACAAAATTAACTAAACTTGGCTAAAATCATTATTTGGGTTTAAAGTTTAAGAAATGTGTCTGATAACCCCACCTGCCAACCAAGATGGCCAACTTGGCTAAAAATAGAACATAGGGGTATATTTCAAGATTTGGCTATGATTTCGAAAACCGCTATGAGTAGAGAAAATCTGACAGGACAAAAATGTTTAGAATGTTGAGCTCTACTATTTGTTCTATATGTCAAAACCGTTATGGGAGTTATTGCCCTTAGATGAAAAAAAAATACCCTTTTTTCTCAATTTTGCTTATTATCTTGAAAACTATATCATGTATAATAGATAGAGAAAAACCTTAAAATACCAGAATGATCAGGAAGACAAGTTGTACAAATAAGTCTAATGGTCGAAATCATTAGTCAATTCCTTATTAGAGTAAATTATTGCCTTTTAATTACTATTTTTACCAATTTTTTGTGTTTTTGTCTTAGATCTTCATTATCATAATATAGATTAAGATAGAAACTTAGATAAGCAAAAATGATCGGCAAGATAAGGTCTTCAATTTCAATGGAATGAAGTTATTGTCCATAAATGTCGATTTAAAATTGTCTGCTTACATGGTTTACATTTAAATAAATATAATCTGAAACTTGTAGGTAAAATTTAACCAGACTTGGCTACAATCATCATTGGAGTATCTATTTTTTTTTTGTAAAATATGTCCTCTGACCCCGCCTGCCAACGAAGATGGCCGACATGGCCAAAAATAGAACACAGGGTAAAATGCAAATTTTGTCCATTATTTTGAAAACTGTTATAAATTGAGAAAATCTGACAAGAGCAATGTTGGAGAGTGACCTCTGTAGAATATGCACTTAGACCAAGGTCAACCACACAGGCTCTTTAGAGCCTATAGTTTTTTAGAAGTTAAGAACTGAATGCTTTTAACATTCTATTTCTATGCAGATATATAATGTTACGAAGTTATGTCTGTCATATGTACATGTCCTTGACCTGATTTTCACTGTTGAGTTACTGCTTAGAAATTTTTTGAGAGTTTTTTTTTTTGTTAGGTTTTTCATTAATTAAGTGTAAATAATGATTGAAAGCTGTACACGTTGGCTAGCAGGGTTTATCTGATTTTGGACTCATTATTATGGTTCATTGGTTAATGTTTGGCTGTTTTAATTAGGTTTATGTATCATTTGCTACAAGCAATAGGATTACTATATTTGGTGAATCGCAGGATTGCAATTTGAACATGTCATTAATTGTGTTATGTTTATGTTTATATTCTTTTTATTTTAAAGCACTTGTTACATTTTATAATGATGTTTGAAATGGCTGTTAGTAGGCTGTTAAGTCTTTTTTGAGGATTTTTGTATTCCTTTTTGGAAACTATTTATGGGCTATAGCTATTTTATTATCAAAATGTAGCACTATTTAGTTTCTGGATAGGTTGCAATTGTTCAACTGGAATAAGTCTGGATAAAGCTATAACTTTTTATTTATTCTTATTTTTATATGTTTTTTTTTAATGATTTGAATGTTGGCGATTTAAGCAAACAGGTGGTACTTGTTTGAGAGATTCCTAAACTGTAGAACAGGGGTGCTTGTTAAAATCATTCAGAAGTTGTGGAAATTGGCGAACAGGATTATGGGATTATATCTATATATCCGTTCTGAATAAGTTTGTTTAAAGGTTTGGTTAGCTTTGAGGTGAATGACAACATTTTTGTGTTTTGCATAGAATACTTCCATAAAAGATTGGATGTGAAATACCTCATGTACCTGAACATGACATATAAGATGTCTGCATGTTGATTTATGTTTATGAATTATGTCTTTGTATCAATGATAAAATTTAGTCAATGTTTTGACTAGTTTGTGATAATGAAAACCCTGGTGGCAGAGGCGGATTTAGAGGGGAGACCCAGGGGGCCCGGGCCCTCCCTATTCTGGGGAAAACATTGGTTGATTATAAAGGGAATCACTGAAGCATCACCGGAGCGGGCCCCTCAGGCAGTCAGTGGGCCCCCACTTGTGAAAATTTCTGGATCCGCCACTGTCAGGTGTAATAATTTTTCAGTAATGCAGAGATTTCTTTCGTTAAAATCAAATGCATTGTTACAAACACAAGCGAAACGAAGAAGTTGTTATATATAAATACCATCAAATATATTTTAAGTTGGCGAACATGCGTTATGTTTAGAAAGTAAGCGAACAGTGGTACTGTTTAGAATGTTTCCAAAGTTGAAGAATTTGAATAACAGGGGTACTAATTAAAATGTTTTAAGAAGTTTGTGAACATGGGCACTGTTTAGAATGTTGGCGAACATGGGTACTGTTCAGAACGTTGACGACGTTGGCCAACATGGGTGTTGTTCAGAATGTTGGCAAAGATGGCGACGTTGGCGAACAGGGTTACTGTTAAGAATGTTGGCGACGTTGGCTAACAGGGGTACTGTTCCGAATGTTGATGACGTTGGTGAACAGGGTTACTGTTAAGGACTTTGACGACGTTGGCGAACAGGAGTACTGTTCAGAATGTTGGCGACGTTGGCGAACAGGGGTACTGTTCAGAATGTTGACGACGTTGGCGACGTTGGCGAACAGGGGTACTGTTCAGAATGTTGGCGACGTTGGCGAACAGGGGTACTGTTCAGAATGTTGGCGACGTTGGCGAACAGGGATACTGTTCAGAATGTTGGCGACGTTGGCGAACAGGGGTAATGTTCAGAATGTTGGCGACGTTGGCGAACAGGGGTACTGTTCAGAATGTTGACGTTGGCGACGTTGGCGAATGGGGGTCCTATTCAGAATGTTGGCGACGTTGGCAAACAGGGGTACTGTTCACAATGTTGGCGACGTAGGCGACAAGGTTGGTGGGTTGGCGAACATTTTCCAATCCTGTACCAGCCTGGTCGTGACAGCATTCTGTATCGGAATCATTATGTCTTATACATTTTAATGATACATATATTTATGAGAGTCTGGATGGGGGTCCTTCATTTCTGTATTCTTAATTTTTTTAGGCCATTTTTCTCTATTCTGTATACCTTTTGCCCATTATTCTCTATTCGTTATATTTTAGCACCTCATTATTCTCTATTTTTTGGTCCATTTTTCCCTATTTTGTAAAACCGCATCTACACCCTCATATATGGCAAAAATTAATTCGGTTACCTCTTATAAATTTTAAATCAATAAAATGGAAATTTTGGTGACAAAACATCATATATAAAGAAGATTAGTAGGACAGGTTTTGAGAAAAAGCAATTTAAAGTCAAATTAATCAAAACTTGTTTGTGATGTTTACTTGCAATCTGTACATTTGTACTTCTTTCTAGGAAAAAATTGGTTTGTTTGATCTCCGAAAGTATAACGGTAACTTTTTTTTTATTCATCTGCAGTAACTCATGTTCTAGTTGCTCGTAAAACTTCATAAAAATCCGCTTATGAAAGTTTGAGTTTGACATTATGATTTAACAGACATCATCTAAAAACAAAAAATGGTGCCACAGTTTCAGTCTATCAATTGCCACCGTGATATTGGCCTTTAACTTTATAGTCCTAAAATAATGCAGTAGCTGTCTTCTTCATCTTATGGATCATTACCAAACCAAGTCGGTTAAAAATTGAAAATATGGTTCAAAGATATATCAGCCGGAAACACAAAATTTTGCCCAAATTTCAGTTTATATAAAGCTGCTTTGACCTATGACCAAAAGACCTCAAAACTAATAAGGGTTTCCTCTCTCCATGGGTAATTACCAAACCAAGTTTGGCAAAATAAAATTAATTATGGATCGAAATATTTAGTCTTTAACCCTGATGCTTTCATCATACAATAATCCGAATTCGATTTTGTTGCAAATCGGCTGAATATCGGATGCACGTCTCAGTCAAGTTAGTTGCAGAATTTTTATCAGATTGTGACTTTTCTTTATATTTGCAAAGCCTGTTAACACGTGTAGTTCAAATAAATGATGAATGCTTTCTCCTAATTTATCATTTATTTCCGAGGACTATAGTTCAAACGCAATTTAACCAAAGATGACACTATCTGAAATAGTCCTTTCAACTAATTAACAGATCAACCGATTCGGAAGATGACAATAACTGAAATGATCCGTTTAATAAATTAAAAAATAAATCGAAGATTTCACTATCTGAAACAAATAAACAGATAAACCAAAGATGACACGTCCTGAAATGATCCTTTTAACAACTCATCAGATCAACCAAAGATGACACTATCTGAAATCATGATGATGGTACTTTCAAAAAACAATCAGATCAACCAAAGATGACACTATCGCAAATAGTTCTTTTAACAAATAAACAGATAAACGAATGATGACACGTTCTGGATTATTCTTTTTAACAAATTATCAGATCATCCTAATACAATATTATCTTAAATCGTATTTAAAAAAAATTAACAGATCAACTAAAGACTCATTAACTCAACTAAGAAATCTATCTAAAAAATTCTCAAGAATTAGGAAGCCAAAACATGCCTCAAACATTCTTTTCTGGTTTGCTAACTATGTTTTAACTAGAGTTTAACCTTTAATCTCATGAACTGTATAACGAAATCTACTTAATAAATCACTCATGGATGCTTGAAAATTAAGGCAGTATTTAGAAAATAACAGACAAATGTGGTTAGTGGTTCCTCTTTGTTATTGTCTTTCTGTCATTTTTGTTTTCTGTTTATTGTTCTTTTTTACATAAATCATGCCGTTAGATTTCTTGTTTGGCATTATCTACATTTTGTCGTGTCATGGGTTTTGCTTATTGATGAAAAAAAATGAAAACAATACGTTAAATAATTTCATGCGTCCGAAGCGCTTTTCTGGATTTACCCTCATCTGGAAAGTGGTACACTGATTTATAGATGTTAACATCAAAGTCATTTGGTCTTTGGTGGACAATTGTTATTGGCAATCATACCACATCCCCTTATTTTTATATTTTATAACAAAATAACAGATAGAATTTAATGAAAAATAAATAATACTGATAACTCAATTTATTATGATTATTGTTTCTGACTCGCATCACATCAACATAATACATGTATTTCTATATCTCATCACATCAACATAATACATGTATTTCTATATCTCATCACATCAACATAATACATGTATTTCTATATCTCATCACATCAACATAATACATGTATTTCTATATCAACATAATACATGTATTTTTATATTACAATGTAAACAATATATAATTCAAACTATTACAAAATGGTAATAATCAGTATGTATTTTTACTAAAGATTTTAAATTACAAATATATTTAAATACATCAAACCTTCAGAGTCCTTTTATCACAATACTTGAAGATTGATTTTGTGGTTATTTTACAAAAACTTTTACTATAGACTTCAGTATACATTGTTCACATGACATCTCTTGACTGTTAGTATAAATACTAAGATATAGGTTTCCATAATCTGCCAAGTTTTGCCAAATGATCAACCTACAGATTTAACTAAGTCTTGGAATATATTGGAAATGGGGGGTTTTGATATTACAGATTCTTTAAAAAATATACAATTGTTAATTTTCTAAAATATTTGCAATGTTGGTTGACAGTAAAGTCCTAAAAATAGTATATCCTTTGTGTAAATGAGGTTAAAGAAACATTATAGTGAATATCAATTTTGTTGACGTAGGGAATACTCCCAAACAGTAGAAGCTGTTATTTGAAAGCTAACTTCCTACAGGGGATTTCTCCAAAACAGTGGATGCTGTTATTTGAAAGCTAACTTTCCACAGGGGATTTCTCCAAAACAGTGGAAGCTGTTATTTGAAAGCTAACTTTATACAGGGGATTTCTCCAAAACAGTAATTGCTGTCATGTTAAAAATGTATTTCCTACAGATACAGAGGCATGACACAAAAATGTAAAAAGCTTCCAATTTGAAAATTGGTCTTACATGGACATTATTCTCAAATAGTTGAATCTGCCAAGTTAAAACTGTTTTTTTTTAAATAGTTATAGATGCCATTTTAAAAATTCTTCTTCGTCAATTAGCAAAAATCAAAAATGACAAAACTGTTGTTAGTTCAAAAACAACAAACTCTCTTCAGTAAAATAACACCAGCTTGGTAAAACTGTTCTATGATAAAAATAACAAACTAACTACAGTAAAATAACACCCACATAACAAAACTGCTCTATGATAAAAATAACAAACTGTCTTCAGTAAAATAAAACCCACATGATAAAACTGTTCTATGAGAAAAATAACAAAATCTCTACGTTCAGTAAAATAACACCAGCAAAAGCTGTCACCTAAGCAAGCTATAAACAATTACACCAATACATTTTTTATCAAAAAGTTATGTGTTAATACATATGGAGAAGTATTGAGAATAACAGGCTGTAAAAGTATAAAAAAAATGACTTTGGCAAATAAACCAATTATGTAATATAATACTGATTACAGATTTGAACGATGTACAAAATAAAGAAATCATGTAATTACAGATGTAACAGTAAAATCATTTTCAGGAGAATTTTACAGAATAGGCGTTATTTTAAAAGATAAAGAAATATGTCCTAGAAAATTAAAGAATACAGAAACGAAGGACCTCCCATCCAGACCCTCACAAAACAAATATAACATTCTGTGTCACTGTCACATTTTTCCTATATCTTAAGACTTGATTAAAATGTGGAATGTATGCTTATTTCATATCAATATAATACGTTTTTTAAATACTACTCATATTCTGTGAGTCTAAGACATAAATGATATAAGAATTATAAAATTTACAAAATATTTAAACACAAGGAGAACAAATCAAAGTAGACATCACAATAAGGTATGTTTTCTTTATATAGTTATCATAACATTAACAAATGTACAAACATAAATAAATAATAAAATTTCAATTAGCATTACATTTTAAATTAAAATAAGTCTTTGAACCTTCATAATTAAGAATATTAAAAATCTAAACATTCAACTCTTCTACCTTCTGAAATAAGAAAAGAAAATTAAAAATAAGTTTATGCTGCCACAGCCAGGTAAGCATTTGTATGTCTCGCATTCTCAATCATTTGTATCCGGCGAGACAAGACCATATAGTGAATCATTGACAAGTCAAAAGGAAGAAAATGTCAACACCATTCCAAAAACTTTGTTCTTCTAATGCTTAAAATAATATCCGTCAAAGATGAGTACTCACAAATTATAGTCAAAACTCATTCATGTCCTTGTTTAAAGAATCTTGACATAACATTTTGTCATATCTGTTTTATCTATTAACATCTTCTTAGAACTCTGGTGCTTTGAAGCTTAGTTGCGAGTCTCGATTTATTTTTGGTCGCTGTTTAAAACTGAGCCATACTTCATATCTATTTGTATTTAGGTTTAGCTTTTCTAACAGAATTTGTACTTTCTTTATGACAGCCAATCTGCATTATAGTCTGTAAACTAAATCTACATGCGTATGACGAGATAAATCAATAACATATAGTAGAAAAACAGGAATCATGCATATCATTAAAATATGAACCAACATAGCAATAAACATAAAATAGTAGTTCATACTTATAAACAGTGTAATTATGTCATACAATGGTAGTCCATACTTATATACAGTGTAATTATGTCATACAATGGTAGTCCATACTTATATACAGTGTAACTATGTCATACAATGGTAGTCCATACTTATATGCAGTGTAACTATGTCATACAATGGTAGGCCATACTTATATACAGTGTAACTATGTCATACAATGGTAGTCCATACTTATATACAGTGTAACTATGTCATACAATAGTAGTCCATACTTATATACAGTTTAAATATGTCATACAATGGTAGTCCATACTTATATACAGTTTAAATATGTCATACAATGGTAGTCCATACTTATATACAGTGTAACTATGTCATACAATGGTAGTCCTTACTTATATACAGTGTAACTATGTCATACAATGGTAGTCCATACTTATATACAGTGTAACTATGTCATACAATAGTAGTCCATACTTATATACAGTGTAAATATGTCATACAATGGTAGTCCATACTTATATACAGTTTAAATATGTCCTACAATGGTAGTCCATACTTATATACAGTGTAACTATCTCATAAATCAGTAAAATATGGAACATTTAGCATGAAAATTAAATCGCACAAAAACTGATCTGACTCTCAAGTAGAAAGAAATGTAAAACAATGAAGTAATTGAAAACTACTAAGTTTTGATATAATTATAATGTTTACTACGTGTGGTGCAGTTGTATTCATTGGCATCAACAGAATAGTTTAACTGCACCTACACCAAATAGGTTTCCTAGTGATAAAATCAAGAAATATTCAAGTAATGTGAGGCTAAGTTGAAATTTTTTTTTACATGTCATTCAGAACCACTTACTATAGAACAAGAGTTAAGCAGAATTTGTTTCCTCCTTCTTCATATTTTCTGTTACAGTCATTACTATAGATGTATGTCCATTATCTGTTGCAATGTCTAAAGGGGATTTTCCATCAAGTCTACATACCTCTGTAACTGCTCCTTTATCTAACAATAAACGTACAATATCCTCATGTCCTACTTCACATGCATAAAATAATGGTGTGGTGCCATCTTCTTTCTTCATGTTGATGTTGGCATTGTGGTCCAGAAGACAACAGACTACATCTGTCCTACCATTAAAACAGGCAATGTGTAATGGAGAAGATCCCGCTACTAAATCAAAGAAATAATCCTCTGACTTATCACTGACATAATCTGTTACATGTGATGATGTATTCTCTACCAGATTATCAGATAACAATTGTCTTCCTTTGCCAAATGTTTTCTGGTTAATAAATGTATCTGTTATATACTGTTTACTATACATACATATATTACAGTCAGCATAGTTCTCTAACAGTAACTTTGTTATCTCTATGTGTCCATTCAGTGCACTGAAATATAAGGAAGTAACACCATCATATGTCTGGGCATTAATGTTTGGTTTATGTTTCATCAATAGCTGGACTACACTGGTGTTGTTACTGAAACATGACCAGATCAGTGGTGTCAAGCCATAATCCTTTTCACATAGATCAACATTTGGATTCTTCTCTAATAGTAACTTTACTATATCAGTTTGTCCTTCACAACTTGCCATGAACAGAGGACTCCAGCCATCCTTGTCACATAGATCAACATTAGGACTCTTCTCTAACAGTAACTTTACTATATCAGTGTGCTCTTTCTGACTTGCTATGTACAGTGGACTACAACTATCATTGTTACATATATCAATATCTGGATTCTTCTCTAACAGTAACTTTACTATATTAGTATGTCCTTTCTGACTTGCTATGTATAGTGGACTACAGCCATCATTGTTACATAGATCAATATTTGGGTTCTTCTCTAACAGTAACTTTACTATATCAGTATGCCCTTCCCAACTTGCCATGTATAGAGTACTCAAACCATTATTGTCGCATAGATCAACATTAAGAGTCTTTTCTAACAGTAACTTTACTATATCAGTGTGTCGTTGCTGACTTGCCATGTACAGGGGACTGCAGCCATCCTTGTCACATAGATCAACATTAGGACTCTTCTCCAACAGACACTTTACTATATCAGTATGTCCTTTCTGACTTGCTATGTACAGTGGACTACAGCTATCATTGTTACAAAGATCAACATTTGGGTTCTTTTCTAACAGTATAAACTTTACTATATCAGTATGTCCTTTTTGACTTGCTATGTACAGTGGACTACAGCCATCATTGTTACATAGATCAATATTTGGGTTCTTCTCTAACAGTAACTTTACTATATCAGTATGACCTTTTTGACTTGCTATGTACAGTGGACTACAGCCATTATTGTCATATAGATCAATATTAGGACTCTTCTCTAACAGTAACTTAACTATATCAGTATGTCCTTTCTGACTTGCTATGTACAGTGGACTACATCCATCATTGTTACATAAATCAATATTTGGGTTCTTCTCTAACAGTAACTTTACTATATCAGTATATCCTTCCTCACTTGCCATGTACAGAGTAGTCAAGCCTTTATTGTTATATAGATCAACATTAAGACTCTTCTCTAACAGTAACTTTACTATATTAGTATGTTTTGGCTGCTGACAGGCTCTGTGCAGAGTACTATAGCCTCTTCTGTCACATAGATCAATATTAGGACTCTTCTCTAACAGTAACTTTACTATATTGGTATATCCCTTCAGAATTGCCCAATGCAGAGGACTAAAACCATTATTGTCACATAAATCAACATTTGGGTTCTTCTCTAACAGTAACCTTACTATATCAGTATATCCGCGCTTACTTGCCATGTACAGAGGACTCAAGCCATATATATTTTCACATAAATCAACATTAGGATTCATTTCTAACAGTAACTTTACTATATCAGTATGTCCATTCAAACTTGCCATGAACAGAGGACTACAGCCAAATTTGTTACATAGATCAACATTTGGGTTCTTCTCTAACAGTAACTTTACTATATCAGTATATCCTTTCTGACTTGCCCTGTACAGAGGACTGAAGCCAAATATATTGTTACATAGATCAACGTTAGGATTTTTCTCTAACAGTAACCTTACTATATCAATATGTCCTTCCTGACTTGCCATGTACAGTCCATTAACCCCATCACCTCTACACTGATCCACATCCACATCATTATGTAACATCCACTGAACCATATCAGTATAACCATTATAACAAGTCATTACCAGTGAAGTAGTGCCTGATTCATGGTGCTCTTTTGGTAACACTGTATCCTTGGTATTGACCAATGTTACTTGCTGTGATTTGTCCAGTTGTTTTAAGTGCCGTAAAAACTGTTGTCTAAATAATGATACTGTCATATTTGTGTTAATGAATATAATTCTCACCTTTCCTGCTGACCATTCCTTTATAAACCTTTTAAAATATGATTCCAAATAATCATCTGGTATTTCAATAACGAAGTCTATGTTACTGTTCTTGTCAGCTTGTGATTTCTGCCAAATAAAACGTTCATGTACTAAATCGTAATCACCATGATCTATCAAACATTCGATCATTTTCTGACCAAAATAATGAGCAAGGAAGTCAAACAATTTATCATGTACAGTTCTATAAATACCATTCTGTTTACATATAAAAGTACCATCTAGGGTATCAATTACTTTCTTTAATTTTGTCTTTGATGTACTTCGGTTGATTTCAAAAGCATCAAATGTGTCTTTTATGATATGTTGTTGTTTATCTGTCACTTTACCCTGGAACCATTTTTCTTTTAGGTGATTATTAGAGAGAACACATAAAGCTAGACTGCATATTTCATAGTTTCCTCCATCACCATGCCTACTTAAATTGTCTAGTTTACTTTGAAAGACATTAAACGGATTTTTGAAAAATTCTATAACATCTCCATTTTTTCCTCCGTGATATAACGAGCATAAAAGAGGAAAGAATTCACTATTTTGTGATAATTCATCTATATCGTCCACGCTTGTACCAATATAGGTTTTTGCTATAATATTCTTTTCTACAGATGTAAGACATAACTTATCTGATATCAAATTACATTCACAGGATTTAAAAGGGAATAATATATCAAACTTATCATCTTTATAGACTTGTAACCTACAAGTTACAATAATCTTACAACATTTGTCTGCAATAATTGTGTAAATCACAGGTAACAGTTGTTCCCAGTTCGCAATCTGTTGTTGGTTAGCAGTGAAGTTTCCACAAATATCATCTACTATGAAGACTGTCTGTTTACCAGGCTCATAATAAGTTCTAATGTCTGTTGGTAATTCCACTGGTGTTATATTGTATCCTTCCTTCTGTAAAATAAGTGCTGTATGTCTACTGATAAAAGATTTCCCAACTCCTGATGGGGCAGTTAAAGTCACACAACTATTGTGCCGTAAACTTTCCATGACATAATCACTAGCTCTTGTAGACACAAACATCTTATCTTTCTTTTCCCAGTCTTCTATTTGTTTTTTTATCTGATCTGAAAAATATAAAAGTGTAGCTAAATTAAAATTAAAATCTGACTATTTATATGAATTATGCATTATCATTTAAAACAGACATAAAATAGTGATTAAATCTTAGTAAGTTATTTCACATTTTGTCATCTCAGGACCTTTTATACGTTACTAAACAGCATCGATTTTATTCATTGTTGAAGGCTAAATGGTGACCTGTAATTATTTACATGTTTGTTCTTAGATGGATAACTACTTGTTTTCATAAAATCTTATTTGAAAATACCCCCCTTATATATGTATACTTAATTGCAAGACCATAACAAATTGTCTCGGTTAACCATCAAACATTCTATAACAATATAAGCGATAATAACATCATTCAAAATTACATGAAAATACATTGTTTTAATTGTTTGACCTTTAATTGAACCAGTCAAGGGCAGAGGTCATTTTCCATGATTTGCATATTGAGGTGTTGAACCCATATATACTAAATATGAAAAGAAAATGTCCCCACAAAATAAATTAATTTGAACCTTAGGTCAAAGGTCAAGGTCACATAAAGGTCATGACAATTCAGGACTCACTGCCATATAGCAATACACTTTCAAAGCAAGTATCATAAGCCAATGTAAAAAAAAAAAAATTTGGCCTTGACAAGGTTGTATTATTGGCATAAAGAGATCTGACTAAACAGGCAAAATTGTACCTTAATAGTTCTTCCTAAACTCTGTATGGAAAACAAAAAAGATAAAAGAACAGAGTTCCAATGTCCCCCACGTTGCACATATTTTATCTATCCAAGGTACAAGGGCAATAACTAAAATAATTTGTTCTTTAAAACTTTTTATTAATATCTTAGGGAAATGAAGGCTTCAGAGGATATGCAACGTGATTTCCATTATAATTAAGATTTCCAAGGGGCATAACTCGTTAAAAATATTTGATCAGCAATTATTTTCGAAAGTGTCAAAGACATTGCTAATATAAACCTATGATATAAGTTTCATAAAATTCTGGCAGTAGTTGTACACACGAGATGTTTCCAAGGTGCCTAACTCTTTAAAAAAAAATTGATCAGTACTGAATTTTGAACTCGTCAAAGACATTGATGATATAAACCTATAATATAAATTTCATAAAAATCTGGCAAGAATTGTACACATTAGAGCGCTCATAAGGAAATTTTCCATATCATTAATATTTCGAAGGGGCATAACTCTTTTAGAAATTATTGATCGTCACTGACTTTCGAACTTGTCAAAGACATTGCTCATTTAAACCTATGATTTAAGTATCATAAAATTCTGGCAAGAATTGTACACATGAGAGCGTTAACAATGCAATTTTCCATATATTTGATGTTTCCAAGGGACATAACTCTTTTAAAAAAATAATTGATCGGCACTGATTTTCGAACTCGTTGAAGACATTGCTAATATAAACCTATATTGAAGGATGGTACCTATCTAAACGTTTAAACCCGCTGCATTTGTTTGCACCAGGAACCTGATGTTCAGTGGTTGACGTTTGTTGATGTGGTTCATAAGTGTTTCTCGTTTCTCGTTTTTTTTATATAGATTAGACTGTTGGTTTTTCCTGTTTGAATGGTTTTACACTAGTAATTTTTGGGGCCTTTTATAGCTTGCTGTTCGGTGTGAGCCAAGGCTCGGTGTTGAAGACCGTACTTTGACCTATAATGGTTTACTTTTACATATTGTGACTTGGATGGAGAGTTGTCTCATTGGCATTCATACCACATCTTCTTATATCAATATATAATATAAGTTTCACAAAAATCTTGCAAGAATTGTACAAATGAGAGCGCTAACGATGCAATTTTCCATATAATTAATGTTTCAAAGGGACATAGCTCTTTTATAAATAAATGATCGGCACTGATTTTCAAACATGTCCAAGGCATTGCTGATATAAACTTATGATATAAGTTTTATAAAATCTGGCAATAATTGAACACGTGATAGCGCTAACAAGATCGGACGGACAGACGGACGCCCGGTGTTTCTATGTCCCCCACAGCACGTGAAAACGCTGAAATGTCGCGCCAGCTTTACTGATCATGATTGAATTTACGCTGCATGAAAGTCTTTAAGATAAAGGTTTTACTACTATTATCACATAAACCTAACATTATCAAAAATCGATGTAAATAAGGTCAAGGTCAGATGAATCCTGCAAGACAGATTTGTACACCTTTCAATCATTCCGTACACCAATTTATTATCATGTCTATAGCATCAGGAAGACAATGATTACCAGTTAATCCACAAAACGATATTATGGTGTGAGGAACCCTTCCTCACAGACATGTACACCATACAATCATTCCATACACAAATATAGTTGACCTATTGCTTAAAGCAACTGAAACACAGACCTAACCTTGAACAATTAATAAAGGCAACAGTAATATACCGCTGTTCGAAAGTCATAAATCGATTGAGAGAAAACAAATCCGGGTTACAAACTAAAACCGAGGAAAACACATCAACTATAAGAGGAACGAAACAACGAAACAACAAAAACACTGAAGTGCAACAAAAAACAAACGACAATGCAACACACACAGAAACGAACTATAAGATAACAACTGCCATTTTCCTGACTTGGTACAGAACATTTTAAGAAAAAATGGTGGGTTGAACCTGGTTTTGTGGCTAGCCAAACTTCGCGCTTTTATGGCAATGTTAAATTTAACACTAAAATGACAACATTACTTAACATTGACAAAAGAAACTTGAAAATGAATTGAAGATCAGATAAACCCTGTCTCAAGGACGTTGCAGGCCGTGCAAGGATCGTATATACAAAATGTATTTATCCTATTACTCATAATAAGAGACTAGACACTCTAAAGAGTCTGTGTCGCTCACCTAGGTATATATGCATCTTCATCGATTGACACTCTCCAACATTGTAGACTAGAACAAAACCCCCAAAAAAGAGTCTGTCAGAGTGACAGCAAACCGAATTTTCCTGCATGAAAATGATATTGCAAATCTGGACCCCCAAACAGGATCAAGTAAAAAAAAATGTTTAGATTCAGCATTTCAAAGAACCCCATATATTCAATTTTTGTTGAAATCAAACGGTTTAATTTTGAACCCTTGATTAGGACCAACTTGAAAACTGGGCTCAAAATAAAAAAATCTTAATACATATTTATTAATAAACAATATAAGTTTTAGTTCTTAAAGGAGTTTGCTCCATAAAAAAATATATAAGTACATATAGCATTCAGAAAAATTAGTTTATACAGAATAACAAACAAGCCTACCACAAAATTCTTCACAACATTTACCAAAAAAAAAAAAGAAAAATAAATTTCAAAAATATAACTTATCATTAATACTATAATAATAATTAATATTAATCTATAAAACTTATCTGTAATTAATTTCAAAATATATAATAATGAGCAGTAAATTATCAAACTATATTTATAATGTCCTACAGAGCTTATCATCAACAACACTTAGGAAACACAAAATTTTAAAGGGGCACTAGCTGTCAAATTCATGTTCACTGATTTAACTCAAATTCTCATATTAGATTTATAACAATGTAAAACATTTATCCAAATTATAAAAAGTCTAAAATAAACAATTTATAGGGCATGGGATCGATAATATGTAGCTTCGTTTCGTGTGTATTTTAGTCTACACGCCATCTAATTAACTATCGAGATGACCCCGAAAACAACCGACGGTCACATTACGATATAAACATAAACATAAATATGAATAGATATATGGACCTCGTTCAAATGGATTTTTTTATGTCTGTTTGATTTCAACTTTAAGGTTAAAAAAATAAGTTAATTTTCGATTTTACCTGAATAAGAATGATTTTTTGTGGATCGAATCACTCAATCAAATGATTTACCTTTGTTTCACTTTCAATGTTGACATTCCTTTCTTTTAATAGCATAAAACTCATCAATCATGCATAATCCATCTCTAGCTAAGGGGTTAAATTGAAGTTCACATGAATACGGATTCAATGAGGTCGAATTATTCACTTGCAAGTGAATAATTCATCATCGATGTTTCTTAGCTTATTTTGACAAAATTGAACCATACTGGCTGCTAATAGCGAATTATTATTTCACTATTTCACTTTCATTAATGATTGAAAAAAAAAAAATCATAATTTAAATTTTGGATGTACCTCGTAGCTAGTGCCCCTTTAAAATAAATCTGTCACTTCAATTATAATTTTGTTAGTTGATAATTACCACATGTTTGTTATCTTGATAAAAGGTGGAAATCATTGCACGAATAAAACAGATACAATCATTGATAGACTATCTATCCATATACTTATTAATTACACCATTTCTGTTCAAAGGGAAATAACTCAAAATAAATAAATCATATAATAAGTATCACTTTTGCTACTGAAAGGTCTACAACTCACCAACGAGAACAGCTAAAATCGTGAAAATTGAACTTTACCTTCATTTAGTCACAGGAAACAACATATCTAAATTAGAAAAGATTTTGTCAAAGCGTTTTCATGTTAATGAACGGACACTCTTTGAAGCCGCTAGCCCGCCCGCCCGCCGTACATCCCCAAATCAATAACCGATTTTTCCTTCGAAAATCCGGTTAAAACTTTTTTAAATCGTCCTTTAAAGGCAATCACTCCTATGAATAGTCTTCTACTAAATAACTATTTCAGCAAAATTTGACTTGTTTGAAGATCTTGTCTTGCTGATTATGTTTGTCATTTAAAGTTTCTATCTATGTTTTATAGTTTGGAAAATAATGGGCGAAAAGGACAACAAATGGTAAAAATCGTCATGAAAGAGCCAGAACTCCAATAACGAATCGACTAATAATTTCGACTATGTTGACTTGTTTGTAGATCTAGACTTGCTGATAAATTTTTGCTAATTAAAGTGTCTTTCTATCTATTATCATTTTCAAGATAATAGGCAAAAACACTAAAAATTGGTAAAAATTGTCATTCAAGAGCAAGTACTTCAACAATTAATCGACTGACGATTTCATCCATGCTCACTTATTTGTCGATCTAATTTTGCTGATCCTTTTTGCTATTGAAAGTGTCTATCAATCTATTATAGATTTGTAGGTAAAAGGCAAAAACACTACAAATTGGTAAAAATCGGCATTCAAGAGCAAGAACTCCAATAAATAGTCACCTGACGATTTCAGACATGCTCACGTATGTGTAGATATTTTCATGCTGATCAGTTTTGCTATTTAAAGTGTCTATCTACATGTATCTTTTATTATTTTCTAGATAATAGGCAAACTCATTAAAAATTGGTAAAAATCGTCATTCAAGAGCAAGAACTCCAATAATGAGGTGATTGTCAATTTCAGCCATGTTAACTTATTTGTAGATCTTGTCATGCTGATAATTTTTATTATTTAAAGTGTCTATCTATCTTTTAAAGTTTTTAAGATAAAATAGGCAAAAACACTAAAATTTGCCATAAATCGCCAATAAAGAGCAAATAACTCTTATAAGGAGTCGTCTGATGATTTCAGCTATGTTGACTTATATCTATCTTTTATAGTTTTAAAGAAATATATTAGGCAATAAAATGCTTCGCTGGGCGCAGCTTGATACGACCGCAGAGGTCGAACCCTGAACAGTTGGGGCAAGTATGGACACAACATTCAAGCTTGATACAGCTCTGAATTTGGATTGTGATTAAATATTTGACACAGCATAGGTTTCTGACACAGAAAGAATGTGGTCTAAGAACTTCAATTTTTTTAATTTACCTATTATGGTCCAATGTCCAAAATCAAAATACATGGTTAGATTCAGCATATCAAAGAACCCCATATATTCAATTTTTGTTGAAATCAAACAAAGTTTAATTTTGGACCCCAACTTGGACAAACTTGAAAACTGGTCCCATAATCAAAAATCTAAACACATGTTTAGATTCAGCATATCAAAGTACCCGAAGAATTCAATTTTTGTTAAAATCAAACTAAGTTTAATTTTGGACCCTTTGGACCTTAATGTAGACAAATTTAAAAAACGGGACCCAAAATTAAAAATCTAAAAACAGTTAGATTTGGCATATCAAAGAACCCCAATAATTCAATTTTTGATGAAATCAAACAAAGTTTAATTTTGGACCCTTTTGACCTCAATATGAACCAATTTGATAGCGGGCCCACAAATAAAAAATCTAAATACATGGTAAGATTCAGCATATCAAAGAACCCCATATATTCAATTTTTGTTGAAATCAAACAAAGTTTAATTTTGGACCCCAATTTGGACCAACTTGAAAACTGGGCCAAAAATCTAAAATCTAAATACATGTTTAGATTCAGCATATCAAAGAACCCCATATATTCAATTTTTGTTGAAATCAAACAAAGTTTAATTTTGGACCCCAACTTGGACCAACTTGAAAACTGGGCCCATAATCAAAAATCTAAACACATGTTTAGATTCAGCATATCAAAGAACCCTAAGAATTCAATTTTTGTTAAAATCAAACTAAGTTTAATTTTGGACCCTTTGGACCTTAATGTAGACAAATTTAAAAAACGGGACCCAAAATTAAAAATCTAAATACACGGTTAGATTCGGCATATCAAAGAACCCCAATAATTCAATTTTTGATGAAATCAAACAAAGTTTAATTTTGGACCCTTTGGACCTCAATGTGGACCAATTTAAAAACGGGGCCCAAAATCCAAAAACTTAATACACGGTTAGATTCAGCATATTAATGAACCCCAAGAATTCAAGAATAAAACCCCATTGAAATTGATCAAGAAATAAGCAATTTATACGAAGTATCTTCTTTTGCACAATACTGTGCAATTGAATATTTCTTGCTATTGCGCAATACTGTACAATTGACAATTTCTTGCTATTGCGCAATATTGTGCTATTGGATATTTCTTGCTATTGCGCAATACTGTTAAATTGAAGATTTCTTGCTATTGCGCAATACTGTGCAATTGAAGATTTCTTGCTATTGTGCAATACTGTGCAATTGAAAATTTCTTGCTATTGCACAATACTTATTATATAATAATTTACACATCCTGTTTGGTGTGTATCTCCTACCATATCATTATTATTTGCTTTTAAATATAAATCAGAAATAACCAACTTAAAATGGAAAATTTTAAAAGAAAAAAAAAAGGAAAAAAAGAAAAAAAAAAAAAAAAAAAACCCCCCCCCAATTTTTTGAACCCCCTTATGATTCATCACCCCCAAACTCAATCCCAGCCTTCCCTTTGTGGTATGGTACCTTGCAGTACAATTTCAGAGAGATCCATACACTTGAACACAAGTTATTGTCTGGAAACTAGAAAAATGCTTATTTTTGGCCCCTTTTTGGCCCCCAATTCCTAAACGTTTTGGGCAATTACCCCCAAACTCAATTCCAGCTTTCCCTTTGTGATATGGAACCTTGTAGTACAATTTCAGAAATATCCAAACACTTACACACAAGTTATTGTCATGAAACTAGAAAAATGCTTGTTTTTTGCCCCTTTTTTGGCCCCTAATTCCTAAAATTTTGAAGCAATTACCCCCAAAATCAATTACAGCCTTCCCTTTGTGATATGGAACCTTGTGGTACAATGTCAGAGAGATCCATACACTTACACACAAGTTATTGTTTGAAAGTTACAAAAATGCTTATTTTTGGCCCCTTTTTGGCCCCTAATTCCTTAACTGTTGGTACCATAACCCCCAAAATCAATCCCAACCTTCCTTTTGTGGTATTGAACCTTATGGTGAAATTTCATGGAGATCCATTCACTTTAACTAAAGTTAGAGTGCGAAAACCAATGTGTCTTCGGACGACGCCGGACGACGCCGGACGACGACGACGACGACGACGACGACGACGACGCCAACGTCATACCAATATACGACCAAAAAATTTTTAATTTTTGCGGTCGTATAAAAACGAAACGCAAAAACAAAATGGTAAAAAATCGTCATTAAACAGCAATAACTCTCATAAGGAGTCGTCTGAGGATTTCTGCTATTTTTGACTTATTTGTAGATCTTGTCTTGTTGATCATTTTTGCTGTTGAAAGTTTCTCTCTACCTTTTATGGGTTTCAAGATAATATGCAAAAATGAAAAAAAAATGTAATTCGTCATTTAAGTGCAATTACTCCTATGAGAAGTCGTCTAACAGTTTTGACTTCAAAGGACAATAGGTAGAGCTCAACATTTTGAACAAGTCTGCCCCTGTCAGAATTTTTCTATTTATAGCTGTTTTCAAAACAATAAACAAATCTTGCATTTTACCCCTATGTTTTATTTTTAACCATGTCGGCCATCTTGGTTGGCCGACGGAGTCATCGGACAATTTTTTTAAAACTAGGTACCCAAATGATGATTGTGGCCAAATTGTGGTTAAATTTGCCCAGTAGTTTCAGAGGAGAAGATTTTTTTTGGTGACTTGGATGGAGTCACAAAACTGCTTTGTGAGGGAAACTTGTCTTTTAGGGAATGTGGGGACGCTCTAAAACAGATGCAAAATAGAAAGTCTTAGGATCTTATGGATTTACAGTGGATTTTTTTCAAATATTTTTGGAAAGATATTGGTCCTTTTATTTTTAGATCTCTGCAATACGGATGAGTTGGGCCATTTCTCAGGTTTTCAGTACCAATTTATTATTACATGTATTTTTAAGGACGGGAAAGATAGGAGATACATGGGAAACTGGCGACCAATCAGCTTAATGAACACAGATATGAAAATAGCATCTGCAGTTCTTGCTGATAGAGCTAAACAGGTACTGTTTGCTATTATTAGTGACACACAAAAGGGCTTTATTAAAGGGAGATTTATAGGAGAGAACACTAGACGTCTATATGATTTAATGCACTATCTAGAAAAAATTATATAGAAGGATTGTTTATCCTAGTAGATTTTGAAAAAAACCTTTGATTCTATAAAATGGGATTTTTTAAAGCAGGTTTTGACTTGTTTTAATTTTGGTCCATCAATTTGTAAATGGTTTGAAGTGCTATATGCAGATGCTAAGAGCTGTGTCTTTAATAATGGTAATATGTCCCAATTTTTGAAGGAGGCTATCGCCAAGGGAACACATTGTCTCCCTATTTGTTTACCATTGTGGTGGAATTATTTGCTATACAGCTAAAACGGAATAAAAATATAAAAGGGGTGAATATAAATGGGAATGAGCCACTTATTAGCCAGTATGCAGATGACACGTTTCTTACAATTCATGGAAGTGAAGATTCTTTCAAAGAGACCCTTTCTTATTCTGAAAAATTCCATAAAGTCTCAGGATTAAAGATAAATACAACTAAAACAAAAGTTGTGTGGATTGGAAGTAAAAATTATTCTGACCTGATTTGTGTCCTGAAAAAAATCTAAACTGGTCCTGTTTAAACTTTAAGGTTTTAGGATTAAATTTCTCCTTAGATTCAGATTGTGTGCTCAGTTTGAATTTCAGAGAAAAAATCATTGATATTTCAAAAGTGCTGAAAAGTTGGCAGCATACGAAGCTAACACTGCTTGGGAAGATAACACTTACTAAGACTCTTGCACTTCCAAAATTAATTCATATGCTTTCCTATTTACATAATTTATGTCAATCCATGTTTAATGAAATCAATTAACTTTTTATGGGATAAAAAAACCCAAAAAATCTTAGAACTGGTTGGGTGAGGAGATTTTTTGCAAATTTGAATGGGGACTGGCAAAATATTCTTAAATTCTTAAAATGATATTGAATACATTTGGAGGTGCAAGATCTTTTTCTTTACAAAACTGCAAACTATTGGAGATAAGTAATACACTCAGCAATTTTTTTGGAAGGACGTCTTTCAAGCTTTACACTCATCTAAAACACATGTTAAAACTGAGGTCAAGGAATGCCTCTCTCTTGATATCTTGAATGTTGTACAAACAGAAGATTTTAACACCAGCAATTCCCCATCTATTATAAATTACCATTATATAATAGATGAGGAGTTGCTGGTGTGGAAAATCTCTGTCACATTGTTGACTATCAAAGGAGAGACTTTTTCACATCTGATCAGATTAAACAAAAAGTTCAGACAAATAATTTTATGCGCTATTACAGTTTGATATCAAATATCTCTATGGAGATGAAACAGTGTATTAGGGAAAACAGTGATACTAGTTTAGATAATTTTACACCACATGATATGTTTTGGAGCAAATTACTAGCAGCAAAAATATTAAATTCAAATATAATAATCTTATTGTAAAACATGCACATTCTCCAGTTGTAAAAATTTTAAAATGGGAGAATGGGCTGCATACTAATATTGAAGACTGGCTAAAATCTTTTTGTATACTTCAGATATGTTGCAGAGAAACATATTTGTATAATTTCCAATATAAATTTTTACATAGAATTATTCCTACAAATACATTTTTATTTAAAATTAAAAAAGTTTTGTTCTTTTTGTAGAGGAAAAGATGAAACTATTAGACATTTATTTTATGATTGTCAAGTGACATCAAATTTTTAAAATTTGTTCTGTGCTTATTTGAAAAATTTCTTTGTATACATTGAATTCAACAAAAAGAACTTTCTCTATGTTTTGTAGAAGAAAGCTTATTTTTGAGTTTTCTTGTTATTTTTGTCACAAAATACATATACAAATGAAAGCTAGAAAAAAGCTTTATAATGCTTAATTTGAAAAATAGACTGAAAAACATTTAAAATTTAGAACTGTATACAGCAAGAAAATACAACAGAGTTTTAGCACTTGAAAAACATTGCCCCCCCCCCCCCCCCCCCTGCTAATTATTTATCCTGAATGGTAGACTTACAACCATATTATATTAGTGTATATCTTTTTGACTTATTCATGAAAAAAGAGCAAATAAGATGCAATATATACACAGCACATGCAAATCGGCTTTTTTCCCTTCTATTTAATGAATTATAGATATTTATGTGTAAAGAGATTGTAAAAAAAGAGAGAGACAGAGAGTGAAAGAGAGGCGAAGATACCATAGGGACATTTAAACTTATAAGTAGAAAATAAACTGACAACGCCATGGCTAAAAAACGAAAAAGACCAACAGACACACAGACAAACAACAGTACACAAAACACAACATAGAAAACTTAAGACTGAGCAACACGAACCCCACCAAAAACTCGGTGTGATCTCAGGTGCTCCGGAAGGGTAAGCAGATCTTGCACTACATGTGGCACCCATGACAGAGAGATAAGGAAAGAATCAGAGAAACAAAAAGAGATTTTCAAATGATTTATATATATTTTTTTTCATATCTTGGTAAAACAATAGTCTTTTGTTGTTATTTTTTCTTAAAACCCTGTGACAACTTAGTCTGGTGGTGCTGACAGGGTGATGTAAAACCTTGACTATTAAAAAAATAAATAAAACAATTTAACAAATGCATGTGGCAAAAAAACTATACACATATTTATAAAGAAAAAATAACAGAACACCAATTACATATCTAAATCGCTGCTATAACTACCAGCCATTCTACCATGATTAATAGATATTTGTTTGCTAAATTTCCAGTGGCTAATGTTTCATGAATAAACTTTACAAGTCCAATCTGATAGTAAATGTAATCCATTTTTACAGAGTTTAAACCTTTTAATAAAATATTTATTTGAAACCAATAATAATCTATTGTACAATTTAACTATCGATATTATAACTTAGCTTTTTACTATGTCACCAATTTTTTATAATAATAAATAAGCCATTTGAGATTTTAATTTTCTATATAATAAAATTGAGAATGGAAATGGGGAATGTGTCAAAGAGACAACAACCCGACCACAGAACAGACAACAGCAGAAGGCCACCAACAGGTCTTCAATGCAGCGACAAATTCCCGCACCCGGAGGCGTCCTTCAGCTGGCCCCTAAACAAATATATATACTAGTTCAGTGATAATGAACGCCATACTAAACTCCAAATTGTACACAAGAAACTAAAATTAAAAATAATACAAGACTAACAAAGGCTAGAGGCTCCTGACTTGGGACAGGCGCAAAAATGCGGCGGGGTTAAACATGTTTATGAGATCTCAACCCTCCCCCTATACCTCTAGCCAATGTAGAAAAGTAAACGCATAACAATACGCACATTAAAATTCAGTTCAAGGGAAGTCCGAGTCTGATGTCAGAAGATGTAACCAAAGAAAATAAACAAAATGACAATAATACATAAATAACAACAGACTACTAGCAGTTAACTGACATGCCAGCTCCAGACTTCAATTAAACTTATTGAAAGATTATGTCTTCATCATATAAGTTCATTTCATTGAAGACGAAAAGAAACCAAAATGCTTAGATAAAACTAGTTTCCTTTCCTGATAAAATAATATTGTATCAGTTTTGACCGTTTTAGACCGTAGTTTTTGAGGATTAGCCCTCAAATTTTACTTTTGAGTGGACTGCTTTTATCCCATAGACCACACCTTTTATTTGTAAATCAATATGTTGGAATGTTTTTGGTTGCATTAAATATGTGTTAGGTTCGTTTTGCTTCTCTGAAACCAGATAGATAGTATAAAAAGTAAAATCACAAAAATACTGAACTCCGAGGAAAATTCAATCGGAAAGTCCCTAATCACATGGCAAAATCAAATGACAAAACACATCAAACGAATGGACAACAACTGTCATATTCCTGACTTGGTACAGGCATTTTCAAATGTAGAAAATGGTGGATTGAACCTGGTTTTATAGCGCTAAACCTCTCACTTGTACGACAGTCTTATCAAATTCCGTTATATTTACAACGATGCGTGAACAAAACAGACATTATAAATAAAATAGTCAAAATATGGGTACAGCAGTCATCACTGTGTTACAATATCAAAACAAACAATTATTTACAAAAAAAGCACAAAAGCATCTATCAAATTAAAAACCACATTCATTGCTTCGCGTGTCTGACGTCAGAAAATGTAAACGTCACATAAGAAAAAAGTTTGTCATTCAATGTTTATTCAAAACAATTTTATAATTTCACATGGGGAATGTTGGTATACAGGGTTAAAAAATCAAAAGTTATGTTAGAATTAATTTCAGAAATAGACCGAGATTTAAAATTGTCCAGATCTTTAGAATTTTAAAGAATCCACATATGGTAAATACCACTACGCGAGTAAAATTAATTTGTCGTTTGTCGTTCAAAGTATATCAACGAAACGATAATATCACGCTAAGAAGAAAGAGAAGATCATATATATCACGTCAACATCAATTGTGCGACGTAATTTATTTTTATTACGAAAATATACTACCTTTGTCGGTTTATTTGGGTGTTGGACTAATTGGATGTTGGACCAATAGGGTGTCAGAATATTGGGAGATATATATGTTTCTTGAACTTAACTAGGGAATAATGATCATATAAACTTATTATTCATCACTTGTATACTGTTTATCCAAAGTGCACCTGACTACAAGAAGTACAATTCTCTCCCCCTCCCTTTAAAAAAAAAACAAGAGAAAGAGAAGGTAAGCACAATTTCAACTCAAGACAGGTCAAATTCAACAAGATATGGATTGAATACCCTGAACGAAGATAACACAATTTAACGTTGATTAACTTGTGTATTCAGTTGTCCCTGTAATATCATACGTGTGTCTTATAATTGCTTTAAGCAAGACAATTATCACCTTATTTCCACAACTGACAAATTATCTTAAAGGTAAAAGCCTTTGGACTGACCAAAATTTAAACATACAAAGCTGCAAAGTCTGTCCAGAGATTGCAAGGGTGCAGTTTATATTTTTGTTAAAAAAGTCAAAATACATGAACTTATAATATACCTCTAATATTCCTTGGAATAACCTCTTCCTGCTCAGTTTCCATTTTCCTTATTCTCTCTTTAAGATCTAAATTTTCTTGTTTTTCTGAAGTTAGAAATAATTTGAATGTATGGTCTATTTCATAAAGAAATTTTCATTAAAAAAAATATTATTAGAAATTATCATGCCAAACACATGTTTAGTCTACTACAGACTAATCTGTAACGTTCAATTAAACTAGACAAAGCGATGCCCCCGCACTCCACTCTGAAGTAACTGTATTATAACAAAGTCAATGTATGACTTTCTTTGAGATATTATTGTGTCTGGGAGACACAATTGATGCCCCCGCAGATGCAAAGTGTTATTTTAAAATACACAAAGTTGAGCATGGGAGCACATAGGTCAAAGGTTCAGATCAAATGGTAGCTCCTTAAGCAGCATTGTATGACATCTATTTTCAAGATAAATTTAAAACTAACTTTTAATCACAAGGTTTAATACTTATATTAATGCAAGTAAATACTCCCAAAAATGACAAAGTTCAACTATCTCCCAAAAGAGCAAATATTAATACACTAGAGGCTCCCAAGAGCCTGTGTCGCTCACCTGACTCTACTTTGGTTTTAGAAATCATGTAAAGATAGATAAAAATCAGAACAGATACCCAAATAATGATTGAGGCCAAATTTTGATTAATATTGGTCCCGTTATTTAATAAAATATCCTGGTGGCCATCTTGAACAGTAAATCGGCAACAAAGTAGCAACACTTGGTCAGCACTTCATAAGGAACATTCATCCCATGTCTGGTTTCATTCCATTCAATGGTACTCTAAAAGAAGACATTTGTATGTATTTCCCATAGGGTCCTATGTTAAACTAAGCCCCTCCCCCTAGCGGCCATCTTGGATGATGGATCGACTGCAAAGTAACAACACTTGGTCAGCAACTCATAAGGAACATTCATGCCATGTTTGGTTCAATTCCATTCAGTGGTTCTCTAAAAGAAGACAATTGTATGTATTTCCCATAGGGTCCTATGTTAAACTAAGTCCCCCGCTGTCGGCCATCTTGGATGATGGATCGGCTGCAAAGTAACAACACTTGGTCAACATCTCATAAGGAACATTCATGCCATGTTTGGTTCCATTCCATTTATTGGTTCTCTAAAAGAACACATTTTTATGTATTTCCCAAAGGGTCCTATGTAAAACTAAGTCCCCCGCTGGCGGCCATCTTGGATAATGGATCGGCTACAAAGTAACAACACTTCGTCAGCATCTCATAAGGAAGATTCATGCCATGTTTGGTTTCATTCCATTCAGTGGTTCTCTAAAAGAAGACATTTGTATGTATTTCCCATAGGTCCTTTGTTAAACTAAGTCCCCTGCTGGCGGCCATCTTGGATGATGGATCGGCTACAAAGTAACAACACTTGGTCAGAACCTCATAAGGAACATTCAGGCCATGTTTGGTTTCATTCCATTCAGTGGTTCTCTAAAAGAAGACATTTGTATGTATTTCCCATAGGGTCCTATGTTAAACTAAGTCCCCCGCTGGCGGCCATCTTGGATGATGGACCGACTGCAAAGTAACAACACTTGGTCAGCATCTCATAAGGAACATTCATGCCATGTTTGGTTCCATTCCATTCAGTGGTTCTCTAAAAGAAGACATTTTTATGTATTTCCCGTAGGGTCCTATGTTAAACTAAGTCCCCCGCTGGCGGCCATCTTGGATGCTGGATCGGCTACAAAGTAACAACACTTGGTCAGCACCTCATAAGGAACATTCATGCCATGTTTGGTTTCATTCCATTCAGTGGTTCTCTAAAAGAAGACATTTGTATGTATTTCCCATAGGGTCCTATGTTAAACTAAGTTCCCTGATGGCGGCCATCTTGGATGATGGATCGGCTACAAAGTAACAACACATGGTCAGCACCTCATAAGGAACATTCATGCCATGTTTGGTTTTATTCCATTCAGTGGTTCTCTAAAAGAAGTCATTTGTATGCATTTCCCATAGGGTCCTATGTTAAACTAAGTCCCCCGCTGGCGTCCATCTTAGATGATGGATCGGCTACAAAGTAACAACACTTAGTGAGCACCTCATAAGGAACATTCATGCCATGTTTGGTTTCATTCCATTCAGTGGTTCTCTAAAAGAAGTCATTTGTATGCATTTCCCATAGGGTCCTATGTTAAACTAAGTCCCCCGCTGGCGGCCATCTTAGATGATGGATCGGCTACAAAGTAACAACACTTGGTCAGCACCTCATAAGGAACATTCATGCCATGTTTGGTTTCATTCCATTCAGTGGTTCTCTAGAAGAAGTTCAAAATGTAAAAAGTTAACGCCGACGACGGACGACGCCGGACGACGACGGACGACGGACGCCAAGTGATGAGAAAAGCTCACTTGGCCCTTCGGGCCAGGTGAGCTAAAAATTAACCCTGACCACATGAACACCTACAATATATGTACAAACAGACAGCAAAGTGAACACTTCCTAGGATTCAAACTGTAGGAGGAGTTATGCGGAATAACTATATACCCATAATGGGACGGACAGACGGACGGACGGACGGACGGACGGGCGGAAGGACGGACGGACGGACTGACAGGGGTAAAACAATATGCCCCCAACTTTTAGTTGCTGGGGCATAAAAACAGTTAGAAGGTCATATCAATGACTGACGAAGAGCACAAAAAAACAGTTAGATGGTCATATCAATGACTGACGAAGAGCACAAAAAAACAGTTAGAAGGTCATATCAATGACTGACGAAGAGCACAAAAAAAAAGAAAAAATCAAAACGTTATTCACAATCGGGCTAAGGCCATCTATGCCTGAGGTTAGAAAAAAACCTTTGTTTGAATAATCTTATCATTTTATGAACAGTTGATTTTCAGAAAACGAGTTAATAAGATGTTAAAAGTAGGATATTTAAAATGGAACATTGAATGAGGTGTCAATACAGTTAGGAAATAACAATAAAACTGAACCTCTTAATCTTTAATCGTTTTGTTTTCCTGGATTTCATGTAAATTAAGCTTAACTTTAAATGAAAATAACATTTTATAAATTTTAAGCAACTGAAGTGCTTTTCTGTATTACCTTCATCGGGAAAGCTCACGCCCAACATTTGAAAGACAGGAAGTTTTAAAAAGAGCTATTTAACCAAAATTGACCAAACTATCGTAAAAGAGAGGAGAAAGATACCAAAGGGACATTCAAACTCACTGACATCGCAATTGCAAAAAACGAAAAAGTAAAAAGGCCATGAGAATGGTCCTAAGTCAAATTTTAACATTTTAGAATGATACCTTTTTTGAAGCATTGACATACATCTAAGGAAAGATTAAACCAAAACATCTTCAGTGTCCGACTTGAATTTTCATTCATGTAAATTATTCCAATATTAAGTAATTTTGATTTGCAAATGTTTATTTCAAAGCAATTGTTGAAAGCTATCTTTTCAAATATTAAAACGTGGTTAAAATGTCTCTTACTTTTATAGATCTAATCAACAGTTCAGTAATATTTTGTGAACAGTTATCTAATAGGCAATAATCCTTCATCTCCTTTGTATATCGTTAATGTCAATTGTTCTTCATTCTGGATAGCAAAGACTGATCGTCATCCTTAAAAGGGATAAGAAATCTTTTTGAGCCAGTCAGATATCTCATAAGATTTGTTTTAAAAATTTGTTTTCACAGCATGTACAAACTGCAAGTCATTCAAAACAGCTATATAGACTCAGGCTAAGTGGCTTTGTCCCCAAAACAGCAAACAAACTATGGATTTAATAAACAGATATGTAGAAGTACTACTTGAAATGGTTATGTCTTAAAGACATAATTGATGCCCCTGCAAGTTATTATTTGTTCCATTTTCATATAAGGAGAGTCTATTACTGATATTCTTTTTAAACTTCATAACTGAAGTTATGCAAAGCAACAGGAGGTAAAACATGTAAATGTTAATACTACAATAAATATAAAAGTTTAATCACCTGATCTGTATGATTGACAAACCATGTCTCCAGATAGAGTGTTTACGCTTGAAAGAAAGCTACAGAACCAATGATCATTACTTGTTACATCTGTTTCAAATTGTGATAGATCCCATCATTGCTTGGTTGACCATTACTGGAAATGTATTTAATGAAGAGGGATATGGCTAATATGGTGAATTCTTTTTTATTAATAATAAATCACAAATAGCTACTTATTAGATTTTTACTTATCATCAGTGAAATGAAGAGTGCCACTAATAAAGTAGAAAAGGCTTTTCTTTGATTTTTTTGGGATGGGTGCTTGATCAGTCTTAAGTTTTCTGTTGAACATATTTGGCTGCTCCCTTCATAGTACTTTTTTACTCTGCCTTTCGTAGGATGAATATTCATTTTCTGCAGCTATATGTATTTCATGTCACTTAAGGTTACCTTTTAAACCATGAAGAATCTTCTGAACTTGTTTTTGCACCACATTGTTTAAAGTCGTTTCTATAACAACAGGATTATTCTTTCCACCCGTTCTAACCAATACCTGTTTTCAAATCAAACAAAACATTAAATTGATTATATAATTTTCTATTTTAAACACGAAAACACATCTTGTCCCTTAAGCTCTTATCTAAATAAATCATAACAAAATGTCCTCCATTAAATTTTAACTGTATGAAAAAAAAGTTCCTGTGGTCCTCTCGGGACAATCATGCTTCCTCCACCAATAAAAACTGGCCGCCACGAAATGGCCAATGGAGCTGAAAGTGGCGTTAAGCATCGAAAATCTTACGATCAATCATCGAAACTACAAATATCACATCATTATCAATAGCAGTTTCAGGGCTTCAAGGGGAGAGGCAGTGGGCAGGAAGGGGGCAGAAGTTTTTTTAGCCATGGAACTTTTTCTGGATATGGCTGTTGAAGTCCAACAACAGGCATTTACTAATTTTTGTACTTTTTTTATTCCTTTGACATACATTTTTTTTATACAGTTACACTTTTATTAAAGTAAAGTCAATAATAAGAATTAGAAACTCTTAAGAGCCTGTGTCGCTCACCTAGGTCTATCTGCATCTTCAACAATGGACTTTGTGGAGAGGAATAGAATTTATGACAAAATCTCTTTTTGTTGATCTTGTATTGCTGATAATTTTGTTCGGTTGACAGTTTCTTTCTATCAACTTTAGTTTTTGCCGAAAACACAAAACAAGGGTAAACAAATCTTCGTTTATGGTTAATCATCCTATAAGAGCCTACTAATATTCGGCTAAATTTTATTTATTTTTAGATCTTGTCTTGCTGATCATTTTTGCTTTTTAAAGTGTCTATCTATCTATATAATTTTCAAGATCATCGGCAAAAACCAACAAAATTGGTAAAAATTGTCATTAGAGATCAATTACTCCAATAAGGAGTCGACTGATGATTTCGGCCATGTTGACTTATTTGTAAATCTTGTTGATCATTTTTGTTATTTAAAGTGTCTATCTATCTATCTATCTATCTATCTATCTATCTATCTATCTATCTATCTATCTATCTATAATAGTTTTCATGATAATAAGCAAAAACACTAAAATGAGTAAAATCACCATTAGAGAGTAATAAATCCAATGTCAGCATACAGTGACAAATTATTCTATTTACGCCTCCACCATTCTATATTTATGTAGCCACATAAAACATCGGTAAAATAACATTTCAAACTCCACATTTATCCTCGTTAAAAATGTTTAGTTTGAGGGTTTACAGTGGACCTAAATACCACAATATGCGTGAAAAATTAAAAACAAATAGCATAAAATGAATTTTTGAAGGGACTGCTGCGACCCTTCATCCCCTAAATACAGAGATGACTTATTATTCATTTGAAGGCTTATTGATAGAGGAACAAAAGATATATAGTCAATATTATATAGTGATAATGCATTAATGAGCATTTGGTAGGAATAAAACATGTTAGAAAAGATTTTTACTCAGCAATGGTACCATGGAAAATTGACCCTCCCTCCTATAGACCTCAGATTTTCAAATTGTCATAGCTATTTAAACTACTTTTTATAGTAATAATGCTTTAATAAGTATTTGGTATAAATAAAACATGTTAGAAAAGATGTTGAAACATTTTTACTTAGCCATGGTATTTTGAACCTCCTACCATGGAAAAATTGAACCCCCTCCCATAGACCTAATATTATCAAATTGACATACATTACAAACCAGTAAAAGTCTGAAATGGCCTATAGCTGTACTTGACTGTACTGATTTTTACTCCACCAGTCTGAATTGGTCTGAAATTTAATTGATAATACTCGACTGTAGTCTGAAACATACTTAAATGTCTGAACTTGTACTCGACCTTTACTCGACCAGTACTTAACCATTTTATACGCGTCTGAACCATGCTCGACCTAGTCTGAACCATACTCGACCTAGTCTGAACCATATTAGACATAGTCTGAACCATACTCGACCAAGTCTTAACCAACCTAGACCTATTTTTTGTATATACTATTGTATTTCGTCAATTTAGGAACTGTTTTTAACAACAGCTATTTCCCCTGGCTAGAAATTTGAACAACAATTTGAAATTAAAAATGTATTCAAAATCGCATTGAAACCAAAAGTTCACAATAAACATAATATAACTTCAACACCATATTCATCAACATTTACTCATATATATATATATATCACCTTTAAAATAAAAATAAAACAAGCTGATCAAATAATCTCAAAACTGAATTGTGACTAATATTTTCAATGTTATTCAAATTTTTTTGAATGTTTCAGACATATTTTATGCTTACTGGACAATTTTCACCATTAACTTAATCCTAGTAGAGATTTATGGTGTCAGTTGAGTTTAGTGAATAATGCAGTGAACATTTTTTTTTATTAAAATACATATAAAATAGTATATAAAGCAACTTATTAAATTTAAAAAATGACACATTTGATTTGTTAAACCAAGAATTAAATATAATCATGATAATAAAACTTCCATAGCAATTCTTGATAACCTTTTAAAAAAAGAAATGTGTTCCAAAGTTACAGTAAAAATGTATTTCAATTAAATTTAAATAATTTTTGTCAAAATTAAAGACATGGTATACAAGAAGCACTTTAATAAGGTTTAATTACCTCAGAACATGTGTGTTTTACAGGTAAAAAGAAAGCCCTATTTTTCAAACTCATGTATTACTTGTCTAGTGAATTCAAAAGGCCTTGCGATTTAGGTTTAACAGGATGTTGCAATTTTGAATGAATGTTATTTAGAATTTAATAATCTCTGACAAGGAGTGATCTTTTTAATGAGTTTGCCTTAAGCAGGAGGTATTACTTTATACTCCACCACTAATCAGAAGAAAAAATTTATTCATTTCTTTAATTTTTTATCCCTTTTTGATATATATTATATATAATATATCACAAATTATAATAATAGATATATTTCTAATATAAGGTTAAACAATTTCAGTGATTTTGTTGGCTGTTGTTACCTCATTAAAAAAATAATTATATAACAATTTTATGTAACTATGAAACCTATGTAGTTTTTATTTAGGAATTTAGGAAAATTATGTTTAAAAAAGAAAATAAAAAACACATGCCAAACAAGAAGCACCTTTATAAGGTTTATACCCTCAGTATAGGTGTGGTTTTTAGGTAAAAGAAAATCTTTTTTTAACAAAACTCTAAAACTTTAGAATTGATATAATTAAATTATTAAATAAGAAAAATTAAATCTATAAGATAATTTGATTTAACTATCTCTATTTGATAAATCTGAGAATCATGTAAGGATGTAAAAATCTGTTTTTATATAAATGTATATCTATCTTTTATTGTGGCTGTTGTCGTGTCAGTTAAAAAGAAATTTATTTTAACAGTTAAAATTAAAAAAAGTAGAGATTATTTGGTCAAAGATGGTTCAGACTGGTCGAGTATTGTTCAGACCTTTGGTCGAGTATGGTTTAGACTGAAAAAATAGGTCGAGTAAAGGTCGAAAATAGGTTAATACTGTTTAGACGGGTCGAGCAATAGTTCAGACTATTTTCAATGGCAAAGATAAAAGGGTCAAGTACAAATCAGTACAGTCGAGTATGGTTAAGACTGGGGTCGAGTAATGTCGAGTAAAATTTTGACCAATTCAGACTGGTCGAGTAAAAATCAGTTCAGTCAAGTACAGATATAGGCCATTTCAGACTTTTACTGGTTTGTAGTGATAGCTATTTAAGCTATGATATATAATAATGATGTATTAATAAGTACCTAGGCAATATTTGTATCCACACTAGGTAGACATGAAAGGTTGTGGATTCAGGTCTGTCCGGCCGAAAGACTCAGGTTGGTATCTCACGGATGGCCTGTACCATAAGTCCAAAAATGGAATTTGACTTTCCTACCCTCCACCCAACCCAAGAGTTTGTCAAAAATACCATACGAACGTCCTTTTTTTATTCACTCTAACTTAGATTTATAAAAATTCCTTACAGCAAAACTTTTATCCATCCTATGAGCAAATGAAGGCCTACACAGGATTTCATCATTTTTCGGTTGTTAAACACATTGGGGAAACTAGAAATTCACGGGAAATTAGTCTTTTTTATGGCATTATGTCGCCTTAAAACATAATTGTAAATTGGAATTACGGGGGAACAGATTAAGTATTAAAAAACTAGAAAATTCAATATAAAAATTAATATACTATAGAATCCAAAATCGTTAACTTTCTATTCCCTGTGTTATCCATATACAGAGTAATCATTTTTCGGTTTTCGTTTCTTTCCAGGATTTTTCCTAAACTTAAGGTAGCATACGATTTCCAGCAAATATGAATGTTATTACCATTGATTACTATAAAAAATAATGCAATACTATCATAATATTTATGGACTTCTTTCATATTCACAGGTAACTCATGATCGTTTACTATTTTCCTTACTACGAGTAGAGTAGCGTGCGGAGTTAGAAGTAGCCACCGAAGAGCAACGGAATTTATCGACCTTTATCATTCGGGTTACTATCGATAGCTCTCGGTAAATAAGCTCAAGGTTTTACTTGTGTATACAAATATGGTCATCAATTGACCTGTCCAGTGCGACAGTAAAACTCATTCTAAAGAGGTTGTGAAATGTATTAATACACAGTCACGTTGGGACGGAATAAGGACGTTAAATCCGACGCCGACGCCTTGTAAAACGAGAGAGAAGATACTAAGGAGGAAATCAAAGATTATTAGTTAAAAACAAACAACACCATATCCAACAAAACAAAAAATAACAAAACATTGCACAGAAAATTGAAGATTGAACCACAGGAACCCCACCAAAAACGGGGTGAACTCAGGTGACCCGGAAGAATAATTTTGATTGATTGTTGTTTGCCTATCGTCCAGTGGCAAATATGTCATGCAAGTTCTGGGAGATGAAAGGATAAACAGTTCCTGCTCAACATGTGACACCTGTCGTGTTGCTCATATAGTATATGGCAAAGTTTCTGCCCTTATCCATCATACCTTATTCTTCAAGTTTAAGTTTGAATTTCTTTCCCTTTATTCCTGGCATTCCATCTTGCAGAATTTATTTTTACCTGTCCTCGTCCTGAATGAAATATTTACCATTGGACGTTAAGCAAGTATCAGTCAATCAATATATAAATAACTATAGTGGATTGCAACGGATTTTCTTTTCACCCTGTTAAAATACCAATCTATTCAATTAATTGATAAATTCTATGAAATGTATGTTCTGTTAGCCAAGTAAATAAAATATGTCTTATATAAAGTAATATGAAGTAAAAGTATGTTATACTGACCTACAATACCAAAGAATTCAATTTAAAAACAATGATTTCATCCTCGCTATTTAGTATTAACTCAGTTGTCTTACCTGCCACGACGTCTTTATTTATACACACCGATGGAAGGTGGTTACTGTGCAGTATTTCAATAGATTGCAAAACATTATGTAATGAAATACATTTTCCATAAATTTTCTTTTTAAACAACGATTATACACAAAAACATTTAATGGTTTAAACCACAAATAGGATGCAAGGTGTTATGACAAATTCCCCGTTTACGTCCGTGGTAGTTGCGAAAACATTCCTTGGAAATCAACCGTATCATTATAATGTACTTTTGGTTATTCCTTATAATAAAGTGACAATTAAAAAGCTATTAATCTAGAATGTTATATTTATAAAGACGGACGGTCGAGCTGATAATTTTTTTTTCGGAGATTCACATAAATCATAAATAAAACATTAACAAATTCAAAAGATTAAAAAAAGGTTAAAATGTCTCATGGTAATAGTCATACCAACATTAATGATAAACAGACGATTTTTGATCATTTTTGTATTCTTATTTTCGTTTGTTTATTCTTGTTTTCCTTCCTTTATGGTGATGTTCCGTTGGCTCCTTCTGATGGAGCTTACATTAAAATTTAAGATATGGCATATATGGTGGCATATAGATGGAATGCCTTGCAGATCGGCTTTATCTGTCCTTTTGATGGAGCTTACATTAAATTTTATATATGGTGGCATGTAGATGGAATACCATGCAGATCGGCTATTTCTGTTCTTCTGATGGGGCTCCCGTTAAATTTTTACAGATGGTTGCATGTAGATGGCAAACCTTGCAGATCGGCTATATCTGTCAATCGTAAAAATGAAAACAACAGTTTATAAATTTCATGCGTCCGATGCGCTTTTCTGGACTTTCCATGCCAAGATGATTTGAATGATATACATCATTTGTACATGGTAATTCCCTAGAAATCACTCCCACTCCCACTCCCTGTTATTTGAGAGTGTTCTAATATCTTGTAATTTTTTATCATTTGTTGTTGTTGGGCGTGTGGATGGCGAACATGCTTTGAGTTCCACGGTCTTAATGGTGCATGGTGGCTGGTACATTGGATTCTTTGGTGGTGAGTAATACATATGTGGTTAGTGCCACTTCTGCGCTCAAGCACAGTCTTAAAAAGGAGACTGTTCGGTATGAGAGATATTGTAAATAGGCGTGTGTTCGTCTCTTGCCTCGTTTTCACGCGAGTCGAATTCTGGATCAGAAAATGCATTTGTACATGTGTCATTTGTGGAGTTATCAAATGTGTGCTGGTCTGCTGATTGTTTACTATTCCCTTTTTGTTCTTTCTGGTTTTCGTTTGTTTGCGACCATTCTCTATTTTGAAATCAATAAATTCATCAGACAAATTTATAATTTTATTGCCCTGTTCAAGTAGTTCGAAGATGATTCATGATTATGATGTTAAACTTCTGCTGTTGAATTAATAAAGAATGTTCAAGGTCCTTTTTATCTTGTTCTAATTTAAAAGTGAGTGCTCTGTTAGTGGCCAGTTCCTTTTTCATTAATTTGATTTCGGCAAATGAATGTTTCTTTGGTTTTGAACTGTTTATCTTTTTGACCTAGTTGTCACTTTTTGTGTTTAATTTCCTCTTCTAGAATATTATTACAGACAGGAATTGGTGTGACATTGTTGGTTACTGTTTTCGAACGCACATTAGAGTTTTCATCTTTTATTTGAAAGCATAAAATAAGACAGCAATAAATCGAAAGGAAAAACAAATTTTGCAATTTGTAAGAAAAGTAAAAAACTGTATAAAAAGAGATAGCCGTAAAGTTTTATGAAAATGCCAGATGATTTGAAACTGTTTTAAACTTTAAAACGAAATATATGAATTTAATCCCATCTAAAAATTCTATTTTTTCACAAATTGATTAAGTACATATCATTTGACAGCAAAAAAATCTTTTTAATGAAAATAGACTTTGCTAATCGTAAGGACAGTATATAATGCAAATAGCTTTCAAGCGTTATGAAAATACCAATTGATTTGAAAAAGTAATGGTCATTTTCAAAGATGAGATTTTACATTTTAAATTGATATAATAAATGTACGAAATAGTTTTTTTTCACTAGTTTGTACCGTTTTACAAATTGTTATTCGAGTTCATCTGCATAAAACTTAGGCAGAGTTTTTAGTATTCATTACTGACAAAGAAAACAGAATTTAAGATATTCCCCATCCGAAAATAAGTTCAACTCTTAATTAATACTTTGTTCACCCAAGGAGGTTGTATGAGAATGAGAGTGCACGAAAGACGATAATTACACATAAAATGTTACCGCCTTTTCGGTAAGTGGGTGTTAATTTGTTAGCATCGATTCGGTCTCAGAGGGAGAAACACCCGTGTAAGAACGGAAACACCCGAAGTGTTATTACAAAATAAGCTAACTTACGCAAAGTGTAGGTTTGGCCAGGATCCCAGGCTTTTACAAAATACACACTGGATGTTTTCTCTTGACGTATTTCAGTCATCATTTGATTATGGTCGACCATCTATTTATTCGTGATTACGAAGCATTGGAGCCTGAAAAAAATCATATCCTGCTTTGCTGCGTAGTTGATGACTACGGAATTGTAATTTCCCATAAAACATTTGTGGGAATGTCCATTGATAAAAAATGGACACGCATTTCCTGTTGTGGTATCTATATTAACAAATTGACGTCTTTTAAGTTTTTATGAATATTTCAATCTTTGCCTGAAATTACAATTGATTAAGAAAACGTCTGGTTATTACAAAAAATGAATCTACACATATACCATGTGTGTAATCGAAAAAAATTAATGTGTAAATTTGACACTTGATCATGTTAATTAATATGTAAATGAAGTACTGGCTTTTAACAAAATTCAAATTAAACACTGAGTATAACGAGGTATTGATTTGGTGTGGCCAGAGTGAGGACTTAAAAAATGTTATTAAATTTCTTTATTTTTATTTTGTTTAATTCCTATGCATTCAGTGAGGTCACCTCAATTTAAAGGAAACCAAAATGTAAAATATTGGAAATCAAATGAAATAATAAAGACATCTTCTAATTTTGCCCAGACTGAACGATATACTAAATAAAAAGCGCCTATATCCTGATGTATACAGCATAACACCATGACAAAGACTGAAACGTTTTGGTGGTTCTCAGATAAATTTCTCTCCGTCTTAATATAAAAAAAAATCGCACCGGACGCAACCGGTCACCGTAACGAAAGTAACTCACATATTCCTCTACTTTCGAGTATATAACCTGCTATTTCTTTTATTTCCAGGAGCTACATGGGGAGTGAAAATCTAAGCGCGTATGCTCATATCTACATAATTAACAAACATTTCGGTGTTATTCGATAAATTACTCTCTTTATTTCCAAACATTCGCTCCGGTCGAAACCGGTCCCCATAACGAAGGAAGTTTGCATATTCTTCTATTTTCTATGATATTACCTGCCAATTCTCATTGACAGAGACAAACAGGGGAAGCGACAAGCTTTGTTTGAGGCAAGGTGGGGTTGACATTCTTTAATTTCTTTAAACCCTCATAATTTTGTCATTTAAAATGATTTAGCTCTGTATTAACACCTGTAAATTGAATTGTCACGGTAAATACACCTTTATCCTGCAATCGACCTTTCTACTATACTAATACAGGTGTACAGATAACACGAAGCGATATACGTATACTAGACGTATATAGTCTCCTGGTATCCTGCTTCTGTTGCGAGCGAAAGGTTATGTCAATTTGGGGTCCTCATTGCGGTCCGCGTTTAAGTCATGTTCAAAAACAAATTCAACGATTGGGATGGAAAAAAAATGTACAAATTTAATTGCAGGATAAAGACAATAACTGTTTAGTGTCTTTAAATATCAGCTGTATTTGTACTCGACTTGAAACAGGAGTAAAATTTTATTTAGGAATTTAGGAAAATCGCATTGCACCTGTTTCTTAGCCTCGTACAAATACAGCTGATATTTAAAGACACTAAACAGTTATTGTCTATGTATTTTAATTACCCAGTTACCGATGACAATAACGTGACATTAGCGATATAACTAATTACCCGAACTATTCGCGGTAACAGCCTGGTATCTCAGAGGGCCATATCAAGTGGGGTTTCTTTATATTTTTATCATTTTCCATTGATCAAATTGCTATCCTGGGGATGCTAAATTTATATCAAGCAGAGTGTGCACTCTCCTCATACAACCTCATTGGTTCAACCCATAATTCTAAATTAAAACCAAAGAGTAAAATTTACCCTGAACATTCTAGTAATGTTTTAAAATAATTTAATCTCCAAAATGAAGGAGTTGTCTCCCATGTTTGAATGTATTATTATATACAGTCTTTTGCTGAAGTCCTTCTATTTTATCCACTGTATGCGCACGCATTATTCTGCCTACCGAGGTTGTTCTTTAGTCGCTTCCATGTGCTGCTGATCAATTATGTCTTTAAAAAAAGGTTTAGTAACCAATTGTGCACACAGACATTTATTTTTCAAAATGTATAACAAATATAAAAAGAGAACTGTTTTGTATAAGTTTAAATTGTTTATTTCCTCTAAAATTTTGAATACCTCTTTAAATAATGTCTTGGGGCATCGGTGGTCGAGTGGTCTAAGAGTTCAACTACTGTATCACTAGGCTGTCAACATTGAGGTTGTGAGTTCGAATCGACTCCTCAATTAACAAGGATTGTCAGTTTTCCTGCCGAAGGTCGGTGGTTTTCTTCGGGCACTCCAGCTTCCTCCACCAATAAAAACTGACCGCCACGAAATAGCCAATACTGCTGAAAGTGGCGTTAAAAACCAATCAATCAATCAATCAATATTATCTTAAAAACAGATATCAGGATTTATGTTAGGAGCAGGTTTTGTTTTAAAATTATAACAAACACCTAAATAAGGGTATTTCTAAGAACTAGGCAGGGGATGCATGATAAAAAAAAGCCTGAAATATTTAATGATACTGTGTTAAAATTAAAAGATGCAAAACATGCTTTACCATATTGGTATTGCCTGGGGGTCATAAGAGATTTCTTGGCCATCATGGTCATGTAAAATGACTTTTCTTACAATAATAGTTAATTCTCATGATTGCAGAATGAGGAGTTATTTCCCTTTGCTGACAGTTTTGTAGTGCATTCTATGATGAATGTATATGAAATGAAAGTCCTGCAGAAAGTAAGATATACTAAAAATACATTTCTAAATGGTTCCTAAAATTCGAATAACCATATCACATACTTGAATTGGATACATGTACTTCACCTCCAACTGAATTGGTGATTTCAAGGTACAATATATTATCAAAAAGAAAAAGAAGCCAACAATTATTCATTTGTTTATATTTATAGATGGGCAACAATTTTTTTACAGAAATCTTAAGATGGGCGTAAACATTTTTTAACGATTCAAAAGGCCGGATGGGCATCCACTTTTATATACATACAAAATTTAGAATGCATCCCTCTGATAAATATTGAACAGTCTCTTATGTTAAATTATTTAATCTAACTGTGGAGTAAAATTGCAATGAAGTGTCCTACATTGAGTTCATTGCTCACAAACATGTTTACCAATGTTCAAATCTCATAAATCTCATAGAAATTAAGGTAACAAACAAAAAACTGAGGTCCACAGGGTACATGATTTACGTTGTGTCTGTCCAAAGTCAGGAGCCTGTAAAAACTGAGGTCCACAGGGTACATGATTTACGTTGTGTCTGTCCAAAGTCAGTGGCCTGTAAAAACTGAGGTCCACAGGGTACATGATTTACGTTGTGCCTGTCCAAAGTCAGAAGCCTGTGAAATCTGAGGTCCACAGGGTACATGATTAACGTTGTGCATGTCCAAAGTCAGGAGCCTGTAACAACTGAGCTCCACATGGTACATGATTTACGTTGTGCCTGTCCAAGGTCAGCTGGAGCCAGTTAAAACTGAGGTCCTCAGGGTACATGGTTTACGTTGTGCATGTCCCAAGTCAGGAGCCTGTAAAACTGAGGTCCACAGGGTACATGCTTTACGTTGTGTCTGCCCAAAGTCAGGGGCCTGTAAAAACTGAGGTCCATAGGGTACTTGATTTACGTTGTGCCTGTCCAAAGTCAGAAGCCTGTAAAAACTGAGGTCCACAGGGTACATGATTTACGTTGTGCCTGTCCAAAGTCAGGAGCCTGTAAAAACTGAGGGTCACAGGGTACATGATTTACGTTGTGCCTGTCCAAAGTTAGGGGCCTGTAAAAACCGAGGTCCACAGGGTACATGATATCCGTTGTGCCTGTCCAAATTCAGGAGCCTGTAAAAACTGAGGTCCACAGGGAACTTGATTTACGTTGTGTCTGAATAATTAGGAAAATCTGGATTGTCTATCCTCTAAATATCTGCAGGTATATTTAAAATATCTATAGTAAGTTATATATAGTTTGGAATAATTCTGAATAAGAGGGATACAGTTATTCCTCTTTAGATTAGCAATAATTTTCCTGTCCAAAGTCAGGAGCCTGTATACACGAATAGAGTACGTTCTTGTTGTTCAAAGAATGAATAATTTCAAAAGGGAACGTGTTTTGTGTGGGAAATAATAGAATTTCTACTTTCCTCCATAAACAATGTAAGCAAAATGCATAGATTTCTGAACATGATTCAATATTACATATAGAATTCATCTTAACTTTGCAAGTTTGATTTTAGAGAACTACACGAACAATCAGTGATACAAAAAGGAATATCTCATATAGCGTTATTTTTATGAAAAAAAGAATAGCCAAAAGAATATATTTTTTTACGAAAATGAATAATTTCCCTAGAAAATAGACAACGAAATATTTCCCTGGGAAACTATATATATACTTATTCAACTGGTATTTCTAAAAAATTTCACAGGGAAATAAAAAGTAAGACGTACTATTTTACGCGTAAGTGTTTCAGATATTTTGCACCAGAAATCTATTAGTTTACTAAGGGAATCATTTCTTATATGGTTTCCCTGGGAAATGAATTGACGACAAATATACTCACCTGACCTGGAAAAAGTATTTAATGTATATATGTATGTATGCTACGTATAAGCCTCCTTTCATTAAGAACACCACCATGAGTAATGGTGTAAAGGAAGACATTTAGCACACTGTATCGGAGCAGATTTAAGTTAGCATTTGTATACTCAGTTCCCCAGCCTGTCCGTGACAGGACTTACTAGAAGAAAGTTAACCTTCCTCAAAACATGAAGTAATACAATGCAATAAAATATACGAACACAGCCACTCACCTGATTTGTACATCTTCGTAATTTAAATAGTTAGAGACCACTAATCTTGCCGACTATGGAGCACTTTGGCAAACTGCTAAACTAGATCCGATAGCAGAACTGAAGGATAGAATGAAGGATGACACCACGAAGGCAATGAAATGGAAACAAAAACAGAGAGCAAACATCAACCTAGACAACATCGAAATATGTCTTTTTTCAAAAAAGAAAATCGACGAAGAGGACAAACGCATTTTGATTCAATGAAAAGAGCTCGAATATAGCTCTACACCAAAGCTCCATGAAATCCCTAACGGACGAGAAAATGACTTTAAGCAAGCACATTTGGCTATTGAAAAGATAGTAAACAGGAATTTATAACATCAATAGAAGTGAGACAGATTAGAAAAGATAGGACACCAAAGCTACCACAATTATACTACATTCTAGTAAGATCAGTCATGGAATCCTGTAACCCAGCATGGCAAATAGCAGAACCAAATGACCTGCAAAAACCTGACAGAGTGCAATGAAAAGCACTTATTCTATGCATAGATATGCCTACAAAAAAGAGATAGCAAAGATTAAATCCAAATCTGCACAAGAACCCATCAAGCAACAACTTGTGCGAGCAGAGCAGGACAAATACCCAACACCAATAGGCAAAGCCCTAAACCAAAGAGTAGACATGGACAAACAGACAGATATTAACATCAACCTAAAAAAACATGAGTTTACATACAAGCTAGGCGAAACTCCAATGACCCCAAAACAAGCCCATTATACTGGAGTCGATTAAGCAACTCAAAATCAAGGATAACAGACCAACAAGAACTTTGACAGAAAACTTTTAAACAACTCATGGGAGATTACACACAATAACAAGCAATAGCGTTCGCAGATTAGTTATGCTTAGGGAACCCAAGACCTTGTGGAGCCGGACCATTTATATACGCCGAACACATTAAACCTGAGGTACGACTATATCTGCCTGTAGCACAGAGAAGATCCATTCTACTGACAGAACTAATAGCAATTCTCATATTCCTTGAATACTGCATTACTGATAACCTGTTCAACGCAATACAGATTATCAAGATTTTCTCTGACAGTCATAGCGCTGTGGGACTTCTAACACTTACTACATTGACGTAATAAGAGAAATATCACGCCATATCACTACAGGACGTCAACAAGCAGCTTATAAGAGTACAACCAGAAAATGCCAGAGGATATGGATAATATCCGAGAGAAGCAGGGACTTATACGAAAAGATACCAGCTACACTCAATTCTGTCTGATTTCCCAACTAAAAGTCATTTCAACATATCCACCCCACAGAGAACTGACAGTGATTACACATTCACACCAAGCAAAAGTAAGTAACATCATAAGGAAACCGGTGCTAGGATCAAACATGAGAAGCAATCGATTAGACAAGATCTTTAACCAAATAGTGACACTTCAAAAGTGATATTTTATCCATACTGTTGTGAATACGAAACAACTCAGACGATATGTGACTACATTAAAAGAATTATATTACAGATTACAGATTAACCCAAAAGTCAGTACTGCATGGATGTGAGAACTGGGGATTTAAAAACGTTATACATGTCAAGTTTGAACAAATGGAGTTATCCCTCTTTGTACTGGTTCTCTCCTTCCATGCGTATTAGTTCAAGTTACCTTTTTATTTATTTTTTTTATGCATGCGATGAACGTTTGAATTTTGTATTAATTATGCTCTGAATATACCCGTTATAGGAATACAGAATTTAATCAGACCCATTTAAAGTTAATTGAATCAATTACCCATCTAGAATTACATTTTGCATTCAGAATGATACTAGTAATAAAGTGTGAACACAAATATGAGCTTTTTTTGTAAACATCTTTAAATAATATCATCATATTAAAAATAAGTTCAGAAATACGGAACCTTTACACTGAACAATTGTCATGAGGTTAAACTAGCTATAAAGCCAGGTTCAACCTATTACTTTCTGAGAAATGTCTTGTACCAGAAATATGAATAAGTCCATAAAAACTGACAGAACGAATGGAACAACTTTGATACCGGTATTTTCCGAAGAAAATTGTGTGTAAACCTGGTTTTATAGCTAGCTAATTTTCCTCCCACTTATATGACAGTTGTTTGTAGTTCCGTTATATTGACAAAGTTTGGTGAGCAACCCAAACAGACATAATAGGTTAATTTGACCAAAATTGGGATCCTGCAGGCAAACTGTATACATTTTTGAATAGGAATAAAAGTCCGTTTAAAACAAATTATAATAATGTGTGACTATACATGTATCTACCATTTCATTAAATATTGATCATTAAACAATTATGAAATTTGGAAGTTAAACAGGAAATCACTCTAATTGGGTCCACTCGACTTGATTTTTTTTAATGTAAATTAAATAGAGATATATCGAGAGATAATGTGTCATGATAACATATCTTTTATCCTACTTCATACTTCCTGTACTAAATAAAGCAACAATAGTAAACCGCTGTTCAAAAGTCATAAATCGATGTAGAGAAAATAAAAATAAAACCGAGGGAACACATCAACTACAGTATAAGAGGAAAACAACGGAACAACAGAAACACTGAAGTGCAACAAAAACAAACGCCAAAATACATAGAAACGAACTATTTGATAACTTACATTAAGCATATACACTGCACTAACAAACTGTGTTATTTATTTATTTACCCCCGTGTAATTATCTTGTTTTCTTTCCTCTTGGATGTATTTTTGCGGGGAAATCGCTAAAAGACGCAAGGTGCTTGATGGTCATTTTGATATACTGAAAACTATGATTTGCTTGGCCTTGGACATCTGCCATAGCAAGATAACGCGTATTGGAAAGTAATGCAAAACAATGGATTGAGGCCGAAGAGGGGATTTTAGAAGCAATAATTTTTTAAGGTATTGAAATGAAAATCACAATCTGGCTTGTATGTAAAAGTTTGACACATGATCAGTATTTTAATTAGATAGGTTTGTGATGGCAATTAGAAAATCAGCAGTTTCTTGTATTTCATTACAATATCAACGAAAAGATATCTGAAGATATCAGATCATTTTATTTGGAAAAACGTTTACTGTACTTATTTTACACGCTATGATTATCGTAGATACGTTAGAGCGAAATTTACTCACTTGATAATGACAATCAAAATGTCCAGCCGAACTTTCATAATTAAATGGCCGATTTTCGGTAGGATACTGTCACTGCTAGTCTCAGCTATAACGTGAATGTCATATGACCCTATCATATGGAGACAGATGTGAAAAACAGGTTGAAAATATTCTCTTCCTTACCTTGTTTCTTTTAAAGTTTATAGAATAATAGTTTTCTTCATTGGGTATAAATGAGCCAAATAATTTCAAGGAAGATTTTCAGTCGACGAGGAAATAAAAACCGATGACGTGAGAACAATAGAAAAGTAACTCTGAGCCTACTTATGAAAAGTCGACAAAATCAATAGTAACACAATGCCAGTGACGATACTGATTAAAAGTTAATCTATAAAACAAAGAAAGTATTTTCAAACTGTTTTATTAGAAAGGTACATGCAAATACACGATGTTTTTCCCATCATTTGTCGAGATTACTGCATTAGAAGCATGTGGAACTCAAATTTAAAAAAAAGTTGATTTTTGCTGCATATCGATAATTAAATTTGAAATAATCATGTACATTCAAAATCTAAAATCACCAAATTTCGGAGTGTTCCACATAGCCATTAGCATGTTACAATTTCCTAAAATATACCTATTTTCGACGGCAAAGTTTTCGGGTACGCCGGTCTGTCCTTGTCACGCGAAATATGGTGTGTTCGTGATTATAACGATTTAAAAGTTGTGTCTGTGCAGTTTAAGAAAAAAATAAAGATGAATATTTTTACAAAGTAAATTATCCGTTAAAAGATTTTTACATTTGTAAGAATAGACCGTCCGTATTTTTGTACATGTATTTACTGTCTTCTCGATGTATTCGAATTCAACGTTTACATTTGGAAAAGGTCCATTTGAATTTGCTTAGTAACTTAATTTCAAAAGTGTTAATCTTTGCTGCATATTACTCAGTTCTTTTGGTTTTTTTTCCCTGAACTTCTCTGGTCTAGTTGCTTACATATGCGTATATTTGACATCACCCAGACAGTTATACAGCTAGTAAAATAATAAATTCAAGTTGATACTCCAGAATTTATTCGCATAGCAACATGTTAAACCTTTTTTACACAAAGCACAAAGCTCATATAACCTGCTGTACTCGTCGTTTCCTTTTTTAGGAAGGAAATGATAATGTTGATATGGAAATTTTGTTTTTTATTTCAATTTATTTTTATTGTTACTATCTACCAGAATTTTTTTGGTAAATTAAGATTTGATAGCGTCCTTGCTAAAACGGGACAAATAAGTAAAGATCCAGTTTACATCTAGAAATTGACGATGAGGGTCGGTTGAGAGAAAGAAACTTCTAGTATGCGACAAAAGTGATGATTTAAGCTTCCCAATTGTGAACTTTCCATTTCTATGTAGCAACATTCCAACAGCGTCTGCATATGGAGTATATGTATCTCAGTTGATATGATATTCCAGAACTTGCATTTCCTATCATGATTTCCTTGATATATGGTTTCTGCTTATACGGAAGTTATTAGACCAAGAGTTCGGAGTTCCAAGTGGTGAGGTTGAAATCATCACTTCGAAATTTTACGGACGCCATCACGAAATGGTTGACCGTTATGGAATAACTGTTTGACAGATGGCGACGGATATGTTCTAATTGTTGTAAACACAACTCCTGTCCTCTTTTCCTGTGACCTACCGACCTAGACTTATATTATCATCGGTTTTGTACTTACTCGAGCAACACGACGAGTGTCACATGTGAAGCAGGATTTGCTTACCCTTCCGGAGCACCTGAGATCACCCATGGATTTTGCTGTGTTATAGTGTTGTTTAGTCCTTGGTCGTCTATGTTGTGTTTTCTGTACTGTTGTTTTGGTCGTTTTTCATTTTTTGCCATGGCATTGTCAGTTTGTTTTCGACTTATGAGTTTGAATACTCTTTTGATATCTTTTGTCTCTCATCTACACGGAAGATTATATTTTGACACTAGATTTCCAAATGTAAGTAACGTGGCTTTTCGCGGTACTTACGGGGGAATAACTCATTTGATTGAAACATGTGAAAGTACTTTCTGTGCAAATCTTTTATATTTTAAAAATATGTTCCCTTGAAAATTTTCTGTCGTAGGGGACGACCATTTGATTTTATGGGGGAGGGGACAGAAGGGTTTTATAAAAGAATATCCTGGCCTGGAAAGAGCTGAAAATGAATAAACTTACATAGGATAGGATGAAAATGAATATTCTGAAACACAAAATGCAGTAAACAATTGTGTACAAAAGTGCAAATTAATTATCGCGAGGAAAAAAGCATGCGTAGCAGCAGATGAGAATGAATAGTGAATCCACAAATAAATCCTCCTGCCTCCCCCTAATGAGTATCAAATAATCGTCCCCTTACTGAGACATGTAACTGAGTTTGGACAGTTTAAAACATCTACTTTAACAATATGTTATCTGCTCACAAATTGCGAATTAAATTTGAGAGATACTGGTGTGCCAGGTTCTCTTCAAATGAGGTTAAAGACAAAGTTCAATATATATTTAAATGTGACACCCATCTACTAAAACGAGAAGAATTGATGCAAAGTATATTAGAGTCATTTCCAAAATTCCAAGATTTAGATACTAACAACAAACTAGTTTGGATATTGAATAATCCGGCTGCACTATTTTCATTTTATGAATATGTAAATGATACTGATGATTAAAAATACATAATCTCCACAACTCCTCTCGGTTGCTTCTTTAAATAATAGTTTAGATACTGTGCTAAGCCTGCATTGAGCATAAGACGAATTGTATATTATGTGACACCGTTCATTGATGATTATTACTGGTCTAAAACTGACCCCATTGTCTTGCAGTAATATGTCATCTTTAAACAGTTATTATTGTTCATGAGTTTAACTAATCTGCATACAGTACGAGAAGGGATTTCCTTTTTAAGTATCTACTCGTGGTACTTACTGCAGATGAGTCACAGTATCAATTATTCAATTTAATTTGTAGTATACCTCACAGTTCTAAATGTCTTTTTTTTATCTGCAGATATTTCTCCTTAAGACACCGACTATATTTATGACTTCTGTTTAATTATTAGTCACACTGCACTTTCCTAGTGATCTTGGGTTAATGTCAACATACTATTAGTGTTTTGTCTCAACACGACGAAGTCAAAAAAGCGAGACTTAGGCATCTTGTTTCTGACGTCGGCGACGGAGGCGGTGTCAACAATGTTTTACTTTGTGGTCAGTTTATGGGGACCTATACTGGTGGTAGATCAATATTGTCTTGTGCAGTTGTATGAGCATTGGCACCTCTCGATCATGGTCTATTGCCTTTGCAACTTTTGCTTAATTTACATTAATTAGTTTGTAATTAGGTGAGTTTAAGGGGAAAAGTAAAATAACAAAAATAACGAACTCCAAGGAAAATTCAAATCGGAAAGTCCGTTATCAAATGGCAAAATCAAAAGCTCAAACACATCAAACGAATGTAAAACAACTGTCATATTCCTTGCTTGGTACAGGCATTTCCTTATGTATAAAATGGTGGATTAAACCTGGTTTTATAGTCAGTTAAACCACTAGTGGTAGGTCAATGATAGTTGGCATGTTATATAGTATAGACACATCTCATATCGCTGGATATTGTTTTGTCCGACCCCTTTAGTCATGGTCTATTGGCTATAAATGTTTTGTATAGTTTACATTCATGTTTGTGATTAGTTCAGTTTGGTTTAAGACGAACCACTCATTTTAAGTCAATGATATTTAGTATACAGTTGTATTACCTTTTGCAAGTCTCCTTTCCATTGTAATAACTAATTTCCTTTATGATTCAGACATGTTTTGTTTTATTTCATTTTGAAAAATATCAAAATATTGTTATTGTGTATTTTGTCTTTTACGTATTTTCAAACCATTTCAGTCTTAACCTATATGAAAAGACTGAGCAATACATATATAAATTAGTATTTAATGTTCAATTTTTAATATGAAAATATGTTGATGTGGTATGATTGCCATTAAGACATCTATCAACCAGAGACCAAATAGCGAGGATGTGTACAATTACTTTAACAATGTGCAAAAGCGAAGCGCTTTTCTGGATTTAACTTCATCAGATACGCTCAAAGCTGAATATTTGAAAGCCAAGGATGTATGAACCGAAACAGTAAACTGTTGAACAGCTATATGACCTAAACAAATAGCCAAGTCCTATTAACTGTTGAGAGTCGGGATAAATATCGTATTGCATGAGTTTCACCGATGGAATCTGTTTCTCTAATGATATTTGACTACATATAAAAAAACTTTATCTTCTTTTTTTTCAATAATTGCAAAAATATGTGTTCTTTATATGTTACATCATCAGGCATGGTCGCCTTTTTTCGTGACTCCGGAATAGGAAATTCATAGGAAATGAAGAAATATTGACGCAACAGTTGAATTTTCACTACTGACCTAATCAAACAAACTATACGTTGATTATAAAAAAAAAGTAATCGATCGGTCGAAAAAAGTATCAATCGGGCAAAAATTATAGAAACATGTATAATACACCTCTGCTTAATACAGTTTCAAAAGTAAATAAAAAAGTATAAAATGCAACTTCACTTGATAAAAATCATAATTCTGACTACTTGTTGTCTAAAACTCGATCATCCTACCACGTACCTTGGACAGTGGTGTACCATCATAACATACGAATCAACTGTCCAATTCAGTCCATTTTCAAACAAGTTCTGTCCAGACACTTCAATAACACCCAATTAAGATCTATTCAGTAATTTTCAGAATGTTTAGCATAGATTATATATCCATGTGCTAAACAATCAAATATAAACATCTAAAATGGGAATAAACAGAAGTGGATTGACTGCAAACGAAATGTCTGAAGAGAGATTATCTCTTTTTACTTCATCTGAATTTACTTAAATACTTATTAAGGAGACAGCATATTTAATAAAATGTTCAGACATTTTAGACGATGTTAAGACAATGGGCGTTTCTGACTTTTAATCATTTACTAGTGTTAGTTTTGGTAAAATCTACAGCGTTTGTCAGCTGTATAAATTGATAAATGTGTACACAATAAAACATGTCAAAAGCAGATAAAACCTTCGGGGTTCAGCAGTCCACCAAATGATACATTAGATTGCATTGCAAATGCTCACTATGTACCACCAAACGATTCTGCCTCCAAATGCTGATGGTCACTATTTGACCATGTATTGAGAGAAAGAGAACGAGAAACGATTAAAACTAAAGGATGTAGACAGTCAGGTCAGGCCTAAAACAGTTTAAAGGATTAATTATCGCATATCTCATTTTATTTCAGGGGCTCACACTAACCATTAGACACCTTTTCAACTCCCGGTACATATGTAATACTGTACAGAGTATATAATTCGCCGTCCTAACTCCCGGTACATATGTAATACTGTACAACATATGATTCACACCCACTACTAGACGCCTTCCCGACTCCCCTCAAACGGCCTTATTACAGACTTAAACAAATTGTTGACGCCAACAAAAACAGCAGGCTTTAGTCTCTCCTCCGCGACTTCGTGGAGGCGAGACAACAACCGAGTTTAAACCAAGAGACAATATTTAAGTTTGGTAATGATCAGATCAATGGTTCAAACAAATACTTTACCGGAATGTCAATCTTTTATGCATAAAAGATTTGTAAAATTCTGGCTCAAAAGATACTGTTAAATTTTCCCAAAATATCTATAGACACTGATCTTGAGCTTCGACCTAATAACATAAAAGACAATACATGTATCTTCTTTATTCAAGGTGTTCTCGTAAGCAAAATTTGGTAAAGGAATGACATGGTTCCAAAGATATTATCTGGAAACAAAACATTTGTCCTAATGTCAGTCTATCAATGGCTGGTGTGTCCATGACCTTTGTACTAGTGTCTTCTAACCCAAAATTAGGGGATATTCCTCACACATTGTACATTATCAAACTAAGAGCGCTAGAAATTGTGTTCATGACTCCAAAAATACTAGCCGAAACCTAAATATTGACAACCGCACATTTGGACACAAAAGGCTGTACCCGGATACAATATTACTGCCTGCATGGTATTCTATGTGCTGGTTTGAAAGTGTACTTCAATGATTCTCAAAATGGTAAAAATGTTTTTAATAATTTTATATTTAATTTTATCAAGCAATAAAAACAAAATTTGATAACAAATACAATATATATCATTGATCACGAGGATTTCAATGCCGTATATAACTTATAAACAAACAACAATCCATCCAAAGACCCATGTACAATTTGGCAAGTATGGTGGCGTTTCATATCAAAATATATTCATGCTACTCTACTTCAAGATGGATTTTTACTTTTTCATTATAACCATTTAAACTTCAACAATTCAATTGTCATGCTAAATAAATCTGATAAACATATGCATATTTGTTTCTTCTACAAATGCATGTCTGTAGGGAAAATTAAATAAAAAAATACAGTTAAGAATTCTTCTAATAAAATTTTCTATCAAAAAGTTTTTTTTTTATTTTCGAAAATCTGACCATTTGATAAATTACCAGTATCATGTACATATATACAAATAAATAACAAAATAATCAATAGCGTATAGGGATCTTCTTATTTTGTATATTAAATATTGCTACATGAATTTACAATACACGTCTGTTTGTGTTTTATATACATAGCACCATTAACATAGCTGAAATATACATTTTTGTCTAATATCACATACAACAATATATATATATACAATGGTTTATAAAACATTTTAAAGCACTATCCAAAACACATGCGATTGTAACAGAAGACATGTTATAATATAGTCTGCATGATACAAGACATGTCATAATGTAGTCTGCATGATACAAGACATGTCATAATGTAGTCTGCATGGTACAAGACATGTCATAATATAGTCTGTATGAGTATTGATACTTAGGACGAAATAGCGAAACAAAGTCATCAAAAATACATCGAGATGTTCTGACAGGAGGCTGGTTCTTGTTCCATCTCGTTTTGACATCAATATAAGAAAGGGTTTTCCGGGAGGAGAGTTTTATTCCGTTTTGTTTTAACTGTGATGTCCTCCTTATCACCTTCCCCTCCCGTAGCTTCCATCAGTTCATTAAACAAATCAAGTGTATCCTGACTGGATAACGTGACCTCCATTGGCTTACGTCTTGTATAATGACTATATCTTTTATTGTTTGCATACCCTTCGTCATCAACGCGATCCATCACGCGATCATACAACACGCGCCTTTGTTCGTCTGCGTAGAAATCAATTTCGACAACCCGCGTGACAATTGCTTGATTTTTCCGCCAAACATGGAACTCGTAATCGATTGGTGTAAGTCTTTCTGCTGTCACTATAACCGTGATGATAGCTTTTCCATCTCTCATTTCCAAGTCAACATTTTCGGTAACTGTATCGTAATTTGAAGTCGTGATCAATTTCGAACTCGTGCCGTCTGCTTGCTGAAGTGGTGGATCTCCATAAATATCCTCGTGGTGGTGTTTGACGTCCAAGGATTGTCGAATGTCTTTGGCGTCCATTGTGGAGAGTCTGGCAAGCAGTAGATTGGTTAAGTTTTGTTTTGAACGCGGTGCCCTTCGTCTCTCACCATCACCAGCCTTTCGAGTAACTAAAAAACATAAATTCAACTTTGCATCAGTTTGGTTAATTTTGCTTTTAAGAAACATTGGAAAGACGGTAGCCGATGTATTTGTTTTTTAGAATGAAAAGAAATCTGCGTGACGTTTTGTTTAATAATTCCTTTAAAACTAAATTGAGAGTTTTGAAAAAATGCATATCAAAATGACCCTGCTAATAAGATGACGGTTAGGAGGATTACACATGTTTAAAAATACGTTGACATTTGTTTTGTTTTTTGGTGTTTTTTTTGCATTTAGAACTTGATTTTAGTCCAATGAACTGCACTGTAATGGAGGAAATTGTTAGAAATACTAATAATCGAAAACGTAAAAGATACTCCGTCGTCAAATGTAGTACCCTCCATTCCTCCCCCCTCAAAATAAAATGTCATGTATATTTAGTTATATCGATTTGTCAAGATAATTATGAACCACCTGGTGGTCTCGTGGTAGCGTGCTCGATCATGGGTTCAAACCAAAGCCGGATCGTACCAAAGACTTTAAAATTGGTATTTGTTGCTTCTCCGCTAAGCACGCGCTTTAAGGAGTGAGGGCAAAGATCGGTCGGCTCGGAGTCAGAATAATGTTTCCTAGTAAGATGTCTTCCTGTGGACTGTCACATGAACTAGCACATTAAAAATTCGACTCAGTGTGCTGGTCTAGTACAAAACATGTTCCGTCCTGAATATGTATTTGATCTGCCCCCGCGACGTATATATGTTATATGTTTTTTTTTCTACAAGTCATACAAGTTTGTTCTCATTGTCGGATTTTTGTTTTTCTGGACATTTATAATGAACATCATGATAAAAGCACATTTCATAACAGATAGTAATGAATGATAAAATTCTACTCCCAGACAGTAATAAGTTATCAGTAAACAAGCTTTATAATTTTCGATTGTACTTAATTATGAGGGATAATCCAGAAAAACGGCCATTTTGTATGGAATAAATTTTGCATCTTTTGTTTTAATACTGCCTGTTAATGCTAAGAGCTTCAAAAGTCAAACAAGTAATATTCAAACGGAAACAAATTACCTACAGACTTTCAGAACCGTGCACACTGAAGGTTTTTACTCGTAGTTCAATCATTTCGGCTTTGAATGCGTGCCTTCTATACTTTTTCGTTTCATTATAAACTTTCGCAATTTATAGACTTATGTTTGACCTCATGGAATTTAAACGTTTGAGAGATTAACGATTCAGTATCTGAATGTAGTCTTCAATCGTGGCGGTTTAAGTATTCAAAATTTTAACCTTTATTGTTAGTCAAACAAATAATTTTATTTTATGGACACACTGACCTATTTGTGTCTGGTCACTTGAATTTACTACGTACTTACGTCAACAAATGTTTGTCTGTCTAAATGCATACAGATACGAAAACTTAAAGATAATTTAACAACTAACAATTATATTTTGTGACACGCCATGCTTGATTAAAGTTTTGCAAGTGTTAGTAATTGCTTTGCATCAAAACAACTTATATAATAGCACATAATAGTTTTAATGGTTTTCGTCATAGTTAGTGCATTGAGCTAGACTTCCTCTTTATGTAAATCTAAGCTTGAACTCCTCGTCCCTTCTTCGTGGTTGTCTATATGTTTGAAGCCCTCGAACCTCTTCAAGTACGTATATGCTTGAATCCATTGTTCCCACTTTATCTTTGTCTGCATGTTTGAAGCCCTCGACCCTTTTCGTGTGGGTCTATTTGCTCGAACCCCGCGTCCCCACTACATCTGTGTCTATACGATTGGACTCCTTGAATCCTGCTCTATTCGTATATGTCTATACGATTGGATACCTTGAATCCTACTCCATTCATGCATGTCTATATGTTTGAATCACTCGTTCGTCTTAAACAAGAATGAAATATTTGTCACTGGGCGTTAAGCAACCAACAATCAATCAATCGTTTGAACCCCTCGTGCCCTATTCATGTATGTTTATATTCATGAACCTCTCGTCCCCTACTCATGTATGCATATATGCTTGAAACTCTCGTCCCCTATTCATGCATGTCTATATTCTTGAAACCCTCGTACCCTATTCATGTATGTCTACAATTTCTATTTATATATTCTTAAACCCCTTGTCCCCTATTCATGTATGCCTATATGCTTGTAAACCTCGTTCCCTATTCATGTATGTCTATATGCTTGAAACCCTCGTCCCTTATTCATGTATATCTATATTCTTGAAACCCTAGTCCCCTATTTATGTATGTCCATACGCTCGAAATCCTCGTCCCCTATTCATGTATGTCTATAATTTCTATTTCCATATGCTTGAAACCCTCGTCCCCTATTCATGTATGTCTATATTCTTGAAACCCTCGTCCCCTATTCATGTATGTCTATATGATTGAACCCCTCGTCCCCTATTCATGTATGTCCATATGCTTTAAACCCTCGTCCCCTATTCAAGTATGTCTATATACTTTAAACCCTCGTACCCTATTCAAGTATGTCCATATACTTTAAACCCTCGTCCCCTTTTCATGTGTGTTTATATACTTTAAACCCTCGTCCCCTTTTCATGTGTGTCTATATGCTTGAATCCCTCGCCACTAGTCATGTATGTCTATATGCTTGAAGCCCTTGTCCCCTATTCATGCATGTCTATATACTTGAACCCCTCGCCACTATTCATGTATGTCTATAAGCTTGAATCACTTGTCCCCTATTCATGTATATCTTTATTCTTGGAACCCTCGTCCCCTTTTCATTTATGCCTATATGCTTGAAACGCTCGTCCCCTATTTATGTATCTCTATATGCTTTAAACCATTGTCCACCTTTTCATGTATGCCTATATTCTTGAACCCCCTCTTGTCCTATTCATTTATGTCTATATACTTGAACCCCTCGTCTCCTATTCATGTATGTCTATATTCTTGAAACCCTCGTCCCCTATTTATGTATCTCTATATGCTTTAAAACTTCGTCCCCTATTCATGTATATAAAAAAAGAAGAAGTGGTATGATCGCCAATGAGACAACTCTCCACAAGAGACCGCATGACACAGAAATTAACAGCTATAGGTCACCGCACGGCCTTCAACAATGAACAAAGCCCATACCGCATAGTCAGCTATAAAAGGCCCCGAAATCACAAATGTAAAACAATTCAATTGAGAAAACAAACGGCCTAATTAATGTACAAAAAAAAATGAACGAAAAACAAATGTGTAACACAGCAACAAACGACAACCACTGAATTACAGGCTCCTGACTTGGGACAGGCACATACATACAGAATGTGGCGGGGTTAAACATGTATGTCTATATGCTTGAAACCCTCTTGTCCTATTCATTTATGTTTATATGATTGAACCCCTCTTATCCTATTCATTTATGTATGCTTGATGCAAATATGATAGAAAAAAATCAAAGAAGATAAAAATTATAAATATCAAGATGATAATTGGTCACCTCAAGCCAGAAGACGGAGAAATGATCGTGTTTTACACATTTTACCGTTTCCAATAATTAGTAAAGACCTTTATAAGTTAAGCTGTAAAAGGCCAGTAAATCTAAGTAAGGGACCTATTTTCTATAGTAAGAGATCTAGAGCAACAGTATATTACTGGCTCCTATATGGTTTGGAGCACGTACATCAAGTATTGGGCAGGAATTTTAATGTTTTTACGTGCTCAAACCTCTTCCAACCATGGGACAGTGATATAACAGAAATATATTACTACATAAAGTAAAATCAAATTTCAGATATAATTGAGAAATAATTCATTCATGCCATGCTCTATGCTCATTTTAACATGGGTAGGCATTATATTTGTCAATATATTAATACCGAGCGTTAGCGAGGTGTTAAATGTTGACAAATATAATACCTGCCCATGTTAAAATGAGCATAGAGCATGGCATGATAGAATTATTTCGATTCTAATAGGAAAATTTTTGACTTTTTTACTTCGAAGCGGACCTATAATACACGCTCGAAAGGCAGCCATTTTGATTTGATGAACCAAATACGCTACAGAAAATCAACAGTTTAACGATAGAAAATGAACAGATAATTTAAACTTACTCCTAGAATGATTTTACTTAATTTCCTAGCGAGCAACACCAACAAAAATGTCCATTTTGATCCCCGGCGTTATTCAAAAATTCAAAATTTCAATTGTGACGTCAATCACGTGCAACCCATGTTTTATTGGAATTAGAACATAATAGATATAGGAAGATGTGGTATGAGTGCCAATGAGACAACTCTCCATCCAAGTTACAATTTATAAAAGTAAACCATTATAAGTATGTATACAAAGCCAAAGAAGAACGTCATATTAGAATTTTATAATTGTATATACCTGTTTTATAAGCTGCATAAACCGTTGGAGGCGTAAAGGAATTATAATTTAAGATATGCTGCATTAAAATATTCAGGAATTTTGATATGAATAAAAAAAAGATATGTAACAAACGTCAGTGATACAGACACCCAACAACGAAGCGTTACCAAGCATAGATAAAATTTTGAATTAATAAAGAATGATCTGGCAGATTTAATACGTTATTTGTGCATTAAATGCATGGTATGCAGTGTTTACATAAGGATTTTATATGAAAGGCAAAGTGAAGAAAGAAGTAGGAGTAAAATACTTCGTTTGACTACCCGAGTGTATACAATCGTATTTTGAATGTTCCACTCTGTCAAATTATATCAAGGTAATCTTTTATTAATAGTGTGCACCTACACGTCCCCTTTCAAAACATGTATTCAAAGCATATACTAATGTGAAATGATGTTTACACTTATGTGAATTTTAAATTCATTATTTATAACTTGTGATTCATTTATTTATTTAGAACACGGTACACAGGAACATGTCAAAAATACAAAATTAGAATATTAACCGTAAAAGATAACTATTGATTTTTTACAGTTTTCCTGCCGAAGGTCGGTGGTTCTCTCTGGGTTCTTCCATCAATAAAAACTGGCCGCCATTAAATAGCCTAATAGTGCTAAAAGTGGCATTAAAACACCAAAAATCAATCAATTAATCAATTTTTTTATTTAAACATATAGAATTTTACATGAAAAGATGTTATCGAGGTTTATATATTAAATAAGTCTTGGGCATACCGTTGATTTGATTTGATTTGATTTTTGGTGTTTTAACGCCACTTTTAAGCACCGCTTTTGGGCTATATCGTGGCGGCCAGTTTATATTGGTGGAGGAAGCCGGAGTGCCCGGAGAAAACCACCGACTTTCGATAGGAAAACTGACAATCCTAGTCAATTAAGATTGGAGTCGAGTGCACCGGCACGAGCGGGGTTCGAACTCACAACCTCAGTGTTGACTGGCTAGTGATTACAGTAGTAACTACTTAGACCACTCGGCCACCGAGGCCCCTAGGCATACCGTTGATTATGTGCAAATAACTTTTAAGATGAAGAACAGCAATAGAGCACTATTGTTATATTCATATTTCTCATTATATCTCGGGGCTGTTGTCCGATGTTCACCCAATCTACAAATCCTTTGTTCTCCTTCCTAAAAATGCATATCTTGACTTATTGCAAAATAAGTGTCAAATAAACTTAAATCTCTGCGTTTGAAAATATTGGTAAATATTGAGATGTATGGCAACCTGAAGCTGTTTTCAGTGTTTGTTAAACCTAAAAATGGAGGAGTGGAAATAAACACATAATTATTGTTTAAAAAATCAAGTTTTATTAGAGGACCTATCACAGATAATATTGAGATTCGAACTCAAAGTAAACAACATTAAAAGAAGGAGATGTTGTATGATTGCCGATGAGACAACTATCAATCAAAGTTCAAATGAATTGGGTGTAAGCACAAGTTTTTTACAAGATATTGCAATTATTCAAAATCCAGTTTGTATGCAAGGGGAATTGGGGATACGAAATGTACATAGTTCACAAAAATCACATAATCACACAATTCTTTACTAAACATGGGGCGTATGCAAATGTTCATCAGTTACTTTTTCAAGCTTTTGAATTGATTCATTTATAATATTAATTAACACGAATTTTCAACATTCCTTGTATCATGTAGCAGATATATTTACCTGTACATGTATATGCGTATATTTTAAGGTCAGAAAATGCATTAATAACTGTCTATTAAAGACATTAGATCCCTAGGGGCTAAGGAGGGGAGATCAGATATTAATCCTTCTGTATCAAATACAATATGACTTTAAGATGATACACAACTGGCCATGGGGCATACAACGACATACATCAAATATCTCAAGTTTTTCAAGTACAAAAGTAGAAATATGGATGCAGATGGAAGATTTTTTAACAGAAGTCAACTTATACCATGATTATAATTGCCCGGTCTATTTATTTCTTCCTTTCTTCTTTTCTTTCCTTAATATTTCAAATCGTATGTTTTGACTAGAGACAATAAACCAGAGGAGAATCATGAACATATGGATAAAGTTTTAAAAGTTCTAGGCAGTAAAAAAGTCATAGTTAAACTGTCAGCAGTAATTTAAAATTTTAAAGGGATATAAATATAAAAAAAACGAAGATGTAGTATGATCGCCAGTGAGACAACTCTCCACCGGAAATCAAATGACGAAGAATTTAAAAACTATAGGTCACCGTACGGCCTTCATCAATGAGCAAAAATCATACTTCATAATAAGCTATACGTACAAGTCTGCCAAACATTAGTGCCAGGAATCCTCGCTTGGTTCTGCCATTGTTATAAATTACGTATACTTGTTAGTGGAGAAAAGACGAGAAAGTAAATGGTAAGCAGGTAAAAAAAATATTTTTAAACATGCGCATTAATAAGGCAGGAAAAAACAAAATGGATCTATTGATTATGATCTCATAAAGTACCAGTGTTTTAATGACCCATAGTTGATTTTCCGTAATCATACTGGAAAATGCATGTTTCAAAAACAGTTATCACCTTTTTTTCTGTGAAATGTCAGAATAACCCTCCTCCATCAATACGAGTGTTGTATTAGTTTCCCATATAAAATATATTGGACCATTTCATTCCGTACACGTGAACTCCCTTTGGTAAATATGGTATTCGAACTATAGCCTAGGAATTTCGAATTAACCAGAAAGAGAGTTTTAATGTTAAGAACCACGTGGTTTTATCTTTTTTATTTGTTTATTGAAAGAAGACGTAGATAGTGTGACATTTTTTCAGTTTGACTTTTTTAGTTTTACGTAAGAAAACAAATCTGTTCATTGGACAGTTTATACCATAGCTAATTTGTAAAGATGAGCATTTCATAATTAGAATATTATTTTCCCAGTTCATTCCGACGCCTTACCCTTGTAAACTAGAGAGTACACTCATATTAAAAACAATTTATCATCGTAACTCCAATAAAAAATGTCATATCTGCAGGGTGGGGTGTCACTTTATAAAATACATGTAGGATTTAATGTATATTAAGGTGTTGACAATACATGTGTTTTATCTTAACAATCTCTACAACAGAACGAGTGAAATCGATCATTTATTATAACTTTGTATAGATTATTGTTCATTAACTAACATGAAAAGAATTACATATTAAAAGGTTTACACAAGCATACAATTTGTAAAAGTAACCTTTTGAACTGTTTTTACATAGTTGTTGTATAAGTTACAAACTGTTTTAATTTACAGGTGTTTCTACTTAATTATAATAATCAATAGGCAGCGAAATTGAAAAATAAAACATTAATTTGTAGAAATTTCAACTAGACAAAAACCTTAGTACATTAAGACTGACAATATCTTTCTCCCCCTATCCCCCTAAAATGACCTGTATTTTTACTATATAATTCTCAACCACGTCAAACTCAAATAGTTATCATAGGACAAAATGGATTAAAAAAAAGTCTTAGTAAAAAAAAAAAAATTACTTGGATTAAGATTCCAATTTTTCTCGTACTTTAGGCCTAACAAAAATAAGGAGACGTGATATGATCGCGTATGCATTTACTCTCTAAGATCAAGAAATTTCTAAATATTGATTCAGAATCTCATACCATAAATCTGTTTTGATGCACAAATGCATTAAGAATGAAGCCCCTGTATATTTAACTGAAAATTTTTAAGAAATGCCAGAAATAAACCAATATTGTTTGAGGAATACGTCTTGCAAAAAATTGCAAGTTCCAAAAGCCAAAACAGAGCTGTATAAGAAATCTTTTATATATTCAGGATCTATTTTATGGAATAACTTACCAATATCCCTGAAAAAATCAACCTCAAGTACAAGCTCATTCAAAAAAGATTTAAAAAATTACTTGTTGGAACATTAAGAAGCTGTGTAACTTTATATGCATACTAATTTTCACACGCTTACTAAACTTTAAATATTGTTCAGGTAATTTGAATGATGCCAATACTATATGAATTCATCATTTTTTACCTGTTTTGAAAATTGTATATTTCATAACAATTTCTTATTTGATATTCCTTATGTGTGTGTTTGTTTTATTATTTTGCAATTGTTTGTTTGTTATATTTCAATGCATTTCATGAGGGCTTCAGGGAAGATTAGTGTTATAGCTAACTGTGTAACCCTCTTTAAATAAAGAATTATTATTATTATTATTATTATTATTATTATTATTATTATTATTATGAGATGCTTTTATCGCTCAGGTTCAGTTACAAACTTTTATTGAATCATAGTAATCTGTAATTAAATGGAATGGACACAAGTAAATTTAATGTTCGTTATAATAGTAAAATTTCTGATTGTCAGTTTCTTTTTGTTTTTCAAACAGAAATTGATATATAGAGTTAGAGATCACGAAAAACAGATTCGGTGTAAATATATTTTCCGATATTTGTATATTTGATTTTTAAGGAAGCCAGATGTAGCCATTTTGGATGTTATCATGCATACATTCTTTATGTTTTTCCTAGCTTTTTAATGGATTGATTGTTGGTTGCTTAACGTTCAGTGGCAAATAGTTCGTGCATAATCAGACGATGAAGATATGTAAACAATCGAATATAATTGAAATCTGTCAAAATAGTGACCCACAGGTCCATTAGTTTCTCGATAAAACAAGAGGTTTTCTTTATAAACGCAAATAATTATGAACTAAATCAATTTTTTTTACTATCATCCAAAAGGTTTGGAAATATAAACAAAACAAAATAATATTTTATAAATATTTCACATATTTTAGGAGCATATTCATGTATACCACATAAAACATACAAATTCTGGTGTACAACGTTTGTATTTATAAAAATTTGGATACAGTGGGTTTGGTTACATAACTTATAGGGTGTTTACATTTAAAACTGCACATTTAAACACATAAACTACAGTGAATATTACATTAGATTGGTAAAGTTTAATGTTGCAGACGAAGACATCCGTTTGTTTTAACCACAACTGACATTTAATCTAATTCAAAACATTACTCAAGCCTAAACGTCGGCCAATTTCAGTCAGAGGTTGAGAACAAAACATTTCCAGTAATAAGACCATCGGCACTGATGTGTTATTGTTTTGTCCAAACCAACCGATCGTGAATTCATCCAATTTCGAATTTTCGGGCCAATACGTCTGCTCGATATAAGTGATATTTGAATTTAACTTTATTTGTCTATTTAAAAAAAAAAGATAGGGGGAGGGGGATTCCTGTCGTTTAATTTTTTTTTCAAATTTTAATTGTTTTACACTACATGACATATACATAATTAATCGACATTACTACACAACGGGGATATCACACTTACAAAAGGGATAGAAGTTTTCATCAGTTCTTTTCGAAGTGGCTAGCCATTGTAGTCGTATCTATAAACTCATCTTAACTTATGTAACCGTCAATTGACAAAGACACATGACCCCCAGGGTACTTCATGGTAATCCAGATTGTATCTGTTATGTACAGATCTTTCTTAACACATCCACTGAAGTTTAGTAACTTACTAGTATTCGAAATAGAGCGTTCACCAAATTAAAGTTTATTTGTGTCTAGAAATAACTCTGACTACCTTTTTTATTTTGAAATTGATGTAACTTTTAAAGAAAAATTTGACCTAAGACGTTTCGATTATAAAGTAAAAACCATGGTTCAACTAATAAAGTAATTGGAATTTTCTCTGAAGCAACAGGTAGTGCACATATAGATATCATCAATATAATTCCATTGTTGCGAACACACGCCCATCATTATACATTTAATTCATTGATAAAGTACCGACATACTTGACAAACTTTTACGCTCAAATAAAATAAATATACATGTATTACAATGTACATATTTTATGACAGTTGTACACTTTAAAGTAAGGAAGATTGATAGAGCACATTAATTTAAATGAAATTTAGATAACAATCTTAGCATTCAATTATATTTTCTGAATGGAATTAGGGTTGATGTTCGCGTTAGTATCAAAAGGAAGATTATGTGTACTTATGTGAACTTATATTGTCAATATCTACAGTAATCTTTAATATTACTTCTATTAATATTCAACATTTGTCATTCTCAGGAATTGCTTCAATAACTTCATTTAAACAAGATTATAATGTATGACAATAGTTTTATAATTTTTGCTTAGCAACACTTTAGGGTGAGCAAAATAATTATAAGTATTAGTGAAAAAAGAAATGTTTTGGCAATTTTAGCTTATTTCATCCCCAATTCCCACAAAAAGGAAAAAATAAAAATAAATCAATGTATCAAAGATGCATATAGGGGCACTCCTTTTTCTACACGACATATTGCATTTAAAACAATTCTACAGGTCTACAGGTTTAAGCGTTAAGTATACTAATTTTGATAAAAAGTTTCAAGTACACATATACTTCAAAGTAAACGTCATACTCTACTAAAAAAATGATGAGACACAGTCTACAAAATTCAAAACAGAAACCTAAAGCATGAACCCCACTCAAAACTTGGTTCTCGTCCGCTAGTGGCACCCGTTTAATTGTTTAATGGTCGTATTGATCTACCTTACAACAGATTTTGATAGAATATCAAACATTTCAAAAACCTGGTATACCAAAAACTAAACATCCGAACATCAACATACAAGAGGTGTACAGGAGCTCAGAGTCTTCTTTTTTCAAATTGTAAACTTAATCAATCAAATATGTGACACTTACCATTTTTGGATTTAGAAAATCTGTCAACAGTTTCAAAAGCCATATTCTCCATGTCTCTGATATCTTTCTCCTGTTGTATCCTCTTTTCCTCCTCATATCTCTTATAAATATCCTCATCACTATGGTATAGAGGATTGGTCTTACTCATGTTAAACTTATTGTCAAACATATTAATGTTATCATTGTACTCATCAAGATTCTCATCGAAATTGTTCTTAATCAGTATGTTTCCCCTGACGACTCGCATGTCTCGGTCAACATCAGTGTATGTTTTCCTTTCTGGTTCCGGAGTTCCTTGGTAATGTTGCTGGTGGTTTAGTATACTAGATAATTTCGATTGGTACCCATCCATTTGGTCGTAAGATTTCTGTCTACCACTACTACCACTATTGACCTCGACTGTTGATCGAAATTGACGACCCTGACCCTCGGTAGCAGGTCGTCCTACATTTAAAGTTCTCTCTGTCGTATATCTCGGTTCCATAAATTCAGCATTTCCATTAAAAGCAATCGGGCGATTATGTCCCACATCTATAGAGCTTATATTTCGATTCTGGTCTAGAAATTGTCCACCAGTGACTTGGACGTTGTCGGTTTTCATTGTTGTTATAGTTTTTGTTGTCTCTTCATATTCCATCGTTTCTTCCTTGACATCCTCAGACGCACTCGATTTGACAACTTTATACTTTCGTCCGCTGTCAACTTCGTCTGTCGGTGGCTCATATGGACGATGTTTCTTTGCTGTATGCCATTTTGGCGACTCGTAAGGGCCTTTGACTAGAGCTACAGATTTATACACGGGTCGTTCTTGAAACTGTCTCGAGTCAGTTTCATCAATCTTAGCCACGATTGTGTGTTCCTCTTTAGGTTTAACGCTATGATGTTCCTCTTTATAATTAACGATTTGATGTTCCTCTTTAGGTTGTGTCATCACCTGTACACCAGTAGTTACCTTTTGGGGAATAGGTTCTAGCTGGAGAAGGTTGTATTGAGGAACCTGAAGTGGTGGCAACATTAATGGCTGTTGCACATAATAAGGATTAAACTGAGGTATTGGAGGGACGGACGAATTAGCCTCCACCATGTAAGCTGCTGACATAGCATTAAGTCCACTCTGGTCGTACGAAGATGATTGATTTGTCACTTCCTTCTTCATGTTCACATCTTGGGAGCCAACGTAACTAGATTTACCATCTGTTACCCATGGCCCGTCGGAAGACATTTCGTAAGACTGTTTAACAGTTTTAAGGGACGATGAACCATACGGATTCTGGTTTGGAGCACCACCATCTTCGTACTCATACGATGTGGTCCGTTTATTAGAAGAGCTGTCACTGTATCCATAAGGCTGCAACTGACCTTGACCTTGCCGTAATCTTTCGTTCGTGTATTGTCCCGACTGAAATCGTTCGTCAGTTTCGGTATATTCCATTGAATTCGGATTATACAAACTAAGTATGACTTCCTCGGCGGTATTATAATCAACGCCAGAATTTCCATGAGCTCTGAGATTATGAATTCTCTGATATGACGGACTGCCACTTCTAGGGCTTGCACTTTCATATTCCGAGCTGTATCTATGATCAGACGTGCTGTACTCGTAGCTTTCATCAGTAATATCCTCTATCATATATGTATCTCCTTTATGATCTTGAACTATATATTTATTTCTATTACTCGGCTCCGAAACTACTGGAAGTGATGCCGTATCTGATTTGTCCCCATCCTCCTCCTCCTCTACAACCCGGTGTGTAAGAGTAGTAATCACTAGGTTCCCTCCATTTAATTTGGTGATCGTCTGGTTAATTTCAGGTATAATATCGTCATTATTTTCTCCATTTAGTTTAGATATGGCATCAGTCAAGAGTGCAAGGTTTCGTTTTTGTGTTGTCTGCTCTTCATCGTTATAACCACCACTATTAACAGAACTTGTTGTCTTCGTCGTTATCTTTTTACCCCCTTTATATTCAGACATTTGGGAGGTGTTAGTATTTCCCGACGATTTCTCTGGCATTGTAGCACCAGTCCTTAATTCCTGTATGATTGCTATTTTGGAATCGTTAGATGCACCACCGATTGTTTTAGTATCCAAATCTGTTGTATGTACGTCCACAGTTGTCGAGAATTTACGGTCCTTATAATCTAGATGAGGATTTAAAGGTGTAAAAGTTTTACCTGTAAAATTATCTGTCACATGATCACAGCCTGCGGTAGGACACGCGTGAATGACTTCACTTTCTTCTGTTGTATTAACATCAAATGTAACTGATCGCTTACTTTTGTACTCCGTATTATTGTAATCTTGTGTATGTTTATTTACTTTATTGTTTGTAAGAGGTAATTTATCCACTTTATTTGTAGCTTCAAGCAAAGATGTTTGACAGTCTTCATCTATTTCTTCTTCATCTTCCGCCTCTTGTAAAAAGTCAAGATTCAGTTTCAGGGCAGATCGTAAATCCTCTGTATTTTCAGTGTTTTTATTTTCGTGTGTTCCTGGATCATCTGATTGTGTTTCGTACTGATGTTCATCGCTTCTTATTTGAAGCATTTCCACCTCATTTGTATCACAATTACTTTCTCTTTCATTCATTTCATCTATTTCACCAAAAATAACTTCGCCATTTTCATCGTAGTGAGTAATCTCACCTCTAGAGTTTTCTTCAAAATTCTGGTCTTCCAGACCAGCCTTTAAAACTTCATTTTCATCAGCAATCGCTGTATCTACTATATATTCCCCTTCCACAGAACTATCGTCTTGCTCAGAACTATCTGACGATTCGGATTGGTCAGAACTATCTGACGATTCGGATTGGTCAGAACCTTTAAGTAAAATTTCCTGATTTATTTCAGATTTTACATTGTTTGAATCATTGTTGTCATCTGTCTTTCGGTTCCTTGTTCGTTTTGCTAACCAGGTATCCATTAAATCTAGATACGTTTGACACAATTGTTGTTCCGTATTTCTTAAAACTTCATCCATTGGTGGTGTATCGATAGGTGATCTAGCAATATCAGGATTAATGGGCGAAGTATCGCTCGACAAACTAACTATATCAGTATTATTATCATTGTATGTGTTTGTCAAATCAACATTTCTATTTTCATTCGAATAATTAGTACTAGATGGTTGGTAAGAATTTGTAAACTGTATAACATCGCTTTCCGTACGATAAACATGTTTAATGTCGCTTTCTGCTTTATTTTCCAGCATAGTACCGTGATTTCGATACTGTCTATTATCATACCCACAATTTCTTTGTAAAAGGTCTGCCATGACGCTATCTTGGAGTTCAGTGGTATTAACAACATTTTTTTCAGTGGTCTCCCCATTCACAGAAGAGACGTTATCTATATCGATTAAGGTTGCTTCATTCACATCTGCATTGCTAGCTTTTCTTCGATCCAATCCTTCTAAACAAGGAGATGGTGATAAACCTGTTTTAGATGTCTCAATGTTTATTTCACTTTTCAACTCCACATTACCGTTAATTGAATGAGACGAAACATAACTATAACATTTAGTGTTAATTTCAGACGTAGATCGGAATTGTTTTGAATTGTCATTATCATGTTCAGCAAGACATGTAGCTTTATGTTCGATATCATGAGTAGAAATACTTTTTTCGGGAGTATCAAAACTAAAATCAGGCTCTTTTAAACCAGTGCTGATTGGCGACGGAGTGACATAGGTTTCTATAATGGATTCTTTGAATTCATGAGGTAGCGTTTCAAAATGTGGGTTGGATTTCTTCTTTCTTGGTGGTTTCTTTGGAGGAGTCTTTTTCGGAATTATATTTATAACATCGGTACATGTGTCCTTTCTATTCTGGTCAATATGTAAGACATCACCAATTTCATTTTCGGTTGTATTTAGATTATCATTCAAAAAAAGATACTTTGATGAAGGAATATCAGGTTCAACTATTCTATAATGTTCAGTAGATTCCTCACTTTTTTCAGTAAATTCTTCAGCAGTTCCCATAGTCAATTGTAAATCATTTATTACTTTCTGATCTTGTTCGTGATACAAAATGTGAGATGAAACACGTTCTTCAATTTGTATGACATTTTCCTCAACAGCGAAATCTTTGGTATGATTACTCAAGACCGATGGTTCTTTAAGGTAATCCATAAGCTGCAATCCATTTGTTTCGCATTTTTCAACAGGTCTAAAAGGTGATACCGACATTTCAACCGTAGTATCTGCAACCTGTAGTTCTGTGTTTTCTTCAAAATTTATATTTTCCACAATTTTATTATTGTCATGATCATTTATTATTTCCACTGTATTATTTTCAGACAGGGATGATACCTGTTCTGTATACTTTGGAGAGCTTAATTCAACTTTTAAATATGACGTTTTTGTTTCATAACTGTTTGCAGTTTCTTGTGCAGTTGTAGAATATTGTAACAAATCCGGGGTATATCTTCCGGAAATATCATCTAAGTCGTAAGTGTCGTTATTGGTTTCAATGTTAATGCACGTATCCGAAGGCGAAATGTCGACGCTGGTAACATACTGAGTATTAGCTGCATCGCCATTAGGCGCACTGATTTTCATTGAGCCTAATTCACTGCAGATAATACCTTTAGCTTGTGCAGGCCCATCAATTGCATATGTATTTTGATTGTGTGGATAATTAACATTTACGCTTGGTGATTTCAGTGTAACATTCAAATAACTACTGACATTTTCGGTTTCATGTCTCTCTTGAAAAGGCGTCGGTTTTCCTTCACTGATAGGTTTATGTTTCGTGTTTGGTGATCGTTTTTCCAGCTCTGATATTTGTTGATAATATGAAACAGGTTGTCCAGAAGAAATGTCTTTACCAAGTAGAGTTGTCGTTTGTGAAGGGAAATCTTCTTGACGAAAAGATACTGGTGGAGATGACAAATCTGGTAAAGTGTTATCAGAAAAATAACAAGAATCTACTGTATCCGCTAGATCTCTTTCTGCATCTTTTTGTTGATAACTTGCACTTTCAGGTGATTTACCAAATAGTTGAAATGGTATATCTATGTTATGTTCTAGAGAGTTTTCATGTTTATAAAGAGTACTATCAGACGGGGTTTCTGGTATAGGCGTCGGTATATCTATTCCTCGTTCTTGAAAGTTTTCATTATTTCCATATACCGGTTGGGTTTCTAGGATTAGAGTAGGGCATTGGATCAGCCTAGGTTCCATTTGACGCGAGGAAGACGACAATTCCGAAAATTTGTCTTCATAATCGTCAATTTTAGAATTCGTTATTTTATCCCAGTTTCGTTCTGACTGGTTACCTATTCCAAATTTAAAGATAAGACGATCGATTTCACTTTCCTCTTTATTATCGTCGGACTTATCAGAGAATTGTTCAATGTTTGGATGATTTGATACGTCCTCTCGTGAAGGGTATCGTTTACGTAAAAAACTTTTTAACGCATCAGCTGATGTTGCCGATTTGTTAGGATTTGTTCTGTTGAAAGGTGAACTTGATTTTTCTATTGGCTTTGACGAAATTCTTACTCTTTCGCTGCTAAATCTTTGGAAGTTATCATTAACTGATTGTGTGATTTGTTTCGGACTATTAGCTATTCGGTTGCTCCCAGCTCTATGAAATCTGGGTCCATTATCAAAACCCTTAGTTTGCGACCGATCCAAGTGGTCATCTGTCACGTAACTTCTATTTTTAGATTCAACTGGTTTTTGTTCAATGTTATCTTTACCTTCAGTTATTGCGTTTGCTATTCGTTCACTAACGCTACGTTGTAATATTTGATTCCTATGTATAGGAGCTTTATCATTTGGCTTTAATGTTACTTTTGTCAGATTGTCATTGTTTCTCTTATATTCTGTGTTTACCTCTGTATGAAGAACACTTCTAATAAGTAATTCCCTATTTTCAGTTTGTCTGTTTATGTCTTCTAATCTAGGGCTATATATCGACTTTTCATTTTGATTTGATCGAGGTGAATACAGTTTTTCAGATGATTCGTTCTTGTGTTTGTCAATTTTATTTTGAGTTCTTTTCTCCCAGTCGTTTTTTTCTTTGAAATCAGGTTGCATAACAAAATCGTTGACCTCTGTATTATTTCTATCTTTACAACTTTGAACCGTTACGGATTGATGCAATTCTTTATTAATGTCTACTTCGTCGGGATATCGTTTTTGAAGGAAATCTCTCAATGCACCTGTTGTGCGCATGCTTCCTGTTCGAATAAAAGCTTCATTTGTCCTTGTGTCAAGGTGATGTTTGTTTGGTATGTGCATGCTCACCGAACGCTGCAAACTATAAGTATTTTCTCCAGAGCCAACAGAATTTGTCCGCAAACTTCCCGGGCTTGATATACTTTGATTGCATGTATTGTTGACATTGTGTGATTTTCCCGAAAATTCTCCATTTGAGTGGACTCTTTTCCTGTGTACTGGTTTTCGGTCACCTTTATTTCTACTGTTACTATTGTTCACTTTATCTTTGTGTGTCTGATGATATTGCCCTTCTCTTATGATATCGTCAGATGGCCTTTGATGGAATTCATCAGAATTTACCTCAAAACCTGAGACGTATTTGTCTGCTGTGTTAAATATGGCCTTTTCAGGTTGTGGTTTAACAGCTAGATTCTCTGTTGATTTAGAACGTAGGATGTACGGCTCACCATGTTCGTCATAAGACTTACGTAACGAAGAAACGTCCGCTCTATTGTTAATGTTAGTTAATGAGTTAGTCCTCTGTGAAGGTGTTACAGTAGTTTTAGCCACAGACAAATATCTGTTGGAAACGTCATTGGCACTATTATGTCTTTTGAGCGAACTTTTCTTTGAACTTGTATCAATATCCTTAGTAAGTGAATCATCCTGTGATGAAAACATCTTTTTTAACTGAGACACGTAGCCTGGTTTAATTTTTTGCCGAACGGATTCTTTATTGTCTTTTAATTTTTGCACAACGGGTTGCCAATCGGAACCTTCAGTGGTTTCTTTTACCTTTCGCTTACGTTTAACTTTTTCCTTCGGATCTTTAGTATTTATCGTATAAAATCCAATATTGCTGTCAGAATCAGAATCAGCAAATGAGCTGTCATGTGACTCTTGTGGAAGACTTAGTTTGAAACGTACTGAATCTTTTCTGTCCAAAGACTGTTTTTGAGACGAACTCCAAGAATGCATACGCTGACTTGATGTCCTTAAAATGGATGCTCTCGTAAGTACCGGTGTAGAAGTTTCTGGAATTACTTGATTCACTTGAGTGTTAGCATGCGTGATACTTTCCTCCATTCCATTTGTAGTGAAATATTCTTGAACATTCGGTGGTGTTGAACATCCGCCATGTATAAACCCGGAGTCGAGCGATGAGAATGATGTAGAAGGTGACAATGTCGGAGTGTCATTCAGTGAGGAGTAGATTATCTTTGGCGTCCTTCCTCTTTCATGATATATCGGCTTATCGCCTCCCCTGATTAATGGTGCATTTAGAGTTTCTATCTTTTCCATTTTTTTTTAAAGTTTACCTGAAATAAATGTAAATAGTACCTTTTTATTATAATAAACAGGTTTACGAGGCATTTGAGAAAAAATCAGATTACCAAACAAAAAAAAATACAATTTCTATAAAAATAAGGAGATGTGGAATAAATACAATTTCTGCATGTTTTTCAATACTTTATTTTGAAGTCATAAGTCATCTGATCAGTCATTGTTTGTGTATACAAATGAATCGGTGTATACTTCTATGTATATGATGTTTTTGCAAGAACGTTCCCTTTTTAATAAGTTTTTTCTGTTTAAAATAATAAATGTTTTCTATAGGTCTACATTATTAGCCCTATATATATATATATTGCCAACTTTTACCTTGTAGATAAATCTAAGCTATTGTATTTGTCGCTCTGACATTTCCCTTGCCAACATGTTTTTATTTTGATATAATTAGCTACTTCTGAACATATATAATCATGACATGACGCTTTTGTCCTCTTCACAGAAAGGCTATTGTAGTGAAATATATCTTCAGTTATAACTGGATATACTGCAAATTACGTGCTGCGTTTTCTGTGGTTTTTTTTCAAATGGGGGTGGTTTTTTTGTTGTTGTTCTTTGTAACATGATGCAAGTTCACAAAATTAAGAAGTGAAAGTAAATCAAGGCTAAGTTTGTTGTTTTGGATGCAGCATTCGCAGATGAAAATTTGTACAATTTGTATTATTTTGGAAACGCGCTTGTCTCGATTAAATTCTGGAAGAAACTGAAGGATCTAAACAGGACCGCGAAAACCCAACTAAGGTGAATTTAACCAGTGGAAGTTAAAATGTAACTTTTATTTAAAAGTACAAAATTGATAAATATTGTATATAAATTCAAGTAAGAGCTTTCTTTTAATTAAAAAAAAATGATTTTAATATCCTAATATCAGGTAGGATCGATTAAATTTCATTTTGTATCAGTCGGATTGTGATTATAGCTCCTTGCATCTTAAATTTAAACGTCATACTATATATTATCGCACGTTATGTCATATTCTGAATTATTAAATAAAAGTCAAATCATAAATTATATACGGCTTGCAGTTTCAACTTAGATAGATGTTGACGAAAATTAAGTAAACATTCTACGAAGGATATTTCAGACTAATGCAAAAGTAGTGACTTTGGTTCCAAGCGAACCTAAATGCAAAATTTGAAATGTGCAATTATAATTATATTCTATCAAAATGGTCCTCAACAATAGCATGTAAAGGTGGATAACATTCTGATCCCGCACGGGGCAGGTGCACTCGACTCCATCGAATCCCGCACGGGGCAGGTGCACTCGACTCCAATCTTAATTGACTAGGATTGTCAGTTTTCCTACCGAAGGGTAGTGGTTCTCTCCGGCTTCCTCCACTTATAAAAACTGACCGCCACGAAATAGCACAATAGTGTTGAAAGTGGCGTTAAACACCAATCAATCAATCAATCTGATTTGAAAAATATTGGAAACAAAAAGTTTATTCCAAAGTATGTGCATATTTTGATAAGATAAATGAACATGATGTATGGTTTATGTATGGCCTGTTGTTTTTATTAGGTTTATAATAGCATACCTCTATTATAAATAAAATTATATCAAGTGGTGCCATCTAAATCAATTTTCTTTGTTTACATATTAAATCATAAATAGTATATTTCAATGTTGATTTAATAAATAACTGTGAGTTTTACCAATAAAAGTCCTGGTAAATAAAAGTGGCATATAAATCAAAGTGGACCACTACAACCTTCATCTATCTAGTCCCAGTGATCAGGTTGTTTAAGCTTGCTTTGGTCAAATACCGTCAAATCTTATTTTAAAAAAGAAAAATGAGAATATATTATATTACTTACTTCTTTACTATGTCTGCTTCTTTTATAATTCTATGAAAAGTCGACCATTTAATCTGGAATGTAAAAGGGAAGACTGCATTAGTGTTTCAGTCTTCGTGTACTATATAGATAAATTAGATAAAAAAAAATTCCGTGGTGAAAAAAATAAACAATTCCGAAAAAAGTACCGTTAATATTGCCTAAATAAATCAAAATTTATTATCAGTTTAAAACTATCGAATTTATAAATAAATTTTACATGTTGTAGAAAAAACATTGTGACACTCGCGTTACAAAAAGAGTTTATGTGTTAATAGGCCACTTCACGGTTATTTCGATCATATTGAATAGAGGGTAGATGTTTTGGATAGAGGTGGAAATAGTATGAAAGTACGGGAAATCCTATGCATGTTTCCAAGCAACTGTTCTGTTTTATTGATGTTTTCCCGTGTTTTTCAAACCATTTTTACTTCCATTATGAAAATCTGCCCCTGTTCAACATGGCTGCACTAACCGTATGCGTGAAGGGGCCTATTGTATAACGAAAAAACGTTTGACAAGGCTAGAATGTGGCTGACCTTATCTAAGTAATTCTTAATGAAACTAAAGATACACAATTGTTAACTATGATGTCGTTTAAAATAAGTTGTGATTACCGTATATGTTACAAGTCCATGATCCAAAAATCCAGTAGATGATGCTAAGAAGAATGAAAAGAGATACGGTCCTTGGTGTGGGAATAAAACAACACATTTTAACAGTTCACCAATGGTAACTTACAGACAACATTACTTGTGTAGGACGTGTACTCAAGTATTATATTATTTTCCAATACTGCACATATTATCCCAATTTATTTTGAACTAGGTTATTCTGAAGTGAGGTGGGTGTACATTCCACTGTTATCCTAACTTACAATGATATCTAATATATAGGTAAATATACACTGTAAAATGCATGTTCATGTTGCAATTTTTACTCCCGCAGAGGATACGCCTTCAAACCATTGACAGATTTCTAGCATGTTACTTTTTTAATATTGGGATTGAATCAAGTTTTTTTTTCAGTACATAGTTACTTTGGCGGGAGTTTGTGGGTGATCATTGGACGTCAATTTAATGATCGAGTATTTAGACTTTAGCGGGAGTTTGTGGGTGATCATTGGACGTCAATTAAATGATCGAGTGTTTAGACTTTAGCTGGAGTTTGTGGGTGATCATTGGACGTCAATTAAATGATCGGGTGTTTAGACTTCGGCGGGAGTTTGGGGGTGATCATTGGACGTCAATTAAGGGCATACGTAACAGTTTTGATTCCACGGTGATTTTTTTACGAAAATTTGCATACAAGCTATTTTTCACCTAGTCAATGCAAATATGTAATAAAAAATATACCTTCATGTGCTACTTTAAGAGATAAATGGGGTCGAAATTTTAGACATTTACTCAAAATTTCGTTTTTTGGAACATTTCTATCCTTTGGATAGACATACCTAACTTTTTTGTTTCAAAAGATAAACACAATAGGATTTTTGTAAAAACATTTGGAAAATCTCTTTTACATAAGTATGCTCTAAATTTTTATAACAATTCTTTGGAAATAATTAATTTTTATCAAAGTTTCAGGATTTTAGGAAAAAAACGGAATTTTTTGCTGTATACTTATCTAATTTTAAAAAATCTCATTGGTGACTTTTTCATAAAAATTGGTACAAATAATCTTCATACGTAATCAATCCTAATGTCATTTTAAGAAAGAGGGGTCCATGAACTCGTTTTCAAGTTATATCAGTCTGAATGATAAAAATAAGTCGAAAAATGCATCTTTTCCCGATATGTCGCAGTTTGACGTCGCGAACATTAATGATGTAGTCGGTGTTTTTGTTAGTATAAAAACCAAAAGGGCCATTTGAACTTTATTTAGAAAACAGATATTTTATAATTGGTGAAGCGATTTCAAAGGCATTAAGGATAACTTAATATTCTAAAAAGATTAAACCTCTTATCACAGACTCAAACGATTAGCCGCAACAAAACAGTTCCATCGTAGACCTAGACGTATTTATTATGTTTTTGTTGATAGTTTGTATTACATGCCTTCCTACTGTTTTTCGTCATTATCTAATGTATTTTGAGTTTTTATTTGTATAGGGAGAAAACGTCATTTGTATAGGGAGAAAACGTCATTTGTATAGGGAGAAAACGTCATTTGTATAGGGAAAAAACGTCATTAATGTTGCTATAACTTATGTCCAATCCCTTTTGCTACTTTTGCAAATAAAATATGTTTAAACTAAACTAAACCTAGACGTAGGTTCTGTCTCTCATTTTTGTTTTTCGTGTAATATGCTGTAGGTTTTTTTTTATTCTTTTGAATTGTCCAATTTTTTATAATCCTACGTTTTTCAGAAAAGGCTGAAGAAGTCATAAAAACAAACAAAAAGCCAATAATTGAAAATACAAACAACCGTCTATAAAACACTTTAAAATAAGGGGATGTGGTTTGGTTGCTCCACAACAGACCAAGTGATGTTCGCAATAATGGCCTTCAACGATGAGCAAAACGGCGGATTTAACCCATATACCACATAGCAAATTATAAAAGGAAACGACAAGAAAAAATGTAAAACAATTTAGTATACAGAAACAAACCACAACTAATAAATAACAGGCTCATGACCTTGGACAGGCACATGCAGAATGTGGCGGGGTTAAACATGTTACCGGGAGCCCAATGCCCTCCCTCCAAAATAAGCCTTCATAACGTAACAAATATGTTGTCAGTAAAAATTCAAGCATCTTGTAATGTTAAGTGTATTAGAACTTTTTATTTGAAATAGAGTTGTTTTTTAAACGGTATGTCCCTTTACGAAAAACGAAAAGTGTTGACCATTCTTTTTAATGGTACAAAATTAGACCGGTTGTTTACTACAAGAAAAAAAAAGAGTTAACATGAATATATTAAAATGCAATTCTTGAATAGTAGAGAAAATATTCAATCACAATTTTCTTTAATTGTCCTTAAAGTTTGTTGTACTTTCTAAAAATTGTGTAGAAGGTCTTATACTCACTTCAAGGTAACACCCAAGTAACACTAATCATTCTATTATTCGCTGATGCGATGACATTGTATTTATGTGCAAAATCTTAATCCATGAGATGCTAGTGTGCCACATAAGTGCATTTACTATTCGTTCCTGTCTACATATAACTTTAATTGTACAGGTTTTCAAATAAATTCTCGAATAGATGTAACATTCTGTTTGAAATTGAATTTTATCATTTTAAATAACTTGCATGGTTGAAAAATATTTAAATATTTTCATTTTTTTTTTTTTCATTTTACAAGAGAAACGATTGATTCGTACGTAATACTCGTTCGAAATATTAATTAAATATCGACATAATATAAACAAATACCAAAGTCATAAGAATTGGCATGTATACTTACATTTTTAAATGCTTAAATTCCAAAACAAATTGCAATAAATACATGGATGTCGATGAACTCAATCAAAACATTCACTACAGTTAAAGTACGTACTATGAGGTTTATCCATCCGATAAGTTAATATTATAATTTATGTAAATTTTACATTATATTTCATTCTTTTATTAAATTTCAAGACTGTTCATATTAGACTTCTTAACAACATTCCAATAGGAACACAATGCCCGGATGTATTTTACACATAAACAAATTGTTGATCACAAATCCTCACAAAAAAAAAACAATGTTGATTTTCTAATAGTAATCTGAAGATTTAGACCCGACAACAAAGATTTAATTCGTTTAATTTCCAAAACACCAGATCTGTTTAGTCTTTAAAATTTGACTTTTACTGCGGTGTAATGTTTAATACCCTGTATTTAATCCATCAACTTCTAGTTAACTGTTTTAAATGGCTATTTAGAGTATTAAATACTTGACCAGCTTATCATTATTTTCTGTAAAATACAACAGTGATTCGATAATGCCTTCTTATTAAACAAAAGAACGTGAAGGTCTCAGTTCTTTTATTGGCTATTAAACGCCCAATTTAAGAAGGCAGTCACCCGAATACGAAAGAAATAACTTTTCCTTATCAAAAATAAATTATCGTCATATTAGGCCAAGCTAAGAAAAAAGTTTCATGTTCCTCATTTCTCTGGTCTCGTATTCTGATAGTTACGTAGAGGTGATGGGAATAATTGCCCTCCAAGACGGTGGCCTAATAATTATTAGATTTACTGAGCGTGCGCAACACGTATAACGACAACACTCCTTTGTCATTTCAGCGTATTTGTTGTATCCGCTTGTTTATTTTGGTCATGTGTATATATAATACTTAAACTTGTCATGAAAAATCCACACAAATGAGGAAGTTAGTGTTTTAATCGACTTATAGATATCATCATTGATGCTAGTATTTCCGAGTAGAATGCAAATGCTTAATTTATGTAAAGAAAAATCATCGAAGATACTAGGCTTGACACTATAGACGTTTAAAACTGTAAGGGGGCTCCTATTTGATTTATGTAGGGTTGGTCAGGTCAGAACTTTCGTTTCCAAAATCCTCCCCTCCTCCCAAAATATCAAATGCTCCTCCTCTAATGCAGATCGTGTATACCCAACCATAGATATAATGGCTATTATATCTATGACCCAACATAACACATGGTTTTCACCGTCACGTGTATACCCCCTACATAACACAAGGTTTTCACAGTCACGTGTATACCCAACATAATACAAGGTTTTCACCGTCACGAATTGGTAATTGATATAAATATGAAGTTTGGAGTTCATGAGATTCCGTTAGGTCAGGGTTTAGTCTCTTGGTTTTTTGTATCCAAAATACATTTTACGAGTTAAGAAAACCGGGAACAATCGTATTGAATGTCACCTCTATTCTTGACAATTTTAAATAAAACCAGGGATACCAAAGAATTAACAGCATCACAAATTCTTAAAATGCATTGACTGCAAACTATATCAATCGATGTATTTAACAATCTGTATTAAAGATTTCAATTTAAATCCTTAGAAACAAAATAATAAGAATCACTAAAATTCACTTTTATGGCCTGTCTGAAATTTAAACCTTAAAATCATAAGCTCATATGTTAAAACAATAACATGTTAAAATTTTTGAGGTGAAATAAAACAATAGATCTAAATACCAAAACGAGAGATAGACATCTATAGAAAGAGAATGTCATTTCTGCTCTGTCATTATGCTAATACAACAATCACAAACACTTTGATAATCAGTACTTTGACACATATCTTTTCACTTCTCTTGACATATTGATTTATTTTAATTTAGAAAATTAAATAATGCGGGTTAAAGTCATATGATATATTTTATATTTAAAAAAAAAAGTTAAGCATGTTTTATAAGATATATACTTCAATGTCTAAGTTTCACTATAAAATACGTGTACATGAACTCCTTTGTTCTATTGAACTATTGTCTTCCCGTACTCTAATTTGCCGACGGCTTTTCTGTACGTAGTGACATAAACCACAAGACCTCTCGTCAGTACGTCGGCTGTCACACAGCGCAAGTGCAAGAAAAAACCGCGATGAAAGAAAAGGTAACAAACGTGGAAGTTAAATAGTGTTAATTGATTCTGATTAAATACACTAAATCATTTAACAAATGTTATGACAACGTTGAATTAACAAATAGAAACGCATGGAAAATATAAAAAAAAGAAGTAGATATCGCTCTATTGCATCTCTATAATCTCACTTATTTTTCACGTGCTACATGATTCTGTGTTAATTGTTCATTAAAGGCACTTTCGGTAAACTTCGGCAATAAAACCTTAAAATTAATAACCAGGCGAGGTTTTCACTGAATGAAGCACACTTTCGGTAAAATTTGGCAATAAAACACACAAGTTAATAGACATAGATATAAGAAGATGTGGTGTGTAGGTACACTTTACACTCATTCCATACACAAAATAAAGTTGACCTAGTGCTTATAGTATTTGAAAAACAGACCAAAACACAAAAACTTAACATTGACCAATGAACCACGAAAATGAGGTCAAGGTCAGATGATACCTGCCAGACGGACATGTACCCCTTACACCACATATAGTTGACCTACTGCTAATAGTATGAGAAACGGACCTAATCATGTTACTTTAACCTTGATTACTAATCCATAAAATGAGGTCGAGGTCATGTGAACCCTGTCTGACGGACATGCAGACGTTGCAAAGAACTAATATACCAAATAAAGTTATCCTATTACTCGTAATAAGTGAGAAATTCACATGGCAAAAAAACAATATTTTGTTACGAGCAGTCGCTGAATCACGAAAATGACGTAGAGAACAATGGACATATGACAGACGAACATTTCATAACATAAGGTGTCTGCATACAAGGTATGAAGCCTCCAGGTTCACTACCATCTGAAATATAAAGCTTTATACAAATAGTTTACACCGCCGCCGCCGCCGCCATCGGATGGTAATCCCTATGTCTCGCATACTGCGACTTTCCTCTCAGGCAAGACAAAAATCGTGCATAGAGGATTGGTTCAAAAGTTTCCACAACATTATAATTTCAAGAAACTCGTTTCATATGACTTGAATCTAAGTAGATCACATTATTTTCATATTTACCAATTCAATGTCAATAACTCAAGAAATGGAGCTTATATATACATGTCGTACTCCATGCAATGAGTTTCATAAATCCAACTTGGCCTCAACACTTGCTACTTTCATTTTAAACGGATTTTTTTCTCTCGGAATGGTACAGTTAAGACTCTACATAGGGTAGTGAATTATTAATAACCCTAGGATACAACTATTCAAAGCTTGATATTGGACTTTGATTACAAGGTTGTAATCGGTAAAAAGGCGTATTTGTACAAACCAAGACAGTACCACTGACAGGTAGTTAGTAGCCGAGCATGGATATTTCTAATAGTAGCTACATTGCAGTTAATTAGTACTGCATATTTTAATGCGGGTATGCAATTTTACTGAAATAAATGTAAAAGTTCCGATGTTTGGAAAATTGAATAAAACAATCAGTTTTATAAAAACAGGTGCACAACTTCAATTTTACTGCAATCTTTTTGTAAAGTTCCAAATATTTTTGTTGAAAATTACAGATTAAAAACTAAAATTGGTTCTATCTTTTGTAAATTGTGCTAAAAAGTGACTACGTACCCATGTCTGGAAAAAAATACTCTTCAAACAATTCCACAATAGAAGGTGCAAAACTTAAATATATGTGTAATCTGACTGTGAATTTTCTGGGATTTTGGGTTGAAAACTATAGGAATTGATTACACAATCAACCCTCTTTTTGGTTAAACAATGACTAACTTTAATATCCAAGTCTAGCCAGATGGATACAAAAAATCTTCTATTAATTCCATAATACTAGGTGCACACATTCAATATGTGCAATCTTTCGTTAAAATTTCAAGGATGTGGACATGAGGGGTAGATTACATAAAATAGGAGCCCATTTATTAACATGGCCAATGAATGAGTTGAATTCTCAAAAATTTTTAAATTGTTTCCAGCAGCAATGTTTAGCTCTGGATATTAAACATTTTATTAATCTAATCTTATGAAGACGTTTATTTTGTCTCTTCACTTCTTCAAATTTCAGTGAGTTACACCAAACGTTCTAATTTCGAATGTGAGAGAATCAAATAATGGGGAAATTCGATACACTTTAGAGTCTACCCAAGGCTACGTTAGGGGCTAATTTTGGCCAAAAATTTGAAGTGTATCTGATGAAAGATTTGTGACATAAATTTGTTAAACACTTTGAGTGTCTACTTCAGTCGATTCAATTAGTTTATGTAAAAAAATTGAACTGACTTGGTCAGTAAAGACGCTCGCTATCAAATATGCCACAAAACGTCACTTTTCAAATGGATTTTGTCTAAAATGGAAGCGGCCGCATTCGTGTTCAGTCTCAACCTCTATATATGTTATGTATTATCATCAAATAAAACATATATTTAAATCGTTGCAAAGATTTGAGTCATGCCTGATCGACCAGTTTTTGGTCTCAAGTCTAAACATGCTTAGAATAGAACAACAAATATTAAATTATCAGCCTTTAGTATGACCCATGACCTAAAACACTGAGACTACCTATACAGTCACATGCAGGATTAAAGCAGAAAAAACTTCAGTTCTCAAAATAGGGTTCATCGAACTCAAACAACTTCAGAAATATGAAGCTTTATACAAAAAGGCAACACTGCAACTGAGACTATATGAGCATCCATTAGTTATTTCGCATATGATCGGACATTTCTCACTTGGCAGACAAAAATGCTTGCGTTTTTGACATTACTGGTTATTTAACGACAATGAATCCAATAAAGAATTGTCCGACAGTTGTGATGGATTTTACAAAAAATACATGAACTGAGCATTTTCCCAATTCGTTAGTTTGGAAACATTAGTTATTTTACATATTAACATATTAAAGTCTAAAGCCGTGTTGGTTGTTAGATGGCAATACAATTACATATTAGAGCATAAAGCGTGTTGGTTGTTAGATGGCAATACAAATCGCAATGTAAATTCTCAACACACTATGGATCATTCATGTCCAGTTTGGTTTCGATTGGTTTGTCTATTTCAGAGGTGAAGATATTTGGAAAATGGATGTTAAAAGGAAAAAAATGTCATTTAGGAACAATACCTCTAATAAAATGTTAATTGAGAGTTTGCACATCATGGGTCTTAGTTGTTAATGTTATATAATAATAATGTTCCTTTTTGTATTAATATATATATATATTTATTGAGAAACTACCATTTTGCGTCGGGGACAAACACCAGCGGGGCATTAGTGTTTGCGTCATACAAACGTTAACTATACAATATAAAATTGAGAATGGAAACGGGGAATGTTTCAGAGACAACAACCCGACAAAAGAGCAGAAAACAGCCCAAGGCCACCAATGGGTCTTCAACACAGCGAGAAAATCCCGCAGATCGGAGGCGGGCTTCAGCTGGCCCCATAACAAAAATGTATACTAGTTCAGCGAAAATGGACGTCACACTAAACTCCGAAACATATAAATGAACCAAAATTTAAAAAAAAACATACAAGACTAACAATTAATGGCCAGAGGTTCCTGGCGTGGGACAAGGACAAATGCGGCGGGGTTAAACATGTTTTGTGAGGTCTCAACCCTCCCCTATACTTTAATAGCCAATGTAGAATAAACAAAAACAGTAAAACTCAGTTTAAAAGAAGTCCGAGTCCGATGATAAAATAGTTAACAAAAGAAACTAGGGAAAGGGCTTTAACTGAACAAAGAGAAAAGCTAAAATCGTGAAAATTGAACTTGACCTGTAATTTGTAATGATAAAACAATCACCAAATATCAAATCAATATCTTCAAGCACGAAGAAAAAAAGTCTTAAAAACTGATTTAATTGCCGGACTGATCGTGACAGATGGACAGACAGACAGACAGACGGACGGACGGAGTGCAAACTTAAAGTCCCATTCGACTTCGTCGGTAATGGACTTATTAAGCAAAATGACAATGATCGACATACATTAACAAAGGACTACTATACATGTATACAGTGTACGTAAAATTAAAAACGTCAATATATTAATAGAAGAAGTATTTCATTTAAAATCCAACCTTTGACAATAAACATGTCTAAAAATGAATAAAAGAAACCGTAAAAATGCAGTGCGATACCTTGAATATTATTAAAAGATTACACATATATTTAGACTTTTTCTTGAAATACACATTCACATAAATTTGGCACACTTTCAAACTTTCATACATATAAATCAATTTAGACATTAACATGCAACAACTCATTGCGAGCTTTAACGACTGAGGTCAGATATTTTTTGCCCATTTCATCAAACTTTTTTCCGACATCATCACCGAACAAAAAAGGCTATGTCGCCAAGTTCTTTGAAGCGAGGAAACTCTGAGAAACAAAACGCCGGTTCCTGCATTGAGAAGGAAATCGTTATCCCTTGACGGTCCATATAATTTGTTAACGATTCCCCTTCTAACTCCTAGAAAACAGAGCATTTTGGAAAGTTTATTTTAGAGTTGATTATAACTTTTGTGACTTTGTTCTGTCGACTGTCTAGCACTTCGTTTCCAGATTTGGACGTATAACCGAAATTAACAAAGCACAGCCAAAATTTAACCGATTAAAATTTCCGTGTTCTATTTATTTTATCAGTGACAATAATAATAATTATCCCATATAAGATTGTTTTCTATTTGGTATGTATACTTAGGCATGTCATTTAGCATCGTCCCGTGGTGCCTCTTGCAGTCAGGTCACCACACAATATGTATTAAGCCCTCTGCATCAGACACGAAGATGACAGGCCAGATTTGTGCATCTGCTCATAATATTTTAACCAAATTGTCTATTAAGTATTTACATACATGATACCATGCGAGTCTATCTTTCATCTTGTCATGCAGTACCGTCCCTTGGTGGCGTTTGCAGTTAAGTTACATATCCAATAAATTGCAAATTTATTAAAAGCATTTTTGCATGTTGTGGTGTGGTGTGCCTGAGAAGGAGGTTTTACACTTGTAAACGTATATATATATTTATTTATATGTGTGTGTAGTTCATTCATGTCAAACTTCCATTTCTTTTCTTTGTATGTATACTTCATAATTGTTTTATGTTGTTGTTTGAATAATGTCATATTGTAATATGCTCTTTGTGAGTCCATTTAATGGAAATAAAACATCTTCTTTTTCTTCTATCGCTGGTCACTTTTACTGTTTAAAGTTTACTTCTATCTAAATTATACGTTTACTAGGAGGAAATTGCTTAAATGTTAAAGATCATTATTTAATGGCAATATCTCTATGGCAGGGGCGGATCCAGCGTTCAAGGAAGGGGACGTTCTGTTAAGCCAAAATGATAGTTTTTCAATCAAAGGTACGCACTCCAAGTTTGCACCTGAATCCACATCAGATCAGACATCTAACTAGGTTATTGACTATGTATACATCAGACGACAGACCTCTTAATTAATATTGGCTATGTGTCAAGCCAATACAGCAGACCTCTAACTAGGTTATTGATTATGTATCAAGCCAATACAACAATCCTCTAACTAGGATATTGGCTATGTGTCAAGCCAAAACAGCAAACCTCTAACTAGGTTGTTGGCTATGTGTCAGGCCAATACAGCAGACCTCTAACTAGGTTATTTATTAGGTGTCAAGCCAATACAACAAACCTCTAACTAGGTTTTTGGCTATGTGTCAAGCCAAAACCACAGATATCTAACTATATTATTGGCTAAGTGTCAGGCCAATACAGCAAACCTCCAACTATAGGTTATTGGTTATGTGTCCAGCCAATACAGCAAAACTCTAACTAGGTTATTGGCTATGTGTCAAGCCAATACAGCAGACCTCTAACTAGGTTATTGGCTATATGTCAAGCCAAACAGCAAACCTCTAACCAAGTTATTGGCTGTTTGTCAAGCCAAAACAGCAATCCTCTGACTAGGTTATTGGCTATGTGTCAAGCCAATACAGCAGATCTCTAACCAGGTTATTGGCTATGTGTGTCAAGCCAATACAGCAGACCTCTAACTAGAACTAGGTTATTAATTATGTGTCAATCCAATACAGCAGACCACTAACAAGGTTATTGGCTATTTGTCAAGTCAAACAGCAAACCTCTAACCAAGTTATTGGCTGTTTGTCAAGCCAAAACAGCAATCCTCTGACTAGGTTATTGGCTATGTGTCAAGCCAATACAGCAGATCTCTAACCAGGTTATTGGCTATGTGTGTCAAGCCAATACAGCAGACCTCTAACTAGAACTAGGTTATTAATTATGTGTCAATCCAATACAGCAGACCACTAACAAGGTTATTGGCTATTTGTCAAGTCAAACAGCAAAACTCTAACTAGGTTATTGGCTATGTGTCAAGCCAATACAGCAGACCTCTAACTAGGTTATTGGCTATATGTCAAGCCAAACAGCAAACCTCTAACCAAGTTATTGGCTGTTTGTCAAGCCAAAACAGCAATCCTCTGACTAGGTTATTGGCTATGTGTCAAGCCAATACAGCAGATCTCTAACCAGGTTATTGGCTATGTGTGTCAAGCCAATACAGCAGACCTCTAACTAGAACTAGGTTATTAATTATGTGTCAATCCAATACAGCAGACCACTAACAAGGTTATTGGCTATTTGTCAAGTCAAACAGCAAACCTCTAACTAGGTTATAGGATGCGTGTCAAGCCAATACAGCAGACCTCTAACTATAGGTTATTTATTATGTGTCAAGCCAATACAGCAGACCTATAACAAAGTTATTGGCTATGTGTCAAGCCAAACAACACACCTCTAACCAGTTTATTGGCTGTGTGTCAAACCAAAACAGCAAACCTCTAACTAGGTTATTGGCTATGTGTCAAGCCAATACAGCAGACGACTAACGGTTATTTATTATGTGTCAAGCCAAACAGCAAACCTCCAACTAGTGTCAGGCCAATACAGCAAAACTCTAACTAGGTTATGGCTATGTGTCAAGCCAATACATCAGACCTCTAACTAGGTTATTGGCTATGTGTCAAGCCAATACAGTAGATCTCCAACAAGGTTATTGGCTATGTTTCAGGCCAATACCTCAGACCTCTAACTAGGTTATGTGTCAAGGTAATACAGCATACCTCAAACTTGGTTATTGACTATGTGTCAGGACAACACAGCAGACCTCAGACCTCTAACTAGGCAATGTATCAGTCAAATAGTTTCAGAAAGTTAACAACAGCAATGGAAGACAGACGCCTAGTGATGGAAACCTAAAACTGAACTGTGCCTCAACAACACCAAAACATAAATGTTTATGACTACAGAAATTTGATCTGTAAGGAACAGCAACAAAAAATATATATGGAAAAGTTAACTCTACAAAAATAAATGGGGAATGTGTCCATGGGACACAGATGATGACCATGCTTGCATATCATATAAAGTTATAAAGGTACATAACTGAAGAATGGTAAAAGTGACGCTATCCAAATTTGTACTTGATCTGAGTTTTGTGGTAATAAGTATTGTGTATAAGTTACATAACATTTGGTTCAGGCAAACTTAAGTTAGAGAAAGGAAATGAAAAATTCAGCAATTTTTCCTTTTGTTAAGGGGCATAACTCGAGGACAGTAAAAGTGACTCCACAAAAATTCAAACTTGATCTGTATTTTGTTATATAAGCATTGTGTATAAGTTTCATAACATTTGGTTGAGGCAAACTAAAGTTAAGAGAATGGAAACGAAAATTTCAGCAATTTTTCCATTTGTAAAGCGGCATAACTCTAGGACGGTTCAACATGTTCAAGTGATGCTACCAAAATTAAAACTTGATCTGTGTTTCGTGGTAATAAGCATTGTGTATAAGTTTCAAAACATTTGGTTGAGGAAAACTAAAGTAAGAGAACGGAAACCAACTTTGGGACATATGGATGGATGTACAGACGGACAAGGGTAAAACTTAGTGCCCCCTCCGCTAGGGCGGGGCATAATAAAAATCATCTTTTATTTTTGTATACTGGGATAGGAAGTTTTTAAATGGCCCTTTCTTACATAAATTTAATATATTTTCTACACAATGTAAACTGTGAAATTAATATTTTCTGGAGTTTTAAACCCTAAATGAATGAGCTTTCTATTAAAAATAATTCCAACCCTTTATCATCCAATCAGGAGCTGCACAAGTATTTATTCTGAGCACCATCTTGACGTTTAAAACATTAAACAAAAAATACTTTTTTTTGTTCTTTAAAACTTTTTATAAATATCTCAGAGAAATGTATGCTTCAGAGCAAATGCAATGCAATTTCCGATATAATAAATATTTTCAATGGGCAATAAAATGCTCCACAGCAGGGCGCAGCTTGATACGACCGCAGAGGTCGAACCCTGTACAGTTGGGGCAAGTATGGACACAACATTCAAGCTTGATACAGCTCTGAATTTGGATTGTGATTAAATATTTGACACAGCATAGGTTTCTGACACAGAATGAATGTGGTCTAAGAACTAAAAAAATTTTAAATTGGACATTCACCTTTTATGGTCCAATATCCAAAATCTAAATACATGGTTAGATTCAGCATATCAAAGAACCCCAAGAATTCAATTTTTGATGAAATCAAACAAAGTTTAATTTTGGACCCTTTTGACCTCAATGTGGACAAAGTTGATAATGGGGCCCAAAAATCAAAAATCTAAATACATGGTTAGATTCAGCATATCAAAGAACCCCATATATTCAATGTTTGTTGAAATCAAACAAAGTTTAATTTTGGACCCCGATTTGGACCAACTTGAAAACTGGGCCCATAATCAAAAATCTAAATACATGTTTAGATTCAGCATATCAAAGAACCCTAAGAATTCAATTTTTGTTAAAATCAAACTAAGTTTAATTTTGGACCCTTTGGACCTTAATGTAGACCAATTTGAAAACGGAACCAAAAATTAGGAATCTAAATTAACGGTTAGATTCGGCATATCAAAGAACCCCAATAATTCAATTTTTGATGAAATCAAACAAAGTTTAATTTTGGACCCTTTGGACCTCAATGTGGACCAATTTAAAAACGGGGCCCAAAATCCAAAAAATTAATACACGGTTAGAATCAGCATATTAAAGAACCCCAAGAATTCAAGAATAAAACCCCATTGAAATTGGTCAAGAAATAAGCAATTTATAGGAAGTATCTTCTTTTGCACAATACTGTGCAATTGAATATTTCTTGCTATTGCGCAATACTGTACAATTGACAATTTCTTGCTATTGCGCAATATTGTGCTATTGGATATTTCTTGCTATTGCGCAATACTGTGCAATTGAAGATTTCTTGCTATTGCACAATACTGTGCAATTGAAGATTTCTTGCTATTGCACAATACTTATTATATAATAATTTACACATCCTGTTTGGTGTGTATCTCCTACCATATCATTATTATTTGCTTTTAAATATAAAACAGAAATAACCAACTTAAAATGGAAAATTTTAAAAGAAAAAAAAGGATTCATCACCCCCAAACTCAATCCCAGCCTTCCCTTTGTGGTATGGTACCTTGCAGTACAATTTCAGAGAGATCCATACACTTGAACACAAGTTATTGTCTGGAAACTAGAAAAATGCTCATTTTTGGCCCCTTATTCCGAAACATTTTGGGCAATTACCCCCAAACTCAATTCCAGCTTTCCCTTTGTGATATGGAACCTTGTAGTACAATTTCAGAAAGATCCATACACTTACACACAAGTTATTATCATGAAACTAGAAAAATGCTTGTTTTTTGCCCCTTTTTTGGCCCCTAATTCCTAATATTTCGAGGCAATTACCCCCAAAATCAATCCCAGCATTCCCTGTGTGATATGGAACCTTGTGGTACAATGTCAGAGAGATCCATACACTAACACACGAAGTTATGTCTGGAAGTTACAAAATTGCTTATTTTTGGCCCCTTTTTCCTTAACTGTTGGTACCATAACCCCCAAAATCAATCCCAACCTTCCTTTTGTGGTATTGAACCTTATGGTAAAATTTCATAGAGATCCATTCACTTAAACTAAAGTTAGAGTGCGAAAACCAATGCGCCTTTGGACAACGACGACGCCAACGTCATACCAATATACGTCCGCAAAATAAAAACTCTTTATAAATATTTGATCAGCACTTATTTTCAAAAGCGTCAAAGACATTGCTGAAATAAACCTATGATTTAAAATTCATAAAACTCATGAAAGAATTGTACACAGGAGAGTGCTAACATACAATTTTCCAAATAATTTATGTTTCCAAGGGGCATAACTTTTTTAAATTTATTTGATCAGCACTGATTTTCAAAAACTCATCAAAGACATTGCTGATTTAAACCTATGATATAAGTTTCATGGTAATAAGCAAAATCTGGCAAAAATTGTACAAATGAGAGCGCTAACAATGCAATTTTCCATACAATGTGTTTCCAAGGGGCGTAACTCTTAAAATAATTGATCGGCACTGATTTTCAAACTCAAACTCAAGAGACATTGCTGATATAAACCTATGATATAAGTTTCATAACGCTCTGGCAAGAATTGTACATATGAGAGCACTAACGATGCAATTTTCCATATAATTAATGTTTCCAAGGGACATAACTCCTAAAAATAATTGATTGGCACTGATTTTCTAACTTGTCCTAGACATTGCTGATATAAACCTATGATACAAGTTTCATAAAAATCTAGCAAGAATTGTACATGTGAGAGCGCTAATAAGACCGGACAAACAGACAGACGGATGGACGCCCCATATTTCTATGTCCCCCACAACGGGGTTGCAGTGGGGACAATTAAATGATGTAATGAAATGCTTCACCGAGAGCAGCTGGATACGACCGCAGAGGTCAAACCCTGAACAGTTGGGGCAAAAATGGACACAATATTCATGCTTGATACAGGTCTGAATTTGGATTGAAATTAAATGTTTGACACATTATAGGTTTCTGACACAGAATAACTGTAGTCAAAGAACTTAGAATTGGTTATACGATTTAAATTTATATTCAATTTTTTGCTTTTGTGCAATACACTATGCTGTTGCGAATTGCCCCCCCCCCCCCCCCCAAAAAAAATTCACCCCCCTTTTTTGGCAAAATTTTTTTTCACCGCACCCCTTTTTTTTAATTTCTAAAATCTGTAATTAGAAAAAAAAATTGTCCCCCCCCAATTTTTTTTCACCCCCCCCCCTCCCCTTTTTTTCCAAAAAAATAAATCTTTCCCTCAAGATATGGTCATTATCTCAATTCAAATTTCCAATGGAGTTTGCAACCATAATTACCCATTTAAATACATCATAAAAGTCTTAAAATAGAAAATGACATACATAATCATGTCTAAAAATAATATATCTTTAATCTGACAGCATTTTTATTAGTAACTTCTAAAAATAAATTGACAGCTAATCACCTCAAGACAATACAAAATTTCTTTATACATAATTTTAAAGCAGTGTAAGGGAGGTAGTCCAAATTTAACATTGTACTTAAAAGTGATTTTCCATTAACAAGGAAACCCTTGTTTTTTTCCCCTTTTTTGCCACTAATTCCTGAACGGTTTGAGCCATTCTAACTATCCCTTTGTGGTATGGAAACTTGTTGTACAATATCAGAGAGACCCATACACCGTTCCACAAGTTATTGTCTGAAAACTAGAAAAATGCTTATTTGGGCCCCTAATTCCTAAACTGTTAGGACCATAACCCCCAAAATCAATCCCAACCTTCCTTTTGTGGTTATAAACCTTGTGTTTAAATTTCATAGATTTCTATTAACTAATACTAAAGTTATTGTCCGGAAACCAAGTGTCTTCGGACGACGACGTGATACCAATATACGATAAAAATATGTGCCAACAGTTATTTATTTGTTTATATACATTTATGTATACAGATATTGTTGTAGAAACTTAGAATGACATTCAATCAGAAATAAATTTATTTTTATCTTATGATACGGATGACTAACCACACACAAAGCTTCAAATTACTGAATGTACCAGGTCTATGAACTTTAGTTTCCCCAACAGTGGACCTTTAATTTGAAAATGCAAAATAAAAGTACTTTCAATTCCTGATGATATTTTTAACTCTATTTCCAAAGGTGGACCTTCAATTCACCTCTGAATTCATTTTCAACCTCTAAAACAGGACTGCTAAACGTCCAGCGTCAAATTTAGTTGAAAATTGAGGAAGAGAACATGTTAATATAATATGCATATTAACCCTGCTTTGTACTAGACCTACATGCTGAGCCGGATTTTCAATGTGCTAGCTCACAAGGTGACTGTCTGCAGGAAGACATGTCACCCTACCAAACACACAGTACTGACTCGGAGCGGACCAGCCTATGTTCTTACTCCTTAATGCCGCATGCTTAGCAGAAGCAACAAATATCAATTTTAAAGTCTTTGGTTTGACCAGACCGGGTTTGAAACTATGACCCCCCCTCACTAGAGGCAAACACATACCACAAGACCAATGAGGCGGTATTTTAGGCTGAAGAACTGACAATACAAGATTGACATTTATATAGTTTTACTGACATTAAAGATGTTAAAATTAGCACTATGATCGTAGCTGGGTAGAATGTATATCACAATCCTGCGTGTATACACCAAAACAAATGACAAAAAATAAATTGCTGGAAAACAAGAGAGATAAATGTTACTAGATTCTAGAGAGTCATTCATATACCATGGGTCCCTCCAATAGAGAATAGGTTATGACCTCCTCAGGTTTAAACCACAGATCTATTTCTCTCTTGGCACTTTCTACTGCATCACTGCCGTGGCATATATTTCTGGAAAAAAAAAATTAACATGAAATACAATTGAGTAAATGTTCGTCGATTTATGTGAACCATAATATAAGAGTTCCAACAAAATACATATTTCCTCTAGACTTGTATGCGGAATTTGTTACAACCATGAAATTTTAAAAGTATTCATGAAAATTCATTTTTTCTTAAATCCATGGAGGTCACCATCATAAAGGAATCCATAGCAGCTAAAAATTCCGCTTCTTACATGTCTGTTGTTCATACCGTTAATATGTCAGCTTCTTACATGTCTGTTGTTCATACTGTTAATATGTCAGCTTCTTATATGTCTGTTGTTCATACTGTTAATATGTCAGCTTCTTACATGTCTGTTGTTCATACTGTTAACATGTCAGCTTCTTACATATGTCTGTTGTTCATACTGTTAATATGTCAGCTTCTTACATGTCTGTTGTTCATACTGTTAATATGTCAGCTTCTTACATGTCTGTTGTTCATACTGTTAACATGTCAGCTTCTTACATGTCTGTTGTTATATACTGTTAACATGTCAGCTTCTTACATATGTCTGTTGTTCATACTGTTAATATGTCAGCTTCTTACATGTCTGTTGTTCATACTGTTAACATGTCAGTTTCTTACATGTCTGTTGTTCATACTGTTAATATGTCAGCTTCTTACATGTCTGTTGTTATATACTGTTAACATGTCAGCTTCTTACATATGTCTGTTGTTCATACTGTTAATATGTCAGCTTCTTACATGTCTGTTGTTCATACTGTTAATATGTCAGCTTCTTATATGTCTGTTGTTCATACTGTTAATATGTCAGCTTCTTATATGTCTGTTGTTCATACTGTTAATATGTCAGCTTCTTACATGTCTGTTGTTCATACTGTTAATATGTCAGCTTCTTACATGTCTGTTGTTATATACTGTTAACATGTCAGCTTCTTACATATGTCTGTTGTTCATACTGTTAATATGTCAGCTTCTTACATGTCTGTTGTTCATACTGTTAACATGTCAGTTTCTTACATGTCTGTTGTTCATACTGTTAATATGTCAGCTTCTTACATGTCTGTTGTTATATACTGTTAACTAGTCAGCTTCTTACATATGTCTGTTGTTCATACTGTTAATATGTCAGCTTCTTACATGTCTGTTGTTCATACTGTTAATATGTCAGCTTCTTATATGTCTGTTGTTCATACTGTTAATATGTCAGCTTCTTATATGTCTGTTGTTCATACTGTTAATATGTCAGCTTCTTACATGTCTGTTGTTCATACTGTTAATATGTCAGCTTCTTACATGTCTGTTGTTCATACTGTTAATATGTCAGCTTCTTACATGTCTGTTGTTATATACTGTTAACATGTCAGCTTCTTACATATGTCTGTTGTTCATACTGTTAATATGTCAGCTTCTTATATGTCTGTTGTTCATACTGTTAATATGTCAGCTTCTTATATGTCTGTTGTTCATACTGTTAATATGTCAGCTTCTTACATGTCTGTTGTTCATACTGTTAATATGTCAGCTTCTTACATGTCTGCTGTTCATACTGTTAATATATTGAATGTTGATTGATTGATGATTGCTTTATATCGCATCAGCACAAATAGGTGTTGAATGTTGATTACAAAGAATAAAGTTCGTCTTGTTTTTATTTACAGTATTATTCTGAACTTTTCTTTTTAAAACATTTTTAACAAGCTTCTTATGAATTTATTGGTCCAGAAAAAATTGTTTTTTTAAGTTTTGTATGCGTTCCAACATAGATGATATAAAATTATCATTAAAAATTTACTTTAAATGTTTCCTAAGGGACATACCTTCCAAGATCAATACAATAATCTCCACGAATTGTTCCAGGGTTAGAGGCTAGAGGATTTGTTTCACCCAACATTTTACGTCCAGTTTTCACAACATCTTTGCCTTCAAATACCTGTTGAAATAGGGTAAAGCTGATAATTCAGAAAATAAAAAAACAAAAAGTTTTTGTGCATAATATAATACACATTTCTACTAAAAGATTGCACTTCTATCTGGATTATTGCTTTATTCTTAATCTAATATATATATAAAGTTATAACAAACTAATATAATCATTCATACAAGGCAAACGAACAAAACAAAACACAAAGTCAGGACTCTAAAATACAATTTTTCTCACTTGTAACATTGGGCCAGGAGTGACCAAAACTTACCTGTCTATATAGAATTGCAACTTGTCCAAGATATACTACAACTTTTTAAATTTGGAATAAAAATAAACAGGATAGCCTTTTATCTTGTTTGACATCCTTGCTTCATTCATAATTTATCATTTATTCTACTACCCATGAGGGTCTCGCACGGTCAGTTCATTTCATCATTTGTGGGAGTTGGATATTTAAATCCAAGAAATTCATCTTCCTGACCTGGCAAATATTTACTCTTCAATTCCATTCCGGTCTTTTCTTTACTATGTTTGCCCTATTTAGCCTTACATCTGAGATTTGGCATTCCAAACCATTATTTGTTTATCAAAAATTAATAATTTTCTTCAATAGAATGTAACTTTAAAGATATCCTTTACATGTAACTAGGTTTTCAATATGATGCAATTCGAGTGAGTGAATTCCAATGGCCCATTGTTGGAGAGAAAACTGGACGATTTTCATATTTAACAAAGAACTATTCAAGCCTGATGTACAAGCAAGTCAGATGAACAATCCTTACAAGGTACTTCAAGGCTTAAAATTGTTCAAAAACAACTTTTCCTTAAGTCTAGTAGTCATTATAGCAAGTTGAATATAGTTGATTTATGAAGGAATTTTGTGATTGCAACATTTCAGCAAAGGAAAATAAATCTGACTAAAATCACATCAATCGCAAGCTATCTAGATATAGTTTCATATTCATTCTGATCTGTTTAGGTCTGCATTCAGGTCTGGGTTTCACAACAAATCTTATGACCAACGTTGATGGGTTTAAACAAAAATATTAAAGTATACTGAATTGTTCATGACTTACACTCTATTTTATCGTAATCCTTGTATCACAGAGTTCCAAGAAAATTCTTTTTTTTCCAGACCAAGGACTGATCGGGTGAAACTTTTGCTGGTCCTTCCATTTTGATTGTAAGGTTTCCTCTTTTAAATTTTTCATAAATAACTTGGGTTTTCTATTTTCATAGCAGTCAATCAATTGAGGTCACTTTCTTAAAATTTCAGGCTGTTCCCCATTGAAAAACTAATGGGCCACACAAGTTTATTACATCAACAGGTTCCAAAAATAACGATTTCAGGTGACAATAATTATTAAAAGCTGAATCTGTAATCCTGTGTTTCATGAATTGACCAATACCCAATGTATCACAACGACCTTTTATATTGGTAGAAAAACAGTTGGACAATTGGATCTGACAGCCTAAAATGTCACAGAGTTGATGCATTTTAACCTATACTGCCCATGAACTATAGAGTCTTCATGATTAAACACAATCATTACAGCCAAATACAAATTTCCTGAAGAAGCCTAACTAGCCTTAAAAATATTGTAAATTCTATGAAAGACTAATTTTCGGATTGGTAATTAGTCAAAAAGTTTTTTCGTGAAAGATAAAGTTCTACACATATATCATAAAGAATAAGTATGGGACATTGAAATAATAAAATAATTCTGTAAACCAATCAAAGGCCAAAGAAGACTACAATCTATTTCCTACAAACTTACACAAGCACAAACTGGTCCAGAAGAAGACATGTATTCTACCAAGCCATTGAAGAAAGGTTTGCTGGATAAATCTGCATAGTGCTTCTGCATAAATTCTTTGGATGGCTGAAATTATAAAATATTACAAATCATTTCCATGTACAGGTACAATGTATCATTTACTGATAAGAACAATTAATGCAATTGCCTACCTCTACATCATTAACATGTACATGTTGTAGCTCTGCACTTTGGTAAATCCATTGTTGTGTCTGAGCCTTAGTGAAGTTCTATAAACATTCTTATTTTTACAGAAAGAAAATGTTAATCAATATTCAAATACCTTTTTGTATTTTATGTTTTAATTGAATTAACATATTTTACTGCTTTTTCTTTTGTTTTCATTAATTTGCATCTACTATTATTCTGATTAAATTAATCCTTCATGATCGCTGCACATTATAGAACCCTTAAAATAAGTGTTTGAGAGGTCCCCAATTGCCGCAGTCAGGCAACATTTATGCCATATATCTAGATATGACGATGTCTCTCTTTTGTGCTCTTCCCTCAGTAAGAATGATTCCCTCCTATTACTTGCTATGTAGCACTGCCTAGAAGTGATTTACTCCTTGCACATTTAATGGTATTTACAGCTGTTCAAGAATGAAAACTTGCAGGTTTATAATCAATAATTCAAGTGTCAATCAATTTATGTTGGCCGTTTGTGAAAAAAGACACCCCCAATCCAAAAAAGGGGTAGTCCATAAAAACTGACAAAATCAAACATTCAATTTAAACAACCGACTAATGGAAAACAATGGTCATATTCCTGACTTGGTCATGTTGGTACAGAGACAAGTGTTTGAATTAAACTCTAATAAATCTCTCTTCACTTAAGAGAAATCTAACCTTTTATAGTTGTGATGTTTATCTTATGGACTAAAACATTATTCTGATTAAATTAAAAAAAACAATTTTTGCTCCATCTGAATAAAGGACTGAACAAAGCAATTCAGGTGTTTGTTTATTTTTACACCTTCTGCACAATACTTTAATAGTAAATCTGTTGTCGGACTATAAACAATTAAAGTTCAATTAATTCTCAATGTTATATTAGAAATTTATGAAAATGTAAAGGGAGTTTACATCAATAGATATAAACAATTCACCAAAGTTTCATGAGAATTGCTGACAGCATTTTTGAGATATTGCCCGAAAACTGGAAAATCCCCCCTTTTTAATGAATAAAACCCCATAACTCAGAAATGTAAAATGTAAAATTTATAAAATTCTAAACGGAGCTTACATCAATAGATATAAACAATTCACCAAAGTTTTGTAAGAACTGCTGAAAGCATTTTTGATTTTTAGTCTGAAAACTGGAAAATCCCCCCTTTTTTATGAATAAAACCCATAACTCGGAAACGTAAAATCTAAAATATATAAAAATCGAAAGGGAGCTCACATCAATAGATATAAACAATTCACCACAATTTCTTGCAAGTTGGTGAAAGCATTCTGAGTTATTGTCCGAAAACTGGTAAATCCCCCTTTTTTTAATGAATAAAACCCCATAACCTGATAACTCGGAAACGTAAAATCTAAAATTTATAAAAAACGAAAGGGAGCTCACGTCAATAGATATAAACATTTCACCAAAGTTTTAAGCAAACTTGTTAAAGTGTTTTTGAGTTAATGTCCGACATGTTGACGATGGACGGACGGACAAACGGACAACAGTATACCATAATACATCCCGTAAACGGGCGTATAAAAAAAATCCCCATTAAAATCCAAAAAAGATAATATCTTTCTGAAACACAAATGCATTTAACTTTTATATATCTAGTGGATGCCAGGCCTTAAAACTTTTCCAACTGGGACAGGTAAGTCTGTACTCACAGTAGTTTTTGAGGTGTAAATACAGCCATTTTTGTCCGTTTGTTATGATGAACCTTAAGATAAGTTAACACATCAACAATAATAAACTTTTCAGATAACACAATAATTCGAATCGTGCACTAATCCAAATCAAAAAGAGCACTAAAATATTCAGGGTAAGTGCACCAAATCTAGTTATAACATTAATCATGATTTTCACACATAACATTAACACCAAATTAGCTTTGTAAATACCAATTAACATGAATCATAAATAATTAACATTAGTAAAACAATCATTCAATCACCAAAATGTGTCTTAATCAATCATTTAATCACCAAAAAAAGTATTTCATTTAAAAAATTCATGAGTGTTTATTCATGAAAATATAAATATTTTGATATATACATCTAATGATTAAATGTGTATTTGAACAAAAATAGGGTGCAAACTCGTGGGGTATGAAAGTGTTGTGGGAGCGAACGGACGGACCTGATACCAAGTTTACCGTCTAAATCCTGAACTCTAGTCTACCAGTACCATTCAAATAAAATTTAAGTCAACAGGGTCGTAAATTACATGGAGGCATGTACGCAGTTGCCTCCTATTGCAGGCGGACAAAAAAGGAAAATAACAGAAAAGAAAAAAATTGGTTAAAATCATGCATTATTTACATAGCACTGGTTGTTAGTTTAACCAACAAGGTGATTAATCATAATGGCAGGGTGTGTTCGATATTGAGATCTGGTAAATATCGCTGAACGGTACCCAACTCCTTTGCACACGTAAAATATTCCCACCAATTTTGTAGCACAGGATTTACCTGTGGAGCATTCTCTGGCATATTACGAATCCTGCTGTCTCGCCATTCCAGTCCGAGAAACAATATGCGAGGTTGAAACTGGTCCTGATTTTGGGCTACATTAAATGGTAAACATAGATTCGTCATAATTTGTGCATAGACTAACCAGTTGTTAATAATGAAAGTATAGCTGTGAAATTTATGTCAAGAGCCGAGGTTCCATGACACATTATCAGAGCTCCAGATAAGCTGCGTATTTGCGTGATCACGCAATACAAATAATTAAAAACCCAATGCAATTGCCCATTGCAGGGTTCAAAAACCCAATTCATTCAAAGGAAAACCCAATTATATGCCAAAACCATGAGTTCTTAACGCTTTTATTTGCTATAGTTTGCGTTATTTACCCTTATCTGATTACAGTCGTCGCGTAAATCTATTTTTATAATATTTATAATTGGAAATGTCCTTTCGTTCTAAAAATAGAGCCCTGCATCAAGTAGCCGAAATGGCTCCCTGTTGGAATTTTCCGTTGCTCAAAAGGTACACGTGTTTATGAAAACATTTCGATCTTCTCGGCGTTTATCCAATTAGCGTTTGTCTTGTTGTCATATTTTTTTCGAATTGCTCGGGATTTATCATAACATACAATGAATTACTAGGAGGACTAGGACTAAATATAGGACTTGAGTACTGTGGAAGCCTGCTCTGTGCTGACGATATAGTATTGATGACCACTGATGAAACAGAAATCCAGGCTATGTTGGATATTGCCTGCAAATACTCCTGTCAACATCGATACAATATTCATCCACAAAAGAGTACACTCATCAAAACAGAAAGGACCAAAACAAACCACCAACATCATATTATTACGCTTGGAGAAAGTCCAATACAACAGGAACAACAGACAACTCATTTAGGAATTATAAGATATATCAAGCCTATGTCATACCCAGACTACTGTATGGATTGGAAATCCTACCTCTTAATTCAACCCAAATGACAGAGTTAAAACAATTCCATCTAAAAACCCTGAGATGCTTCCAATCACTACCTATAAGAACAGCTACAGCAGCAGTTTATATGTTAATAGGAGCATTACCAATAGAAGCAGAGATGCACAAAAGGCAGCTAAGCCTCTTAATTCAATACTGACATCAGAAAATACAAAATTGAAAAATCTTATTGAAAGACAGATGACAGTAAATGCAGGAAACTCAGATAGCTTTTTCTCAAGAATACAAGAGATCTTAAAATATTATAATTTACCAACTGTTTCAGAATTTAAAGATCAATTGCCATCTAAAATGCAATGGAAAAAGGACATTAACAGAACTATTGCCAATAAATGGTCAACCATCTTGCAAGAAGAAATGAAAGAAAAATCGACACTGAAACGATGCAACACTCAAATGCTGAAAATCCATGAAACCCATCCGGTGTGGAAAACCTTACCACCTTTAACATTTGAAGTTAAAAAGGCAAACATTAAAGCTAGGCTTCTGACAGGAACGTATCTACTACAAGAACATGTTCAGAGATTTACCGGAAACACTGAAGAACAAAAATGTCAGTTATGTCAAATCAAAAAGGAAGATATAGTGCATTTCATACTAAGATGCCCAGCGTTAAATGAAAAAAGACAAAAGGTCTTACCAGAACTAAAACAGCAGATAGTGAATTCCATTGGCCAGAATAAGTGGCATGAACATTTCATGGGAAATAAAGAGCTTTTAGTGCAAACAATCATAGACTGTACACAATTGGAAATGAATATTCTTAATATCAACCAAGAAAGTGCAATAGAAATAGAAAAGATAAGCAGAAAACTATGTTATCATCTCCACGTTACAAGAACATTACTTCATCAACGATTAGTTGTAACAGGACAGAATGTGGCAAAGGACCCTGGGTGCAAGTAATCAAACATCATATAAGGGGGTTAAATTGGCCTAGAAAACAAAATACTAAACATTTAAGACAAATAATTTAGACAATGGATTAAAAATAAAATGCTCCGCAGGGCGCAGCTTGATACGACCGCAGAGGTCGAACCCTGAACAGTTGGGGCAAGTATGGACACAACATTCAAGCTTGATACAGCTCTGAATTTGGATTGTGATTAAATATTTGACACAGCATAGGTTTCTGACACAGAATGAATGTGGTCTAAGAACTTAAAAATTTTAAATTGGACATTCACCTATTATGGTCCAATATCCAAAATCTAAATACATGGTTAGATTCAGCATATCAAAGAACCCCAAGAATTCAATTTTTGATGAAATCAAACAAAGTTTCATTTTGGACCCTTTTGACCTCAATGTGGACAAAGTTGATAACGGGGCCCAAAAATCTAAATACATGGTTAGATTCAGCATATCAAAGAACCCCATATATTCAATTTTTGTTGAAATCAAACAAAGTTTAATTTTGGACCCCGATTTGGACCAACTTGAAATCTGGGCCCATAATCAAAAATCTAGATACATGTTTAGATTCAGCATATCAAAGAACACTAAAAATTCAATTTTTGTTAAAATCAAACTAAGTTTAATTTTGGACCCTTTGGACCTTAATGTAGACCAATTTGAAAACGGAACCAAAAATTAAGAATCTAAATACATGGTTAGATTCGGCAAATCAAAGAACCCCAATAATTCAATTTTTGATGAAATCAAACAAAGTTAAATTTTGGACCGTTTGGACCTCAATGTGGACCAAATTAAAAACAGGGCCCAAAATCCAAAAACTTAATACACGGTTATATTCAGCATATTAAAGAACCCCAAGAATTCAAGAATAAAACCCCATTGAAATTGATCAAGAAATAAGCAATTTATAAGAAGTATCTTCTTTTGCACAATACTGTGCAATTGAATATTTCTTGCTATTGCGCAATACTGTACAATTGACAATTTCTTGCTATTGCGCAATATTGTGCTATTGGATATTTCTTGCTATTGCGCAATACTGTGCAATTGAAGATTTCTTGCTATTGCGCAATACTGTGCAATTGAAGATTTCTTGCTATTGTGCAATACTGTGCAATTGAAAATTTCTTGCTATTGCACAATACTTATTATATAAAAATTTACACATCCTGTTTGGTGTGTATCTCCTACCATATCATTATTATTTGCTTTTAAATATAAATCAGAAATAACCAACTTAAAATGGAAAATTTTAAAAGAAAAAAAAAAAAATCCCCCCCCAAATTTTTTGAACCCCCTTATGATTCATCACCCCAAAACTCAATCCCAGCCTTCCCTTTGTGGTATGGTACCTTGCAGTACAATTTCAGAGAGATCCATACACTTGAACACAAGTAATTGTCTTGAAACTAGAAAAATGCTTATTTTTGGCCCCTTTTTGGCCCCCAATTCCTAAACGTTTCAGGCAATTACCCCCGAACTCAATTCCAGCTTTCCCTTTGTGATATGAAACCTTGTAGTACAATTTCAGAAATATCCAAACACTTACACACAAGTTATTGTCATGAAACTAGAAAAATGCTGGTTTTTTTGCCCCTTTTTTGGCCCCTAATTCCTAAAATTTTGAGGCAATTACCCCCAAAATCAATTACAGCCTTCCCTTTGTGATATGGAACCTTGTGGTACAATGTCAGAGAGATCCATACACTTACACACAACTTATTGTCTGAAAGTTACAAAAATGCTTGTTTTTGGCCCCTTTTTGGCCCCTAATTCCTTAACTGTTGGTACCATAACCCCCAAAATCAATCCCAACCTTCCTTTCGTGGTATTGAACCTTATGGTAAAATTTCATGGAGATCCATTCACTTAAACTAAAGTTAGAGTGCGAAAACCAATGTGTCTTCGGACGACGACGACGACGCCAACGTCATACCAATATACGACCAAAAAATTTTAATTTTTGCGGTCGTATAAAAACTCTGAGTCCAAGTCTAGTAGTGTTAACTTTGACCATAAAATGGATATTCATCAACACTTAAATATAATCCAACTTAAGGATTTAAATCTAAGACAAATAACTTATTTTAGAAGTTTTAACTATTCACTTTATTTTTATCAATGTTAAATAAAATTGATAATGTATTAGTCATTGTTTCCCCTCAATCATACAAAATCAAAAACAAATAAGATATTTTAGATTTTGTAAGTTTTATTTACTCCTCAACCTTTTAGCATATTTGAATGGATAAACAAACTGTATTTTTTAAGTCTTAAACTTCTATCCCATAAGGAATAAGGAGATCAAACTGAAAATCTGTGTATATTTTAAATAGGCACTATGTAAATGATTCACTCTAACAGGTGTAAATAGATTATGGCGTGTTGTCTTATTTTTACATTTAGGTGTATATCCTTTCTATTTTTAAGACATTTTAAACATTAAAATACTTATGCCAGATTGTATATAGACTCTTTTATTATTTTACCTTTTAATTATACCAGTAAAAGTAAGGGCTTTTAATACCGTGTGACACGGGTGCTACGATATCGGAGGAATCTACTTAGAGAAGAAGAATTAAAACGAAAGTAAATATCCGATAAAAATATTGAATAGAAGCATGTTTTCAGCTTCTTTTTGATACTTTAGGGAAAGTTATTATGATGATAACAAGACCCGTTTGCGTACCTTAACGAGAACATTGCTAGAACGATAAACACGGGGTTTTGTCAAGAACGAAATCAGTTGGAAAAAGTGAAAGGCCAAATCAATTATGACATGATATATGTAGTTGGAAAGCATCAGAAACCAAAAGTTCTAATCAGCTGGGACAACTTAACCCAGATTTATGTAAATTAAATTAAACAAAAACATTCAAGTATAATTTTAGTTTATATATTATTTTTTTCATTTTAGTTGATAGAGTGAATACACATATCCGTTTTTTACGTCAATGCATCTTGACACTTTCTTTGTTTTGGTCTTATTGTTCTGTATGCTTATGATAGTTGTCTTATTGGCAAGTGCAGTTTAACATTGTCATTTATTTATTTGATGTTGCAGAATTATTTGTAAATTTAACTCTGTAAATTTAAGTTGAATGTGGTCTCCGTCATTAAACCTGGTCAAGGTTTTGGGGCATATCTTAAATCTGGGAACTACTTATAATTTTTATTAAAAAGTAGATCTGGCAAATAGGTGAAAGGACTGGCAAAACTGCCTTACAGCACCTAAATTTCACATACATTACATAAAAATCTAAACACTTAGCCACGCCTACCCCAACTAAACTGTAGGGTGATCATATGGGATCTAGGAAGGTAATTAGTAACTGTCCAACTAGTGACACCAGCTGCAGTTTATATAAGTTGTGAGAAAATACAAAACTGGCAGAACGTTTAAAATCGGACACAAATTAAACGTACAATTGCTCGTCAGTGAATAAACCAAATAAAACAGCTAGCATATATACAAAGAAAGAAACACATTTAAGATGGAAAAACATCTGCATGGGGTTGATATAATGTAATTATAACATGCCTAAACATTCAATATTGTGTTGATGAAAAAACCCAATACATTAAGGAGCTTGGTGGTGAAAAAACCCAATTTGATATTTGCTTGAGGGGTGAATTGGAATTGATAATGCAATTTAAAAACTTTATCACCCAATTACATAAAAAAATGGTGGGTAAAAACCCCAATTTGTGAATTCTTATCTGGAGCTCTGCATTATTATATGATTATAATAACCGGTCCTGATCAGTGTCGAGTAATTTTTTCTCTATTCTGGACATTTCCGAAAGACAGCCAGTACGTTGTCTCTTGTATTTGAAGTCCATCCGTTAATCCTGTCATTATAAATATTTCAAATCCTGATGAACAGGCACAATTTCCGCAAACCGATATTTAAAATAAACTCCCACCCAAACAAACTATGCATTTTCATTTTAAGGTTTAAAAATTGTGTCTCTGAAACGAAGTCAAAATAGCTCGATTGGGACAGCCAAAAAAGCAGGATAAACCACAAAAAAATGCTCAACTTCAGGGGGCCTTTCATTTTAAATTCGCAAATTGTTTCAATAAACTGATAAAACTAAGTAAATAGTGCATACAGGGAAAATGCCTGAATAAATATCATTTCTGCATAAAATGGGTAAAAAAAAAAATTCGCCTTGCTACGCTCGGCACTTGATACTCAACTGCCTCCTCTTACAGAGGAGATAATTTACGGCCCTGGTCAAGGAAATATTTCCACATGTCATCCCCACGGAATAAACTGTAATAGGTTAGTGTGGTCATGTAGTCTGGGGGCTGACATGGAACTCACCTCTTTTAATAATTTTATTTTTAACTTTTCTAATAATTAATGTATTTGACATTCGCGGACAAAATATTTCACCTGAACTAATTTACATGCAACCAGTTTATAGCCTCTATTGTTAAATCTTTTGATGATTTCGCCAGTTAACCCTCTTTGGACACCATCAGGTTTAACCATGATGAAAGATCTTTCGTTGTTGGCTGCCATTTCTGATGAAAATTGTGAGAAAATGGCTAAAAGGGTAGCAACCATGTGGCAGAAAAGTGAAAAAGGAAGTAGATCAAATTTCGCCGGTATCACGTGTTTTCGGTCATTGACAACAGATGGCGTTCTAAGCAAGTATAGTCTGTACCACGTTTTTAAATAATGTATAGTCTATTGCAAATTTGTTGGGAGATTTCATGGAGGTCCGCGTTGGGAAGGGTGTTTTCTGTGAGGCCCGCGTCCATTGACCGTACTGCAATATTATTAAAGTATTATCAGTAAACTTTGTTTATATAACAATAATAAGCATGCTTAACCGATTGCTTCATTGTTAAAATGTGATTTAATTGGTTCACTGAAATATTGTTTATCTTGATAAACTGCATGATGTAGTCTAGTCAGACATAGGCGCCAGAAAATATCTTATAGCTTGCAAACATTAGTGTAAGTTACGTTGAGAAGGGAAACACACTTCTTAAGTTAATCTCAGTCATCAGTGGTTATTTTTTATGTTCTGTAGTCAGAATTAAACATCTTGGTAAATTTATCCAGTTGATATATCCGTATCAAAACTTCAAAGGATCACAGGGAACTTTGGACCAGTATTCCCCTTTTCATTACAGATATTTTCAATTAAATCCTTAAGAAGAGACAGTCCAGTAAAGGAAACTAGCTTGTCAACTTGAAAAAAAAATCAACTAATATACCAGGTTTATAATTTTGTTGCAGATCCACGAGGGGGGTGTCCAGGGGTTGGAACCCCCCTTTTTTGACGACCAATGCTTTGAATGGGGACATATGGCTGGAACCCCCCTTTGTCCTGGGTTGGAGCCCCCTTTTAAAAATAGCTGGATCCGCCCCTGGTACGCAATACACGCGTTAGTCTTCAAAATTTTACATAGTTCTATGGTAAAGCTCAAAACAATTGAAATACAGCCATTTTCTTTAGTTAATCTGCAATTAGAACATCCGACCATATTTTTGCCCCTATACAATTTATAATTGATAAATCTGAAGATTGAAACCAATGATTTGTATAATAAGAATGTTACTATAAAAATCCTCGTTAAAACAGAAAAGTTATGCGACATTTCTCAATTCTATAGCAACATTAGTCCTTCTAAATTATATGTAATTTTTTCCATGTACCCTAACACATCTTGTGAAATTAATAAAGGGACTTAATTAACTAGGCCAAAGTTTCCATCTAGTTCTGGTGTGAAACAGGGAGACGTTCGTATTATGTTGCTTTTTAATATGTTCATTAATGATTGAATTAAAGATCTTCAATTTGAAAATTCTTTTCCAATAGAATTTGGTAATGTTGAAGTTATTATTTTAATGTATGCGAACGACATTATCATGATTGGTCGGACAATTGTGAAGGACTCCAACAATTACTTTGATAAGAAGGTGGAACATATACCAAATTGATGCTCAAACTTAAAAGTCGAAAACAAACTGACAACTCCGCGACAAAAATAAAAAAAACAACAATCTACAAAACACAACATAGGAAACTAAAGACTGAGCAACACGAACCCAAACAAATGGGGTGATCCCATGCGCCCTGGAAGGGTTAGCTGATCCTGCTCCAGATAGTGGTAAATTAACACGAACCCAAACAAATGGGGTGATCCAATGCGCCCTGGAAGAGTTAGCTGATCCTGCTCTAGAAAGTGGTAAATTAACACGAACTTAAACAAATGGGGTGAACCCATGCGTCCTGGAAGAGTTAACTGATCCTGCTCCAGATAGTGGAAAATTAACACGAACCCAAACAAATGGGGTGATCCCATGCGCCCTGGAAGAGTTAACTGATCCTGCTCCAGATAGTGGTCAAACAAATGGGGTGATCCAATGCGCCCTGGAAGAGTTAACTGACCCTGCTCCAGATAGTGGTTTTTTTAACACGAACCCAAAAAAATTGGGTGATCCCATGCGCCCTGGAAGGGTAAACTGATCCTGCCCCAGATAGTGATAAATTAACACGAACCAAAACAAATTGGGTGATCCCATGCGCCCTGGAAGGGTAAACTGATCCTGTCCCAGATAGTAATAAATTAACACGAACCCAAACAAATGGGGTGATCCCATGCGCCCTGGAAGAGTTAGCTGATCCTGATTCAGATAGTGGTAAATTAACACGAACCCAAACAAATGGGAGTGATCCTATGCGCCCTGGAAGGGTAAACTGATCCTGCTCCAGATAGTGATAAATTAACACGAACCCAAACAAATGGGGGTGATCCCATGCGCCCTGGAAGGGTAAACTGATCCTGCCCCAGATAGTGATAAATTAACACGAACCCAAACAAATGGGGTGATCCTATGCGCCCTGGAAGGGTAAACTGATCCTGCCCCAGATAGTGATAAATTAACACGAACCCAAACAAATGGGGGTGATACCATGCGCCCTGGAAGGGTAAACTGATCCTGCCCCAGATAGTGATAAATTATCACGAACCCAAACAAATTGGGTGATCCCATGCGCCCTGGAAGGGTAAACTGATCCTGCCCCAGATAGTGATAAATTAACACGAACCAAAACAAATTGGGTGATCCCATGCGCCCTGGAAGGGTAAACTGATCCTGTCCCAGATAGTAATAAATTAACACGAACCCAAACAAATGGGGTGATCCCATGCGCCCTGGAAGAGTTAGCTGATCCTGATTCAGATAGTGGTAAATTAACACGAACCCAAACAAATGGGAGTGATCCTATGCGCCCTGGAAGGGTAAACTGATCCTGCTCCAGATAGTGATAAATTAACACGAACCCAAACAAATGGGGGTGATCCCATGCGCCCTGGAAGGGTAAACTGATCCTGCCCCAGATAGTGATAAATTAACACGAACCCAAACAAATGGGGTGATCCTATGCGCCCTGGAAGGGTAAACTGATCCTGCCCCAGATAGTGATAAATTAACACGAACCCAAACAAATGGGGGTGATCCCATGCGCCCTGGAAGGGTAAACTGATCCTGCCCCAGATAGTGATAAATTATCACGAACCCAAACAAATTGGGTGATCCCATGCGCCCTGGAAGGGTAAACTGATCCTGCCCCAGATAGTGATAAATTAACACGAACCAAAACAAATTGGGTGATCCCATGCGCCCTGGAAGGGTTAGCTGCTCCTGCTCCAGATAGTGGTAATTTAACACGAACCCAAACAAATGGGGTGATCCAATGCGCCCTGGAAGAGTTGGCTGATCCTGCTCTAGAAAGTGGTAAATTAACACGAACTTAAACAAATGGGGTGAACCCATGCGTCCTTGAAGAGTTAACTGATCCTGCTCCAGATAGTGGAAAATTAACACGAACCCAAACAAATGGGGTGATCCCATGCGCCCTGGAAGAGTTAACTGATCCTGCCCCAGATAGTGATAAATTAACACGAACCCAAACAAATGGGGGTGATCCCATGCGCCCTGGAGGAGTTAGCTGATCCTGTCCCAGATAGTGATAAATTAACACGAACCCAAACAAATGGGGTGATCTTATGCGCCCTGGAAGGGTAAACTGATCCTGTCCCAGATAGTGATAAATTAACACGAACCCAAACAAATGGGGTGATCCTATGCGCCCTGGAAGGGTAAACTGATCCTGCCCCAGATAGTGATAAATTAACACGAACCCAAACAAATGGGGTGATCCCATGCGCCCTGGAAGAGTAAACTGATCCTTCTCTAGATAGTAGTAAATTAACACGAACCCAAACAAATGGGGGTGATCCTATGCGCCCTGGAAGGGTAAACTGATCCTGCCCCAGATAGTGATAAATTAACACGAACCCAAACAAATGGGGGTGATCCCATGCGCCCTGGAAGGGTAAACTGATCCTGCCCCAGATAGTGATAAATTAACACGAACCCAAACAAATGGGGGTGATCCCATGCGCCCTGGAAGGGTAAACTGATCCTGCCCCAGATAGTGATAAATTAACACGAAACCAAACAAATGGGGTGATCCTATGCGCCCTGGAAGGGTAAACTGATCCTGCCCCAGATAGTGATAAATTAACACGAACCCAAACAAATGGGGGTGATCCCATGCGCCCTGGAAGGGTAAACTGATCCTGCCCCAGATGGTGATAAATTATCACGAACCCAAACAAATTGGGTGATCCCATGCGCCCTGGAAGGGTAATTAACTGATCTTGCCCCAGATAGTGATAAATTTACACGAACCAAAACAAATTGGGTGATCCCATGCGCCCTGGAAGGGTAAACTGATCCTGTCCCAGATAGTGATAAATTAACACGAACCCAAACAAATGGGGTGATCCCATGCGCCCTGGAAGAGTTAGCTGATCCTGATTCAGATAGTGGTAAATTAACACGAACCCAAACAAATGGGAGTGATCCTATGCGCCCTGGAAGGGTAAACTGATCCTGTCCCAGATAGTGATAAATTAATACGAACCCAAACAAATGGGGTGATCCTATGCGCCCTGGAAGGGTAAACCAATCCTGCTCCAAATAGTGATAAATTAACACGAACCCAAACAAATGGGGGTGATCCTATGCGCTCTGGAAGGGTAAACTGATCCTGCTCCAGATAGTGATAAATTAACACGAACCCAAACAAATGGGGTGATCCCATGCGCCCTGGAAGGGTAAACTGATCCTGTCCCAGATAGTGATAAATTAACACGAACCCAAACAAATGGGGTGATCCTATGCGCCCTGGAAGGGTAAACTGATCCTGCCCCAGATAGTGATAAATTAACACGAACCCAAACAAATGGGGTGACCCTATGCGCCCTAGAAGGGTAAACTGATCCTCCCCCAGATAGTGATAAATTAACACGAACCCAAACAAATGGGGTGATCGCATGCGCCCTGGAAGAGTAAACTGATCCTGTCCCAGATAGTGATAAATTAACACGAACCCAAACAAATGGGGTGATCCCATGCGCCCTGGAAGAGTAAACTGATCCTGTCCCAGATAGTGATAAATTAACACGAACCCAAACAAATGGGGGTGATCCTATGCGCCCTGGAAGGGTAAACTGATCCTGCTCCAGATAGTGATAAATTAACACGAACCCAAACAAATGGGGTGACCCCATGCGCCCTGGAAGGGTAAACTGATCTTGCCCCAGATAGTGATAAATTAACACGAACCCAAACAAATGGGGGTGATCCCATGCGCCCTGGAGGAGTTAGCTGATCCTGTCCCAGATAGTGATAAATTAACACGAACCCAAACAAATGGGGTGATCCTATGCGCCCTGGAAGAGTAAACTGATCCTTCTCTAGATAGTAGTAAATTAACACGAACCCAAACAAATGGGGGTGATCCCATGCGCCCTGGAAGAGTAAACTGATTCTTCTCTAGATAGTAGTAAATTAACACGAACCCAAACAAATGGGGTGATCCTATGCGCCCTGGAAGAGTAAACTGATCCTGTCCCAGATAGTGATAAATTAACACGAACCCAAACAAATGGGGTGATCCCATGCGCCCTGGAAGAGTAAACTGATCCTTCTCTAGATAGTAGTAAATTAACACGAACCCAAACAAATGGGGGTGATCCTATGCGCCCTGGAAGGGTAAACTGATCCTGCCCCAGATAGTGATAAATTAACACGAACCCAAACAAATGGGGTGATCCTATGCGCCCTGGAAGGGTAAACTGATCCTGCCCCAGATAGTGATAAATTAACACGAACCCAAACAAATGGGGGTGATCCCATGCGCCCTGGAAGGGTAAACTGATCCTGCCCAAGATAGTGATAAATTAACACGAACCCAAACAAATGGGGGTGATCCCATGCGCCCTGGAAGGGTAAACTGATCCTGCTCCAGATAGTGATAAATTAACACGAAACCAAACAAATGGGGTGATCCTATGCGCCCTGGAAGGGTAAACTGATCCTGCCCCAGATAGTGATAAATTAACACGAACCCAAACAAATGGGGGTGATCCCATGCGCCCTGGAAGGGTAAACTGATCCTGCCCCAGATAGTGATAAATTATCACGAACCCAAACAAATTGGGTGATCCCATGCGCCCTGGAAGGGTAATTAACTGATCCTGCCCCAGATAGTGATAAATTAACACGAACCCAAACAAATGGGGGTGATCCCATGCGCCCTGGAAGGGTAAACTGATCCTGCTCCAGATAGTGATAAATTAACACGAACCCAAACAAATGGGGTGATCCCATGCGCCCTGGAAGAGTTAGCTGATCCTGATTCAGATAGTGGTAAATTAACACGAACCCAAACAAATGGGAGTGATCCTATGCGCCCTGGAAGGGTAAACTGATCCTGTCCCAGATAGTGATAAATTAATACGAACCCAAACAAATGGGGTGATCCTATGCGCCCTGGAAGGGTAAACCAATCCTGCTCCAAATAGTGATAAATTAACACGAACCCAAACAAATGGGGGTGATCCTATGCGCTCTGGAAGGGTAAACTGATCCTGCTCCAGATAGTGATAAATTAACACGAACCCAAACAAATGGGGTGATCCCATGCGCCCTGGAAGGGTAAACTGATCCTGTCCCAGATAGTGATAAATTAACACGAACCCAAACAAATGGGGTGATCCTATGCGCCCTGGAAGGGTAAACTGATCCTGCCCCAGATAGTGATAAATTAACACGAACCCAAACAAATGGGGTGATCCTATGCGCCCTAGAAGGGTAAACTGATCCTGCCCCAGATAGTGATAAATTAACACGAACCCAAACAAATGGGGTGATCCCATGCGCCCTGGAAGAGTAAACTGATCCTGTCCCAGATAGTGATAAATTAACACGAACCCAAACAAATGGGGTGATCCCATGCGCCCTGGAAGAGTAAACTGATCCTGTCCCAGATAGTAATAAATTAACACGAACCCAAACAAATGGGGGTGATCCTATGCGCCCTGGAAGGGTAAACTGATCCTGCTCCAGATAGTGATAAATTAACACGAACCCAAACAAATGGGGTGATCCCATGCGCCCTGGAAGGGTAAACTGATCTTGCCCCAGATAGTGATAAATTAACACGAACCCAAACAAATGGGGGTGATCCCATGCGCCCTGGAGGAGTTAGCTGATCCTGTGCCAGATAGTGATAAATTAACACGAACCCAAACAAATGGGGTGATCTTATGCGCCCTGGAAGGGTAAACTGATCCTGTCCCAGATAGTGATAAATTAACACGAACCCAAACAAATGGGGTGATCCTATGCGCCCTGGAAGGGTAAACTGATCCTGCCCCAGATAGTGATAAATTAACACGAACCCAAACAAATGGGGGTGATCCTATGCGCCCTGGAAGGGTAAACTGATCCTGCTCCAGATAGTGATAAATTAACACGAACCCAAACAAATGGGGTGATCCCATGCGCCCTGGAAGGGTAAACTGATCCTGCCCCAGATAGTGATAAATTGAATGATGTTTGTGCTTCGTGAATTTGAAGTAAATGGAGATAAATCAAAAGTGGTGATTGTTTTCAACTATTACAATAGAAAATCCTGTTATTGAAATTGTTGATAGATATTGTTATATTGATGTATAAGAGAGAGCCGAGAGGTACCAAAGGGACATTCAAACTCAGAAGTCAAAATAAACTGATAACGCCATGGCAAAAAAAAGGCCCAAAAGACAATCAATTTTTGATTCAGATTTCAGCAGTAAAAACCGTCGTGTTGCAAAGGTCAAGTGAAGAATCGGTCTATTAATGGGAAACGGAATAATTCCGTGTTCTTCTGTTCGTGACGAACATAAGAGTTCAGATGTGTTTTTGAGATGGCTATAACTACAACTGCAGCGTATAAAAGTGTTATGGACGCCATCATGATTCGGTTTTCCGTTAAAGAATATCTTTGTCACAGATCACTAATGATATGCTCCAATTATCGTAACCACAACCCGTCCTTTTTCATTGTGTCATCAACGAAAGCGGCTTTTTAGCGAATCTTTACTTGACCTGTCCAAAACGGCGGTTTAATATCCTCCTGGAGCGCCGGATAGCACCTCGGTGTTTTGGAGGAGTTCCTGTCGCTCATTCGACTTCTGTGTTGCATTTTGTAGACTGTCACTTTGTCTTTCCGTCGTTGTTCTTTTTGACCAGTGTCATGGTATTGTCTGTTTTTCTTCGAGTTATGTTTATTTTATCATCCCATTGATGATTTTTTCATCATCCCATTGCTGTCTTCTGTCTTTTTTAATGATTATGATTCGGTTCATCGTTGTGAATGTAATACTTGGATAACATTCCAATATGCATATTCATTTGTTTCAAAATGAGTTAACAAAGTGCAGTTCATTTATGTGTAGCTACGTATTTGAAAGTCGTCAGATAAAAATGGAATACCAATGCAATAAGCTCCAATGTTTACTGGAAACTGCATGTTTCTAAATACTGGCCAACTTTACGAAAATCTCTTCAACAAATTAGAATTTGAACAACTGATAATCGTCGGTTATATTTCTTACTTATTAAAGATTCCGTTTTATAATTGCATAAATAACAAATGAAATATAACCTCAATTAATGAAAGAAGATGGGGAAAATCCTTAAGAGACACTCCTAATAAATATCTTGGTCTATTATATATATTAAAGTTAAGCTTTCAGTGAACATGGTAAAAATTAAGAATTTTTCAGTGTTTAAGTGATGTTTGCCAAAGAGGTGGCAATCTTATACCTAGGGTTGCCCTTTTTGTATTTGAAACTTTCAAATAAATCACGCTATGGCAATACAGAGACAATGAAAACATAATAGGTTAATAAGTTTATTCTAGGCATATTAAAACAAAGCATTGAAGTCAATATGGCTCACCACCTTCTATACTTAAACTGACTGTTATAATTTCCGTATAATATTTTCGTAATTCCTTAAACCATGGTACAAAGAAATAAGCCATTCTTTTTCTTTTCCTTCGATTTTTCTTCAGTTAATGACCAACTATGCCCACATATCCAAGACAGTTCTCAAGCTGAAAGTAAAACAAAGGTACCTTGAAATATTTTTTGTTTAAATGGTATAAATATGTTTTTCTTACTATTTATAATGAACTTTATATAGATTGTAAATAAATATGCTCCATAACCATGATAACTGTTAAGCGCAAGTTGCGTCTTTGACGCAGGGAGTTGATAATCACAACTAAAATATGTATTTTCATTCCTGTATTTAAATTATGTGCACAAACGAATTTACCTTGGAATTTTGCACAAAATCGTGTGTTTCTGCAAAGCATTTTTTGTAAGGTATTATTTAGTGCTTATTTACTAAACTGTCTTACAGCTGTGTTTTTTGTTGTTTTTGCAGTACCGGTATTAAGGAGTTGAGTTCTTTTTCTGAATGAACAGAATTATATAGCGTTCTGTTATGCACTTTATGTTATTACACTGACCGACCCCAAAAAAAGAGGAGTACTAAAGAGACTGTTTAACCCCTCTACATCTTAATGCGCCTGTCAGATGCTAATACCAATGACTGCTGTTGTCATGGTGGATTATGTGCCTCTGTTTTTGTACTTCCTTTCTTTGGTGTTGATGGCAAACTCGTGAAATTTCTTTGCAACTTGGCTCAACCGGTGGCAATTGAGTATACGAGGTTCAAATGAGGTATGGATACTTCTCTGTTGTTGAAGACCGTATGTTGACCTAATGAATTATTTTTGGTTTTATTGTTGGTTTGTTGTAATAACCATGTGAAATTATTGACTGTAAACATAAGGGACTCTGGTGAAGTATTAATTCGATATTTAAGACCTTTTCATGTTTAAAGGGGCATATTAGCTGTCAAATTCATGTTCACCGATTTGACTCAAATTCTTATATTCGACTTATATTATACTAAAATGCATATCCAAATTATAAAAGTCTAAAATAAACAATTTACGATGCATAGACTCTATAATATATATCAGCATTTCGTTTGTAATCGAGGCGACCTCCGAAGACTGCCGACAGTCATATAACCCGAACTAAACATGAATATAGATATAAATAGATTACGAACTTGTGCAATTGGATTTTTCTAGGTCTGTTTGATTTCATACTATAGGTTAAAAAATATGTTAATAATCATTTTACCAGTATAAGAATGAGTTTTTCAAGATCGAACCAGTCAATCAAATGGCCAGTTTACCCTTGTTTCACTTTCAATGTTTACATTCTTTTCCATTTAATACCTGAACACGCCTAGTTCATGCGTAACCCATCTCTAGCTATAGGGATCAATTAAAGTTCACATGAATACGGATTCAATGAGGTCGAATTATTCACTTGCAGGTGAATAATTCATTTGCGATGTTTCTTTGCTTAATTTGACAAAACTGAACCAAACTGGCTGTTAATTATTATTATTACACTATTTCACTTTCATTAATGATTGAACAAAACAAAATCATATTTTATTATTTTCATATCTCGTAGTTAATGCCCCTTTAAGGCAATAAAAAGTAATAACTATAACGGTACAACGTTTACTGCATCAGATGCGCATTTCGACAATTAATGGCCGATCAGGGGTGCTCAAAGCCAAAAATGTAAAAGTCCAAAACCTAACACAAACGTTGAAAAACAGGCATGACCTTACATTAATTAGTGAAGTTTTGAAGATAAAATCTTCTATTTTTGTCCACTTTTAATGATAAAAACCTGACCTATTTATCTTTTCTTGGTTATAGATCACAATTGTCTTAAATTCATTTTAGTCATTTATTTTGTCTTGCAAAATACAACACTTCTATTGGTGCATGGTAATAATATAACCGTATCACAGAAGATCAAAATCATAAGACTTTCCAGGTATGATCCTCTCGTTACTATAACATAATTACCTTTTCCCAGAACGTAGAAGATCGAAACCGTCATTGATTTTATCCAAACTCATCTTATGAGTAACAAACTCGTCGACCATTAATTTTTTATTCATGTACTCCGTCACTAAATTACTGATAGTTTTCAATTTGTAATCTGCAAAAATAAATACCAATAAATAAGTTAAACATGTTAAATGTCGACCTGCAAGCCAAAAAATAAATAAGTAAAATGTCGACATGCAAGCCAGAAAAAGGAGTATGAATAAAATGAGATGTGGGTATACATCAATGAAACAGCAACCCAATAACATAAAACAAATTCATTATTGCCATTTGGTAGAGGTCATCAGTAGTTCTCTGACAAATCGTTAAGCCTACCTCTTTTGCCTTTGCGTGCGATAAATACAACGTTCTAACGTTTTACACACAGCGAAATCAAACACTAAATAAATCATTACAGCTTATGTTAAACATATAAGCTAAACAGAAAAAAACACACAGCTTCTGTGAAATTCATGTAATACTCTCGACTTGATTATTCCTATAGTATCCACCACATTAAAATTTATTATTATATAATGTTACATTGAATGGGTATTTAATCATTTTAAAGGAATGAGGTATAATCTCTCTCTCATACCATCATGGAGTAATCCTATCATCTGTCTCTCAAATCATTGAATTAATTCATTGGCAGGGTTTGTGAAAAAGGTACCCCATTTTTCCGGTCTTCTCTGACTTACCTCCGTATAGTGATCCTATAACTTGTTTTCCCATAGTAACAGAGTAAGGATTAGTGACAAATTCGTCTGTAATCGGAGCAACACCAATCAACAGCGTCTTACCCCAACATCTATGAACGGAGTCAAAAGCCACTTTCTAAATTAAAATAAAGCATAATGCAATAAATGTTGATAGATTACCTTTCAGATGCAGACTTACAGATACGTTTTCTTTATTTGCGAATCACATCGCCCTTAACAACCTTAACAAGCAGATTATTTTCAATTAATCGTGCATAACAAAAAATAACAGATAAAGTAAGGAAAACTTATACAATGCTACACATATTTAACGCTCTAAAGGATAGTCGGATTCTGCAAGAGAAAGCTACTAAAACGTGCATACAGTGAATAGAGTGAATCAAATTTCACCAGTGCTACAGTTCAAACGTATATATATGTATACAACACACTGAATGTTCCATTAATGTTCCCCCTAATGAAGTGTGCGCATGGTTGTTTTACTTGGCACACTGAAATGCATTCTTCTGTAAATTGTTTATGTCAAGCTAACTACGTGTACAATGTATAGACAGATGCTTGTCTTGAATTTATTTATTCTTATACTATTGCTTTGTTTACATTTCATCGAGGATTTGTATAGTAGTAAGGACTTGAATCTCTTGAACAGTTTGCATAGTAGACTGTAGTGAAATAAGTGGCGTACACAACAGGGGCGGATCCAGCCATTTTTAAAAGGGTGGTTCCAACCCAGGATAAAGGGTGGGGGGGGGGGGGGGTCCAACCATATGTCCCCATTCAAAAGCATTGGTCGTAAAAAAAGGGGGGGGGTCAAACCCTCGGAACCCCCTGGATCCGCCACTGCACAAATCGTAACAAATCCTTATGTAGTTGTTTTCTTCTCGTTCCGTTGGTTGACAACGAAATTTGGTTTTGTCAGTTTTTATGGAGTTCCCCTTTTGAATTTACCTTGGAGTTCTGTATTTTTGTTATACTTTTTTCATACATTTGTTAAAATTTTTCTATTGTGACGGGTTGTCTGTACTGTTTTTTTTTTTATGATTATATGCAATTCATCTAGATTTGTCTGTTGTTCTTTTACCGTAAATTCACTAAATCAAGAAGTATATAAAAAGGAGCAGTTAATATTTGATTTTTTTACATTAAGTTTAAACAACAAGTTAACTATGGATTTTTGTAGCTTACTATAGTACACTCAAATACATAGTCTTACCATAGTCTTAACATAGTCTTACCATAGTCTTACCATAGTCTTAACATTACCAATACATTCAAATACATAGTCTAACCATAGTCTTAACATTACCAATACATTCAAATACACAGTCTTACCATAGTCTTAACATTACCAATACATTCAAATGCATAGTCGAGTCCACCGTTTGTCATCTTTAAAAGTACATCTTGTAGTGGTTCCTTAAAATCTTTAGGATTAACTCCCTCTGTCATTCCAAACTTTTTCCCTATATGTAAGAGAATTTCAATTATAGTTTTTAAGAATTATTTTATACTATAAAGACATTGTAATATTCATCAAGATTGCACGAAGTAGAAATAATGAAAGAAAAGTACTGTTGACGTTTCAGACTTACAACAGAAGTCTTTCAAAAGAGAACAAATAATTTGCCTTATTTGAAAATAATTAAGCAAACTGATTAGTATGCTCATACTCATTGATAATTAAGGTATTTAATAGTATTAAATTTATCATAGTTTTTTTAATTGTTGTCTGTCATACCTAGTTTAACTGAATTCAGCGCTTTTCTGAACTGGTTTCTAGATTTATGTACTGCACACGTGTGACCTAGGAGTTTAACAAGAGGAATAATCTCCAGAAAGATATTCCATTGTAAGTTTTTTTTTATACTTTTAATGGTACGCGGTATCTTGGTTTCTTTCATCGTGAAATAACAGAGAAATAAGTCACGTGTCAAAAGGAAATATGAAAAATTCTCACCTAATTCAAATTTGGCTGGATTTGTATCTATTCCTATTATCCTAGACGCTCCGGCATTTCTACAACCCATAACAACAGCTAAGCCAATGGTACCTAATCCCCATACGGCACATACTGAGCCGGGTTCTACCTAAAAACGAGCAACCTTACATAACTTGTATTCCATTTTTTAAAGTTGACTTCATTCAAGGAGCCTTATTTACCACATACTAAAATATCAAGCCTTGAATCTGATGTTCAGTAGTTGTCGTTTGTTGATGTGGTTCATAAGTGTTTCTCGTTTCTCGTTTTTTATATAGATTAGACCGTTGGTTTTCCCGTTTGAATTGTTTTACACTAGTAATTTTTGGGGCCCTTTATAGTTTGCTGTTCGGTGTGAGCCAAGGCTCCGTGTTGAAGACCGTACTTAAGCCTCTTTCAACTGATTTTTATAGTTCGTTCTTATGTTGTACTGTTACACCACTGTCCCAGGTTAGGGGGAGGGTTGGGACCCCGCTAACATGTTTAACTCCACCACATTCTGTATGTATGTGCCTGTCCCAAGTCAGGAGCCTGTAATTCAGTGGTTGTCGTTTGTTTATGTGTTACATATTTGTTTTTCGTTCATTTTTTGTACATATATTAGGCCGTTGGTTTTCTCGTTTGAATTGTTTTACATTGTCATTTCGGGGCCTTTTATAGCTGACTGTGCGGTATGGGCTTTGCTCATTGTTAAAGGCCGTACGGTTACCTATAGTTGTTAATTTCTGTGTCATTTGGTCTCGTGTGGAGAGTTGTCTCATTGGCACTCAAACCACATCTTCTTATATCTATTGATAGAAAGACGCTACATTTATATTTCTTTTCTAATGGTTAAAATGGTACTGAAATAACATGCAATGTGTAGGACTGCACGGTTAAACTGGCAACAATGCATAGGAAAAAAAACCGAAAACTTTAAGCTTGGCAAAAGAAATAACAGTTTAACTCCTTATTTCATGGTTATAGTATACAATGCAATTAAAAAATGTAATGTTATTTTTTGTCATTCTATAAGTTTGTGAAAGCGTTGATCGTTAATTTACACATTTTTAGTATGCGTCATATAAGATATCCTTCGGTAAACGCCTTTTTCACCCAATAAAATTTAAAAAAGATGTATTCGGTTCATAATTTTATTTTATGCAAAAAATAGACAAAATATAAACATTCATACCTTTGCAGTATTGATAGCCGAGCCATATCCCGTTGCAATGCCACATCCAAGTAAGCAAGCCTTGTCTAATGGTGCAGCTGGATCTATCTGTAATATAAACATCAATCAGGTCTGACATTAGACGGTAGTAGCTTATTCGAACATCTCTAACCTCAGAAACGTTCCTGATCTAAATGTAAGTCAAAAGTACTTCAAGATACATATCTGACACACTGATCAAATTCAAAACAAAGATACATTTAGCAAATAAATTTAAAAAAAGATAAAAGAACTATTGATTTATTAACAGTTATTCTTTTTCTTCTATTTCTTTCCTACTTTTACTTGTCTGGGTTAAAACACCTACCAACCGACTTATTTTTGTACTTATGTGAACGAGGGTTCATACAGAGTCTTCTTAAACACAAAAAGAAAACAAAACATCTTCTGTATACTGGCTGTGTTATATATATATAATGATAGAACGGTACCTTCACACAAGACCACTCTGATGCCACTGTATACTGACTGAAAGTACTGGTGTTCAGATAATGATAGATTGGATTATCTTACCTTCACACAAGACCACTCTGATGCCACTGTATACTGACTGAAAGTACTGTTGTTCAGATAATGATAGATTGGATTATCTTACCTTCACACAAGACCACTCTGATGCCACTGTATACTGGCTGAAAGTACTGGTGTTCAGATAATGATAGATTGGATTATTTTACCTTGACACAAGACCACTCTGATGCCACTGTATACTGGCTGAAAGTACTGGTGTTCAGATAATGATAGATTGGATTATCTTACCTTGACAAAAAACTTCTTCTGTATACTGGCTGTGTGATATATATAATGATAGATAATGATAGAACGGTACCTTCACACAAGACTACTCTGGTGCCACTGTATACTGGCTGAAAGTACTGGTGTTCCGATAATGATAGATTGGATTATCTTACCTTGACACAAGACCACTCTGATGCCACTGTATACTGGCTGAAAGTACTGGTGTTCAGATAATGATAGATTGGATTATCTTACCTTGACACAAGACCACTCTGATGCCACTGTATACTGGCTGAAAGTACTGGTGTTCAGATAATGATAGATTGGATTATCTTACCTTGACACAAGACCACTCTGATGCCACTGTATACTGGCTGAAAGTACTGGTGTTCAGATAATGATAGATTGGATTATCTTACCTTGACACAAGACCACTCCGATGCCACTGTATATTGGCTGAAAGTACTGGTGTTCAGATAATGATAGATTGGTTTACCATTACAACTGAACCGAACAGTGCCATCCAACATTCCTCCCTTCAAATAATGTTCTCTGAAAGTTAAAGATACAGGTATAGCTGTTTGGTTTAGTATTGCAAATCCTAATTGTATATTGTTTCAACTGCAAAAAAGACACTCCCCCAAAAAATATCTTTATCATCATTTTATCCAGAAAGGAGCCATTTTACCAATTTTATTATATAAGAAATATGAAAACGCAAAAATAATAGTAAGGCTGATAATGGCAAGATGTATTTCGTGGTTTGGTTTATAACGTTGATTCGTCGGTTTATAAGGTTGGATGCTTTCCTTCAATCCAAATACATACATTATTCGTTAAAATCTACATTGTGCCCATACGGTGTGTCTTGGTTAATATGTGTTGTACATATTCAGTTGAACTGAATCATTTTCCATATCAGAATGGTGTTATTTATCACACCCTTAATCTGTATGACGTCACGTCATCGACATCAGTCACCGTTGCAAAGGCTTTATCAAACCCATAATCTGTATGACGTCATGTTCAAAACATGAAAAAAACATCTACTTGAGATATATAATAAAGTGTATATGATATGGCTTTTTCAATATCACACACCGTATCAACCCTCAACTAATATAATCCCTCGAGCAGAGCTCTTGGGATTATATTGGTGTCTCGGGTTGATACGGATGTGATATTGAAAAAGCTATAGATTATAATATTTTATTTAGTTATACCCTTTCAACACTTCACAGACATTGGTTTTTCCACTCTTACATGTTCTACACTGGTTACACTGCCCCATAAATGATGGAATCACGTGATCACCTATTAAAACAGTGTCATTATTTATTACTTTTAATTTACTATAAATAAATCTTAGAATGTACTCTTGTACTCAATACAGTAGCATATTTTCTCGAGCCCTAAAAAAAAACTTACAAAATAACGAAATGATAACTTATTGTTAAGTGCAAATTGTAAATCACCTTTTGAAACCAGGACTGTACACACATTTAAATTATAATCCAGGACGTCACAAACATAGTCCATGACAATGAAAATTAAAAGATTTTTCAAAGCTATTGTTAAGTGTTATAGATATATGATATATAAATGTTAAATATCAGATTTACTATAACATCAAAATATTCTTAGTCCTGATAGTTCTAAATTTCAATGAAACGTACATTTTTGTAAGTATGAACAGAAGGATATATATAAAGTTTTTTTTTATAAAAGATAAAATGTGCTTCAAAAGATGCAAGTATGAAGTCATGTTTCTAATATATCAAACTTCAGGGTGTATATGTACATGTACAATTTTTCATTTCAGAGAAAAGGCGAAAATTCACATATACGTTTTACAATGTTTTAAATTTAACATAATAAGTGCAATTTCCATTCTGCGATATGAAACGATATTTTGATATGACACGATAATTCGATATGACACGATAATTCGATTTGACACGATATTTCGATAATGACATGATAATTCGCAAAAGATAACTTTGCACGAAACTGACAAGCTACAGTGGAGGACCCATGAGAATGTTCTTAGCAAAAAGGTCAAGTAGAACAGCGAAGGGGTTGAGTTAGCTTTTAGGATTTCCTGACATTAATACAATGCGATATTTTATTTACTTTACCGCTAGGGAAGACTAGTTCCTCCCATATACTTATATAGCTAATTTAATTAAATAAGTAGATGGGAAAAACTCGTTTAGTCCTTGTGCTTTACCGATACCCCTCTTATTCCGTCCCTAAAATGAATTACAGTACCAGCTTTAAAATCCGTCACGCCCTCTCCGACGCTTTCTACAATCCCAGCACCCTCATGTCCCAGGATAGAATCCACTATCCAAGGCCTCGATCCACCCAAGTAGTTCTCATCACTATGGCATATGCTGGAGTACATTATCTACAAAATATAAACAAAATCAAAAACAAATGTCTTTACTATATGTCAAGCTCTAAATTGCTTCAGTCGAGAAAGGTAGTGAAAATTCAACACAAAATTTCCCATAATTTCAAAAACACATTAGATATGATAAAAGACCACTAACTTCGGACGGAATAACAGACTAATTTGTTCACGTCTTACCTCTCTGCCTTTTAATTTCAATCGGTGGACTATCACAAGATACTGGAAAGTTCATACAATAAATCACTACACAAATAACACATTTCTCTAAAATAACGGTATAATAGTTAACAAATATACTAGTTTAAACAAAGCAATGAAAAACAATATCATACCATATAAAAATATACAGACGGTCTCATCAACGTATACCTCACATCATCTATCATTAATATCGCAGTAACTGAAAGAAAGCTGATACATATATGAAATCCCACAATACACTCTAATATCAGTGGATGTACTGCATCAAAAATTTAATGCAGTAATGTTACTACCCGAAACACCACTGTCTATATTATTCAGATTTAGACATTTTACCAACAACAATTATGTACATGGTCCAATCAAATCAATGTACTATGTGAGTTTAGCTCACAAAGTGCTGAAAGCAGTTTGACGGAGGATGCAAAACTACAATCCACGTGGATAACGTTGTATAAGTTTTGATAAAATCGGTTTTACATCAAAATCAAGGGAGAAGATACCAATTAAGGCAGCGATACAAAAATAAAAAAATACCAAGAAAAATAAGAAAAAAACCCACTAATAGACAACAGTCACAAAACATCCTACCCAAAATAAAGGTTAAGAAACACACGTGGAATTAGGATAACTCACGGATAGATGGATGTTCACACGGACAATATCATTTACCATTGCAGGCCTTTTATAGCTTACCAAGCTGTATGGGTTTTACTCATTGTTGAAGGCCGTACGGTGACCTATAATAGTTGCTACCCTCTACGTTATTTTGTCTCTGGTGGAGAGTTGTCTCAGTGGCAATCATGCTATTTCTTTTTATTTGTATAATCTTATATCAATAATTTCTTAATGCATTACAAATCACAACACATGAGTGTTGAAATTTAAGTAACCTTAATTCTGATTTCACCAGCTTTCGGTGGCGCCACCTCAATATTTTCTATTATCAGGGGTTTCTTGTGTTCCCGCATGACAGCAGCCTTGCATCTTATAGTCTGAAATAGATTAAGTTATATTTAACAAGACTTTTATGAATTAACGTATCTAATGCACGAAAAGCGGAAGGCTATATATGATTTGTAATATTAATGAACGATGACAAAGATTAAAGAGGGGCCTGATGGGGGGTCTCATCACGATTCACGAGTTGATTTTTTTGTCAATCACGATTCACAGAAAATAAATTTCCATGATCACGGATCACGAAAATATAAAAAAAAAATCTGTAGAAAAACGGATCACGATAGCGAAAATGCGCCGATCACGAAGAACGAAAATAACCCATCAGGCCCCTCATTAAATGCTTTTCTTGAATTAAATAGAACAAGAACATATTTTATTACCAATTAAGGGCCCACTAGGGGCATATAGAGAATACACGTAGAAGGAAAAAGAATATTGATCAGGTTACGTAGAAACATAGAATTTACATACAATTAGACTGTAATAAAACCCTTGGTTTATAGTATATAATTTAGTTACATGAAAAATAAATAGATCTAAGTCATATTGACTTTATTAAATTTTCCAACAGCATTGAGGAGCTGGTTGTCTTCATAGCTTAATAGATATATGAATTTTTGTCCAATATAGAAAAGTTTGGAATTTTTTGGCAAACAAAGTCAAAGAGAGCACCTCTATCAGAGTTAAATTTTTCACATGAAGTTAAAAAATGGATTTCGTCTTCAACACAGCCAGAGGAGAATTTTTTGCAAATTCTTTCATTTCGTGGAATATGCCAATCAAACTATCTCTCATTTTCAGAAAATTAACACATGCAGAAGATGGCAGTAGGATTTTCATTTCAGATACATGTACATGGAAATGAAATTTTGCAGTGGGATTTACATAGAAGTTTACAGACCCGAGAGCCATTTATGTCTAATTGAATAGTTTTGACTCCCCGACAATTTTTGGAAGGGGATGAGTGCACAATTTTATTCGATGTTTATCTGCCTTCAAATCCCGAATAGAACGTGTCTTTTCACATGAGTTAAACGTTGTGATAAGAAGGAAACATGTTTAAAACTAAGTATGAAGGTAATACTAATCTTCCATTCCCAACAGTTAATCGATTGTTGATTGCGTAAGGTCCACGGACAAATATTTGAAGCATACATAATTTACGGATATACAGATACGGATTATTTATTAAGATAACTAATATTACATTTAGTGTTCTCCTTTACAATTCATATGGTAATATACAAAACAACATTTCAAAGTTTTACATGTAGTATATAATAATACAATTGTACACATAATTTTAAGAATTGTTTCTTATTTCTAATGCATCTCTAATAAATTTGTATAAATAATTGCATTCAATAATATTTTGTGGATTTAAAAGTTTAGAAACCGAAAAATAATTATTATGTGACGCAGGTTATTCAGTGTGCACCACATTTTTGATGTTATTTCTTCATAGACAGAAAAATGTTACAGTCATTCCTTAAATGTACTTTCACGGTAGTACAATCTGTCGATACTTTTATTTTGGCATTGCACAATGTCATGATTTTCTCTGATTGTTAATGACGTCTTTTTCCTAAATCCATTGGATGTTGGATGTGTACTGATTGATATTTTAGTCTTAGATACATGATTTTTTTTTGTTAGTTGTTTTTGGCTTTGAACAAGCTGGCAGTAACTGCGAGTACTCTCAGATCTGTACTTAGTGTCTTTTTTGTTGCTAGGGATGAGGGATGGATAAATACCCTGCCACGTCCGGTCTGTGCTTTTGTTTGATGTTTTTCTGTGTATCGATCTGATGAGTTAAGCCTTTTTCAACTGATTTTTATAGTTTGTTCTTATGTTGTGCTGTTACACTACTGTCCCAGGTTAGTGGATGATTGAGCGCTCACAAACATGTTTAAACCCGCCACATTCTTTATGTGCCTGTCCCAAGTCAGTAGCCTATTGTTCAGTGGTTGTCGTTGGTTCATGTCTGTCATTTTTATTTTTCGTAAATTGTTTTGTTATAAATAAATAAGGCCGTTAGTTTCTCAATTGAATTGTTTCATATTTTTCATGCCCTTTATAGCCGACTATACGGTATGGGTTTTTCTCATTGTCGAAGGCCGTACGGTTGCCTATAATTGCTTACATCCACTTCATTTGAACTTGGTAGGTAGTTGTCTCATTGGCAATCATACCGCATCTCCTTATCTTTAAAATAAACCACTAACGTATGACTTCTTTGTAGCGATTTAAGGATTATTTATATAGAAACCTTTTTATGGAAGTCTGAGATCTTAATACAAACGCGAACTGATTTTAAAACTGTCAGATACAGAATGGTGCTTATCTATCCTAGCTCTGAAGACGCGCACGGGTTTCGAGAATGAGCAAAATCTCTTCCGTTCAGTCAGCTATAAAAAAGCCTAGCCATGGCAAAAAGTTAAACAATCCAAAAGAAAAAAAAAAACAAGCAGCGTGATTTATGCTAAAAACATATATTAAACAACCAATCTTATTTCAACGGTGGTGATCTAAATAAGAAAACAAGCGTTACTCTAGATGTCTTTTGTGTTGCTGTATGTGTGTGTGTTAGTTTGACGTCTCTGCTATTAGCGTATGCCTAATATCTGTTGTTGTGTGTGTGTCCCGTGTGTTAGTATGACGTCTCTGTTATTAGCGTATGCCTAATATCTGTTGTTGTGTGTGTGTCCCGTGTGTTAGTTTGACGTCTGTTATTAGCGTATGCCTAATATCTGTTGTTGTGTGTGTGTGTCCCGTGTGTAAGTTTGACGTCTCTGTTATTAGCGTATGCCTAATATCTGTTGTTGTGTGCGTGTCCCGTGTGTTAGTTTGACGTCTCTGTTATTAGCGTATGCCTAATATCTGTTGTTGTGTGCGTGTCCCGTGTGTTAGTTTGACGTCTCTGTTATTAGCGTATGCCTAATATCTGTTGTTGTGTGCGTGTCCCGTGTGTTAGTTTGACGTCTCTGTTATTAGCGTATGCCTAATACCTGTTGTTGTGTGCGTGTCCCGTGTGTTAGTTTGACGTCTCTGTTATTAGCGTATGCCTAATATCTGTTGTTGTGTGCGTGTCCCGTGTGTTAGTTTGAAGTCTCTGTTATTAGCGTATGCCTAATATCTGTTGTTGTGTGCGTGTCCCGTGTGTTAGTTTGACGTCTCTGTTATTAGCGTATGCCTAATATCTGTTGTTGTGTGTGTGTCCCGTGTGTTAGTTTGACGTCTCTGTTATTAGCGTATGCCTGTTATATAGCGTATGCCTAATATCTGTTGTTGTGTGCGTGTCCCGTGTGTTAGTTTGACGTCTCTGTTATTAGCGTATGCCTAATATCTGTTGTTGTGTGCGTGTCCCGTGTGTTAGTTTGACGTCTGTTATTAGCGTATGCCTAATATCTGTTGTTGTGTGTGTGTCCCATGTGTGTTAGTTTGACGTCTGTTATTAACGTATGCCTAATATCTGTTGTTGTGTGTGTGTCCCGTGTGTTAGTTTGACGTCTCTGTTATTAGTGTATGCCTTATATCTGTTGTTCTGTGCGTGTCCCGTGTGTTAGTTTGACGTCTCTGTTATTAGCGTATGCCAATATCTGTTGTTGTGTGCGTGTCCCGTGTGTTAGTTTGACGTCTCTGTTATTAGCGTATGCCTAATATCTGTTGTTGTGTGCGTGTCCCGTGTGTTAGTTTGACGTCTGTTATTAGCGTATGCCTAATATCTGTTGTTGTGTGTGTGTCCCATGTGTTAGTTTGACGTCTGTTATTAGCGTATGCCTAATATCTGTTGTTGTGTGTGTGTCCCGTGTGTTAGTTTGACGTCTCTGTTATTAGCGTATGCCTAATATTTGTTGTTGTGTGTGTGTCCCGTGTGTTAGTTTGACGTCTCTGTTATTAGAGTATGCCTTATATCGCCTAGCAATGATTCAAATTTATAAATTGTCTGCAGATCATGACGATGGCATGTCACATTTAAAAATGTTTGGCTGCAGATCGTGACGACGACCTGACATATCTAAAAAAAAAAAGGCTTTGTCTGCAGATCGTGACGACGGTCGGACACATTTAAAAAAAAAGATTGTCTGCAGATCGTGATGACGGCTTGTCACATCTAAAAAAATCTTTGTCTGCAGATCGTTACGACGGCTACTCACATCTAAAAAATGTTTGTCTGCAGATCGTGACGACGGCCGGTCACATCTAAAAAAATTTAGACATTGTAATTATGCATTAGTTTTTCACTTGCATCATCAAGAAGACATTTGCAATAATAACTTAATACGTGAAAACATTTAATCTACCTTGCCAGTGGTGTCAGCCATCTTGTCAAATCTGCAGAAATGATAGGAAACCTTGAATGTGTTCTTATTTTAGTAAGATAAAATGAAATTGACTCTCAGGTCATCAGAATAGAGATAGAGGTATGCCATTTAAGAGCTGATTATGCAAATGCAGTGATGTACTTGAATTTTTATCTATCCTTGTAAATAGTTCGGTAGAGTTAAGTGATTTAGTATTCAAACCTTGAGGGGACCATAACGATAATGTTCTATTAGCTTACGCATATGACATTGAAAGGTGAAGTACTTAGTAAGTGCCACTCTCAGCACACACACACCCCAAGTGCACGGTACTGCCTAAAACAATTAATGTACTGGAACAGATGGATTGGTTCATCTGTTGGTGCTTGCAAATTATATTTGCTTATCATAGCCGACCATGCTAGACCCTCATCCTAATGTTTAGTCAAGGTCGTTAAACAACACCGTAGGTACATGTAGTAGGTAGTAAATCATATTATAACGAAGTCGGTTAATTAAATTTATTATGTCATTAAAAAGTTAAGAATGTTCTAAAGTTCACAATTATCACACGGACACGTAAACCGTAAAGTGTCATATTTTCGGTCCTGACTAAAATGAATTCTGGTGCTGATTGAATTCCGGCCTACCCACGAGCTTTGACATAATATATTAGTCCCAGCCACGGGGGGGGGGGGGGGGGGGGGGGGGGGATGTAGAGACCTGATGGAATCTGTTCTGTCTCATTCTTTCCTAGTATTTATAGTATGTTCCTGGTATTGTACAAGGTTATTAATCGTCAACAGGATACATGTACTAGCTTATATTTGAGGTTCCGTGTTTTGGACAAGGTTATTATTTGCCTGTAGGATACATGTATTAGTTACACTGGAATAATATTCACTTAAGTTTGTTAATGGTCACTTCTGTAATTGTTTTATTCACTTTACAATAAATTGTCCAAAGGTTATTTTTTTACGATTGTCAAAATAATTGTAACACCACTTGTATAGTCTGTTAATACATTACACATTTGTTGTTATGTAAAAGAGAGGCGAAAGATACCAACGGGACATTCAAACTCATAAGTCAAAAATAAACTGACAACACCATGGCTAAAACAGAAAAAGACCAACATACAAACAATAGTACACAAAACACAACATAGAAAACTAAAGAGTGAGCAACACGAACCCCACCAAAAACTCAGGTGCTCCGGAAGGGTAAGCAGATTCTGCTCCACATGTGGCACCCGTCGTGTTGCTCCTGTTAGTACAAACCCGGTAATAAGTCTAATTCGGTAGGTCACATTCGGGGGGAAAGGGGACGGGATTGTAGTTACGACATTTGGAACATATCCGCTATCATTTGTGAAACGGATATTCCATAACGATCAACTAACTCGTGATGGCGTCCATAAAATTTACAAAGGGATGATTTCAAATTCACCACTTGGAACTCTTGGTTGTAATTAAATAATGTTCTAACCCGTATTGTGTTACAATATCATCATTATCAATCATTGTTGGTCATGGTCGTTTTTGGTAGTTTGGTTAATATTAACAGACCTGCAAAAAGAAGAAAAAATGGTTTCCAAGTAATGTAGCCCATTATCCAAAGTCAAGATCAGAATGATACAATGATTTTATAGATTCTTGTTTGGAAATAAACTGAGCAGTATAAAAGAAAGAATAGGGGTATCTTTACATTCCATTAATCAACTTAATTGGTCTGTTTTAATACTTATTTGCTTACAACTCAAGTTCTACATCTTGATATTGTTAAATAGCTAAGAAGTTTAGAAAATTAGGTACAGTCTTTCCACTTCTGGTGTCGTATACCACTTTAAAAGAAACCACCCACCATGAAACAGGTATGTAGGTAAGATGTTAAAATGACTCAATTTTCCACACATGAAATTAATATTGAAAGCTTATGTTTTTAGAATATTGTGAATAAACTGAAATAATACACAAAAAAGAATCACCAAAAATACTGGACAGCACAATATTCCCAAACAGACCCCTCTGAACACACAGACACACAACCAAAGACATGGTCTAGTTAGCTACAACATATGGTCCAGATAGCTACAACACATGGTCCAGATAGCTACAACACATGGTCTAGATAGCTACAACACATGGTCCAGATAGCTACAACACATGGTCTAGATAGCTACAACACATGGTCCAGATAGCTACAACACATGGTCCAGATAGCTACAACACATGGTCCAGATAGCTACAACACATGGTCCAGATAGCTACAACATATGGTCCAGATAGCTACAACACATGGTTCAGAAAGCTACAACATATGGTCCAGATAGCTACAACACATGGTCCAGATAGCTACAACACATGGTCTAGATAGCTACAACACATGGTCCAGATAGCTGCAACACATGGTCTAGATAGCTACAACACATGGTCCAGATAGCTACAACACATGGTCAAGATAGCTACAACACATGGTCCAGATAGCTACAACACATGGTCTAGATAGCTACAACACATGGTCCAGATAGCTACAACACATGGTTCAGATAGCTACAGGCACAAAATGTTCTCATTATTTGAGTGAGTGAGAAGAGAAGCTATCTAAATGCCTTCAGGTCAAAATAGACTCTGAAAAACAATGCACCTCAATCTAACTGGTTTATCTTTGAAACATTTAGTCTGTGTTTTATAAGTACTAATGCACTTTACATTTACACTGGCCTCGACATGCTCTTGAAATAAATCACCAATCAAAAAACCCAAGATTATTGTATAAATTTATTGCACATTTCCCATCAAAATATACAAAAATAATTGTACAATGAATGACTTTAGTTACATTTTATGCATACTTAACATTGTCAGAATCAACTGTTATCATGGTTATAATGAATAAAAAATCCCTCCTACATTATAAAACTAGAGGCTCTAAAGAGCCTGTGTCACTCACCTTGGTCTATGTGCATATTAAACAAAGGACACAGGATTCATGACAAAATTGTGTTTTGGTGATGGTGATGTGTTTGTAGATCTTACTTTACTGAACATTCTTGCTGCTTACAATTATCTCTATCTATAATGAACTTGGCCCAGTAGTTTCAGAGGAGAAGATTTTTGTAAAAGATTACAAAAATTTACGAAAAATGGTTAAAAATTGACTATAAAGGGCAATAACTCCTTAAGGGGTCAACTGACCATTTTGGTCATGTTGACTTATTTGTAGATCTTACTTTGCTGAACATTATTGCTGTTTACAATTTATCTCTTTCAATAATAATATTCAAGACAATAACCAAAAACGGCAAAATTTCCTTAAAATTACCAATTCAGGGGCAGCAACCCAACAACGGGTTTTCAGATTCATCTGAAAATTTTAGAGCAGATAGATCTTGACCTGATAAACAATTTTACCCCATGTCAGATTTGCTCTAAATGCTTTGGTTTCAGAGATATAAGCCAAAATCTACATTTTACCCCTATGTTCTATTTTTAGCCATGGCGGCCATCTTGGTTAGTTGGCCGGGTCACCGGACACATTTTTTTAAACTAGATACCCTATTGATGATTGTGGACAAGTTTGGTCAAATTTGGCCCAGTAGTTTCAGAGGAGAAGATTTTTGTAAAAGTTTACGGACGACGGACGACGGACGCCAAGTGATGAGAAAAGCTCACTTGGCCCTTTGGGCCAGGTGAGCTAAAAATGACTATAAAGGGCAATAACTCCTTAAGGGGTCAATTGACAATTTTGGTCATGTTGACTTATTTGTAGATCTTACTTTGCTGTACATTATTGCTGTTTACAGTTTATCTCTATCTATAATAATATTCAAGATAATAACCAAAAGCTGCAAAATTTCCTTAAAATTACCAATTCAGGGGCAGCAACCCAACAACGGGTTATCCGATTCATCTGAAATTTTCAGGGCAGATAGATCTTGACCTGACAAACAATTTTACCCCATGTCAGATTTGCTCTAAATGCTTTGGTTTCAGAGATATAAGCCAAAATTTACATTTTACGGCTATGTTCTTTTTTTAGCCATGGTGGCATCTTGGTTGGTTGGCCGGATCACCGGACACATTTTTTAAACTAGATACCCCAATGATGATTGTGGCCAAGTTTGGTTAAATTTGGCCACGTAGTTTCAGAGGAGAAGATTTTTGTAAAAGTTAACGGACGACGGACGCCAAGTGATGAGAAAAGCTCACTTGGCCCTTTGGGCCAGGTGAGCTAAAAATAAACCCAGTTCATTGAACATCTTTATATTTCCCTTTTAGTTTTTATGGTAAGTCACATTGATTCATTTACAAAACAATAAAACTGTTTAAATTTATAGTTGTGTAATGCCCAGCAGCAAGTATTTCATGCATACTAAGGATGATAAGACAGTTCAGGCATTTTTTAAAATTTCAAAATGAGGAAACTTATAGAAATCTGTACAAAAATGAGTGCAGAGTATTTATATTGTTTTGAAAGCACAATCTTAGCCAGGCAATGCAAATTATTTCTTGATTATGTTTTTATACCAAAAGACAAGGTTTCATACTCAGAAAAAAATACCATGTAGTAATGTTCAAACGAAGTCAAGGTCGTATGAACATTGTCAATCCAGACATGTTCACCATTCAATGATTCTATGGACGAAATGATGACAACTTACATTGATCACTGCAACATGAAAAGAAGTCAAGGTCAGGTGACTCCTGTCAATCAGACATGTTCACCATGCAATGATTCTATGGACGAAATGAAGACGACTTACATTGATCATTGTAACATGAAAAGAAGTCAAGGTCAGGTGACTCCTGTCAAGCAGATAGTTCATCATACAAATATACCATAGACTGTGTACAGTTGAGCTCTTACTCAATATAAACATGACCCAATCACAAAAACTTAACCTGGACTTTAATAAGTCAATATACAATGAAAATGAGGGCAAGGTCAACTGCCAAATGCCATACAGACACTTCAGACCATCTGAAAGCAGTTACAGCTAAAAACAGTTTATTTCTCCTGCTAAATGGTATATGAAAATTCTGGCATATTCTTTAGTGGCAGTTTTCTATCTGACTTTTTGTGGTGCCATTATCACGAAAGACATTTTCAAAAAATTTTAGAGGCGAAGAAAAATGTCAAAAGAGTATTTTTCACCATTGTAGTTAAGGAAAGAGCTCTTAAGCAACTGACAGTTACTTAATCTGCATTTAAGATTTACAACTATATGTTAATCTGAAAATATGACAAAGGCTTGCAAACAAGCTGCTCTCATTTATGATTGATAAGAAAAAAATTATTTACCCACAAAACATTCATGAAATAAATTTAGTTTTCATTAGAATACAAAAAGTTCAATCCCCATCACATTTGCTTGTGTTTATACTCTTGCTCACATCTTACAACCTATAACATTATAGAACATATAGAATTAGATATCACAGTATTTTCATTGGTCAACTCAATTTATGAATATTCATAGCTCTGGTTTAAACAATATTTTTTTTTCAAAAGTGCACAAAATACAATTATACAATATAAATTCTGGGATTCGGAAACAAGAATAACTTATATAAATCCGTCTCCCTTCATAGCTCTGATAAAATATGAAGGAACCAGGCAGGTGCCTTACAGGTCATGGGTTAATGGCGAGGATAACAATTTAAAGCATGATTAAACAGAGCATATAAAATACACAAAAAAAAAAATCTTCAAAGTCATAAGTCATGAAATCTATCTAACAGTTATGGCCACATAGTCTCCAATAAGACAGGACTCCTCCTCATCAAAATTTTTCACAATTTTTTTCTGATACAGGATATTACAGTATAACTTTAACTATTCCATACAAAAAAAGGCTGTAATTAATTCCTGATTTACATTAAAATGAACTGTTGATAGACACAGAATGAACTTTATATATATACTAAGCAGCAGATAAAATACAGTTGATTTATTTTTATTTTCTTGGGTACAATTATTTTATGGATTCAGGTAAAATAGTATTTTTATGGATAAATATAGGAAAGGTAATGCCATTTCACAATGCCATCAGACACAACATTAACCATATGCCATTTGAAATCATCGAAGTTCTCTGGAACAATCCAAATGACCGTAGGTCAGACATCCCCATAAAATAGGATTGTTTGATCCACAAATTCCATGCTCTCAAAGCTGTCGGAATCAAAAGTTTGGAGACCTCCAAATTGCAATTAATCACTGACTCTATTCTTTACCATTTTTATGAATACTTGATTTCATTGTTTTGGCAAATTGTACCATGAAGCCTACAGGAAATTGTAATTTTTGTTAATCATTAAAATTTATGTTTTTTCCCCAAAAAATCCAGGAAAACAAGATGTACTGAGAGCTATTACTCACTAATAATACCCTATCTATCAGCATTTGATAAATATAAAGTTTATAAAGTATAGCTCATATGAAGCTTGATACTATATTTCAGGAAATCTGATTAGTAGTTCTGAGGAAAATGTGACAAAATCTTTGTTGGGACAGATAAAAGGACAGACTTAAAACAGTATAGCCCTCCTTCTGAGTGGTTGTATAATTAGTACCACACAAAGATAATTAATATGCTGTATATAATTTAATCATGAAATTGCAAAAATATTTCCTAAGAATAAGATGATTGATTGATTGTTTGTTGCATAACGTCCAGTGTTCCAAGAATATGAATAATTTGTGTAAATATAATGCTGATTATCACAGGTCAGTTAGAACAAGGTTATCTCAATTTTACAGTTTTACCATTTAATGGTTTATGGATGACTATAATGAAATTAATAATATTGAACAACTTTATACTAGCCACTCTAAGAAAATATATGATATCTAATGTCCATTTTTCTCTCTGATAAAATTAAACAACAACCTATAAGTTTAATAAATTGTCAATTCTATCCCATTTATAAAAAAAACATTGCAAATTAATATCAACTTACCACTGCATTATATATTTGCAAAATATTAAAGATGAAAATATGTAGACTTGAATCAAGAGTCACATTTCTGTGTGCTCAAATGGATATGTACTTGATCATTAATAAATACCATATCTGACACTTAATTGACTTTTACACCCCATATACTTCATAAAAATAAGTAGTCTATTTGTTCAAGAGTACAAATATATATTTCTTGAAACAATGGGTATAAAGAAAAAACATGATGAGTAACCAATATTTTACCAATCCTTTTTAAGTTCTAGATTTTGAATGTTATTGCTTCAAATCGTGTCAAGAAGAAAGTTGACAGTCACAAAAATATCTTTACTATATAAATAAATTATTTGGTTTTGACAATGAGAGGGAGTTTCTCTATTGGAAAGAACACAGATGATCTGTTTATTGCTATTTTCTTAGGCAACATCGATGATGTTAGCTTATGAAGTCATAAAGTTTTCACTCTTTTCAACTGAGAATAACCATTCTCAATTGAAAAACTTGAAATGGAAAATTAATTATCACATAGAAAGATCAAGGAAAAAATTTAAGAAAATTAAATAGCGATAATAATATTAAAGTTGGCAATGACATTTTGAGCAGATTTAGACAGATGCCAGTTACATAAGATATCACTTATATTTACAAAATAAGTTTACAATATCATCACTGCATTACATAATATCAATTTTGATACTATGTTTTCTGTATGATTTCTTTTCTTTTCTTGTTTGACACAAACAGTTGTTTGATGTTGACCACATTGATTCAGTTCAAAGGTCAATACTAAAACTTTGTTTCTTTTGTTGCGTCTGGTACGAACGGTTTTTTGTTCTTGATTTCTGGACAGAGTTCAAGAGTCAGTAGATTTACAAGATCCTGCAATATTGACAAAAATATATTAACATTGCAAAATAAATAAAAAATAAAAGAAGAATGTATCTGAGGACAGGAATGCCCCAGCTCAAGCTTCAAATAAACGAAAATGGGATGGACTGATGGAAAGACAAAAAGACGGAAGGACATAAAGATGGAAGGACAGACGGTCAAGGATAACACTTAATGTCCCCATCCCCTACGGTAGGGGCATATTACAAAGTTAGTTTCGTTGGTTGATATTTCTTTCACACTTTTAACTATTATGTAGGAGGTCAATCATCAAAATTCTCTTTTTATCTGATGTTTGAATATCATATTTAATTCGGTATTTTTGTTTAGTACAGTCAAAATTTGAATACACATGTAGCAGGATTGCATTTGGCGTCCAACTAAATAACCCATGGTAGTTAGAGAGGAATTCTAGCTAGGGTATGTGTTGTTTGAGTCATAATGGAATAGTGACTCTTGGGTAGGGGAAGTGTGGCGGGATTGCTTCACTTAGTACAAATAGAAGATACTTAGCCAGCCTTAAGCAGTTGAGCTAGGGAAGTACTTCCTTAGCTCAGTCAGTTAGAGCACTGCCTTGTAACACAGAGGTCCAGATGGAGACAATGTGATCTTCTCATAAGAATCATGCTCTCCGGTTACACACGTTATAATAGTATTTGCCTATGGACTTTCTGAGAGTCAGTCTTGTTTAATATCAATTCAAAATCTCTTTCAATCATTTCCTTATAAATTAATTTATTGTTTTGATTAGTCTCAAAGAAAGTAATAAGGAGGTGCAGAAGATACTGCAGATACTATTAAAGATTTAACAGAAAACCAGTCTCCAAGTCATGGAAAAATAATAGACACAAAGTACAGACAGATGTAGTAATAGAGAGAAGGATACAGCAAATATACATAAAATTGAGAACGGAAATGGGGAATATGTCAAAGAGACAACAACCCGACCAAAGAGCAGAAAACAGCCGAAGGCCACAAATGGGTCTTCAACGCAGCGAGAAAATCCCGCACCCGGAGGTGGTCCTCAGCTGTCCCCTAAATAAAATTGTGTACTGGTTCAGTGAAAATGGACGTCACACTAAACTCCAAAACATATAAATGAACTAAAATAAAAAAAAACATACAAGACTAACAAAGGCCAGAGGCTCCCGACTTGGGACAGGCGCAAAAATACATCCCTGCTAAGTGTAAACAGGAGTATTATAATCTTGTTTTGCAATTATTATTTATTATAGGATTAAACCTCTTTCTAAAGGAATTTATTGGTGTATATGTAAATGCTCTTTTGTTCCGACGTTGGAAAGTTCCGGGCGGAAAGAACTAACTAGCCGAAAAGTTCCGGAGGAACTTTTTAACTAGTTACTTTGTTCTTCCTCTGGTTTAAAAGTTCCACCGGAACAAAGTGACTAGTTGAAAAGTTCCAACGGAACATATCAACTAGTTAGAAAGTTCCTTTTTGCCAAATTAGTCAAAACCGGAACTAACAAACTAGCCCAAACGTTCCAACGGAACTTATCAACCAGGCAGAAAGTTCCATTTGGAGAATTGATGCAAAGTAAAAGCGCAACATATCATACTTGAACCTTTCAAAGGGAAACCAAGATACTGATTACAAAAGTCAAAAGGAACTTATCAACTAGCCACAAAGTTCCTCTTTGGCAAATAAGTCAAAACCGGAACTAACAAACTAGCCCAAAATTTCCAACGGAACTTATCAACCAGTCACAAAGTTCCATTTGGAGAATTGATGCAAAGAACCACATGAAGAGGGGGTATTCTTCCCTCTCTTGAGGGTACTATGAATACTAAATTTGCATGATAATGCAAGTTATTCCGTTTTATGTGAGCTATGAAATACAACTTAAATTTTGCATATTTGTCCCCAAAGAAACCCCTTTCAGTGCGTTGGGTATTCTTGTAAATTAATGATTTGCTCTTATGTATACTGATACTCATTCTTTCCCCTCTTTCTACAAAAAGGACGAAATATGGTATATTTGGAACGATGTAACTAGTTGTTCTGTTCCGCCAGAACTATTCAACTAGCTACATTGTTCCGGGACTTTTCAACTAGCTACTTTTTTCCGGAACTTTTCGACTGCACTCGGAATAAAACAACTAGTTGGAAAGTTCCATCGGAACGAAATAACTAGTTGAAAAGTTCCGCCGGAACAAAGTAACTGACGGAACATAGTGGCTGTTACATATAAACTAGATCAAGTCACTCACAAACAAATAAAAGTCCTTGTAATTCTTTAAAATTGGAGATAATTAATTTAATTTTCCCACCCGTGACCTCTATCACCCTTAAATTGTATAATTGTGTTATTGAGTTGGCCTGGCCCATGAATATATTTTTGGTTAACGCAAAAAAATGTATTCCATGAAAAATGCTTTCTGATGAAAAATAAACTACAAAAATATCTTATTATCATTCAAATGAATATTTTGTGTTTATAATGTAATTTAATGATGAAAGCAAAGTGAAAATAAATATTTTTATTGTCGAGCTGGTTTGTGTTATCATCGTCTCCCTCTTGTTTACATTGGTTACAAAAAGTAGTTCCATCAACCTCGTCTATCGAAAAATAAATAACATCAAGAGCAACTACCAGAAGCCCTCTCGACCAATCATATCAACATATTCCCTGATATGCAAATTATATAAGAATTATAGAACTATAAATACTTACATAAAATAATTGTTTATTGAGTCTAGTATCCTGTAGCACCTCAAATATTTTAATTGTGCCTCTCCGTCCATTATCTTCTCCTAACAATGTCTTTATAGCATCTGTAATGAGGAATAAAATAAAGGTTAATTACAATAGGAAAGTCGTCCATTGTCTTCTCCTAGTAATGTCTTTATGGCATCTGTAATGAGGAATAAAATAAAGGTTAATTACAATGGGAATGTCGTCCATTGTCTTCTCCTAGTAATGTCTTTATAGCATCTGTAATGAAGAATAAAATAAAGGTTAAATTACAATGGGAAAGTCGTCCATTGTCTTCTCCTAGTAATGTCTTTATGGCATCTGTAATGAGGAATAAAATAAAGGTTAATTACAAAGGAAAAGCCATTCATTGTCTTCTCCTAGTAATGTCTTTATAGCATCTGTCATGAAGAATAAAATAAAGGTTAATTACAATGGGAAAGTCGTCCATTGTCTTTTCCTAACAATATCTTTATAGGATCTGTAATGAAGAATAAAATAAAGGTTAAATTACAATGGGAATGTCGTCCATTGTCTTCTCCTAACAATGTCTTTATAGCAGCTGTAATGAGGAATAAAATAAAGGTTAATTACAATGGGAAAGTTGTCCATTGTCTTCTCCTAGTAATGTCTTTATGGCATCTGTAATGAGGAATAAAATAAAGGTTAATTACAATGGGAAAGTTGTCCATTGTCTTCTCCTAACAATGTTTTTATAGCATCTGTAATGAGGAATAAAATAAAGGTTAATTACAATAGGAAAGTAGGAAGTCAGGGGAAATCTTCACTATAATAATTCTCTCTTTACATATCTGAAAAAAGAGGTTACAATCATATATGTACAATTTACATTTGCTAAACAATCAAACTGACCCTTTTAGATTATACCAGGCAGCACAAACGATTTTTAATTTCGGAGTGTATTTTTTACATATTTCAAATTAAAGATGGATCTTGATTTATCTGTTGCAAAATCTGACATTAGTATCCAATTTTAGTTAGAAATTTAATGATAAAAAAATCTAAATTGGCATTTTCCTGTCTTTAAACAGCTATCAAGATATTCATCAGAAATGAGAATAAATCTGGAAAGTCATACTTCAACTTGATTTCATAGATTTTTTAATGTCTTCTATTTAATTCTATATTTAACAAAATACTTTTCAGTGCAAAAGAAAAGTTTTGAAAAATAAAAATAATAAAAAGCTTTAAACAAAGTACTGACAAACATGTTCTGAAAAACTTATGGGTGTGAAATAAATTCATGGAAATTTGGCTCTACCTCATTAAGATACAATTTGAATATAGGGACGTAACTATCAAAATTAAATTTTGAATTAATTGATTTAGACTCTTTGTTCAGAGAGAGATATTCAATAAGGACTACCAAATAATTCAATATATTTGGGTAGAGGGCTGTTCCATAAAAACATACATGGGATCCATGAAAGGCAAATGTTACAGACAATTTTGTACTATGAAAATGAAAAAGAAATTCTAAAATTGGCCCTATAAATGGTTACCCCAATTTAAAGGTGCCTTCCATGGTTCCCCTGTATGATATAATGGAACAGTCCGAATGACGCATATTAGTTCTACCAGAGTTTTTGATTGTACATACCTGGCATATTTTGTAAGAATTTTTCCTTAGCTTCCATCCTTGTTTTAAGTTTTTCTTCATCACTTCTGGACGATTCATTTTCAGCTAGTTTTCCATCAGGCCACATGGATAGTGTAAACTGTTGTATGTAATATATTATCATAGACTCAGAAAATATCCAGTCCACAGTCTCACACAGTTGTCTGGAATAAAAAAATATGTATAATTTGCTTATTCATAGTTTGATAAAGAATTTAATGTTTCTTTTCACAACTTTGCTATAATTAGTCATATCTGGCTTCAGTCTGACAGTTTTCTTAACTTCCTTGAAAACTACCATATTCATGCATTATGATTGGGTGCGCCTACCATAATTGAGGAAATTCTTACACCTGAGAGTTTTAAAATCTAAATGGCACTGAAGACTGTTCTTCAAACAGATGTGATGCAGTTCTAGACATTGTATTGGTCTGGTTTTTCTGGGTATGAATTGTGAACAATCTACTTAGTCATTGCACAATATTGCTTCCTGCACTAATCAAGATGTTTCTGAATAAAATCTTCTACAAAGGAACGCCATCAATATTAGAGTGAATGAAACAATGATTTCATATCAGCAGGTTAAGTGCATTTGAACTTACTTTCAGTGAATCTTTGAAAAAATATAATTTTGCATTGTTTTCCTTGTCTATTATACCAGTACTATAGTTTTGAGTGTGTTACCCGTACTGTATGAATAAAAGTAAATATAGGGTAACTTATAAGGGACGATGCATTTAAATAAAAACAAGTGTGCATACACTGAAATGTGTCGCCTGCTTTACTGACCATTGATTTTATGTTGATAGTCCTAAATATAAAGCTTTACTACAAGTATCACATAAACTTAACACGATCCAAGAAAATGAGGTCAAGGTCAGATAAACCAAACCGGAAATACATGTACACCTTACAATCAATCTATGCATCAAATATAATTGACCTATTGCTTATAGTATCTAAGAAGTAACCTTAACCATGAAAACTTAACATTGACCAATAAACCATGAAAATAAAATGATACCTGCCAGACAGACATACACACCTTACAATCATTTCATACACCAAATATAGTTGACCTATTGCTTATAGTTTAAGAAAAACAGACCAAAACACAATAAATTGCTTTGACACATAGGTTTCTGACACAGAATAACTGTAGTCAAAGAACTTAGAATTGGTTACTGTGGATTCATTATTATTCGTTGGATACCAATTTTCGTGGATTTCGTGGTTATAGGTTAACCACGAAATTAAATGTTCAACGAATGGCAAATTTACTATAGGCTTGTATGCAGACATTGTCAAAAACCACGAAATTAGATATCCACGAACATGTAAGTTTTCCTTAATCCACGAAAATTGGTACCCACGAAAATAAATGAATCCACAGTATATAATTTGAATTTATATTCAATTTTTTGCTTTTTTGCAATTCACTATGCTGTTGCAAATTGCCCCCCCCCCCCCCCCCCCCAAAAAAAAAAAAATTTACCCCCCCTTTTTTTTTTGCTTTTGTGCATTACACTATGCTGTTGCAAATTGCCCCCCCCCCAAAAAAAAAAAATTTACCCCCTCTTTTTTTTGCTTTTGTGCATTACACTATGCTGTTGCAAATCCCCCCCCCCCACCCCAAAAAAAAAAAAAAATTCACCCCCTTTTTTTTTTGGCAAAATTTTTTTTTTCACCCCACCCCTTTCTTTTTTGCAAAAAAAAATAATTGAGAAATTTTCTTATTTATTTCTGAAATCTGTAATAAGAAAAAAAAATTGTTCCCCCCCCCCCCAATTTCTTTTTTATCCCCCCCTCCAATTTTTTTTCACCTCCCCTCCCCCTCCCCTTTTTCCAAAAAAAAAAAATCTTTCTCTCAAGATATGGTTATTATCTCAATTCAAATTTACAATGGAGTTTGCAACCATAATTACCCATTTAAATACATCATAAAAGTCTTAAAGTAGAAAATATACATAATTTTAAAGCAGTGTAAGGGAGGTAATCCAAATTTAACATTGTACTTAAAAGTGATTGTCCATTAACAAGGAAACCCTTGTTTTTTCCCCCTTTTTAGCCCCTAATTCCTAAACGGTTTGAGCCATTACCCCCCAAAGCCAATCCTAACCATCCCTATTTGGTATGGAAACTTGTTGTACAATTTCAGAGAGATCCATACACCGTTCCACAAGTTATTGTCTGAAAACACGAAAATGCTTATTTGGGCCCCTTATTTGGCCCCTAATTCCTAAACTGTGACCATAACCCCCAAAATCAATCCCAACCTTCCTTTTGTGGTTATAAACATTGTGTTTAAATTTCATAGATTTCTATTTACTAATACTAAAATTATTGTCCGCAAACCAAGTGTCTTCGGACGACGACGACAACGACGACGTGATACCAATATACGACCACAAAAATTTTTTGTGGTCGTATAAAAACTTAACACTGAGCATTGAACCATGAAAATGAGGTCAATGTCAAATAAAACCTGCCAGACTGACATGTACATCGTAAAATATTTCCATACACCAAATATAGTTGACCTTTTGCATATAGTATAAGATTTGATTTTTTACTTTTAAGCACCGCTTTTGGGCTATTTCGTGGCGGCCAGTTTTTATTGGTGGAGGAAGCCGGAGTGCCCGGAAAAAACCACTGACCTTCGATAGGAAAACTGACAATCCTAGTCAATTAAGATTGGAGTCGAGTGCACCTGCACGAGCAGGGTTCGAACTCACAACCTCAGTGTTGACTGGCTAGTGATTACAGTAGTAACTACTTAGACCACTCGGCCACCGAGGCCCCTATATAGTATTAGAAAAAAAAGACCAACACACAAAATCTTAACTTTAACCACTGAACCATGAAAATGAGGTCAAGGTCAGATGACACCTGCCAGTTGGACATGTACACCTTACAATCATTCCATACACCAAATATAGTAGACCTATTGCTTATAGTATCTGATATATGGACTTGACCACGAAAACTTAACCTTGTTCACTGATCCATGAAATGAGGTCGAGGTCAGATGAAAACTGTCTGACAGGCATGAGGACCTTGAAAGGTATGCACATACTAAATATGGTTATCCTATTACCCATAATAAGAGAGAAATTAACTTTAAAAAAAATCTTAACTTTTTTTTGAAGTAGTCACTGAACCATGAAAATGAGGTCAAGGACAATGGACATATGACAGACGGAAACTTCATAACATAAGGCATCTATATATACAAAGTATGAAGCAACCAGGTCTTCCACTTTCTAAAATATAAAGCTTTTAAGTAGTTAGTTAACGTCGCCCCCGCCCACTCACTATCCCTATGTCGAGCTTTCTGCGACAGAAGTTGCAGACTCGACAAAAAAATCATTTTACAACAAGGGACCATCATTCATTTATTATCTAACCTTTTCATTACCTTAATCAGTACATACTAACCTGTTAATAGTTCTGCCAAAAGTAACCTCTACAAACATAATAAAACTTTTCCTAAGCCATTTAAACATTCCTCTAGATTCAAAAATCTCATTCACCAGTTTATAGAAAGGTTCGGCAATAGAATCTACATTTCTATCCAGTTTGGTCCTACAAAGTAAAAAGATATCATCAAGTTTATTTATCAAACAAAGAGTATCCATCACTAAAATGTCTGGGTTTTCCAAGGAAGATGTGATGGCTGCCACAATTAAACAAGAAATGGTGAAATCCATGTTTTGAAATAGGAAATGCCAAAAATCATTCTAATGAAAATAAAATAGAAGAGTCAATCAAAGCGCGAAAGCGCTGTAAAGGCAGTTAATTACAGGTTGTGTGTATATTTAGTCCAGTTATATCATTATCTTGCATAGTACATTGTACTTATCAGAGGTGGCTTTCAGTATTTAAGATTTAGAGTTCTCTAATGATATTGAACAAGTTTTATGAATGTCATATTCTGAGCACTATATGAAGGCGATTGTTCTCACTTGTTTATGAACTAGTGCATTATGTCCAGTTTGTACCTTTTTTATCTATGTTTATAGTCAAATACTGTTTAAAATAGTTTGGCATTTTCTTTTAAGTAATAAGTAAATGTTATCAACTGTATTTTATTCAACTTTGCAAATGTGGTTTGTTACTGGTAAGTACAATGTATGGATGATAGTTGTTTCATTGGCAATCATAACACATCTCCTTATTTATATAATGATCTATATTCAACAACCTCAGGTACAAAAAAAATGTATGTAACTAAACTATGATGGGAAACCTTTGACTTCTTTCTTTAATATAAACTTTTGATTTGGTACCATAGAACTATGTAGAATAAATGTACATTGCAACATGTCAACTCTTTCAATGACAATACTTTTTTTAGAAACTATAACTCCAAGCAAAATTATATTTCCAAGTATAAAGTAATTTATGAATGAAACAAGAGTGCACACGCTGAAATGTCTCGCCTTCTTTACTAATCATTGATATTATGTTGATAGTCCTAAATATAAAGCTTTATTACAACTGTCACATAAACTTAACATTAACCAAGTAAACTAAACATTGACCAATGAACCAAGAAAATGAGGTCAAGGTCAAGGTCAGATGAACCATGCTAGACAGGCATGTACAGCTAACAAGTCTTCCATACAACAAATATAGTTGACCTATTGCTTATAGTTTAAGAAAAACAGACCAAAACACAAAAACTTAAAACTGAGCAATGAACCTTGAAAAAATGAGGTCAAGGTAAAAAAAAAACCTGCGTGACTGACATATAGATCATAAAATATTTCCATACACCAAAGTTGAACTATTGCATATAGTGTTAGAAAAAAAGACAAAACTCAAAAACTTAACTTTGACCACTGAACCATGAAAATGAGGTCAAGGTCAGATGACACCTGCCAGCTAGACATGTACACCTTACAATCATTCCATACACCAAATATAGTAGACCTATTGCATACAGTATAAGAAAAAGAGACCAAAACACAAAAACTTAACTATAACCACTGAACCATGAAAATGAGGTCAAGATCAGATGACACCTGCCAGATGGACATGTACACCTTACAGTCCTTCCATACACCGAATATACTAGACCTATTGCTTATAGTATCTGAGATATGGACTTGACCACCAAAACTTAACCTTGTTCACTGATCCATGAAATGAGGTCGAGGTCAAGTGAAAACTGTCTGACGGGCATGAGGACCTTGCAAGGTATGCACATACCAAATATAGTTATCCTATTACTTTTAATATAATAAGAGAGAATTCAACATAACAAAAAATCTTAACTTTTTTTCAAGTAGTCACTGAACCATGAAAATGAGGTCAAGGACATTGGACATGTGACTGACGGAAACTTCGTAACATGAGGCATCCATATACAAAGTATGAAGCATCCAGACCTTCCACCTTCTAAAATATAAAGCTTTTAAGAAGTTAGCTAACGCCGCAGCCGGATCACTATCCCTATGTCGAGCTTTCTGCGACAAAAGTCGCAGGCTCGACAAAAAGGAGTTCTTAATTAAGTAATAAACTGATTCGCTGAGCGCAGCTGGATACAACCACAGAGGTCCAACCCTGAACAGTTGGGGCAAAAATGGACACAATATTCAAGCTTGATACAGGTCTGAATTTGGATTGTAATTAAATATTTGCCATTTTATAGTTTCTGAATAAATGTAGTCAAAGAACTTGAAATCAGTTATATGAATTGAATTTACATTCAATTAAAGATTTCTTGCTGTTGTGCAATACACTGTGCTGTTGCGCAATACTTAATAAATCTGTTGCCAGACTATAAACAAATAAAGTTCAATTTCTTCTCAATGTCATATTTGAAATTTATGAAAATCAATAGGGAGATTACATCAATAGCTATAAATAATTCACCAAAGTTTCATGCGAACTGCTTAAAGCATTTTTGAGTTGTTGTCCAAAAACTGGAAAATCCCCCCTTTTTAATGAATAAAACCCCATAACTCAGAAATGTAAAATCTAAAATTTATAAAATTCTAAAGGGAGCTTACGGATTGATAATTTAGTCTTAGATGCAAGATTTTTTTATCAGTTGTTTGTGGCTTTGAACTAGCTGTCAGTAAATGCGAGTACTCTCAGATCTGTACTTAGTGTCTTTTTGTTGTTTGGATGTACAACTACCAGGCCACGTCCACTTGTATTTGTATTTATCCATCTGATGAGTTAAGCCTCTTTCAACTGATTTTTATAGTTCGCTCTTATATTGTACTGTTACACCACTGTCCCAGGTAAGGGGGTGGGTTGGGATCCCGCGAACATGTTTAACCCCGCCACATTCTGTATGTACATGTATGTGCCTGTCCCAAGTCAGGAGACTGTAATTCAGTGGTTGTCGTTTGTTTATGTGTTGCATATTTGTTATTCGTTCATTTTTTGTACATAAATTAGGCCGTTAGTTTTCTTGTTTGAATTGTTTTACATTGTCATTTCGGGGCCTTTTATAGCTCACTGTGCGGTATGTGCTTTGCTCATTGTTGAAGGCCGTACTGTGACCTATAGCTGTTAATTTCTGTGTCATTTGGTCTCTTGTGGAGAGTTGTCTCATTGGCAATCATACCACATCTTCTTTTTTATATTTACATCAACAGATATAAACAATTCACCAAAGTCAAGGTGAGACAACAAAACTTAGTTGCAAGATCTCTGAAATTTTTTACACGGTACAAGTTTTTCTAATTGTTGGAGATTGTATGGTGACAGTAACACCTGTAACTGCTTAACCCATTTCTTATGCACTTTGGTTCGATAAACTCACTGAATATCATACCACATCTCCTTATTTTTATATGCATTACAATTTACATGTGCATGTAATTGTAAATAATATTTATATATATATATCAGAACAAACTTCATTGCGTCACTTTTATTTATGCATCCTTTGGCACAATACAAGTTCTAAAATTACACAACATAAAACAACTAAATGTTATTTCAGATGAAAGTTTTGTTTCAGTTCCATTCATAGGATTTATTAGAATTTTGTATGTTTTGACAAGTCCAATAATTAGCTCTATGTGCACGTGTTAATTGGAGACTTTTCTATCCCGTATAAGAGTTTTGGAACTAATTCTGTTTCTTTTTTTGAAAAAAGTGAGCAAACAAATCTTGCTCATTTAAACCTTTGTCTGCCATCACACTGTCACCTGGATCACATAATTGAACTATTCTACATCTTTCAACTATTTCACAGTCACTGGTACAACCAACATATGCATTAGAGACATAGTTGACTAAACCACCAGGTGTCCAACATACAAGTATTTTCAGTGTTTCTGTTTTTATATGATGAAAAGGTTGCCTGAGCTCTAGGAGCTTTAGGTTTTATCATGGGATATTCTGTGCTGTCAATAATAATCCAAGTTGTAGGAAACTTTAATTCTAAGTTGGATGGCGAAAAATACCTGACTAAACCACTAAATGGCCAAGTGTTAGCCTCACGCCACTGTTTAGACATAAAAACAATCCATGTTTACACAATATTCTTAACACTAGTTTCAATCTAGAATCTAGACAGTTCAAGGTTGGTTGTATAATGCATCAATTTCATCAAAGTCATAAAAAAACAGATTTTCAAATGACACCCTATCAATTTGAAAATATATGTATCTCAAACAATGTGCTGTTGGACCAAGTGTGGTCAAAACAAATAAAAATTTAGTATACAACTCTAAACCGGTATAAAAATGCATGGCTGTGTCACGTGTCTTCATTTCAAAATTCTCTGCTGAAAATAAGGCATTGATGGTGTTTGCGTAATTCCATCTGTGAAGCTCAACATTAGCTCGGCAGTTGGTGGTGGACAGTCATAAATCCTGTCTGCAGTATGAATTACCTCTTCAGGAAAACCAACTTTACAATCAAAACTTTCCTCTAGATTTCTACTACAATATTCATCAAGTTTAGTTCTTTTGTTTTCACAGGAAACTGCCCTGATTTTTCTTTTTGCGGACGATTCAGTCTCTTGCTTGGTCCAGGAAAATAGGCTGGGATTGGCAGTAGACTTAAGTCTCTGTATGGTGGGTTTGTGCCCTGAAAAAGGTTATAAAACATTAGTTTTTTTATAATTAAATGAACTTCCATTAGCAATGCATACTTTGTACAGAAGCAAGTTAACTCGTACCATTGTAAACTCGTACCAACGTAAACTCGTACCACTGGGAAGTCGTACCAATCAGAACTCTTACCACTGCAAACTCGTATCATTAAAAATATATTCAAAAATACGAAAGTTTTATGATTTTTTTTTTGGTAAACTAAATAAAAAAAGTTGAATTACTTGAATTTTATACTAGATTTTAATGAAAACTTAGACAAAAATACGAATGTTTTATGATTATTTTTTTTTTAAGCTTTATACAAAAAATTAAAATATCTTTGAAATTTATACCAGATTTTAATGAAAACTTAGACAAAAATACAAATGTAATTTCTTAATTACCATGCTAATAAATATATTAAATTCCTTTGATTGTGTGATTATTGGTTGATTATTAACTAATCAACTTGTTTTTTTTTATCTTTTACTAATCAACTTGTATAATCATATAAGCATGGTCATATTCTGCTGAAATGTGCTGAATATTGTATAAAAATAAATTTCATACTTTCTAACTGTTGGTCATAAACAATTTTAAACCTTTAAAACACAATCAATAAATTCCTTCATTAAATAAAATTCCTTTTAGAAACAATAGAAAAATACCCAAATCTATTCAATGTTACTGATTTGGAATGATTAAAAACTAAATCAAATAGTTGTCAGTAAAAGTTTAAAAAAGAGTCTATTCAAGGGAGACAACAAAGCCAATCTGCCACGGTTTTCTCTATCCAATTAGACAAGGAAAATAAGCTACAAATTGGTTATTGTAATTTCAAATTATATACATTTTACAGACTTAAGAGGTATTGAGTAAAATTAAAGTATATATTCATCATTAAACACCATTTGAATGCATTTAAATAAGTTGGTACGAGTTTACAATGGTATGAATTTACCGTGGTACGAGTTAGCAGTGGTACGAGTTTGCATTGGAACGAGTTTTTGTTTAGTGGTACGAGTTGACATTGGTACGAGTTACAATGGTACGAGATAACTATAATTCCTTTGTACTCGTAACCTGGCAAAATATTAACTAGATTTATTCATTACAATCTGGATAAAACTATGTTAGCCTGATTCAATGTACATCAAAATGTATGTTATGTAAATCCAAAGGACAAACAATGAGAGACGTATGCAACAAACATACATTGTTTGTACCTAAATAACTATAATATAGATGAGAGCATGTCATTGTTTTGTTCCTGTTAACATTGTCATTGATATTTTTCAAGAAAGTCTATGAGGCATAGCTTATGCATTCCTGTCATTACTACATAAGCATAATTACTGCTAAAATAATTCTCAGTATGATATACCTCTTGTAAGAAATCATTATAATTGTAGCAAGCACCAAAAAATCTCAAACAGATCACATTGAATCGTAATCCAAAAAATTATGACGTCTTGAATTAACCACCCCCTTTTATTCTAAAACGATAATTGCGGTTGTAAACTGACTTTGGTTTATTTGCATGGCGATTACATATATAACTATATATTTCACAAAGAAAATAGAGTTTTACCATGAATAGTTTCCTGCACGTAGTCTTTTTCAGTAAAACGTGCCTTGCAAACAACAGCTGATTGAGATGGACTCCACGATATCATCGTGTTCTCGTCCAATCTGCGTATGGGCAATGGCGTTGATCCAACTTTTCCTTCTTTTTAAGTCATTTGGAAATGCATGTCCTCCTCTTAAATGACATCCAGGTACACAACAACAAGTACTTGGCATCGTTAATTAAAAATATAACTGAAATAGTTGCACTGTGCAGAAACCGGAAGTTGAGGAACAGGATCCGCTACCACGGCGCCACCTATTCAGGAACGATAATTTGCTACTTTATATAACTGCGAAATAACAATTACGTTAGACGGGTTCACGTGCATAAACAGAAATGCGCTTTAAATTGTATAATATAATTCATGTTCAGTCGACCTTTAATTATTATATCAACGACTGAAATGATTTATAAACATCTAGATTGCAGATAGCACTCGAAATTAACCCGAGCTCTTTCCCACGGAATTCAAATAATTCTAGTTTGTCAATCGGTTGACTGCTTATAATGCAAAATACTTATAAATCAAAAGATTTTAAAACTAACAAAACACAATGATCGTTTCTCTATTTCCCAATGTAAATGAAATGAGACAAAAAACATTTTATACCACAATAAGAAGAGGAGAGAATCAACATTTTCCGGATCTACTTGGAGCTAAATGACCCCCCACGTAGATAAGTTGGATATCGCGGAAAGAAATATTAACACGGCAACTAGAAAGGCATTAAAGCACTGCCTTTAAAAAATCATGTAGAATCTGTGCTAGTTTGAACAAATTCTGTATTAATGTAAAAGTTGTTTTCAAGAGCTGTGGGGTATAGCAATTGTAATAACATTAAATTGCCATGAAATCACTTTAATAAACAATCATGAGTATGAAAGACCATTGACAATTTGTATTATGCTTTTTTCCTAGGCAACATGGATGACATAGGGTTATGAAGTCATGCATAATCTTTCTTCTAGGCCGTGAAAAACCCATATCATCACTCAAGAAGTGTGGGATTGAAAATATTCATATGGAAAGATGAAAAGAAAATTTGAGAAGATATGGATATTAATTGTTAAACTAAATCAGTGTCTTACTCTTCCTCCCTGCCAAAGAGAAGTTCATCATCACTGTCATGTGGTTCTGGTTGTCTGGAGGGAAATCTGTAAATACAACATCAATTTATATTATTATATTTATTTTGTACATGATTACTGTCTTTGGGTCAGTTGTAAGTACTACATAAGCCAATATTTCAATGCCCTTTTGTAAGAATTTTGTTTCGTTTCTTAGTCTAGAGTTGAAACGAAACAAAGACAGGAATTGTTGAAACATGATACATGTATCCTTCATCTTAGCCTCTAACTGTGGTATTGTAATAATATCACTTTTATGCAGTATTATTTACTTTCAATGGCATTATGGTACAAGAATTATTCTGAACACATTATGAACCTGTTTTTTTTTTTTAAATTTTGGTTTATTTGTATGATTCAGAGTTAAGTGTGGCATACATTTCGCTCAACTAGTATACATTATTGTTTAGGAGCCAGCTGAAGCCTGCCTCCTGGTGAGGGATTTCTTGCTGCATTGAAGACTATTGGTGGCCTTGAGCTGTTTTCTGCTCTTTGGTCAGGTTTTTGTCTCTTCAACACAATCCCTGTTTCCATTCTCTATTCTATTCATATCTTTCTATAACTTGAACTGTTAATGTGAATATATTTTCGCCTAATTTGATTTTATACAAGATATTAGTGACTTATGATTGCAATATTTACTTTTTCAGGAGAGTCCTTAGGAAGAAGTTACTTTTCTCTAACTTGTTCTGTTTGAAGTATTCTGGTGATGGAGACAGGAAGGCATACAGAGCCTCACTATGGGCCATCCTTTCATCTTTTAAAATAACCTGTAAATATTAATGAACAGTCAAGCTGTTGTTTAATAGTATACTATCATTGGAGAATGGGGACTGAATAGAAACTATTTCAAAAATTAAATTCATTTATCTATTTTTAAGGAGAAAATGCACAGGATATATTATTATTGCTATTTTCTATAGATTACATTGAATATTTCTGTGTGATAATTTTCCATCTCATGCTACTCAAGTTTCTCTGTTTAGTAAAATGAAATTATGATGTCATAAGCCCACCATCATTAACATTGCGTAGGAAAATAGGAATAAACAGACTATCAGTATGGTCGTTTAAACTTGATGCTCTTTGATGAGATTGTAGCTGAGAAACTCCCTTTCTTATTTGGAAACAGATATAATTGTAAGATACTTTTTCCAAATGATATTACTATACTTATATAAAAGATGTGGTATGATTGTCAATAAGATAATTATCCAACAAATGTGGAGTTCAAATGAAGTGGGTCTAAGCAACTATAGATCACCATATGGCCTTTAACAACAAGAAAAACCCATATTGTATTGTTGGATTTAATAGGCCTGACATGAAAAATGTGAAACAATTCAAATGTGAAAAATTAAGGCCTATATAATTTATAACAATACTATTTATAAAAAACAAATATGATAGATATGAGCCACAACAACAACCACTGAACTTCAGACTCCCGACTTGGGACAGGCACATACCGAATGTGTAATATACTTGCCTAGATAATTATATGAAATCATTCCATTTTTCCAAAATATTATCTATGTGCTCAAATTATTTATTTAACCTAACCTTCCAGTCTGAATATTTGATCAGTTGATGTGTAATGCCCACATCTAATGTAACATACTATATGATTAAACAGATTCATGGTAAACATCTAAATTAGTTGAAAATATAAGAAGAATGTGTCTGAGGACCCGGAGGCCCTCTTTCAAGCTTTGCAATTTTCCAAGTTAAAAAGGGGCATAACTGTAGAACGGTAAATAACTCACAACCCAAATTCGAACTCTGTCTACGTGTTGTGGTTCTTAGCCTTGTGTATTAGTTTCATAAAATTTGGATGAGATTAACTTGAGTTTGAGTGCGGAAAAGAAAATATTTGCAAGTACCAAGTTATAAGGATCATAACTCTAGAATGGTAAGGGACTCACTGCCCAAATTCGAACTCTGTCTGCCAGTTTGGTTCTTAGCATTGTGTATGAGTTTCATAAAATTTCCATGAGGCAAACTTCAGTAAGAGTGCGAAAAGGAAATGGGATGGACAGAAGGACAGACAGACGGAAGGAGGGACAGAAGGACGGTCAAAGGTAACACTTAATGCCTCTGTTGCCTACGGTGGGGGCATGAAAAAGGAAAGAATACAGAATTGTCTCCCTTATACAACATTTCATTTTACTGCTATAATAAAGTTAATTGGAGAATGGGGATTGAACTTTTATAATTCTTTTAATTCTGCTGTATTTTCACTTTTATACTTTTTTAATTGGAATAATTATTGATAGAAACTAAAACAATACTAGTTCTGTAAATAAAAGTTTACTTTACTATATAAATAATTGTTCTGTAAAGAACAATGTTCTTCATATATATGATATGGTAAGCCTTTCAATAGAAAAGAATTTCTTAAATTTCTCTTTCCTAGTTCTAATTAGACAAATCATTAATCATGTTTTAAAATCCTAACTGCTTGACAAAGCCTGGTATCTTTTATGAGCTTTTGTCACTTTTAAAATTATGGTAAGAAAATTTCATGTAACTTATTTTAATCATCAAAGACATAAAACTATACACATATTAAAAGTATTTACTTCTAAGTAACTACTGAGTGTCTTTTTACTCTCTTCTATAAACTTGTCGTCGATGGTGGTAAATCTGCCTGCTGATGGAATGTCTTTCTTCTTCAACCAGGGACCTATCTATAAAACAAATAAAACTAAAAGTAGCCATGTTAAAATGGAAATTTATGTAAATCATGATTCGTTTTTAAAATACTCAAATACAGATATCTTTATCTACTTCTGGAAAATATCTAGATCTAGAGCAGAAACTATCAAAGCCTATATGCTTTAGTTATAATTTCCTTATCAAGCGAGTGTGTCACAATTGAACCTTGATATAAATCTTTAAGTGTTCCACATGCTTTTATATATTTTGATCCCTTAGGGATTTGACTAATTACAAGCTTTCACCATGGGACTTTAAAAGAACTGTTTTTCAATTTCCCCCCAACCGCAGCAAATAATTTATTTGTTCAAGGGAAATAACTCTACTAAATATTTTCATTTTGAGTGCTCATATAAAATTGAGAATGGAAATGGGGAATGTGTCAAAGAGACAACAACCCGACCATAGAGCAGACAACAGCCGAAGGCCACCAATGGGTCTTCAATGCAGCGAGAAACTCCCGCACCCGGAGGCGTCCTACAGCTGGCCCCTAAACAAATATGTATACTAGTTCAGTGATAATGGACGTCATACTAAACTCTAAATTATACACAAGAAACTAAAATTAAAAATGATACAGGACTAACAAAGGCCAGAGGCTCCTGACTTGGGACAGGCGCAAAAATGCGGCGGGGTTAAACATGTTTTATGAGATCTCAACCCTCCCCCTATACCTCTAGCCAATGTAGAAAAAACAAACGTACAACAGTACGCACAGTAAAACTCAGTTTAAGAGAAGTCCGAGTCCGATGTCAGAATAGGAAACAAAAGAAAATAAACAAAATGACAATAATACATAAATAACAACAGACTACTAGCAGTTACTGACATGCCAGCTCCAGACCTCAATTAAACTGATTGAAAGATTATGTCTTCATCATATGAATATCAGGCACAATCCCTCCTGTTAGGGGTTTAGTATTATACCGTCATAAAATATATGAGAAGAACATAACCCGTGTCATGCCAACAACTGGTTTTAGAATAAATATGTTTAATTCCGATGCAAAGACCCTATAAGTGAATCAATATTAAAGCCAAAATATGCAATTTTTAATGAACTGACAACAGTATCGTAACTATATCCCTTCTTAATAAGTCTGTTTAAAGGTTTTGTTAGCTTTTGAGGTGAATACTGACATTTTTGTGCTTTGTAAAGAATATTACCATAAAAGATTGGATGTGAAATACCCGAACGTATAAGATGTCTGCATGTTGAGTTATATTTACGAATTATGTCCTTATACCGATGATAAAATTTAGTAAATGTTTTGACTAGTTTATGATATCGAAAACCCTGGTGTAATAATTTTTCAGTAATATATAAATTTCTCTCGCTAAAATCTAATACGTTGTTACATACACGAGCGAATCGTACAAGTTGAGATATATAAACACCATAAGATGGTGACAAGGGAACATCACCATCTAAAAATGGATAATTAACGATAGAAAATGAAAAATCATCTCTTTTGTCATAAATTTTTGTATTAAGCTTCCCGTTAATGATATAGATATAAATGTTTGATATATTTTTCACAAAAATCCAACAAAATCCAACACGAAATGAGGTGTTCAATTTTACAGATCATTTACATTTTTCAAGTGTCATCAGTTCTTACATTTAAACTTATTCAAAACATTGATGATATATCTATACACACAATAATTGATTACTATACACCTAAAATGTACCTGACACAATTGTTCATTCAGAGTATGGAATTCTGCTAAATTCCTAGATACAGTCCATCCATTTGAACTGTTCTGTAGATTCTGGCTGCCTTCATCTCCTCCAGTTAAATAAACAACCAAAACATAAACCAATATCTTCTTATCTTGTTCCTCTACTAACTGAAGAAGATAAAAACATAAACCAATATCTTCTTATCTTGTTCCTCTACTAACTGAAGAAGATAAAAACATAAACCAATATCTTCTTATCTTGTTCCTCTACTAACTGAAGAAGATAAAAACATAAACCAATATCTTCTTATCTTGTTCCTCTACTAACTGAAGAAGATAAAAACATAAACCAATATCTTCTTATCTTGTTCATCTACTAACTGAAGAAGATAAAAACATAAACCAATATCTTCTTATCTTGTTCCTCTACTAACTGAAGAAGATAAAAACATAAACCAATATCTTCTTATCTTGTTCATCTACTAACTGAAGAAGATAAAAACATAAACCAGTATCTTCTTATCTTGTTCCTCTACTAACTGAAGAAGGCTTGGTATGTTAAGATTCTTTTAAGCTTTCATTAAAAAAAACATTCAACTGTTTCGGTTTTCAAACCATAACATGTTTAACCCTGCCACATAGTTGTACGGCCTCAGGGAAGATTCGTTTGTAGTTACTTACCATGTTAACCCTCTTTGAATAAAGAATTTGTTATTCTTGTATTTGATGCAATAGCTATACAGCATAACATTTATGAATTAGTGTCGTTTTAATGATAAAAATTAACATCATTCTTAGTAGGCAACTGGGTAAAACTTTTGTATTCATTCACTTATAAAATAGTACCATTTCAGACTTGAAATAGGTGAAGTAATTTAAAAACTAACCTCAGCACCATATACATGGACCCTCCATTGTCCCTGGTTTTCTATCCAGGTCCTGGTCCTCAGTATGTGAGCCTCTCTCATTCTTTTCTCCATTTCTAGATTCTCAAGTTCCTTTTCTATTTCTTTTTCTACTTTTTCTTTCTGAAAGTATAATTCTCATCTGTTTTGACTGAACATAAGCATGCACATGTGGTTTCCTATTTCCTGAGCAGGCTGAGGCTTGTCATTTGCTGTTCTGGTTTTTAGTCTATTTAAGAGTTTGTGTTGATGGAATATCTTAAAATTTCTGTAGATTTTATGAACAAATCCTTCTAAACTCTGCATGATTGGTGGTTTGTTATAAGATGTAACAACATGTCGTTAATTAAAGATTGTTTTTTACCTTTATACAGCCATCTAATTAAATTGTATTGTGTTTCCTGACTAAATAACTCCTGTCTAATAAACAAGATTTCACTACAGTATCATTTTATTCAGTCAGTTGAGTCTATATATGGTGAGTTTTTGTACATTTCATACCTTAGAGTCATTAGCTGCAGTGGTCTTTGTAGCCCTCGTTGCATGTAAAGCCTGGGTTTTATCCCCTACTTTTTATTTTTAAAAATACCCTACCTTAGAGTCATCAGCTGCACTGGTCTTTGTGGCCCTCATTGCATGTAAAGCCTGGGTTTTATCCCCTATTTTCTATTTAAATACCCTACCTTAGAGTCATCAGCTGCTGTGGTCTTTGTGGCCCTCATTGCATGTAAAGCCTGGGTTTTATTCTCTATTTTCTCGTCCAGCTGTTGGAGTCTCGCCTGAGCCTCGTAGGACTGACTGGCAAACATTTCTTCATCTTCATCCTCAGGATCAACAAAATGGTCTTTGGGCTCAAACAGCAAGTAATCTGTAGAATAACAATACTATCATCTCAAACTAGAGGCTCTAAAGAGCCTGTGTTGCTCACCTAGGTCTATGTGTATGTGTATAATCAACAATGGACTCTCTCCAACATTGTAGACAAGAATAGATATCAAGACAAAAAAATCTTTTTTGTATTGCTGATCATTTTGTCTGTTTAGTTTCTCTGTATCTTCTTAAGTCTTTGCTCAAAACACAAAAGAGGGTAAACAAACTCTCATTTAATAAAGGACAATCACTCCTATGAAGATTGACAGTCTAACAACCATATCGGCAAAATTTGACTTGTTTGTGGATCTTGCCTTGCTGATCATTTTTGTTATTTAAATTTTCTATTTATCTATTATACTTTTATCATACAATTCAAAATGCAAAAAAATGGTAAATATCGTCATTACAGGGCAATAATTTCAATAAGGAGTCATTGGTAAAATTTCCTCCGTATTGTCTTAAATGTAGATCTTGTCTTGCTGATAATTTTTGCTTGTTTAAGACAAACAATCATTTTTGCTTGTTTAAGACAAACGACGATGACGGACGCCAAGTGATGAGAAAAGCTCATTTGGCCCTTTGGACCAGGTGAGCTAAAAAGTCAATGCAAGCATCCTCATGTCAATCTGCAGACCAACAGTTGTAAGCCATGGTCATCTATTTGATTGATTTATTGACTTTTGGTGTTTACTGCCACTTTCAGCACTAATGGCTTTATCATGGTGAGCAGGTTTTATTGGTGCAGGAAGCCATAGGGCCTGGAGAGAATAATGACATTTGGCAGAAATCACAAATTAGACTTAAAAGTTCAAATACAATTTGATCCAAATCAATATATTGTTTTTAAGCAGTAAATTAGATAATTAATGCCTACAGAACTAAATAGACAGTTTGTATGAACTCAAAATAATATCATCCCTGAGTCACTGATTTCAGATTTATTCTAGATAAGACACACTATCATCATATCCAATTAATGGTTATAACAAGAAATATATGAAAAGTAATAAAAATACTCCCCCCTCTTATCCCACTTTTTTTATCATCAATTACCTGTTTGATTCGATATAATTTTTTCCTTAATGATAGGCATGTTAATAGGGGATCCTTCATATTGCAAAGACAATAAATCATAATCTTTAATAATATGCTTGGTTTAATTTGGACAAAAGAATCAACAGTTTTGACAGATGGAGTGATTTCACTATACCTCTAAACTTTGTCTGCAGGGTGTATAATAATAAATATTCTGTATAACAAACCTTTAGCTGAGTCAGATTTAGCATCGAGAGTACCATCCTCTAAACTTCTGACATATCTATTATATATATCACTCACAAGGAATGACGGATAATGCTGGGTTTGTAAGATATGTTCAATGGTCACTTGACCTTCATAAAACTTCTCTGGTCCCTGAAATGTAATGCAACATATGTAATGAAATATGTTCAACTGCATACCAAATATCATTGATTTACCAGAAGTGGTTCCCCTAAAATTAACATAATCACAAACTTTAACAAACTGTTTTTTCATGATTTACTCGGGCTTAAAATGGAATTTAGAATTAAATTATAAGGAATGACTGTAATATTTTTTCTGTCCATTCGAAATAACATCAAAAATGTGGTGCAAACTTTGAAATAATACGCTACACAGGTTATTCAGAGTGCACCACATTTTTGATGTTATTTCTTCATAGACAGAAAAAATATTACAGTCATTCCTTAAATATATTGAATTTTTAAGTGTTTCCATTTCTTGCTTTCTTATATGCATACCAATCCCGTCCTCTTTCCAAGTTGTTGCTCAGTCTTTCGTTTTCTATGTTGTAATTTGTGTTTTGTGAACTGTTGTTTGTTTTTTGGTCTTTTTCTTTTTGTGCCATGACGTTGTCAGTTTATTTTCTACTTATGAATCTAATGTCCCTTTGGTATCTATTGCCTCTCTTTCTGGGTTAGATGGAGGCAGACATATTGTTGTCCTAACAACAATACCAACAATATAATAGGTACAATGATTATCAAAGGGAGGTAATTTAAGGGTAGGTTACAATTTTTTGTTTGGTTATCGAAAGAATAATACCAGACTCAAGTTATATGCACCACATTTTCCTTTGCAGGTAACACCTGCCTCAAATTAAAATATGATAGTTTTATCTATAGCACTGACTTCATCACTCTCCAAACAAGATCCTGGCACAAACACATACCTGATTACCCAACATAAAAGCTTCCATCCCTTTGATGATAGTTTTATCCAGTTTTACAATACTATTGCTGCTTGCTATGTACTGTTGATATATTTCACTAGCTTGATGGTGCTGTAGTTTCTGAAAGTAGAAGATATATTTCAACCTTAATCTAGATGTAATTTCTACAGTATTGTACATGAATATTATAAATGTTTGAAATATTTCTGGTTGTTATTTTTGTAAACATAAATCTTGCTATTGTTGACAGATGTATGAAGCATTCATCAGGTTTTTTTTTTATTATTCAAAGAATTATAAGTAAAATTAAAATGAATGGGTGGTTGGGGTCTAATAAAAGTGTCTCCCATCTTCTTCCATGCATCTACATCTGGAACAGCTCTAAATATCCTACAAGGGTGTAATGAGTGAGATCGCTCGAAATGCAATTTTACATAAAATATTTGCTTCCAAGGGTCATAACTCCTCTTAAATAGTTGATGGAAGCTGATTATTAAACTCTTCAAAGATTATGGGCTTTAAAATGCAATTTTTACAGAATTAAAATTACCAAGGAAATAACTCTTGTAAAAAAAAATTGACCTGCTCTGATTTTCTTACTCATCTGAGACGTTACTGGTGTTAACCATTGATTTAAACTTCATAAAATCGTATAAACAAATGTAGGCTTGAAAGTGCTTACAATGCAATTATAAATATAATAAATAATCCAAGGGGCATATAGTTTATCAGCACTGATTTTTGAACTTCTCCAAGACATTGCTGACATAAATTTTATTAAAATTTGGGGAGCTTGAGAGATCTCACAAGCCAGATAAACTGCACCACTTCGAGGCAAGGGAAAACTAGGGGAAAAATTAAGTTATGTAAATATCTCTTCATTATCAAAAGTGTATGAAAATATTACTTTAACAAACCTTGTCCATATTCTTCAGTTTTTCAACAGAATTCCAAAACCTGCAAATAATAATTTGAAAATAAATTTCGAAAAGAATTTAAAAAAATAAAATATGATATCCTCAGGAGTTACAAAGGATAAAATGTGAGTCTTCTGAGGAAGAGTTGTCACCTGTATTCTCGAAATAATATACACAGAAATTTCATATTTTGGTATGGAGAACCTGACAAAGCACCAGGTACACATTTTCATATCCTTATGAAAGTTTGGTTGAATTTTCTCCAGCCTTTTTTGAGAAGTTACTGATTAACAAAATTAAATAGCGAAATGGATGAGGCACACTATCCAAGACAACATAAGTGATCACTTTGTATTTTGGTACAGCTTTGTTGTCCATCAACACATACAGTCAAACCTGCCTTTAGGGTCACCCCGTTTCAGTGATCACCTGCCTCTAACGATTACTTTCATACCCTCCCAAACGTTTTCTCTATATAATTTAACTCATTTCATAGGTCACCTAATTTTCACACAAAATTGTCATTTCAACTTTAAACTACCATCATCAAAATTATTTTCATGTTTAAAACAACCAAAATATAATCATTACAAAAATATATGTGTTCTGTATCGAGGTAAAAATGAGCCATTTGTAACTGAGATTGCATATATGGAGGTGAATTTGTGAACTTCTCATGTTCCACTCCTTTCAGTTTCCATTGAAAATCATATTATCGACTTATTTTTCCACAGATATGAACTATTTCTAATATTTTCCTCAAATTTAGAGCAAAAAAGTTAATCTACTACCGTACCCCATCAATGAATCACTATCAGTTCTCTTTAAATATCTGGAGAATTCTTCCCTACCACTGGGACTGTCCATTATCTCTTGAAATGTCAACACCTAAAAAATAATTATACATACTTAAAGAGATATAGAAAAAAATTAAATAGGATTTTTTTTGTTCAATCATTAATGAAAGTGAAATAGTAACGCAATAATTCACTTTTAGCAGCCAGTTTGGTTCAGATTTGTCAAAAAAAGCAAAGAAACATCGCAATGAATTATTCACTTGCAAGTGAATAATTCGACCTCATTAAATCCGTATTCATGTGAACTTCAATTGAACCCCTTAGCTAGAGATGGGTTACGCATGAACTAGGCGTGTTCAGTTATTAAAAAGAAAAGAATGTCAACATTGGAAGTAAAACAAGGGCAAACCATTTGGTTGACTGATTCGATCTACAAAAACTCATTCTTATACAGGTAAAAATGAATATTAACATATGTTTTAAATCTATAATATGAAATCAAACAGACCTAGAAAAATCCAATTGCATGAGTATGATATCTATTTATATCTATGTTTATGTTTATATCGGGTTATATGACCGTCAGCAGTCTTCGGAGGTCACCTAGATGGTTAATCAGATGGCGTCTAGACTAAAATACACACGAAATGCTGATACCTTTATCGAGTCCGTGCATCGTAAATTGTTTATTTTAGACTTTTATTGATTTGTATATACGTTTAAGTATGTTATAAATCACATATGAGAATTTGAGTCAAATTGGTGAACATGAATTTGACAGCTAATGCCCCTTTAACTAATCATATATGTAATAATAACAAACTAGAAGCTCTAAAGAGCCTGTGTCGCTGACCTAGGTCTATGTGCATATTCAACAAAATTCACTCTCCAACATTGTAGAATAGAATAGAATTCATGACAAAAATCTCTTTTTTGTTGATCTTGTATAGCTGATCGTTTTGTCTGTTTAGTTTCTTTATAAGTTTATGCTCAAAACACAAAAGAGGATAAAAAAATATCCTCGTTTAAGAGTAATCACTCCTATAATGATAGTCTATTAACTATATTTGCAAAATTTGACTTTGATTGTAGATCTTGCCTTGCTGATCATTTTTGTTATTTACAGTTTCTATTTATCTATAATAAGTCATATCATATAAGGCAAAATACAAAAAAATTGGTAAAAATCGTCATTAAAGTGCAATAACTAAAATAAGGAGTCGTCTGACGATTTCCTCCATATTGTGTTCTTGTAGATCTTGCCTTGCTGATTACTTTTGCTAATTTGAGTTTCTATAGATCTATTTCAATTTATAGGTTATAAGGCAAAAACGCAAAAAAATGGTAAAAAAACGTCATCAAAGGGCAATAACTCTTATAAAGACTTAAGACACTTATTTTGTACATCTTTTCTTGCTGATCATTTTTGCATCTGAAAGTTTCTCTTCATCTATTATAGTTTTCAAGATAATAGGCAAAAATTAAAAAAATGGTAAAATTTGTCATTTAATATAACTCCTATAAGAAGTCCCCTGACAGTTTTGACATGAATGGACAATTGGTAGAATTCAACATTATGAACATTTCAGCTCTGTCAGATTTTCTATATTCAAAACGGATTTCAAAATAATAGACAAATCTTACAATTTACTCCTATTTTCATTTTTAGCCATGTCAGCCATGTTGGTTGGCAGGTCGGGTCATCCGACATATTTTTTAAACTAGATACCCCAATGATGATTGTGGTTAAGTTTGGTTAAATTTGGTACAGCAGTCACCGAGGAGAAGATTTTTGTAAAAGTTAATGGATGACGAAGACAGATGATGATGACAGACTACTGACGCCAACTGATGAGAAAAGCTCACTTGGTCCTTTGGTGTAATAGTGATAGAGACAGCCAAGTTAAAGTCCAAAAAAATTGAAAAAAGTCCTTGAACTTGTTGCAAATAGTTCACTTATTTCTTTAAACAGTATTTAATCAGTTGTCAATGTGAATTTTATGAATAAACATTATAATTCATTTCCATTGCCACAATTAGCTATGGTCAATATTTCTTTTAAAGAAAGTTGAATCTCTCATATTTGTTAGTCACAAAATTCGCAAACTGAAAATTTTAAATCAATAGCATGCACTACTGACCAGATAAGTCATACCTTAAAATCAGGCTATACGTTTACCAGAAGAAAAATCTCAGTGACTCATTTACTTAAAGGTATTCATGAAATTTCTCTGCAAGTTTAATCTTCATCTGCATATTTTGTTTATATAAGTTATCTTCTCAAAACTTGTATCACAGCATCATTGTGTGAATCAAAAGCTTTTTATTGTGTATTCTGTATGAACTATATCATAGTGACCTACTTTCTGACTCGTTTCCATGGTATCATCCTGAAGATCATAAGCTTTATATTCTGGACCCCCAAGGTAGTGTAATCTCTTCTCAGATTTGGTTTTGGCAACTGACAACTAAAAATAAAATGAATTGTTTATAGATTATGCTCTTTATATAAAGACTACTATTTGTTTTGTTTGGATTTTTATGGGGAAATGGTTTGTCAGGTTGGCTTAAGCAGGATAAATACTTTTTGTTTTGTTTGGGTTTTAAGGGGGAAATGGGTTGTCAGGATAAACTCTTTTTGTTTTGTTTGGGTTTTTATGGGGAAATGGGTTGTCAGGTTGGCTTTGGCAGGATAAACTCTTTTTGTTTTCTTAGGGTTTTTATGGGGAAATGGGTTGTCAGGTTGGCTTTGGCAGGATAAACTCTTTTTGTTTTCTTAGGGTTTTTATGGGGAAATGGGTTGTCAGGTTGGCTTTGGCAGGATAAACTCATTTTGTTTTGTTCGGGTTTTAAGGGGGAAATGGGTTGTCAGGTTGGCTTTGGCAGGATAAACTCATTTTGTTTTGTTCGGGTTTTAAGGGGGAAATGGGTTGTCAGGTTGGCTTTGGCAGGATAAATTCTTTTTGTTTTCTTAGGGTTTTTATGGGGAAATGGGTTGTCAGGTTGGCTTTGGCAGAATAAACTCTTTTCTTTTTGTCTTCACATATCAACAAAAGATTACTACTTTGAAAGGACTTAGGAAGATTTTGTATGATTGCTAATGAGAGAACTATTCGCCAGAGACCAAACGACATAGATGTAAGCATTTATACAACCATCAACAATAAGATAAACCCATTATGTATATTAAATATAAAAGGTTTTGACATCAATGATTGACAAAATGTAGAAGAATTCAAACAAGAAAACTAAAGTCCTTTATATTTATGCTAAAAACAATTAACAAATTAACAAATAAAGTGTTGACACAAAGATATGTCTCGCCTGTCGACAGAAAATTCATAAAAATCAATTTGATTGACAGCAACATTGCATATTAATTCGAAGTCACTGGACCCTGACCTAGGGGACAGGACTTCAAAATAGTCATCGAACTGATATTAATGCAACTTCATAGAAAATATCATTGATCCCATCACAAGTATTTCCTATCATATCAAACTAACTTAAGCAGAAAACATAATATTGAAAATTGCTTTTCAATTTAAAGCCGCTAGACCATGACCTAGGGGACCTAAAACTTATATGTACTGATAGTATAAATGCAACTTTATAGAAAATATAATTGATCTATATATCACAAATATTCTATTTCACTATCACTGAATTTGACATATCTGGTGCATCTGAAATCACCTCTGCTTTGGGTTCATGTTGCTCAAACTTAAGCTTGCTATGTAGTGCTTGGCAGACAGTTATTTGTCCTTTCTTTATTTTACATTGCCTTGAAGTTTTTTCTTTGTCTCCTTGGCACCTTCTGCCTTTATCTTTATTTTTTATTCTGAAGGTCATTTATATACATGTATTGTCAATTCCAAACACAACATTTCATTACACAAACCTGATTGGTATATCTCTTCAGGTTCCTGGCCTTTAGTAATTCTCCTTTCCCAATGCCTGGGGTGGGACTCGTTCTATCTGTAAAATATATCATTTTTAACAAGTCATATAGTAAAGTTTTTCTATAAGGATATACAGTTGAAACCTTGTTAAAAATTAATGGTCCTGTAGTAAAGAAAAGGTCAACTTCTTATCAAAGAAATCTTCAGGTTTAGTGTATTGGGAAGTTTTATAATCCATCTTAGAAATGGGTATGGGAAATACTAACTTTTGTTAAGCTCTATTTGTGATGTGACAGGAACAAATACTTCCACTATTACTTCACAGATTTTAACATTTTCCAGTCACATTTTATCTTAGATAAACAAAGTTTGAGAGTATGAGTTAATATTAAACTAATTTTTCAACAGTGGAAGTCGACATGAATTTTAGAACCTTGTTTAACAAGAAAAATATTAAAAGCAGAACTTCATTCTTGTAAAATGACTACTGCAGATTCATTATTATTTGTAGGATACCATTTCTTTTTATTTCTTGGGTACATTGGGAACCATAAATTTAAAAGTTCAACAGAAACTATATATAGGAATATGCATATTTTGGCAAAACCACGAATTCAAATATCCACGAAAAAAAAGCAAGTTTTCCTCAATCCACGAAAATTGGCACTGAAGAAAATAGATAAATCTACAATAACCTTTCTTGCTGATTCATTTCAGATATATTTTCAATTTTCCAAAAGTTTCTCTTCTCAAGTGTTTATACTCAACAAATTATTTCTTTGTTCATAAAGAAATGTACAACACTGATTCAAATGTAAACATTGATTATCTTTAAGAGGAATTCTGGTCACTTCGGCACCTGGTCAAATCTGCACCCATTATAGTCATTTTTGAAACTAGTTAAATCGGGACCTGGTTAATTCGGCACCAAAGGTAGTTATTTCGGCACCCAAAATTAACATTATGCTTTGCAAGTAAACTATCGAAGACTCCGTTTTTCAAGATTTTTTTTTAATATTTTCACTCGAGGTTTCAACATTATTTGTTGTGCGTAACAGAAGTTCCAAATGGAAATTTTTAACTTTGTTATAATCAATGGGGCAATACTATCTGTTCCTATTTGAACTTATATAATAAAGGAACCTCTATTTCATGACAACTGCACATTACTAGTAAACATCGGCTACAAGATTGGTGCCAACGTTATTCATTTTATACAAGTAGACTGGAAAGGCAGGGAAAAAATCCAATTTAAATTACAATAATAAAATAAGTTGTTATCCTCATCTGTGGATTAAACAACAGCTTGTGTAATGGCTTCTTTATTTACTTTCTTTTTAAATATGAAAGATCAAAAACTACAAATAGGTTATTGTAATTATCATATAATATAAATTAGAAGATGTGGTATGAATGCCAATGAGACAACTCTCCATCCAAGTCACAATGTATAAAAAGTTAACAACTATAGGTCAAAGTACGGCCTTCAACACGGAGCCTTGGCTCACACCAAACAGCAAGCTATAAACGGCCCCAAAATGACTAGTGTAAAACAATTCAAACAGGAAAACCAATGGTCTAATCTATATAAAACAAAGTTCATAAGTTTTAAAGTGATAACCAATCTAAACATTATTAATAGAATATTGAGAAAACTTCAAACTAAAAGCCAACTGATTATTGTTTATTGTGTATTCTTCCTGCTTAAATACATGTGCTGAGTTTTTAACGATGTATGTAACAAAATGAACCTCTAAAATTGTTTGGCAAAAAAAAAAATATATATAAAAAAAACGAAAGACTATTCTCAAATAAAAAGGAAAGAAAACAGTAAAAATTATATTAGGTGCCAATGTCGAAATGACTTTAAATAGGTGCTGATCTGACTAGATGCTGATTTGACCAGGTGTCGATTTGACTTCTTCTATAGGTACTGAATTAACCAGGTGACGATCTGACTTATACCCCTTTAAGAGGGGTGTATGTAGATAATAAACTGCATACCAGATATAGGACCTTGTTCTTTCTTCAGATTATCTATAGTAGTAGCATGAATTATTTCTGTTAGGATGTTGTATCTGTAAAATAAAGGAAGAAAGTGACACAGATGCCCACGCTTGTATTTATGCAAGAGTACATGTACTAATTCAAAACTATTGATATTTTGATTTCTTTGAACCTTAGTAAAGGGGCAAAACACAAGTGAAAGTGACATCACCTAAATCAAACTTGATATGTGTTTGGTAGTTACATGTATAAGCACCGTCTAAGTTTCATAACATTTGGTTGATTATGTTTAAGTGCGGAAACAGAAAATTCACCAATTTTTTTCCATTTATAAAGGGACAAAACTTAAGAACAGTAAGAGAGACAACTACCAAATTCAAACTTGAACTGTGCTGTGTTTGGTGGTAATAAGCATTGTGTTTAAGTTTCATAATATTTGGTTACGGCAAACTAAAGTTTTGGGATGTATGGACGGATGTACAGATGGACATACAGACAAGGGTAATCCTTAATGTCCCCCTTGCGGGAGCATGGTAATAAATAACTGTTCATATCACACTTTTTTTCACATTCAGGGGTTTAAAATAGGGTAATTCGGTGGGAAGCAGGAACCACACATATTCTTATTTGCCCTTGCGGGAGCATGGTAATAAATAACTGTTCATATCATACTTTTTTCACATTCAGGGGTTTAAAATAGGGTCATTCAGTGGGAAGCAGGAACCACACATATTCTTATTTGGCCTTACCTGATTTGTTTAAGTTGTTCTATATCATTACACTTATCAATCAGTTTTATAAAATCTTCATAGGTGGCAGCATAGGTATATGTCTTCTTCGTATCCTCTGACAGTCGCTGACGATAATCAATGTAACTTATTAACTTCCTGTTTATGTAATCGGGGTCACAGAGCATGTCTACTGCTGGTTTTACAACTGCAAGTTAAAAATAATCATAATTCTTAAAACATTTTACCTGTTTTATGTGAAAATAGTTTCAAGCAGCATACCTATAATATTACTTACTACTAGAGGTCAGTCAATATTTAAAACGTATCCATTCATATATGATATGTTGACGTTTAGGTATCTGGAGATATAACAAAACACAATATCTGATCCTGAGATAAAGTCTATGTTACGTATCAAAACTCTTTAAACTTTATTCTCCTAATGTCATGGAAACCTATAACTAAAACAATTATACAGTTTTACTGGATTGGCAATGGCGGTGTTTTACGAAAAGTGGTTTCTATCATTAGCTGACGTAGGCTTGTAAAAAAACAACAGATATGGGGCAGTGGCACAAAGACAGTAAAAATTACCAAATGCAACACAGAAAAAAAATCCTATGCAAGCCTGGCCATTGAGTTTCAATAGCAAAGTTCTACAAATCGTTCCATTTTACTTTCTCACCTGTATTCATTAACTTGAAGTACTTTTTGTTTTGACATAATGGACTTGATATTGGAGGCCAAATAAATCATTTACCGCCCCTACCTTTGTGATGGTTTGTCTCCCCCTTTTTGTTATTTCATGCCTGTTTTATGGTTTTATGGTTTTTACCATTTCCAGTAAGGAGTTGAGTTTGCTTCATTTCTTGATCTTGCATTACCTTACATTTAGAAATGTACCATTTGGAAATCTTAAGTTAAATGACATTCTGTGTGGCTCAAAATAAGGTGCACTCGTATTGGTTATGTTCCGAACGCGAGATAATTAAACTTGGGCATTTATATTTGTTATACACATAGTGACACGTACCTCGTAAGGGCAGCTCCCACAGATATTCAACGATATTTCACTCAAAGAAAGTACAACATATTATTTTAGTATGTCCCCAGATATGTATATGTCAACGCACCTGATACGATTGGATACGTTTTAAATTGACCGACCTCTACTTGCACTGTAAAATTTCATGTGCAAATGTACATGAATTCTATGATGATGGCAGATTTTGGAAAATTCCGGTAAAATTCATTCACATTCTGTCTAGACTCTAAAGGTAATTAATAGAAAGCATGTCATAAAGTTTAGACACTTAACCTCCAGATGTTTGTTTAAAGGTCATTGACAATTATGGCTGGGTGAAGCAGATCACTTACCAGATGTTGGTTATACTGTCAGTTAATGTGGAACAGGTCACTTACCAGATGTTGGTTATACTGTCAGTTAATGTGGAACAGGTCACTTACCAGATGTTGGTTATACTGTCAGTTAATGTGGAACAGATCACTTACCAGATGTTGGTTATACTGTCAGTTAATGTGGAACAGATCACTTACCAGATGTTGGTTATACTGTCAGTTAATGTGGAACAGATCACTTTAATGTGGAACAGGTCACTTACCAGATGTTGGTTATACTGTCAGTTAATGTAATAGAGGCAGAAGATAGCAAGGGGACATTCAAAACTCAAAGAGAAACTGACAACCCAATGGAAAAATACGAAAGACGACAAAAAGACTAACAAGTTCTATAAACACTACATAGATAACTAAAGAATGAGCGACATGAACCCCACCAAAAACTTGGAGTTATTTCAAGTGATCTGGTAGTGTAGGCAGATCCTGCTCCACTAGTGCCATCTGTTGTGTTTCTTATGGTAAATACAAATTTAGTGATAAGTCTCATTTGGTGATGTCACAATCGAGGAAAAGAGTACTGGATTGTGGTTATGACAATTGGAACATATCTGTGACACAGACATTCCATTAGGTCAACCAACTCATAATGGTGTACTTTATCATTCAAAGGGGTGACCTTTAACTTTACCACTTGGAACTCTTGGTTCAAAAGATTCCTTGTAAGCAGCAACTCTCTAAAGGATTGTTTGCTATTTTATGGATGAGCTGAGAAATGATGGATACATGAATAACGAAATGTTAATATTTCCTGCAGTCAATTTTGTACAAGTTCAAACTGTATAATGCCTGGATAGAAGTATAATGTTCACATGACTTACCAGACCCTGTTAATATTTCCCTCAGTAAATGTCGTAGACTTATACAACCTCTATAGTGGCTGGGTAGAAGAACGATCAGAAAAGCATCACACAATTTTCTTAGGAATTCTAGTTCAGTGTCCTCATTAGCTAACCATGCATGGAGAATAAATTTCCTTTGATCTGGTCCCTTGCTTGAGAAATAAAATAACAAACATTAATAAGTTATTGTTGTATTTTAACTTAAATCATTTAATTTTCACCTCGGAATTAATTTATTTTCATGCATACACTTATTCTCAACATGTCATTTTTGTTATATGCTTTTATGATCTATATTTGTAAAGTTTTTATCTTATTTCTCATATAGTTTTGTACAGGAAATCAATCAAATTTCAAAAATCGGCAAACAGGAAGTGGCTGCATGTACACTCTACAACTCATCATTATCAAGCTGAAGACCAAATATAAAATCATTCCCATCCATGGAAGCAAATGAAACGTTGATGGAAGTTTATACCTAAGATCTTTAGGATGGACGGCAAGTCTGGCGGTTACTAGACCTCTTTTCATACCTTCACACGCAGGTAAGAAGTAGGACTGTAGGGCTTCTTTAATTTTCCTTCAAAATCCTTGGTTTAGTGACTGTTGTAAATTACCTTGCAGAACATAGGCGTATTTTGTTGAAATGTTGATATGTAAGTTCCATCACGTCCTGGGTCATCACTTTTACTTTGTCTATCTTTGACAGTCGTGTACTTAAATTCTCTAAGACAACCCACATGTCATTTCTACAAAGAGAGAGAGAGAGAGAGAGACATTACCGTCACTTTATCTATCTTTGACAGTTCTGTACTTAAATTCTCTAAGACAACACATATGTCATTTCTACAAAGAGAGAGAGACAGAGAGAGATTACCGTCACTTAATCTATCTTTGACAGTTCTGTACTTAAATTCTCTAGAACAACCCACAAAAATAGTGACATTGTTTGAACAATAGCAGAAATATAAAAGAGAAACATTATCATCATATCATTTAATCTCAAACTGTTAAATCTAAACAGTGATTAAAAGTTTAATTTCCTTTAAAGAAAATCTTGTATGTAATGCTAGCAAATTGGTAAAGATATTAGTGACTTTATTTAAAGATGTTTTTTGTTTGTGCTAAATGATTTTTATACTTCTCAGTAAAACTTATATGATATTTTTATATGATTGCCAATGAGACAACTCTCCACAAGAGACCAAATGACACAGAAATTAACAACTATAGGTCATCTTACGACCATCAACAATGAGTAAAACCCATATCGCATAGTCAGCTATAAAAGGCCCTGAAATGACAAATGTAAATCAATTCAAACAAGAAAACTAATGTCCTGATTTATGTACAAAATAATGAATGAAAAACAAATATGATATACAGCAACAAAGGACAACCACTGAATTACAGGCTCTTGACTTGGAACAGGCATATACAGAATGTGGCGGTGTTAAACATATTTGTTGGCGCCAAACCCTCAGTTGATTTGTTGTTACCTCATGTAGCAAAAAAGTATTAACAAAAATACCAACTTCCAAGGTAAGTTAAAAAAGAGGATGTCCATAAAACAGGACAAAATCAAACACTCAACTTTATAAATCAACCAACGGAACAAATGTAAAACAACTGTCATATTCCTGACTAGGTAAATGCATTTTCTGAGGTAAATGGTGGGTTAAATCTGGTTTTACAGCTAGCTAAACCTCCAACTTGTATAACAATTGTTTACAGTTCTGATATATTGACAAAATAAAGAGACACAACATTTCTGTAGGAGCCTGGTCTGGGTCTTATGAACTAAAATGTCAAAAAAAGGTCAGAGTCCACCTATGGGATAACTCATAACATAAAATCACTGATCATGTACATGATGTAATAACTTACTTAATAGCATTTGTTGCTGTTGTTTGATCCACAGACAGCTCTGTGTACCATGATAAAATAAAATCTCTGATCACAAAATCCATTACTTCTCTTACTGCATTGTCAATATTACGAGACACAACTACTTTCTTCTGTTCTTCTAATGTTTCTGATTTCTTTTCCTATTATATAAAATTTATATTTACTTGGTAGACTTTTGCACTGAACATTCTCATGATTTAAAGATAATATATGAAAATGATAAAACCTGTTAAAAGTGGTCATAATCATGATAATGGGCATGTTGGGCAATACTTCCAATAAGCAATCAATTGATGGTTCTGAGGTATTGGCATTTTTGAAAATCTTGTATGATTGACCAGTTTTGCGTTTACGTTTTTTTTCTATCTAGTATCTATTATACTTGCATGTTAATAAGCAAAAATGCTAACATTGGTAAAAAAATTGTCAGTTTAAGGGCAGTATCTCCTATAAAGGAGCTGTTTGATAATTTTTTGTGAAATGGATTATGAGTATTAAAATCTTGGAATTTTGAACAATTTGTTTTCTGTATCTCTTATCGTTTTCAAGATATACATGTATGACAATAACTTGCATTTGACCCTTGTGTTCTATTTTAAGCCATGGCAGCCATACTAGTTGATGGACAGAAAATAAAACTAACAAACTATAATCTACACACCCTAAGCATCTATCATTTTAATTATTTCTTCAGTTGATTCAGTGGTTAAGGAGGAGATCTTTGAAAAAGATGATGAACGACAGCCCAAGCTGGTACTGTCCTTTGGCCAGAAAAGATACAACATATGTACAAGTGGAATAGCTTAAATCTATGGAAACAATTCAATATTTGATTTAAATACCAAAGCACTTTATATGAAAGAAAAGACTGTTACCATCATTTTCTCCAACAACTCCTTGATGTTAGCTGGTTCTGTAGGCTGACTGGAAGGTTTGTACTGTTTTCCTCTAACAAGGGACCATGACACACTCAGGTATATCCCTAGCACTCCTACTGCTGTCATAAACATGAGGAACAAGGAAATAAACAACCAATCATAATACTGAAACACTGCTGCTATGGAAATGGCAACACTCATGAAAATTATCTCCCTTGTATTCATAATGATGTCAGTTAACTAGGCAGCTGTCTGTTATACCATTATAAACAGATATATGATCTTTTTATCAATCAAAATCATTGTGCATCTTGTTCAACTGAAAAGTAAATAATCATATCTTACATTTTTTCATATCTAGTCATTTCTGTAAGCATGTTGTGATTATGGCGAGTTCTGCACACTGTACATGAGCAGGATAATAAAATTTCTAGTATTTCCTTATCAGACATGTCAAATCAATAACGAAGGGGGACAGGGAAGGGGAAGGGAGAAAGGGGGAGAGGGAAGGGGGAAAGGGGGAGAGTAATGCAAATAAAATTTTATAAATTTGGTGTGTCTGAAGTGATATTTAGGAATTACTTTCATCATCTTTATCTTCATCAGGAATACTCAAACTCCAAATGTTCAAAGCCAAGGATGATTAACTACTTGTTATAAGTGTTGAGGAGCATATGACTTAAGGGAACTAAAAAGAATAGCTAACTCCATCACCTACGGGAGTTAGAACCTTAGCCTTATAATTAGTTTCTTAATAATTTCTTAATTCATCAATGGCAAATTTTTGAAATGAGTGTGTATTGGCACGTTCAATCCATCTTGCTAACAAAAATGACTGATTTGAATTTGAGAGAATTTGTAAACTGAAAGTTATGATACTATCCAATATTGATGCACATGTATTACAAGTACAGTGTAACACATATCTTTGTCATTTTCACATGTTTTCCTCCAAATCATTTTCTTTCTGTTTGTTCATTTATATTTTGTTTCTTGTCCAATATAGTTATCTTTTTGCCCACATAGGAATGATGAAAAAACATAAAACATTCCAATTTTTCTAGCCAGTCTGCCTAAATTTACCCATTATCAAATAATATTATTTTCCCTTAAATTCCTCAGGGCAAAAGAAACCTTTCTCAATAAAAATTAATTCCAAATTAAGACTTCCCCAACTTATCTGATTGCCAAATGACCTAGACTAAGTTTTTTATGTAAAAACTTTCAAAATGACCACCCATAACACTCTGATAATCCTCTGACAGCAACTTAACAATACAAGAAAAAGAGAAGACATCTGTAAGTCAACTTATGGTCTCCAACAATATTCAAGTGTCTATACCCCATGTTAAAACTCTTTGTTATTGTTACGTTAATGCACTTCAATGTATGCTGGGACTATGTATACATGTATGTAGTCAAAATACAACTTGAAAACTTTTATTCGTAAACACTGCAATGCTACAATATTGCATACATTTCTTTTTAATCTTATTTACACTGATGACAGTTTCTACACACCCAGTATGTGCTTTTGGGAACATCATTTTTTAGGCCGACGCATTTTTGGTGAAACCACTCGTGGCAGCCATCACAACGAATGATGCAGCAATGTGCAGGTCGGTTTTGCAGACTAAACAGTTCCAATCTGCAATATCCTTTTTTTCAAGTTTAAGCCACTTTAAATGTCTGTCATGCTTCAGGTGAAAAATATTTTCAACTCTTGAAATGTTTTTTATATTTTTCGTCCAAATTTTTTGTTGGAAACATGTAAAGTTGTTTTATGTTGTCTTTTAATATCATTTCATGTTCGTCCATTACTGATGTTACATACAGAAGTTCGCAGTATTTTAGTTCACTGCTGTCAAACTTTGCTTTTGATGTATCAATTTTTCGAGAACTGCATTTGTATTACTGTATAAGATTTGATTCTTGATATTGTTTTAATTTTGATTCAAACGCATCTAAAGTTTAAACTTTTCATCCAAAACAAATTGGGTAATAGGAATCACTTCATCCATTGTTAAAAGTATAATCGACAGTAATAAGGGTAGGTGTGCAGTTAAATACATAGAAGTGAACACTTTTATTCTAAAAAAAAATATTGAATTAATATTAATTACCATCAATTACGTTAGAAAAATCAATAAAAAAACACCAAACAAAACAATCTTTGTACTTATGAACTCAAATTCGTTTTTTCAGACTTTTTTTAGTTTCCCACATCTGCGCAGAAATCTCTTTCTTTCTTCCGGTCCCGTTTGTCACGAGACTTTGAGTAAAATATATATTTATTAGTCTAGTAAAATATAGGAAGAAGCACAATAACAATTTCATTTTATATATTCTTTGATATGAAAAAAAACGTTACCTGATGATAGCGTTTCTTTGTTTACATTGAAAATGACGTCACAAAAAAATTCCCTAACAACAGGACCAACGTCGGAAACGTTTCCATATTCCTGTTTCTTTTTTAACAGATTCTGAAGTTAAAAAACTAATGTATACAGACTTGTCCCCTTTCACAGGTAACGCCTGCCTCTTTTATTATTGTCTGTCACACAGTCTGTGACATGTATACTTAAAGTTGGGACAAAAATAAGGGAAAGCATGAGATTTATATCATATATATGATGCTTGCTGATAATTTCATTTTTTCAATAGTTTGTTCATAATGAAATATCGATGAAATGCCAAACTCACTGGAAGAAATAAATTACAAGACTTGGTGGTAATTAAATCAAGTCAATCAAAATTCCACCCAAAATGAGATTGAGAAAAGCGAATCCGGGTCCGTTGCTCCCATTTATGTTCTCCCCCTTTCACTTTCTCGCCCTTTTTATTGGTTTTGTGTTTAATAATTTTGTAATCGAGTTTTGGTAAGTGTATTGCTACAAATATTTTTTTTTCATTGTTTTCAAAATAAAGTGACATTCTGAAAATGTTTTTTGTGTTGAATAAATCTTTAATCATGTATTGGTTAGAGAATTGCTATAAATATATATTTTTTCCATTGTTTCAAAATAAACATGATAAAGTGACATTCTGACAACATTGTTTGTGTTGAATAAATCTTGATCATGTTTTGATTAGTGTATTTGTATTGCTATAAATAATTGGGTACGAACGTGTAGGGTTGCGAACAGACTTATTGGGCGAATGTGTAGGGCGTGAACGTGTAGCAAAAGGGACCTGATACTGAGAAAGGTGGTGTCGATGGGCCTTTGATACATAGCCTCATAGGTTTGAGGTCAAAGCCCACTAATAGCACTATCAAATAGTCCATCAGAGCTCCAGATAAGCTGCGTATTTGCGTGATCACGCAATAAAAATAATTAAAAACCCAATGCAATTGCCCATTGCAGGGTTCAATAACCCAATTAATTCAAAGGAAAACCCAATTATATGCCAAAAACATGGGTTTTTAACGCTTTTATTCGCTATCGTTTGCGTTATTTACCCTTACTTGATTACAGTCGTCGCGTAAATCTATTTTTATAATATTTATAATTGGAGATGTCCTTTCGTTCTAAAAATAGAGCCCTGCATCAAGTAGCTGTAATGGGTCCCTGTTGAAATTTTCCGTTGCTCAAAAGGTACACGTGTTTATGAAAAGATTTCGATCTTCTCGGCGTTTATCCAATTAGCGTGTGACATGCTGTCATTTTTTTTCGAATTGCTCGGGATTTATCGCAACATACAATGAATTAAAACGAAAGTAAATGTCCGGTAAAAATATTGAATAGAAGCATGTTTTCGGCTTCTTTTTGATAGCTGAGGGAAAGTTATGATGATAACAAGACTCAGCTAGTGATTTTAGGAAGCGGCCATAACGAGAACATTGCTAGAGCGATAAACACGGGGTTCCGTCAAAAACGAAATCAGTTGGAAAAAGTGAAAGGCCAAATCAATTATGACATGATATGTAGTTTGAAAGCATTGGAAACCAAAAGTTCTGATAAGGGACAACTTAACCCAGATTTATGTAAATTGAATTAAACGAAAACAGTTTATATATTATTTTTTTCATTTTAGTTGATGAGTGAATACACATATATCCGTTTTTTTACGTCAATGCAGCTTGACACTTTTTTTGTTTTGGTCTAATTGTTCTAGATGCTTAAGATAGTTGTCTTATTGGCAAGTGCAGTATAACATTGTCATTTATTTACTTGATGTTGCAGAATTATTTGTAAGAATGTGGTCTCCGTCATTATAAACCACCCTATAAACCTCAAGGTTTTGGGGTATATCTTAAATCTGGAAACTACTTTTTTATTTTTATTAAAAAGTAGATCTCGCAAATAGGTGAAAGGACTGGCAAAACTTTCTTACAGCACCTAATTTTCACATATATTACACAAAAATCTAAACACTTAGCCACACCTACCCCAACTATAATTAAACTGTAGGGTGATCATATGGGATCTAGAAAGGCAATTAGTTCCTGTCCAACTAGTGACACCAGCTGCAGTTTACATAAGTTTTGAGAAAATACAAAACTGACAGAACGTTTAAAACGGGACACAAATTAAATGTTCAATTGCTCGTCAGTAAATAAACCAAATAAAACAGCTAGCACATATTCTACAAAGAAAGAAACACATTTAAGATGGAAACACATCTGGGGTTGAAATAATGTGAATATAACATGCCTAAATATTCAATATTGTGTTGATGAAAAAACCCAATACATTAAGGAGCTTGGTGGTGAAAAACCCAATTTGATATTTGCTTGAGGGGTGAATTGGAATTGATAATGCAATTAAAAAACTTTATCACCCAATTACATAAAAAAATGGTGGGTAAAAACCCCAATTTGTGAATTCTTATCTGGAGCTCTGGTCCATCATATTTAAAAAAAAATCTTATTGAAGGTTATGCAATCATGGGCAATACAAATCTTTTGTAATGGTGTCCAGATCTAAATTTGCCAAATTTGTATGGTCCATCATAGATATAATAGCCATAGATAAAGTACTCAGAATTTGTCACACTGAGCCCCATGTAGTTTCCTTTGAAATATCAAAAGCACGGCACTGCGCGTAGTGGCCTATGATGTAGATGATATCTGCCAACATCCTCCCAATAGACTAATTACTTATCATAATTATTTTCAAATTATCGGGCACTCGTCTTATCAGCTGATAATTAATATGCATTACCTGTCTCAAGTAAAAATATGCCGTGAGGCGGAAGCAATAAAAAGCGTCTGGTTGTTAAAGTTGTTCGGATTGTAATTTATTTGGAGAAAAACGGTCAACAAATGAAAAGGTTATGCTTATTGTTGAAATAATAAACTAAAGAAATCATGGAAAATGGACTTAACAGGTATGTAGAATCAAATTGTCATAGTACTTGTATCGGTTGCACTCGGGAAAAGAGACCTGTATGATTGAAAAGAGGACAAATAGCGTTAACTGATGGTATACGTGATTAAGAGGTCGAACCTGGTCGAATTTTTCTATGGCGAGTTAAAGAAATTTCTTTTTTATCGAGATTCAAAATAGTGTAATCATATTCAAAGCCAGAAAGTAGAAATTATAATATTTTAGAAAACAAAAAAAAGAATTTTACAAGTGTTGAAACTTTCTGTCGTTATACACCTACGGTAACACGAAGTTTTTGAAAATAAAGAGAAAAACGGAATACATTATAAACTTATTAAACGCCGTTTGGTCAAGAAAACGTATGTGACATACTGTATACATGAAATGATTGGGAAATAACACAATAATCATATCTTTGATTTTTTTTTCTTCAACAATTATAATACCTTTATGCTTCCAATTTTTTGCTTGTCTTGCAATTTAATAGCTGATGGTATAATCTGATTGTCAAATTCATTTTTGAAACAAACAATATATAGATTAAGCGTTTTAATGGCTATGATAGAATGAAAATATAGGTCTTTTGTCATGTGTCATCCTTCTTACAGTTGTGTTAGAGGCGTTTTTCGTACTATACATACAGCTATATATCCCTCCGTAAGTCTGCCCGTTTAGTTGTCGGCTTACTTTTGTGTACTTTATTTATATGACTTCTTTGTTTTGTTTTTGGATTTCATAACGTTCAGTGGCAAATATTTGATGCATATTTCAGGACATCGATCACCTTGACTTGTATTTTAAGCATGCATATAAACATTCCAAACAAAATGCGAAGCAATAACACCTTGTATAATGAAAGTTATTTACAAAATAAAACTGTATCAAATAACCTTTTTACAAAAAAATAATTATACTCGCATTTCGAGTAGTCTTGAAAAATACAAATAGATTTGTAAGTTTGTCTCTCATTCTTTTTTCTTTCTGGCATTGCTTTATGAAAAATTTCAACTTTCAGGAACTACCATACATGAGAGTCTTCTACGCTGTGTATGTCGTTTATGTGAAGAAAATAAAGCTATTCCTCAAAAAGGAAAGCCAACCCCAAAGGAAAAATTTGAGAGAGACGTAAAAATTTCGCTCAAAATTGACTTTGCAAATGATCAACAATCTTTGCATCCACCATTTATCTGTGCGGCATGTAGAATTAAATTATCGAAGTGGAGGAAGAATTAAAAAAAGAATGACATCTTCCTCTTCCGATTCACAATTTATTAGATATCGATCGACGGCAATTGCCAATAAAGTCTAATTAACACCAAGCGTGACATGTATATAATAAGAGGGTGACAAAATTTCGGCATATATCATCTGCGTTTGATGTGGGTCGAGTACTTTATCTATGGCTATTATATCTATGGGTCCATTGACATTGTAATTTTCCCTTCCCCAGTCACTGATGAATAGTTAATTGATTTCTTTGGGTTGCAAACATCTGAACAACCTCTGACTGATTCTTCTGTAATGCTTTATCAATTTATCATATACACTGTTATATAGCAATTTAAGCGTTACTAACTATATACATCTTAGTAAATAAATAAGAGCAAAAGCTGTCTGCAAATTCAGTTCTCGCGATGTCACGAAAAAACACGAGACTAAAATTGGGTAAATTTTATACATAATTAGAAAACGAAGTTAAAAAAATACCCTCATTTTGATACTTGAGTTTTTGTCAAGAAACATTTTTTAAACATCTTACTTTATCTGTTATATATTTTGTAATTTGTATTAAAATACATGGAACAAAAAAAAATTGTCGTTGAATTCGTTCTCTACGAAATATTAAACGTATTCCGATAAATAAATTTAGCAAGTGCCCGGATAGAGAAGTAGTAAACAGACGAGAAAGACCGGCATGTTATGAAAAGCTCAAAGAATTTCACCGTTTAATGCTTAGAATTGAATGACAGTTCTATAAGAAAACAATGGAAGACGAACATGAGTCTGGAAATTGGTCCCCAACATCAGAGGATCTGCTTGAATCTCACTATCCTTTGCACAGAGCTTGTCGCGACGGTGACCTCGAAGCGATGTCTTTGTTGTTGTCAAATGGTCCAGACTTTTACCAGGAGGACGGTTTATATGGTTGGACCCCTATTCATTGGGCAGCAAATTTCGGAAAGGTTAATCATAATTCATATTTCAAATCTATGTTTACACAATTTTATCACCAGGTTCTGTTTATTCACAATTATTAATTGGAATTATCGTGATCAGGTTATTTATAAATTAAGGTATAATTTATCAGTTTATAAAAATGATACATTCCATCCGTTGCATTTATTTGTTATTGAAATTTTAAATTTTCACCTAGATCAGGGTCTTTCTTACGGTTCAGACTCTTTTAACTTCCTCAAAACAAAAATTAACCATCAATAGGCCTTTTCACGGTCATTGCAGCCGAATCCGGGTCCGTTCGCGCCCGATCACATTGGCCCCCATGCACGTTCGCCCCCCTTTCACTTTCGCACCCTACACGTTCGCACCCAAAGTCCGTTCGCACCCTACACGTTTGCGCCCAATTTTTATTGGTTTTGTGTTTAATAATTTGTTAACGAGTTTTGGTAAGTGTATTGCTATAAAAATATATTTTTTCATTGTTTCTAAATAAAGTGAGATTCTGACAAGGTTTTTTTTGTGTCATGGTAAATGTTTATTGCTATAAACATTTTTTTTTCATTGTTTTTAAATAAAGTGAGATTCTGACGACCAGTATTTTATTTTTGTGTTGAATAATTTTTAATCATGTTTAGGTAAGTGTATTGCTCTCTATATATCTATATATATATATATATAAATTATTTTTTTTTCATTGTTTCTAAATAAAGTGAGATTCTGACAACGTTTTTTTAGGTGTTGATAAAATCTTAATCATGTTTTGGTTAGTGTATTGCTATAAATATTTTTTTTTATTGTTTCAAAAGGAAATGGGATTCTGACAACGTTTTTTTTTTATGTGTTGAATAATTCGTAATCATGTTTTGGATAGTGTATTGCTATAAATATTTTTTTTCATTGTTTATGAATAAAGTGAGATTCTGACACACATGAGCTCAAAGGAGCCAAGCTGTTAAAAACAATTATCTTTCATGTTTTTTATTTAAAATCTTCAAAGTTTTACTCATACCAAGCTAAATACATGCAGTATTTACATTTAAAGCAAGTTAAAATAACCATGACAACAATCATGATTTTTAAACACTCAACAATAACATCATATTAGGCTGTGTATAAATACCAATTAGCAGTAATCATACATAATTAACATTTAATAATTAATCATCAAATCAATTTAAAACAATATTTCATTTAAAAATTCCCGAATATTTATTTATGAAAATAAAAATATTTTACAAAACATCTAAAAATTTATCAGGTTTTTGAATTAAAAAAAAGGGTGCGAACGTGTAGGGTGCGAACGGACCTAGGGGGCGAACGTGTGGGGTGCGAACGTGTAGGGTGCGAACGTGTATTGGGCGCGAACGGACCCGATACCATTGCAGCCATATTGAATAGGGGCAGGGCCTCTTTTCACAAAAAATCTTTATGACTAAAATTGATTGGTTTTACTCGTAAGATTTTGTGTGAAAAGAGTGACAGATTTTCATAATCATGATGATGGACATTGAAGGGGGTGCAAATGGTTTGAAAAATACGAGAAAACATCATTGAAACAGAACAGTTGCTTGGAAAACATGCATAGAATTTCCCGTACTTTCATACTTTTTCCATCTGTATCCAAAAAATCGTCCCCCTGTTCAACGTGGCTGCATTAACCTTGAAGGGGCCTATTGGCTAATAATTTAGGATTCTGTATCTGGAGCGATTTCTTGATTTGGCTGCCCTCAGAATCCATTATCAAGCCCTTTTAAGTCTATTTGAGAAAATGTTCACCTCAACTGTTCGCTCTAACACTTACAGAAGCATTCACATGAAGCAGGTGAGAAATAAAGGAATTTTTGCCAATCTGACAGTTTAAATTTTGAATATAAATTTATGTATATTACATGTATTAGGTAGTTGGTAAAAATTTTCTGAGGGCACCGAATCAGAAAATGGCTCCAAACACAGAATCCCCAAAAGGATTACCAATGGGCATGTTGTTATACATTTGATAACCAAGAGACGACAGCTTCACTAGAAGAGAGAAACCAGCCAGAAGCCATATAAATGCAAACTCCTAAATCATGTAAATACATAACCATGATTACTATTAATGATGATAATCATGATAATGGCAACAATTAACGTAGTTCTATTAGCTTAAAATGTTGAAACCATTTTTTCACCTGAAAATTATTTGATATGCAGTCCCTATAGCATGTATAAATTTAATATTACTAACTGCATTTGATTTCCATGCACTGTGTTATATTTTAGTTATTTATTTTTAGTTTACATGCCTTATGCGTTTGATAGAACAGGGTTGTAATTGTGACTACTCAACAGAGCGGTTAAACCAGACCCCATTACATATGGCAGCTCACAGTGGCAAGGGACACTGTTTAAAATGGCTACTTCATTCTGGGGCTGCTATAAACAGACAGGTATTAAAAAATGTTTATCTTTCAGATGAGGCTCATTGAAGGGGCACCTGTCCACATATTAATACAGTCATGACAGTATTGAGCTTGTTCATTTATACTCATTACAAAACAGCAGTGTACCCTCACCTTGTAAATTAATTTTTATCAATAATTATAAATTGTTTTCAATTTTTTATACAAACTTTGTCTCAATATACTCATGCATTTTTGTATGTATATACTAGGCCATGGTTTTTTAATTTGTTAGTTTACGGATCCGCCTACCCATTTTTCCGATTTTCAGAAAAAAATAAAATTGATATAATATATGCTTTTTTATTCCAGATTACCCTAAGAAATACATTATCCCTGAAACATAAATAAAATATCAGCTTAGCAGCATTTTCCTTAAATTAAATGCATTATTTTAGCATGTTAAAACATTATCAGCAATGATTACACATTGTGTTCTAAAAAAAAAAAAAATCGAAATAATCTGTAATGTTTGCGTTTCTAAAAATAGACAATTAAAACTGACCTTGAAATTTCATTTGCGCAAATAATTTTGCGGAACAACACCTATGATAAAAATTCGTTACAATAAGTTCGTTTTCTTTTTTTGTTATAATTCCGATAAGATTTTTCATCTCATGGATAAAATGGACTCGTCCAAACGTGAAAGACAAGTTAAAAGAAGGAGTTATCCACATACAATTGGGAATTGTCTTATATCATGAATTGAAAATAAATGTTTGTCCATTTGAATATCAAAAACGGGATTGCCTGAAAAAGGATGAAACCGATATCGCTCATGTTTCCGGTGGACCACTCTACTTTGTTTATGCCACAGATATTAAAAGTGTTATTTCCGTGCAACATGTTTGCAATTTTTATTTCACATGTTTTTGGCTTGAAACTCATTGTTCACAAAGTAGACAAAAATCAACGTGTAGCTGGTTTATTAATTTCGTATGTTAATTATGACCATTTTATTATCCTGTTTTTCCGTGGAATACCACCCTTTATAATCTTATATGGGAATGGAATGCATTGTATGTTAAAAACAGCTTAGCAATAATATTTGGAACTAAAAAAGGATGACAATAAAGCATACCAAAAACATTTTAGTAAGCTGAAAGATATATATTTTTTATATTCATGTTATGTCTTGAAAGAATTTTTTATTCTTTTTTTCCAGACCGAACAACCCGACTTTTTCACATAGGAAATCCCAAAAACCAACAAATTAAAAATCCATGGCCCTAAGAGATGAACACATAAAACATTCTTACATGTATAAAATTTACTGCTGTATTGTAATGTTGTATAATGCTGAACACAATGTCCCTATCCCTACCAAAAAAAAAAATTGAAATAAAAGAACCCCTTCTGTGAGCCTCTAAATACTTATCATTATCTTCACAGCTTGCTTGTTTAAGAAAATTGGTGATCGAAAGAAGTGTTGGTTTGGATACGATAACATCCAAGTTTTCACAAACAGCTTTACACTTTGCTGCACAGTCCGGCCAACCACACTGTGTTCAATGGCTTGTGCAATCTGGGGCAAACTTACTTATACAGGTACAGACAATTATCTACATGTACATCATATTCTCATCATTTCATTTCCACTATTTTTATTAGGTATTTACATTTTGTCCATCATTTTATATAAGGTTAAGATCTCCTCAGTTGTTACAAAATATTTTAGGTTCTATATTTGAGTTATTTATAAAACAAGCACATGAATTTTCCTTTTATCATTATAGATTGGAACTAGATAAAATATGTCATGCATGATTCAGAATCCCAGTCATTGCCAGTATGGCTGCTGAATTTAAGCATTTTTAACTGTTTAAGAAAATTGGTGATATAATTAAAAGAATGAAAAACCTTGAAAAATCATATGTCATGTATGTAAAGTACAAATTGCTACGCATACACCTGACGTTGGTGAAATAAAACATTTGTGTTCCTTTTATAATTCTAGTCATTTGAAAAAGAGGACATTCCGACCACATCCAGAAGTATTTCCTGATTTTAACCAATTTTGAAAATGCAATGAGAAATTTCTGCAAAATCCAATAGAGTAGTTGCTTTTTATAAACTTAAAAAAAAGATTGCATATATGTAGGTTTAGTGTGGTTTGTAGACAAATGGAATTAATCATTTACAGCCATACAGGCATGATCTTTTCAGATCTTATTACACAATTGATTATCACATCATGTATTTTACTGTAAGCTTATAATGTTTTTCATGATGGTAGTCTAGTAGATTTAAAATTATTTTTTATTTCAAATCCAAAACTCTTTCATTAACTCATAATTGTAATTCATTCAATCACAAAATGTCTGTGAAATTATTGAACAACATTTTAAATTAGTTTCTTTGTAATTTTTGTGACATTTATTACCATGATTACATTCATTGACATTGTAATTGCTGGTAATATTTGATTAATTCATTATGCTTACATAGTAGGACTATTCATTGACATTGTAATTGCTGGAAATATTTGGTTAATTCATTATACTTACATTGTAGGACTACATGGGAGAAACAGCCTTACATAAAGCTGCCAGGACTGGGAATATGGAATGTATCAGTTTACTTATATCACAGGGAACTAAATTGTCGTAAGTTTATACTTTGTTGTAATATAATTTACAGTAAAACCAGTATAAAGTTATGTCATGATGTGTGAGAATACTGTGACAAGGATATTACAAGTGTTCCCTGCCTTTTCACAATTTTAAAATGCATGATCATGTCTTTAGTCATCGTATTAATTGGCTTTAGAAATTTCTTCCGAATTAAAAAAAAAATATAATAGCATGTGTTACAAATCCTCGTAAATTCAATTGGCCTCGGTTGCATCAGTTTCTGACTCTTCCGTTTCACATTCACTTTGAATTCATTGTTTTCATTTGCATTAGAATCCTTGCATTGTATGAATTGTTCAACAAGATTTTATTTTTGCGTCTATCATTCATTTCCTACGTTGGTAAAGCCGATTAAAAACAAGAATTTTATCAAACAAAATTTCATCATGATTGCAAAATTGACGTACAATTAATGTACCATACCTATAAACTTGACAATGAATGTAGTCATCTGGGTCCTCTGCTTTTCCAGAGTCATCAGTTTCGGGGTTCACTATAGGAGACTCATCATTTCGAAACATGATGTACATTTCTCACACTGTGGTTTACCAAGGTTTGACTGTATATATAAGATATATAAATCACAACAAAAATATCCTTTGTCAACAGTATTTTGTCAGTAGGAAGAAGAGTTGTTAATAACATTTCTCTCTACTGGTTGTACAAGTTACTGCTAGAAATTTGTAGTTTTTCTCAATAATTTTTTAACAGGATCTCTGTTTGGAAATATTTTTGTAGGTCAACTATATTTTGTGTATGGAGTGATAGTACCATATTGTAAGGCATTAAAGTTCATCTGACATGGTTCATCTGGCCTACATTTTAAAACCATTGATTTTTAAACACACAATTCCCTAGAAACCAGTAGATTTTTAGTCGCAAGATTACCTAGAAACCAGTAGATTTGCCACAATAACTTTTTGTTCAACATGTACATAGTATGATAGTATCTTATTACAATTGTTAGACTTTATCAATTCTGTATCAGTTGTTAACTTGTCAAAACAAATGTATACAAGTTATTGGAAATTTCTCATGACATGTACATTGTGTAGGTATGATGTAATGCAGATGCTTAAGCTAATTGAAAAATATAATTAAAAAAATATTTATTTTATCAACATTCATTATGCCAACCACTCAATATCCACTCTGTAAACAAATATTTAATATTTCTATTTTGCTACATGTATATAAATTTGGTCTGTGTTTTGGGCTCTATATATATATATTTAGAAGAGAGACGAAAGATACCAAAGGGACATTCAAATAAGACATTCATGACATTAGTAGGTTTTAGGTGTCAGACCACCAATCCAAAATCCCTATCTATTCAACCAAATTTTGCAATTTTCACAGCTTTCTTAATATTTTACCTTAAGTTTAACTTCATAGAAACCAGGTATATCATGAATTGTACATGTATCACCTTTCTACATGCCAATTTTAAAGTCTTCTAAGAAAGAACTGCCTTTTGAAAGTCAAGTACTACTGAAAATAACCCCTGGTTTTCTGGAAATCTTAAATTAGTATACTATGGAGCACATTAATCCTCAATTTTTAATACAAACTCATAGACAAGTAAATTTTGGCTCAAAATGGTCTAATGTATTTCTCTTTCACCAAAAGTTTCATTACTGCAAATTTGTTGGTTAGTTTAAGTAAACAATGACATCAAAAGCACTATTTTTTGTCAAGAGTAGGGCTACTTTTACATACTTTCTAAATTGGAGGGAGTGAATTGGTGGTCTGACACCTAAAAGCATGATAAAAGTGACAAATTAAGACAATGTCAGAAATGTAAAAATTTCATGGAGACATTACACCACTGAGTCAACTAAAAACAGAAAAGGGTTGATGCACAAACAACAAAACAATAAATTTCTTCCTTAATCTCTTTCATGTCTTTGTCATCTATTGTAGAATTAAAAATCACAATGGGCAGACACCCAGTCAGTTAGCTGCTGCTTGTGGGTACCAGGAGTGTGCAGCATACATAGAGAGAGCAGCACAGGCAGAGCATGCTCAGGGAGTGTATGGACTCCCCACATATAATCCGTCCAATGATCTCACACAAAATAGTCAGGTTGTTACCAATGGCGATGCAATGGAATCAGATGATGACATGGAAACTGACCTTTCTGTCTTACCTGAAGGTCACCGTGTCAATCCACTGGCAGGAACAAAGAGGAGCCGGGATGATTGTGATGAGGAGGAGTGTAAAAAGTCTCGACGTGATGGTATGATAACACAGTGTACATGGTGTATACAGCTACATTATTATAAGCTAGTTGTTTTTTCACTCTGGTCATATGCAATGTTTATCCATTATGTCTAAATAAATATATCTTTTGATTTGTTAAGATTCAAAAACCATATCAATTGCAACTTATTTTTGTTTTTTTTTTGAAAATTTCATGTCTGATAATATGTAAACTGCTCCTTGTTTTCATGGTTTTATGACATGAAGATGTATTTAGTAACATAATTATAGATTATCCATGGTTTTTCAAAGAGTAGGTTTTTATGGTCGTATATTGGTATGACGTTGGCGTCGTCGTCGTCGTCCGAAGACCGTCCGAAGACACATTAGTTTTCGCACTCTAACTTTAGTTTATGTGAATGGATCTCAATGAAATTTTACCATAAGGTTCAAGACCACAAAAGGAAGGTGGGGATTGATTTTGGGGGTTATGGTACCAACAGTTAAGGAATTAGGAGCCAAAAAGGGGCCAAAAATAAGCATTATTGTAACTTCCAGACATAACTTGTGTGTAAGTGTATTGATCTCTCTGACATTGTACCACAAGGTTCCATATCACAAAGGGAATGCTGGGATTGATTTTGGGGGTAATTGCCTCAAAATTTTAGGAATTAGGGGCCAAAAAGGGGCAAGAAACAAGCATTTTTCTAGTTTCATGACAATAACTTGTGTGTAAGTGTATGGATCTCTCTGACATTGTATCACAAGGTTCCATATCACAAAGGGAGTGCTGGGATTGATTTTGGGGGTAATTGCCTCAAAATTTTAGGAATTAGGGGCCAAAAAGGGGCAAAAAACAAGCATTTTTCTAGTTTCATGACAATAACTTTTGTGTAAGTGTATGGATCTTTATGAAATTGTAGTACAAGGTTCCATATCACAAAGGGAAAGCTGGAATTGAGTTTGGGGGTAATTGCCCCTAATGTTTAGGAATTTTGGGCCAAAAAGGGGCCAAAAATAAACATTTTTCAAGTTTCCAGACAATAACTTGTGTTCAAGTGAATGGATCTCTCTGAAATTGTACTGCAAGGTACCATACCACAAAGGAAAGGCTGGGATTGATTTTGGGGGTAATTCCCTCAAAATTATAGTAATTAGGGGCCATAAAAGGGCAAAAAAGCAAGCATTTTGATACGACCGTCGTATATTGGTATGACGTTGGCGTCGTCGTCCAGCGTCGTCCGAAGACACATTAGTTTTCGCACTCTAACTTTAGTTTAAGTGAATGGATGTCTATGAAATTTTACCATAAGGTTCAATACCACAAAAGGAAGGTTGGGATTGATTTTGGGGGTTATGGTACCAACAGTTAAGGAATAAGGGGCCAAAAATAAGCATTTTTGTAACTTCCAGACATAACTTGTGTGTTAGTGTATGGATCTCTCTGACATTGTACCACAAGGTTCCATATCACACAGGGAACGCTGGGATTGATTTTGGGGGTAATTGTCTCAAAATATTAGGAATTAGGGGCCAAAAAAGATGCAAAAAACAAGCATTTTTCTAGTTTCATGACAATAACTTGTGTGTAAGTGTATGGATCTTTCTGAAATTGTACTACAAGGTTCCATATCACAAAGGGAAAGCTGGAATTGAGTTTGGGGGTAATTGCCCAAAACGTTTAGGAATAAGGGGCCAAAAATAAGCATTTTTCTAGTTTCCAGACAATAACTTGTGTTCAAGTGTATGGATCTCTCTGAAATTGTACAGTAAGGTACCAAACCACAAAGGGAAGGCTGGGATTGAGTTTGGGGGTGATGAATCATAAGGGGGTTCAAAAAATTTGGGGGGGGGGGGTTTCCTTTTTTTTCTTTTTTTCCTATTTTTTTCTTTTAAAATTTTCCATTTTAAGTTGGTTATTTCTGTTTTATATTTAAAAGCAAATAATAATGATATGGTAGGAGATACACACCAAACAGGATGTGTAAATTATTATATAATAAGTATTGTGCAATAGCAAGAAATTTTCAATTGCACAGTATTGCACAATAGCAAGAAATCTTCAATTGCACAGTATTGCGCAATAGCAAGAAATCTTCAATTGCACAGTATTGTGCAATAGCAAGAAATATCCAATAGCAAGAAATATCCAATAGCACAATATTGCGCAATAGCAAGAAATTGTCAATTGTACAGTATTGCGCAATAGCAAGAAATATTCAATTGCACAGTATTGTGCAAAAGAAGATACTTCGTATAAATTGCTTATTTCTTGACCAATTTCAATGGGGTTTTATTCTTGAATTCTTGGGGTTCTTTAATATGCTGATTCTAACCGTGTATTAAGTTTTTGGATTTTGGGCCCCGTTTTTAAATTGGTCCACATTGGGGTCCAAAGGGTCCAAAATTAAACTTTGTTTGATTTCATCAAAAATTGAATTATTGGAGTTCTTTGATATGCCGAATCTAACCGTGTATTTAGATTCTTAATATTTGGTTCCGTTTTCAAATTGGTCTACATTAAGGTCCAAAGGGTCCAAAATTAAACTTAGTTTGATTTTAACAAAAATTGAATTCTTAGGGTTCTTTGATATGCTGAATCTAAACATGTATTTAGATTTTGATTATGGGCCCAGTTTTCAAGTTGGTCCAAATCGGGGTCCAAAATTAAACTTTGTTTGATTTCAACAAAAAATGAATAAATGGGGTTCTTTGATATGCTGAATCTAACCATGTATTTAGATTTTTGATTTTTGGGCCACATTATCAACTTTGTCCACATTGAGGTCAAAAGGGTCCAAAATTAAACTTTGTTTGATTTCATCAAAAATTGAATTCTTGGGGTTCTTTGATATGCTGAATCTAACCATGTATTTAGATTTTGAATATTGGACCATAATAGGTGAATTTCCAATTTAAAATTTTTAAGTTCTTAGACCACATTCATTCTGTGTCAGAAACCTATGCTGTGTCATATATTTAATCACAATCCAAATTCAGAGCTGTATCAAGCTTGAATGTTGTGTCCATTCTTACCCCAACTGTTCAGGGTTCGACCTCTGCGGTCGTATCAAACTGCGCCCTGCGGAGCATTTTATTCTAGTTTCAGGACAATAACTTGTGTGTAAGTGTATGGATCTTTATGAAATTGTACTGCAAGGTTCCATATCACAAAGGGAAAGCTGGGTTTAAGTTTGGGGGTAATTGCCCTAAACGTTTAGGAATTTGGGGCTAAAAAGGGGCCAAAAAACAAGCATTTTTCTAGTTTCCAGACAATAACTTGTGTTCAAGTGATGGATCTCTCTGAAATTGTACTGCAAGGTACCATACCACAAAGGGAAAGCTGGGATTGAGATTGGGGATGAGGAACCATAAGGGGGTTCAAAAAATTTGGGGGGTGGGGATTTTTTTTTTCCTTTTTTTTCTTTAAAATTTTCCATTTTAAATTGGTTATTTCAGATTTATATATATAAGCAAATAATAATGATATGGTTTGAATAGGTAAATTAAAAATTTTTAAGTTCTTAAACCACTTTCATTCTGTGTCAGAAACCTATGCTGTGTCAAATATTTAATTACAATCCAAATTCAGTGCTGTATCAAGCTTGAATGTTGTGTCCATACTTGCCCCAACTGTTCAGGGTTCGACCTCTGCGGTCGTATCAAGCTGCGCCCCAGCGGAGCATTTTATTCTCATCTACAATCTCATCAAAGGGAGACAGCCCTGAGATGAGATGTGGCCGAGCAACATCCTGGAGTTTGAAAGACCATTGATAATCTGTTTATCGCTATTTTGCCAATGACGTCATTAACGTTTACATTGACACTGTCATGTGTGCCGTTAGTTTCTAGCGTTAGTTTTATATCTCAAGAGAGTTGCATGATATGCAAAATTATCACAAAAAAAGATCAAAGGAAAAATACACCAAATAGCAATAAGATAAAATATCTGTCCCTTTCAAAGGACAAAAGAGACTACGAACGAGTGATGAGTGATGAAAATTTAATCATTCTTCACAATATTAAGCTACAGATTGATGTAGGTGCTTACTCTGGGTCCTATTAAAGATTATTTAGTGGCTAAAAATACTAATTTGTGTGATGGGATGTTTCCTCAATACATGTAATGTCTATCTTTAGTTATAAAATATTAAATGGATATTTTGATATTTGATTTTCCAATTCCGGTATACAATTTCAAGAAGGAATTTTGAATTATTCAAATTTTGTCATACTGTGTTAAAATTGAAAGAGACAACACCATTCACCATGTACATGATGTTCCAACTGGTGCATTTGCCTGGAAAAATTTGACGTCACAAAGCAATTATGTTTTTGTCACAATGTCTAATGACCCGTTTCCCCCGAATGCCTCCATGTAAAATGGCAATTGGAAACTGGTCTATACTAAAAATGCCAAAATATGCATTTCATAAACAGTTTAAATAACAAAATGAAAAGGTGTCAAAATACACCATTTGTAACATTGCATTTGACCTTTGACAACTAGATTAGAGCTAATCTGAATCAACTCAATTTTCAGTTAAGGTAGCTTGAGGTTTTATATAACTTTATTCCTGTTTACTATATATAGCTAGGAAAGAATAATATTTATCATATATTTAAATTTTAAAATCTTAAAATCTTAAAATATTTACATGTAATATTTTTTTATTGATTTTGCTTTTGAAAACAAATATAATATTGATTATCAAATATTTATTCAAGAAGACATGGAAGACATGGATTTGATTGAGGTTTTTTAAATGCTACCATAATGTAAAAGATTTGATTCAGGTTTGGTTAGATGCTTCTGTTCAGTAACACCAAAACATTACCTTGTTTGACTTGAAAAAAAAAAATTACACTAAGTTCAAACATTCCCGCCTTTAATTTGTACTGTGGAAAGAGTGTTACAAACTACATGTCATGTACTCAAAATTAACCTTAACAGCATGTCTGTCAAATATAACCACCTAACTTATGCCTTAGATGTCTGATGCAGATCAAAACTGAGAATTCTACACGATACATGATATTTTCTACTCGGTGCCTTTCCTTTACAGCCACGAAGACTTTGGCTGTTGAGAACAATAATATTATATCATCTTATCAAGCAATTCTTACAATATCTACTTCACCATTAAGTCCTCCACAAGAAGAAAGAGCACCTCCGTCACGTCCGCTAGATGAGGGTTCGTTAGCTGACGGAACTTGTTCCTTGTTTATGTAGAGGTTAGTGAACGATGATGTGCTCACTCAGCATGCATTTCATTTTCACATCATTTCATGATCCTATTGTTAGATGTGTTTTGGAGAATGCATGACCTGCTTTTTATCCCTACGATTCACGTGTCCCTGGCAATGTTTTCTGTTCAAATTATTACTTATTTAAAAAGATGCTGATTAGAAAAAAAGTGTTAATTGGTAATCAACATCCAATATCTCCTAATCCAACAGATTTTGTAAGAGTTATTGTTCAATACACAGTATTCCATTTCAAAACCAGTGTCAAATTTACTGTTTACATGCAGGTGGATTTAGGGGGCCAGGGGGCAACTCCAAATGTTGCCTAGTTTATGGGGCCTGGCCCCCTTTTTCAAAATCATGGATCCGCATCTGACTTGTATCATAGCTTCAAGGGCTTTACATTAATTTTCAATTTGAACAAAAATCAAATAATTGTGTTAAATCTTACAGTATGAAAATGAGTTCTTTAGATGCTTATATTATTTTGATATCATTTAACTTTAGAAATATTGCAATTTGTCAATCAATCTGATTGATCCATAGATCCTGTGTTCACACTGGGTTTACAGGGATCTGACAATGCTCCTAATTTAACTGTTCTGAAGACCTTTTTCGGATAATTGATTTGGCTTAATCTTCCATGCCTTCAAAAATTTTGAGACTTGAATTTCCTTTGTTGATGCAGTGATTATTAAAACAGAAAGCATGAACACAGGATCTATGTTTCAATCAGATTGTTTGTCAATTTTTCTTCCAACTGCTATCATTGTGCAGAGACCAATTTTACCCCATAACAGAATGCCTTTCAGGGATATTCGGTATTATTAAGAGATTAGGTAAATGAAAAGTCTTTCTTTTTATAAAATTCATATAGGGTTATATCCATGGATTTAAAATTCTACTGTCTATGGAAAGTCCCCATTTGTAAAGTTTTTTGTAACTGGATAGGTGTATTATTTCAACATTTTCTATGGAAAGTCTGCAATCTATTGAAATATTTTAATTGGATAGGTGTATATTATTTCAACATTGATTTCTGACTAATGGAGGTACTGATCTCCCTTCTGGAACACTTGAGGTCACCACTGTTTTTTGGTGAGGTTGATGTTGCTTAATGTTCAGTTTTCTGTTTATGTGTTTTGTGGAACGTTGTTATACCTCCGCCGTAGCGGAGAGGGTCCCGAAATTGGTTTCTGTTCTCTAACTTTAGTTTGCCTCAAACAAATGTTATGAAACTAATACACAATGCTTATTACCACAAAACACAGATCAAGTTTGAATTTATATCTGTGTCCCATGGACACATTCCCCATTTATTTTTTATTTGTTTTGGTCACAGTGTTGTTAGTCATTCTTCAACTTATTGCTTTTGATTGTCTCCTTGGAATCTTCTTACCAATGGTGAAACAGTCAACAAAAGTATAAAAGGAATAGCTGATTTCAATTGTCCTTTGACTTAGGGAATCTGATTATGTTTTAACCTGTGCAGTCCTGGTAGTTGATATTTACTTTGACTTAAGGAATCTGATTATAACCTGTGCAGTCCTGGTAGTTGATATATATATATAACTTTATATAATCAGTTTTTCCTGATTAAATTCTTCATTAAAAATGACATTCTTTACTTTGAGTCAGTATTCCAGTAGAAGATTTAAGTTGACATTTTGGAAGTCATTGTAGTCTAGCATTGCTTTATAAATCCTTTGCTTTCCACTGCTTAAAAGCTTTATACAAAGTAGGCTTTGATTAGGCAGTGTATATATAGTATGAATTAAGCCATACCTAGCTATCAAGGCTATAGAGGGATTTATAAGAATAGTAACACAGCCATTTCAACAAGGCAATATTTGTGTCAGGCATGTTTAGGATCACTGAATTTGTTTATGACAAAGTTTATATATGAACGAAATATATGAATGCCTTGAAATAATGGCTTTTTTAACCATTTGATTTTTTTCAGGAATAACTTTTACCTGTTGGAGATGGCACTTGGGCTAATTGGCGTTTGAAAATATTAACAAAAATATTTTTAAAAGGAGTTTAAATCTTGTTTGAATTATGCCAATTGTCATTTCACTGTAGGCTATATATATATATATATAGGCTACAAATTGTGTAAACATATAGTAAAATACTGTAACAAGTTCTTACATATTAACAGTTTTAAAGAGCAGTTGCACATAGCACATGTCATTCTTGTACAATTGTTGTACGTCCAAGTTCAATTGATACAAAGTTTATCCACTGTAATTAGTCCTAACCATACAATCTTATTTCTCAGATGTCCTTTGGGAAGAAAATAATCACCTCCAATTAAAGCAAAATGGTTTTAACCTACAGGGAAGATCTGCAATGTCATGTTTTGATGAGAATATTAATAAATATATTCCTCAACCTACTGTTTCCATGGTTGCCCAGAGAACACCAAAGTGTTCTATGTTATTTTCACACTTTATATAAGTAAGTATATCAAAGGCCACTAAAACACAGAGGGGACATCACCTTGTGAACTGTTTAAGAATGTTAGCTATGGGCATGTGAATTTACTTCATTTGACATTTTTTTTAACACAAAGAAGGGAAAATCCAGTCTGAAGTTTATGGATTGTAACCTATTAAAAAAAAGTGACACTTTTAGTTAACCTTTTGTTTCATAGCTTGAAAATGAAAATCATGAAAATCAAAGACAAAAATATGTGTTAATGTACATAAGTAATATTCATCAAAATTATAGGTCTTTTAAATTGATTCAAACAGGATATTGCAGATCTGTTATGTTAAAAAACTATACAGCTGTAGGATCATAAAATTAAAAAAAAAAAAAATGGTTTATTTACATTTTGACTACAATTAATAAATGCCATATTTGGTCAGGATAAAGTATATTTCATTCGAAAAATTTCCAATCAATGAAATTAAAAAAATACGGTAAAGATTTTTATTTTCTAGATTTGCTACTTGTTATTCAGCAATTTTCTCTTTTCTCTTTCAGAACCAGAACATTGGAGTAACCAAAACGGTTTTCTTCAAAACACTAATGGCTTTAGTCACCATGGCAACTATCAAAATGGCTTCATAAAAAATCAAATGAATGGATATAATAACCACATCAATGGAAAAGTAAATAATGGTTTCTTACAGTTTCCCAACTTATTCAGTCAAAATGGCAGCATAAAAAATCAAAATGGCCTTCCACAGATGGATGCAGAAAGTTTACCTGTGAACAACAATAGTATATGTATATCAACCAGTACAGAGGAACATTACAGTAGTATTACTCATCAACAGGGTTATGACAGCCTCTTGGTGCAGTCATTAGGGAACCAGTATGATGGCTCTTAAGACAGGGATACAGATCAATAACAAAAGTTTCTGTTTAAAAGGGCAGTTATATTCTCTGTGCATATTGTTCTTTACTTGTCAAATCATGCTTTTTTTCTATTAGACTGGTTTTATAATGTTAGTGTAGGTATAGATTTGATAAAAACAAATTCGCATCTAGAAGCCATTTTATTTCTAGGACATGTCAACAATTTTTGATTCTATATACTGCGAAAGTACATTTTTTATATTCATGGATAACAAATTTTTTGTTCAAGAACTTTGACCTTTCTGTTGATAACAAGTAATTATATATTCATATATTGACATAAAAAGTCAGTTGTCAGTGTATTATATTGTATTTATGAATTATTGTTAAGTTTTTTGTTATATATGAAAGAATATTTAAATACTGTAATTAAGTTTTTATTTAATCTTTTAAGAGTCAAGCAAAACAATCCTATAAGTTTCTGAAATTTTGATATTTATCAGTAATAATGTTGAATTATCTCCCTTTTAACATATACATAAAGTCTTTGAAAGAGAGGTCCCTGTCTTCTTTCCTTCATAAAGCTAGCTAATAAAGAACAATTTTAATGTATATAACATTCTACCCAAATTATTATATGGACCATATGAGATCTTAAAAGTGTTTTTATTCTCATAACCAGTATTGACCAGGTTGTAAACTTGTTATATATATTTTCTGTACATAATTCACAGATTTTATATTTCCAAACATTTTAAAAAAAATGTGTTCCATGAACATTGAATGGTATACTGCATAATTCTGGAAATTTAAGGTCATATAAATTATAAGGATTTTGATTCATATAATTTTTCATCCCTTTTAGGACGGTAATAATAAATCATAGAGGAAATGGTTTGTTAATTTTTAACTTTTCAGGAGGATAAATTCCGCTAAGATAAAATCGTAAAAATATCCCTTTGAGTAAAGATCAGTATCAGAAAGAATAAAATAGAGAAAAAAAACCGTTGTAAACTGGTTTGGTTCTTGAAATTACAAATCTGAATGATGTGAAAATATACCTGTTAATAGTAGCTTTTATATGTTGTATCATGTGATATCATGATAGATATGACATAAGCTTGTAGAATCTCTTTTGTTTTGTTTATTTTCTTGCTTTAGCCATAATTGTAATACTTTTTATATTTTTTGTTTATTTTAGCACCTAATGTTTTTACCTTCATGTTTATTTACTATGCTTACTATTTAAAGATTTGAAAACAATTTCAATTAATTTGGATGAGTTTATATGAGTAAAACGATTGTTTAGGAAGTACAATTGATATTAATCCTAAAATTCTATGTCTCAGACTTTTGTGTATTACTGTTAATTCAGAAATTATTGGGATGTTTTTATTATTGCAAAATGCAAAAGTATCAGGTTTGTAAGAAATAAAACTTGCATTCATAATTTCATTTGTAATACTCCTTCACAAAATTCTTTAAATCACATTAATAAGATCTTGCATTTTTACCTTTACCCGTTATCAGTGATTTGCAGAAATAAATGCACACATTAATTTTTGAACTTACAGTAATAAAAACACAGTTATGAAGCAGTCCACTGAAGATGTTCCTTTTATTAGTCTGTACATTTTTCTGTTTTGGGCCGTTCTGTTTTGTCAATTATATCTACTGGTGATTTAAACAAAAGCTGTATTTTTTAGTAAAACTTTGATGAAGTGGAGCACTAGCTATTTAATAATGTATGCTCCAACATCAACAAATCTTCCCTTTTTTTAATAAATGTGATAAGGGGAGATAACTTTCACTTGTCTTACTTTTCTTTTGTTATTTATAATTTATTTAGATATAAATATTAGATATTTTTGTTGTAAGTTTATTAAAGTTCTGTAAATTCAGACATTTTTATTGTGAATCTTTCATGACTGGTAAAACAATTATGTACTGTATCTCAGTTTACAGTACTTGAAGTGCTAAATGATGGATTTTATTGATGTCAATACACCTTATCGCAATTGATTCCAAAACGGTTAAGTTCTGCTGAAATTAAGCAATTTTTTCATGACGTCATAATCCAGTCTGGGCCCTGTTTAAACAATGTATTGTGCATTAAACACTTCAAAGAGACATGTTTAAACCATTGTAAACAATTCAAACAAAGCATTTTAATGACTTTGATTTGTGTTTCAAAACATTGGATCATAAACTTTCAAAATGTTCACTTTCTAAACTTTTTCCTGCATCAGCTCATTACTGATGACCTTTGTTTTTGCGACAAATGACCCAAACAGAAAGTTGTCAAAGTGACTTTTTTTTTTCCGAGTTGGATTGAATAGCATTAAGGTGTATTGACAGTTAAATTTATTTCTTATACATGGTTATCTCTGTACTGTAAATGCTGTGTTAGAAATAAAGTCATGATTTAAGTTTTGAGTTATTGATGTTAAAAAAAATGATTTTACCAACATAAAATTTCTTCATTATTGAAGGACATAGAATATGAATGTCTATCTATTCAATTGCAAAAATATATTAAATATTTTGTATTCGTCCTGTCACATGATTCCACAAATTTTTATTTGTCCTGTCACATAATTCCACAATTATATTTTAAAAAATCTCAATATGTTGCCATTTTTTTACTTTCAGGACTTTTTAGTCTAAATAGATCTCAAAATTCTTTTTTTATCATGTTGATGTATACTTTTTGCATTTTTTGCCTGAATGCATTGTATAATTCATATTGAATTAACCTAATAATTTATTTTACAGTTTGTAATGTGTTTATAAGACTAATATATTACATGACTTTTTAATAGTAATGGACAAATATTTAATTTATTTTGAATTCAATTTTAACACAATTTTTATATTTTTCTAATTCAACATAAGGTTAAATTTTATCATTGTTTATTCGAGATGACCAATCAAATCATAATTTATGCAACTTACAAAAAAGTTTGTAAAGGTTTTATTTATCTCTTGATTCTTTCTGATATTAAGTTTTATTTATATTATTTTAAAATTCATACTTGTGTCACTCTTAACGATCTTTTTATATTTTGTCTCGCACACATTTGTAAGATACATTACAGTATAAAGTATGTTTTTAAATGTTTGTTACTCAAGAACAAACTAACTAACCTATCTTTATTTTTTTCATACTTTTGATCTATATTAATACATTATCTAAACAAAAAGATGTCATTCATAATAATAGTTATTCATTTTGAATTTCGCCAGTGACCATCTATTACGGAGGCACATACAAAATACTCTTTATATGCAGCTTATTTTGTTAATTTTCTTATTGCATCATGAATAATTCATCAAAAGGGATAAGTCACTGTTGAATTATTACTCATTTTGATAAATAAAAACAATTTCTTTAGAAAGTAAAGTGAAGAAGGACGCATGTTTGAAATGTAAAACAAATGATGTTTAATAGTTTTGTGCAATATTCAGTGTTTTGCCAATATACATGTATAATCATCACTGCCAATGTAATATGTCATTCACTGTATGTTAAAAGCACCAAAGATATTCTACGTATCACATACATAACACAGTAATCATAAGTAGAAAAGAAAATTTTTTTTAAGAAAAATGTGATTGTGTAAAGATATTTTTCATTTAGGGCTACTCCAAAATTTATCTGGTGGAGGTGGGAGATACTCAAATTAATTAAAATGGGTGGTTGCATTTTCCTTAGAATTCTGTAAGAATTTTAAGTAAAATGAAAATTTTTATTATATGGGTGGTCAGGGTTTTAAAAAGTGCCTCTCATGCCCTCTTGAATGAAGCAATCGTCAACTTATGAAGTTATTTTACTGATATTTTTTTCCAAATTAAAGTTAATTCTTTCAAAATACAATGCCACTTCATATTTAGATAGTAGCTATATATGATATATTTGATGAGTTATTATAATTAGTACTTTTTTTATGCTTCATTAACATATTACATATCATGATTTAAAAAATCTATTATAGTGACTCATGATATTGTATCTGATCTCAAATTACAATGGTTTTACTGTAAATTTAAGAAAGTGTTAACATATCGGTATACTTTGAATAGAATTCATATTCTGGAACATTTTTTCAATTTGACCGTGAAAAGAGTAGCCTATTTTGGTTAAGTTGTAAATATACTCCATTAATTTTTTTTTAATACAAATCCATAATGTGACCAGATCTAGACCACTTTGTCATTTCGCAAATTACTAAATAATAGATTTTAATATCTGGTCCAAAACTAAATACAGTAATTGTGCATTATTTTTCATCTTCTATTACAATAAAACTAATTTGGCGGCATCATACAAAAAACTCCTCTTGAAAAATCCCTTTAAAAATAGGCAGATACAATACTACAATATTTTATAGTATGTGAAAGTCCAGTGAATTAGAAAAGTTGTCATTTACAACATAAATAAGTCCTATTTTGTATGTTAAATTGTAGATGTTTATTTTAGAAGAATAATTACAGGAGGTCAAATTAATCACAGTATCTATCATATTTTGTGATTTTTAGAGGTTTGGACAACTGTCCTGGAAGTTAATGAAACCATGAATTGAATTCATTTAGGTTCTTGGACATGTAAATTTCCATATGTTATTCAAATCAATGTGGCTCTAATATCTTTTGCCAAAACAATAACATTGTCTTTGTTCTGCTATAAACAACATTTACATCATTTTATTTTTGCTGTTATATAAGCTTTAACTAATACAATATATTTACGCTGTCTCATAAATTTGTCAATTTTAGCAGTAAACATGATGTAATTTTATTTTGTATTGTAAGGTGCTTGACTTCATGTTTTGAATATGTAAATATGTTTCCAATTTGATGTAATTATTTTTTTTTACTGATGTTCATATTTTTATTGTCATGAATTTTGTGACTATGTATAAATGTTTTGACAGTAAATTAGCTTTGATACAATTATTGTCCTGCTATCTATAGCCCTTCCTCAAATTGGATACAAGATTCTTGAATAAGACTTACAACAAGGCATTTGCTGTACAGAGAATGTAGAGTAAAGGGTTAGCTGTTTTCAAGGCATTCAGTTTGGTTCAGTTTTGTTAAAATAAACTCTTAAACATCGCTGATGTATTATTGACTTGCAAGTTAATAAGTCAACCTCATTTGAATCTGTATTCATACAACCTTCAATTTAACTCTTAGCTGGAGATTGCTTATGCATGTGCTAGGCATGTTCAGTTATAAAAAGGAAAAGAATGTTAACATTGAAAAGTGAAACAAAGGAGCTACAATAAAGAAACATTTGGTTGACTTCTGCACACACAGAAATCATTCTCATACAGGTAAAATGATGACTTGCATATTTTTGTCATCAATTACATGAAATCAAACAGACATAGAAAAATTGTTATATGATTGCATTGTCTTGTCTATTTAAGAAATAACTCATGGGGACTTGAATTTATATTGATTTTACCATGTGTTGGCCCTTTATGCTAAATATTTTATCTCTAGGGGTAAAATATAGACATAAAGGGCCAACCCGCGGTAAAATCAATATAAATTCAAACTGTCATGAATTATTTTTATTCTAATAGGACAAAGACAGCAATTCTTTGGAATCATAGCACTATAGGTGAAGACATATTTGCTGTTCCCATAATTAAACACACTATTAATACTGACGTAAAAGATGAAGAAACCTGAATTAGTGATATGCATAAATACTTTAATTTTGGATGTAACATGTCTTCTGATTGGCTGAGACACAATTTTGTCATGTGACCGTGACATCATCAATTTTTTTTCATGATTTGCTCCTTAAAAATGGAATTTAGAATTAAATTCTGAGGAAGGAATGTAATATTTTTTCTGTCTATTCGAAATACACCATATTTTTGATGCCATTTCTTCATAGACAGGAAAAGTATTAGTCATTATGTTGATATGTTATGTCACTCCCCAGGTTGGAGAGGGTTGAGTGTTTGCAAACATAATTAACGATGGTGATGATAAGAATTTGTTGAAAGCAAATTTTCTTAAAAAAAAAAGTAAGATCCAAACCAGCTGTCTAAGTATGTTATTGTAAATTACTTATTAAAGGAAGAAAAATTTATAAAACTCTGTTGAAAAGGGCTTAACTCATCAAAAACAAATATGATAGACTGCCACAAACAATACCCACTGAATAACTGGCTCTGAATTTGGTGTAGGCTCATGCAGAACCTGCCATGGGTACTCAACCGTCACCAACCTAGGACTGGTGTAACAACACAAAATAAGAACAAGTTATAGAACTCAGTTGAAAAGGGCATAACTCATCAAAAACTAATATGATAGACTGCCACAAACAACACCCACTGAATCACAGGATCTAAAGTGGGGTAGGTTCATGCAGAATGGAGCATGGTTGCAAGCACTCAACACTCCCCAACCTGTAGCGTAACAGTACAATATAGGAACAAGCTTTAAAATTTGAAAAGGGCTTAACTCATCTGATCGACACAAAGCACTAAAAACAACTAACAAAAAGATTAAAGATGCAAAGTACTGATCTAAGAGAACTCTCCGTTACTGACAGCTAGTTCAAAGTCAATAACAACTAATAAATCAATCATGTTTCAAAAATCAATCAGTACACATACAATTAATGGATTAAGTGTAAAGACATCTTAAACCGCATGAAAAAACATGACCTTGTGAAATGCCAAAATATAAGTATCCACAGGCTGTAGGTCTGATAAACAAATCAATATTGGTCCAAGAATCAAACCAATGAACCACAACATACATAAACAAATCAATATTGGTCAAAGAATCAAACCAATGCACCACAACATACATAAATAAATCTATATTGGTCCAAGAATCAAACCAATGAACCACAACATACATAAACAAATCTATATTGGTCCAAGAATCAAACCAAATACAACATACATAAACAAATCTATATTGGTCTAAGAATCAATATTGGTCCAAGAATGAAACCAATGCACCACAACATACATAAACAAATCTATATTGGTCCAAGAATCAAACCAATGCATCACAACATACATAAACAAATCTATATTGGTCCAAGAATCAAACCAAATACAACATACATAAACAAATCTATATTGGTCCAAGAATCAAACCAATGAACCACAACATACATAAACAAATCTATATTGGTCCAAGAATCAAACCAATGCATCACAACATACATAAACAAATCTAGATTGGTCCAAGAATCAAACCAAATACAACATACATAAACAAATCTATATTGGTCCAAGAATCAAACCAATGAACCACAACATACATAAACAAATCTATATTGGTCCAAGAATCAAACCAATTAAACACAACATACATAAACAAATCAATATTGGTCCAAGAATCAAACCAATGCACCACAACATACATAAATAAATCTATATTGGTCCAAGAATCAAACCAATTAAACACAACATACATAAACAAATCTATATTGGTCCAAGAATCAAACCAATTAAACACAACATACATAAACAAATCTATATTGGTCCAAGAATCAAACCAATTAAACACAACATACATAAACAAATCTATATTGGTCCAAGAATCATTCCAATGCACCACAACATACATAAACAAATCAATATTGGTCCAAGAATCAAACCAATTAAACACAACATACATAAACAAATCTTTATTGGTCCAAGAATCAAACCAATGAACCACAACATACATAAACAAATCTATATTGGTCCAAGAATCAAACCAATTAAACACAACATACATAAACAAATCTATATTGGTCCAAGAATCAAACCAATTAAACACAACATACATAAACAAATCTATATTGGTCCAAGAATCAAACCAATTAAACACAACATACATAAACAAATCTATATTGGTCCAAGAATCAAACCAATTAAACACAACATACATAAACAAATCTATATTGGTCCAAGAATCATTACAATGCACCACAACATACATAAACAAATCTATATTGGTCCAAGAATCAAACCAATTAAACACAACATACATAAACAAATCTATATTGGTCCAAGAATCAAACCAATTAAACACAACATACATAAACAAATCTATATTGGTCCAAGAATCAAACCAATTAAACACAACATACATAAACAAATCAATATTGGTCCAAGAATCAAACCAATTAAACACAACATACATAAACAAATCTTTATTGGTCCAAGAATCAAACCAATGAACCACAACATACATAAACAAATCTATATTGGTCCAAGAATCAAACCAATTAAACACAACATACATAAACAAATCTATATTGGTCCAAGAATCAAACCAATTAAACACAACATACATAAACAAATCTATATTGGTCCAAGAATCAAACCAATTAAACACAACATACATAAACAAATCTATATTGGTCCAAGAATCAAACCAATTAAACACAACATACATAAACAAATCTATATTGGTCCAAGAATCATTACAATGCACCACAACATACATAAACAAATCAATATTGGTCCAAGAATCAAACCAATTAAACACAACATACATAAACAAATCAATATTGGTCCAAGAATCAAACCAATTAAACACAACATACATAAACAAATCTATATTGGTCCAAGAATCAAACCAATGAACCACAACATACATAAACAAATCTATATTGGTCCAAGAATCAAACCAATTAAACACAACATACATAAACAAATGACAGTTTTCATCAAACTTTTCTTGGCTTCTATGAAAGGGAATGATTTTATATTTGGTCTACAGCTTGAAAATGATGAGTTTTAGGGTGTATAGATATAGGAAGATGTGGTATGAGTGCCAATGAGACAACTCTCCATCCAAGTAACAATTTATAAAAGTAAACCATTATAGGTCAAGGTACGGCCTTCAACACAGAGCATTGGCTCACCCCGAACAGAAAGCTATAAAGGGCCCCAAAAAATTACTAGTGTAAAACCATTCAAACGGGGAAAACCAACGGTCTAATCTATATAAAAACTAGAAACGAGAAACACATATGAACTACATAAACAGACGACAACTACTGTACATCAGATTCCTAGGCTATTTGAACATCGTGCCATGCTTCCATTTCCTGTTTACCAATAGTTGAAATTTTACAACACTCATTATACAAGGAAAATTTTTGTAAATGTTTTCGAGGCTTCAATGAAAAAAAAGGATCAGTTATGCTTTAGTTTTCATGAAACCTCTATCAATTGCATGCATCCACTCAGGTCCAGACCTGGTTTTGGTTGTGTAAAATTAAGTGATTTTTGAATAATTAGCTCTTGACCTGAATATGCTTTAACAATTTATCTTACTTTACGACATATTTGAAGTAAACTAGTTACATCTTAGCATCTTCACAAAAGTTTGAACTAATTTCATCTATGTTGCCTTTTTTTAATTTAATTTTTATAAAAATTAGTTAGAACTTTCCTCTATCTGTGATTTAGCTTGTCAGAATTATAAGAATTAGGTAAAGCTTTCCTCCATCCTTTGAGCAACTTGTCAGACAGGTCAGCTACCACATCTATATAATCCCATAGTCCAGCTACATTGTTATCTTCATCAGGATCTATGTCATGTACATATAACTCTCTAGCATGTAAATCTGTCCAATTAGTTTTCAAAGTCAAAGGGTCAAAACCTACCCATTCAGTATACCGGTACTTATCAGTTCTCATGGTATATCCCATAATTTTAATATCTTTCAATTTCGGCTGATCGCTATTTTCCTGGGGTAAATCTGACGGTCGAGGATACTGACTGAAAGCGGCAGATTTCCATTTCAGGTCTGAAGCACCATTATTGAAAACAGTATCTTTAATCAAGGGAAGAAAACTAGTTCCTTCAGTGCATAGTTCTATATCGGAATCATTATCAGGACATAATTCAGGAACCTTAATGCCACTTAGTTCAGATATCGTTGGAAAGACATCAACAAGTTCAACCAAGGCATTTGTTACTCTATAATTATCTTTGTTTATGAAATTGCGATCAAAGATAAACTTTCTGTGTAAATTTTGTCCTTTATTGGTCAGACCAGGCACATAAACAATCAATGGCACTCTGGTTGCTACCTCAAAATTACTGTACTTAGACCATTCCTGGTGTTCTCCTAGAGACCAGCCTGGAAATAATATTCAAAATTAGATGTTTTGTCCAGTGTAGTAAGGAATCTCACTGACATATTCATAGTATTCAATAGCTTTAATTAGCAATTCTTAAAATAATGCATTTTCGATATATTTCCAATAAGATATGATGTTACAATAAGTCTTTTACACTTGCCGACCAATTGGGTGGCCACTCATCCCTAATTTTACAACACTCTGTAAGTATTGTAAAAAGTATCTTTCAAGTTTAGCTGTTCTCAAGAAAAGACTATTCTATTATTGTTTCCCAAAGTAAGGCTGAGACAGTTGAAAGCTGAGTTATATTTAAAAAGAGAGGCAAAAGATACCAAAGGGACATTCAAACTCATAAATCGAAAACAAACTGACAATGCCATGGCAATTAAGGAAAAACAATGAAAAGAAAAACAACAGTACACAAAACACAATATAGAATACTAAAACCTGAGCAAACACAAACCCAATCAAAAACTGGGGGTGATCTCAGATGCTCAGGAATGGTAAGCAGCTCCTGCTCCATATGTGGCACCTGTCGTGTTGCTCATGTAAGTTCAAACCCCAGTGATAATTCTAATTCTACCTTACTAACAATACTGACAAAGATATCTGCACGGTTGGCACTCATTTACATCCCCCTAAGAGGGGTGGCTGCAGGATTCCCCAAAAAATAAAGCATTCTATATTAGATCTAGAAAAATTAATCATTAATTCCCAAGTCCAGATAAGGGTAAATCCAGAATTCCTGTGAAAATAAAGGCCCAACCCCGAATTCCCCCATAAATAAAGGTATAATACTGATGTCCAGAAAAAGGTCCTTCGGCCTCTCCCCCAAGGGTCTTTCTGGAGACAATATTCAAATTGTTTATGATAGATGTATAGAAGATGAGTGTTAACAAAATATCACATGATAAATGTTTGCCTTAAGTTACAAATAAGTAATAAAATTGTGACTGCAAACCTTGGTTTGTAATGATCAATACAGATAGATTAGCACTGAAATAAGCTAGAAAAGTGTACAGAAATGCATTTTTTTTTGCATGAATGTTCAATTAAAGCAAGATATTCATGTCTGATTTTTTTTAAATACCGGTATATACAGAAAAACTTCTAATTAAAAAATTTAAGATTTTGCTTTTTAACTACTTTCTTCAATTTGCCATTGAACTCATTGTGTGATAATTTTCCATCTCAAGCTATTCAACTGAGAAGGGTTTTTTATCAGTCAAATAAATTGAGAATGTCATAATGTCATAAGCCTAACATCATTGGCGGTGCCTATGAAATAGCTATCAACAGATTATCTTGGTCTTTTAAACCAGATCTCATCTCAGGATTCGCTTCCACCAGCCCAGTAGTCAGCACTTCTATGTTAACATGGCATATCATTGATATGGTCAATTTTTAAAATAACTGTTTAAAAAATTTTAAATTGTTCGAAATACTCAGGATTTTCTACCCCATGAATAGATTACCTTACTGGTAGCTGAATTTGTCAAAACCTTTCAGATTTTTGGGTCCTCAATGCTCTTCAACTTTGTACTTTATTTGGCATTTTAAATTTTTTGATTTGAGCATCACTGATGAGTCTTTTGTAAATGAAATGTGTGTCTGGCGTACAAAGTTAAAAGCCTGGTATCTTTGATGAGGTTTTTTTTCACTATCTCAATGAAATTGAAGCAGAGAATTTAACTCCCTTATTTTCATATTCATGAATAATTTTTAATAATATGAGGAATTGTTAAGCAACTAAAATGAAAGCAAACATCATTAACCAAATACATTTTTAGATTTTAAAGGAATATTTTTTTCCCACTGAATACTAACCATGATCCCCCATAAATACTATAACAGTATTACTTGACAGGTTGTACTTTTCTAATCCCTTCAGTAACTGTCCCACTTGGTCATCCATATAGGAGGTAGCTGCATAGTAACTTTGTCTCACTAACAGCTACGAACATAAAAACAAAAGCAACCATTGCCAGTTTGCAAGATCTTCTTACTCTTAAATTATCAGTGCAGAATAGTACATTTTAATTACAGTATTTTTAAAAGAGTTTGGCTGGATTTCAGTATTGTGTCAGATTTTACATTACATACAATAGGGAACAGACAGATCTAGAATATTTGATGTACTACAAAATACAGTAAAAGAACACAATCTTTTTACTGTCACTCTTCATCTTCATCTTAACAATTGCAGTATAAAAGAAGCAAAAAATAAATTGCTTGTTTAAATTATAAAAAATCAATAGTTTATTATCCACAAATAATTGATTATGTTTTTAATATTCAAAATTATATAAAAAATGATGTATATATGTAGCAGAGTGATTTTTTATGCTTCATAAATTATGTAATTTGCACTTTGGAAATCATTGATTTATATTAAAAATCTACTTATCAAATTCCTATTGGAGTCTTAGTTTTATTATTTCACTCTTGCAAAGTATTGTAATTAAAGGATATTTATCCTTTAAGATTTGATTTAGTATATAATTTACATATTGAGTAATGTTACTCATACATATTCATGGGGGTTAAAATTGAACTCTTGTTTTGATTGGTTCTTAGTTATTGGCGGTTAAGTTGAGTTTTTCCTTTGTGATCTTTGTGAAGAATTTAACTGGACATTGGTCAGTGAAAGACGTCCATTTATTTATCCAGATGTTATAACTCAGAAACCATATTTACAGATTGTATATTACTAGATTCAGCTTTATAGTTTTCTAGACATGACTAGTAAGTTTCACATTCCTCTTTATTAACATTTTGACACAAATTAATAGATTTGGTTAACTTTCCTATTTTAGAGTAATTACTCTTTAGATCGCATGTTTATAACACCGGAATGAAAGATTTGAATGAGCGTATTTTGGTAAAGAAGCTAGTTCATATTTTTATAGAGTAATGTAATATTTGCCGCTGGTCATAGCGTTGTTATGTAATGTTTAGAGATATCGTAATAACAGTATTTTACGAATACTGCATGTAGAAAAATGGCGTCATGTATGATAAATTAGAGTATATTGTGAAAAGAATATTTGAGTTACATGTTTGCGTAATGCTATTTTTATATAGACGAATTGAATACAATTGTCATGTGTTTAGTATTTTATATAATTACTAAGAGTCCGTTTTTTTTATTGTATTTTGGTTTTCAGGACTCTGATGTAGATTACTTGTTTATACTTTGTACCAAGTTCCTAATTTACTGGAGAACTCACTCCACAAGTGGTAAGCGCATAATTTGTAGTTTTTGTACTATTTTATACTATAGAAATAATAGTAAGTCATGGATTATTTCCTTTGACGATTTGCGCATTTTTAGCAAATCAGTTGTATAGAATTTATATGTCGATATTCAGACATAGTAAATACTTTTTGAATGTTGTAATATTTGTAAAGTTTAATTGTAAACTTTCATGTACTTGCGAGAAGTAATTTTAAGGATACATCTAATTCTATTTGGTTGTAAACACGGTGAAACTGATTAGCGTTATATTTAAATGTCGGTCACAGAAACCGGTTTATTAAAGTACATGTGACATGTGATGTACATTTCACTACACAATTGAATGAATGAACATTCCATAGTAAATGTGTATCTAATGTTTATAGTAACACTATTATATTAGAAATTGTTTAAACTGAATTAAAATTGTCTGTGATATAATATGTGTATAATATATTCTATGTTACATGAACTATCATTAATGTTTATAATTTTGTTATTTCAGAGTTTTTATTCTCTGGTAATAAACCATCCGAAATCTAGAAAGTCTTCTGTTATTTATACCGGAAGAGACCCCTTTCACATATACTGTAAACAAACTTATTTTTGAGGATTCTGTATTTTGTGTTTAAAAGATACAACCTATGGAATCCTGTCTTTGAGGCAATCAAGCTTCCAAGAGACCACTGGGTTGTTTTTTTTCATTGCCTAACACAAATCACAACCTGTGCTGCTAAAGAGACGATAATATCAAGTTCTTTTAAGTTCCATCTTACCTGGTAATGTTTTGGTAAGGGTCCATAAGGGAAACTGACATGTAACATTTTAACATCATCTCTTTCTCTGAGATCTGCCCAAGGATTCCAGGCAACTAATGGCAGTTTTGGAGGTAGACTAGGATCTGGGGCTAAATGTACTTTATCTAATGGGTATAAATCTGAAATAATTAGATATCAAAAAATGTATATAAAGCAATTTAATATGAGGACAAATTAGGTACTAAGGACATCTAACTCATTGAAAGGTACTGGTAGTTGTATAATGGATAGATACCAGTAGTAAATCTGAAAATAACATACAATTTAATCTTCACTACAATCCATACATTTTCCATCAAAATCCAATGATATCCTTTCCCACTAAAACTTTCCATTCTTTCAAATGCTTGCATCTAAAAAAACATGCACACAACCCTCACAAAACTTTTCATAATATTGATGTATCATTCATGTAATTTCTGTTAAAAAGAGGACTCCTCAGCTTGTGTGATAATGGTGTTATCTTATTGAACAATGTTTTGATTGTTTTGTTGGGTGGCTGTCTTGTAGATGTATACTTCATCTTTCCTTATAATCATATTTAAAAATACAAACTGAGATATTCTTTAGGATACTTCAGCGGAATGTGAGGCTTATGATATCCAACAGCCAGGAAAAATGGTTGCCCTGAAAACCTAGAAACATTCTGCATGATCTGTAATGCATGCTGGGTACTTTGTAGATCAGGTAGAGTCTTCTCTGGCATGGCTGTCACATCAACAGGACAAACTATATTCATATAGAGCTTTCCATCAGGCCCTGGACATACCTATAACAGAACAGGTTATGTTTATGTAGTGTAACCATCCGGTTTGCCAAAAACTGTAACAGACCATATACAAATGAAAGAAACACATGCCTGTATATCATAGGACTCTTCTATATGTACCACTTTCAAATGAACTGCAAAGGAGAAGGTCCGGTAAGGGCTAGTTTTGGCCTATTATGCGAAGTACATCTAATGAAAGTTTTTTGACATTTGTTAAACATTTAAGTGTCTACCTCAGTCGATTCAATTAGTTTATGTAAAAGATTTGGACTGAATTGGTCATTAAAGATGCTCAAATTCAAGCTTAATTATGAAAAATCTATCAAATATGCCTTAAAACGTCACTTTTCAGATGGTTTTTGTCTAAAATGTAAGTGGTCGCATTCGTGTTCAGTCTTAACCTTTATATATGTTATGTATTATCATCAAATACAACATATATTTAAATATTAAGACTGAACACAAATGCAGCCACTTCCATTTTGGACAAAAACCGTCATAAAATTAGCACAAATGCTAAAATTGTGAAGATTTCAGTAATATTGCATGAATTTATGATGCTATTGCCTGATGCATGTGCATTTTATTGTCAAAAACAGCCCATAATTATGGAACAGAAGTACTCTTCTTTCCAATAAATAGCTAAACGTTTACACTTTAAAAAATTGGTAAAAATGCTATATTTTGGGGCCAAAAAGGGGTCGTACCGGACCTACTCCTTTGACGAAAGATATCAAAATAAAATCAGGGTTTGTAATTAAATCATGTAAATGTTTTCTAAAAAAAAAAGTACACCACTAAATTCATTATCTTGTATTCTTGTACGTACATCAATTACATTTTGGAATACAAAAAGGATGGTAGGGTGGGACAGACCTTAGCCATCTTATATTGCTGAGTGGAAGGATAGTAGGGTGGAACTGACATTAGCCATCTTATATTGCTGAGTTGAAGGGTGGTAGGGTGGTACTGACCTTAGCCATCTTATATTGCTGAGTTGAAGGGTGGTAGGGTGGAACTGACCTTAGCCATCTTATATTGCTGAGTTGAAGGGTGGTAGGGTGGGACAGACCTTAGCCATCTTATATTGCTGAGTTGATGGATGGTAGCGTGGGACTGACCTTAGCCATCTTATATTGCTGAGTTGATGGATGGTAGCGTGGGACTGACCTTAGCCATCTTATATTGCTGAGTTGAAGGGTGGTAGGGTGGAACTGACCTTAGCCATCTTATATTGCTGAGTTGAAGGATGGTAGAGTAGTATTGACCTTAGCCATCTTATATTGCTGAGTTGATGGATGGTAGGGTGGAACTGACCTTAGCCATCTTATATTGCTGAGTTGAAGGATGGTAGAGTAGTATTGACCTTAGCCATCTTATATTGCTGAGTTGAAGGATGGTAGGGTGGGACTGACATTAGCCATCTTATATTGCTGAGTTGAAGGGTGGTAGGGTGGGACTGACCTTAACCATCTTATATTGCTGAGTTGAAGGGTGGTAGGGTGGGACTGACATTAGCCATCTTATAGTGCTGAGTTGAAGGGTGGTAGGACGGGACTGACCTTAACCATCTTATATTGCTGAGTTGAAGGGTGGTAGGGTGGGACTGACCTTAACCATCTTATATTGCTGAGTTGAAGGATGGTAGGGTGGGACTGACCTTAACCATCTTATATTGCTGAGTTGATGGATGGTAGGGTGGGACTGACCTTAGCCATCTTATATTGCTGAGTTGATAGATGGTACAGTGGGACTGACCTTAGCCATCTTATATTGCTGAGTTGAAGGATGGTAGGGTGGGACTGACCTTAGCCATCTTATATTTCTGAGTTGATGGATGGTACGGTGGGAATGACCAGCTGTATGGATAATCATCTGTTTTTCCTGAAGCTGCACCTAAAATCAAAATTTATCAACATCAAGGATATGGAATATAACAATATTATTTTATGGTTCAATGATAAGTTTATTGGCTGTTATCATGTACCATTGAACAAAGGTCAGCATTTTTGTTCCTACACTGTTTTTTTGTGGAGTATTATTAACTGGAAATTTGTCAATCTTTTGCACTTTTTTAATTCATTGCTTTCTTTGTTTTGTACTAAAGTGGCTTAAATCTATTTTGTGTCAGCTATATTTACAGAGTTACTTCCCATTAAACACATTACCTGGGTGGAAGATTTTGCCAACAGAGAATGTGACATATCCATTGTTTTTGAAGTGTTGTGGTAATGTTGTAAAGTTGCCTCCCTTTTTACGCCAATATGTATGCTGGTCATACACATGTGTTGTATTAGGACGTCTACTTGTCAGAAAGGAAGCTCTACTAGGTCCACATATAGCTTGCTGAAAAGAAGAATATAAGAAATTATCTCCCCTTCTAGAGCAATCCATAGTCTGTAGTGCTTGTTGTGTTTGTTTATCATGGTTATATTATAAATGATGTCATATTAAGTAATCTATATAAAAACAAGTTACTTGCTCATTGATAAAAATGGACAAACAAATTACCAACCTTTTTACTTTGCAATTTCTCAACTACTGGGGTACCACTGATCCAGGGAACAATTCTTTTTAAAATTTCATAACTACTATCTCTCAACCAACATTCACTTAGAAAAGTTTTGTAAATTTAAACGGTTGATTTCTAGTTCACATTTTCTCTATCAATACAAATATAATAGATGAACTAACATGTTTAACCCTACCACATTCTGTATGTATGTGCCTGTTCCAAGTGAGGATCCTGTAATTCAGTGGTTGTCGTTTGTTTAAGTGTTACATATTTGTTTTTTTTTCATTTTTTGTACATGAATTAGGCCGTTAGTTTTCTCGTTTGAATTGTTTTACATGGTTATTTTGGGGCCTTTTAAAGCTGACTGTGCAGTATGGGCTTTGCTCATTGTTGAAGGCTGTACGGTGACCTATAGTTGTTAATTTCTGTGTCATTTGGTCTCTTGTGGAGAGTTGTCTCATTGGCAATCATAAACATCTTCTTTTTTATATTTTCCTGTTTTGTAACCATTGTTTCCATGAAAAATACACAAAATAATCAGCAAAATTCAGAAAATGTCTGTACCAAGTCAGGAATATGACAACTGTTTTCCAGTCATTTCGTTGGTTGATACAGTTTAGCTTTTAGTTTTTGTAAGTTTTTTTTACTTCCCCTATTTTGAATTTACCTTAGAGTTCGGTATTTTGGTTAATACATTTTTAAGAACTATTATTACTAGGAAAAGTCAAAGCAACAAACTTATAAATACACGAAGAGCTCATACCATACCATAGACAAATTACCTGTGCATATGTTCTGTTAAATACTACTGATTGACTTGCAAGGAGGTCAATATTTGGAGTGATCAAAGGTTCATATCCATAGCAACCAAGAGATGGTCTAAGATCATCTGCCACTATCAACAGAACATTCAGTTTCCCTAAAAGAGGTTTACAAACAAAATTTTTTTTTTTACTTCATTATAATTCAATAATTTTCATAATTAAACTTGATAATTTTATCTCCTCAAGTCATCACCAAATACAAATCTATTACAAAACTTCACTAGACACAAAGCATGCTAAGGGGTACTGACAGAAGGTGCTAATATTTTATATGAAATGCCTTATCAGGACTTACCAAATATTCTCTAGCAGTACTAAAATACCTTTCTGGATTGTTTCTTTTCTTATTCAAAGTAAATTAAAATATCACTTAACTTCATCAGGAACGATAAAAACCAAAAATAATTTAATGATCAAGGATACAATAATCTCCTTCATCATCCCACCTTATCTTTGTTTTTTCATTGTTCCTCTATAATATTGGTACAAGAGGGCCTTACCAATCCTCAACACTATGCTTCTGCACTGTAATTATAGGTTATGTAGTGCAGTGTTGAGTTGATCTTTACCGGTACACATTCTCCAATTGGTCAGCAATCTTGTATCTGCCACAATAGGCAACTATCTTCACTACTACACAATCTCCTTTGGTTTCAGATCATAACTTGCATTTTGCTTCATCTTTTCTGAAGTAGCTGCCATTTAATTGAAGTTGGTGGCAGATATTTGGTTGTCACTTTTTAATTTTTTTATAACTTCAGTATGATTTAGAATTTGACATAAACTGTGCACACACAAGTCTTGTTTACTGCTGAAGACTTTGCTCACATTAGATGTATTTTTGTTATGTTTTGTTGGGTTATTCTCTCATTTACACATATACCCACACCCCATTTAAAGGGGCACTAGCTACGAGATATATAAAAAATCTAAAGTATGATTTTTTTTGTTCAATCATTTATAAAAGTGAAATAGTGAAATAATAATTCGCTTTTAGCAGCCAGTATGGTTCAATTTTGTCAAATTAGGCTAAGAAACATTGATTATGAATTATTCACTTGCAAGTGAATAATTCGACCTCATTGAATCCATATTCATGTGAACTTCAATTTAACGCCTAACCTAGAGATGGATAACGCATTAAGCTTGCGTGTTAGGTAATTTAAAGGGAAAGAATGTAAACATTGAAAGTGAAACAAAGGTAAATCATTTGATTGACTGATTCGATCCACAAAAAATCATTCTTGTACAGGTGAAAACGATGATTAACATATATTTTTAATCTATAATATGAAAATAAACAGACCTAGAAAAACCCAATTGCACGAGTTTGGTTTCTATTTATATCTATATTTATGTTTATATCGCTTATATGACTATCTGAGGTCTTCGGAGGTCAACTCGATAGTTAATTAGATGGTGTCAAGACAAAAATACACACGAAACGAAGCTACATATTATCTAGCCCATGCCCTGTAAATTGTTTATTTTAGACTTTTTATAATTTGGATTTGGTTATAAATCAAATATGAGAATTTGGGTCAAATCGGTGAACATGAATTTGACAGTTAGTGCCCCTTTAACTAATATATATGTGTACTATAATTTCTCAATAAAGACTAATCACCTTCAGAAATAGTCACTAGAACCAACAATAACAGTCTTCTATGCCATAGGTTCATCATTCAAAATTTAACAACTGTCATGACTTTAAATCTTCTTTATACCTACAAATACACATCAATAATAATATAAACACATAAATATTAGCTTTATAAATATTTATAGTCTAAGAGCACAAAAATCAAAGAATTCGTTTATCTCCCCTACAATTAAGAATATTTTGCTATGATTATTCTCATGACTGTACATAATCTGTAGACACATCACAATTTCAAGAAGCAAGAAAAGTTTGTTTATTTATGACAATGTTTTGTTCTTGTGACTCATTGTTTTTAAATGTATAAATGGTAGCAATGATCAGCGCCCCTCATGGGCCTTGATTTGTGAATAGAAAATATATCTATCTTTTCGTCTATCTAACTATGATGACTATAGCTATAACATAGGCTAAGAAAACAGTCAAAGAAAAGTGAACATTTGACTGAAGTCAAATTGATTTTAGATTAATAAACAGTCATTAACAGTTTGAGTGAAGTATTTTTTTATTGTATGATGGCTGTCACATTCAACCATTTGTCTTGTCACCAATAATGAGGGTGGTAAAGGGTTATTTTCGTGCAACATGTTTTGCCATTTTTATTTCACGTGCAGCTGTGAAAAAGGTTCGTTATTCACCGTGTTTCGTGAAATCGTTAAAAAGATCAACGTGCAAGATATTTTTAATTGTTCGTTCATCGTGAAATGGCAATTTTATTTCGCGTTCTTCCGTGCAGATACCCCCCCTTTACACCCCTCAATAATATATATGTGTTGTTTATTGCTTTATATTTATGTTACTACTCTAGGTTTTCTATTTTTATTTGTTTTTTTCTTAAATAATCATGATAATTGTCCTATGATATATGATACTTGAATTGGAGAAAATAAAATTGAATTTGAATATACTGTATTTATTATCATGCATCTGATTCTAATTTCTTGGGTATTTCCTGAGAGAAATTTAAGTTAAAGGGGCAATAGCTGTCAAATTCATGTTCACCGATTTGACTCAAATTCTCATATTTGAATTATAACAATGTAAAACATTTATCCAAACTATTAAAAGTCTAAAATAAACAGTTAACAGGACATGTGCATGATAACACGTAGCTTCGTTTCGTGTGTATTTTAGTCTAGACGCCATCTAATTAACTATCGAGGTGACCTCCAAAGTCATCAGATGACCATATAAGCGATGTAAACATAAATAAAGATATAAATAGATTTTAAGCGAACTCATGCTATTGGATTTTTCTAGGTCTGTTTAATTTCATATTATAGATTAAAAATATATGTTTATCATCTTTTTTACCTGTATAAGAATGATTTTTTGTGGATCGGATAGTCAATCAAATGATTTACCTTTGTTTCACTTTCAATAATGACATTCTTTTCCTTTAAATAACTTTACACATACAATTCACGTATTATCCATCTCTAGCAAAGGGGTTAAATTGAAGTTCACATGAAAACAGATTCAATGAGGTTGAATTATTCATTTGCAAGTGAATAATTCATCATCAATGTTTCTTAGCTTATTTTGACAAAATTGAACCATACTGATGGCTAAAAGCGAATAATTGTTTCACTATTTCACTTTCATTAATGATTGAACAAAAAAAAATCATAAGTATTAGATTTTTTATATATCTCGTAGCTAGTGCCCCTTTAAGTTTAAAATTGGAATATTAGTGTTCAATGAAATACATTTTCAAATTGCTATGTTAGCTAATGTTTGTAGATTTTGTCAATCAGGTATGATACCATTCTAATAGAATAATTAACTTTTTTAAATGTTCAAGTTGTATATTGTGTCAAACTTTCAATTTGAATTATAGATTTTTCCACAACATTTTCTATATTTATAGCAGCTCTATTTCTCTGTTTTGCTTACAAGGATCTGACAACACTCCGTTTTACTTTCAGTTCTAGTAATTATTACATCAGCCAATGCACATAAGCTCTTTGAGCTTTTATAACCGACAAATACATACATTTACACAATAAATATACACAATACTGATATTAAAGCATAAAAGACATAAAACATATATATTTCATGCAAGTTAGGCAAGACTGAACTAATTTATATACTACTATATTACATGCATACATGAGCACTAAGCTAAAAGCAGCAACATAAAACACTAAAGCTCAGCAATCATAAATTAAAAGAGACTAAGAAAATAAAATACAAAAAGAGTGGAAGTATATAATAAGCAGCACTACTATGTTTCAAAGCTGTAACATAAAACATAAAAATAAATAAATAGCACATGTATTGCAATGGCATGAGTTGCCATTCCATGAGTTTATTAGACTCTTGAATTGAGTAAAAGATGTTTCAGTTCTAAAGTGGTTTGGCAACTCATTCCATGGTTTGGCTGCAAAATACCTGAATGATTTCAAGCCATACCTTGTAGTTCTAACTGCAGGCATTTCAGCTAAGTTTTGATATCTGAAATAAAATTGAGAATGGAAATTGGGAATGTGTCAAAGAGACAACAACCCGACAAAAGGGCAGAAAAAGCCTAAGGCCACCAATTGGTCTTCAACACAGCGAGAAAATCCCGCACCCAGAGGCCGGCTTCAGCCCAGGCCCCTAAACAAAATGTGTACTAGTTCAGTGAAAATGGACGTCACACTAAACTCCAAAACGTATAAATGAACTAAAATTAAAAAACATACAAGACTAACAAAGGCCAGAGTCTCCTGACTTGGGACAGGCGCAAAAATGTGGCAGGGTTAAAAGAATATTTTCTTTAATATGTATAAGATCATGTAGGTATAATGGATTTTCTTTATTTACTGTTCTAAATACCTCTATTGCCATGAGTCTTGGGCATCTTACTTTAAGAGATAGCATTTTTTATTTCAAAAGTACATTTTTTTTTTGTAAATCATCATATGTGTTGTTCTGAGTAATCCTTGTATATGAAGCTAAGTGCTCTTTCTTCTATTTTTTTCAATTTTAGTAGTGTTTGCCTGGCTGCAGAAATGCAAGGATAATGAGCAGAAATTAAAGTTGGACATAATAAGGAGTGATAAATTGTTAATTTTCCCAGTTTGTTCAAGTATTTGCCAAGTCTTTTTTTAAAGACATTAAGTTGTCTAGATGCTTTTATGCAGATGTTGGAGATATGTGTGTTAAAATTTAGTTCAAAGTCAATAGTGAGATCGATGCCTAATTATAGTTTGACCTCTTTCTCACATTTTATTTTGTTAAATGTAATGTTTTTGTCCATTGTTTTTTGGCCAATTGCCGAAGCTTGAAATTTTTCAGGGTTTGCCTTCATAAAATTGATTGGAAAAGAACCAGTCTATCAGACATGTCAGAGCCATACTGCCTTTTTCAAGTTTAGAATAAACTAATTTTGATCAAGTGCTATTTTCCAGTCCTAAATGATTCGGAGTAGAGTAGTTTGACATCCGTATTTTGGTCAAAAAGCAGATAAGTATGGGTGAAAGTGTGTATTGAAGTATTCAACTAGCTGGTTGTGAAATGTTCTTTTGAAAAATAGTGAAGTATAATAATTACTGGTCTCTAGTTGCCTACGTACATCAAGTACATTTTTCTTTTTGTGCAATGGTACAACTTGTGCCTGTTTTTGTTGGTCTAGAAAAGCAGCTGATTTTATAGTCTGTTTTGTTAAGTTGTTAATAAAAAAAAGCTTAATTATAATAATAAAATACATGAACTTTAAGTCCAAATGTTTATGAGGTCTTAAAAGCCTAATATAATGTTTTGCTGAGACGCATAGATCTATTATTTGCAAGAATTCTGATAGTGTTAAATCAAATTAATAAAATTTACTTTTACCCGCCTGTGGCAATACACATCCTGAAATATTATGTCAGTTAGAAAAGATATTATGACAGTGAAAATAAGACTAAATTTAAACTTCTATGACCTTTGGTGTCTTAAACTTGTGCAGTGCACATGTTGAAGCTGTCCTATTAAACTTATATAATATCAATATATTATGTCTCACTCTCATCCAGGTTGAAGCAACTGTAAAAGCAGTGTGTAAAACAGAGGTAGTTTGAAAGTGAAAGTAGAAATCCGTATTTGTTTCTAAAATTAGATTTTTTAACCGGAAAAGTGTAGTTTCGTTTTGTGTGCAGCATGTCTAAGAAGGAAAAAGATACCACGAAAATAACTCCTGCTGAAGTCGGTAGTCATCGTCTTGAAGTTGTAAGCTATTTTCTTAAGCACTCAACCAGCCGTTTTTCTTTCTTCTATAATCAAATAACAAAAGCTACATCGAATGTATGAGTTCAGAAAATTCAAAAAAGCACTGTCGATACGCTCTTAAAATGCTGTATTTTGATTTTGAATATGTCACTTGAGAGTCCTTTGGATCATTCAAATTTTAAATCTTGTGTGACCGGTTTCTTGTGTTAAAATCATATTGTCTCCTCGGGGACTTGAACCCGGGATCTTCATAACTCAGCAGCGCAGCAAGTAACGGAGGTCCCGGGTTCGAGCCGCTCTAACCGACTAGATTTTTCTCATTGTTGAAGGCCGAACGGTTGCATTTAATTGATAACATCAACTTCATTTGAACTTTTGTGGATAGTTATCTCATAGGCTTAATCATACCACATCTCCTTAATTTTACATAGAGCTAAACTTTTATATAAAAATAAGGAGATGTGGTATGATTCAACTTCATTTTCAACATCTTCATACGTTATAAAAAGTATATATATACATATATTGTACATTTCTTTTAATATTCATTTATTTGTAAAAGAGGGACGAAAGATACCAGAGGGACAGTCAAACTCATAGATCGAAAACAAACTGATAACGCCATGGCCAAAAATAAAAAGACAAACAGACAAATAATAGTACAGATGACACAACATAGAAAACTAAAGACTAAGCAACACGAACCCCACCAAAAACTGGGGGTGATCTCAGGTGCTTCAGGAGGGTAAGCAGTAAATGTGCATGTACTGGAGAAGACATTTTTAAGTTGTAAAACTTGTGTCTCATCCATTTGTTTAGTTTCTGAACAATAAAATATGTTCAAAATAGATAATTCTATTTTAAATTACTTTAGATAGAAACACCAGGAGAAGAAGACGAAACATGTAAAACATTTGTATTCCATAATGAAGACCACACACTGGGAAATTCTCTGCGTTATATTATAATGAAAAAGTGAGTACTCTGAGAAATAATGAAGATTATAATAAAAACAAAACCAAATAGATGTACATTGTACAATTGGTAAAGCTTTTTAGTTTATCTTTACAAAAATTTTTGTTACAGTGATGATGACTGATTTATTGATGTAAATAGATAAAGGAAGATGTGGTATGAGTGCCAATGAGACAACTCTCCATCCAAGTTACAGTTTATAAAAGTAAACCATTATAGGTCAAGGTACGGCCTTCAACACGGAACATTGGCTCACACCGAACAGCAAGCTGTAAAGGGCCCCAAAAAATTACTAGTGTAAAACCATTCAAACGGAAAAACCAACGGTCTAATCTATATAAAAACGAGAAACGAGAAACATGTATGAACTACATAAACAGACGACAACTACTGTAATCAGATTCCTATTTCTCCATTTTATCATACCTAATAATGCAAGCAAGTTTTATTAAAGGATGAAAACCTAAAAGCAAAACATATTATTATGGTAAGCAGGTAAGATCACAAGTGTATACTGTTATTGTTGTTATTCACCTTAAAAGTTGTCTGAGGGTCAACATAAAAAAGTCAGACATCAAGAAAAATTTCATTATCATTTTCTTTTAAGCTGATAGCATTTACTAGTCTTAATATTTAGACATCATTTTTGTTTCACTTAATATGCTTGATAATGGCATGTTGTTTTTTTTGCAGTCCTGATGTAAAGTTTTGTGGATACAGTGTCCCGCATCCCTCAGAACATAAAATCAATTTCCGTGTTCAGACCTACGGTGAGTATCATCATATGTAATAAAGTATGTGAAATATCAACTATGATAAAGATTTGATGCATATTTTCTCAACTCATTTTAATCATTGTTTTTCGTATATGTTAACCACAGATTTCCCCACGTCATATTTTTGCTTCTTATGCAGTTTTAATTGGAGAGCTACATCAGCCCTCACATGCAAAATTCGTGTTTACCTACTGGTACTTCTGCTGTGGCAAGACTTACTTGATCTGAAACTAACCTTACCCTTTATAAATCAGCACAGCTTTCAGACGAAATAAACCCATTTTAACATTAAAATGACGTCCTATATAATGACATCTTTTGCTAGAAACAATACTTCTTGGTTGACTAGATGGGTTAACAGGAATTATTGGAACTTTTAAAAAATGCCAAAATAAACCAACCAAGAACAAACAAACAAAAACAAAAGATGAATCAATAAAATTTAATGAATAAATAGTTTTCATTCCATTTTTATTCCATTTCCTCGTAACAATTTCATAAGCTTAATATTTGATAAATAGATCATTACGTAGCATTTTCCATATCAACCCTAGTATCATCCATTGACCCATGTCAGGACCATAGGTTAAAGCCCTCAGTCCAGTATGGGAGTCTTAGGCTGATATGGAAAATGCCATGTAATAATCTATAATATAAAAATAAGGAGATGAGATATGATTGCCAATGAGACAACTATCCACCAAGTTCCAAATTATGTGGATGTAAGCAATTATAGGCAACCGTACGGCCTTCAACAATAAGAAAAAGTATGGTTATCTGTTGCAATTTTTTGAAATAAACATGGATCAATGATAATGGAATTCTAGTATCTATTCAGTTATAATGGACATGAGGAAAAGTTTTTGTTTTTGACATCTTTATTTCCTTTATATTTCACAGGGAAACCAGCAGTAGATATTCTAAAGAAAGGTTTAAAAGATTTAAATGGTGCATGTGAACATGTGTTACGGACTTTTGAGGTAAGATACTTTCTTGGGAACAAGTATTTACTTACAAATTAGATAATGTTGTCATCATCTTAAACTAAACTTAACTGCATTACATAGATAAAAGTGGTTTGATTCCTGTTATTTATAGACCAATTATTTCTTATGTACAGATATCTAAGGGGCTTGTAATTTTTTAGATGTATAGATACCTCAACAGACAAGTTATTGCCTTATGTAAATATACCGCAATAATAGAAATGAATACATGTATTGAAAATCAATTATCTTGAAACTTTACCAAACTAAATCTCTTAACCAATCGAAGTATTCCATCTCCTGTATAAATTGTAAGTCACAATTAAGCCTTAAGATAAACTCTTCCAATTTCCTAATGTCTGGTATTTTTGTATTTAATAAACCATTTGCCAAGTTTATACTGATACTGCTTCAAGGTATAAAGAGTAGTCTATTCACATATTGCGTTCTCACTGATTTTATACCCACATCTCTTTGTTCGTATGTATGAATCTATAACCTAGATTGAATAGTAAACCTACAAGAAATAAGATGAATGAAAATATTTAGTACTAGCTAAACATTTTAAATCTAACAATTCTAATGTATATTTACAAAATAAATTGCATGGAAAAACATGGAAAAATTGGGGACTAACAGCTGTTTGACGATTTGAAATTGAGTTATCTCCCTTTTCATATCAATATAAAAATTAAAACTTGAGGGAGGGATAAGATACAAAGACTAATGTGTAGAATTTGTATTGAATCATGCAAAGCAGCTGTAGCCCCAAGGGGGTGAACCTTTGTTGCCAGTACAAATTAAACCTTAAGCTAAACTTCTGTCTGTCTATCTCTGCTAATTGTGTTTGAGCATCCTTAAGAACATTAAAAGTATGAAATTATCTTGTTTAACAATGTGAAGAAATAAAAGTGGTTTGATTCCTGTTACAAAAAACGCATTTACTGGACATGTAAAGAAATTATTAAAGCCATTAGTATTTTTGTTTGTATAAGATACACCCATAAGGATGTTGGGAGATATTTTAGCTTATCTTATGGTAAAGCATGATAAAAGCAGGATATCCAACTACATTTAATAACATCATGATGTATGATATTATTCATTCACTTTAATAACATTTGAAAATTACGCAATAACTAGAATTTCAGACTAGGAACAATAAAGTCTGTTTTCAAGAATAATACATTGTACTAAACTTTATTTATTTTTGATTTGGAAATAACTTATTGAAAAAAAATATAAGCTATTATGTTGATGCCTTTAACACAACATTAAAAAACATTAAAGAAAATCTATGAAGGGCCCTGGTGCACTACTCAAAATCATAACTGTTATTGCATTGTCCTTATAAATTCAACAAATTCATATTACCTTCAATAAAGCTATGCCAACCATAGTATACATAGACATGAAAGACAGCCACTGTTTTGATAGCACAGAGTAAATAAGTCATGACTTTATTTTTAGGCTAACACAGTTGGCATAAAATGTATCTTCCCTTAGGTGCTCTGACAAATACAATATATTCAAATGTTATGAGATATATAAAACACATCAGTATTATACAATAATATTAGTCTTATTTTGCTAACTTTAGAGAAATAGAGTCAATAGTTGTAGTTAAAGTTACTTTGACAGCTCCATGTTGTACACTTTTGATTGATCAGTTCAAAAAAAAAAGAAACAAAGGATAAAAAAGAATCTACAAATGAATCATTATTTCATGGAAATTTTCAGCTTCATTTTAAAAGATTTTACTGTTGTGCAGCCATGTTTGTTTAAAGTTTTCTTTTTCCATTGACAATTCCATTTATTTGTTTTTTTTTCAGAATAGTGTGTCTGAGTTTAAGAACAGGAATACATCTTCTGAGATGGACACAAGCTGAGAAATGGATTGTTTAAAAAAAATCCTAGCAGATTCATGTGTGTATAAAGTTACACAATAAATATGGGTGTCTTTCTTAACAGTATTGAAGAATATAATGACAGATACATAGCATGTGCCACATAAATTTAATGTGAAATTGTTAGGAAAGTCAGATAACTCTGTTCATGGTGTTATATGTTTATGTATGTATACATTCATATGATGGAGTTGTCATTAAATTGTTTTAAAGAAAAACTAAAAAATTTAGATTCACCACATGTTTATGTTTCATTTGATTTGCCTAATTAATGTATTGTCATCTGTAGTTATAATTTTTCATTGGATTACCATTGCAGTCCATCCAGTGAATTTTTGACTATTGAAACAACTACAAGATTGTCAGTCAGAGCTCAGACATGAATAAATCAAATTTTTCTTTTGACTCGATATTGGTCTAAATTTGCATGTTTCATGGGTTGTCTCTCTTTGTTTAAAATAAAACAAAAATGATATCAACAAGTCAATTAATGTCAATAGGTTAATTAGAAATTAACTGATATTCCTTTTACATTAAAGTTAGATAGAAGATGAAAGGGAAGTGATTGGGACAATTTATGTGTTTCTTATTGTATTTCATTTCCACTTGTTCTTTCCAGAGAAGTACTGTGACTTCATTCATAGCCAGGGGTCTCTGTGTTGTTGGTAATTGGTTGATATAGATTCAAATAAAAATCATAATGTCTAGTTATGTTACTATTACTGTCACATAACGAAAATTCTGTTATTCACAAAGAACAGTTGCACTGTTGACAAGCGGATGTTACCATCATCCGCTTGTCAACAGTGAGTTGCCTGATATGGTTATAGAACACCATCATCTAGCAATGCTATATTGTGAGTTTTTGAATATGCTTTTGAAATCTGTTAGGATAAAGATGTAAACTAGGGATGTCTGGATTTTTTTTCATTAAAGTCTGCAGGATGAGATTCATCTTGTGGTATTTGATTGATTCTTCTCCTGAACAGCTCTACTACGCAAAGAAAATGTTACAAACATTTTATTTAATTACTCCTCATAACAAAGATAGATCTTACAAAGTGTTGTGAAAATAAAGGACACCGGTTGTATAGAATGTGTAGTCATTTTATCACTGACTGCTATGGAGGGTACAAGTTTTGTCGTTGAACAGGTTTCATAAGGTGTTGGTCCATATTTGTATGTTCAATGGTTTACAACATTAATTAAAACTTTGCACAGTAATTTCACACATATTCAAGATGTGCACCTTCTATTTTAGACTTAAACAGATTTTTAACCGGATTTCCAAAGGAAAAATCTGTTATTGATTTGGGGATGTACCAAGGGCAGGGATCTGGGTGGGCAGCTGCCAAACAGTGTCCGTGCATTTACTCATGAACCTTTTCAAATTTTAATATGTTGTTACTGATGACAAAATGAAGGTCAAAAATAATATTGACGATTTTCACTTTCATTGTTCAGGAGTTATGGTTCTTGAATGATTGAAAAATTGTGTTTCCAGTCATGTCTATGCTTTAAGTCACAGACTTTTCAATCCAGTTCGCATTGGAAAAGATCTTTTCTTAAACTTTCCTTTGCCAACAAAGGTCTCAATGGCTTCATCTTTGGCAATATCCGTCATCATAAATTAGTTCAGTCGAAAATACCTCCTAATTTTAAAGATCAGTCTGTACTAATATTTTCTTATACCTATATCAAACTAATTGCAACTAAAATTTTCAATTACAAACACGTTTTGCAGAGTCTAAACCTCCTGATGGCACCTGTGCTAGTTCCCAATTCACATATAATCCGGCTGGCCACGTTATTACCGGAGACCGTAACATTGTCAATAACACTTCCATGCGGAATGTGTTGTCCTAAGGTCCGAAATATCGTGAGCCTCAATCCATCAATTGGAAATACAACTTCAAAATACTGATGGATTCAGTCGAGGATTATGCCAGGCAGTGGGCTAAACGTGAGAAAGAAGACATAGATACTCTTTCCGAATGGATTAAGGCTGTAAGGTTGTTTATACAAATCAGAATTAAGAAACTAAATAACTAAATGGGTCACATGGGTCTATCAATACCCATGCTACATGTAAGTCAATCTTTAGAGACCCAAATGTTGCAAAACACTTGACCTACCTCCATTACAAATATGTCGTTGTCCCGGCAGATAAAGCCCATAACAACATCGTTTTTGTGTGTAAATCTCATTACATAATTTGCTTGATAAATGAATTGGGTATTGCCAATTCACTAGGAAACTCAACATATACCCTCACGACACTTACCAAAGAGGAAATCCTGGATAATCATAGGTTTGTTCTAATATGTTCCTTTGGTATTTCAACTAAAGATGAAGAACTGCATCTTCCATCACTGTATTGGATACCTAAACTACATAAGTGTCCTTACAAACAACGGTATATTGCTGTGTCTTCCAAGTGCTCCAAGAAACCTCTATCTAAATTATTAACATCTATTTTATCAGCAATCAAAGCTGGGCTTCAAAGTTATTGTGAAACTGCCTATTCTAGAGGTGGCGTGAATCAGATGTGGATACTAAAAGATTCTAAATATCTTTTAGAGTACATACAATTTAAGACTCTCTCATCTTACAATAGTATTAAAACATTTGACTTTTCTACACTTAACACAAGTATTCCCCATTCCAAACTAAAAGACAAATTGAAAGAGTTGTTATTTCTTTGTTTCATAAAAAAGAATGGCGAACGTAGATACAAGTATCTTGTCTTGAGGAGCGACGATAAATCCTACTTCGTAAAGAATCATTCTGATTCAAACAAAAAATTCTCTGAAACTGACATTATCAAGATGCTTGATTTCTTGATTGACAACATATTTGTTACGTTTGGAGGACGTGTTTTTCAATAGACTGTCGGTATTTCAATGGGAACCAAATGTGCCCCTCTTCTTGCCGACTAGTTTCTTCATTATTATGAGGCTGACTTCATACAGGAACTTCTTAGGAAAAAAGATAAGAAGTTAGCAATATCCTTTAACTTTACTTTCCGCTATATAGATGATGTTCTCTCACTAAATAATTCAAAATTTGGTGACTATGTTGAACGCATCTACCCCATCGAACGAGAGATAAAGGATACAATATACAGTTAAGTCGGCCTCATATCTTGACCTACATCTAGACATTGACAATGGGGGTCGGTTGAAAACAAAACTTTTAGACAAAAGAGATGATTTCAGCTCCAATTGTGAACTTTCCATTTCTATGTAGCAACATTCCAGCAGCGCGTGCATACGGAGTATTTATCTCCCAATTGAACCGATATTCCCGGGCTGGTATTTCCTATCATGATTTCCTAGATAGAGAGTTGCTGCTCACAAGGAAGCTATTAAACCAAGAGTTCCAAATGGTGAAATTGAAATCATCCCTTCGTAAATTGTACGGACGCCATCACGAGTTGGTTGACCGTTATGGAATAACCGTTTCACAGATGATATCGGATATGTTCCTTATGTCGTAACTAAAATCCACTTCCCTTTTCACCACGAATTTGAACTACCGCATTAGACTATAATAATTTAATACTAAGGCTTTTCTACCTCAGGAATAGATTACCTTAGCTGTATTTGGCAAAACTTTTAGGTCCTCAATGCTCTTCAACTTCGTACTTTATTTGGCCTTTTTAATATTTTTTGATTCGAGCGTCACTGATGAGTCTTTTGTAGACGAAACGCGCGTCTGGCGTAAATATAAAATTTCAATCCTGGTATCTATGATGAGTTTATTTACCGGGTTTGGAATAATATGACCAATACGGCGGGTGCCCCAGGTGTAGCAGGATCTGCTTACCCTTCCGGAGTATCTGAGATCACCCCCAGTTATTGGTGGGGATCGTGTTGCTTAGTCTTAAGTATTCTATGTTGTGTCTTGTGTACTATTATGTGTCTGTTTGTCTTTTTATTTATTAGCCATGGCGTTGTCAGTTTATTTTCGATCTATGAGTTTGACTGTCCCTCTGGTATCTTTCGCCCCTCTTTAAGTAATTGGCCGTTCAATCAGAGCTTTTCAAATTTTGATATGTTATTACTAATGACAAAATGGATATAAATTCAATCTTGATGATTGTCACTTTTACCGTCCCGCAGTTATAGTCCTTGTGATCTTGAAAAATGTCAGGACACAAATAAAAATAAAAAAAACTAGTTTGCTATCACTCTGTATATAATCTATTTTAGGTATTCGATGTTAATGATGTTTGTTAGTTTGGAACTTAATAATATTTCCTTTAATGCTATAAATAGATTGATATTTGCCTAACTTTTATTAGCAAATAGTTTATGCATGCTTGTCTTTGACGAAAAACAAATGCACCCCTTAATCCAATATATATAGTAGGATATGTAAGGCAGTGTTGACTGGTTTGATGGGCGGGAAATAGACTGTCACTGAGAAAGGAAAGTATGTTGGAAAAGCACAGTAATAATGTCTTGCAACAGGCAACTTACAACCCATCAAAAGAGTTGTATCGGCTTGGTGATATAGTGAATGATAATAACACTTTCTTAATGTCGTGTGTCGCACTGTTCATACCTGTCACTATTTGCGGGGGATTTCCCCCATGGAGGCTCCCAAATGGAAATTTTGAAAGAGCAATTTTGTCCACAATTTTAAACAAAACAACTAATTTTACAATGGCTATAGACTTGTAAAAGTATGAAGAAGCCAAAAAAAAAATATTAAAATGTATTTGAAGGCCCCCTTGAAAGTTTTGTAAGTCTATGAGAGCCAACTTATACGTAAAACCCCCATGGGCATTCTGAAAAGTCGGCAGGTATGACTGTTCTGGGTTTAACTTTATTTGAACGCTCAAACCAAACATTTGTACATCGATGTTTTATTGTTCCAAATGACAAAAGGATAATAAACAGATTTTACATCTAAGGAAGGTCTTTTCCAAAATGACTAAACTAGCATTGGTTAATTAATATTTAAATAACACATGACAAAAATATAGAATTACCAAAATTAGAACGCTGACATCACGTACGGTTGTATATTGCACTATCAGACTATGATATTTAATAGGTTATCGATAATGTATCACCCCACACAAGTAGCCGTCAATGATTTAGATATTCTTTAACTCTTGTGAACTGTTTAAGATTTCAAAGTGTTTTCTCAAATTAGTATTATATCATAAAATAAACAAATGATTATAAATGAATTGTTGAATATCCAAAAACATTTGATTTCATCAAGTGGTCGATACACATGTTGAAATCGACTCTATTTTTAAAAGAAATACAAACACTATTGTTACTGCTTGTTTGAAATTTTGAATTATCGCTTCCTTTTCAGTTATGATGGTTTTTTAAATTGTGTCATACAACCCCAAAGGTTTTCTAATTTGACTGGCATCGTTACTTATGCCAATAAATTAGAAATCTGATAACAAATTCAATTAATTAAACAAAGTTGTTGTAGTCGTTTGTTGTTAACAAAATGTTTGATATTTCAAACAGTCTGGAACATGACAGTGAATGCAGATAAAATAAAATCGGTAAATAGCAAAGATTTGTGCTAGTGATCATGGTCATCATATAAATTTAAAGGATACACGAATCGTAATATCAAACTGAAATCTTTAGCCGTAAAAAAAGGAGTAGTTATATATAAAAGAGAATTTAAAAAAAAATCGAACATATAGATTGTTATCTAACAAAATAGAAAAAAATGTAACATCCGTTTGAAGTTCTTCTTGATAACCCCAGCTTCTAACAAACAACAGACTTCAACTGTTACTGAAAATAACCGAGCCTTCTGTTATTACATGTTTCAAGTGGTTCCAACTCTCCTATTTATATAGGAATTTAATGTGCCCAAATTATAATAGTTAAAGTATTGTTTTCTTGTTAAATTAGGATGCCACATAGGAACTCTGTGATAAAGGCTACTTAAAACACACAAATGAGCTTGAATATACCTACGAAATTCATTAATATTGAAAAACTCTTATTATAAAATACTGTTTAGGCTGTCGTAGGTTTGTAACATTCTGTAATAAATACTTTGAATAGAAGCTTTGATTTGATAGATCTCAAAATCAAAATGTAAATACTATATGTATATTATTTACTATCAAAAGGTTTATTTTCTTAATTTTTATATTTGATAGAGAAAGGCAACATCAGTGTAGCGATGTTCTGTAGTCATAAATCGATTAAGCGAAAACAAATCTTGGTCACAAACAAAAGCTTCCTTAAATGACACAGACAAAAATGTAAACTGAGAAAAATACACAGATGGTATGATATCAAGACATCAGAATTTACATAGTTATTGTTAGAACCTCTATAGAATTACGTTCCGTTCATTAAGTTTCAGATTGTTAGTATAAAGCTAAGCAAAAAAATCTACGTAACTTATTATATCAATGACAAACATCATTATAATGAAAATAACATAAAAGTTTATTATTATTATTATTATTTATATTATTATTATCATTATTTACGGCCTCTACCATAATTGTGTAGACCGATATGGGAAATCTATGTCTCAGATGAATTCAGATATGTTCCATTGGTCGTAACTTCAATAAATGTCTCTTTACCTTGAATCACTTATTTTTTCAAATCGATAAACAAGTTCCTCACGTTGAGCTCTCGATGGGGTGCTTGTTTCTCTGTAATTTTTGTTTATGTCCTTTAGTCGTTTTAATTTTTGGGTATTCTCTCTCTCTCTCTCTCTCTCTCTCTCTCTCTCTCTCTCTCTCTCTCTCTCTCTGAATAAACTATTCCTTCCAATTACCAAAGTACTTATAACTTATTGTTTTATCAGTTTGTTAATCATTAGTTATGATATTAGTTTGTTAATCAAAAATGCTTATATACATTTAAAAAAAGAAAATGTGTTATGGTATCCAATGAGACAACTCTTTACAAGAGACCAAATGACACAAATACATTCAGTGTTCATTGTGGTCTATACATGTTGATAGACACACGATCCTTGTTTAAAACTAGTAGTTCTTTTGTTTCATTGTGGTCTATAGATGTTGATAGACACACGATCGTTGTTTAAAACTAACAGTTCTTTTGTTTCATTGTTGAACGACAAACTTATCGGTCGGTAAACACCATCATCTACAGTCATGACAATACCCGGTTTTTGGTTATTGTTGAACAGTTTATGTATGTTGTTTGATGTTTTCTCAGCTACATATACATCCCCACGATCGTCTACGGCAATCCCTTCAATACCTTTCAAGTCAGGACTCTTGCTTATCTCACGTTCTTTTCCATCTGACGTTATAACGTGGACCTTTTCTCCGTCGGTATAATATACATCACCTTCTTTATTAGCACATATTTCCAAAGGATCTAATGTTGTCTTTATTGTAGTAAGAATTGTACCATTGATATCAACTTTGATTAGAGTCCTGCGTTGATTTTTTATCCAGATATACTCCTTTGCACTAGCTATTCCACTACAAATTCCCTTGAGTGGGATTTTCTTTCCAGGTCTTAATGATGTAAGGTCGATGACCTGGATACCGTCGTTTCCAACAGAAACTAAAGCTTGATTATTGTCGTACAACGTAATACGTTTTGGTATATAATCCAAAGTAATGGCCTTGGAGTTGGATCCATCAAGTTTACAGACAAACAGTTTTTTATCCATGTTGTGACAAAGGAGTATCCTGTCATTTGGAATGAAGCAACCTCCTGAAATTTCAAGGCAATAATCTAATTTCCTGGTCAGGAATGAGTTGGTCAACATCAACTTTCTCTGGTCTCTGACAACAAACTGACCTCCTTGATCGCTATTCGGTCTAGTCGTTGGTACTGGTACATTTTCTCCTTTTTGTGATACGGATTTGCGACTAAGATACTGGGCTTCTTGATCAATGTTTAGTTCAGGCATTGGAACTGAAACCTCCTCTATGTTGATGGTACCTAAGTCTGGTAGCATTTTATCCATTTTTGACTCTAGCACTGAAGGCAGAAACTTTATGGTTGGAAAAGTTTCCTTTTGCAATTTTCTGATTTCGGAATCTGTCTCATTAGTTTCCTTTTCAATAAATTTTACCGACTGAAATAAATGGATTTCAGATGTGTTTTGTTTCAGAGACTTAAGATCGCGTTTCCATGAAGTCATTGAGGTAGCACTAGCTTGAAGGCTCGTTCATTTTGTTGTCAACGTATCGTTGCATTGTTCATACTTAGAATCAATATCTTTGTGTATATCTGCTTCTAAATTATTCAAACGATCTACCAATTTCTGTTTGATTTCCGACACTCTATTTTTGAATTTAATTTGACTTTCTTTTAAGGTTTTTTGTTTTTCCTCAATTTGACTTAGCATCTTTTCAGAAACTTGATTCAGGTTGTTCATTCTTATCTCTAGGCCAGACATGGCTGTTCCATCTTTAACGCCATTTGCAGCTTTTATTGATGATGTAATAGATTTGCAATTCTGATGCGATTCAATTTGACATGAATCGCAAATCATCTTGTCATGTTGACCACAGAACAGTACTAGACTCTCAGAAGGATGCTGCTTGCAGTTCTTTGACATTTTAAAAAAAGAAGAACTGACTTGTCGTATCGTTGCCATTGGTAAAACCGTATGAGGTGGGAGCATCTTTTTGTGAGATTTTGAACATGTCTTACACAAAAATTGTCTGCATTCAAAGTTGCTGCACCAGGATTGTGCTTCATTCTCACAACTCTCACAATATTCACCGTCTGACTTCCTGGAATTAAAATAAATATAAAACCCAATTAGTAAAAAGAGTTGGAAAGTTTGTTCTCTAACAGCTACATCTTTCGAATTTTTAAGTATCCACATCTGATTCACGCAGAACCTAGGGTATGTAGTTTCACAATAACTTTGAAGCCCGGCTTTGATCGCCGATCAATTTGGTGTTAATAATTAAGAAAGGGGTTTCGGACGCATGCATTTTATAGACTGACAAGTTTTACCATTTCAACGTATTAAGCATTGCTTTGATCTCGTTTTGTTCATCCTCTTTCCGTATTATGAAGGCTGCCGTGCATTTTCTTGTCAGTCTTTCACAATGTCGGGATCTGGAGGTGGACGTTAAGTACCACTTTGAAACTTATAACAGTTTCTACTGATGTTATTTTGTATACCACTTCATCAACGACGATGAATCGTGTGCAGCTCAAATAAGTATTGCATGATCTACAGATTATGTTCTGCATTGGACCCGTATAGTGATTGAAGTTACTAACTCGATCACATTGCAAGGATGGTGCCCATGAGTTTGTTAGATGGGTTCGACAAACTCCTGATGTGGTTTAAATTGTGGATGCGAAAACTATTTTGCTAGAATGTCAATTATTTTCTTACTTATCTGAGAATGAAATGGTATGTAAAAAATATTATATTTTCCCTTTTAAATATAATCTTACTCTAAAACATTTGAAAATTTTGATTGTAAACTCGTCTCGTGAAAAACCTTACTGAAAAAGAGAGGCGAAAGATACCAAATGGACATGGAACGTCTACAAACAAGACAACTTATAATTAAATCTGGTCAGTTGCTTTGTTCTTAAAATTTCCCTTTAGTATCGGCCGCCTCTTTTTTTAAACCATTTCTAAGAAATAATTCACATACCAAATTATAGTGTCCGTATTAAATAATTACTTCATTTCCTGAACGATAATAAAGAATTTGAATCAGGGATGACCCAAACAGATTAAGATTTAAAACAAAAAAGAAACAAATGTATTCAAGTTTAGATTTAATCTATGGTTTGCTATTTTACTGGCTATAAAACACAATAACTAAAATCCCTTAAAGTATATAATTGTTTCGTTATTCAAGGAACAACATTTTTCACGTTAACTGATTTCTTTATATGTTGTGAATTATTTTTTTTCATTTGAGAATGTTCTGGTAGACACCATTTAATGATATTGTAATTAACAAATAAAGGCCTCAACTTTCTGAGAGATTTCGACAGGCCATACCATCTTTCTGTTGAATGTAACATTATTTTGCAGATATGTTTGTTAAAAAAAGTAATAACAAAAATACCGAACTCCAAGGAAAATTCAAAACAGAAAGTCCCTTATCAAATGGCAAAATTAAAAGCTCAAACACATCAAACGAATGAAAAACAACTGTCATATTCCTGACTTGTTACAGGCATTTCTTTATGTAGGAAATGGTGGATTGAACCTGGTTTTAAAGATATAGCTAAACCTCTCACTTGTATGACAGTCGCACAAAATTCCATTATATTGACAACAATGTGTAAACAAAACAAACAGACATACTTCAGGGTGTTAAAATATCCATATCTATGGATATGAACGTAGATAACTTATAATATATTCTTTGCTGTATTGCTCATTTCTTACTGCAAGGTTAATTAAGGTCAAGTTTTTTTCTGACTGTTTATGACGTCTTTACACTAAATCCATTGGATGTTAGATGTGTAATGATTGATAATTTAGTCTTAGATGCATGATTTTTTTATTAGTTGTTATTGGCTTTGAACTAGCTGTCAGTAACTGCGAGTACTCTCAGATCTGTGCTAATTGTTGAAGGCCGTACGGTGACCTATAGTTGTCAATTTCTGTGTCATTTGGTCTCTTGTGAAGAGTTGTCTCATTAGCAATCATACCACATATTCTTTTTTATATATAATAGATAAAAATGCCACAAAAGGGGTTACAGCTGTTAACATTGTATTATAATCTTAACCACCACAAAACAAGCAAATATGCCAACAACAAAAAACAAAACAAAATGGCATATAGAATAAGCACACAAACAAAAAGAAATTGATATTTTAGTCTTAGATGCATGATTGTTTTTTAATAGTTGTTATTGGCTTTGAACTAGCTGTCAGTAACTGCGAGTACTCTCAGATCTGTACTTGGTGTCTTTTTGTTGTGGGAATGTATAAGTACCCTGCCACGTCAACTCTTTGTTTTTGTTAGATGTATTTCTGCTTTGTATCAATCTGATGAGTTAAGCCCTTTTCAAATGATTTTTATAATTTGTTCTTATATTGTACTGTTATACCACTGTCCCGAGTAAGGGGAGGGTGGACGCGCCTTCAAACTAGTTTAACCCCACCACATTCTGTATGTGCCTGTCCCAAGTCAGAAGCCTGTAATTCAGTGATTGTTGTATGTTGATGTATATCATATTTATTTTTCATTCATTATTTTGTACATAAATCAGGGCGTTAGTTTTATCGTTTTAATTGTTTTACATTTGTCATTTCGCGGCCTTTTCAAGTATAGCTGACTATGCGGTATGGGTTTTACTCATTGTTGAAGGCCGTACGGTGACCTATAGTTGTTAATTTCTGTGTCGTTTGGTCTCTTGTGGAGAGTTGTCTCATTATAGCAATCATACAACATCTTTTTAATTTTATAGCACAATAACACAATGGCGGGATGTATAAGTACCTAGCCACGTCAAAAGGATATTACCAAAAATGGAAATTTTATATCTTCAGCTTCAAGTAATTTTAACATAAAATCCTCCTAAATTTATATTTGTTTGAATAAACACAAATATGGTTAGCCATACCGAAATCAAATGATATAATAATGAAATTCGAATTAAGGTTCATAATGCACAGCTATTACAATAGTGGGACAAGAAGGGTTGATCTGATTAGATGAAATTTGTAGCAGGTTTGACTGTTATTAAGTATATATATATATATATATATAAAATAATTGTCAAGCTGTAGTCAACACAATTAGCGTCATTTTTGTTGTTAAATAAAATAATAAATGTCTCAATGTCTGATAATAAAAGAAGGTTCATTATAACGTAGAGCTTCTTTTAACCATAATATGTTTGAGATCTGCATACAAAGACCATGGCATTATAAATGATATGAAGTTCACCTTACTTGAGACCAGTGTTAGTTAAAACATGTTCTATTGTAAATTTCCTTAAAGTAGATCAGTGCTTTTAAAATATATCTCAAATATATTCTACGTCTGTCCATACCGAACATATCGGACATTATTTATATATGAGATTGACACACAGCTTATTTATTTTTCAATATATCAATTTTTTTTATCTTTAATTGTATTTGTGTTTTTACATGTAGTAATGACCAGTAATATTTTGGACCGTCAGCTACTTTATACAAATATGGTTGCTCCTAGTGTACACCTGCTTAGACAATAATATATTCTATTAATCTTTTAAATTCAAAGAATAATCTGGATGCATATAAACGTTGAACGAGAGATAAATGTAGCGGTTTGAATATAAAAATTACAAAATGATCAGAAACCTCTAACTGTGAAAGATATAAGAAATGAAGAACTAGTGTTGTAAATTGATAAATTAGAATTGAAAAAAAATGAATAAGAAAACGTACCAAAACTTTGGACATATTTTTCTCATCATTGTTCTCCGATTTTATAAATTTGAGATCGAAAAAGTGAGACGCTTTTTATCGTCGTTGCCATGTTTCAAATGGTAGATTTAGGTTAAAATAATACACTTAAACAATTATATAAAAAGAAAGGTGTATAATTATATAATTGTTCCTATCATTTGTTAAAGTTCGGATATAGAAAATTCTGAAATAATGATATATTGTACATGTCGAGAATAAATGAACAACTCTCGATTAACAGTAAATTTAAAGTATAACATATAAAGTTAGCTCTAACTGATGCTACTTACACTCTCTGCTTTTTTAACCCTTTCAACATTTTCAGTATTGATGATAATCAGATTTAGTTTCCTATTTAAGTTTCGGTGGGTTTTTCCATTGATTAAAGGGAGATTATCGAGGTCTTCTAAAAGTAATTGTGGTATCTCGAACCTAAATTATACCAAATATATATATGAGGGGCGTAAAGGGGAGAGGGGGGGGGGGGGGGTATCTGCACGGAAGAACGCTGCACGTGAAATAAAAATGGCAAAACACGTTGCACGAAAATAACCCTTTACCACCCTCATATATATTTTCTTTGACTTAATTAAGCGAGGATTTTTTTATAAAACATACGACGTTTATACATCAGAGACACTCATAGTAGATCCAATTTTTTTCAAGTTACGCTGAAACTCTGTCAGTAAAATTTCTACATGATCGTAGCTTATTTCAAAGAAGTTAGCAGTATATGATGTTCTCTCACTAAATAATTCAAAATTTGGTGACTATGTTGAACGCATCTATCCCATCGAACTTGAGATAAAGGATACAACAGATACAATTGATGTAAGAATAAGAAGATGTGGTATGAATGCCAATGAGACAAATCTCAACAAGAGACCAAATGACACAGAAATTAACAACAATAGGTCACCGTACGGCCTTCAACAATGAGTGAAACCCATACCACATAGTCAGCTATAAAAGGCTCCGAAATGACAAATGTAAAACAATTCAAACGAGAAAACTAACGGCCTGATTTATGTACAAAATAATGAACGAAAAACAAATATGATATACAGCAACACACCACAACCACTGAATTACAGGCTCTTGACTTGGGGCAGGCACATACAGAATGTGGTGGGGTTAAACTAGTTTTTAAGCGCGCCAACCCTCCCCTAACCTGGGACAGTGGTGTAACAGTACAGTAAGTCTGCCTCATATCTTGACTTACATCTAGAAATTGACAACGAGGGTCGTTTGAAAACAAAACTTTACCACAAAAGAGATAAATTGTGAACTTTCCATTTTGATGTAGCAACAGTCCAACAATTTACAGCGCCTGCATACGGAGTATATATCTCTCAGTTGATACGACATTCCAGGGCTTGTATTTCCTATCATGATTTCCTTGATAGAGAGTTGCTGCTGACAAGAAAGCTATTAAACCAAGAGTTCCAGGTGGTGAAAATGAGATCATCACTTCGTAAATTTTACGGACGCCATCACGAGTTGGTTGACCATTATAGAAAATCCGTTTCACAGATGACAGCAGATATGTTCCGACTGTCTTAACTTCAATCCCGTCCCTTTTCCCCGAATGAGACCTACCGAACTAGACTTATTATAGGGTTTGTACTAACACAAGCAACACGACGGGTGCCACATGTGGAGCAGGATCTGCTTACCCTTCCGGGGAACATGAGATCACCACCAGTTTTTGGTGGGGTTCGTGTTGCTCAGTCTTTAGGTTTCTATGTTGTGTTTTGTGTACTATTGTTTGTCTGTTGGTCTTTTACATTTTTAGCCATGGCGTTGTCAGTTTATTTTCTACTTATGAGTTTGAATGTCCCTTTAGTATCTTTTGCCTCTCTTTCACCTTACTTAATGTGTTCTGTCTCATTTCCGTACAAACTTACTGTTACAGTAGCTTCAACTTTATCAAGTACATTGAGCTTGCTTTCAGGAACATCGAAAATTACGATATTACTTTAGATTGATACCTTTGTACTTATGTGTTGTCTTCTTTTATAGCTGTATTAGGGATTTCTAAACGCAAAACTAAATAAATATTTTCAGGCAAAGCTTCATGTGTTCAATATCCGTCATTGTACGTTATAATCCTTTATATCATGAACATAAACATTATATTTAATAACAAAAAATATTCTTGCATATTTGATTATTTATAGGAATAATAGTAAATGCGATTTGCAGCGCATTTTCCGAATCTATTTAAAGAAAAACAATCCAATATTGATGTCTACTACACATTTTCCCGTCATCTCAATTGTGACACCAGCACCAACTTTATACTCACCATAAGCAACAGGACCGATGCCACATTTAGGCCGGTATGCCTAGCCTTCCGGAGAACCTGATATAACCCCGCTTTTTCGTTTGTTTTGTGTTGCTCAGTCTTAAGTTTTTTTTTAAAGAGGTGTTTTGAAGACTATTTATTGTATTTTCCACGTTATTATATACTTTATGTAATGTTTTTATCGGTTTGTCTTCCTCTCATATGGGTTGGTTCTATCTTTGGTATTTTCTGATTCCTTTCAGTTAAAAATCAGGTGGATGTTTAATAGAAGCAGACAAATGAAATCTAGAAAAATAAAATCTATTAGTTGTATTGAAAGTTTGGACATCAAGATGTCCCAGTATTAGAAATTACTGAGTTTAGGTGAAGTAGACCATACATTCACTGACTGGAAATTTCAAACCGTAAATGTGACCTTTATTACTTTTTTCCTCGAAGTTAGATTAACGATGAATTCGTTTAAGTGTCTATTAAATCTATTTGATGTTTAATCTCACGAAGCATGTGTTAATACAATTCGTATGGCAAGGCGTTGCATTGATTTTAAATGTTGAAACACCATTAATATCAATATTAAATTCATTTCTTAATAATGGGACATAAAGAATATATATTTTTTACCAGCTTAATATTAAAACTTCGTTTATTCATATGAAAATCATGACTTCATATGAGATCATTTTCAATCTATTTTCTTTTTCATAATTTTGCTATTGATCATCACTAAATTGATTTGAACTGGTCGATATCTGCCAAAAGTTAAATATATTTTTTATCCATTTTATTATTTGGAACTGTAGTTAACAGTCCATTCCATCTCAATAATGAAACTCTTTGATTTTGCATGAATGATCACAATATAATGGTATTTGTTAAGGTGTTTAGAATTAAAAAAATGATATAATAAGTACAAATCAAACCGACATCTTTTGGTTATTTTTGTCCTTGGGTTCTGTATTATTGACGTATTCCAAACATCAAATTATTCTTAGGAAGAACATTTTGCTTGCAATATCTTCATTTCTTTGTACAAATGTACTTACAACAACCTCAGTGGTCTCGTGGCAGCGTGTTCGCTTCTAGTGTAAGAGGTCGCGGGTTGGATAACATTAGGCAAACAGTTGTAAGGAACTTTTATTTAACTCTTGCATGTCTTGTGGACTTAATATTCTATTTAAGTTCCTTCAAAATGGTAAGAAAACCCAAAATGAATAACATTACAAAATATGATAGAAATGTCAAATAAATATAGAAACTTAAATATCAGCCTTGCTTTATATAATTATGAGTGCTTGATTAAATAAAGCAAATGTAAATAAAATGATATCAAGCAAATAAATTAACAGCCTGAAATAAAAGAGAGGCGAAAGATAACAAAGGGACATTCAAACTCAGTCGAAACTGAACTGACAACAAAGAAAATGAAAGACTGAGCAGCACGAACTAATTTAGTAACGAAAGGGAAATAATCCATACCTATTACATTTATTTATTTTTCTGAATAGTGTGTCTTAATTCAAGAACTGAAATACATCTGCTGAAATGCACACAAGCTGAGAAATAGATTGGTCGAAACCACCAGAAAATTCATGTGTCTGGACTACTGCAATGCATAGGTACGTCTTTCAGAATCGATTTATGGAGAGAAATGATTATAATGGAACATGAGATATTCCATGTGAAGTATGAAAATTCATAAAAGAGTAAACAAAATAACCCATAATTAGAAATAAGAAGATGTTATACTTTATTTCAAAATTTTGTTTTGGGTCAGTTGCCACAAACTCTGAGGAGATGTCTTTAGTTTATCTGGGTTTATGTAAAAACAATATTCAAAAGCTCAGTAACTTGGGAGTAGAGTTGGTCGATTGATCTTAAAGAGAGGCGAAAGATACCGTAGAGATATGCAAACTCATAAGTCGAAAACAAATTACAATGCCATGTCAAAAAATGAAAAACAGCATACAAAAAAACACAATATAGAAAATGAAGTCAGGACCCTTGTCAGTAGTAGTGATATCATATATCTTAATGGTTCTCATATTATATAGAAAATTGGGTGTTACTTACAGATCTTTGATTGTATTTGTTAAATTTATTCACAACTTTTACATAGACTTGGGATGATTTAGAACTTAACATATTGTATGGACACCATTTTTGTTGTTTTATTTTATTATTTCTGTTATTGGGATGCTGGATCATTTGTGTATATCTCAAATCTTTTTATTCCTTTTTAGGTCAGTTTAATTGCAATTCAACATTGATAAGATGATATGACTTCATAACAATGTTAATTTTGATGCACTTAAAAAAATAAATATGACCACCGTTTTGTCAAATATCTAAAAACATGCAGTTGTCTTCAGACTCGGTTAAAGGTGATTTTCCTTTTCTTTTCATTTATTACATATTTAAAGCCATTTAAGTATTTTCTATCTTGGGTTTTAATTTAATATATGGCGGGAAGAATTATGGAAAAATTATTTTCTTTAAAGCAGACACATCACTAATTGTTATCAAGATTTTGTCGTGTAGCTCATTCTTTGTTTACCTTTATTCACAAATTTGCTAATACATATGATTTACAGATTTATTTCATGTTTCATAGCCAATATCATTTTCTGCCAAAGAATCAAAGGAATTTCTATGATGATGTCTTGTTTCATATTCATGAGTATTTAAATTTTCGATTACTGGTTGATAAGGATTCAAATATTCCTCACTTTTGTGTGAAGTATTACTGCCACTTTCGGAAAATCTTTCTCTTTGTTCATACATCACATTAATAACATTTGTGTCATTATATTCACGGACAACTGGTTGATTCGGTTCAATGTAACCGTCATCACGGACTACCGGCTGGTGTGGTTCAAGATAACCATCTTCCAGGTCAACTATATTGTCAGATTCTGAAGAGGACTTTGAAATTCTGTTGACATTTCTCAATACCATGGGAGTATTACGCATGTTATCCTCGTCAACTCTGTCATAGTAATGTTCATCTTGTTGGTTTCGATTGTCACTATGGTTACCAACATTATACATCATACAACGATCTTTAATGCTCTCTTTATAACACAGGCACATTGTACAAATGGTAACCACAATGACAAACGATCCACCACCAACAGTATATATGATCATTTCTCGCGGTAGTATACCTAAAATATATATAAAACTTGACAATAAGAACAGCTACAAAAAGACAACCAAATCAGTAACTTATTGTACATATCAAACATTAGACATGAATTTCAAACCTAAGGATCTCACACTTCGTATGTTATTTTTGTATATTAACAAGAGACAGAAAAAACAATGAGACAGACATAAAACATTTTCCAGTTGATTAACGTAATAATCCATTATAGTTATAATTAATAATTAATCAGAATAATGGCCTTTGCATTATATTAACTGAGCCTGAGAATATGTACCAGTAATATAAATTTTGTATTCAGTGGCTAATTGTTGGAACCCACTTGGTGGTCTCGTGGTAGCGTGCTTGCCTTGCGTGTGTGTGGTCATAGGTTTGACCCCGATCCGGATCGATCTAAAGACTCTTAAATTGGTATTTGTTTCTTCTCCGCTATCCATACGACACTACGGAGTAGAGAAGAGACTTGTTGGAGTTAGAATAATGATTCTGGGTAAGGTGTCATGTCTTCCTGAGATATGTTACCTGTGAACTAGCAAGCTCAGCATGTTGGTCTAGTCCAAAGCAAGGTTCAAATTGATATCACATTAACATGTTCTCGTCCTGAATTTGCATACAATTTACTGTAGTGTAATTGCCCTGTAGTTCTAGGGGGTTTCCCCAGCCTGTCACGAGGGTACTGGTACAGCACCGAGGGACCCGAAGGGACACATGACACAAGGGTCACAGTTGGGTACTTCCAGACTCTACTTCGAGGGCAACTCTCTTTTACTGCGGAACGAGCAAGGCAAGGCGCCTGATATCTGGGACCTGACGAGGTTAGCTGGGACTGACACCTAGTAGGAAGGTAAGGGCACTCTTACACTAAGCATAGCTTGTATTTTCCGCTTGGGTAACCGTAGAGCCCAGCGAGACAGGCCAAATAACACTTTACTGGTAGTTGCGGGTGGTTTTAAATTTTGGTCCTGCAGGGGCTTGGACGCCATTTTGGGCATCACTCCAAAATTTTGAGTGCCTTCGGTCAACCCTGAGAATTGGTATTTCGTCCTAGAGAGTCATACCAGGTCCCGTGTTGTACTTTCTGGGTGAAAGTAGGGAAAATTACATCGTAATTGAATAGTTTTTGGGCCCGGGAAAACTTTTTGAAAGTTGTATAGTTTGATAGCGAGGTCACGCGAGGTTTTTGCCGCGAGATTTGGGCGTCATCTTAAATTCCTAATTACGGATGTAAACAAACACAGTGTTTTTGTGCATATTGTATAACGGTGTATACATTTTTATACTGACTTTTTTATTTTGAATAAAGATTTATTGTTGCTTTAATTACATTGAATATTAATTATTGCTTTGTAATTTATATTGAAATAAAGTAAAATAAATTAAATATTATAAGTCATTATGGAGAGAGGAAGAGGGTACACTATAAAGATAAACACCTGTCCTGAGGTGGTACTGAAGTGTATGCCTGGCATAGGGAATGCCATAGGAAACAGGATAATGAATATCAGGAACAAGGGGATCCACATTGATAGGGAGGTGTTAGAGCAAATCCCCTATCTGAGAGTAACTGAGGGTCTCCTTGGAATGATTGATTTTGAATCTAGCCCAACCAGGGAGAATGCTGGTGCAGGGCACCCCAGTATTCCAGTAGTAGACAAGAACAGGCAGTCGACGCCTATTTTTAGCCCGTTATGTGTGGAGACACATGAGGATAGAGACGCGCCTTTGCGCAGAGAATGTTCTGACCCACCATCGGTATGTCAGAGGCATATGGCGATTCACCATATTTTAGGCCTATTCCTGCTCATCAACATGAGGAGAACAAGCAAAAGATTGCAGAGATGTGCAATTTTGGTAATAAGGTCAGTAATTGGATTGAAGAACACCATGCTAAGAGGGACACCACACACACAGGTTCCTATAAGGTCAAACCACACCTGAAATCGATTGAATTGCCTGATTTAAGACAAACAATCTCACCTATTGCAATGCAATCAGTCCTTGAGTCAGAAAAAGAGAAGGTGTCCGGGGAAATAGAAAGTTTACTTGGTGACCTGGGACATCTCAGTGATGTGTCGGATAGGGATAGTCTGATACATTCCCCTCGGACCAATATGGTTGTTCAACACCAACAAGAACAACAACATTTTGCTGACAGCCTACAGCGACAACAAGTTCTAGACCTGAGTACACATAGCCATGATATCAGGCTAGTTGAGAATCAACAAGTACTTCCTGTGGCTAATTTTCAACAAATAGACCAACAGGGTATCAACAGACCTCAACCAGTCAACAAAAGCCATCAACAAGATATATTACCTGTGACGACTGATGAAATGCCAAGTAACCATGTTCTCCACTTTCCACCAAGTGTTCAACATGACAACATCTACTGTCAACAAGATCAACAGGTAGCCAGCCACCTTCAACAGGCTTCACCGGCATATCACAGGTCGTCAACAAGTGAAAATCCTGTAAAACAACATAGGGATATATACAAACCTGACACGCCAACAGTTGAACGTGTTCAACCATTCCCACCGCCTATTCAACATGATGACTACCACCGTCAACCAGAATTCAACAAGCATGTACATCAGACATCTGGTATTCACAGCCCTCCACCAATTTCCAACAAATTGGGGGAACATCAACAACCAATTCACCATGTAAGTCAACAACACGACTTCAACAAGTATCAACCGGAAAGGTTACCTTCTGATCATGTTCACTTCTCACCGAGTGCTCAGCATACAGAATCATACCTCCAACAAGGTTACAACCGTCATCAACAGGATATTTCATCCAATCATTTTCAATCAAGTACACAGGGAAAATGTCCAACAGCCTTACCTTCAACTAATCAATACCAACTTAGTATTAACAACATACAAAGCGGTGTCAACAGGGTTCAACAACCAACGGTACAATCTCAGACTTATGTACCGAGTCATCAACATGTACCCCAACATCAGATTGGTTCCACCAACCAACAGCCAAGAGTCAACAAGGTTCAACAACCGATGTTGCCAATTCAAAAAGGTGTGCAATTGCAACAACAGGTACAAGGCCTACACCAACGGCTAGCCCAGCTTCAACTAGGGGTCAACAACTATGCACAACCTATACAACAACAAAATCCATCTGCTGCGCCGGTTTCCTTTCCTCAACAGCAGCCGAATCAACAACAACCCGTTTATCAACAACCAGGGTACCAACCACCAAGTTTTGTACCAAGGACCCAACCACCTATAATGATTGGTCATCCAACTTCTATGTTTCAACCTCCTAGGGTGGACCAACACCACAAGGACCAACACAGTCCTTTCACCAGCAAAACATGTGTAATGTAACGTACCCAGCCATGGGTCAGTCTACCTTTTCAAGGCCTGCAGATGCAAGTAACTATCAGCCAGAGTCACACACATCACCTATGCAACAGCAGCAACCTTAATCATCAGGAGCACCACCAGCACATAACAACCAACCGTCGGCAAGACGAAAGGAGTACGATAGTGATTATCAGGAGAGACAGCGTAGGCGTGATCCAGGTCGTTATTATACAGCTGATTCGGACACGTCTGATGCTTCACCATACCACCAGACCAGGAATAAACGTAGGTCAGAACCTGCTTACCTCAGTGATCATTCACACAGAGACTTCTCACCTATAAGAAGTGCAAGGACCTCTCCAGCACATAGTAGACATAGTTCGAGGAGAAGCCTTACTGCTAGAGAGTCGCAATCAGAATCTGAGACAGACAGTCGACATTCGAGGAGTCAGTCAAAGAAAACCAAAAAGATTGAGAAAAGACAATTTCTGTCCTCAATTCCTAAAACGCACCGTTATAGTGGGAAAGGCAACTGGAAAGCCTTTTATACCATGTTTTCTGGTTATGCAAAAATTGCCGAGTGGACAGATGAACAAAAAAGGGAACAGCTCTGCTGGTGTCTAGATGATGCAGCCAGTGAGTATTACACCTTACTACTGGAAAACAACAAAACAGCTAGTTTTACTAATATCATATCTAATATGAATAAGAGATTTGGTCATCAAGAACTGCCAGAAACCTCACAGGTTCAGTTCCAGACAAGTGCCCAAGGAGAAAAGGAGACCTTGGAGGAGTGGTCGGAAAGAGTGTTGACTCTCGCCACTAGAGCCTATAGCAGGTATAGTGAACAACTGATGACTGAACAGGCAATCATGAGATTTTGCCAGGGTTGCAATGATACGGTTGCTGGAACAAAAGCCTGTATCTCTAAACCTAAGTCTATGGATGCAACCTTGGACATGATAAGATGGTGTCAACACACCAGGAAGGCAGTCAGTGCCATTCAAAAACCTGGTAAACCAGCAAATGAGTCTAGTTCAGAGAAGCCAGGTAACTCACCAGTAGTTCTTGGTGTAGGTAGCACCAAGTCCAGTATGGACAATCGTCTCTCCCGCATAGAGGAATATATAGAGAAAATGATGTCAACAGTAACCAGTTTGGTTCAAGAACAATCAGCCACACAAGGAACCAGTACCATCTCTAGGTTACTTAACCAAGACAACAGATCTTCCAATTATTCGCCTAGACGTAATTATGGCCGAGGTCGTGGGCGGAGGAATAATTCGGGTGACAGGAGATATACCAGACGTGGTTATTATAATAATGAATGCTTTAATTGTCACAAGCAAGGTCATTATGTCAAAGACTTCCAGACCTATATGTACAAGATACTGGAAGTCGACAGTCAGTACAGAAAGAGCCAACATCTCAACAAGTATCTTTTAATGAGAACAAAGATGATTTTTATGAATCTGAAGGAGTAGTATCAGGAGTCAGTACAGTTAGATCACTAGGAGCAGCCAAACTCTTCAGAGTTGAAGTAGATATAGCTGAAAAGAAAGTACTTGCTCTTGTTGACTCTATCTGAAGTAACTATTCTAAAGGACACAATTTTTGACACTTTGGAGCCTAATCCCTATGTTATCAAGGAGACCACCATGTATGGTGCTGGTACCAACATGACAATGCCATGCACGCTCACTAGTCCTATCAAGTTCAAAATTGGACATATGCAGTTCAATCAACAACTGTATGTAGCTCCAGTTTCATGTGATATGATACTTGGATGTGACTTTATCATACAAAACAAATGTATCATGAATATTGGAGAATTACTTATCACTGTACAGAACAGGAACATGCCATTATTTCTAAGGGATAATAATACAGTTCATGAACCGATTGTCAACGTTGTTCATGGACTGAACACTGCAGATTCATCATCTGATGAGAAAACCAGTACATAAGGGTCAACACAAAGGGCTGATTTTCATTTTGAAACAGTCATTCCTCAAGAGTCTAACCTAGGCATGATGGCCTCGACATCTACACAGGAATCTGACGAAAGAGGAATACAGGATAAGCCTGATCAATGTAGAGACAGTAGAGATCAGTGCTGTATTAACAAGGTAGAATCGAGAGAAAACCTTGGGTTTTATACTTGTCCCAAAAGTGGGGAAAGGGAGAAGACTTGTGTTCAAAGTCTTACAGACCGTAGATATCCTGTAAAGAACTGCCCAGTAGTGGTAGATAGAAGAGACGTAAAAAAACATTGTTTTGAAGAACATCTTTCTGAAATCTTTCAGACATATCATTCCAAAAGACTCATGGAGGACAGTAGATTTCACCAACATAGAGCTTATGTGGTTATGCTCATAGCAAAATGGTTAACTGGGCAGGAAACAGTGACTGCCAAAGATTTGGTTAATTTCCTGAATGATAAGTCTTTTGTGCCACGTTCTACGCATGTTACAGGGATACAGATGCAAATTCATCGTACAGTGTGTAAAGAGATGGGGTGGACAGATTATTTCAGATATAGTTTGAGACCAGTAAACAGCCCTGCTTGTTTACTCAACTGGAGAGTCCTAACTTCACTTCTTAACTTTTTAACCCCTGAACAACAAAATATGGTAGCCGAGGGATTTAACTACAATCCTGGAAATCCTCCAGATCCTGAGGAACTTGCTGAGATGAATGCCAGTTTCTGGCCAGCGTTTGTTAATAAAACTCAAGTTGAGTCAGCAATCCTTCAAAAAGAAGGGGAGGAAGACAATGTTCAGTCTGAACAAGAAGAACGTACCATAGTAATGGACAAAATAGAAGAAATTCACTATGAGAGTGAAAGTTCGAACACTGACACATCTAGCAAAAAGAGGAAATTGCAGTCCAATATTGCTGACAATGACACAGATGCACACTATACTCCGGAGAATGAAACCGCAATTCTCCTGGGACGCCAAGTTTCACAACTAGTTAAATCCCAGGTAGAGCCTTCTTCTTCGCAGCTCAAGCCAATCCAGAGCCCTCAAGTTCCAATACTTGTAGTTATACAGTATGAAGGTTTGCAGTGTATCGCAAGGGTTAGTTCTATGGCAGAACTGTACAATGTGGTTACAGAACGGTTCCCTGAAAGTGGGAATGTGTCACTGATCTGTGAAGGAACAGTCTTAGATGATAGTGTATGCTTTGACCTGTTAGGTCACCGTCCTCACATTGAGGTGAGGCGCCTTCAGTAATAAAATTGTCAAAACAGAACAGTTTTCCCAGCTTGGGATTTACCACCATTGGTATTGTGTTGAGTGTGAACCATTATTGTATTTTATGTGATTTTTATTAATTATTTACTTCACACTCTCACATGTAAAGTGTACAAATATGTTAAATAGTTGCAACCGATATTAAGAGCGGTGTCATGATCCTGATATTATATAAATTGTAGTTATACTAACTATTACAGTAGTAAAATAGTTAAATGTATCCTTATATATAGGTACTATATAGGTGGGATTTTAAACAAGAGTCAAATTATTTATGGTCATGTACATCCTTCCCGGTTGTAAATTATGTATTAGGGTATACATCAGACTCGGACTTCTCTTGAACTGAATTTTAATGTGCGTATTGTTATGCGTTTACTTTTCTACATTGGCTAGAGGTATAGGGGGAGGGTTGAGATCTCATAAACATGTTTAACCCCGCCGCATTTTTGCGCCTGTCCCAAGTCAGGAGCCTCTAGCCTTTGTTAGTCTTGTATTATTTTTAATTTTAGTTTCTTGTGTACAATTTGGAGTTTAGTATGGCGTTCATTATCACTGAACTAGTATATATATTTGTTTAGGGGCCAGCTGAAGGACGCCTCCGGGTGCGGGAATTTCTCGCTGCATTGAAGACCTGTTAGTGACCTTCTGCTGTTGTCTGTTCTATGGTCGGGTTGTTGTCTCTTTGACACATTCCCCATTTCCATTCTCAATTTTATTTTATTAGTTAGTTGCATTTGGAAATTCAGGGCGGTATTAATGAACTTGTCATTTAGACATTGTGATTGTTTTATATTGTACATTTATATTGTGAAGTATCATGTTTCCGTCAGTTCAGGTCTGAACAGTTGATACATATACATGCATGTGAACATTACACAGGAGTCAGGGATTTGAGACGTGTTGAGCACGCCGTTTATTGTCTTGTAGTGAGATGTTTCCAGGACTTGATAAGTTGGAATAGCATATGGCTATGGTCGACATGGAGTTCGGCTGTTATTTGTCCTGAAGAACCTGGTTAGGTTAGCACCCTGTGGCAACTCTGGTGTGTAAATTGTTGGGAGTTTGGATACTCTATAGCTAGATAGCTGTTCAGTCCTGAATTTTTATTTGTATGTTTAAGTTTACAGGGGTAATAATTTTTTTTTCTTAGGGAAAGATTAAGTTTGTCCAATTTTCCCTTTATCCAGGATTTAGGGGGGTAGATATTTTAGATACCCTGTGTCATGGTTGAGTTAGAAAAAGACGCTGCCAGTCTTCCCCTGGGGAGTTTTTGTGATAATACAGTCGTTTTTGTCGGAACTAAAGTTCCTCCTTTTTAAGATGGAGGGGGGTGTAGTGTAATTGCCCTGTAGTTCTAGGGGGTTTCCCCAGCCTGTCACGAGGGTACTGGTACAGCACCGAAGGATCCGAAGGGACACATGACACAAGGGTAACAGTTGGGTACTTCCAGACTCTACTTCGAGGGCATCTCTCTCTGACCGCGGAACGAACAAGGCAAGGCGCCTGATATCTGGGACCTGACGAGGTTAGCTGGGACTGACACCTAGTAGGAAGGTAAGGGCACTCTAACACTAAGCATAGCTTGTATTTTCCCCTTGGGTAACCGTAGAGCCCAGCGAGACAGGCCAAATAACACTTCATTGCCATTGGAAGTTACACATCGATCCAACATCAGCATATCGTTAGTCTCTCTTTCACACGAACTTCCTATAGCTACATCTCTTTATGTAAACTTATATGACTTGTAATTTTCATGTCTTTTTTTGTCTAATGTGCACCAGAGACTCTTTGTGTAAGTCTTTTTATAGAGTTTTATGATTTTTGTCGAGCCTGCGACTTTTGTCGCAAAAGCGAGACATAGCGATCCTACATTCCGTCGGCGTCGTCGTCGTCGTCGTAGTCGTAGGCGGCGTCCACAAATATTCACTCTGTGGTTAAAGTTTTTGAAATTTTAATAACTTTCTTAAACTATCCTGCATTTCAACCAAACTTGGACAGAAGCTTGTTTATGATCATAAGATAGTATCCAGAAGTAAATTTTGTAAAAACAAAAATCCTGTTTATCCGTATTTTACTCATAAATGGACTTAGTTTTTCTGCCAGTTAACATTACATTCACTCTGTGGTGAAAGTTTTTCAAATTTTGATAACTTTCTTAAACTATTCTAGATTTGTACCAAACTTGGACAGAAGCTGGTTTATAATCAAAAGATAGTATTCAGAAGAAAATTTGGTAAAAAAAAACCCTGTTTGTCCGTTTTTTACTCACACATGGACTTAGTTTTTCTGCCAGTTAACATAACATTCACTCTGTGGTTAAAGTTTTTCAAATTTTAACAACTTTCTTAAACTATCCTGGATTTGTACCACACTTGGACAGAAGCTTGTTTGTGATCATAAGATAGTATTCAAAAGTAAATTTTGTTAAAAAAAAATCCTGTTTATCCGTATTTTACTTATAAATGGACTTAGTTTTTCTGCCAGTTAACATTACATTCACTCTGTGGTTAAAGCTTTCAAAATTTTAATAACTTTCTTAAACTATCCTGGATTTGTACCAAACTTGGACAGAAGCTTGTTTATGATCAAAAGCTAGTATCTAGAAGGAAGTTTTTCCGTATATTACTTATAAATGGACTTATTTTTATTCCAGTTAACATTACGTACGGTCTGCAGTTAAAGTTTTTAAAACATTTATTAGATTCATAAACCTTCTTGGATTTTTACCAAACTTGAACAGAACTTCTTACAATCAAAAGACAGTATCTAGAGGAAAATTTTTAATATTTTTTCCCCATTTTTGTTGAGCCTGCGACTAACAGCAAAAGTAGGCGAGACACTGGGTTCCGCGGAACCCTTACGAATTTTTTAACATGTACTGAACATGTCTGTTTGAACAAGAGCTTATGTAGACTTTTTTTTCTATGTACTGACTTCATAAATAAACTGAATGTTCAACACTGCTGACTAACAGAGACATATATAACTGCACTGCTTAGAATTAAAACACACAGAACAGTAAATATTAGGTATGTCAACGAGTACTCGAGTACCCGAGTATCGCTCGGTAGTACCGAGTATCGAATCGTTTTCCTGTTAGAATGTTGTTGTCTTCTTAAAGAAAAATGTTTTTGTTAAGATCGCATCCCGGGAAATTGAATATTAATCAAAATTAAAATACGTTTCGAATGTTTGCGTGTAATTGTCATTTAAAATTCCCTAGAACAGATGTAAGTTATGAACAAGAGCACATTTTCAGTGCTTACACTTTTAGCTAATCTGTATTATTCATTCCACCACCGCTGTGCCGTCAGAGCATACATTTTAATCAGCAGAACTGTTATATGCGTAACAAAGTCGAGAAGTCCCAGAAAATATTGAAAAGATAATATTTCTAAATAAGAACAAATTCGTTCCACACTATGTCAACTCTCCGAGAATAGTTAAAGGCATCAGTAAGTTCTAATTATCACCCCTTTGTTGATCATTAAATATGTTTCTTTACGATTCCCAAATACTGTTGTTTGAGAAGTCATTTTATATAGATGTTTATTAATTAATTGATTAGATTATTGCCAGTTTGCATAATTAGTACATGTAGTAAATGAGCTATTAATTATGGTATAAAATTCCTGGGACTATTATCTTAACCTAGGTAATAATGTTGAATGTTTTGCGTCCATGAGACAACGTTAAATTGGTATAATTTTGTGTTTTCATTTTTGAAGATGATTTTCCGAGCGAGTACTCGAGTATCGCTCGGTAAATCCAACGAGTACTCGATTAGTAAATCCTCACCGAGTTGACATCCCTAGTAAATATCAAATGTCTATTGAACCTACTGCTTTGATCAACCTTACAGAGAATGAATACCTCCATTAAAACTGCCTTTGCTCCCCACTTGTGATGTGTTATTCTGGATAGACAAATAAACTTTTGTACTATAACTGTCAACAGTGACTCCTGGAAAATAATAACCTAACATGTATATGTGCATGATAGTAAACATATTAATACAATAATTCAATGTCTAGATTTTAATATCTATGGAGGATTGTGATTTTGAGTACTATCATTCAGCGAGAACTTTTCTTGAATTCATTATTTAAAGCAATTAAATGTATTTGGTGAAAGAAGCGCCAACAATAGTTCACCACACTTCAAGATATAATCTAAACGTCATGCTCATATGGAAAAAAACATGCCATATAGATTTATTTACCAAATCTTCTAACTCTCAATTAAATTACAAATTCTTCCGAGCCTACCCTATCCGCAACATTTACTGTTTTCAGTGTTCAATGTGAGAGGTAAGAACTTATTAAAAAAAAAGTAAAAAGGCTTCATTTGATACTTGCATCAGGATTGTTTTGAGAATTTCACCATAGTACCATTTTGTAGAGTTTTTATTGCTAATCACTAATATAATATATTATATGTTTGCAGTGTCTGTTCATCCTTTATACCTTACAAGATTAAAGCCAAAAATCCCTCATTTTAAAGAAATAATTCCCACAAGGAGCCAAGTTTCAGTCATTATTGATATTTTTGTAGATCTTAAATTGCTGACTGATTTTGCCGATTAATTTATAGTTTTTTTCTATCTATTATAATATTCAAGTTCAAGAAAAAGATCCATTACCGACCACAATCGTCATGTAACTCTTAACTTAAACTACATAATTCATGCATGTGCACATAGAGAATAGTCAGATCTTTACATTCTGAGCAATTATCTCTCGTCAGATGTTTTGTATCTATCATGGTTTCCAAGACCTTTAAAAATGACCTGCAATTACCCTTATGTTTTGTTTTAAGCCATAGAGGTCATGTTAGTTGATGATATGGACCCAGATCAGCATTATCCTTTGTGGCAATCGGATCCATATTTTACTTTCGAATTGCATTAAACAATGTGTAATTGCTCCTCGGGATTTAATTTGGATCCCTCTGCAGATTTCGGATAGGGATACCCGGTGTGCATTAGATATCTGATGGTTATGTCTATGTGTTGTTGTCTCACTGACGTATACCACCTGTCCTCTGTCATTCATATTCAAGTTTTACACAAAATAGCAGTGTGTCTGATTCTTTCACCTTCCGCTTGCGTTGTTGTCGCAGTACTGTTTACACATCCCACCACACGATCACATCTGAAAAAATAAATTTGAAAATAACAATAGTTAATAGCTGAGCTGAAGAGTTTGTCATACCCATAAACAACCACGTATTTGCTAAAACGGGTAAATGCTATATTTTTTTACTTGCACGTGTTCCTATATGAGTATAGAAAGGACAGTCTTTAACATATTCAAACTTAGGTTATGACAATTAACATACCGTTTGATTTAATGTTGAATTTCTGAAGAGAACGTTTTTGAAGCATGGTGAGCATTATCGCCATATCCCTTCTTTTTCCATACCATTACAAATTATTTCTACATGGTTACACTAAGTTTAGAAATGTAATTATGATTAAAACGCGTGTTTTGATAGATAAAGACGCTAAAAAATGCATTAAAAGAGGGACGAAAGATACCAGAGGGACAGTCAAACTCATAGATCGAAAACAAACTGACAACGCAATGGCCAAAAATAAAAAGACAAACAGACAAATAATAGTACAGATGACACAACATAGAAAACTTAAGACTAAGCAACACGAACCCCACCAAAACCTGGGGGTGATCTCAGGTGCTCCGGAAGGGTAAGCAGATCCTGCTTCACATGTGGCACCCGTCGTGTTGCTTATGTTATTACAAATCCGGTAAATAGTCTAATTCGGTAGGTCACATTCGTGAAATGGGAAGGGCATTAGATTATTGCCTCTCATACTTAGATTTTATTCCTTGTCTGGGTTTGGCTATTATTTTGGTTCCTTTTGATTTTATTAGCTCTTCAATTGTTCTATTGTTTTATTTTAAATATTTTGACGTCGAGCGTCACCGAAGAGACATTAATTGTCATATTGCGCATCTAGTGCAGTTAATTTGGTACTGTTAATGTTAGTATGAACACCTACTCTATAAAATAACTCTTCATTTCAATGACTTTCCAGTCTAAGGTTTAAAAGAGGTATAGCGATAATTTTCACTAAATTTATTCGTACCAGTCCCATTTTTAAAAATCGTTTCAATTCTACTTAAATTCATGGAAAAAAAGCTCTATGTTTGTACTTCGAGACTACAACAATATTTTTTCTAATTACACAGATCATAGAATTATACACGCTTGGATAGAGAACTTTTCATTAAAAGTAATTAAAAGTTTGAAGTATAGTGTATAGTAAAGTTTAGTTGCACTTTTCCAGAGTTAAATGGACATGTATAAAATTTGATAGAACATGTACAAATTTCATACATGTCCAATTAACTCTTGACAAGTGCAACTAAACTATACTATACACTATACTTAAAACTTTAAATTACTTTTAATGAAAAGTTCTCTATAACAAAAAGCTGTAAACTGCAATTTTGCAGATGTTGGTAAATATTGATTATTTATACAAAATATGTCCACGGAGTACTTCCTTTACCAAAACAAAGTTATGTTGGAACTAAAGCTTCACATTCTGTCTTTCGAATACCCATTAATACCGATTGTTTAGCGAAATCCATCGATGAATATTTGAAATATATCATATGGACTCTTCAATATTCAACTTTGACATATTTTAGATTTTGATCATATGGGTGAATTAAATAATCTCTTTCCTTAAGCTTTAATGTTAACAATTGTTCAACCTGGCGGGAACTCAATTGTGATTCCGCTAACACGACAATATTTACAGTACGGTTACAATAAGATATCAGTTCAATTCTATAACCTATTTTGTTTTACTTAAAGTTAATCATATTCGTATTTTGTCTTTCCATATTGCTTTTATGGGGCGTTGTAGCTCTCCGTACGGCATTGTCCGATGCAGGTAGTGCCTTATTTAACAGGAATATTGAGCGACTAAATGATATTTCACTATTACAGCACATTTTACGATTTACATACATAAACGAAAATTTGACCATACATAAACTAAAACATGATACATATTTTAGTAAGCATAATACGTGTATTCATAAAACAGTTCATCTTAAAGAAAAAGAACTAGTCAGAAAAAAATCGTCAAACGTGTTTACATGTTGACAAAAGCAAAGTCAATTAAGAAAATAGTTTTATAAACAAACCTTTGAATAGAGGTACAGTCAATTAAACAGATTCCTCTGCATTTTCTCCCCCATGTTCCAGGTGAGCAAGGTTTGCAAGGTAAATCGTCTACAGCCTTGTATCCAACATCACATTCTAGTTACGGATAAAGTATAATATAAAAAAAAACAGACTTAAAAAGATATGGTTGATTAACAAAGAGGTCATATAGAACTAAGTACAGATTTTTGCTAAAATTTCACATTATATATTATGTCGTATAGTTCAATTCTTCACAGTGGGGGGCGCTTAAAATGATCAATTGGTGACACTACAAAAGTCAAAAAGTCTGAAAAGACCAGTTATTGGCTGAATTTGCATGAATTTTTACTCGACATTCTTAATTTGTCTAAATAATTTTTAAAAATTCTTGACATAGTATGAATTTGTCTAAGAAGGTTCTTGATTTTTCTTGACAAGTGTCTTGACAGTATGAACATTGTCTTAAAATTTCTCGACACTTCCTGTATCATCTGATAAGAGTCTGGATTAGTCTCGACCAATTCTTGACTGTCTTAAATTTGTCTCGATCTGTCTTGACATATTCTTGACATTCTTAATAATGTCTGAATATGTCTCGACATATTCTTGACATTCTAGATAATGTCTGAATATGTCTCGACACATTCTTGACAGTCTTAAATATGTCTTGACACTATCTCAACAGTATAAATTTTGCCTGAAATATGAACAGACTTATTCTGCACTGTTTATGACATTCTATTGCTGTTATTTACTCCTTTTTATTATGGCTAAACTAAACTTTGAAGAATCAAGGATCAATTTGGTATAGTAAGATACCCTTTTGGTGCAACTAAGTTGGAATACCCTGAATAATTCCCCATGTAGTTTAATTTTGATTTATTTTTATTAAACATTTAATTAATTGTTTTCACTTGGAATATAAGTCAAAGTTACTAACAAACAGCATTTAGATTTTTGCAGTTCGCAAAACTGCCAGTCAAATTTGCTTTACTAAAATAGGTGTCTTATAGGCAGTTTTAAAATGTGACCATGTCTCTTTTGGACCCCACAATTCATCTTTTGGGTTTATGTGGATAAAAAAGGAGGGGGGGGGGGGAGGCTTTCGTTTAGGTCAAAGAATTTGTTCCCATCTTTATTCAAAAACCTTATTCATTTTTTAGAACAACCCAAAAACATTTTTTATTCAAATTTGAGTGTTGAATTTTATAATTTTTTATCAAAAATAAATATTTGTGATAACTCCTTCCTGAAAAGAAAAAAATGTTTAGATCTATATTATGCATGTCTGTTTGTGAACCATTTCATAAGACCGATGATTTCTATAGAAATCATTGATGGGACCCATTATAAATACATTTTTTTTATTATTCCTGGAGTAGATAATAATTTTCCTTTAATCTTTGGGAATTATTCAATTTGTTTTTATGTTAAAATAATTAACTTCATAATTTTGATGAAAAAAATCCCTTTTAATTCAATTTTTTTTCATCAAAATGATGATTTTCATTTTCATCTATCAACAAATTTTTTAAATTGTAGTGGCATGTTCGGTCAACTGATAAGTGGTATGGCTGATTACAGGTAAAGCAGTAATTTCTATTTGACAGTTGCGTGTACTCTTGGGTGTGGAATACCTTAATTTTATGGGGAATATCCTGTCCATGTGTAATACTTAATATATATATTCCAACAGATGACATTACACAAATTTTTCTTCTGTTAAATGAATGATTTGTATATCATCATAATTTGCTATTTATATAAACCACATTTTGGTATAATAATTATTTACCATATCAACATTGAATATTATGAATGTAGAATTAAATATGTCTACAGTATGATTGGTTTTAATCATTTAATTTATAAGATTTAGGAATCAAAATTTGTAATTATTTAAAAACCCACATTCAAATTGTTTTATATCAACACACCCACATTTGAATTATTTTATACTTTAGATTTCATAGCCATATTGGCATTTGTAAAAATATTTATATACCCAAATTTTCAATTATTTTACATGCCCAACTTTTATTTTTGTTGTAAGAAGTGTAACTTGGAACAACAGTATATCATATAAAGAGAAATAAAGATTAAAGTTATATCATGAATATTGGTCATGATTTGTAAAACTCCTAACTGTCAAGTAAATTTAAGACACAATTCAAAATGTTCAGAATATGTCAATCCATACTGAGAAAAAATAAGAATGTCGAGAATATGTCGAGAAATATCAAGACAGTATTCAAATATCAAGAATTTGTCAAGAAATTTTAAGACCATATTCAGAATGTCGAGAATATGTCGAGTAAATTTCATACAAATTTAATATAAATGAGAATTTGTCAAGAAAAATTAAGACACGAGTCATACTTTTGGAGAATGTCGAGTAAAAGTTCATGCAAATCAAGACAAAAACTGGTCTTTTCAGACTTTTAGACTTTTGTAGTGTGAAGATCGGTATTTTTTATTCTTTTTCTTCTTCCATTACCTTGTCCATGATATTATTATAATCATCAATCAACATCATCAGCACCATTAATTCATTTCCTTAAGGCAATTAAGTTTATTCAAATTCCATAGTAGATATAAATACTTGCATGATTGAATATTGTCTCTTACCTGTGCAGATGCCATTCTTTTCTTCGTGATTGTTACAACAAAACCATTCCATTTTGCCATTTCTAATTATACACAAAGATAACACTCAATTACAAAATATAAAATGGTAAATTCTATGTGAGCGTTGTAGAAACATTAGTATATGAAAATGATATAATTTGAAACGTTTACGGGCGCCATCACGACTTGCTTGACAGAAATAATGAGTTTTTTTTTGAATAATGACGCACCAGGTCTTAAATTCTGCTTAAATGTTAAAGAAGTCACTGTTACAAAATGCCACCTTTGGGTAAAGTTTTGGTCTGATGCTCGCTCGAATAGCCATATTCACAATTTGATTACGAGTGTTATAAAACATTAAAACATAACGAAAAAACTCAAGTAACGACTTATAGACGATATATAGTATTCATAAGACTAATTTTTGAATATGCAACTGAGTTTTGGGATAATTAAGGGAAAGAATGTGCTTATAAACTGGAATGTTTGCCATAGGAAGCTGCTAGACTAGTTACTGGTTTAACTATATTTCCGCGAACCGAAAGTATGTGTGAAGAAGTTGACTGGGAAACTTAAGCTGACTAGAGGAGAAGACGAAAATTACAAATGTTTTATAATATTCAATATAAACAAGCTCCGGATTATCTATGCAATCTTGTTACTCTGTGTACAGAGCACAACTGTATATCCTTTGCGAAATGGCAATGCTATTATTGTTCCTTTTTGTATAAAAATCAGGAGATGTGGTATAATTGCCAATGAGATTACTATCCACCAAAATTCATATGAAGTGGATGTAAGCAAATATAGGCAACCGTATGGCCTTCAACAATGAAAAAATCCATACCGTATAGTTTATCAATAACTAAATCGGTTATCCAATAAACTATAAGACTATACAATAATAATGATTAGTCCCTTTGAAAAACACGTCCACTTGTATTTGTAGTATTTGTATTTTTATCCATCTGATGAGTTAAGCCTCTTTCATCTGATTTTTATAGTTCGTTCTTATGTTGTACTGTTACACCACTGTCCCATTCTGTATGTATGTGCCTGTCCCAAGTCAGGAGCCTGTAATTCAGTGGTTGTCGTTTGATTATGTGTTACATAAAATTGAGAATGGAAATGTGGAATGTGTCAAAGAGACAACAACCCGACCATAGAGCAGACAACAGCCGAAGGCCACCAATGGGTCTTCAATGCAGCGAGAAACTCCCGCACCCGGAGGTGTCCTTCAGCTGGCCCCTAAACAAATATGTATACTAGTTCAGTGATAATGGACGTCATACTAAACTCCAAATTATACACAAGAAACTAAAATTAAAAATGATACAAGACTAACAAAGGCCAGAGGCTCCTGACTTGGGACAGGCGCAAAAATGCGGCGGGGTTAAACATGTTTTTTGAGATCTCAACCCTCCCCCTATACCTCTAGCCAATGTAGAAAAACAAACGTACAACAGTACGCACAGTAAAACTATTTGTTTTTCGTTGATTTTTTGTACATAAATTAGGCCGTTAGTTTTCTCGTTTGAATTGTTTTACATTGTCATTTCGGGGCCTTTTATAGTTGACTGTACGGTGTGGGCTTTGCTCATTGTTGAAGGCCGTACGGTGACCTATAATTGTTAATTTCTGTGTCATTTGGTCTCTTGTGGAGAGTTGTCTCATTGGCAATCATACCACATCTTTTTTATATCTATCTCAAAATTTAAACTCCAATTAAAAGGCTAAATACTATAGATACATAAAGATGTACCTAAGCTCTATTTATATGGACCGAGGACATTCATACATTACGGATATGTTCCTCTAATCTTAGCCAAAATCTCGCCTTTTTTCAAGTTTTATTTTGACACACAGAATGCATCTTATCATCGAAATTTTACTTGCGATAAGAAGCACGGCGGGTGCCAATAGTTGAGCAGGAAATGCTTACCTTTCGGATCACCTGACTTCACAGACAGTTCGGGTTGTTCAATTTGGTTTTTATGTATGATGGTTTGTGGATTTGGTTTTCTGTTCGCCTAAATCTTTAACTGTCTGTTTTTCCTTGCCAGACGTCTTAATTGGTCCTTTCACCTCTTTTTAGAAAGTGCCCGAAACAATTTTATATTGCAATTTGTAGAAAAAGTTAAGAAAGAAGAAAATAATTAAAACAATTTGTTTTTTTTTATCTGGTTTGTTTGTTTACTATTTCTAGCAAAGAGTAGCATTGGAGTAAACAGGTGTGCACGATTACAGGCAATTGAACTTTTATCATGACGTTTGTTCAAACAGGGCCAATTTCTACACAGTTTCCCGTGCAGTATTAAAATTCACAGTATGATAGCTTCGTTAATGTACTTTTAGTTTCTAAAAACATTATGGCGTACACACTGGGTAAATTTTGAAAGAATAGTTTAAGTGATAAAGCATGATTTGATAGGAAGGACATCTCCAAACAACACAAAAATTAATATTTTTTTGTCTTTTAGATCCATTCATGTCGTTAAGGACTTTCTTCAATGTGCATTTTGCAGAATCATGTGAAATTTGTTGTAATGTCTAAACGGTCTTCAACAATAGTAACTAGGGCTGAATACAATTTCAATTTTATGGATGCGTGCAAAATTATTGTTAAATCTTTAATGTCCCACGACCCAAGAAAGTCATAAAAAATGACCCCAGACGTCAAGGAAACGTTAGACTAGACTCTTCATTGATCATATTCCATGAGGTTATTTTTTACAACTTTTGGGTTTCGACCCCATCATTGAAACAAATTCAGGTGAAATCGGTCCTACCTCTTTCATTTTCGTTTTAATTTGTCTGCTTGAATTAACAGAACACCACTAGTGTATGATATTTTCACGCATGAGTACTTTGTGTAACGATAATGCCAAGTTTGCTCATAGAAGGAATTAATAACTCAGAGACATCACATTATAACAACGGTATGTATCCCAAAATTGTCCAGGTATTGGGCATGCGATAATCTGACGATACAAAGGGGTCGTCATACTGGTGTTTTCACTTCAATATTAAGAAACATAAAGGCTGTTGACAATTCACTCAGATAAATGAATACAACGAATCAATCATAGTGCATTGTTATATTTTATGTACAATATTACATTCATGAATTGTAATACATTGTTCACCAAGAACACTGCAGGAGATGCTTATTCTGGTGTCTCTTCATTTGATCGTGTGATGCAATCTCTACTCAGTCTCATATTGGTTTGTACCTTGATATCTGATATCTGAACTGACAAGCGTGTATGGTGCATGCGTAGCAGGATATGCTTAATTTCCCGTATTCAGGACTGCTGTTCATGTGAATCATAATATTTCCCACATTAGCTGTTTGCACCTTGAAATATCTTTGTTTTTACATTCTTGTCTACGAAGTGCCGTTTTTGTAAATCATCTTTACCTTGTCCTGTGACATTGGTCACCGTTCACATGTAAACACATCCACCAAAATAAAATGAAAAATCTCATGCTTTGAAAACAGCCATTGCTATTATACAAGGAAATATTTATAGCATTGAAGTATCATTAAGTGCCGAATTGGTATTTGTTCTCATTTTTTATATTGTATCCGGAGGAAAGAAAACATCCTGTCTGCAGAATTCTACGTTAAAAATGACGCTATTTGTACAATGAAATTAAATGTTGCCTGGTAACGAAAATTCTTTAGAAAATGAGTTTTGATTTTTACAAATTTTAAATTCAATTTTGATTTGAAAAATAAATATAAAAGAATAGAAATCATGACACAAGGTTTAAACGAAGGTACTATATATATAGTTTGTTATGATTATATATTTGGAAAGTTTTCTATAATTGGTATTAATTACTTGTTTTATTGTAGTGCACTCTTTAAACATATCTACAGGTAAAATGGTGCTATAAATAGATTATTTACATTACCTTATATGAAAGTAAGTTAAGCATATCACTACCGTAGATGACAGTAGAGACAGATTACTTACCGATATACGTAATATTTTATATATCATGAATAGACACGCAAATGAAGTAATGTTGTTCTAAAGAAAGTGCATGGACTCAAGTACTCGCTGAATCACGTTCATAATTCATTATGCTGATGTTTATTGATTCCATATGGTTGATTTTTAATCAGGTATTTAAGAAACATTTTAACTAATGTGAAAATAGAGGAAAAATAAAATTCTACTTTCGTTTTGTTTAAACTCTTTATTTTTTGGATTTCAATTTGCTGATGATTTGTCAAACATATAACACAGACATTGAAGGAAAAGTGTATTCATGTCACAGTCTACAATTTATCATAACAAACATGCATACATTTCATTTAATTCCAATAAGTAAACACATTGTAAATCAGTGTTTAAAATGATAAGGTCACTTAGGTCAAAATAATGAGGTATTCGTTTTTTTTGTTATTTTTAATTTTGGTAATGCTTATTATGAATTACCATCCACATTCTTCACAGCATGCAGCCTTGAACAATATACAGGGGTCAAGCAATCATCCTGAGTATTTGAATGCTGTATAACGATAAAAGATCTGCCCCCAAAACCAATTCTCCAAATAACAAAAACATTATTAAGATATGGCATACAACAATTATGGACAAGGTTCCTAACTTGGAACAGGTACATGAAAATGTAAATTTGTTAATGTGTTTTTTCCAGTCTCAACCCTTCCCTTTTTCAAAATTATAAGCACACTCACACTTCCCAAAAATACGAGAGTGAGTTATGGTTATAGTTATAACCATCATCAGAAGCCATCCCCATTAAGAAAAGGAAAACAAACTATAGGAAAGGAAAAAAAAAAACTCTCCTCTTATATTTTTTTGTATGGATATCACCATGTTAAATTCTAATACCAAGGTCTAAACGAGACATCAGGTCAGCTTTAATGTTTGATTTAGTAGTAATGAGTTCAGGTGGATAAATTGCATTTGTATTTAAAAAATGGTCGTATAATTAATTCACATGTAATTGAAACACGGAAATTCGGAAACTTAAGGACGAATATCTATCAGATCTGTTCACAAATTGTACAAATCATATAACTTTGTATTGTATAATTTCAGATATTGGTATTCAGTAGTCTGGTGTATTTATATGACATAAAATGTCCAGACTTTTCAGAGAGAAACTTAAGAGCTAAAGGTTTCTGTAGCAAACATACACCTGACCGATATGCTTGTTTGTATGATGTCAATGCATTTATACGTGTTGAATCCTGTGATCGTATCGCAGATTATTCTTCTCGAGGTAAAACAAGTTAATTAGCATGCAGCTTTAAGTAACCAATGAGGTCAAAATTCTGTAAAACACTAGTTAAGGTAAAGCAATATTATCATGATCCCTTAACGGCTTTGTGGTATTTGAATAAAATATTTTTTTCGGTATCGTATTGAAATTTAATGACAAATAAAAGAAAACGCATTCCTATGATTTAAAAAAAAAGTTATTTCCAATTTCTTGTATAATTCGTGGACTCCCTGACAGGTAATGATTGAAGGCAGTTGTAGATCAATATTTCGAAAACGGGGGACCACAAAACCAACGAAATGAGTGGGTCTTGTAAAAGTATTAACCACCGTATATGTAGCTGATTAGGGGAAGGCCAAAAACCCCATCTGAGAGAGATGAGATTTCCGTGTTATTGTTATTTGAGAAATCTTTCCTCTGTTAAACTGAAATTTATGATTATGACTATGTCAACTGCAGTGTTGAACACTTCGACTCACATCACGTCGTACTTCAAATTAAAAGTGACCGGTAGACACGTATACACAATTTGGAAGTGCAAATCACCAATGGAAATAATTTACACTAGTATAAGGTTTTGTATTGTCTTAGTTTTATTCCATATTTGAAAATATGTCGATCTTATATAAATAAATGTATTTCTTATGCCTTCACGTATTTAACAATGTTTCCAAATAATTTTAGGCGAAAAATACGTGATATCTGGTGCGCGTACTACCAAGCCGTGTTCTGTGGATACGTACCAACCTTTTGCACTGTGGGCTAACATAAGCAGTCGTTGTTTATATCATACATCAAAATGCAATGACGAAGGTCAAATTCTATCTCTTAATATTTCAAAAGTAGCTGATAGGTCATGCCAATGTGACCACAAAAACGGATTTCATTTTGTTGTCCAACCGAGAGATCCCTGTAATTGCCTCCCTGTCGAAGAAGATTGCTCATGTTACTATGATCCACACAAAGATATCCATATATCAGGTAAAAGATTTTTTGAATATTTATTTTGATTCACGAAAAAACATAAACGAGCACTATTACATAATAATCATGGTTAGAATCGTAATAAAGCACAATAGTATTTCTCAGGAAGAGATGTTAACACATGACTTGTACACAAAAATTCGACAGTACTTTTTTTCTAGTAGCAGTCCTTAAAGGAAGCCTAATACATGTTTATATACAAATTTGACATCAAGAACGCGAGATATCAGTTAATCTGTACTATGAAATACAATTCGTTCTTTGTGCAAATACAAGAAATATACGTACTCTTAATTGCTGAGACTCCTCTTTATACTTTTTACAAATTAATTTCAGTTTTATATTGTATACTATGTACGTCTTAGCACAATGTAACAGTTATTATATATGAAGTCTTTAAGAGGAAGACACTTGTTTAGATACGCATTATTGGTTTTCCTCATTGTTGAAGGCTGTACTGTTACCTTTAGCTGCTTACGTTCACGTCATTTGGTCTCTGATAGATAGTTTTCTCATTGGCAAAAAAAAACACCTTACCTTATATTTATATTATATGTCTGTAATGTTTTTCACTGTTCTTTCAGTGCGTGTATGTACCACAGGAGAAGCGCACTCGCCGTTCTTATTAAATAGGTAAATAGATATTACTCATTTTGTTCTTTACTGATTAGTATGTTCCTTTAACAATAAAATATAAAAAAAAAAATAACCAATATACTAAAATACAAGGTAGACTACACTCTAATTAATAACATTAACGTTTATATTGTTAAGTAGTTGCAAATATATTGACTACTTATTTTGAAAAAAGATCTCCTCAAATGATCAAAATGGGCACAACTTGCGTTTGTCTAAGTTATGTCCATCGGTACGAGTTTTCCATGGGCTCATGTGCGCCAAGAGAGCTTGACATACTCTTACACGTCGTATTTTGTTGACTTCCCAAATCAGACAGGACATAACAACAAACAGAGAAGCTTAAGTGTACAAAATAATTCAAAATTGACGAAAATACTAAGACCAAGGACAGAAAACAATCCGAGTTTAACAAAACGTACGTGCAGTTTGAATTGAGAAACATGCAGGGTACCAGTCAATGAGACAGAAACCTAACATCCCCTTAAAACATGCAACAACTCCTGGGGTAGACATACATTCTTTAACAATAAACTAATTCTTTACAGAAAAAAGTGATAACAAAAATATCGAACTCCAAAATAAATTCAAACGTGAGGCTCCTAAGAACCAGAATCGTTAACCTGTCAAAAATTAAAATAAAAGGCAAAAACTCAAAAGTTAGTAACACACAACTATAAGGGGTCAGCCAAAGGTTTCTGTTATGATGACATTCTTAAAAATCTTACATACTGATAATTTTTGCTGTTAAAAGTTTCCTATCTATAATTAAATTTTTCAAGATTAGAGGCAACAACTCGATAGTTGGTTAAAAAATCTTCTTTTAAGGGCAATACCCCCTACGGTCACATTGTCATAATTTTTGGCCTTTATCCTTTTCTATCTTTCTAATATAGTTTTTGAGTTAAAAGGCAAACAATGAAAATTAGTCAAAAACCGTCATTTAAGGACTATAACTCATTAAGGACTCATCATTCTGATTTTTGGCGTAAATACGAAATAATATAGATATTTACATTTCGAGCATTTATGCCCTGTCAGATTTCAATATGTTTTATTGTTTTCAAGATATAAGATACTTAATGCATTTTACCCGTATTTACTATTTTTATGTTTGTTGACTGGCGAAAAAAAAAACCCGCGCAATTTATATTAGATACCACCAGCATACCATCAAAAGCAGTCAGTTTCAGCGTAGAAGATCTTTGAAAAGTTTACGATGACGATGGACGGCGACTAATGACGCCAAGTGATGGCAATAGCTCACATGGCCCGGGGATGGGTGGTGGTGGGTGGGTGGATTTAGGGGGGGGGGGGGTGATAGGGTGTGTGTCCATAAAGTCAACAAAATCAAACGCTGGACTATATCAACAAACGATATGAATGGAAAACAACTGTCATATTCCTGACTTGGTACATGCATTGTCCGAAGAAAATGCTGGTTTTATAGCTAGCTAAACCTCCCATTTGTATGACAGTTGTTTAAAGTTCATTATATTGACAAAATTGGGTGAGCAACAGACATTATTGGTTTACGTGACAATAATTGGGATCCAGCAGCCAAAACTGTGTAAACATACATATATACATCACAGACAAAGAACACATCTGACTAAAAAATTTAAACAAACATACTAATAAATCTGACAAAGACGCCAACAAAAATAAGGTTTTTGTAGTTGACAATACATACAGCATAGTAAAACATAATGACAGATACACTTTCCCGATAAAGTACAAATTAAGTAAAATATAAATACATGGTTATACAAAATGAAAACAACACCATAAAAACCTCATGCGTCCGAATCGTACCTCTGGACCCAACCGCATCAGGAACGCCAAAAGCCAAAACCCCGAAAGCTGGATGCATGAATACCGAGCCACGTCAAGATTCATACGAACAAATATATCGTTTCTTGTTCTTAAATATCATTATATACACGGCTTGATAAAGGAATGAGGCATTGACACCGAATTTTGAAACCCAATATATATTTTAGATGACATGTAGATGATTGAGTTTTTAAAGAATTAGGTTTAAAACCTCGCCACAATTTCATGTACCTGTGCATATAGTCTGTGCAACATATTTATCATGGGGGTAGGACAAGCGCTTACCTACGCGTTTGTTGCTTTGAAGATTGATGTAGCACGAGTCCTCATAGAATTATTAAGATAATTATTATTATATCAACGACCTCACAGTCAAAGTTTATTGACGGAGTAAAATTCGTTCATGAATAAACATTAGACAAGTTACTTTAAATATAATTTTATGAATATTGTTATAAAATATAAAAAAATTATTTACAGAGAAAGTAAAGATAATTACACAGAACCATCAAGTTTTCATAACAAACTTGTTACAGGTAAAGCAAATTTAACGATTGTATACTGCATAACTGCACCCGAAAGTGTTTTTGGTGTACACTCAATATTTAATGGTACAACAACTTTTCCATAGGTGCTGTTGACTTATTGGCCATTATTTAGAAAAATAAGGGTTGAAATCTTATCAAATCATTTCGCTTCTTCAAAATAATTAAATGTGAAGGGGTCGTATAAACTGGTGACACTAGCAACCAAAGAAAAGAAAAAAAACCGCAACCGAAAAAGAAGAGAACTATGTTTTTACCTATCATATTGATTTCAACCACGTAATCTAATATTAGGCAAAACTATTTTAACCGGATATAACAACCTTGAATAATAATGTAATGTAAGACGTTGCTATTATCTAGTTTATACTGTAAGTAAATTATTTTGTTTCGTTTTGCACAATGTTTTCTATGCAAATTATAACTTCATCGCCAAGGTTGTGCAAAAATATTAAATAATGGAAAGGAAGATAATGTGTTTCCAAAGATTTCCGACTGAGTATTGATATAAAAGGGCTTATTTTAAAGACATAACTATCAGTAAGAAAATTTCTACCAAAATATGAAAAAAAAAAAGATAAAAAAAAATTCTTGTATGAATGTATATTTGTAACGGCATTAGATAAGTACATGATTGTTTATTATGGACTTTTATGCTTTTATTAATTATTCATTTGATATTTTATTCCAGTAAGAACGCATTTATTTTTTGCTGTAGTTTTAAGTCTGGCTGTTGGAGGGATCGTTATATTCATAGCTGGTGAGTTGACTTGTTTCATTTGAATTTTTTTCAAATTAGATAAATTTTGCAATAAATAATTTTCGCGATCAATTAGACATTTTAGATATTATATGACTTAAAAAAATAAAGATACTCTTCACTACTTTGATTTTCTGATGTTGTGACATCAATGATGAAATTGAACAGTCTTTTATTTGACTTTGTAGGTATCTCGGTTTTATCGTCCATAAAAACTCTTCGTTCTCTGACTGGTAACGTTAACATAGTAGTAGCAATCGACATTGGTACAACATCATCGGTGTATGCATTCAGTATTTCATCTTCTACTGATATACAGTTAAATAAAGCGTGGAATACCGGAAACCGAGGATTATGTTCTCCTAAAACACCAACATGTATCTTATTAAAAAGACAAACTTTAGAACCTATCAACATTGGATATGATGCACCAAAAGAATACAGTGATCACGTTTACGACAATGAAGCTGACAATTATCTATTTGTAGATAAGTTCAAAATGAAACTGTATGGAGCCGAGGTAATTATCCCCCCTAACCGGGGACATTTTCATCTTGATTTGCAGTTCTAGAGGAAATCTTCATATCTCATCGTTTATCATGAAATTAAGAGTACATGACCGAACACATTGTTCGAATACATTTTGAAAAAAGTAGCTGACATCATAAATTGTTAATATGACAAATTATATATTATTGATATGAAAAGTTTTTATACTATGATAGACAAGAAAATACACAATTATTATAATAAATCCAATCTTACGAACGTTTCAATAGTTTTATAGCTTTACCGAAAATTTATTTTCGCTAGCAAGAAGAGAGGCGCAATATACAAAGGGATAGTCAAGCTGATAAGTCGCAAACGAACTGACAATGCCATGACAAAAAAAAAACGAAAATCGACCAACGACAAACAACAGTCTACAAAATACAACATAGAAAATTGAAGACTGAGCAACACAAACCCCACAAAAAACCAGGGGTGATATCAGGTCATCCGGAAGGGTAAGCAGATTCTGTTCCACACCCCGTCGTGTTGCTCATAAGTTCAAACCCGGTGATAAGTCTAATTCCGTAGGTCACATTCGAGGAAAATAGGGCGCGATTGTGGTTAAGGCAATTGGAACATATCCGTCGTCATATGTTAAACAAATATTCCATAACGGTCAATCAAAGTTTGAAATCGACATTTTGAAAAAGATCAGCTATCTGACATACACTTGATTACAAATTGCATATCACTAGACAATTTCTGTTGAAGATAAGTGATTGAAATTTTTCTTTCAAATGAAAAATGTCAATAAAGTATACCTCTTTCTTTTATTTAGATGATAAATAAATGTAAGAATTCAATGTTGTGCTTTTGTAAATTAAAACGAAATGAAAGTATACAATAGAATTGTAGATATGAATAAAAGAGTGAGACGATATTTACCGTCGATTTTCAAGGGGAAAAAATAAAGCTCTCCTAGCAGAGCTTCATTCTTATTTTATCTTGAATGTCTTGGTTATCACTTATGATGATCACATACAAAATGTACCACTTGTTGCAGAATATCTCCGACACAATGATGATAGAAGACATAAAGGGACATCCAGTTCCTGCCATACAAGTTTTCTCAAACATGATCAGTATGTTGAAGAAACGTATAGAATCCGAAATTCCAAATTTTAATACAAATTCCGTTAATTACAACGTCCAGTGGGTATTAACTATTCCAGCTGCATGGACTGATAGAGCTGAAACATTCATGCGTACATGCGCAGAAAGGGTAAGTTTTTATGTAATATTAAATACGAATATTAGTATTGAATTAAATTAAGGAGTAGGTCATAGACAGAGCCTTAAGCTTACTGTCACTGGAGACAAATGATCCAAAAATAAACGTACTTTATTCAAGGCTTCCAAAGAGATAATATCATCAAAATTACATGAGAAGGATGACGAAAATCTTCCCTCTTAAAAGTGGACACAAAAACCCTACCGTGAAAGAAGGATGCTGTTTAGATGTTCCACTTAACATCGTTCTTAAGTTCTTACTTCTATTCTTTGTACAGTAAGAGATGGGCTTAACTGACCATATATATTGGGTTTTGCTCATTGGTGAATTCCATACAGTAACCTATAATTGCTAACATCTACTTCATTTTGACTCTGATAGATAGTTGTTTCATTGGCAATCATACCACATCTGTTTATTTTATATTAAGCAATAATAACAATTTTGCAGTATTACCAAAACTTTTAATTTATACGCTCTTCACAACTATTTTCATTTTTCAATAAAACAAAAGAGTTGGAAGATACCAAAGGGGCATCAAAGTCATGAGTCGAAGAAACCTGACAACGCCATGATTGAAAGACTGACAACATATTCTCAATAATTAAACAGTGCTCATTGTACCAAAATGGAAATCGCAGATAAAATGTTTAAGGTTGAAACGAAGTCGTATTATTAATAATAAAAATAATAATTTATTACGTAAAATAAAATTGTTCGAATGTCCAAAAATTCAAATGTTCACAATGGTCAAACTGGTCTGTGATGGTAAAGACGTCAACGGTAAAATTAAAATAAACGGGTAAATGTTGTGGTCTATAGCCAACAGATTCTGTTGGAACGGAATTGTTTCCTCTACCCACGCCTCCAAGGAGACTGGTAGAATCCGAACTTTCTCTTTCTTTGCTTGTCTTTTTATACTGTTTTATATTTATTGTTCTGGACATATGTTATGGTCATTAATTGTCCGAACGATACACGTATCAGTTCGATTGGATAAGTAGGCACTTTAATATTTGCCAATGGTCAGTTCTGTGATTGTTTAATTCCTCATACGACAATTGGTCCAAAGCATTGTGAAAAAAAATGCTTGTATCAATATCATAAGTTAAGATGACGGTAATTAGTCCTTAGTTACAGCTGCAAAATCAAAACGCTTCTTAGAGTCAGTTTACAAACTTATAAATAAATAATAATGATAATATAATGTATGGTCTATTAATGAAGTACACATTAGTTTGTAAGAATATATTGTTTATGTCTAAATTGTGTTACAAGGTCATTCAAAATATTACTTAGTGTAGAACCACACTGATTCCAACAACAAATAATCCAAAGATGATATCATCAAAATACTGGTCTTTCTGATTGACAACATATTTTATTAGTCGGTATCCAAATGGGTACTAGTTGAACGCCCTACTGACCGACGTGTTTCTGTACTCATATGAAGCAGAATGTGAGTAGACCCTTCACAAAGACAAAACATCATCTTGTCTTGTTTTAATTACATTTTCAGATATATAAAGGATGTCTTGTCATTCAATAAATCGCATTCAGTGCGTGCTTCTATCTCAGTTACCCTGTGAACTTGAGATTAAGAATGGTACAACCGTAATAAGAGGGTCAGCTTCATATCGTGATTTGGACGACCGATACGATGTGTATATGTCTCATCTCACTAGCGATATGTTTCGCGGTTTTTGATCTTTAAATACCAGAATGGTCACTTGATCCGAAAAAAAAACCTCATTGTGTCATTCCCGATTTTTACATTTTGACTGAGTGATGTATGCATTACAGGAGACGCGTACCTTGCCAATGCAACGAGTTCGTGAATTTTCGTTAGTTTTTTAATACCTTGGTTTGTATATTCTTAATGTATTTATAAGATTTGAACATCAGTAAACTACTGTTGCCTCTAACATGTCTAATTTTGCAATCCAGCAATAGTTTTATAAGCTTTGTCACGCAACTTGATAATGATTCTTAACAGATGTAAGCATTAATCAAAGGAGCGTATAAGTAGTTGATGAAAAACTAGATGGAGCTTTTGGCCTACTATGCGGTATGGCTTTTGCTCATTTGTGAAAGCCGTATGGTGACCTATAGTTGCTTACTTCTGCGTCATTTGGTGTCTGGTGGAGAGTTGTCTCATTGACAATCATATCACATGTAGTTTGTTTTGAAATTTATGAAGCCAATGCTTAGTTGCAACAATCGGATATTCCGTAGCAACTTTCAGTTCAATTTTTGTTTAAATGTATTCATCTACAATATCTCTCCATTGTATGAAGAAGCTAAGAAAGTACTTGAATTTGTAATCTCAGTTTTGAGTATCTCGGTTTAGAGCTAGCATCAAACAACAGTACAATATTGTTGGCTACATTATTAGCGGAGTAAACACCTTTTTGTTTCGATATCGTTCCAGTTCAAAGAAATACATATATGTATTTAAACATTCTCCGTTCTGCACTAAAGTTTACTGCAGAAAATTGGAGGTCACAATCCCTATTCATCCTTCCATCCAATAAGAGAGTGCACTTTATTTTGGTCCCTTTTAAAGTAAATGCATAACCTGTCCACGTGGATTTTTTTTTATAAACCTAGCATTTTTAGTTTTTTAACTAGAGGTGATGCTTTCATATTTAATGTCAGAATGAGTTCAAATAAAACGAGAATTGGATTGAGTCAATGTTGAAAATGTACAATGTTATGTGCCATCAAAGTTTGCATGGACATTTTTGTTAACGTGACAAACATTGAATATACAGGTTGGTTCATGATAGATTCAAAGTTTTATTTAAGGTCGATATTCAATAAACTACATAAACACAAGCTCTAGTGAGCTTTTCAAATCTACTGAATAACAAAATGTATACACACATACAAAAGTCATGAAAACACAATAATAAAAAATCAAACCATCGATGACCTAAAATATTTAAATTTTTTAAAATTGCCTATATCGTAAAAATATAAAAACAAAGAACTAACAATACTAAGAAGATAGCAATTAAAAATATGAAGTCGCCATGTATTAATATTACTTTGGTTACTGTGTAAACTTTGATGACGGTTTCGTCTGGAGCCAACGTCAATTTACAAATAAGGAGATGTGGTTTTATTGCCAATGAAACTAGTACAACTATTCAATATAGCGACCAAATGACGTAGATGCACAGCACCGTACGGCCCTCATCAATGACGAAAGCCCATACCATATTGATACATAAAAAGCCCTGAAATGACCAAATGTAAAACAATTCCAATGAGAAAACCAATGGCCTTATTACTGATAAAACATTTAATGAAAAACGAATATGACAAGGAGCAACCAACGACAAGCACTAAATTACATGCTCTTGAATTGGGACAGGTACATACAGAATAAGGCGGGGCTAAACATGTTTACGAGCGCTCATCCATCCCCTTAACTTTGGTTAGTGGTGTCATGTTTTTGATTGCCCTCTTGGTTTTTTTCTAACTTTTTTTAATAATAAATAGTACTTCTGATAACTTTTTTTTTAATTCAACAAGTTATACGTCTTCAGGCAGGAATCGTCAATGACCAAAATGACAACTTAATGATTGTAGTGGAATCTGAATCTGCATCAGTTTATATTCATCATTTATTAAGAGATCACAAGCTAGACGCAACAATTACAGAGTTTCCTAGAAAATATTTGGTAATTGACTTGGGAGGTACGTATGTTTATTGTATGCAGAAATTTTAAAGAGGGTCCACAAAGCTTAATGTCGCAATGAACCAATAAAATTAAGCCAATTAACAGGTCCATGTTCACTGAATGTGACAATATAATTAAAAACTACGTAACTAAACACACTTTCGTTATAATCTACATACCTCTTTATTCTCACAAACCAAATTACAAAGGTATAGAGATAATTATAAGTATTTCAATACAATTACATAAACAACGTACGAAAGTAGTCCTATAATATAAGACTTCATAGGTTCATATCGTTTGCATTCAACGTTTTAATAAAATAATATCCGATAAAAAACGTTGAATGCAAACGATATGAACCTACGAAGTCTTATATTATAGGACTACGTACGAAACTAGATAGAGTCATATTCACCCAGAAAAGTTCAATTTGTTGTTGATCTCATTGATTAGTTTATCCATCTTATTTAGTTCTGAACATGATTTGGAATTCATTAAACCATGAAACTTCATAGTGTTAGGTCTATTCCTATAATGCGATTTCTCTGTTACATTGTATTCAACAGTTATCAAAAGCTGAACAATTAAAAATGTAATGGTATTCATCACCAAAAGCATCTAAATTGCACAATACACATTTTCTCTTTTCTCTTTCAAAATTTTGCTATCTGCCAGTTTCAATTGGTAATTTCATATTCAGAGTTCGAAATTTTTAAAAATAAAGATATCAGTATGTTATCCGAAATACTGAAATATTTTCAAACTCCAAATTATCCTTATATAAACAGTAGTTTAATGCTTTTGGTGATTTCTTGTAGGCTTGCCATCCAATTGTGTTAAAATTGATCTATTAAGTTTTGTTTTACGATTACATGTAATAAAATTGAGAATGGAAATGGGGAATGTGTCAAAGAGACAACAACCCGACCAAAGAGCAGAAAACAGCCGAAGGTCACCAATGGGTCTTCAACACAGCAAGAAAATCCCGCACCCGGAGGCGGGCTTCAGCTGGCCCCTAAACAAAAATGTGTACTAGTTCAGTGAAAATGGACGTCATACTAAACTCCAAAAGATATAAATGAACTAAAATGTTTTGTTAACAAGGAATACGTGATATATAAGAACATGAATTTTCGGATCCTACTTTTGTACAAAGAATTGTTTGCAAGAGCAGAAGGCAAAAGAAAAGCTTTAATTCTTAGAAAGTTTAAAGTTTTTTTTTTTTTTTAGGCAAACACAGCAACGTTCCAATGCCAGTAAAAAGCAATTTGTTAATTAGATTCGTTCACAAACCAATTATATGGGCACCTTTCTTTATAAGCTTAAAGTGGTGACACTAATTAGCATTTCCTCAATTTATTACACACTATATGTTTTGTTTGTACTGGGCATTACATTGCGAATTATTTTTTACATCTGCTATAGTCAGACGATTTTTGTAGGAGGAACAGACGACATAACTGCCCACAGAATTTCAAAACATGGCAATTTGAAAGAAATTTGTAAACCTTCTGGAAGTGGTCATGGTGGGAAAGCAGTAGACAAACAATTGTTGTCCTGTTTAGAGGAATTAGTAGGGAAAAAAGTGATACAATCGTTGGAAAAGAAAGGCAATTTTCTGGAATTATTGGATGAAATCGAAAGCATAAACAATTTATTATCTGCATGTACATCAAAGAAAGGACTACTTTCTTGCAAATTTCCATTATATTTACTGAATGAACTTTGCAAAGAACATTGCGGAAAGGAATTTCAAGAAATATTAAATACTTCGAAGAAGTATAATAAAAAGTTAGTTCTTGTAAATGACAGATTGAGGATTGATCAGGAATTAATTGTTACATTTATCTCAAAAGTAGCTTCTGATATAGTACAAGATATCAAATTTGTTCTGATAAAAGCTAAAACGGACGCAATTAAAACATTTATTGTAGTTGGAGGATTTTCAAATTCTGATGTCATCAGAGACACATTAAAACAGGCTTTTCCGACTGTGCAAATAATTTATCCTCCAGGCGATGTTGATTTAGCAGTTGTAAAGGGAGCAGTTTTATATGGCCAAAATCCTCAATACATCAAACCATGTTCGAAAACAAAAAGCCTTAAATAAGAAACGATATGAGAGAGAGAGAGAGAGAGAGAGAGAGAGAGAGAGAGAGAGAGAGAGTCTTTCATGCATACATGTTGACTAAGTATATATATGTACGACTCGGAGGTGCGATGGTCATGTTGAAGTGCGATGGTCTGCGCCGAAGTGCGATGGTCCTGTTGCTGATGTGCGATGGTATATAAGAAGCGTGATGGCTAGTTGAAAATCTACAGATGTCCAATTAATATGAGAGTTTGATTTTTATTAGTTAGTATATAAATACCAAACATTCAATATTTTGTCCAGTTGCAGTAAAAACCATCTTGCTCCTTGTTCTCATTTACAGCAGCCGTTTACATTTTTCGCGTATTTTGTTAAGTTCTGACTTATCAAGTAGTATTTGCATTCCAAACAACTACCACGTTTTTCAGTCATTGCAATTAGTAGTGATTTTAAAAGAAAAAAATAATCTTTTATCTAGCGTCTATAGTGGTCAATATCTGGACGATTGTATGAGTTACTGCTTTTTTGCCTTAAACTATTTACAAAGTACAATAGAAAGTTACAGTTACGACTGGATATGCAGTTGACATGTGAACATGAAAACATATATAAGCATTGAACTTATAGTTTATGTAATCCATCGCACATCAGCGTAACCACCATCGCACATCAGTAAACTACAACGTTACAGTAACGACTGGAAATGCAATGACCATTTATCATGACTTTTTTTAATTAATAGGAGCCTGTTGTTCAGTGGTTGTCGTTTGTTGGTGTGGTTCATAAGTGTTTCTCGGTTCTTGTTTTTTATATAGATTATACCGTTGGTTTTCCTGTTTGAATTGTTTTACACTAGTCATTTTGGGGCCCTTTATAGCTTGCTGTTCTGTGTGAGCCAAGGTTCCGTGTTGAAGGCCTTACTTTGACCTATAATTGTAAACTTTTTATACATTGTGACTTGGATGGAGAGTTGTCTCATTGCCACTCATACCACATCTTCTTATTTATATATACTCTGGATGTTTTACTTTAAAAAAAAAAACTTAAAAAGAACTTCGAACAAACAAATTGACTTCTACATTTTATAAATGTAAACATGAAAACGTTGAACTTATAGTTTATGTAATCCATCGCACTTCAGCGTAACCAGAATCGCACTTCGGCGTAGCTATCAACAAGATAGCGTCACAATCCCACAATCTCGCAGTTCAGCGTGATCAAAATCGCACTTCAGCGTCAAATCATCGCACATCAGTGTTACCATCACGGTTCGGAGTACCATCGCGGTTCAGAGTCCTACATATATATTTATATATTTATTAATATCATTGGTTTTGTTTTTTTGTATTTCTTAATCATATTATTACTTGTAGAATAAATTGTATACATTCGAGTAAATTAATTTCCATAAAATACAATAACTTTTAAAATTGTCCGTTTATAAATTTTGAAATTATAAAGAAACTAAGGTTTCAACACCCTCAGGCAAAGTTGACCTTAGATGGATTTGGCTATTTTTTAGGTATTTTTTGTCACATAGCTCTTCAACTTTTTGGGTTTTTATACATCCTCGGCTTTCAAATATTCGGCTTTGAGCGTTCCTGATGAAGGTAAATCCAGAAATGCGCTTCGGACGCATGAAAATATTAAACGTGTTGTTTTCATTTTTTATTTGATGGGGTTTCCATTGATTGTCCTTTATTATGCACAAAATGTTATAGCAATTGAAAATATAAATTAAATGAAATATACGTCAACAAAACAGCGACAAAACGACAAAAATAACTTATAGACATCTTGAGGTCTACATATAGTCTTCGACAAGTTTCTGCACAATAAGTCAGGCTTTAAATCGTCCAGGGTGAATAAAATTAGAAAAATCATTATTTGATTGATTGTAGCTTGCTTTAAGTTCAGTGGCAATTATTGATGCATATTCGGGATAATTACAAATTACCAATAATGGGTAGGTTCTGCAAGGTGGGATGATCAAATGAAGGGTGCAAAATTTGGATTACGACTGGAAAATAAAAGGTATGTTGGATGGAGCAGAACTTTTGCCTTCCGCCTTCCAACAGGTCACTAACGAACCCCTCAGAAAGTTGTTTTAAGTGTTCTTTAACGTGCAGAGAGCGTGATACTCCGCCTTCACGAGGCATCGGATTCAACGTCCACATTCCGACCAGACGTGACTGCAAATTTGTATATCCCGCACAGCCAAAAAGACATCCCACTTTAGAATGGATTTTACTGCCGGAATGTGAGCTGTCCAGAAATTACCGTATTTTTATAACCAAGTATACCATAGGGATTGTGACTACATTAAACAGAACATGATAAAAAAAAACTTGACTATTATATTAAAATCTCTCTTGGGCAAACACTTTTGGCCATCGTGTCCAATGTCATTCGTGAAATAAATAAATATGTGTTTACCCGTCCGCCCGTCTGTTAGTTTCAATTTCCAGATATTAACTTTAATACTCTTTATTGGATTGCATCCTAATGGGATATATGTTCACATATAATGAGAGGATGATCAATATTGATTTCGAGGTCACAATGTCAAATGTCAAGGGGTCATACTTATTAGATAAAAGCGACAGTAGTTTACCAATGTTCAAATCTCGAACATCGATAAAGAAGAGAAATATCAAGCTGTCAAACAAAATTGAGGAAATCACATGGACTCCCAGAAGAGCGAAACCTGTGCGTCGACAGGGTAAGCCTCTCATGCTATTCGCGCTCAGTCAACATGTCACCATTGGTAAGATCTAAAATTACAGACCAGACGATTATACTGGTATCTAACGATCTAAAGCCACAAAACCATGTCCGGCAAAAGCATATTGATAAATATAATATCGGTTAACCAATTCGTGATGGTGGCCGTCAACCTTATGTAGTGTCGTTTCAGACCAAAATTTCTGCAGACATATGTTTTACATATGATAAATCAAGTATTACATATAAGATCTGACCTGGATATATTGTCACATACAGTAAGTAGAAAGTCCTCTATTGATTGTAAGGTCATTCTGAAAAGGTTTAGGTCAAAGTTACTAAAAGACCCCAATTTGTGCAAAACGTCTGTTTCCAAATGCTAAGTCAAATACTACACATTGCTAGTTTACTTAGATACAATGGTCACATATATCAGGAAAAAGTTTACCCCCAAGAAAAAGAAGATTTATGTAAGATATTATTACTGTTTAAAATCATTGTACAAAATAATAGTACCTAAAATTAGTTAACAGAAATAACTATGCCACTAACAGCTTCTCCCTTTAAATGGGAGACTTAGGGTAATTAAGCTTGATCACAAAAAATTTTTGAATAAACTTTGATTTCGTCCTCGAGTAAAATATGAGCAAATGTGGCTTATCACTTAACGTGTACATGCCATGAGCAATAATACGGATCCCCCTGAAGGACCATAATTTGGTTTTTTATTCAAAGTTCTATATTCTATTTACCAAATATACTTATTACATAGTTACATTAGGAGTCCAATCTCTTCTTGATGTATCCTGTAAAATTCCGCTAGTTTCGCAGGTAAGTACGGTGACATATATCCTAGGTTAAAACTTTCTATAATAATATAACATCTGCAGTGACACAAAACTTTTTGCCTTATATTTTCTTGCTATGTGCAGAAATATTAGGCATTTAAGTGAGAAATAGTAGGGAGATAAAGGTTTTTACTATAGATGATACAGAATATGTACTTTTTCAATATGCGGATGATACATCATTGATATCAGATGGCTCGCCAGAATCACTCGATGCATCTCTTCGCGTTCTCCAATTTTATGCTGAAATCTCGGGACTTAAGATTAATATAGAAAAAAACAAATGTTATTTGGATAGGTAGCAAAAGACATAGCCAAGATAAAATTTGTGTTAAGTGGGGATTGAAATGGGGCTTCAGCACCACATTTAAGCTCCTTGGAATTACTTTTTCATTTGATCTAGATAGAATGATTTATTTAAATTATAGGCCAGTGTCAGGTCAAAACAGTATCTCACCTCCTTTGGAAAGATTACCATTTTGAAAACTTTGGTCATATCTAAATTAAATCATCTGTTTCTATCTATCCCTAGTCCAGTTGAGAATATGTTACGTAATTTAACAAATAAAATGTATGCATTTATCTGGGATAATAAACCAGATAAGGTCAAGTGAGATCTTTTATGTCAAGATTATTATATTGGTGGTTTAAAAATGCTAAATTTAAAAGCATTTAGACAGGGATTGAAGCTGACATGGATAAGAAGGCTGTATAACTCAAATTCAAAGTGCGTGAGATTAGTCTCTATTGTAGAACAAATAAGTTTATGGAACTAAGTTATATTGGGCCCATAAAAAGGTCATCAAATAAATTTTGACAAGAGGTTTTTGATGCTTGGAAAACCCTTAATCAAATTAGAAAACCAAGATGTATTGATGAAGTTCTATCTTATCTTTGATGCGAGGGAGAAAACATTAAGATTGGTGGTTCAAGTGTTTACTATAAAAACTGGGATAAAGCTGGAATTTGGACAGTGCATGACTTGTTAGATAATCAGGGCAAAATTATGTCATTTCAAAATTTCCAACAATTATATCAATTTAGACCATTTTTTTTACATTATTATGGATGATCACACTCGCTTAAAGAAAGGTTAAACATGATCAATATTAATGTAAAGGTGAACAAAATTCAAACAATGCTACCTTTCAATAAACGTATTTTCTTTGAATCAAAGAAAGGTTCAAAGGACATGTACAGAGTGTTGAATGAGAAATATATTACTTTTGCTGCAAAGAAAAAAATGGGAAAACCATCTTAATATGAATGGTATTAACTGGAAAAAAATCACACTCCGTGTACTAAATATACTAGAAGCACTAAGCTTTGCTGGTTCCAATATAGAGTTATCCATAGAATTCTGGAAACAAATACACTACTTCACAAGATGAAAATAAACAGTAGAAATATATGTTAATTCTGCAAAGAAGAACCAGAGACCATAAAATATCTATGTTGGAGCTGTCATATGGTCTCCAGTCTCTGGCATGCACTAAACAACTGGATTTTTGAAATGACAAATATTGAACTGCCTTTGAATATCAAAATTATTCTATTTGGTAACTTTGAAAATATTAAATTTAATTTTGTTAAAAATAAGATTATTTTGCTTACAAAATACTTTATTTACCGAGCAAAATTACAAGACGTATTGCCAAATTAAAATGCTTTAAAAAAATATTTAAAGGAACACATGAAGTCAGAGAAATATATTTCATTTAAAAACCCATCTGAAGAGGAATATAACAAATACTGGAGTCCCTGGGTCCCTACTATAGACTTATTGATAAATGTCGGTTTTTGGTTTAGTAATTTTGATTTAAACACCACAAAAAAGTATTCCAAGAACGAATTAAGATTCCATTGTTATTAGATAATTTATGCTTTACCTAATGTTACACCATTATATATTCAATTGTTGTTTTCGATTTAAAACTTCCTTGCTGTGAATATGCCATTCTGTATACCTTTGTTCAATGTTGTACTAGTCTATTTGTTACAATAAAGCAAATTCGTTATAAAAAAAAAGTATATTACCAAAATTGGACATAATAGTAAAGATTAAAAATGTACAAAGAAAATAAAAAGAACATTATAACACGTAATTAAGATGATAAACAACGTCAGTACCTAGAATCTATATTTCATGTTTACTTGTTTTTGTTTTAATGTCTTTTTGATCAAGTTATGCCATTTCAATTGATATTTTATAGTGTGTTTTTTATGTTGTAATGTTACACTACTGTCTCAGGTTAGGGTGAAGGTTGGCGCCTTTTAAAACGTTTAAACCCGCTGCATTTTATGCAGCTGTCCTAAGTCAGGAGCCTGTTGTCCAGTGGTTGTCGTTTGCATGAGAATTATAGTTATCTCGTACCGCATGAGGATGACACATATCAACTGAGCAATAATGTTTGGGACTTAGTTTTAAGAAATGAAGACAAAGTAACATTATGAAAATATTTTTAGTAAGCTGAAATATATATTTATTTTTTACATGTTTATGTCTTGTAAGATATTTTATTTCTTTCCCGTTTTTCAACATTTGCGTCTGGAAAGTTGAAATGTTTTAATTGAATGGTTAAATTTAAATTAATTATGATAATTGTTAAAATTAAATCAATTAAGGAAATTATTGCCCAGTTACAAACACTACCAAGGGATAATTTCTTTTTGAGTTATATGTTTCAGCACATGTAAATTTCGACCCCAACCGTTTGCCTGGTAAACGTGTTGTCTCCTTGTGAAATATAAAACATATTAAAAATGACTTTCTGCTAAAGTCTTTTATTGATATAAAGTTAAAACCTTCTTACTTCTCACTAGAAAACACTCCTGTCAGGTTTAATTCCTATATATATGTGGATGAAAAATAAAAGTCCCCAAAACATTAACATTGCAGCAATTGCTTTTACAGCCTTTAAGGCTTTGATTATATAGATTAGACCGTTGGTTTTCCTGTTTGAATTGTTTTACACTAGTCATTGTTGGGGCCCTTTATAGCTTGCTGTTCGGTGTGAGCCAAGGCTCCGTGTTGAAGGCCGTACTTTGACCTATAATTGTTAACTTTTTATACATTATTACTTGGATGAAGAGTTGTCTCATTGGCACTCATACCACATCTTCTTATTTATATTCATGTATTATTTGTGAAGTTGATACGGAGTATTTATCAACAAGATCATGGTATATTCCAAAGACGTTCTTTGACATAACCCTGGTTCATCAACGTTCTGCTCAGATACTTGTGACTACTAATACAACTGAAGAATTGTAATGTTTAACTAAAGAACTCACTCGGATTTCACAAACTGGGAATCCCACATATACCCCAACATCATTCAGGAAAGATGAGGTTTTAAAAAATCACAAATTCGTCCTTCTCTCATTCGATATTAACTTAAAAAGGACGATGCCAATCTTTCGTCATTATACTGGATACCTAAACTGCACACACACCATTAAGAAAGATATATAACCGAGTCGTCAAAATGCATTCGACTAAACATATTTTCAAAGTTCTTACAACCATTCTTTCTATAGTAAAGGATGACATTAAGAAATATTTTGATTAGGTTTATTCAACCATCAGTGTCAAACATCTGTTGATTACTAAAAACTATAATCATTGACTGCAATAAGTTCAATAGAAATTTATTTACAAATTTTGCAGTAATATCAAAACTTTTGATTGTTCTTCGCTTAACAATAATATTTCCCATGATCAATTAAAATATTGAATAAATCGCCTCATTAAACAGAGCTATTTCTATATAAGTGTTAATCGTAAATACAATTGCTTGTGTTAGGGAAAATCATGAATAGTCTTACTTTGTGAAGATCTGCAATGATTTCGAAATTGCTCCAAAAGAGTTATAGAGGAGTAACGACTGACAAAAATTGACACTAAATAATTCTAACGGTCACCATCACGATTTGATTGACTGATACGATACATATGTGTCTCTTCTTACTAGCGACATGTTTTTGCAATATTTGATCTCTAGATACCAGAAGAGTCGTCTTATCTGTTTAACCAATTGTGTCCCATTCCAGATTGTGACGTTTTGACTGAGTGGACTTGAATGGCGGGTCAACACCGAGGAAAAGAAGACGGTATTGTAGTACGACAATTGGAACATATTCGTCGTCCACTCTTACACAACAATACCCATATCCCATAACAGTAAAAAAATTGTATTTACCCGTTTAAGTGTGATGATATAGATTATCTGTTTATCTTTTTTTATAATGTAAAAAAAAAGCCCGCTTTGACAGAGTTGTGAAAAATATGAAGGCCACCATCACACATTAATTGACCGATATGATATGACTGTATCAGCACACTTATGTTTTTGCGGTTTTCGATCTTCAGATACCAGAAAAGTCCGTCAAATCAGTAGTTTAAAGTAAAATAACAAAAATACCGAATTCCGAGGAAAATTCTAAACGGAAAGATTCTAAGCAAATGGCAAAATTAAAAGCTAAAACACATCAAACGAATGGATAACAACTGTCATATTCCTGACTTGGTACAGAATGTGTGCTTTATTCCTGGTTGTGACATTTTAACTGAATGTGGATTCCCATTCGGGTGATACATGCATAGCAAGAGAAGCTTATTCTGTCGAAGCTACTGTTCTCAACCCGTTAAAGATTTATGCGATTTTCCCAGTTTTTGATTTTACCTTTTATTGGTCTTCCAAATTGATTAAGAGATTTAAAACTAGATAAATTACGGTCTCCTTATTTCAACATATGTCAAGAACTAAATTGCTGTAACTATGGACGAGTAAGACAAGATTTATACCAAATCAGAATAGGGTTATAAATATTTTTCTAACATGATAAGGCCTTATAACTCAAAAAGTAAAAAAGACCCACCAGGCAAAATTATATTTGTTATGAAATGGATATGACTAAAAAAGGTAAGGGATATATGCAAATAAAACTTTGTCTAAAAATACTAGAACACGAGTAAAGATATATAGAGCGGCATTCTAACTTACTGGTTGAAACAAAAGAGGAGTTATACCATACGAACCCGAATCTAGACAAGTTCCAATAAAATTTAACGTAAACAACTATATATCACTCAGGACAATTTTTAAAAACTTTCTTTAATGGATAAAACCCCAAAGATACTTTACAATAATTATTATTATATTCCAGATGGTATGAGATAACTTGTAAGAATATTGTTTAGCTCGCATCCCTTCCAATTCCATTCATATTTAATGGCGATTAAGTTACTTGTTTTGGTACTTTCATTACCGGAAAGAGAGTTTGTACAATTTCCCATCATCTTATACTTGTAATATCACGGAAGTTATGTCCATTTATAATAACATTTTATCATGAAATGCAGATCATGATAAAGATTTATATTTGTGTTTGGATTATAAACTTTGTTCAAAGTGAAATATGTTATACTAATTCAAGGTAATCTTAAATTTTCGTATAAAAAAGAAAATGGAATATTCGAATATAAATCAGAATTTTGCGTTATTTTAGGTCGTAAAATTCACCTAATCTTGATCATTGTTTTTGTATTGAAGATTTAATCAAACTGATGTTTTAATATTTGAGGGTTCAATATTTGATTTTCTTAAAAAAAAAAAAATCAAACCTTTAAAGTAAATCACTGACATATATATTTGCATGTTGAATGAGCACGACATATAGAATGTGCTACAACAAGTTGATTTCGTGAGCTCAAGTCAGCGATGAAAATACATGAAATACATGACAAGAAAAACACTCTTTTTTTTTCTAATGATTAATTACTTAGTATATAGCATTCGGCAATTTTGTTTAGTTAACTCATGATTACCAGTTTAATTTGTTCTAATTATAACATCGTGCATTTGTACAGAAATGGTGTAACTGGGTCATGGTTTTGTTGTAATAATCACGAGGAGAGGAATGGCACATGTGAAGGTATGTTATTTTATACACCATTCATGATTATTGCAAAAACATAACAACCAAACGATTGGACGTTAGATATCCAGAAATATATTAGAAAATAAGAAACGTACACAGTCAATGATTAACAATTTAGAGATACATGTACTTTAATTATACATTTCTTTTAAACTTAACGTTACGGATATTATATCTTTATATGTCACACTGAAATCTTTAGCCAGCAGAAGTTCAACTAAAATTTATTAAAACACTGTTAACTGTAATAAAGTTAAAATGCTTTAAGGAAGCCTAAATCCTAGGCATATTTATGGTCAATATGGTCCGTAGTAAAGTTAAAACTACCTTTGTTTTACGATGATGTACTGTACTCTCAAATTGGGAAGTTGATAAATATTTTAATTACGGTATATGGCATACAAATTGATCTTCCAGAATATGCATGAAATATTTAGCATTGAACGTTTCGCAAACAACAAGCAAATACTCATAAAAATCCAATATCTGCATCCTTGGAAAAACGCAAATGTATAACTACACACCTTAATGCCCTGATTAACCGCTCGCTGATTTAAACCGTGAAAATTGTTAAATAAACTTTCTAAATGCAAACAATTTTGGGAAGAAGAAATAAACGGGCAATCGAAAAAAAAAAGAAAAAAAAAACAACCCCGAACTCAGTAATGACATTATTGCATATTATCAAAAAAATGTGAAAGACTTTAATTTATATTTAAAAGCCTCGACTAACTTGGTTAAAAAATCTCGAAAATTCTCAGTTGAGGTAATGTTTAATATTCTGAATATTTAATTATCTACAGAATATGAAAATAAAACCTAATAATTGTGTGCGTCCGAAGCTTTTTCCTTGATTTACATTCATTTAGCCGTTGAAACTTCTTTATATTTGTTTTATTTCGACACAGTCTTCTGAAATTTTAGAAGAAACATCGTTTCGATTTTAGATGAAATTTTAAGCACTCTCTTTTACTATATATCATTCAAAATGTTGCTTTCTGCTATTTATATCTATTCACTGATGTTTAATTATAAATAATGGATACCTCCCGATCAATTATTTGGTGTTTCTAGTTTTATCATATAATGCCAAAAGTTACATTTTATATAGAGTGTGAAATTGGGTATGTTTCAAAAGACGGATTTCCATGCAAACCATGTTCACATGGAAGAAGATGGGGAAGAAAATGCAGAGGTGTATGTAAATGTCAACACAACGAGAGGTATAAAATTGATTAAAGTAAAATTACAGATGACGATTGGCGCTTATTATTATACATTTCCCTCAAAGCTGCAAAGTTCATTTTAGGTTAAGTTAGATATATACCGTTTTAAAAATTTTCAAAACTTAAGTAACACCCTATCAGTTAAAAATTACAGATTTGTTTACTTTTGGTTTGATTCTGTTCCAACATGACATTTTGTGCTTCTTTGTTACATGTGTTTGTTTTTTATAGTGATTAAGATGACAACACAATGTTGACTGCTGTACCCCTATTTTTGACATTTTTACCTATTGTGTCTGTTTGTTTGGTTCACGCATCGTTGTGTATATAATGGAATTTGATGCGACTGTCATACAAGTGAGAGGTTTAGCTAGCTATAAAACCAGGTTCAATCCATCATTTTCTACACAAGAAAATGCCTGTATCAAGTCAGGAATATGACTACTATTTACCGGCTTTGTATTAATATGAGCAACACGAGGGTGCCACATGTGGAGCAGGATCTGCTTACCCTTTCGGAGCACGTGAGATCACCCCAATTTTGGTGGGGTTCGTGTTGCTGTTGTACCCCTATTTGTGATATTTTTACCTATTTTGTCTGTTATGTTCATACATCGTTGTTAATATAATGGAATTTGATGCGACTGTCATACAAGTGAGAGGTTTAGCTAGCTTTAAAACCAGGTTTAATTCACCATTTTCTACATAAGAAAATGCCTGTACCAAGTCAGAAATATGACAATTGTTATCCATCGTTTGATGTGTTTGAGCTTTTGATTTTTGCCATTTGATTAGGGACTTTCGTTTTTGAATTTTCCTCGGAGTTCAGTATTTTTGTGATTTTACTTTTTAAAACAATATTGATTTATTAGAATCATGGCTCATTGTTCAGAAAAAGCATCAAATTGAATACAATAATATTGCTTCTGCACACCAACTTGAAAGATGAAAGAGAGGCGAAAGATATCAAAGGGATATTCAAACTTATAACTAGAGGGACACAAAGGTACAGAAGATACAAAAGGAACAATCAAAATGTACAAGTCGAAAAGAAACCGACAACAACAAAAAAAAAAACGATGAAAAGACAAACAGGTCTTCAAAATACTGTAAAGAAAACTAAAGAAAAAATCAAACAAAATCAAAACCGATGGTAATCGCAGGTGCTCTGGAAGGGTACGCAGATCTTGCTCCACATGTTGCACCCGTCATGTTGCTCATGGTTAGTATAAATTCGTATATTTCACAGTGAAAAAAGGACGGGAATGTGGCTAATATAATTCAAACATATATGTGGTCATTTGTGACACAGATACTCCGTAACATTCAATCAGCTCATGATTGCGTAGGTAAAACTTTTGAAGGGACGACTTGAACTTTACCATTTTGAACAATAGCTAACTCGTAAGCGCAATCTTCTTTCAAGGAAATCATGAAAGGAAACGCAATGTTTGAGCTCTTCAATTGAGAGTATTATTTTCCGTATAAGGGCGCTGCTAGAATATTACTATATAGATATGGAAAGTTTAAATTGGGAAAGCTGATAAAATTTATTTTGTCGTAATGTATTGTTCTCAACCTACCCTCATTGTAAATTTCTAGATGTTAGTCAAGATATGGTGCAAAACTTAACTGTATGTGTAAGGGCCTGCATATGATAAACTATATCTTCCAGCTGATACAATATACACGAGCTTGCGTATGAAAAACTGCCTTGATAAAGGATTGCTAATTAGTAGGCAGCCATTGAACCAAGGGTTCTAAGTGGTAAAATTGAAGTCAACCCTTCGAAATATTTAGACGCAAGCGCGAGTTGGTTGACCGCTATGATCTATCTGTGTCGCAGATGATCACATTGTTCAAATTGTCTTTACATAAGACCCGTCCTCTTTCTCTCGATTGTGACATTACCAAATGACACTTATTTCCGAATATATACTTACCTTGGCTAACATGACGGATGCCATTTGTGGAGCTGGATCTTCTTACCCTACCGGAGGATTTGAGATCACCCCAAATGTTTGTTGGTGTTCGTGTTGCTCAGTCTTTAGTTCCTTTGTAGTGTCTTATTGATTTGTTTTGGTTTTGTTTTGTTTTGTCTTCTTTCGTTTTTTGTCATTGCATTATCAGTTTCTCTTCGTGTTTTGAATGATCCCTTAGGCCTTGTGTCTTCCGCCGTTTCTTCCTGGTATCTGCTGTCTTCTTTTTTAACAATAACGCTAGCCTCTTTTCATTCTTCTTGACAGACTCGTGTATGAATTCTGTTTCATATGAATAAATAAAAAAACGAATCTACAACGAGAAGAGCATAGTTGGTGCTCATAGGTTTATTTGCAGAAAAAACCCATCCTACAAACAAATAAGCATAACTTTATTTCACATGTCCGTTGAAGGCAACACATACTTTCCTTTGAATATCCTTTGCTGAATACATCGATTTTTCTCTCCCAGTCCGGTCATACATACGACATTCGCACACCAAAATGAGATGTGCATGGTTTTGTTTGTATTTGTTATTTCTAATCGACATTATGTATCTTATTAAACATGCCTTATGATGGCTCTAAACGCGAAAAATGCATTTTCTCTATCTTGTTTATTTTTGCTATGTGGTAGCTGATTCATTGATATACCCCTTACATCTCATTGTATCTATAACTATTACAGATGTGATATAGTGTATGGCTGTCTTGATGTTACGACTTTTATGTCAGGTAAGGTAAATAAAGGCAACAGTAGTATACCGCTGTTCAATAGTCATAAATCGATTAAGCGAAAACAAATCCGGGTCACAAACCAAAACCAAGGGAAACACATCAACTATAAGAGGAAAACAACGCAACATCAGAAACACCGAACTGTTACAAACATAAACGCCAACATACATATAAACGGACTATTCGATAACAACTGCCATATTCCTGACTTAGTACAGGACATTTTAGGAAAAAAATGGTGGATTGAACCTGGTTTTATGGCTAGCCAAACTTCCCGCTAATATGGCAATGTTAAAACTACCGCTAAAATGACAACATTATGTGACAGAAATACAGTACAAATAAACGCAAGAACACTCAGGACAGAGAAATACATAAATAAATAAAATAATAGTACATTACAACATGTAAACCACAGAATAACAACGGACACCTCCCATTAAAATTACGACAGTACACCAGTACAGATGTTAGAAAACATTCCTCAAGTGGTTAAAACGGAAAAGATATCACCTGGTTGAGGTTTCGACAAGAAGATGATTATAATAATAATCATAATAATAATAATAATAATAATAATAATAATAATAATAATAATAATAATAATAATAAATACGGCAAATTGTTAGACGATTAGATTAAGGAAATATTTGATATTTAGTTGTCGCTTCTCTCGTGTAAAATGATTGACCATGAACTTCTGGTTCAAGGAAGGAAGAAGATATCATTGTGTTTCTAATAGTCGTACCATGATATGCAGCTCACTTCGAATCGAATAAACAAAATAAAAGTATAAGCATTTAAAATTTCCGGTGATACATTTATACAAACTATTGTTTATTATTTCAATGAGTGCTTACATCTCATAATTATAAAGCCCAGTGAACTTGAGATTAAGGACACTCACGAAAGTCTACTTCATATCTTGATCATATCCGCGATAATGACACATATGGACGACTTCAAACCAGAATTTATGACAAACGTAATGATTTCAACTTTCCAAATGTTAACTTCCCATTTCTCAGCATTAATATTGTATCGCTCATTCATTGTCACACTATACGGAATTCATTAACAGCGGTCTGTTCCTTACACAAAAACTTCTCGAACAGAATAAAAAATGGAGACTTATACACCGCGGTAAATTCAGACAACTCGCTTCAGTCAGTTAAGATAAGTCCAGTCTATGTTTCGACTGTTCAGTAGATTAGTTGTTATTTACCTCTCCGCATCAACATCCAAATGAATTGTCTGAAAAGCTACTATATGGAACTGAATTGACTGCAATCGAATTGTATGAACAGTGCTGAATTTACCAGAGTAGATAGGTCTGAAAAGTTAAAAGAATATTGTCTGTTTACTATGAAATTACAGCCGGAGTCAAGCAAATACGGCTACCTTTCGGCAAGTTGATATTTGCGTTTTTGATGTTTTTTTGCAAATACAGTAATGACAATACTATATGGTATACGCTAAAAAGATAACAACCTAATACGATGCATCTTTTCGCCCAGGTAACGAGAATTTCGATTGGATAACGCTTCAAATAGCAGGGCATTAATTCTGCGGTTGATGATCTTAATTTGAGCACACCATGTAAATGATATTAAATGTATGGTTTAATTGTGTTTTCTTGAAGTTGCATTCAGATTGAGATACCAGTATGGTGTTAGAAATTTGCTTGTATCAGTTAATAATGTGTTTACTTGCTTCACTTTTGTAGCACTAGGAACTTAATCAGCAACCGTCAACTCGCCAATTGAGGCAGCCAAATCAAATGGAATACTTGTATCTCCTAAAAAGAGTATCAAAGGCAACACTGCTACTACTAACTTTTGTATTTTCATTGAACTGATAAAAAAGAAGATACATAGAATAAGACCATGTATATAAAAATCAATGTTTTGTGGTATTAAGTTAAAAAAAATTCAGTGTTTGGATATGTTCTTAGTTTTGTTGATGTGACAAGTACATAAATGATATGTCCTTCCGATTAATAGTCACATCTATATCAAGTCATTTTCTCAAATACAGCACCAAAACTGCAAATTCCTTTACAATATTTGACACACAATAAACACACAAAATAGTATTCAATCTGGAATTCTTCAGATTTCATTCGTGCGAATGTATGTTTCAGAAACGTGGAAAAGTACACAACCAAAGGAATCAACATATGCTACAACAACAGCGAGTAGTATTCCAACAGCTGATAGTGATGGTAACTTGACATTCCACTATCTCGAAATTCCTTTACTTCTATCGGTTATCCCTCAAATGATATCGGTCTTCAAAACCAACGACTGATGATTTAGGCTAAAGTTTAAAAACGAAAACATATACATGTGTAGTATATTATTGTAAATTTAAGTATCAAGGTTCATCTAGACCCTCAGGCGAAAATCCATTTAAGTTTTTTAATTTTCTGAAACATAAATTGTATTTGAATTTGATATATCTAGGTCATGCCATGCCTTAAAAATTTTCCAGATGCAGAGGGTTGTCTCAGTGCTATACCATTTCATTTATAAAGTTGTATGTGTGGTATGATCTTTATATATATATTCCGATTATATTATTTCATATTTATTTTCCTATCTCAGATTGTTGAATGTTTTCAGACATTGTTTTAAATTTTTGAAATTTAATGTTTGAATTTTAGCTTTGTTTTGGCGTTGTTCTTTTATGTTTGCACATAATAAAATTAAAACGTAGCGATTAGAATTACGGTTGTAAAACGGATACATTGTTTTCGGAGATTAACACGCTGTCTTCGCTTAAATCAACCCACAATAAAACACTACAATTGACACATTGTTGGCCTGATGCAAGGCAAGGGTTCAAGTCCAATCAAATATGCCCTCATTTTCATATTTTTATTACTACTTTTTGTGATTCATCTGGTCGATCATCTGTGCAAATCCTAACTATTATGTCAGGTAATAAGTTATTCGTTGTCGTCCAGGATATTCATGAGATGTTTGCCTCTGAACGTTTTGATAACCAACAGTAAAATAATTAATTGCCAATGCAGTGATTCTTTGTATTTTAAAGTATAATTCATTTCATAAACAGATGTCACATGTGGAGCAGGATCTGCTTACCATTCAGGAGCACCTGAGATCAACTTCGGTTTTTTGATGGGGTTCTCATTCCTCAGTCTTTAGTTTTCTATGTTGTGTTTTGTGTACTATTGTTTGTCTTTTTTTGCCATGGCATTGTCAGTTTATTTTTGGCTAATGAGTTTGAATGTCCCTTAGGTATCTTAGGTACCAAGTCAAGAATATGACAGTTGTTTTCCAGCTTTTGATTGATCCATTAGATTTGGGACTTTCCGATTTGAATTTTCCTTGGAGTTCGGAATTTTATTATTTAAAAATTTTACTCTCTTTTCTTTAACAATATTGTAGTTTATAAATAACTATTGAAACATTAATAGAACATGCTATATTCCTTTGAAACACTTTGATCATTGATTGATTTCAATTCATTTAAATGAGGAGATGTGGTATCATCACTTCAATTCTTCTTACTGCTTGATCCTATTTTATTTTTAGGTGGGTTTCTATTAGAGAGAGAAATAATCATTTATTCAATAAGTGCGGGAAGCATTGCAGTGATGGTGGCTCTAGGGTCATGCTGTTTCAAATACAAAAGGAAAGCTGAACATTTATACAAATCGAGACCAAGAACAAACCATGATCAAACATCACCCGAACGGTCCGATGTTCAATATCGCCGGAACAATGAAAGTGTCTATGATTTAATTGATGAAGATAATATGATTGGCGATGAGACGTTAATACACAGCGCTACAAGAAGTGGACGTGTCATTCAAACAAGGACTACGCATTCTGTTGTTGATCAAGATGGAAGCAGTAGTTCGCATTCCGAGGGTGATGTTATCGATCCTTTCAGTGAAGGATATCTTAATCCATATCAGCCTATGATAGAAGTTGATCTCCATGGTTATCGCACATTATCGGATGATACAACACACAAGTCTGAGAAACTATCTTCAGGCAATTCAGAGTCCAGCATATGTTCTGCTGATAAGGCCAACGTTCTTGTTCATCCGTATCAACCAATAATACCTTTTGTTGATATTCATAATAATAGTCCGATAGATGAAGCTGTACATAAACTCACAAGCCACGGACAAAGCATGTCTGACTTCAATACAGGAAACAATGATCATGATGCAGAACAAATCTCCGAGTCACTGAAAATTTCCATATCCCTAATAGAATCAGAAGATGCTAAGAACCAAACAGAAAAAAGTTTAGTTGTGGAAAGCAAATCAAAGGATGATCCTAAGAATATCAGCGGCATTGCTTACAAAAACAATCACATGGCTAACGTTGATGCTTAGTTATTATTTTGAGATTTTCATTTTGATTTTCATCGTCCTTTTTTATTAATATTTTATGTGCATACGTTTAAGGATTATTTTAGGGGGTAGACCTGGGGTATGGGATACAACTCCTACAAATGTATTGGATGCGTTTCCACCTACTAGTTACTTAAACAGTGATAACACATTTATGTTGTTTAAATTTGGTTATGAGAATGATGTAGCTGCATCTGGGAAATTAGACAATCAGAAATTACATTTTTTTAAAGATTCAAAATTCAAAAGCTGAAAAGGTAGAAAATTAACATAATTATCATCATCATACATAAAATGCTTAAAAATATGTACTGAGGAATTTTGGGAAGGAATCTTGATATCTTTTAAATAAAATCTTTGAAGGCTTTGAAAAAATTTATGAAGTTATGTTTGAGTGGTGAGCAGTAGGCTAAATGTTTTTGGTTTTCAAATACAAACGGCAATATTCTAGAAGATATGATGTGAATCATCCTAGTACAAGCTAATGATTATAGATACACTTCATTAGCAAAAAGATAGTACGTTAGTAGTGACAGACTGTCAGAACATTGAATTTAGCGTCTACTGACTCTACGCCAGTGGTATTTGTAGTCTTGGGAAGGGAAACTAAAGTTACGTATTATAATGTTGATATGTCAATTCGTCCAAAGGGTAATCGAACTGAATTTTACTGTTTTTCCTTACTAGCTTGACAACGGTTATTATTGGGGCCACACGATTTTCACACAATAAACGCAAAGGAAGACTGTAGAAAGTTTTGTAGAAAAAAAGGAATTTTGTCCCAAATTTTTTTTTATGTCTGTACGCCAAATTAAATGGAGATTTTGTAAATTCTTAACGATCAAATGCAATAAAGGTTTTTGATTTTCAAGGTTTATTAATAACGATTGTTTCAGCATTTGTTTTTCAGAATTCAACTTATATTTTATTCCGGCAAAGTTTGAAAAATATGTGTTTTCTGGGCTGGCCAGAATTTTAGACTTAATCAATGATTTTAACATGTTTATATACATTCAGGCTACAAATATTCCCATGACATTTCAGATTTACTTTAACTTTTTTCGACTACACATTTTTACATTCATTAGTATTCCTAATGAGAACATATGCAAAAACACACAATAATATATGCCTACTAGAGTTTTCGAACGTTGTTAAGATTACCGCAAAACTGGTTATATTCAATATACAACGAACATAAAATGCAACGGGGAATTTAAACAAAACTTTGGCAGATGATGCATGGACCCCTACCCTTTCAATGGTGTAAAGATAAGGGAAATTTGGGGTTACCAAGGCCTACCGCTTATGGTCTTGTTGTATTGAAGCCTTTCTCGTGTTCGTGTTATTTTAATATGTATGATGTTTGGTGTACAGTTTTTTGCAAAGTGTGCAGTGCAAAACAGCAGTAATTACTGAAATGCATTGTTGAAAAGTGTAAATTAATACCTTGACTTGTATCTTCTGAATCGTTGTAAGAGATTTAAACAGCAGTTAACTACTGTTGTCCCTCATTTACATATTTCACCAAAAAAAAAAAACTATTGACACAGATATATGTCTCGCCTGTCGGCATAAAATTCAGAAAAAGACAATCTGATGGACAGCAACATTGCTAATTTATTGAATGTCACTGGACTTTGAACTAGTGGACAAGGCCTCGAAATGGTCGACAAACATAGATGTACAGACAGCAATGTAACTTTTTAGAAAATATCATTGTCTATTGTGAGTAGTTTCTATCAAACTAACTTAAGCAGAAAACTTAACATTGAAAACTGTTACCTTATTGAAAGTCACTGGACCATGACATAGGGGGCAGGGCCTCAAAATAGTCATCAAACTGATATGTATTGGTAGCAACTTCATACAAAATATAAAAATATCATTGATCTATCACAAGTAGTTCCTCGCAAACTAACTTAAGCTATAAAATGACCAATTACAATTACTTTTGCCAAACAAAGATCGGTTGGATGTTCGGGGAAAATAAAGATATAGCTTTTTAAACGAAAACTAATGATTTTAAATTAAATGTTTATTTTTGGAGTATGTCAGACTGTCTGGATCCACACAGGTTCTTGCGACTACCCTTGCTGACGGATATTCGTTTGTCTGTGTGGAAGGAATAAATACAAAAACACATTTATTTTAATTTAAGTGATATTTTAATACACGTTCTATCCCTGTTGGGTATATTGACTGCGAATAAGTATGTGAGTGTGATACATCACATTATAAATCAGGCAAACAATGCATTTGATGTATCGTACATCACTGTGTCTAAACCGGCAAAAAATATCTGGACTTATCAGCATCTATTATCCAGTACGGTGATGTACCACTATTAGAGAAATAAAAGGTAGAATTTCTGTTTACTTAATTGTTATTTGTATGAAATTTATAGAACATAAATACAATAAAAATATATTACTACTTTCAAAAGTAAGATACTATATTTCCAACAATCAGTTTAGATTAATGGACAATAAGGAAAAAATGCACGGGATAATGATATAAAGAGTTATCCTTAAATTACCTTGAATTTGTTAATTGTATATGTTTGCTGCACATCGATTTCTATGACGAATAATCCTTCCTATGATATTTGAAAAAAAAATAACCTGACCACAAAATGTTGAACATATTTAAGCATGAACATGGTAAATATATACACATGTATAATTGCCATTGAAAATGAGTGTTTTGTGGTGCAATGGATGTCAATAATCATGTGTTGACAAATCCTCCAGAAAATGGAAGAAGATCCTTTTGTGAATAAAGGAAATATAAACAGTAACTTATCTCTCCATCGTGTAATACTTGTCGTAATATACTGGCCTTGCAAGAAAGATTTCAAATTGTCATTTTTAACAGACTATGAGTGGACTATATGAAGTTATGACAAAAGTTTACATGATCTCTTTGAATGCTGATATTTATGACTCCCACAAAGTAAAAGAATTTGATAATGCAGACTTCTCAAAAGGTCTCATTTTGGGGGCCCATATTGAACCAAAAATTCTTGTTACATATATCTAAATTGTAATACCTCATTTTATAGCTGCATTCTCCTTATGGAGACATCATTTTTCACATTAAAAAATTCTAATTTTTGTATGACACCTGTTTTGATGTCCTCCATATAAAGTCCCAAAAAAGGATCAGAGGTTCATTAAAATGAATTTGAAATATATCAGCAAGTACTTCTTATTAAAAAGTTCATGATAATCTTCCAGCTCAATAGTAGGGAAGGAGTAAATAAAAGGCGGGAGTACTGGTTTATCCTGGTCCATCCTTTATCTGTGATGTTTTGTTTTTATATCCATTGCTTTATATGAGATCCATGTTTACCGAATACTTTCAGCAGGATTATTATTAGAGGGTAGCAGTTTCTATATTGTCATATATTTTGTATAGAAGATGCGAACTCTCCTACAGTATCACGTGTGACTTATTTTTTGTTTATGCTGTCCATGCTTATTTCTATTCTGATTAGCATCATGTTCATAGTTATTTAATGTATTGTATATTGCTTGTTTGCTTTCACAAATATAAACTGGGCAAAAATGCCACACAAGTGTCACGCACGTACCTTGAAACACATCATATTAACATCCTGCACCAGTAAAATCAGACTTTTTTTGTTAAAAAAAAACTATGAAAAACGAAATATTTCCCTACCGGTACCTACTGAAATTAATTGATATGTCCCACCTACAATAGTAGAGGAGCATTATGTTTTCGGTCTGTGCGTCCGTCTGTCCCATTATATCAGATTGAAGTTGTGGTTAAAGTTAGTTCCAGGTCACGCCAACATGAAACTTGGTACATGTACACATATTCATTATGAAGTGGAATGTTAAATAAATGTGCCAAAAATACTGTTTGATCCAGATTTCACTGTTTACTGAACTTTGAAATGTCATTATAGTGTGAGTTAGCCATGGTTTTCCTATGGACACATTTTTTTAATCCCCTGTCACTTTCATACTTGGTCAGTTTCTTGTCTTCAGTCATATTTTCTTGGCCAAACTTTACTGTCAGTTTAATTATATATTTTTTAAGGGAGTAATGAAACACAATTATTTAGACTAAATACTTTAAAAAAGGAGGAGTAAAACATACTTTAAACACATGTCTTCTCATTTAAAACCATAAATGTTCTAATAAAGTACACTATTGACATGTAGAGGTATGCATTAGGTCATCTTGTGCTTAAAATCTCCCATGGAGAGTTTGAAAAGTTGGAAGGTATGCATTTTTTTAGTTAACCAGTGTATGGGATTTTTTTTCAATACTACCGTGACACCATGTTAGGCCTATTGTAATTAAAAAGCATGAAATACATTTTAAAATGTAATCTGTGTTCCTATTATACAACTCCATACTGTACATACAATTGTATTTCTCATTCACACCTACAGTGGCAGGGGACATTTAACTGTCACTATGGCATACATGTATCTACATGTACCTAGTTCAGCATGTTAGTAGAAGTTTTTGGCATTCATTGTATTATAATATTTACTCAGAAAATTCTGGTGGTACCCAAAAGAAAGAAAAGCACAGCAGTTCCAGTATAAAAGTAATCATATTCATTAAAGAATGCTTGCAGTTTCTGAAAGCAAGTTAATAACATGCTTTCATGAAATCATTGTCCTTCACTTTAATATTTGTGGCTCAGTACTTAAAAGAGCAGAATTCACACTTCAATCATTGTCAATGTTGTAAAAGTGAAACAGCCATGATAATGATCTGTATAATGCATTAAAAAAAGAAAATATTTATTCTTGCTTCAAACTAACATTAATATCCCAAGAAAAACAAGATGCATTTTTTTAACAATATATCATGAATATAAAAATAAGTAGATGTATGATTGCCAATGTAACAACTCTCCACAAGAGACCAAAATGACACAGAAATTAACAACTATAGATCACCGTATGGCATTCATCAATGAGTAAAATCCATACCGCGTAGTCAGCTATAAAAGGCACCGAAATGACAAATGTAAAACAATTCAAATGAGAAAACTAACGGCCTGATCTATGTACAAAATAATGAACGAAAAAAAAAAATGATATACAGCAACAAACGACAAATGAAGCCAATTTGGGTGTATTTTGTAATCTAATACTAATATTATCTGAGTCTATATTTTGTATGAATGATGCTATAAAATGTGAATTCAATTGCAGTTTGAAAATAAAAGGAGACGATGGGGGTAATATGCATTTGATAATGAGACAGTTACTCAAAGCAGAAGTTAACAAGAAGATATCTTAATAATAGACAGGTGTCAAGTTTTAAATCTTTTTTTGGTTTATTCAACAACAACTAATTGCACTTTCTGCTGTTAACAATGTACTTCACTAGTCCAGCATTCCAGTAAAGAGTCCCTGTTTGTTAATACCAGAAATCCAGGGTTGTTTCTGGTAAGCATCATTATATTAAATTAACATTAGTTTTAATTTAACAGCTAATTTATAAAATTATCAGCAATGAAATTAACAAGTATATATCAATGATACTTATTTGTTTAACAATTTACTATATATATCATCTAGCAATAATTGATTTTTGGGTATTGTTTCCGGAAATTTTTCATATTTCCTCCGTAAACGGGTGAATTGTTTTTCTATCAAACATCTAATGGAGCACGAGGATAAAAGCTTATGTGAAGGGTTACTGCCAGTCACCCAACGTCAAAACCGTTGCACTACGAAAAGTGTATACGCAAGTAAATGTAGTCCCAACAAAAAAGATAGATCTAAATATCTAAAAGGAAAACTATTTGAGCATTTATGCGCGGTAAAATAAAAAAGTGCTATGTTTTTTTATTATCCTCTTTGTAATACGATGAAAATTACTGTTTATTGGAAATATTTAAATATCATTTACAGTCGTAGAAGGCAAAATGATAGGTGACTGTAGGTCACATTTACATAGCACCAACTTTTAAAATGTTGTAGATCTGTTCACGTAGGGTATCATGAATTTGCAATTATTTATATGAGGGACACGGGGGAAATTGAAAAACAAGACATTAAGCATGGTTTTCAAAAGTATCTTATGATTAAGACATGTCTTACAATGATTTAAGGACATGTCATAAGATATGTATTTGAAGGCGTCTCAAGTCATGATATTCATAACTTTGATCGTACACTTTAGACACCTCGGGACATTACTTATGATGTTCTTATGACTGTCATAAATGTTACGATATCACATATTTTCTTATTTGCTCATGCAATATGCAGAATGAGATCTAGGATTGTGAAAAAAGGGGGCCCAAACTAGGCATCGTTTGGATTGATATATGCTAAAAGTCTATACATAAACTATATGTGTAGCTTCATAGGGGGCGAGGCCTTGACCTCTCTTTTAACATCCGTTTCTGCATGCAGCCTCTCTTGCTCTCTTTTTGGCACTGTTTATTCTGTCGCTTAATCTACTAAATAGTAAAGATTTATTTCTTCTTCACTTCGTCATTTAAAATTTGAATCTACTGCGACGTACAATTTGGAATCCTTTTCTTTGTAATGCTTATTTTTAATAAATATTTATGATATTTCTTTCTTTGTATAGTAGTTCATTGACGTATTTGCACAGGCATTCTATGTATACCAAATATTCTACAGGGGCATATTTTAAAGTTAACTAAATCAACAGGTGAACTGAGTTCAAAGGTTTTTTTTTATAGTTTCCTTTTCCTTCCTTGAAAGTTGCAGTGTTTCCCCCCCCTTTTTTTTAGGGTAATTCATGATGTCAAAGAGTGGCGTCGTGTAAAAGAACTTTTAAATTGAATTCGATGTAACTTATGACCGTTTTACTTCACATTACAGATCTTGTTCTAACCCGTAGTAGGGGGACATATATGTTTTCAGGTGTGAAAGTCATTGGTGGCGTCATTATTCTTTCAGGTAGATAATTATTCATGACAAGAAATTTCTTTCGTTGCAATTTTGAAAACATCCCATGGAGCAAATCACACAGATGCTACTCAGACTTTGTTAAAAGTCACCAGTGTCTGAGCAGAAAGTTGATGAACGCACTGGGGCTATGTCAAAGAACGTCTCGTCCTTTTTCTAAAAATGTTCATCGGAAGATACCAATCTAACTACTAATGGGTGTCATAGGAGGTCCACGAAGGTTTTGATTGAACTGATGATGATGATGATGATGATGATGATGATGATGATGATGATGATGATGATGATGATGATGATGATGATGATGATGATGATGATGATGATGATGATGATGATGATGATGATGATGATGATGATGATGATGATGATGATGATGATGATGATGATGATGGAAGTTTTAAACGACCTTGAATGGCTACACAGCTCTTGCACGGTCGGAAGATTGAACTGTTCGTGTCATGACTAGTACAGTTAGGTGTCAGATATTTCATCTTTTTAAATAATAATTATAATTAGGTTTTGTTTTTCTGCCAATCTAATTTTTTATAATTTTACATCAATATGTTTTGAACTACATTTGCATTTGTATAATTACATTATATCAAGGCTCTTGTATAGCCCGATCCAAACAACTGTTCTGTTCTGAGCTGTATACTGGTAAACATGTCGGGTTAACATGTACCACCGGGGTTACTTCAAGGCATATTGATGAAGCAACCAGATAACAGCATCACAGTACCTACATCTTCATAAATGTGGAACATGTTTACTTTTGTAACATCGGTCCAGGTATAATGCAGTTGACACTAAATACTATAAAACTTTTTTCATTGCATAAAATGCAGATGTCTTTCTGCTCGTCAAATGACAGTATACTGATTATCGTTCTGTACCATTTCTGAAGGGCCTGTAGGTCACCTTGCTATTGATATGTACCATAATTCTGAGGTGCATGTAGGTAGCCCTATTATTGATCTCTACCATGATTATCTGCGGTGCCTGTATGTCACCCTGTTATTGATCTGTACCATAGTTATTTGGGGTGCCTGTAGGTCACCCTGTTATTGATCTGTAACACAATTATCTGCGGTGCCTGTAGGTCACCCTGCTATTGATATGTACCATTATAATCTGAGGTGCCTGTAGGTAACCCTGCTATTGATCTGTCCCATAATCATCTGCGGTGCATGAAGGTCACCCTGCTTTTGATCAGTATTATAATTATCTGAGTTTTCTGTAGGTCACCCTGCTATTGATCTGTACTATAATTATATGAGGTGCATGTAGTTCACCCTGTTGTTGATCTGTACCATAATCATCTGCGGTGCCTGTAGTTTATCCTAATATTGATCTGTACCATATCATTTCAAATGTTCCCATAGGTCACCCTTGTATTGATCTGTACCATATCATATCAAAAGTGCAAGAGGTCACATTGATATTGATCCTTATCATACCCTTTCAAAAGTGCATATAGGTTTCCTTGTTTTTGATCGGTACCATTTCCTATCAAAAGTGTTTACTTTTGTAACATCGGTCCAGGTATAATGCAGTTGACACTTAATACTATATAAAAGAGGAGCGAAAGATACCAGAGGGACAGTCAAACTCATAAATCGAAAATAAACTAACAACGCCATGGCCAAAAAATAAAAAGACCAACAGACAAATAATAGTACACAAAACACAACATAGAAAACTAAAGACTAAGCAACACGAATCCAACCAAAAACTGGGGATGATCTCATGTGCTTCGGAAGGGTAAGCAGATCCTGCTCCACATGAGGCACCCCTCGTGTTGCTCATTTTATTACAAACTTGGTTTATAGTCTTATTCGGTAGGTCACAATCGTGATAAGGGAACGGGATTGTAGTTACGACATAAGGAACATATCCGATATCATCTGTGAAACGGATATTCCATAACTGACAACCAACTCGTAATGGCGTCCGTAAAATTTACGAAGGGATGACTTCAACTTCACCATTTGGAACTCTTGGTTAAATAGCTTCCTTTAATAGCTTCCTTTGTTCATTGCATAAAATGCATTAAAATGCAGATGTCTTTCAGCTCGTCAAATGACAGTTTACTGATTATCGTTATGTACCATAATTTTTTGAAGGGCCTGTTGGTCACCTTGCTATTAATCTGAGTACCATAATTTTCTGAAGTGCATGTAGGTCACCCTGTAATTGATATGTACCATAATTATTCGAGGTGCGTGTAGGGCACGCTGCTATTGATCTGTACCATAGTTATATATATAATTATCTGAGGTGCCTGTAGGTCACACTGCTATGGATCTGTACCATAATCATCTGCATTACCTGTAGGTTTCCCTGCTATTGATTTGAACTATAATCATCTGCGGTGCCTGTGAGTCACCCTGCTATTGATCTGTCCCATAATCATTAGCGGTGCCTGTAGGTTGCCCTGCTATTGATCTGTACCATTATAATCTGCGGTGCCTGTAGGTCACCCTGCTATTGATCTGTACTATAATTATATGAGGTGCATGTAGTTCACCCTGTTGTTGATCTGTACCATAATCATCTGCGGTGCTTGTAGGTCACCCTGATATTGATCTGTACTATATTATTTCAAATGTGCCTATTGGTCACCTTGCTATTAATCTGTACCATATCATACCAAAGGTGCAAGATGTCACATTGCTATTGATCTGTATCATACCCTTTCAAAAGCGCATGTAGGTCACCTTGTTCTTGATCTGTACCATTTCCAATTAAAAGTGCTTGTAGGTAATCTTATTTTAGTCTCTTCCATCTCCCATTTCCTATCAGAGTTACTGAAGACTATATGTCTGTTCATTTTTACCATATCCTATTTAATTATCAAAATTGCCTGTAGATCACCCTGTAATTGATATGTACCATAACTATTCGAGGTGCGTGTAGGGCACGCCGCTATTGATCTGTATCATAATCATCTGCGGTGCCTGTAGGACAACCTGCTATTGATCAGTATTTTAATTATCTGAGTTCCCTGTAGGTCACCCTGCTATTGATCTGTACTATAATTATATGAGGTGCATGTAGTTCAGCCTGTTGTTGATCTGTACCATAATCATCTGCGGTGCCTGTAGGTCACCATGATATTGATCTGTACCATATTATTTTAAATGTGCCTATTGGTCACCTTGCTATTAATCTGTACCATATCATATCAAAGGTGCAAGAGGTCACATTGCTATTGATCTGTATCATACCCTTTCAAAAGCGCATGTAGGTCACCTTGTTCTTGATCTGTACCATTTCCCATGAAAAGTGCTTGTAGGTAATCTTATTTTAGTCTCTCCCATATCCTATCAAAGTTGCTGAAGATTATATGTCTGTTCATTTTTACCATATCCTATTTAATCATCAAAATTGCATGTAGGTCACTCTGTTATTGATATGTACCATATTATATCCTAGGTGCCTTTATATCACACTGCTTTTGATCTTTGCCAATAATTTCAACGGTACTTGTACCTCACCCTGTTGTTTACCATGTCATATTATAAATGAATCTATGTCCCCTCGTTATTTTCCATATCACATTATATGTGCCTATAGGTCACCCTGGTATTTACAAAATCTTATCTCAGGTGCCTGTAGGTCACTATGTTATTTACAAAATCTCATCACAGGTGCCTGTAGGTCACGCTGTTATTTACATTATCTTATCACAGGTGTCTGTAGGTCACCCTGTTATTTTACATATCTTATCATAGGTGCCTGTAGATCACCATGGTATTTATCCATAATATCATAATATAGGGGGCTGTAAATCACCCTGTTATTTTACATATTCTTTCATATGTGCCTATAGGTCACCATGTCATTTCAATTTCATATTATAGTTCTGTTATTTTCTTTTCCCTATCATAGGTGCATGCAAGACACCATGGTATTTATCCATATTGTATTATAGGATTCAACCTTCATGCACTTATGATACAGATCTATATGGGGATTGGATCTGAAGGCTCCTGTAATATGCCAAAATGTAGATGAACATCAGTGTAACCTGCAGGCACATATGGTAGGCTATGGTAGAGATAAAAGTTGTGTGACCTGCAGGCACCGATTATAGGCTATGTAGCATTTACATAGCAATCATGTGACCTGCAGGCTCCTATGATGGGCTCTGGTAAAGATCTATAAGGATAAGACCTGCATGCACCTATGATACAGATCTATGTGACGTGACCTAAAAGTTTATATGATGTGTCTGGTACAGATACATATCAGTGTGACCTGCAGGTAGTTACAAAAGGCTAATGTTACATATGAATAAAAGTATGACCTGAAGGCAAAGATGGTACAGATAATTATTGGTTTGACCTGCAGGCACCTATGATAGGATATGGAACATAAAAAAGCGGTGAAACCTACATGCACCTATAATAAACCTGCAAGCATTATAATAGGATACAGTACACAAAGCAGTGGTATGACCTTCATGCCCCCATGATTGGATATGGTGCATACAAGAGACTGTGTGACCTATAGGCACTTATGATAACTGGCAGTCATCTATGATGGAATATGATAAAAAAAAGCTGTGTGACCTACATGCACCTATGATAGGTTATGGTATAAATAAATAGCAGTGTGACCTGCAGGCTTCTATGAAAGGCTTAGGTAAACATATATGGTGATGATGATTGGCTATGGTGCAGATCTATGGTTATGTGACCTGAAGGCACATATGTTAGGCTACCGTATAGCGGATTAGTTTCGCGGGTGTAAAATTTCGCGATTTTCATTGAATAAGGTATATGAAATATTTTGGCGGTTATTATTTTGGCGGATTCAAAACTTTTATCAATACAATTGCATGTACACTTTTAAATAGGCGGAATTTATTTTGGCGATTTTGTTCTGTCCACCAAAAAAAAATGAAAATTTACCCCCGCGAAAATAACCCGCTATACGGTATGGTACAGATAAAATGTTATATGGCCTGAAGGCACCTATGAATGGCTATATACAGATCTATGGTGGTTTTACCTGCATGCAACTATGATAGACTATGGTACAAATCTATGGAACAGGGACGAAAGATACCAGAGGGACAGTCCAATGTGACCTGCAGGCACCTAAGAAGGACTATAAACAGATAGATATCAGTATGAACTGCAGGCATCTATGATAGTCTATGGTACACATACAAAGTTGTATGACCTGCAGTCACCTATAGACTATGGTACAGATGAAACGCTGTGGGACCTGCCGACACCTATGATAGCATTTGGTCCAGATAAACAGTCGTATGACCTATAGGAACCTATGATAGGCTATAGTGCAGATAAAAAGTAGTATGACCTACAGGAACCTATGATAGGCTATGGTGCAGATAAACAGTCGTATGACCTACAGGAACCTATGATAGGCTATAGTGCAGATAAAAAGTCGTATGACCTACAGGAACCTATGATAGGCTATAGTGCAGATAAAAAGTCGTGTGACCTACAGGAACCTATGATAGGCTATAGTGCAGATAAAAAGTCGTGTGACCTACAGGAACCTATGATAGGCTATAGTGCAGATAAAAATTCGTGTGACCTACAGGAACCTATGATAGTCTATAGTGCAGATAAAAAGTCGTGTGACCTACAGGAACCTATGATAAGCTATAGTGCAGATAAAAAGTCGTATGACCTACAGGAACCTATGATAGGCTATAGTGCAGATAAAAAGTCGTGTGACCTACAGGAACCTATGATAGCCTATGGTGCAGATAAACAGTCGTATGACCTACAGGAACCTATGATAGGCTATAGTGCAGATAAAAAGTCGTATGACCTACAGGCATCTATGATAGTCTATGGTACACATACAAAGTTGTATGACCTGCAGTCACCTATAGACTATGGTACAGATGAAACGCTGTAGGACCTGCCGACACCTATGATAGCATTTGGTCCAGATAAACAGTCGTATGACCTATAGGAACCTATGATAGGCTATAGTGCAGATAAAAAGTCGTATGACCTACAGGAACCTATGATAGGCTATGGTGCAGATAAACAGTCGTATGACCTACAGGAACCTATGAAAGGCTATAGTGCAGATAAAACGTCGTATGACCTACAGGAACCTATGATAGGCTATAGTGCAGATAAAACGTCGTATGACCTATAGGAACCTATGATAGGCTATAGTGCAGATAAAAAGTCGTATGACCTACAGGAACCTATGATAGGCTATGGTGCAGATAAACAGTCGTATGACCTACAGGAACCTATGAAAGGCTATAGTGCAGATAAAACGTCGTATGACCTACAGGAACCTATGATAGGCTATAATGCAGATAAAAAGTCGTATGACCTACAGGAACCTTTGACAGTCTATAGTGCAGATCAAAAGTCGTGTGACCTACAGGAACCTATGATAGGCTATAGTGCAGATAAAAATTCGTGTGACCTACAGGAACCTATGATAGGCTATAGTGCAGATAAAAAGTCGTGTGACCTACAGGAACCTATGATAGGCTATAGTGCAGATAAAAAGTCGTGTGACCTACAGGAACCTATGATAAGCTATGGTGCAGATAAAAAGTCGTATGACCTACAGGAACCTATGATAGGCTATAGTGCAGATAAAAAGTCGTGTGACCTACAGGAACCTATGATAGGCTATAGTGCAGATCTGTAGTGAAGAGACCGACAGGCACCTATTATAGACTATGGTGCAGACCTATGGTAATTTGACCTGCATGTACCTATTATAGTCTTTGGTACAGATAAATAGGCAATGTGACATGCAGGCACCCATGCTAGACTATAGTGAAGATTTATGGTGATGTGACCTTCAGGCACCTCTGATGGGCTAAGGTACAGTTAAAAAGCTGTGAAACCTGCAGACACCCATGATAGGCATTGATCTATGGTGATGTGACCTGCATGTATTTATGGTACTGATGCATAGCAGTGTGACCCTCAGGCTCCTATGATAGGCTATGGTGCAGATCATAAGTGAAATAACCTACAGGCACCTTTGATAACTGCGAGTACTCTCAGATCTGTACTTAGTGTATTTTTGTTATTCGCATGAACAAGTAACCATCAACGTCCACTTTGTGTTTTGTTAGATTTTTCTATTTCTATTTATTTGATGTGACCTCCCTTTTTCAACTGTTTTTATAGTTTGTTATTATGTTCTACTGTTACACCACGATACCATGTTATGAGAGGGTTGGCGCCTTCAAGTAGTTTAACACCGCCACAATCTGTATGTGCCTGTCCTAAATCAGGAACCGGTAATTCAGTGGTTGTCATTTGTCAGTTGCAAGAAGGAAATGTAAATTTTTAATTTACATTCTGCAGAGGATATGCCTAAAGAACTATAGACTATATTATTTTCCTATTTTGAAAGACAATATAATTGTATATCTCTACCTGTGTGACGTTTACATTCTGATGTCAAACGCGCGATTCTACGTTAGAGTCAGTGTTAATCTGGCCATTCGGTCCTAGTACATAAGACCTTTCAATCGTTTATTTGTGGATTTGACATACTTAAATAAAATTCAAATATAAGGGAGTAATGCATGAGGTTGTTAAATTTGATATGTACCTTTTTGTGCTTCTTTGTTAAATGTTTGTTTGTTTTATTGTGATTAAGATACTTGTGGTACTTGTACATTCTGTCATTATTGTTTATGATACAATTATTCTCGTATTCTTGTCTTTCATTTTTACTAATGAGCTTTGTCCATATATGCCTTTTTAAGTTTCTTTGTTACATCTTTGACGTAGCTCTGTACTTATACATCCCGTCATTGTGTTATTGTACTATGGTAAATTTGTGTATTCTTGTCTTTAATTTATGCTAATATGCTCGGTCTATACGCCATTTTGTGCTTCTTTGTTACATATTTGTTTTTTTAGTGATTAAGATTTTAACACAATGTTGACTGCTGTATTTTTGGCATTTTTACCTATTATGTCTGTTTGTTTTGTTCACACATCGTTGTCAACATAATGGAATTGAATGTGACTTTCATACAAGTGAGAGGTTAAGCTAGCTATAAAACCAGGTTCAATCCACCATTTTCTACATAAGAAAATGTCTATACCAAGCCAGGAATATGACAGTTGTTATCCATTCGTTTGATGTGTTTGAGCTTTTGATTTTGCAATTTGATTAGGGACTTTCCGTTTTTGGAATTTTCCTCGGAGTTCAGTATTTTCGTGATTTTACTTTTTGTTGCTGTGTGTTTCATATTTGTTTTTCGTTTATTATTTTGTACTTAAATTAGGCCGTCTATTGTGGAGAGTTGTCTCATTGGCAATCATACCACATCTTCCTTTTATATGTATGGAGCAAATCTAAAGTGATATGCACTGCAGGCATCCACCATACAGATATATAAATCAAAGTATGACATGCAGGAATATATAATAGGCTATGGTACAGATAATAAGCAGTCTGACCTGCAGACTCAAATGATAAGCTATGTTACAGATCTTAAGTGATGTGATCTGCAGGCACCTATTGTCCAGATAAACTTTTGGTGAGACCTGCAGGCACATTTGATACAGATAAATTATGGTGTGACCTGCAGGCACCTATAAAATTGTATATGATCATACGCGTAGATATATGCAGCACTACTTTTTATATAAGTGGTGACTGGCAGTAACCGTTCACATAAGCTTTTATCCTCATCTTCCTGGTTTTGAAACAAATATTGCCACACCGGCCATGACTTAAAAAATAAAAAAAAAAACAGATGTGATATAGCATATTCACAGGTATGTCTGAATTAAAAATTTTCTGTAGTATAAAGAAGATTAAGATTAAATAAATATTTCATTTTTTAATCTTCTTTTTGTAACGGTAAATAGTCTCGTTATCAATCATCACATGTACATGTACAGTAGCGGTGAAAGGTAATATTTATATTACTTGATCAGTTCCAGATGTGTAATTTGTAAAATTTATCTCTTTTATTAATTTATTCATCCATTTATTTTTGCTAGATCATATACTTCTCAAACAAAGAAATTATTTTAACAATTTGGCAGTTTTATCTAGAATACATTTATATTTTGTATTCTTACATTTTGCCTGCAGTTTGTAACTATACATAAATTCTGCTTTAAATACAGCATACACATTTACAGATTCTGTTTTCTGTTCAGACATGTAATAAGCTTTATATATACAAAACATTATTAATGTAATCAAATAATTGATTTCATAATATTGTTCATCATTAATTTTATAACCGAATACTATCATCAAGAAAGTGACATTTCAGAAACATATGATCATAATCCTCAGTGGTATTGCAATAATGACAATTTGAAGTATTGCAGATATTCCACTGTTTAAATAAAGTTTTACAAGGTAGAATAAAGTGTAACAATTTCCAACGAAACATTTTATACTTATTTTCTTTCAAATAATGATGAACAAGTTTTAAATCTACTGTGTCTTCAAATAGTCAAAAATAAAATAATTTCAATTTTATAGAGATCTGCCATTAGACAACCACTGAAGTCAGGCTCATGTTTTATTTCTTACTGTTCTATTGTTATACCTATCCAGTTTCGTTTTTGTATCTCAAAATGGTAAATTCAGCTTTATACTTCATTATAATAGAATTTTAAGGATCTTTTCAGATGCAGCAGTTCTTCTCACAAAACTTTAAGTCATACACATTACAGTATAACTTACTATCAATTTTAATCGTAAGATTTTTTTGTGGAAAGAGTTGCTGGACAGTAACAAACATTAGCCAATGTTCAATTTTCGTAATTCGTTCTGTTTCTTTGATACTATTAGCAGTAGACGAATTATATTTGGTGTATGGTATGCAATTTAATTATGATAAGTAAAGCAATCGAGCCATTTTAGTGTGTGCAGTCATGTTTTTTAGTCGGAAAGGTTGGGGTCAGAAAAATGATAGTTAATGGGTATATTAGTTAATGTCTAATAGAAAAACAAAGGATATGGGGAATCTATCCATGACACAAAATCAGTACATGAACAGTCACAGTGAGGCCTTCATTAACACGGAAAAAAAAAAAAAAAAAAAAAAAAACCTCACCTCGCTGTAAGTTTAAGGCCGACTTTATATAATTATCACCAGTTTGAGCAGAATTTCTTTGCAAAAATGATTGGCATAGACTTGTCAGATGTAACACCACCAAATCGGGCCCGGTCAGCTAGAACATACTGGAAAGGAGTACATATGTAAAAAAGAATAGTTTCTACGCATAGGTGTAAATATCAAGCTATATAGAATATATTTTGGTAATTTATGTATCAAATAAAAGGCGAAGGACTGGTGATCCTTGTAGAACACATTTTGACTGATAATTTTGAATAATACAAAAGTGTGAGAATGAATTCTAAAAGTTAGGGCATATATTGCCTGTTTCTCAGATATGAGGTACCTGGTTTGGTGTATCCAATGCATGTTCAGGTAACCAGTATAGTCTGATGTATAAATAACGGTTTATTGATCCCGCCCCTCATAAATGTTTGAAAGTGAAACATTTAACGTGGATAGGAATTGGGGCCAAGAATAGGTGGTGAGCGTCTTATGAAAATGTTAGTACACAATCTGGCCTAAAAATAAGGAAATGATGGCACACATAAGACAAGTTATCTCAAGAACAAATACACCGTTAACTTTAGAATACAGAAGAACATAAACCTCAAGCAACGGGAAACTTTCTGCAGACTCCACACAGCACGAGAGAAAAAACTCTGTTAATATTATAGTAAAACAAATGATATGGGGAAAACACAGTAAATACACAGCATGTTTATTGCTGTTTTTCATCTCAAAGTCACAGTGAGGGCTTCTCTCTATATATATCCGTCAGTCAGCCATATTGAGTCTGTCATACTGGTAACTATTAATTATGGAAAACTGCATTATTAGCGATCTCATCATGTGTACAACTCATACCAGATTTTATGAAACTTATATCATAGGTTTAAATCAGCAATTTCTTGGCCATTTCTAAAATCAGTGCGGATCAATTATTTAAAAGAGTTATGGCCCTTGGAAATATTAATTATATGATAAATTGCATTGTAAGCCCTCTCATGTGTACAATTATTGCCAGATTTTTTTCAAAATTATACCAAAGGTTTACATTAGGAATGTCTAAGATATCTTCGAAAATCAGTGCGCATCAAATATTTTTAAAAGAGTTATCCCCCTTGGAAATATTAATTATATCGGAAATTGCATTGCATTTGCTATCAAGCCTTCATTTCTCTAAGATGTTTATAAAAATTTAAAAGAACAAAAAGAAATTATTATTAGTGTTATTGACCTTGGATAGATTAAATAAAATATGTGCAACATGGGAGACATTGGAAGTCTGCTCTATTATTTTATCATAATTTTGGCTCGAAAATATTGGATAGGATATTTTTGTTACTAGCAACGGACCAGTGAGTGGCCAATGTATATCTGCCCTACTGCATAGTTGTCTAGAAAAAAGATGCGGATAATAGTGATATTCCCACTCATTAGTTGAAGACAAACTGGCAAGGAAATTGGAAAAAAAAACAACCAAAAAAGAGAGGCGAAAGATATCAAATTGGACATTCAAACATTCAAAAAACTAACAACGCCATGGCTAAAAAGAAAAAAAGAAAAACAACAGTACACAAAACACAACATATAAAACTAAAGACTGAGCAATTCGAACCCTACCAAATACTGGGGGTGATCTCAGATGCTCCGGAAGGGTACGCAGAACTATAAAACAAAAACAAAATATGAAAAAAATAAGCTAAGCAACACTAAAAGGTAAAAAACCCGTATAAAATCAAGGGATTAACTCAAGTGCTCAGATCCCGACTTGACCAAAGGTGTGGCATAAAGCAAAGTAGCTGTAGGATAGAGTTACTTTTATTACAATGTAGTCCAGTTGCTCACATAATATATATCTATATATGTATACATTTATTAAAGATCATTCTTAACAAATTTTTTGTCTTGAGTAAATTTCTGTGTTACCCAATAAATGATATCATTTTGCTTGATTGGTCAGAAAGTATTGATGATTTAAAAATGTATACATACTGTCAAATTGTTAAAAGATCCCCTTTCTAAATTATTTTAAAATATCATTTAGCTTTAACCATAATCTCTTGGTATAAATTTAGCTACACCCTTAAGCTTTCATGGGTATATTAAATCCTATCAAAACTCTTTTCTTACATTACAGCTACTGTAGGAAGTATTCCAAAAGTCTGATTGCTGAATATAAATGACAGGATCATATCATTGAGCCAACATCGTACAAGGATAAGAGTATAAATATGAAGGAGTTTATGGGCATAAATGACAATTCTAAACAGGAGAGAACTATTTAAGTTAAACAATACCTATAGACATACAGTGGTGTTTTCAGGTAATCAAAAACAAATTTACTAAATGTTCATATTTTGTCAACCAGATATATGAAAGTACTTTAAAAAAAATAATCAAAAGGAATTAGAATTTTTGAATGCGAAAAATGATGTCTCCATAAGGAGAATGCAGCTATAAAATGAAGTATTACAATTTAGATATATGTAACAAGAATTTTTGGTTTAATATGGGCCCCCAAAATGAGACCTTTTGAGAAGTCTGCATTATCAAATGTTTTTACTTTGTGGGAGTCATAAATATCAGCCTTCAAAGAGATCATGTGAACTTTTGTCATTACTTCATATAGTTCACTCAAAGTCTGTTAAAAATGACAATTTGAAATCTTTCTTCATGGCCAGTATATTACGTATTATTGAAAAGTTCATGAATAAAGATAATTCACATGCATGGGAGGTCAAAGGAAATATGTATTGAATTTGTTTCATTTGATTTATATTTCTAAATGAAACATTATCAGCAATTCATAAAATGCATAAGGCTCCGTGTTGAAGACCATACTGTGACCTATAATGGTTTACTTTTATAAATTTTGACTTGGATGAAGAGTTGTCTCATTGGCACTCATACATGTACCACATCTTCTTATATCTCTATAAGATTAGAAATCTTTAAAATAGATGTACGTTTATTATATACATCATATATAGCTCTATATACATTACAATGTGCTCAAGAGGCCTAGATTATCATTCATTCTTATAAAAACTTGATCTGCTGCTAACTATTATCTCAATCTAAATTGTCTGAAGCCTGTAATAATTTGTGAATAAATAGAAGTGACATGAAGAAAGTAAAGCCAGTATTTGGTGTAAGCAGATTTAATATCAGTGTAAGGTGACCTCAGGTAACCAGAGTAAAAATACGTGTCTCTTATACCTATTCTTTATCTAGTTTTATTCTTATGAGTCTATCATACACTATTTTGTACTTATACTTTTAGATGTATGAAATTTAGGTTTTGTAATCTAAGGGTAAACATGGTATTAAGATGGCCATTCAGAATGTTTGGCTGTTCAAGTCTTTAATAAATAAATATATGTTACCATCACAAATGTATGAGGCAAACTTCTGCTTTAATAAATACATATTCTATGAAGGGCTAAGTTGAACTTAGATTTCTGAATGTCACGATACAACAAGTTGCTCGTGTTGTTACAGGTCGGGAACACTACCTTATATGGATATGCATAAATAATCATATTAATGGACTACTACGTATTTACGATCAACCAAGAACACGTGTTATTAACTGAAATACAACACATTTTTTCATGCATTGTTGGATGAACAATTTCGCTTAGTTTTTCATATTTTGTATTTACATTTATAATTCGTGATATAAAGTATTCGTTCCATGCTCAGATTAATGAATAGTTGTTTCTATGCGAAGAAACGAGTGTTTGAATTACCCGAAATATAGCCATTAATATTATTTATGATTAAACGAAATCGAAGATTTCAGATATTCGTCCACAAGACAGCAACGAAACAACAGTGAAAAACACAATCACCCATACAATGAACTTTCATTCAGATAGTTAAAAAATAAAGGATCATGAAATTTTTAGTGGGTTTGTAAAGAAGGGGAAGACTTAGAATGTGTCATATATGTGTTGGGGTCAGTAAAATGTCCCAGCTTTTCACATAATTTAATGTAATGATATTGTACTGTGCTACTTTTATGATTAAAAAACAGTGTCTCTAAGAAACAAACACAAACACCTTTCAGAAAGATTGTTTTTCCATTATCTTGAAAAGAGATATTTACTATAGAATTCCACAAAATATTTTTAATCCTAAACCAAAAAGGAGTTGCACAATGGCCTTATATGATAACGAATCTGAGTAAGATTCATTAAATCGTGATAAGTGATTAAGGAGGAGTTGCGGATACAATATGAGTACCCCATATAAAGCAATGGCAAAGTTCATGTTTAGGAAATAGAAACCCAAAAAATAATTTTGACCAAAAATAAAATATGAAGTGCAAAATGGCATTGAATGGTAACTCGAGGAATATGAGATAGGTGGTTAAGGAGGTCGGAGTTGTGGATACAAAAGTGAAACATATCGTACCGAACGAATAGTCGAACGGACTAAAAGACGGATGGACAGCCGGACGGACTCGCCATCACTTTATTCCTCCGCTTTACCATGAAAGCGTGATTATACATATAAATAGTTGATCTAGAAATTAAAGATACCACCGCTTGCAAAAAAACTATTTCATGGAACAATAATTAAGATTGAATGACTTTTGGCTTGTAATTTATGTTCCATCTTTATTTATTCCAGAAAGATTTTATCAAAAGATATTAATTTGTCATATGGGTCAAATAAGATATAATTTGTTCTTTGGCACTCTTAATTTCATAATACTTTATTTTCCCATAATATGTATTTAAATTGATAACAACTGAAAATCCATAATGGCACTATTCGTTCAGAATGGCCGAGCTAATTCATGGCTGGTTTCGCTTTTATTGATAAAGGTATTTTGGGATAAAATTGGCAACAGACGGACTTCATCTATGGACAAAAGTGAACAAAATATGTTAAGCTATTTACCGTTCCTACTTTTTATAACACTGTGACATTTTTTGAGAAAACTGAATATGATGTACTTACTTTTAGATCAGGTCCTGATAAAAAATTAACATATCAAGTGCAGATAAGTCTGCGTCTGTCGTTACATCCATATTGCCGGGCAGCCTGTAACGCCACAACGGGAACATGCTTGAAATTAAGCAGTGTTTCAGTGTCATGTTCTTTGTGTTTTCAAATGCACAACAATGGACAAATCCTGTTCAAATTTTTTTACAAGGCGAAAAGGAAATCAAATCGTGTAGCCAGCAAACAACCTATTTTTAATCTGAGCATGCAAATTGAAGATTATGTTATATGATCTTATATATTTTACATTTAATACATTGGCTGAAAAAATATATTGATTATGAGTGTTCCCACTAATTCCACGTATTTTAAGTGGTAGTAAACTCGTAGTACCCCACAATGCATTGTAATTCATTGAATTGATTGGTCCGTTTTTCAAGGCTATGTTTACCTTCTATATGGGAAATTACTATGCAAATATATACTGACGTCAGGAAATCTAGAGTTCCTGACCTGTTTAATCAGACCATCAATTAAACAATATATGTAAGAAGTAAAGAGAGGATGTGTAAGTATATTAAGCAGTTAATGAAATGTTTTAATTGCATATTGATTCTTAAAAAGCATTACAGCTATTGTTTAAGTCAGAAAATACATACAGTAGTTTTCAGCCACTTAGAAATAGGACACACACCCCGTTTTTTGTTTGAATAATGATATAATATAACATCTATATCTATTTTAAAATGTGGAAAAAAATAGTATGCACATTAAACAGTTTTGACTAAGATTACAATAATGCAAATTAAAATTTATTGATAGTAAAGGCAAAATATATTAATCAAGCATAGCTAAATTTCAATTTCAAGGAAGTACCTACTTAATTGGAACAATAAACTTCCCGGTTTATATTCGTGTAAGTTTATCCATTTACATTTTAAATAATGTGACCGATTTTGTGAAAACAATTTTATATATGAGCTCTCAAAGTGTGTCATTATTAATATATATTTTTTTTTTTATTCAACAACAACTAATTGCACTTTCTGCTGTTAACAATGTACTTCACTAGTCCAGCATTCCAGTAAAGAGTCCCTGTTTGTTAATACCAAAAATCCAGGGTTGTTTCTGGTAAGCATCATTATATTAAATTAACATTAATTTTAATTTAACAGCTAATTTATAAAATTATCAGCAATGAAATTAACAAGTATATATCAATGATACTTATTTGTTTAACAATTTACTATATATATCATCTAGCAATAATTGATTTTTGGGTATTGTTTCCGGACATTTTTCATATTTCCTCCGTAAACGGGTGAATTGTTTTTCTATCAAACATCTTCCTGGTTTTGAAACAAATATTGTCACACCGGCCATGACTTACAAAATAAAAAAATAAACAGATGTGATATAGCATATTCACAGGTATGTCTGAATTAAACATTTTCTGTAGTATAAAGAAAGTAGTAGGGGAAGTGGGGGTTCTGGGCCACTTTGTCTAATGTTAAACCTATGGGAGAGGATACCCATGAGGATACCCATTGAGGATACCCTCTGACGTCATCATTAGGTATTACGAGACTAATTAATTAAATTAATTTCTCTGGAGGATAAGGTCATTATTAAATGTTACTAATTACGTTTGTGTTAATTATGCATAAGTATATAATTTTTATTTTTATTTTAATTTGATATATGAAAATCCCTAGTCTATTAATAGATATACAGGTAAACCCATCTAAGTGTGTATCAAATATATATTTGTTTGTTTATATATCTATTCACCTACGGCTGTGAAGAATAAGACGTACACGTTATTATATAAATAATATAATCGTTAAATCAATATTGAAAGCGTGTTTTAACTTGTCGTTATTGTACGTAGTGACCTTTAACATGTTTAGACGTGTCTTTTTAATATAAGTAAATCGTTACATTAATGGAAGAAAATAGTATTTTCCCAGACAACATTGGTATGTTGGCACAACGTTGGCCCAACGTACCTACATGCATTGGCCCAACGTTGTTTTTAAACGTTGGCCCAATGTATAAGTGCAAAGTGGCCCTACGTTGGCCCAACGTGATGGCGAAACGTTGGCACAACGTTGTAAGGTTTTATACAATACATTGGCCCAACGTTGGTCCAATGATGAAATAATACTTGCCGATGTTGAACAAACGTTGGGCCAACGTAGTAATAAAAACTGTTAACAAACGTTGGCACTCCGTTGGTTCAATTTGTAAACTTTTCTATCCATATGAAGGATACTAAAATCCCTTCCAGACAACAAGTGTAATAATTCCTGGTTCTTACATCAGTTCAAAATGGCGAAAGTATTACTTTTTTTAAAATGTTGCAATTATTGCGTTTTACAGATCCACTATACCATGTTTTGTCTGACATACTACCCGAAAATTTTGTATTGTGCCACTTTCTCTCCATCTTCCTGAATATGCATAAAATATTTGCCAATGAACGTTTCAGTAACAAACAACCAATCAATCTCTCTCCAGGAATTGTACTTCTGAATTTTACCCATATTTGAATGAATTTAATCAACATATCCATGTTACCCATTTTTCTTAAATAATGTAAATACAAAGGTATGATTAAACATAATTTATTATTAGCTAGACAACCAGCAAAGTTTAAATAAAAAGCTTGTTTGTATCTATACGTTGCTAAATCAATTCTAGAATGATAATTGATTTAATATCCCATTTGTATAATATCATTACAGTTTATGTTTCATTATCCAAGATATGTATGAAGGCATTGATAATTCATTTTATACAGTTATTTTTCTAGTTCTATATTCCAACATGGTTTTTATTCACAAGAGTATTCCTTTTGTTTTCTGCCACACTTTGTTTTGTCACTATTTCTGGCTCCGTCTTATGTTAAATCCTTTATCCAGTTTAGTTATTTCACTGCCCCTGTAATAAAGTAATGAATAAATGAGTACTCAATGTGTTTATATTTAGAATATATTAAATTCTCCTAAAAAAATAAACAAAGAAGAAAAAATACATTGTTTCCTGTGTTCTGGCACATTGCAATAGTTAGAAAAAATATTCTTAAATATTTTCCCTAGCCTGTACAAGTCAAGGCAAAAGGCATATTTCATGCTTTACCATAATGGTAAGACTTCACCTCGCTAGCTATGTTAAGCAGGACAATTCAGTGTAGAAATGGATACAGGAAACTTTGTCAAAAAACGTTCTAAGTAAATAAATAAAACTAGTTGAAAAAAATACAAAGTCAGTCTAAATACACTAGCATTAATGGTAGTATTAAACATTTTATGCATATATATCTGTGAAATTCGAATCCGATGTAGCCTAAAGGATTGCTATTATATTAACTTACTTCTTTAAAGTTATTCATTTTGGGCTATCAAATGGTAGAATGCATTTTCTCCCATCTCCATTCCCATGCATTTTCTAGCCCGGATGTTGTCAATGATTTCTGTTATTCCTAGCTCTGTATTATTCCTTTTGCACTCTGATTATTTTGTCTTCTGTAGTACTCAAATACCTGACCTATAAATTTATATTAAAATGTAAAATTGTATATTAAAAAGAAAAGGTACTTCAAGTAATTCGGACAATAATCTTTATAAGTCTTTTTCTTTTATACATATCCTTATGTGTGGTAATGTCTTTTTTTACCCCCCCCCCCTCTTTTTTTTTATATTTCAAGCGTCAGCTTTTTGTGACTGATATTTACACCTACAAACTATTTAAATATCGGTTTTGTTTTGCAAAATTTTTGCTGAGGACAAATAACTAAATTCAGTCAAGTCTGTATATTTATATATAAATTACAACATTCTTGCAATGAATTTAATAAGATTGAGAAATAAATACTCTATTTGATATCTAAAACACTGCTACACATGCAAGTGTGTATATGATCAGGTTTCACAAATATATCGTATATGTTTGCATGCGATTTAGAAATAATAAAACTAACAAATTCATTTATATTTCTATGAAGTACAAAAATGTAGAAATCATTATACCACATTTCTGAAACATTACGGAACAAGGTACATCTTAAGACAAATTTTTCAATTAATAATGGTAATAAATGCAATCGTTATAGATTTCAGAAATAAAATATTAAAATATTGGTAATTCACAATTTGTTTGATGATACTTATGTTCAGTGGCAAATATTTCATGATTATTTAGGATTGGAATGATTTAAACAAAATCTAGAAAATATTTCTTCCAAAACGTATAAACTTCAAGATCAACATTAGAAAATGATAGAAATTATATGTTTTAATTTTGAACAACATCCCTCAGATTAAAAAAAAAAATATTGTATTTGTCAATTGATAATCGTATATATATCAGAATTTTTAAAGTTACAACTTGCATGTTACTTTCTTTCTCTTTGAACCTCAGATGATATGATTTTTTCTTTTTCTTTTCTTCATTTCACTGCTTTCTTTCAAATACACAACAGGAAATAACCACAAAAGTGACCATCCCATTACATTCAGATTTCCTATAAACTTAATTACCATAGCAACAATCTTTGAAATTTGTCTAACATATGGTCAACCTTATCAGAATGTGCTTGATTAACAGACTGGCTGTATCAAATATCATTCTGTATATAATTGATAAATTATTATGTTTCACAAAGTTTAATGAAAAAAGTTATAATAAATAATTATTGCAATAAATTTAAACTTTTAACCAGGCAATCTATGTTTACGATATACATTTTTTTATTACAGTAATGATATCCAGAATAAATTTTACCTGGCTTATATATAGAGTATAATATAGGATCAACGTTGGCCCAGCATTTGCCCAACATAGAGTTGTAAATGTAATTTCAGTTGATGAACACTTTCGGTATAACATTAACTTTTCATAAAGCATGCAGCAATAGCAATTATCCGCCTCCCAAGAGAAATAAAGCGTAAAATATTTCATAATCAATTTTTATTTACAAAATTTCATATCGGCCCTATGTTGCTACTAACATAATGCCAACGTTGGCCCGATTATTTATAACCAACATGAGATAATAATATGGATTTACAACAACAGGCCAACGTTAGGCCAATGTTGTGCAGCCAACACCAATGGGAGACCAACGGACCGACAATTTTCCAATGTTGGGCCAATTTTGTGCAGCCAACATCAACGTGCGACCAACGGACCGACAATTTGCCAACGTTGGGCCAATGTTGTGCAGCCAACACCAACGGTCGACCAACGGACCGATAATTTGCCAACGTTGGGCCAATGTTGTGCAGCCAACACCAACGGTCGACCAACGGACCGACAATTTGCCAACATTGCAACCTTGGCCCACTGTTAGTCTGTTGACTGGGTTCCATCTAACTATTTCTGGGGTGAAATTTTGAAAGGTATTTAATCTCGAATTTTATAATATAATTGTTCAATCAATATCGATAGCGTGTTTTAACTTTCAATAGGTTTTATTGATAAACGATGCTCCGGTGTTTATCATTGTTAGTGTTTGTGTATGTTTGTGTGTGTGTGTGGTTGTGTGTATCGATTCAAGGTTTAATCCATACAAATATGAGCAAGGAATTATCCAATATGATTCTCCTTTTGTGTGATTGTATTCCTATTTTATTTATTTTTTTATTTAAGTTTCTGCTTCTCGGTACCACACTTGTAATGATAACAACAATAATTTGTACAATATATAATATCCCCGTCAATTCAAACAGACATGGGTCGGGGAGCCATCCACATGTTGCCTTTACAATATATATAAAGAATAAAATTATCTATAATTATTTTATACATCGAGATAAAAAGAAATAGAGAGTTGCATATCACTCAACAGTATCTCTAACCTCACGAAAGGGCCAACAGTATGCTATATTTCGTGCAGGGGTGTAAACTGTCGGGACTTGAAGTTAGTCTTTCCGGAATAGTTAACTCTCTCAAATATCAGATAAATCGCGAGCTTTAATCCAAGAGTTGAATTTCTTTGGCCAGTGTAACCATTTAACATAATATTGCTTGTTGGGTCCTTTGCCTTTTGTTTTGAGGATGTTTTCAACTTTCCATATATCGTCTCCCCGAACATCCACTTTCTGCACTTCTGATTGGTAGAAGGTTTCTGAAATTTCTTCGTCTTGAAAATCAATAAGTCGATAAACTGGAAGCCCACCACGTAATATTCTTTGAGATATTCTAAATATCTCTCCGCTCCATTTCTCATCGTATTCCCTGGTAAAAGGATTTCTTATGTATGTAATCCGAACTTTATCACCGATTTTGAAACGGAAAGGTTTTCGTACATTCTTTGTCTTAGGTTGTAATCTTTTTTGGCCAATACATTTTCCACCACAGGTTTGTCTCTTTAGATAGGGTGACTTTATCTGGTGCCATGCCAATCGTTCTATGGAAGGTCTTGTTGTAGCTGTTAGCAAAATTCTGTAAGTTATCCACATAGTCATATGACTGCTTACTGGTGATAAATCTCATAATTTTTTATTTAATAGTCTTGATCACTCTTTCAACGTAATAAGCTTTGATTTCCGTATTTTGTGCAAATAGATGTTGAATATTTCTCTGTTTAAGGAGAGATTCTACTAATCGTGATCTGAATTCTTGTCCTTTATCTGTTCTTATTCTGTTTGGAGATCTTCCTTGTGATAAAACATGTTTCAAAGCATTCGCCACGGATTCACCTTTCTTATTTTTTAAAGGTCTTAGCCATACCTATTTGGAAAATATGTCAATCACCACCAATATGAAATTAAATCCACTGTTAAATTTCGAAAATTTAGACATGTCCATTAAATCGACACCCCATTGGTCGTCTATTCCAATAACGATAACTCTGTTCCGCTTAAACGACCTTTTTAAGGGTCTTTGTAAACTGTATGGTTCCTGTCGTTGTAGCCATTTTCGTATTCTATTTTTACTGAGAACGAATTTTCCATCTGATCGAACAAATCTGTAAAGTTTATCAGGCCCTGCAAAACTCGCTGGGTTAGCTGGATTGTAATAAATATTTCTCAAGTACTTTTTCCCAAAAGGCCATCTTTACACATGGGATGATGACTATAGAATGATATACAGAGTAAAACGTTCTCATATTTATATAGTTGAGCTTTCATCGTCTACATCCTCTTCATCCTCCTCTTCCTCTCCATCATCATCAATGCTATCTTCGCTTTCAGAACCATCATCATTTGTTTCGTTATCAATAGGTTCATCTAGATAGCTTTCCAACACAGGTTTATATTTCCTAACGGCTAATTTAATGGCTTTCTCGTAGTCCATGTCATCGTTAATTAGTTTTGTAATCATTTTCATGACTTTGCCGTGCAATTTGCCATTTTGTAGTTGTAGTTGATACTTAACCAAACTACTATATCTGGACAAAAACTGATCCATATCCTCGTCTGTTAGTTTCCGATTGGCCTTACGTCTTGCATGGTCTTCATTCATGTTACCATCCATGTATTTATCAACTTTTTCTTCCCATATACATGTATCTTCATTTGCCTCCCTTGCAAGTTCAGCTAATTTTAAAAAGGCCGTATCTTCTCCATCTTCTATATCAATTTCGTCTACACGAGACTTCTTTATGGGAATGTCTTCATCCTCTTTTTCCCTTTTTTCTTTTTAAATCAATATTTTCCGGGCACCACTTATTCATATGTCTAGCTAAATCAGGAACGCTTTCAAAGACTGCACCGCAATCATCACATGAAGGCATGATTTCTTTCTCGTCTGGTAAATACGTCTGCTCACTTTGAAATGAATCTTCAAACTGAGGTTCTAGTTCTTTTCTGCTAATATACTCTTCAGAAACACCCCCACCAATCATGTTCTTGTTTTCAAATATATTAAGTTTTAGTCTGTCGTCTTCCGGTGTATTCTGTTTCAAATCAATGAATAGACTCCCATATGGTCGTTGTGTCCCCTCTTTGTACTTATTCATGAATTTCTTTGGATTATAAGAATACATCTGTCTAGCAAATATGGCTGGCCCAACTTGATCACGTGGGTTTTTGAATAGGACTATATACTGGCTATTGATGCTCATGGTTCGACTCTCCTTTCCCTTCGAGAACGCATTTTGCAGTATACAAGCTACACTTAGGTTTCTGTGATGGCTGCCCTCCACAAAAGAGTTCACAAACATCCTTACTATTGGTGACGTCTCTCATTAAATCGTCTAGGATGATTAAACTTGGATATCTAGAGTCAATGAATGAGTCATCATTCAAATTTTCAGGTAAACCTTGAACAAATAAAATGTTTTTAATGGTTTGTTGCAGTTCACTAAATAATGTCCTATTAAGTTGGGCCAGCCATATTTGCTAGACAGATGTATCCTAATAATCCAAAGAAATTTATGAATAAGTACAAAGAGGGGACACAACGACCATATGGGAGTCTATTCATTGATTTGAAACAGAATACACCGGAAGACGACAGACTAAAACTTAATATATTTGAAAACAAGAACATGATTGGTGGGGGTGTTTCTGAAGAGTATATTAGCAGAAAAGAACTAGAACCTCAGTTTGTTGATTCATTTCAAAGTGAGCAGACGTATTTACCAGACGAGAAAGAAATCATGCCTTCATGTGATGATTGAGGTGTAGTCTTTGAAAGCGTTCCTGATTTAGCTAGACATATGAATAAGTGGTGCCCGGAAAATATTGATTTAAAAAGAAAAAGGGAAAAAGAGGATGAAGACATTCCCATAAAGAAGTCTCGTGTAGACGACATTGCTATAGAAGATGGAGAAGATACGGCTTTTCTAAAATTAGCTGAACTTGCAAGGGAGGCAAATGAAGATACATGTATATGGGAAGAAAAAGTTGATAAATACATGGATGGTAACATGAATGAAGACCATGCAAGACGTAAGGCCAATCGGAAACTAACAGACGAGGATATGGATCAGTTTTTGTCCAGATATAGTTGTTTGGTTGAGTATCTACTACAACTACAAAATGGCAAATTGCACGGCAAAATCATGAAAATGATTACAAAACTAATTAACGATGACATGGACTACGAGAAAGCCATTAAATTAGCCGTTAGGAAATATAAACCTGTGTTGGAAAGCTATCTAGATGAAGCTATTGATAACGAAACAAATGATGATGGTTCTGAAAGCGAAGATAGCATTGATGATGATGGAAAGGAAGAGGGGGAAGAGGAGGATGAAGAGGATGTAGACGATGAAAGCTCAACTATATAAATATGAGAACGTTTTACTCTGTATATCATTCTATAGTCATCATCCCACGTGTAAAGATGGCCTCTTGGGAAAAGTACTTGAGAAATATTTATTGCAATCCAGCTAACCCAGCGAGTTTTGCAGGGCCTGATAAACTTTACAGATTTGTTCGATCAGATGGAAAATTCGTTCTCAGTAAATATAGAATACGAAAATGGCTACAACGACAGGAACCATACAGTTTACAAAGACCCTTAAAAAGGTCGTTTAAGCGGAACAGAGTTATCGTTATTGGAATAGACGACCAATGGGATGTCGATTTAATGGACATGTCTAAATTTTCGAAATTTAACAGTGGATTTAATTTCATATTGGTGGTGATTGACATATTTTCCAAATATGTATGGCTAAGACCTTTAAAGAATAAGAAAGGTGAATCCGTGGCGAATGCTTTGAAACATGTTCTATCACAAGGAAGATCTCCAAACAGAATAAGAACAGATAAAGGACAATAATTCAGATCACGATAAGTAGAATCTCTCCTTAAACAGAGAAATATTCAACATCTATTTGCACAAAATACAGAAATCAAAGCTAATTACGTTGAAAGAGTGATCAAGACTATTAAATAAAAAATTATGAGATTTATCACCAGTAAGCAGTCATATGACTATGTGGATAACTTACAGAATTTTGCTAACAGCTACAACAAGACCTTCCATAGAACGATTGGCATGGCACCAGATAAAGTCACCCTATCTAAAGAGACAAACCTGTGGTGGAAAATGTATTGGCCAAAAAGATTACAACCTAAGACAAAGAATGTACGAAAACCTTTCCGTTTCAAAATCGGTGATAAAGTTCGGATTACATACATAAGGAATCCTTTTACCAGGGAATACGATGAGAAATGGAGCGGAGAGATATTTAGAATATCTCAAAGAATATTACGTGGTGGGCTTCCAGTTTATCGACTTATTGATTTTCAAGACGAAGAAATTTCAGGAACCTTCTACCAATCAGAAGTGCAGAAAGTGGATGTTCGGGAAGACGATATATGGAAAGTTGAAAACATCCTCAAAACAAAAGGGACAGGACCCAACAAGCAATATTATCATAAATTGTTACACTGGCCAAAGAAATTCAACTCTTGGATTAAAGCTCGCGATTTATCTGATATTTGAGAGAGTTAACTATCCCGGAAAGACTAACTTCAAGTCCCGACGGTTTACACCCCTGCACGAAATATAGCATACTGTTGGCCCTTTCGTGAGGTTAGAGATACTGTTGAGTGATATGCAACTCTCTATTTCTTTTTATCTCGATGTATAAAATAATTATAGATAATTTTATTCTTTATATATATTGTAAAGGCAACATGTGGATGGCTCCCCGACCCATGTCTGTTTGAATTGACGGGGATATTATATATTGTACAAATTATTGTTGTTATCATTACAAGTGTGGTACCGAGAAGCAGAAACTTAAATAAAAAAATAAATAAAATAGAAATACAATCACACAAAAGGAGAATCATATTGGATAATTCCTTGCTCATATTTGTATAGATTAAACCTTGAATCGATACACACAACCACACATACACACAAACATACACAAATACTAACAATGATAAACACCGGTGCATCGTTTATCAATAAAACCTATTGAAAGTTAAAACACGCTATCGATATTGATTGAACAATTATATTATAAAATTCGAGATTAAATACCTTTCAAAATTTCACCCCAGAAATAGTTAGATGTAAAATACTTTTTTGTTCCATTAATGTAACGATTTACTTATACTATATTAAAAAGACACGTCCAAACATGTTAAAGGTCACTACGTACAATAACGACAAGTTAAAACACGCTTTCAATATTGATTTAACGATTATATTATTTATATAATAACGTGTACGTCTTTTTCTTCACAGCCGTAGGTGAATAGATATATAAACAAACAAATATATATTTGATACACACTTAGATGGGTTTACCTGTATATCTATTAATAGACTGGGGATTTTCATATATCAAATTAAAATAAAAATAAAAATCATATACTTATGCATAATTAACACAAACGTAATTAGTAACATTTAATAATGACCTTATCCTCCAGAGAAATTAATTTAATTAATTAGTCTCGTAATACCTAATGATGACGTCAGAGGGTATCCTCAATGGGTATCCTCATGGGTATCCTCTCCCATAGGTTTAACATTAGACAAAGTGGCCCAGAACCCCCACTTCCTCTACTACTAAAGAAGATTAAGATTAAATAAATATTTCATTTTTTAATCTTCTTTTTGTAACGGTAAATAGTCTCGTTAGCAATCATTTGTTTGTCAATCATCACATGTACATGTACAGTAGCGGTGAAAGGTAAAATTTATATTACTTGATCAGTTCCAGATGTGTAATTCGTAAAATTTATCTCTTTTATTAATTTATTCATCCATTTATTTTTGCTAGATCATATACTTCTCAAACAAAGAAATTATTTTAACAATTTGGCAGTTTTATCTAGAATACATTTATATTTTGTATTCAAGATTACATTTTGCCTGCAGTTTGTAACTATACATAAATTCTGCTTTGAATACAGCATACACATTTATAGATTCTGTTTTCTGTTCAGACATGTAATTAGCTTTATATATACAAAACATTATTAATGTAATCAAATAATTGATTTCATAATATTGTTCATCATTAATTTTATAACCGAATATTAAATTCTTCAATGTTAGAATATTATTATCAATATTCAGTTTTTCAAGAAGATTTTTTATTTTACTTAAGAAGTCATCAAGAAAGTGACATTTCAGAAACATATGATCATAATCCTCAGTGGTATTGCAATAATGACAATTTGAAGTATTGCAGATATTCCACTGTTTTAATAAAGTTTTACAAGGTAGAATAAAGTGTAACAGTTTCCAACGAAACACTTTATACTTATTTTCTTTCGAATAATGATGAACAAATTTTAATATATTACATGTTGAACCATGAATATACTCAATTTTTAACACTGTTTTCCATCGGTTAAAACCAACAGGCATTTCAATCTCATTCTGAATAAATACATTATAAATTTTTTTAGTGTCTAAATTTTCTAATTTTTCTATATAATTACAATTATTCTTAATGTATAAAACATAATTTGTTTTTACTTTAGTTTTCTTTGAATTTTCTTGTTGTAAAATATTAATATATTAGAAGACAAAACAATGTATAAACTTTTGTGCACGTTCATAACATTTAAATATACTTAACTTAACAGTAGCTGCTAGTAGTCTGTTGTTATTTATGTATTATTGTCATTTTGTTTATTTTATTTTGTTTCCTATTCTGACATCGGACTCGGACTTCTCTTATACTGAGTTTTACTGTGCGTACTGTTGTGCGTTTGTTTTTTCTACATTGGCTAGAGGTATAGGGGGAGGGTTGAGATCTCAAAAAACATGATTAACCCCGCCGCATGTTTGCGCCTGTCCCAAGTCAGGAGCCTCTGGCCTATGTTAGTCTTGTATCATTTTTAATTTTAGTTTCCTGTGTATAATTTGGAGTTTAGTATGACGTCCATTATCACTGAACTAGTATTTGTTTAGGGGCCAGCTGAAGGACGCCTCCGGGTGCGGGAGTTTCTCGCTGCATTGAAGACACATTGTTGGCCTTCGGCTGTTGTCTGCTCTATGGTCGGGTTATTGTCTCTTTGACACATTCCCCATTTCCATTCTCAATTTTATTAAATAAAAATCTAGGCAGACAATTATCTCAAGTTTGAAACATTAGGTATTTTAAAAACGCATTTTCATCTTTTTATTAGACAATGTAAATATCATGTCAAAGATTTGTACTTTTTAAACGTGGCTAAACTACTTAAACGAGATGTTAAAACTGTGAAACTTATGCATTAAATGGATATAAATGATAAACAGACTTGCTTACATGCTAAGAGATTGGAAGTATCGTTCGTAAATTTCTAAGGTACAAAAATGTACATTACAATAAAACTTTAACTTAGAGTAATGACATCAATTGAAACGTAATTCCATGTACAAATAAACAGACACGGGAGTAAAAAGAATTAAATAAAATAGATTCTAATCAGATTGAGACCAGGTTAAGCGAATTATATTGTGCATACATCAGTGGGACATAAAAAGTTAGAGACTGTATATCGACCAGTAGACTTTAACGAAAATAACACTTTGTTCGTCCAAAGCGTCTTTCTGGACTTACCTTTACATTTGACAATCAGGGATGTATAAATAAGTAGAAACGTTAGAGACTTTATCACCAAAAGGCACATCAAATCTATAGTAATATTTTGCTGAGAGAGAGGGAACCATAATAGTAATTTCTGCAGTTATCAAATGGAGTTTTAGAAAAAAAATGTTTATAAATCATGTCAATACGTAGCACTGTACGCTAACGATACTTTCTGCGATTTACAGTCCACTTGCATTGTCAAAAAGAATTTTAAAAGGAACACAAATTAAATAAATAAATGCCACCCTAAACTCTTAAATAACAGCATAATTTTAACGGAAATAAATTCATGCTATGCGACACTTACACGGCTGTACTTCATAGTAAATTTCACACAGCAAATTTATATATTTGATCACTGATGAAATGGGTCATTTACTGAATGAATGTGTTTTCATGTGTAGTTTTTGGGACAGGTTTTCTGTCTCTATGCCATCACAAAAGGTTTGCTAACTGCTTCAGGAATGCTGATTAGTTATAATTGTCCTTATCCAGCAAGCCAACAAATAGTTGGAAATTTTTTGAACGTTTTTTTTTTTCTGAGACATATAAAATATATGTAAAATACAGGCTTAATTGACCGTCAAACAATGATAAAACGAATACATGTAATGCTTATTTCTTAAATTGACAGATTTCGTCCGTCTCTTGTGAAGAGGATGATTCTTTGTATGAAATGTCATATCGCCGACACCTTTTGGTCTTTCATTGCGCACGTGCACGTGTTATCTTTTTCTCTTTTTTCATTCTCGACGGTGTTTGCTTTTGATACAACAGTTAGATATCCCGGATATAAACTGATAACTGTTTATCATAAGAAACCAGCCTAAGGACAATACTCGTCAGTCTATTCCGATAATCCAGGTGACAGACAACCAATTCACCCACTTCACTTTAGAACGTAAAAGTAGCCCTTCTCTGACAAAAAATAGTGCTATTGATGTCATTGTTTACTTAAACTTGAAAGTTTATGTTCCTGTAGACGTTGATATTCTCTTCTTACATCGTTGGAGCTATGTATTTTAGCGGTAAAAGTTTGATTAAGAAAAAGAAAAAAAAAAGGATCTAGTAATAGTCGGGCCTAATTGTCATTGTACTTTTAAATTTTGTTTTCACCAACTAGAGACAAAAAGAATTATAGCGTCAAGAAGCGAAAAGAAGAAGAAAGTTTGCATACAAACTATTAAAACAATAAATTTATAGAAAACTTCAATAAATTACTGTTGATTATTTGTTGTTTTATAAAGTTTTTATTTTGTTGTATTTAGTAGCACTACAGTTAGTATACTAACGTTATAATAATAGTGATAGACTACAGTCTTGCAATAAATTTTCGCGAAACATATTTTATTACATATTTTTTTGGTATGTATCAATCTGAACTTTTTGTAACAATCCCAGAATCATAATCATACCACCCACAGGGAATAATGGGCCAAGACAAGCGAAAAATTGGTAAAAAATAAAGAATAGAGAAAAATGAGCGTAACAAATAAAGAATAGAGAATAATGGAGTACTAAAATGTAAAGAATAGAGAAACAGGTCAAAATAGATAAAGAATAACGAACTTGGCAAAAACAATCAAAGAATAAAGAAATGAAACCCTATTCCCCGAACCCTCCTGTATATACATGTATACCTTATGATTCTAATGTAACTATTTAAATATCTATCCTGTTTGGACAGAATATTTCGTGTCATGTATAAATAAATATATAGACCTTTTGAGTCTGAAATAAATAAAGATTAGATTAGATTACAATTTGGTTTGGTCCTTTGAAGAGAAGATATATCAACCATGCCGACTTTACATAAATCTTGGTTTATGCATTTATACACTACTAGAACACACCCGCGACATCGCAGGTCCGTGACTGAATTAAAGTACCTACGCCTTATTTTAGCCTGGATTTTTAGTATTCGTATTGTCATCTGATAAAGTCATGCTGATTATAAGGTGCACAGTTTTCTCTGCTTTTATAATCTTTCTGTTTGAACCCGTCCTGGTTTTCTTACTACAACCAAAAACTGCGTGTGACAATGATTGAATTTAGTAGTGCCAATCCCGTATAATGACGAAGTTCATGTGTGATTATGACCCGTATAGAGCAAATCGCAAATACACCGTTTGGTGGTGTGCCTGACGGAAGCGGAACGTACGGATTAGGAAACAGGTAACAGGTGACATATACTATTGGTATCGGTATCGGATTAGACCCGGAACTTGTTAATTATTTGCATTACAAGTATTAGCTTTTTCTAAAAAGCTTGCCGTATTTTAGCTGCTTATATTGAGATCGGTGGTTTGTGGGTATAGGTTTTTTTTTTGGAATCTTGCACTCCAAGCACTATGAATATATAGTGTCTTTTTTCTCCTGGTTTTTGATTTTAGTTGTAGTATTGGTGGATCAGGGTTATCATGGAAGGAGGCTTTATAGTCACATATGATAATATATATATATACATATATGGTTTGTAATAGCTAGAGTAACGATACAAACACTTTTTTCTTTGTTTTGTGGAATATGATTGTTTACTCTTTATGACAATGCAAGTAGTTTTAACATGCATAGTGTGTCTTGACAGTTATGTAATAGTTTGCAAGGTTATAATCAAGTTGATAAGAAAAAAGTATTATTTACTTTTGAGGATTATGTATATGTATATGATCAATCCAAAGTTTTCCCACAAAAGGGGGGGGGGGGTCCCCTGAAAAACTCTCTAAATCCGGCTCTGACTACTATAGTTGGCCGTTCAAATATTTTTGCCGGTCGACTGATATGTATATTGAGATCCCCCCATTACTAATTTCCAGATGTAGTATTACTGTAAGAAGATGTTTTGTGGTAATGGATTTGGAATGAAATATTAATTTTTTAATCTTTTAATATTTTGTTGTGCTTTGTAATCTTGACATTTTTTTTTTAAGTTCTATAGATGAGAGCTCCATATTGGTATTAGCATTTAGTGCTTTATATTTGGTTGCATATGAAAGCATATGCTTTTGTTAGTTGGAATATTTATATTTTCATTTCTGATGGCAACCAGTTCATGTAATACATATAGTCAGGATTATTACTTTAATTTAGTAAGCGATAGTTGTTAGTTTATTTGTGTATGTATATTGTCATGATTGATATGGACTATATAGCTTGCTGTTTGGTGTGAACCAAGGCATCATGTTGAAGACCGTACTTCAACCTATAATGGTTTACTTTTACAAATTGTGACTTGCATGGAGAGTTGTCTTTGGTACTGATATGACATTCTGTTATATCTATCGACAAGATTGAGAACACATTGTTTTGTAATAAAACATATTTAATTCTATAATATCATATATAACAATCTATCGGTAATTTGTGCATTTTTCCTTTGATGTGTACTCTCTGATTACGTCAGTATCAGTTGACTGGTCGTGATATATAAATTATTGGGACAGTTCGCAATTGACATGCACGGGTGCGCTGTGTCAGGATCTTCTTTCCCCTTTCATTCACAAAATCATGCATGATTTATTTTGCAGAATTGCAAGAGTGTTTTGGTGAATGAAACACTTCTCATATTGTTTGAAAGTTTCAGTAAAGTTAGTTTTGCCTTTTCGACAGATTGTGTGAAAATTCGAACAGAATATGAATGAAAAACCCAATAAACTTTTAAAAAATGCACTATTATTAAAAGCTTTCCTTGCTTATTCACAAGGATGTATAAATAGATCATCCATGCTATTCCGATCTGAGTTTTTATTCATACATGTACATAGTCTGGTGCTGTTCCAAGTAGTCTTTTTTTTCTGTTTCTTGAGAAGTATTTGTTTTACCTGTTCAGTCACTATAAAGTGTTACAATTAATATTTAGACGCAACACAGAATATTGACCAAAAAAGTACTGCTATCATATGAGAGGAGCTAGAAAACAAATTAAATGTACACATTTTCAACATTTTTGTGGGACCATGAAGATGTGGTTTCATTGTCAATATATAGACAGATATTCATAGACCAAAGAACAAATAAGCAACACATTCAAAAGTAGATGTAGGATGAATTATGGAAAGAAGGGGTGCCCGGGGGCCCCAAACCTGACAAGGTTTGGTGTGGAACAAGTAAAATGTCTGCATTAACATTAAATGTAGGTTTTAAAAGGGGGACCCAGGTCGCCTTTCTGACATTAAAGGTAACCGCATATTTCTGGGCGCGGTTGAAAAATAAATGAACATGACTTTGAAAAAGCAAGAATATAAAGCTAATAGAAATAGACCAAATTTGGGTGACATCTATTAAAATGTTTGAAATAATTGACAAGGAATGAACTTGTTCAGATAATAAACAGTCAGCCTACAGACAATGACAGACTTGTTGCCTCCTGAAATGTCTGCTTACAGTGCTTTCCTAAAATGATTTATAATGTGATCGTTTTCATGATGAATGCTGAGCAAACATAGATTACACCGTTGGTTTTCTCGTTTGAATTGTTTTACATTGTTATTTCGGGGCCTTTTATAGCTGACTATGCGGTATGGGTTTTGCTCATTGTTGAAGGCCATAAGGTGACCTATAGTTGTTTATTTCTGTGTCATTTTGGTCTTTTTTGGAGAGTTGTCTCATTGGCAATCATACCACATCTTTTTTTTTATATGTATAATGACAAGATACATTTGTAAATGTTAAGTTATCCACCCAACTAAGTAAAATATATAACTGCTCGTTGAACTTCTAAAACAACGACAAATCTGCTGATTCATATCGAATCATTCAATGCTGTCAGATGCTATGTGAAAAATAAAGAAATTTAACTTTATGTATGCTTCCATTATATTCGGCATTGTTATTCAGTTATGTCCAAAGCAGAACTTATGAAACGCATGCAATAATTTATTTTCAATAGATGCATTTGAAAAATTTATTTTTCGGCACTAGTTAAGGGACGTCTATGTTCATGATGTCATGTGATCATCTATATATATAAGAATGTTTCATTAGAGTTGATTTATTAAAGAGTGCTTTGAATCCTACTTATTGCTATTTGTCTGCCATTACTGGCCATCACAAAGGTTCACGTAAAATGTTGACGTCATAATACAAAATATCTGACGCCAAAATGGAAAAGTGATTGTTGTATGATGTCAATGGTTGAAGCGGGAGATTCTCAGGTCAGCTGGGACAGAATTCCATAAAGCGATTATAGGTGTATGGTAATTATATATGGGTACTATGTTCAGGAGGATGAATTCTAATATATATACGTAAAATACCTGTTCGATTTTGGAATAGCGTCCTGGATCTGGATTTCCTTATCAACCACCATCATTGTTACATCCAAGTCATAAACTAGAGCCTTTACATAGTCAGTTCCATCTGCCAATATCACATATTACAAATACTTATACAAATACAGCCGATAAATTAAACTCAGCACCATTGTATATTGATGATTATACATATAGTATCAGCTCATTCAGATTTGAAAATGTTAGCAAAATAGCAGCACCATCTGAAAATGGGAAACCTTGATTATCTCGAGCATGTGAATCAAACAAATAGTAATTATCATCACGACGAAATATATTTATTGTAAGACCTGATACATTGTAATGAGAACAAATTAGAATTGGATTTATATATATCAAATGCAGTTCTATCAATTGATATATCAACAGGTCAGGAATAACCACCAATTGGTGGATTATACCTCAATTGATGTATAATCCACCAATTGACATACAGTGGTATAGAACAATTGACGTATAATGCTAGTATGAAATAGGAGCATCATTTTGCAACTTACAACTTATTTGATGACCATTAATGAATCCTCCGAAAGTTTCAGTTTTGTCAAAGCCTGCTGCATCTCTTGAGAATGCATGTGTACAACAATTCTTTTGTTGAAACATCTGCACTATTGACCCTAGTCAAGTATTCACAAAGAGCTCCATTCACCTGTGGAGTTGTACTCATAATCACATGACTGCAGACAGTATTGATGTCCATTGACAGGTGATTATGTAAATGCTCTTTTGTTCCGACGTTGGAAAGTTCCGGGCGGAAAGAACTAACTAGCCGAAAAGTTCCTTTGTTCTTCCTCTGGTTTAAAAGTTTTACCGGAACAAAGTGACTAGTTGAAAAGTTCCAACGGAACATATCAACTAGTTAGAAAGTTCCTTTTTGCCAAATTAGTCAAAACCGGAACAAACAAACTAGCCCAAAAGTTCCAACGGAACTTATCAACCAGGCAGAAAGTTCCATTTGGAGAATTGATGCAAAGTAAAAGCGCAACATATTATATTTGAACCTTTTAAAGGGAAACCAAGATACTGATCACAAAAGTCAAAAGGAACTTATCAACTAGCCACAAAGTTCCTCTTTGGCAAATAAGTCAAAACCGGAACTAACAAACTAGCCCAAAAGTTCCAACTGAACTTATCAACCAGTCACAAAGTTCCATTTGGAGAATTGATGCAAAGTAAAAACGCAACACATTATCTTTGAACCTTTTCAAAGGGGAACAAAGATACTAGCCACAAAAGTCAAACGGAACTTATCAACTAGTCACAAAGTTCCTCTTTGTTAGGGTTAGGGTTAGGGTTAGGGTTACAGTAAACTATTCAACTAGCTACATTGTTCCGGGACTTTTCAACTAGCTACTTTTTTCCGGAACTTTTCGTCTGCACTCGGAATAAAACAACTAGTTGGAAAGTTCCATCGGAACGAAATAACTAGTTGAAATGTTCCGCCGGAACAAATTAACTGACGGAACATAGTGGCTGTTACATTTAGTGGTAAATTTGTCAATCAAGAATTGACAAGATAACAATAGAAGAAACTGCAAATACAATTATTGATTAAATGCAATATGTTATGTCACTATACTTAACTAGGAATGTTTGACATGTTTTCATACAATAATATGGTTTTAAGAAAATAATGCTCCATTTTGGTTGAATAATTTGCTTTGAAAAACAAAGAATTATATGTCAATTGGTCTATACCATTATATGTCAATTGGTGGATTATACGTCAATTGAGGTATATTCCACATATTGGTGGTTATTCCTGACCTGAACAATTAACAATGACAGTGGCGGTTCCAGAACTTTTCATAAAGGGGGGGGGGGGGGGGGGGGGGGGGGCCCAGAGCCCTTAGGATCCGCCCGTGGTGTACAACGACTCCAAAGAAAAAATCATCATGTACGAGTACATTAAACTGTCTACCCTACATGCGAACATCATTTGGGACCGCGCTGTGTTGCACTCTTCTTCTTCTTCTTCTTCTTCCGGTAAGCGGCCACCGTCAACTGGTTGACTATTCTACCACATTTTGGAGTGAGCGCATGAAATATTTTTGAAATTTAATAAACAAAAAGAGAATGGGTGCAATTTAATATATATACATGTCCAATTAAAAACATGGCATTTAAATCTAATGACGGAGCTGAGTCTTGAAGGATTCAGGACTCAGGGCGGAGGCAGTAGAGTTGGGCAAGGTGTTTTACTCTCTGATTGTTCTGGGATAGAACGACTCCTTCCGTACAGTTGTTTTACATGATGGTATTCTACGTGCCTTTTCGTTATTATTTCTGGAAGGGCGTTCATTCGGTATTAGCTTACTGGATGTATCAATTTTGACAAAGTTGTTCTGTAACTTATACATCATTATTAAGCGGCTATGTTTCCTTCGTTCTTGTAGGGTAGACCATTCAAGATGTTCAAGCATGCTACTAACAGATGAGGTGTTGTGATATCTGTTAGTAACATACCTTGCTGCCCGTCTTTGCACCATGTCCAATCTGTGGATGTCGTTTTGTTGGTATGGGTCCCATACTGCACTAGCATATTCAAAGTAGGCCTGACGAAGGACATGTATGCTTTTTCTTTAATTGACTTGTTTGAGATGTTAACATTCCTTTTTAAGAAGCTAATGGTGTTGTTGGCTTTGGAGCAGATGGAGCTTATGTGTTTCCCCCATTTAAGATATGATGAAATAGTGCATCCCAGGTATTTAGCTGATGTTACATGTTCGAGGTTATGGTCATGTAGTGTGTAATTGTACTTTGATGGAGTTCACTTCTTGGAGATGGTGAGTACATTACATTTGTCTGGATGGAACTTCATAAGCCATGTTGTTTCCCATACAGCCAGTTGGTCAAGGTCCTTTTGTAAGTTAGCGGCATCTGCATTGGATGAGATTGTGAGATAAGCAATAGTGTCATCAGCAAACAGTCGTACGGTTGATTGAATCCCCTTGGGCATATCGTTTATATAAAACAAAAATAGACTAGGTCCCAGGACGGATCCTTGTGGTACGCCGGACTCTACAGGTATGGAGGTCGATGTTTCACCCTCTACAACTACTGACTGTATTCTATCATTGAGGAAGTTGTTTATCCACTCATTTGTTTTACCGGTTATCCCATAATGCTTCAGTTTGTGGATGAGAAGGCTATGACTAACCTTATCAAATGCCTTGGAGAAGTCCATTATGATACAATCTATGTGTTTCCCCTGATCTAAGTTTTTAGTTACATCATCAATAAATTCAATCAGTTGTGATTCGCATGATAATCCCCTTTGAAACCCATGTTGAAGTGGATACATGATGTTGTGAGTATCTGCATGAGACATGATATGGCTAGATATGATGTGCTCCATTAGTTTACATGCTATGCAAGTGAGAGAGACCGGCCTATAATTTATCGGATCGTATTTCTTCCCTTTCTTATACACTGGACAGACGTTTGCAGATTTCCAAATACTAGGTACTTCGCTTGTCTGATATGAGCAGCGGAATATTGTTGTCAGGATTGGTGCTATATGTAATGCAAGTTCCTTTAAAACTCTTGGTGTTATATTGTCTGGCCCAGCTGCCTTATTTGGATTAAGGTTATTTAGTAGTTTGTACACACCATTTTCTGTTATATTGATGTCCAAGATTTGTTCAAAGTTTCCGGACATGTTACACTGTTCTTGAAATTCTTTTTCTGTTATGGTGGTTTTTCTCTGAAAAGTCTTTCTGAAATTGGCCATTGAGTATGTCTGCTTTTTCTGTTGGCTCTGAATGTAAAGTTCCATTTGATTTAAGGGGTGGTATTTTACTCCCATCTGACCTTTTGTGTTTTATAAAGGTCCAGAACCTTTTCATACAGTTTGGTCTTTCTTGAGGTTTAATTAGGTCTGGTGGTGAAACTATACTGTCGATGTAATTCCAGTAAGCTTTCCTAATTTCTCTCTGTGTACGACGCTTAAGTTCTTTAAATTTGTCTCTATCTCCTCCATTACCAGATTTTTCATTCTTTTGAACAATCTGTCTCTTTTTCGTATGAGACGCTTGATGTCAGATGTGATCCAGGGACTACCATCCTTTTACCTAGCGGTCTTTTTCGGTACATTGTTTTCTATGCTCTCTTCAAGTTTAGTTTGGAAGTGTGTCCATAATGTATTTACTCCTGCCTTTTGTTCATTCATTAGGGTGATATCATGGTGTAAATTATTCACATCTAGTTTCATATTCTCCCAATTTGCTTTTCTATATAACGGTATAATACTTGGTTTTTTAATAGATTTCCGGGGATTTAGATTAACTTCTGTGAAAACGATTTCATGGTCGGAGGCATGGTCGGAGAGCCCTGGTAAGGTTTCAACTCTCATGAAACTTTCAGGATGATTTGTTACAACAAGATCAAGAGTATTGGGTCCTCTGGCAGGTTTATTTACAAGTTGTGCCATCCCATTATCATCCAATATATCAGCAAATTTTTCATGATTTGTTGCACATTGGGTGTGCATCTTGATCTCTTTGTTAGTCCAATCCCAGACTGGTAGGTTGAAATCACCAGCTGATATAATGAATGTATTTCGTATTTTACTGGCTCTTTAAATGTTTATTCCATATTCATTATATCCCTTTTCGTTTGATGTTTTGGGGTTGTAGTAACTAGATAGATAGACAGTTTTATGCCCGACAATTTCCATCTTGCACCAAACAATTTCACAATCAGTTTGAAGTTCTGGTACTGATGAAGTGATGCATGTGTCTTTGACGGCAATGAGTACTCCCCCTCCACTTAAGTTTCTGTCATTTCTGTTAATATTGTACCCATCTGGAAAATATTGCGAGTCTTTTATTGATGAATCAAGCCAGGTTTCAGTTCCAAAAATTATATCTGGCTTTGTGCTTTCAATAAGATTTATAAGTTCGCCTTGTTTATTTCTTATTGACTGGAAGTTAACATTTAATACTCGAATAGTCGTAGGATTTGAATCTTCTTGCTCCTTTTTCTTTTGTGTTTTCCGTTCTGGTGTTGAAGTATGTAATGGTTTTATGATGCTAGATGTTGGACCGCTGATGGATATATTTGATAGTATGCTGAATTGATTTGAAGTGCTGAATACCAAAGAATAGCAGAAGGTGGAGTAATTTGGACAATTACACATAATGCAATCCCATGCACTTGCAAGTATCTTGGGTTTTCAGGAAACAAGATGCGATCATATTAATTCAAGTTGTGTTAACTTATAGTAGTCTCAGCTTCAATTATAATTTCATCTATAGTCGTAGTCCAAATAATTATGACGTCTTGCAAGGCTATTTTATTTTTTTTTCTGTGACGTCTTCCTAGGACTACTCTAGTCGTAGACGTCCAGCTAGAGGGGTCATTAAACAAACTATAGTGCACTGAAACCCTTGCCCATAACTAAACCGTGATGCTTGGTGTTTGCTTCCTTGCACACACGCAACCATATTACTCACCTTGTTTGTTTTCTATTCTTCTAATCAGCTGTTTATCGGCAATTGTCTGTTTTGTTTACATCAGAAATCAATGAAGCGGTGAAAGCGCGGGAATCGAAAGGACATATTCGTATCAATACGGTAAATTCCGTGATTTGAATATTTTCTAATCAATATGTTCAAGCAATGAAAAATATGAGGATAATATTTTTATTCATAGAGCACACGTTTTGTGTATTTACTATTTGAAATTATAGTTTATGAAGAAATATAGCAAAATATGTTTAAATACGCACTATAAAGTGAAGATTAGATGTATTATTGTTTTGTTTTTGAAAGAACATTAATAATCCATAAATACACACCTTTGTACCAAAATTGCAACAAAATTTCAAGATAACATATATTTCATCATCACAGAATGATATTATTTGCTCAAATTGACAGGGCTTCGTGAACTAAATTTGGCTTAAATTATGATAGCAATTGAACACTTCATTACAGTTTCTACCGATGACCTACTATCATGATTTTTATCCGACCCCACTTACGGACGCGTTGACATATAATGCATACAACTCAATAATAGCCAATCAGACGTTAAGATATCCTTCACTTCCCCCAGAAGCAGCCCGGAAACAGCTTAGATGCAGCCATTTAATGTTATTTATAACCAATGAGATACCGTTAACAGATTTACCACATTCCAGACGTCCAGCCTTTGACTAATAAGACCATGGTGATACGGTAATAAATTATTTGGAAAACATAAAGTGCCTGGAATGGTGTAATTTTTAATCAACATCATTGTCCTAAATTAGTTATATATATATAAAATTGATTTCTTTGATTCGTCGTTTTACGTCATGCCGGCTAACACATTGGACCTCGTTATTTTAGTTGTATCGATGTAGAAAACTATATTATCTTTAACATATCTGTGATAATAAAAAAAAAACCTCAACATTCCCCATTTTCTTGAACAAATGTTTAACTTAATCTATCAGTAAAATCAGAAGTCCATTACTATACTAGAGCTAGTAATGGACTTCTGGTATAGTGAACTAATGAATATATAAATAAGAAGATGTGGTATGAGTGCCAATGAGACAACTATCCATACAAGTCACAATGTGTAAAAAGTAAACAATTATAGGTAAAAGTACGGCCTTCAACACGGAGCCTTGGCTCACACCAAACAGCAAGCTATAAAGGGCCCCAAAAAGACTAGTGTTAAACAATTCAAACAGGAAAACCAACGGTCTAATCTGTATAAAAACGAGAAACGAGAAACACTTATGAACCACACCAACAAACGACAACCACTGAACAACAACATATATTAAAAAAACATGGAAAGCATGTTTCTTTATTTATTTATTTGAAATAATCAATACAAGTATTCAGAATTCTTGGCGCTTAATGTGTTTTCTTGTCGCTACATTAATCTGTTTGTCGCTAAATGTGCCCTCCTATTTTAATATCATATATTTTTTTAAATTATTCATAACAAACTTTCAGTGGGTCCAACAGTGATCACAAGTCCTTTTGCTTTCTTTTCATACCACAATTTCCCAAATAGTTTACTTATTGAAACTGGAAAGTGACCATTATATATCCAAAAAGACAGTCGCGAATTTAACACTGTAACTAGATCTTTGAATGTTGTTTTATGGGTAGGCCTATAAGTATTGATTTTGTTATCAATATATTAAAACACAGCTAAATATTATTGCTATACAGCTATGGATATATACGGTTCTTTATTTTGTCGATTCCTGTGTTTTGGCATTGTACAAGATCATGACTTCTTTACACTACTTGTAAATCCATTGGTTGTGTACTAATTGATATTTAAGTCTAAGATACATGATTTTTTATTAGTTATTGTTGGATTTAAGCTACGTTCCAGTAACTGCGAGTACCCTTAAATTGGTACTTTGTGTCTTTAGAGTTTTTGTTAGTTGTTTTTGTGCGTGTTTCGATCTTTTGAGTTAAGCCCTTTTCAACAGATTTTCATAATTTGTTCTTATGTTGTGCTGTTACACCAATGTCACAGGAATAAGCTTTTATTTCAGTGGACTGTGGTTGAAATTTGTTGCTGTTTATCATATTTTTTTCCCGTTTTTTGTTATGTACATAAATCAGACTGTTAGTTTTTTCGTTTAAATTGTGTTACGTTTGTTATATCGTTTTTTTATAGATTGCTATGCGGTATGGTTTTTTCATTGTTGAAGGCCGTACGGTGATCTTCCTTTTTCATATAACTTGTAAAAATTAAATTAACAAAAATACCGAAACAACTGTCATATTCCTGACTTGGTACAGGGATTTCCTTATATAACAAAATGGTAGATTAAACCTATAAACAACTTATATTGTAGCTCTAGTTATGACACGTATTACGTAAAGGTCTGTCTTACAGGATGAACAAAGGATTTGTTAGGTTTACTTCAAAGGTCCTGATGACTTTTATTTTTTTTCATTTCTTCGTAGTTTGGGTGTTTGTTGTACAAATAAAACCAACAGCAGCGTTTAAGCGTTGTCTTCTGGTGGGCTTGGTGATTAATATTCCATATGAAACAAAACCAATCCATAGGTCCGTCCTATTAAATAGATGGACAAGTATTTTTATTGTTATGGATACAAACATTTCAGCTTCATTGCGAATATTAGATCACTTGCACCTATGTCAAAATATAGGTCCACGCGAACAGTCATTTTAGCACAGTCGCTACATTTGGTGTTATTTGTTTAACAAACACCTTAACTATGAAGCATACTTTCCATTTTGCATCTAATGTTTACAGTTTCTGTTAACGAGACACATGTTTATTTACTTTTGACTTTAATTATTTATCCCTTGTAATTTTTTATTAACTGTGTATTTGCATTCAGGTGTCACAGGTCAAATTTATTCGTTCATTGTGTGTTAATTTACGTTTTTTGATTGAGTTAAGCCTTCCAATTGATATTTCATAGTGTGTTTTTCTATGTTGTGATGTTATACTATTGTTTCAGAAAAGGGAGAAGGTTTGGTACCATTTAAACGTTTAATCCCGCTGCAAAAGTTTATGTAGTTCATACGTGTTTCTCATTTCTCGTTTTTATATAGATTAGACCGTTGGTTTTTCGTTTGAATAGTTTTACACTAGTAATTTTTGGGGGCCCTTTATAGCTTGCTGTTCGGTGTGAGCCAATGCTCCGTGTTGAAGGCCGTACCTTGACCTATAATGGTTTACTTTTATATATTGTAACTTGGATGGAGAGTTGTATCAGTGGCACTCATACCACATCTTCCTATATCTATCTATAGAATATATATATCATGTTTTTAATTTCAGGTAAAAGTACTCTAGATAATGACAATGTTTGAGTTTCATAGTTTTATGGTGAGTATTTTATAAATTTTAAGTAGAAAACGTGGAACACATTAAATGAGTAAGCAGAACTTGTTTAGATGCGCAAGGTTGTAAAGAGATTTGGCGCACGTATAACGCGTGTTCATTTTTTGTTTTAAATGTAAAAGAGCACCATGGGCATTCTGGGACATTTCTAATTGATTTTTAAGAATTTCCAAATTATTGAAATGAACAGCGCGTCTCTCCTTTACGTAACAAACGCAGACTACTATGTTCACCCTCGCTTGAATCATGTTGATCGATCACTTATTACCGTACGTGACCTGTTACCGTCTCTTGGCATTTACGCATGACCCCTTGCTGCGTATATACTACATGCTACTGTAGTGTTTATTTATTTTTTAGTTTAAGACTCGTTTCCCTTATTTACGCTGTATGTTTTAGAATAACACTATGTGTCATTCACATTCGGATTGGCTATTTGGATAATTAGTTAGTTGATATTATCACAACGGTGGTAACTGGTCCCACAACTATCAGGTCAAAATTAGTATACTAGGGAACCGCTTTTGCTAGTAATTGGTGCAAAGTTTAGGTTTATATATTGCTGTTCATCCAATATGGTAACAGAAAACACCCTATCGATATTTTGGATAAGAATATAAGAGCAAGTCTTTGAAGTTCTCAAATGAACTGGTATTCGACCAGTACAAATGTTTTTACTTTTCCTGTGGATCAATCCGTCAATATTCAGTTTGAAAATGACTCGATGTTCCTCCAACAAAACTGACCATAAACGGTTTATCTTCTTTCTTTGCATGCCCTTTTTAATATGTTGCACTCTCAAACATTTAATTTCTACTTCAGGAAACACTTGATATGCTCAATATAATATGCATCATATGTGCTTCACCCAATGAAGTATCAACTCGGGATTTTCGTAAGCGTGTCTAATATTTCATACAAATTCGTGAATTGAATTAAATAAAATATCAAAAATCGTAAAATCATATGCGAAAACACCCTTGATGCAGTATTCCCCGTGCTTCAGGTTTATGCTCCAATAATATACAGTGTGTGTCCGAGCGAGAACTTCTCTATGTTCATTACTCTAGGAATATTTATCTTAAACTCATATTTCACTGTTCATCCCCATTCTTCTATTTAGTCCGACGTCAGGCGCTACCCTGATATACCCTGTCTTTTGTTTTTGTGCTCTGTTTTTGGTGTTAACGTATTTGGTCGGGTACTTGATGACGGATAGCGTTTGACGTCTTTAGCCGAACAGTTTTATCTTTTTACTTGATTCAATTCGTGTGTATTGGTTCATATTCTGGACGCCAATCTTTGCTCCTTTCCATTGGAAATACGGATAATAAAAAAATGAAACTTAGAAATGGAAAAATACTTAATACCAAGCTCGTTTAAAGGGTATCTACACATCTCAATCTTCAAAATCGCTTATCTAAAAGTACTACAATCGCAAACATTTTTAATAATAAAAATCGTTACCCCTCTATCGATAAGTGTCATGCCAAAAAATGACTTACATGTCCTCGTCTTTCCACCAATAATACGGTAAGATACACGTTTAATGGTCGCACAATTTCCTTAAATTTTGAAACTGATATAAATTGAAAAACTAACAGTATTATCTATGTACTTACATGAACAAACCGGGATGCGGTATTCAGAACGTAGGTGAAACCGGACGCTATTTATCTAAACGCTCTTTTATCGTTTTAGAAGACCACATAAATTTAAAAGTATCATTTATCAACACCATAAGAAGCACATTCATCCTATTCAATATTTAACAGTTCAACCTTTAGAAATAGTAAATAAGCAGCCTGGGGAATCTCATTCAAAATTTGTACGATCACGGAAAATAATTGAATTGAATTGGATTAAAAAATTACAGACAGTGTATCCTCTCGGTCTTAATGATAATATCATGGGAATTGGTAATGTATCAAGAACCGATTCTGGTAACACTTTGGATATAGTTTCTAAAACTGTTTGTAAAAACCGTTCCACGGGCGTAGAATAAATCGCAATCAGAGAAAATTTCGTACCAACAATACAAATATTTCGGACCTAATTACTATTTCAAAAAACAACGGCAGACATCATCTGTTAACCAAGCTCTGTTCTTTACCTGTTAATAAATTACATCAAATTTAAGAGAATTGCAACATAATTCAATATTGCAGTCCTAAGTATGAAATCGTCCAAATTATAATTAAGTCTCCCAAACGAAGTTTGGGAAGACTTATTGGTATTGCTCAGTTCTTCTTCTTCTTCTTCTTCTTCTTCTTCTTCTTCTTCTTCTTCTTCCGCCGCTTTTAAATTTGAACTTGTCCGCACCCGTTCTCCAAAACCGCTTGTCAGATTAACTTAGGGTTTCACAATATGCTAGACTAACATGTCTAGTGGTGCAATCGGGGTTTTGTTTGTGCATTGGGGTTTATAAAGGGGTACTTTGAGGGGCAAAAAGAAAGGAGGGTTTTACTATAGAACCCTATGGGATTTTATTTTTTTAAATTTTCAAATGATTATAAATTGAAAACCGTTTGTGATAGACACAATCTTTTTAATTGAAAATGTTCTAAATATAAAGCACATTAAATGAAATACAGGGTTAGTCCCCAGGGGTCACCCTACCCCCTGCCATTTAAGAAAGTTCTAATATCTTTTAAATGGTCGAGATCCCCACCCCTAAACCATATATATTCTGGTTTGTCACGCTAAGATGGTTTGAATGATATACAGGGTTAGTCCCGAGGGGTCATCCCGACCCCCTGCCATTTGAAAAAGTTCTAATATCTTGTAAATGGTCAAGATCCCCACCCCTAAACCATATATATTCTGGTTTGTCATGGAAGATGGTTTGAATGATATACAGGGTTAGTCCCCAGGGGTCACCCCCACCCCCTGCTATTTAAGAAAGTTCTTATATCTTGTAAGTGGTCAAGATCCCCACCCCTTAACCATATATATTCTGGTTTGTCATTCCAAGATGGTATGAATGATATACAGGGTTAGTCCCCAGGGGTCACCCCCACCCCCTGCCATTTGAGAAAGTTCTAATATCTTGTAAATGGTTGAGATCCCCACCCCTAAACCATATATATTCCTGTTCATCATGTCTCGAACATTTGAATGACGTATATGGTCAGTCCCCAGGGGTTCCCCACCCCCAATGTTCTAATGTCTTGTAAATGGTTGAGATCCCCACCCCTTAACCATATATATTCCTGCTCGTCGTGTCTCGAACATTTGAATGATGTATAGGGTCAGTCCCCAAGGGTTCCCCCCACCCCCAATGTTCTAGTATCTTGTAAATGGTCGAGATCCCCACCCCTAAACCATATATATTCTGGTTTGTCATGCCAAGATGATTTGAATGATCTACAGGGTTAGTCCCCAGGCATCACTAATGCATATACTTTACTGGACCAAACCAATTTCCACTGGACTTTGTCCAATGTCAGGCGACACTGGGAATTACGAATTATGGGAGCTTCGTTTGGGAGACTTCGTAACAGCATCCTGTTACAATCATTTCTTGTTGCATATTGTTATTCTAAACTTTTTCTCAAAATTGATCACCCTGAAGATCATGAAAACGTTTCATTGAAATCAAATATGTCAATAAAGGTTTTGATTTTGTAAATATTGCGGGTATTTTTAATGATCATTCCGTCAAAGAACAAATTCCTGGCTATTTTGATAGTACTGAGCTCCCTCTAATTTGTTATGTTTACAAAAAATCTACCCAGACATATGTGTTTAATTATAGCGAAGTGTGTAAAGATGTTAATATCAGTGACAATACACCTACGTCATGAAATTGCCGTAATTCCAAATACATTTATAGCCCCAGTTCCCATGTTATAACAGAAGACCATAATATCGTCCATGACCAAGAGTTGAAATCATTCCTCCGTAAAGGACCTAAATATCGTCCCTCGTCAATTATTAATTGTAATGAGTGTCGTAACATCATCAACGACTCACTCCGTACTTACTGTACGAAATGGATATAACGAGAAAAAGCTGACAAAATTTTTTTTCTAATCCTTAGATTCTTTTTTTAATTCAGTAATGAACATAGTGGATATTCGTATTAAACATTTTAAAGAACATTTTAATCCTAACAACCATACTAACCCTATTTCTCGTACCAAACTTTCCAACTGACTCCATTTTCGGAAAATGACACCTGTAACAAACATAAACTTTTAGCTACCTCTTTACAAGCAGAACCGAATAACATGAAAGTTCCAACTATGTACTGGCTTCCGAAGCTGCACAAAACACCTTACAAATATAGATTTATTTCGTCTGCAAAACATTATTCCACTACTAAACTGTCTATTCTACTTACTAGTACACTTGGTACAATAAAAAACCTGGTTATTAGATGTTCAAATATCAAATGTTGAAAATAGTGGAATTAATTTCTTTTGGAGTGTTAAATATTCGTTGGAAGTACTTGATAAATTACATGCTCATATTGGTGATTTCGAATCTGTTCAAAGTTTTGATTTTTCTACCCTATATACCACTTTGCCTCATAATCTCAATAGGAAAAAATTCACACACCTAAGTAAATAGGCATTTAAAAAGTCAGAATGCGAATATTTATGATCAAACTCTTTTAGGTCATATTTTAGTAACAACAAACATAAGAACTATGTCAATTGGACCTGCTTTGATACGATAACTGCACTTGAATTTTTACTAGACATTTTTGTTCACTATGGCGATTTCGTCAAGTTATCGGAATTCCAATGGGGACTTACTGTGCACCACATAACACTTTTAGATATTTGGATGATATATGGGCTCTCAATAATGACGACTTCAGTATGTACACTAAAGAGATTTATCCTGCTGAACTGACTTTAAATAAAGATAATACTAACAATGAACACTGCCCTACATCATTAACGGGAAGCTTAATACCAAAATTTACGATAATAGAAATGATTTTTCATTTCCTATTGCTTATTATCCATTTTTAGATGGTGACGTTCCCTTGTCACCATCTTATGGTGTTTATATATCTCAACTTGTTATATGTAACAACATATTTGATTTTAAAGAAAAAAATCTCTGCATTACTGAAAAATTATTACACCAGGGTTTTCGATATCACAAACTTGTCAAAACATTTACTAAATTTTATCATCGGTACAAGGACATCATTCGTAAATATAAATCAACGTGCAGACATCTTATACGTTGAGGTATTTCACATCCAATCTTTTATGGTATTTCTATACAAAGCACACAAATGTCGTCATTCACCTCAAAAGCTAACCAAACCTTTAAACAGACTCATTCAGAAGGGATATAGTTACGATACTGTTGTCAGGTCGTTAAATATTGCATTTTTTAGAATTAATATTGATTCACTCATAGGGTCTTTGCATCGGAAATAAACACATTTATTCTAAAACAAGTTGTTGGCATGATACGGGTTATGTTCTTCTCGTATATTTTATGTCGGTATGATACTTAACTCCTAACGGGAGGAATTGTGCTTGATTTTCATATGATGAAGACACAATCTTTCAATCAGTTTAATTGAGGTCTGGATCTGGCATGTCAGTAACTGTTAGTAGTCCTTTGTTAATTGATGTATCATTGTCATTTTGCTTAGTTTTTTCTGTTACCTATTCTAATATCGGACTCGGACTTCTTTTAAACTGAGTTTTCCTGTTCGTATTGCTATGTGTTTGTTTCATCTACATTGGCTAGAGGTATAGGGGAGGGTTGAGATCTCACAAGACACGTTTTTGGGGAAATTAAAAAAGTTCAAATGTGACGTCACTTTTTTTGCCTTTATCTCTTTGGCTAACTCGGCTGTGAATTTTTATGTGCTGGTTTATGTTGTTTTATATATCCGTTTTTATTCTGTAGTTAGTCACCACTTCGGTGTTATCATGTATATATATTATATTACATAGTTCTCCTCTTATATTTGATGTGTTTCCATCAGTTTTAGTTTGTAACCCGGATTTGTTTTTTTTTCCAATCGATTAATGAATTTCGAACAGCGGTATACTACTGTTGCCTTTATATAGTCATTTTTATAAATGTACTGTTTGCAAAATTATGAATTATTCTGAATACTAAGGATTTTCTAATCCCAGACATATAACCTTAGCCGTATTTGGCACAATTTTATGGAACTTTCGGTCCTCAATGCTCTTCAACTTTGTACTTGTTTTGGCTTTCGTACTTATTTGATCTGAGCGTTACTGGTTAGTCTTGTCCGGACGAAACGCGCGTCTTGCGTATTAAATTTTAAACCTGTTACCTTTTGTTAGCTATTATTCGTATGTTTCTTTGTCCTATATGTTCTCCCATTTATTTGTATTGTAGTCCTGTCATGTAATGTTGTCATTTTAATGTTATATTTAACATTGTCATAAAAGCGGGAAGTTTGGCTAGCCACAAAACCAGGTGCAACCCACCATTTTTTTCTTAAAATGTCCTGTACCAAGTCAGAAAAATGGCCATTGTTATATTATAGTTCGTTTCTGTGTGTGTTACATTTTAATGTTGTGTTTCTGTTGTGTCGTAATTCTCCTCTTATATTTGATGTGTTTCCCTGAGTTTAAGTTTGTAACCCGGATTTGTTTTTTTCTCAATCGATTTATGAATTTCGAACAGCGGTATACTACTGTTGCCTTTATTTAACTCCGCCGCATTTATGCGCCTGTCCCGAGTCAGGAGCCTCTGTCCTTTGTTAGTTTTGTAGTATTTTTTTTAAATTTTGGTCCATTTATATGTTTCGGAGTTAAGTGTGACGTCCATTTTCGCTGAACTAGTACACATTTTGTTTAGCGGCCAGCTGAAGCCCGCCTCTGGTTGTGGGATTTTCTCGCTATGTTTAAGACCCTTTGGTGGCAATGGGCTTTTGTTTGTCCTTTGGTCGGTTGTCTCTTTGACACATTCTCATTTTATTATCCACTTTGTCACTGCTTTTGGTTCAGATAAATTCCGAAAAAAACATATGGACTATAAGGCCTAAGATGGGCCTAAAAATGTTTACAGATAAACATACCTTTGTAACGATCAAAACAAATAATAAACCCGAGAACTGTATAGCAAAATGTTTCTGTAATTCGTTAAAAACTTGTAGAACTTTTACATCACATCAGTATGATTTAAAATTGTTTCTTGTAATGAAATTTCAAAAACACGCTTTCAGAAACATTTAATCTTCAAAGACAAAATACAGGTTAAGCAGGTAACAAGCATATCATTACCAAATCTGATTTAACAGATACCAGGTTTATAAATGTGTACGCCATACGTGCGTTTCTTCTACAAAAGACTCAACAGTGACACTCGAATCAAAAACGTTAACAGGCCAAAATCAAGTAAGTAGAGCACTAAAAATAGTACTTACATTACATGTAGAACATACCAAACTTAAATTGGTAAAGGAGAACCAATCGGAAAACGACTAGATGCCAATACACACGAGAGTACCAAAAGCAATAATAATGGAATATAGAAAACAAGACGTTTAACAGAAGAGGGAAATAAGCAAACGCACTACCTCTTGAATAATGATATAAATATTAAAAACGACAATAAAGCAATAAAAAGTGATATAATTTTATCTGAAATTGTTTGTGTATCCTAGTTCCATAAGTTGCATTAAGTGTGAAATGACTGTTGCCGATAGTTAGATTAATTCAGCTAGGTCATAATTGGTAAACGATTGTTAAGTGGATTCTCTGTTGATTAAATACAAAAATATTAAGAACCTAAGGTGCTAACTACCTCAGGAAAATTTACATAGATAGATTGGCTCCTGTTAAACGTTTAAACTCGCTGCATTTGTTTACACCTGTCCTAAGTCAGAAACCTGTTGTTCAGTGTATGTTGTTTATTGATGTAGTTCATAAGTGTTTCTTGTTTCTCATGTTTTATATAGATTAGACCGTTGGTTTTCCTGTTTGAATTGTTTTACACTAGTCATTTTGGGGCCTTTAATAACTTGCGGTTCGGTGTGAGCCAAGGCTCCGTGATGAAGGTCGTACTTTGACTATAATTGTTTACTTTTTACACATTGTAACTTGGATGGAGAGTTGTCTCATTGGCACTCATACCATATCTTTTTATTTCTATTGGCTATTCGTTCTGGTCATAGTGCTCCTCAATTTTTCAAGTATGTATAAACCCTTGGCTTTCACTTTGTAGATCTGAACGTTTGAGATGAAGGTCTATCCAGAAAAGCGCTTTAGACGCACCGAATTAAAAAAAGTGACAGCATTTTCAATAACTGATAGAATTGACCAATTCAAAATATCGTTCGAGAAAGTCAGGGTATGAATCAAAATCTATTTAACTGTTTGCAGTTTCCGTTATTTTCTTTATTGATATTTTATTTGAATAGATAAAAAGTGGGAAATACAATTTTTATACTGAATGCAACGCATCAAATTCGAACCTTATTTTATTACCACTTCCTCCTTTTTCAGTCTCGAAATTAAAATTAGTCGCATAGGCATCAGAAAGCAAAGCACACACATCCAAATGTAATCAAACTGTACATGACAGAAATACAAAAGGAATTGCACAACTGCATCAATTTCGATAATTTACGTTAGAGGGTTAGTTATGGTTGAACTTTGCCATTAAAAGTGAAATTGTCAATTGCCTTAAAAACAAATATAGAATTTATGAACGTTAGGATCTCAAAAGAAAAGTTCGTAAAATTGCCAGTAGTATCTTATTTGTATTTTATAAGAAATCGTCAATAGTTTAACAACGTTTGGTCCGACTACTAGAACAAAAAAGATCTGGTTTTATCAATAGTTAATAAATAGAAAATATGGTCTGCCAAGTGTTGTGCGTCTTCTTGCACATATTATATTGTAGTAAAGTACATCATTTGTACAAGAGAGGCGGAAATTAATGGACAGAATAAATAATCTATGATAATCATATTGTGGTTAAACGAAAAATATTCGAATGGGATCAAATTTAGACTTTGATCTACCAAAATTCACACTAACTCATAAACTTGATAGAGAAAAAAAAACATTCTTTTAAATTTTTCACAATATCATAGGTATCATTAATGCTGCAATCAACCTACTTCCCGATACTTCGCTTTTAATATAATTCGCATAAAATTATCTTGTTTATACAAAGTCATTAAGTTGATAATTTATTTACTCTTTTATATTGTAGATTTGTCTATACGTATCTACGACTCATTCCTATCGTATACAATGTCCAGATATATCACAGAGATCATTAAGGGCATCAGGATATTGCACGAGCAGTTTTAAATCGAACTACACTTGTCTTTATGATACAAATAATTTTTCGTTTTTAGAACAGTGTATCGAGGATCCAGATTATGTTAAACCTGGTAAGACTTCCTTGAATTTAAGAATTTTGCAGATCCCTTTTATACTTTTATAGGGGCATTAGCTGTCAAAATCATGTTCACCGATTTGAGTCAAATTCTCAAATTCGACTTATAACATACTAAAACGAATATCCAAATTATAAAAAAGTCTGAAATAAACAATTGGTTCGATAACATGTATCAGCATTTCGTGTTTATTTTATTTTACAAGCCATCTAATTAAGCTTTGAGGTGACCCCAGAAACTGCCGACGGTCATATATACCCGATATAAAATTAATAAAGATATAATTAGATAGCGAACTTGTGCAATTGGATTTTTCTTAGTCTGTTTGAATTCACATTATTGGTCAAAAAAATATGTTAATCATCATTTTCACCTGTATAAGAATGAGTTTTAGTGGATCAACCACATGGTTTACCCTTGTTTCACTTTCAATGTTGACATTCTTTTCCTTTCGATAGCTCGATACGGCTTATTCATGCGTAACCCATCGCTAGCTAACGGATTAAATTGAAGGTCACATGAATACGGTTTCCATGAGGTCGAATTTTTCACTTGCAAGTGAATAATTCATCAACGATGTTTCGTATCTTATTTTGACAAAATTGAACCAAACTGGCTGCTAAAAGCGAATAATTAATTCAATATTTTACCTCATTATTGAACAAAAAAAAAAAAATATTTTATTATTGTTTATATCTCGTAGCTAATGCCCTTTTAATACGGAAATAATATAGGGTCCCTACATACAGGTATTGAAAAACTCATAATCGCTTACTGGAATTTTAAAATCATTTATCCTGATTGATGATTTAAGAAAAAAAATAAACATTCTGTTGTATAATCCATATAATATTATAAAGGGATATATGTCGCTGGTTATGACAGTTTTTATAAATGTAAATTGCAATTTTACATACAGTAACCCCTTTCACCGAAGACATCAATGGCGAGATATAAACTAATTATAATCTGAAAGACAAATACTAGCTTCACGTCTGATAGAATTTTCGTTTTTAAATAAAATGTTCCTTTTACTCAACTGAATAAATAATCAAAATGTGCAAAGTATTGTAAAATTGTAGTTTGTGCTATCTTATATGCATTTACAATTCAAATGCTAGTTAGTTATGGTGCATTATGATGTTACAGCCTCAAATTACAAACATGAAGCTGTTTTACTGTACTTTATGAAAGATTGAAAGACATCTAAAATGACAATTATGTGAAAAGACAAAAAAGTTGTTGCAAAGTTGGCGTATAATCTGACTCAATAGATGACATGAATGATGAATGAAAAGAGATATGAGAAAAACGATATTGAGGCCAACGACAAATAACTTCGAAGAGGCAAGATGCAAATTTCAACAAAACACAAATGTCGATGCACTATCTAAATACTTTAATTATCCCATGTCTACGAAAGTTGCCAAGAAATAAACAGAAACATAAAACATCAACATTAAAAAAGAGGCGAAAGATACGAAATGGACATTTAAACTCATAAGTCAAAAACAAACTGACAACGCCATGGCAAAAACGAAAAACGACCAAAATACAAACACCAGTATAATAAGGACAAACACAACACAGAAAACTAAATACTGAGCAACACGAACCCAACAAAACAGGACCCCAAATAATGATATGAACAAAAAAATCAAATTAAAAAAAAACAGTGCTACGAAGCGGAGTTAAACAAGTTTCGTAGCGCGAAACCTCTCCCTAACCCGGAAACAGCAACATTTAAACAACAGCAGAACAGAAGAACACACTGTAATATCTGTTGGAAAGATCTTCACTCAAAAAGTACAAATATAAGAGTACTATCAGCTCCTGCAACTAGTTCAAAATGTTTTCTAATCATATTTCCACATGAAATTCATAATATCAGCAAACATTGAGTAGATGTCGAACATACCCGAAATAAACAAGCAAATTAATTCTCAATTATTTTTTAGGTGAAAAATATGTAATAACTGGAAGTCTCCGAAATTTTGATTGTTCGAAAAAACGATATCAGCCTTTCTCGTTATGGTCTAATGTTAGTGGAGAGTGTTTATATCAAAAGTCGCTATGTAAAGAAGACGGTCAAGTGGTCTTTGATAATGGTTCGTCGACTATAGATCGAAAATGTCGTTGCGATTTTACTAAAGGATATAAATTTGTCAAGCGACCAGAACATATTTGTTTTTGTATACCATCAGAAGAAGATTGTTCTTGTAACATCATTAAATGTGATGTTGATAGAATTTTATCATCAGGTATGTTATACAGATATTTGTTACTGATGAATTAGTTTTCATTTCACAATAGAATTTACGTCACATTGTATGAGAAAATATCTCTCTTTTCCTGCAGAATATTGCTATTTTGTAATGTGGCTTGGAAAGTTGAACATGGAATAGTTATCACTCGTCATTTTCATTGTAGGCCTTAATATAAATGACAGAAAAAGTTTAAACTGTTTGATGTACTCTTAACTATTACTAGATTCTAGGTACTGACGTTGTTTATCATCTTAATTATGTGTTGTAGTGTTCTTTTATTTGTCTTTGTAAGTTATTAGTCTGTACTGTTTAGTCCAGTTTTGGTAATATCCTTTCGGCGTGGCTTGGTACTTATACATCCCGCCATTGTGTTATTGTGCTATTGTCAATTTTTGTATTCTTGTCTTTCATTTTTGCTTATGTGCTTTGTCTATATGCCATGTTGTTTTTCTTTGTTGACATATTTGTTTGTTTTCATAGTGATTATGATAATATCACAATATTAACTGCTGAATCCCTATTTTTGAATTTTGTACCTATCATTATATCGGTTTGTTTTGTTCACACAATATTGTCAATATAATGGAATTTTATGCGACTGCCATACAGGTGAAAGGTTTAAGTAGCTCTAAAACCAGGTTTAATCCACTAATTTCTACATACGGAAATGCCTGTACCAAGTCAGGAATATGACAGTTGTTTTCCATTCGTTTGATGAGCTCGAGCTTTTGATTTTTGACAGTTGCTAAGGGAATTTCCGTTTTGAATTTTCATTGAAGTTCTGTATTTTTGTTATTTTACTTTTTTCTTCAGCAAGGCAATGAGGAATATCGATTTCAATTATACATTCCTACTCCTATGTACAATTGCTGTCGTTCGTTGGTTGTTTAAAAGTCCCCATCACTCAGTTAACTGTTTACAGGCATCTGACTCGGGACAGGCACATAAAAAATATGACAGGATCAAACATGTTTGTGTGTTCTCAACCCTCCCCTAAACTGGGTAAGTATCTTATTTGTGGTGAGTTTTGATTTTAATGATTTTGGATGAATAAATAAGATAACAGAGTCATCTTATTTCATGAAATCTTGTTACAATTAGTTTATTGAAAATACAAGCCTCTCAAGGCAGTCGAGGAACGCCGTTGTAATTTTTCGTTGTTGGCATGGAAGATTGTTAGCAGACGATATCTTATTCTTCACATGTTTCTTTGCAGTCTTAGGTTAAGTGGAGGGTTGAGCGCTCACAAACATGTTTAACTCCGCCACATTCTTTATGTACCTGTTCCAAGTCAGGGGCCTGTAGTTCAGTGGTTGTCGTTGGGTCATGTCTGTCATATTTGTTTTCGTAAATTGTTTTGTTATAAACTAGACCGTTAGTTTTCTCAATTGAATTGTCTCATTTTTTTCATGTCGGGGCCTTTTGTAGCCGACTATACGGTTTCGATTTTTCTCATTGTTGAAGGCCTTACGATTGCCTATAATTGCATTAGTAGCAAGATTTCAGTTTGAAACGGTCATTTTTGGTCTGATCAAGTCTTAATCGACTGAATTTACCACAAAAGAAAAACGTTAAGACTTTTTCAGACGTTCAGACGTTGTTCGTATCTATAGTAGTCAGTCAGTTCAGTCATGTCAAGGCAAACACGATATATTGTTCTAGCGTTCGAAGTCCAATAAAACCAAATTATCTCAGAATAGAACCATTTAATTGTAAGGATACTCATTATTCAAATATAGAAAAAGAGGCCTGGGGCATTCAACATTGCAACCCAAATTCAATGAAGAGCCAAGATCTTCATCGACAACAAAAAAAAATATGTAAAGCTTTTCATTTTATGGATCACTTTAAAAAAAATGTGAGATACCGTTGGAAATAAATTTTTTGTGTTCTGATATGTTTAAATTTTACTACAGTTCACTCCCTGCACCTTTCGATGCCTATTATGAAGGGAAACATTCATAATGTATATACAAGGCAATTCTGAATGAATGAAACTACAAAGCGAAAACATTTTCTACTTTCATCAGCTATGAGACGGCTAGCGTTTTAGAAAAGCTTTCTGTATTATTAAGACATGAAAACATATTTGACGATTAAGCAATAACACACCATTAAAGACAACGACCCATCCTAGATCCTAGATTCATAATATAGTTTCACACAGTTGTATGACAATCATGATTAGGTCCAAGATTCACTTGTAATTGTCGCGATGGTCAGATACAGCTTTAGATTTCTAATATGTCGATATAAAAAAGAAGATGTGGTATGATTGCCAATGAGACAACTCTTCACAATAGTCCAAATGACACAGAAAATTAACTTCTATAGGTCACCGTACGGCCTTCAACAATGAGCAAATCCCATACCGCATAGTCAGCTATTAAATGTCAAATGTAAAACAATTCAAACGAGAAAAATGACGGCCTAATTTATGTACAAAAAAATGAACGAAAAACCAAATATGTAACACAGCAACAAACGACAACCACTGAATTACAGGCTCCTGACTTGGGACAGGCACATACATACAGAATGTGGCGGGGTTAAATATGTTAGCGGTGGCCCAACCCTCCCCCTAACCTGGGACAGTGGTGTAACAGTACAACATAAGAACGAACTATAAAAGTCAGTTGAAAAAAGGCTTAACTCATCAGATGGATACAAATAAAATTATTTCTAACAAACACACAGAGTGGACGTGGCGGGGTACTTGTACATCCCAACAACAAAAGTACACTAAGTACAGATATGAGAGTACTCGCAGTTACTGACAGCTAGTTCAAAGCCAATAACAACTAATAATAAAAAATCATGCATCTAAGACTAAGTATATACAAAATTAATAAAATGACTACTGAAAGAGTATAAAGCAATGTTCACCTTTCAAGACAATTTTGTTTATAATA